>NC_140589.1:320218550-321418550 GCF_964204655.1 Triturus cristatus | reverse complement strand
GTGCAGTGCTGCCATTTAAGAGTACATGGTGCTGAGAGCTCGTCAAACACGAACTCCACAGCACCATAATGCCAACACTGAAGACTGAGAAGTTTGGTATCAAACTTCTCAGCACATTAAACCCGCACTGATGCCAGTGTGGGATTTAATGTACCAAGCACCCCAGAAGGCATCTTAGAGATGCCCCCTGAAACCTAACCTACAATCCACGTCTGGTCTGAGAGGCTGCCTAGGCTGCCACACAGCAGACATGTTGCTGGACCCCTGGGCAGGAGAGCCCCTGTTCTCCTGGGCCTGCAACAATGCACATCCTGGGCGAGTTGCTAGATCTCCTCCCCCAGATGGGCAGGGGGAAGCTTCAAAGGTATGCTGCCTTTGTGAGCTGCCACTGCAACCCCCCACTCTGGCGGAAAGCTTGGCCGGAAACCCCAAATAAGGACAGGGGATGTGCCAGCCTGCCAACCCCACCCATCAGGTGGGGGAGGCGAGGTGAAGCAAATCTCCGGACACTCGCCATCTTGACGATGGGGAGCCCTGCCCAATCAGGACTAGGCTACTGCCCCCCTCTTACAGGAGAGAGGCAGGATAGGGGGTGTACCCACCCCAGGACAGGGACCCATTGATCCCTGCCCTTCACCTACCTGTAAAGCCCCTAAATCTAGTATTTAGGGGCACCCTGAACCTTCCTTCCCCAGATTCCAGATTCCGAAATACAGAGAAGAGCAAGAAGAAAGAAGACCTGCCCTGCAGCTGCTAAGAAGAGGAAGACACAAACTGCTTTGGCCCCAGCCCTACCGGCCTGTCGACCCTCGAACCTGCTCCTGCTACAACCCGGTACAAAAGGGGGTGGTGATGGACGGAGCATCAGAAC
This sequence comes from Triturus cristatus, assembly GCF_964204655.1. Taxonomy (NCBI): domain Eukaryota; kingdom Metazoa; phylum Chordata; class Amphibia; order Caudata; family Salamandridae; genus Triturus; species Triturus cristatus. The sequence continues at coordinate 321,417,679 of NC_140589.1, read as the reverse complement.
CCATCAAACACTCACACCCAGTCAACAGATCTGGGTTTGATCCATCACCGTTCTTTAGCCCACTCTGCCACCCCAGTTCAGACATGGCCATATGCAAATCAGTCTGACCCTGTGCCTCATGGGAACAGTCCAGCCCGAACTGCCAAGCCATGCCTTCCCTGGACCGGAAACAAGCTTCCTAGGACCGGTTTCTGGCATTTCAGCCGTCTTCAGCCAGGCTTGCTTGAATCCAGTGGCAAAGTGAGCAAGGGACTCACGTCTGAGCATACCCTGCCAACTTATGGCGAACAAAGCGGTACAAAAGGGGGTGGTGATGGACGGAGCATCAGAACCAATCAAACACTCACACCCAGTCAACAGATCTGGGTTTGATCCATCACGGTTATTTAGCCCACTCTGCCACCCCAGTTCAGACATGGCCATATGCAAATCAGTCTGAACCTGTGCCTCATGGGAACAGTCCAGCCCGAACTGCCAAGCCATGCCTTCCCTGGACCGGAAACAAACTTCCTAGGACCGGTTTCTGGCATTTCAGCCGTCTTCAGCCAGGCTTGCTTGAATCCAGTGGCAAAGTGAGCAAGGGACTCACGTCTGAGCATACCCTGCCAACTTGTGGCGAACACAGCGGTACAAAAGGGGGTGGTGAAGGACGGAGCATCAGAACCAATCAAACACTCACACCCAATCAACAGATCTGGGTTTGATCCATCACGCTCTTTAGCCCACTCTGCCACCCCAGTTCAGACATGGCCATATGCAAATCAGTCTGACCCTGTGCCTCATGGGAACAGTCCAGCCCGAACTGCCAAGCCATACCTTCCCTGGACCGGAAACAAGCTTCCTAGGACCGGTTTCTGGCATTTCAGCCGTCTTCAGCCAGGCTTGCTTGAATCCAGTGGCAAAGTGAGCAAGGGACTCACGTCTGAGCATACCCTGCCAACTTGTGGCGAACAAAGCGGTACAAAAGGGGGTGGTGATGGACGAAGCATCAGAACCAATCAAACACTCACACCCAGTCAACAGATCTGGGTTTGATCCATCACCGTTCTTTAGCCCACTCTGCCACCCCAGTTCAGACATGGCCATATGCAAATCAGTCTGACCCTGTGCCTCATGGGAACAGTCCAGCCCGAACTGCCAAGCCATGCCTTCCCTGGACCGGAAACAAGCTTCCTAGGACCGGTTTCTGGCATTTCAGCCGTCTTCAGCCAGGCTTGCTTGAATCCAGTGGCAAAGTGAGCAAGGGACTCACGTCTGAGCATACCCTGCCAACTTATGGCGAACAAAGCGGTACAAAAGGGGGTGGTGATGGACGGAGCATCAGAACCAATCAAACACTCACACCCAGTCAACAGATCTGGGTTTGATCCATCACCGTTCTTTAGCCCACTCTGCCACCCCAGTTCAGACATGGCCATATGCAAATCAGTCTGAACCTGTGCCTCATGGGAACAGTCCAGCCCGAACTGCCAAGCCATGCCTTCCCTGGACCGGAAACAAGCTTCCTAGGACCGGTTTCTGGCATTTCAGCCGTCTTCAGCCAGGCTTGCTTGAATCCAGTGGCAAAGTGAGCAAGGGACTCACGTCTGAGCATACCCTGCCAACTTGTGGCGAACAAAGCGGTACAAAAGGGGGTGGTGATGGACGGAGCATCAGAACCAATCAAACACTCACACCCAGTCAACAGATCTGGGTTTGATCCATCACGGTTATTTAGCCCACTCTGCCACCCCAGTTCAGACATGGCCATTTGCAAATCAGTCTGACCCTGTGCCTCATGGGAACAGTCCAGCCCGAACTGCCAAGCCATGCCTTCCCTGGACCGGAAACAAGCTTCCTAGGACCGGTTTCTGGCATTTCAGCCGTCTTCAGCCAGGCTTGCTTGAATCCAGTGGCAAAGTGAGCAAGGGACTCACGTCTGAGCATACCCTGCATTGACTGGGGGTGAGTGCTTGCAATGTTCAACACTCCGTCCATCATTTCCTTTGGTTTTTGCTTTGTTCGCCATAAGTTGGCAGGGTATGCTCAGACGTGAGTCCCTTGCTCACTTTGCCACTGGATTCAAGCAAGCCTGGCTGAAGACGGCTGAAATGCCAGAAACCGGTCCTGGGAAGCTTGTTTCCGGTCCAGGGAAGACATGGCTTGGCAGTTCGGGCTGGACTGTTCCCATGAGGCACAGGGTCATACTGATTTGCATATGGCCATGTCTGAACTGGGGTGGCAGAGTGGGCTAAAGAACGGTGACGGATTAAACCCAGATCAGTTGACTGGGGGTGAGTGCTTGCAATGTTCAACACTCCGTCCATCATTTCCTTTGGTTCCTGCTACAACCCGGCATCTCTTGTGGCCAGCAACCTCACAAACCCCGGAGGACCTGGCTACCTTTTGGCTCTAAGCCCCTGGGACTCCCATGAGTAGAGGCTCTACTCAAAATCTACGTCTAATCCCTGGCATCAGCCCGGAACCGCAAACCCTCCACACTCTGCACTCGCCAAGCCTGGCCTGTGCCGGAGTGAACAAAGACCACGAGGACGACCCACGGCGACTGTGACCCCGAGTCCGGCACCCAAGGACTTCCCTCGACGCTCCTGAAGACGCCTGCAGCCTCAGAACCAGGTGCCCCCCCAGCCGCGATCAACAGAGGGTAAGATTTCCCGACACCTAAAGGCACCCCTGCACCTGGCGCCCCGCGGCCCCCTGTGCCCAACTCCTGTGTACCTACCTATCCTCCAACTACCCAACTCTCGAAGTGGTGGTGGCACCTGAAGAATCTTCGTCCCCGAGCTTGCAGTCTTTTTCTAAACCGGAGCTTTCCCAATGAAATTAATTGAGCGCCCGAAGGCTCAAAAGCACCCTGCACCCAGCCGCCCGAGTGGCCTGGCAGTGTAACCTCTACACCTATCTTCTTCCCCATTTGCCCTGAGCAAGTGACCAGGAGCCCAGCTCCCACAGCCGCGTGGCCTGCTAGTCAGCAGCCACCAACCAAGGCCCCCCTGCCTCCCATAGGATAACATTGGGCCTAACTTTCTCTGCACCCGGCTGCCCCTGTGCCGCTGAGGGTGTAACAACTGTACCTACCTGACCCTGGGAGACCCCTGAGTCTATGGCCAGAACCTAAACTCTGCCAGTCGAGTACTTACCTTAAAGGTAACTCAATTTTCTCCATAGGGTAACATTGACTGTTTTTTCCTGAAATTTCTTCTAAGTGTGGACTTTTCAAAACTTAAAATATTCACCAAAAATCAGCCGAGTAACGAAAACGAAAATTCTCACCTGCTATTAGGTGAGCTCCCAGTGCTGGATCTTGGTGCCCAGCACCCAATTTTCTTCCATAGGATACCATTAACTGTGTTTCTGTGAAATTTCTTCTAAGTGTCGATTTCTGCAAACTTTAAATATTCTTTAAAAATCGTATAAATTGTGAAAACGTAATTACTTACCTGTTTTGGATAAAGGTCCCAGTACTGAGTCTAGGCACCCAGTACTGGATTATAAAAGTAACGAGAACATACTATACCTGCAACTTGAATTTTCTTCTATAGGGAATCATTGACTGTTTTCTATGAAATATTTTCTAAGTGTCAACTTTTAAAATAGCAAAATATTTTCTAAAAATCATAACAGTAACTAAGTCGACTTTTATCACTTGATTCCAAGTACTGACCCAGGACTGAATCTAGGATCCAGTCCTGGAATTCCAAAAGTAATCCTAAAAGTAATCTGTTGCAAATAACTTGAAACTTCCATTGAACTCAATGCATGATTGTGTTTAAAATTGTGTTGCCTATTGCAACCACTTGTAACTTTCTACAAACGTCAATTGCATATTGCAAAAGTATTTATACAAAGCATCTCATTCTGAGAAAGTATATTTTAATACCTATTGTTGGTTCTAAAATAAGACAAGCATATATTTTTTATATATAAACCATTGGCCTAGAGTTCAGTTATTGAGTGTGTGAGACCATTGGCTGACTGAGTGTGTGCAACACATGCTTTATACTGTCCTCTGATACTGCCTTACTGCTCGACCAAGCTACCACTTTAGAGAGTAAGGTTATATCTAACTTTAGCCTCTGCCAAACCTCTGGGGACTGTGGACTCTGTACACCCTGTACCTATTTGGGAACAGTATATACAGAGCCACTTTCTCACAATTGTGCAGCGTTGGGTCTGCTCATGTGGCAGACTGGGCTGACGCAAAGAGCTCCCTTTGTCAAGGTAACCCGTCGGAGCCGCACTGAGAGGGCCTCCTCAGCGCTGCGGCATCGTTAGCGACAACAGGGTGCTTAGAGTTGTACAAAAGCGAAGCGATTGATTTTTCCTTAAACTCGCTGGTGCTTGGATCAGCACTAATCCTCCCAATTTGGCAGCCCTCCGAGCGAAGCAGAAAATGCTTGATCTATGTTCCCACCCAAAAACGCTCAATCTCTGCTCCCAACAGAATGCTCCTTCTGGAGCAGCACAAGCCAGCGAGCAGGCGCAGTCTGATTCTGGTCGAAGTGTAGCTTCCAGACTCCCGGATGGCAGAGTCTCACTTCAGGGGTTGAAGTCTTTGATGGTCCCGCGACATCGAGAACAGGGGGCAAGCCAGCAAGCCCTTGGAGAGAGCCCTTTGAGTTCAGCACACAAATGGTAGCAAGCAGCAGGTCTGCACAACAATGCAGGTAGCAAAGTGACAGTCCCCTCTGCAGCACAGCAATCATCATACAGCAGGCCGACATAGCAGAGCAGTTAGCAGAGTGGCAGTCCCTCCTGCCAGCACAGCAGTCTTTCTGGCAAAGTGCAGATGTAAATCCAGCAGATCCTTATTACAGGTCATGTGGCCTGACTGATTAATGGGAATGGAAGATCATATATTAAGCATATGATGATGATTGCTTGGAGACACAAAGCAAATCAGTCTGGGAGTCCAGCCACGTTCAGTAGGAACGGGCAGGTTTGTTACTCCAAATAAAGAAGTGCATCCTTTCTAAGGAAAGCTCTAACTTTCTGTCAGATCTAGTGTAATTCTGTTCTGTCATTTTCTTTCTGTATTGGAGAGCAACATTTCCCATGGGAATTAACATTGGACATCAATGTTTTGGGTCCCCCCCCCTTTTTCTTGACTCCGATAAATGGATCTATGTGAAACGTTTCAGACAGGGGCTGAGGATAAACTTTTTTGGGGGAAATTTTAGGCAGATTTGTCACAAGGTGCAAAAGTTACTAGCAAAACCAAAAAACACAACTTCAAGTGGAAACTCTAACCTAACTAGAACTACACTGCAATCTTGACTGGGTCCTGAGTGTGCGTTTTTCACCATGGCTGCAGTGTAAGGTTTAAGGTTATTCTAGCTGCAATAATAGCTATGCATGAACAAAACAATCAGGTTAATTCTTCCCTGGAAGACCTGTTGGCTGAATCTTGCTCCTGAGAGACTCTAACTTTGGATGTTGAGGAGGTGGATTTCATGTTGAAGATGTACAGGTTCCTCATCAATTACATGAAGTCTGTACTAGAACTTTCATAGAGCTGTGCATTAATTTGTGCCTTGTTTCAAATGGATGTAGAGTTGGTCTATCTGCCTCATGCAAGGAAGCTCAAGCTGGTTCAAAGAAGCTCTGGTGTCCCTTGCCAGGATTTGGCATTGGCAAAACAATTTCTGCAGGTTCAGAGTTATTTGGAAGGCATACGTGCAGTATACTAATAGGGGTTTGGCATTGTTTGACCTTTGTAGCATATCCTACAGTTTTGAGATCTTGCCTCACAAGATTTTGATGCCAAAATTCCAGTGTTAGAGAGCTTTGAGCTGCAGTTCATGTGATGACTAGACAGTTTCAGTCTGGACAGTGGAATTCCTTTGACTCCTCTGCCAAAAAAATGTGTTCCTTTTTAACACACACATTTGTTTAGGTTAAATGTAAACAACTGATCTTGTAAAGAACAAATGTGTCAATGTCTGTGTCCTCTGCTTAGACATTTCAGGTTATGACTTGCGAAAGATGCTGATGTACAAACTTGCTGCACACACTCCTGATGGGTATCCCAACACTGAAAAATTAAACTTTCAATAGCCTAGTTCTTCTTTAAATACATACATTTAACAATATTATTCAGAACAAATGTTTTCCAAACCAAAATGTTTATTCTGTGTATTTGTGGAAAAACTGAATACATGTAATTCAAATTACTGTAGAAACTTCACTTTTTTTTAAGTTCAAGAAAGTTTTATTGATAAATAACAAGGTGTCAACGAAGAAGAAAAAAGAAAAATGCAACGTAGTAACCTCAGAATAATACATTCAAAATTTGCCCTATTGAGAATATACAGATCAGATTTATGAATAAACAGAATACAAGGTACAAATAATACAAAGAAAATCTTAATACAAATAAGTTATAAAGACTATTAGGAACGTTTAGGGAATCAGGGGGGTTTAAGAACTTCTTGCTGTGATGGACGTAACTGGGAGAAATTTTTGGCACTTGTGTCAAGAAATATTGTAACAGGTGACCAAAAATCCAAACGCTTTGTTGCCAAATTTATAGGGTAAACAAAGCAGTGTCTAATCTGTGATTATGGCAAAAGGCATACCACCAAGCTCTATATGAAATTTTTGTGAAGACTTTCCAGTTAATAGTTTATTGTTGAAATGCAACTGCTAATAACAGGTCAATAATTTTGGTATTGAGCATCACATTCTCCCAAACAGGTGAAAGACTTCCCAAGAAAATATTGATAAAAGAAAAAGAAAATTTAGTTCCAAAAATTAGGTTAATTTGAGCCCAGACTTGTTTCCAAAAATTACATACCGATGAACAAGAGAATAACATATGGAATAAATCGGCATTTGGAGATGAACATGTCCAGCAAACATCTGGTACAGTTGAAAAACTCTTACTTAAAGCGTGTGGTGATAATAAAAGCGTGTTATATACAAAGAATAAAGTTTGTGTTGTGTTAGCTGCTCTAGAGGATTTTCACAACTTGATCCATAGTTTGATCCATAAAGGAATTGGCCAAGATGTCTGAAAATTATGTTCCCACGACTCCTCCGTTCTGGATTTCTGCCTAACCATATCATTACCCTGTAAAAAATTATATATGGTGGATGCTTTGGGTGCATGTTTTAACAAAACATGCAGCTGTGAAAGGGAGTCTGAGTTGTTAGAAATAATAGGTGTACCAGAAATTCGAGTGTATGTAGACATCACTGCTTCCTTTAAAAGATTGTACTTAGGAGAGAATGAGGCAGGTAAATTAAACAGCTGACTAAGCGAGGGAAAAGATAAGACTAAATGGGAGAATAATTGGTGGACCCAAAGTAATCCCTTCTGTCTGAATGGGATTGGTGGTGTGGTGCACTGCTCTTTATTGTGACAGTGTTGGTCAATTAGTCGAAGAGTCTTGATGTATAGTAAGTCTTTAGTAATTCTTTATTTTCCAAAAAATAGTTTGCCAGCCAACGCGTTTCGTTCAAGAATTGAACTTCTTCAGGGCATGTATAAGCATTCTTGTTGGATTGGAGCAGTGAGGTGGCAAGTGTTCAGCACTGAGGGCCGCCTTGATAAGGGCCTGTATGCGCAAAGTCTGTATGGCGGGCTGAGAGTAGAGCTGTCCGCTTAATGAAGAAAGTGTCTCCATTAAGCGGACAGCTCTACTCTCAGTGAGAAGTAGACCGAACGGGGAAGGGAGCACGCCAAAACACAAATGCAACAGTGGAGGCAAAAGAGAAAAGAGATGATCAGAATTACATTAGTTGATATATTAATCATAAACATTGAAGAAGCAACTTTTCGGAATTCTAATTCACATTGTTTAAGAGACACTGAAATGCAAGACTAATATATGGATATAACAGCATAAATCTTACAGCCTAAAAGAAAATGACCCCTAAATAAACGACTCAGGTGAATTAAGTAACATGTGAGGATGATGGTCTTGAAGAATCCATGAGATCTGTTTTGTGCGCATTGATGAAGCTTTGCAGGCGCACTGGGTCGTCGTATGAAGTAGTTTTGTTGTTGTAAGTGACTTTAAACAAGCATGGATGGAAAAGGCCGTATCTGGCACCCATGGAATGAAGAGCTGGTCTCATGTCGAGGAAGGCTTTGCGTCTTGATGCCGTAGCTGTAGAATAATCCTGCACAAAAAATAATGTAGTACCAGACCAAGAAATGTTTTGAGTAGCCCTGGCAGCAGCCAGAACCTTTAACAAATCTGTGTACTCCAGAAAGTACAAAATGACACCTCTTGGCCTCTGTGAAAATGAAACCTTAGTGGCAATGTGACCCAGTCTATGAGCGCGTTGTATATTCAACATAGTTCCTTCTGGCAATTGAAGAATCATAGGAAGAAAAGATTTAAAGAAAGCAATAGGATCTGTACCCTCCACGCCTTCTGCCAAATTAAAAACGCGCAAGTTATTTCTCCTATTACGATTTTCAAGGTCCTCAACCTGTTTATGTAAAAATTATACTTGAGATTGTAAAGAAGTAACGCATTTGGTGGTATCATGAAAGGAGGAAACATTCTGTTCCACTGTTGTGAGTCTCGCGTCCAGCTGCGACCAGTTATCTGAGAGGATTTGCAGTTTGGTGTTTGTTTCCTCTACAAAAGGTCTGAGAGCTCTTATTTCCTGAAGTATTAATTCCATTGAGACTGAGGAATCTGGTTTGGGTGGTGAAGGAGGATCTTTTTTTCAACGTTTCACATTTGATTTTCCTGTTGCTAACTGCGTGGGCTCCATATTTGAGTTGCACTGGGCTCTATCAAGGACCCCCAGAGTTTCCAACTTAGAGAATTCAGAAAAAACTGTTGAGTTTTTGATGAAGATACACTTTGGTTTTGGAATAGTAGAAAGGGTACCTTTTATTCTGCCCATCAAACTATAGTATCAAGAGTCCAGAAGCAGATACAAACTTTAAAAGTAAGGATGGCAGTAAAGAGGAGTAAAAGCAGGCTGAAGGAATGTATAGCCAAGCGGGACCACGCTTTCAGAAGGAATGACGAAGATAAGACAGACCAAAAACAATATTAAGAACCTTTATATGACCAGAGTCAGTCAGTCATCACCACAAAGTGGGCACTTGAATTACTGGAAAAAGCAGAGTAAATCATCTGAATCAAGATGGCATCGCATATGTAAAAAAAAATGTTCCATGGAGGGCCTTATAGCGCAGTATAAATGAAGCCAGTGCGACTCTTATCAATGTTGAAGGATTATCACACAAAAGTAAGAGGTGAAACACAAATGGCGGATATAACCGCATCACCACAGAACCTGTAGAGAAGGTGGAGTGAAACTGGGTTATCGCGCCACTTTAGACCCCTGCTGAGGGAAAAAAGACAGTGCCCAAGCAGGAGGGGGTCTAAAAAACATGTTGGTAGCAAATAACGAGAGGCAGCAATGGTACTTATCAGGATTCGTTATGGTCTTCATTGTGAGGGTACCATCTCACTATCTGAAAAATTCCTTTCTCCCCAATCAGTACTTGTGCATAGGATATGAGATTTCAGCATGAGAGTCACAATAGATGAAAGCACAAGGAAAGCTTTAATTAAATGGTGCATAGAAGGAGAAGGAGAATACTTGTGAGAAACATGTACTTCTCATATTTCCTCAGAGAGTTTTTGGCAGAAATATGGATAAGCTCAAAAAGGCTGCCAATAAACGTTGAAGTAATGGGGAGAAAAAGATAAGCTGCAGCCTACAAAATGCCACTGAAAATGAGCATTAAGCATTGAATGCTATGCTAAATTTGGAAGCATCATTAAGAAAAATTAAATGCGCCGCGTTTGAAGTAAAATAAACGCTCTCGGTGGTAATCGCTAAACAAAATGGCTGCGCTAAAACGCGAAACCGCCTCCAGGCGTTCCCCTTGAAATTGTGTTGTGCAGTTCCAGGAAACCTTAAAAAGGCTCACAGCATCTTCACGGGCATTTCATACACAGGCTCCGCCGTGTTTCTTCGCGCTGAAAGTCCTCAAAGCGCGTCCCTGCCGGCTCAGAGCGGGAGCCTCACTGATGTGCCGCCATGCCCGTCGGGCGCCAAGCCACGCCCCCAGAAACTTCACTTTTAAATCTCTAATCGTGATTAAAACCAATATTTGCTTCATTCCAGTGCATTTAAGGCATTAGTTGGCCTTTTTTCAGGGAAAAAGGTGCTGAAAACAAAAGATGACATACCATAACTAAATCGGAACAACCTCATTGTCTTGGACATACACCATACTATTAAAAGCACAATACAGTCTGTCAGTGTATCTTAAACCCGAAAGAAACTGAAACCTCTTCTAAAGTTGACTACCGGGGCGTGGCCAAGATGGCGGTGTAGGAGGACGCTGCCTCAGCGAGCTCCCCCGACCCGGGCCCCGGAACACCCTCGCCGCTACTGGTCTCCCCCCGTCGTTGATGACCAGCGACGGAGGAAGCGGTGGAGAGCCAGCGGACCCCGCGAGGGGGTAAAGACAGCGCGCCAGCAGGCATTTTCAGCGGCTGTGGACGACGGGGCGTGACCCTCGGAGGCAGCGACCCGACCGGAAGTGCCGTGGGGTCCGGCAGGAGCGCCTACTCGAGTCTGCGGCGCGGAGCGGAGGCCACCGGCGCGGCCGGAAGAGGAGCTGCGGGCTGTGGCGCTGAGCGGGAGGGACGGAGAGGGAGTGGCGCAGGAGCCCTGTTGTGGAGGACGGACGATTCCCGGCCGGAGGCGGGATCGGAGCGGCTTCGAAGACTTTGAGGGCCCTGCCTGGACCGGCCAGAAGCGCGAGACCAACCCGCCGGGGCAGCCAAATTAGAGGTGAGGTGTGCCTGGCGGTGCCTCTCAGGCCCAGTGGGGCCCCAGATGACAGCGGCGGACAGTGGAGGCTGCGGGGATCTGATTGCCCCCATGTAAGGACAGGACCTGGGCCCACCCGGGGAGCTGCTTGCGTGGCAGTGTGCGGAGGACTGTGGCTGCGATCGGGCGCTGGATGGCACGTTCAGCCGGCCTAGCGCTGCAGTAGAGCTGGCAGAAGCTGCCGTCCGAGGAACACGAAGAGGTGGTGAGCGGGGGCGGCCTGCGCCGCAGGTGCGAGTGGACAGCCTGGCCAGCTAGGGCGGTCTCACGCTGGGAGGCTAGGAGGTGGGCTCTGCTGTCGCTGGTGTGGACTGTGCGCTTTCTTTCGGCGCCCGGGATGGCCGGCAGCAAAGGGAACAGGAAGGGGGACCGCACCCTACCGGAACTGTTGAGCAGGAGCACTGCACGGCCGGATCGTGGACGGCTCTCCCCGGGTGAGGCTGGCAGCTCGCAGGGGGCGAGCGGAGGGGAGCCGCCAGTGACTAGGTCATTCCTGGAGTCGCTTTTCAGCTCCTTGCGGGAGGACTTCCAGACCCTCAAGCAGGAAGTGGCGGGGGAGGTGCGAGAGATCCGGAGAGAGGTTGATGGCCTGGGTGAAAGAGTCTCGTCGGTGGAGGAAGCGGGACATGCCCGGGATGGGGAACTCACACAGCTCCAGCAGGAAGTGATCAGGCTCCGGGACCAGAAGATTGACCTGCAGGCGCATGTGGAGGACCTCGAGAACCATTCCCGGAGGAACAACGTCAGGGTCCGGGGCGTGCCGCTCGGAGAAGAGGGAGAGGACGCGGCCGCCTACCTGCAGGATTTGTTTCGGGAGGTCCTGGGAGAGCCGACAGCCTTTTCCATCAGGATTGATAGGGCTCATAGAGTGGGCCCGCGGCGCGGGGCATCGGCGCCCCCCCCCGACCTTCTGGCCTACCTACCAGACTACCCCCTGAAGGAGAGGATCCTGCGGGTGGCTCGCTCTAAGCCCTCTTTGGAGTTCAGAGGCCACAGGGTGGCCCTCTTCCAGGATCTTTCTGTGGTCACCCTGCAGAAGCGCAAGTCCTTTAAAATTGTGACTGACTTCCTGAGGGAACATGGTGTTCAATACTCGTGGGGCCACCCTTTTCGCATTATCTTCCGCTGGAACGGAATACTGCATCAGCTGCGCTCCCTTCAAGAAACCTGCACTGTCCTGGGCATCACGGCAACTGATGACGATGCCCCCACTCCGCGTCGATGCCGGATTACCCGGGATGGCTGGCGGTCGGTCCCCGGTCGCAGATCTTCAACCACTTCGGTGAGACCGGACTCGCCCACTATCCGGGCTGAAATGGACAATGCGGTGCGTGAGGTCGCTCGAGACACGGCGGCGGAAGAGGTGGCTCTGACTGCCTAGGACTTCTCCGGGGGAGACCGACATTGCTTCTTTTGCAGGTTTGGGTGCCTGGGGGGGTGGGGGGTGAGCGGGGGTGGTGTTGTGGCTGGACGTCCACTTTCGAGACTTTTCCATAGACTTGCCGTTGGGCTGGCCTTGGACAATGGTTTCCTTGCCTTCCTTTTCGGGGGGACGGGGACAGGGTTTTGAGTTTGACAAGGGTGGGTTAGGGGTGTTGGGGTATTGGGGGGGGTGGTGGGAGTTGGGGGTGGGGGTTGTCCAGTGCGCTGTGCAGGGATTTGCTGTTTTGTTTGCGCTTCCCCACATTGTCTTGCTTGGTGCTTCAGGGGAGATGCATGGAGAGGTGGAGTGTGGGGTCGACGGGAGGGTGGGGGGAGATCTGGTCACATTGAGGTTGGTGATTGGTACTAGGATGCGCGACGCAGGGGAGAGAGGCGCTACCTCCTGCTTTTGGGAGCCTAGCTTGCGATTTGAGGGGGCGGGGGTTTGGCCCTTCCGCTGTGGTCACCATGCAGGACACTTGCGCCTTGCTACGTAGTTCATACTATGTCTCCACATACTTTTAAGATTGTGACTCTGAATGTTAGGGGTCTGAACAACCCAGTTAAGCGGCGAGCGGTGCTCTCCTTGTTAGAAAACACCCGGGCGGACATCTGCCTTCTACAGGAAACCCATCTTTTGCCACAGGATACACATAGGCTGCGCTCTTGTAAATTTCCGACGCAGTTCTTTTCTTCCGGTACTGCTAAGACGGCCGGGGTAGCGATATTAGTGGCTCGACACTTTGGAGGGGAACACATCCACAAATTTGCAGAAATAAAAGGGAGGATGTTAGCACACAGGTTTCGGGTGGGGGGCATCACATTCACGATAGGTTCCCTTTATAGCCCCAATGATAAACAGGAGCGGTTCTTGCAGTCCGCGGTGGAGGAAATTTCGGCCTCGCTGGATAGGCATGTTATCCTCGGGGGAGATCTTAATATGGTCTTTGACTCGGTGATCGACAGATCGGTGCAGCGCTTCCCGCAAGTCGGGGAATTCTCCGCGGGTTGTAAGGCTAGGCTTGCGGAGGTGGACCTTCGGGATCTCTGGCGCCAGAAACACCCCGTTGCCAGGGATTACTCCTACTATTCCCACGCGCACAAGACCTATGCGAGGCTTGATCATTTACTGGTCACCTCCCCGACGCAGGCCCTGGTGTCCACGGTGGACATGGGGGTTATTTCCTTGTCGGATCATGCACCTGTAGAGGCCTCTTTTTGCTTGCCGCCGTCTGCCGCCCCGGCGAGGGTCTGGCGCCTCCGGGATACCCTACTGCACAGGAAAACGGTGACGGATCGTATTGAGCGGGTGCTTAGGGAATTTTTGGCACATAATGATAACGCGGACACCACTAGAGCCACCCAATGGGCAGCGCTGAAGGCGGTGCTCCGGGGGGAGTTCTTGTCCATCTCCGCGGCAGAAAATAGGGAGCGCAAGATAAAGAGGGATGAGCTTACTGATAGAGTCCGGGAGCTGGAGTTGATCCATCGTAGAACTGGGGCCCCGAGGATTTGGCGGCAGCTTAAGGAGGCGAGGAAACTTCTTGCCGCCCTGGATGTGGACCGAGCGGAGTATGCGGCCCTCCGATTGCGCCATGCTTTCTATACTGGGGGGGACCGTTGTGGCAAACTTTTGGCCAACAGACTCCGGGCCGCCCGGCAGAGCCAGTTGGTGAGGGAGCTCTCTGATCCCGCGGGCGGGGTGGTAGCGGATGATGCTTGCATCGCGGCCGCGTTCCACGGGTTCTACGGAACCCTTTACGCGGGTGACCCGCCGGATGTCCCGGCTATGACCTCCTATCTGGAGTCAGTTACTCTGCCTTCCCTAGACCCTGGGCAGGCTGACCACCTGAACAGGGCCATTAGCATAGAGGAAGTAGTGACAGCCATTGCCAGACTTAAGCACGGCAAAGCGCCGGGCCCAGATGGTTACTCTGCCCTCTTCTATAAGACATTCTGCGGGTCGTTAGCACCTATCCTCACACGCCTCTTCAACTCTTTTGCGGAACCTGGAGCCATCACGCCTGACCTCCTGAGGGCATCCGTCACGGTCATCCCCAAACCGGGGAAAGATCCGAAACGCTGTGGCTCTTATCGGCCGATATCTCTCCTGAATGTTGACCTGAAACTCTATACTGGAATTCTGGCACGCCGCCTGGCGTTGCATCTGCCCGGCCTGGTCGACCCGGATCAGGCGGGGTTCGTGCCGGGGCGGCAGACGGTGGATAATACGAAACGAGTGGTCCACCTGTTAGAAAAGGCTTCCCGGGTTCCGGGTGAGAGGATGATGCTCGCGGTTGACGCAGAGAAGGCGTTTGATCGGGTGCATTGGCCCTTTTTGGAACAGGTGCTGGTGAAGGCGGGCATCGGGGAACGGTTTCGTACTATGATCCTTAATTGCTATAGAGGGCCTTCGGCGGTGGTCAGGGTTAACGGACACACGTCAGCAGCTTTCCCCATCGAGAGAGGCACCAGGCAGGGCTGCCCGCTCTCGCCCTTGCTCTTTGCCCTCTACATGGAGCCGTTCGCTCAACGGGTGCGGACGCGGCCGGCAGTGGTGGGGATACTGATGGGAGGCTTTACCCATGCGGTTAGCCTCTATGCGGATGACGTCATCTTTACACTGGATACACCCCGGACATCGCTGCCAGCCTGTATGGAAGAACTGGCGGCGTTCGGCGTGGTTTCGGGCTTTAAAGTAAATATGGAGAAGTCGGTGGCTTTAGACATCTCCCTGGCACCTGATACTAAGGCATATTTGCAGAACAGGTTCCCGTTACTTTGGTCCTCGGAGGCAATACCGTACTTAGGGATTCAGATTGCCCCAACGTTGTCAGCTATGGTTTCGGCCAACTATCTGGCCTTGGGTGCCAAGATCAAGAGTGAGCTCAGCCGCTGGAATCGTGGCGTTCTTGCCTGGTTGGGCAGGATAGCTGCCATCAAGATGACGATTTTGCCGCAGGTACTCTACTTGTTCAGGGCTCTGCCGCTGCCGCCGCCTAAAGGGTGGATACAGCAGTTGCAGTCGGACGTGGCCCGGTTCATCTGGCGGGGGAAAAAGCCTAGGTTACGTAGGTCCCTCTCCCTTTTGTCTCCCGACGCTGGAGGTCTAGGTATTCCCGACTTTCGTAAATATTTCCAGGCGACACAATTGCGGTACCTGGTCGAATGGTGTAAGTGGGAGTCGGATAAGCATTGGCTCTTTCAGGACCAGGCTGTGGCGGGGCGGCCTCTGCAGGAGATACATTTCCTGCACCGGTCCCACCGACCTAGGAACTTCTACGCCTCTTTCATTACTAGAGTGCCACTGCGGGTCTGGGATGCGACCTACCTTAGATATGACCTCACCACATTCCCCTCGCCGTTTTCGCCGATAGTGGATAATCCGGCCTTCACTCCTGGGATGGAGAAGGGAGCCTTTACGCATTGGCAGCAGGCGGGCTGCAGAGCATTATGTCACCTGTATGGCCCCGAGGGCGTCATCCCGTTCACACAGTTTCGGCTGGACTTCTCGCTCCCCGAGACGGAGAGGTACCGTTATGTGCCAGGTTAGGCATTGGGCCCTTCAGCCACAGGTGAGGGAGAGGGCGGATAGGAGGCTCTTACCGTGTGAGAGATGGCTGTTGTCCCGTACATCGGACTCAAAACTAATCTCGGACCTGTATACATTTCTGCAATCGCCTCCTACACATTTCTATAATCCAGGGAGGGTGAGATGGGAACGGGAGCTTGGGAGGACACTGAGCCCCAAGGACTGGGATCACATTTCTTTTAGGGCGCGCCACTCAGCATATCATATGGGTCTCACCGATACTTTTACTAAAGTGTCCACTTACTGGTACTATACGCCTGAGCGGATCCACGAGTTTGACCATAGCAAGACAGACACATGCTGGCGAGGGTGCGGACTCCGGGGTACACTCACGCACATTCTCTGGGACTGTCCCCTTCTAATGGGCTACTGGAAAGAAGTGCTGGACGAAATTGATTCTCATTTCGGCATAGAGCTCCCGCGCTTCCCAGCCTACACTTTGCTAGGACTCCCAAACGACCTAATGTATCCCCTCAAGTCCAGAAGGGGCAGGCAGATCGCCATTGCACTTGGATCTGCAGTGCAGAACATCTTGATATACTGGCGTACAGACACGGTACCCACGATAACAGGGTGGCTCCACCGGCTGTGGCATGTGCTGGGGATGGAGAAGTTGTCTTTGGTGGTGGCAGGGGATGTGACGTAATTTAATGAACTGTGGCAACCATTCCACTCGCTGCTGGTCACAGAGTTTAGGGAGCTCACTTGTCCGAGGTACCTTCGCCTACTGAGGCTTACGAGCCCGCTAGCGCCAGCTCAGTGAGGGGGACGAGACCCTCCTGCCCAGTTTCCAACAGCTTGGGGAGAGGGGCTGTGTGTTGGCAGCGCACTGGACTGTGGGTGGGGTGGGTGGGGGGGGGGAGTTAGGGGGAGGTTGGGGCATTTGAGGGGTGGGGGGGCGTTTGTATTGATATGTTGTGTCATGCCAGACTCTTGCTCCCTTTCAATGGCTGATCTCATGTTGCTGTATAGGAGTTTGGATGTGACGTGCTTGAATAAAAATACTTTAAACTTAAAGTTGACTACCACCCAGTAAAAGCAGATGTGGGAAGAACTATTTAACAGGCAACTCCACTAAATACCATCATGTCAAAACAATTATTTATAATCACTATTCAATGAAGTCCACACACAACTGTAAGAGTAGGTATTGAAAAAATAATTAGATCATTGGAATGTTGGGAGCTCCATTGTAGACAATGGAGTGCTCCCTGCTTCTACGGGCCGGTAAAGGCCCGCAGAGCAACATTACAATGTTTTACAAATGCCTCTCGGAGCTCGAGGGGATTTAAATCCCCTCGAGCTTCGAGAAATCTTTGTTTTATTTGTTAGAACATTCTGTCCTCTAGTGGCAGAATGTTCTAATAGTCTTATAGCCCTTCATAGTAGGGCTATACCGGCTAATAAAGTCCCGCCCCTTGTTAAAGTCCCTCGCCTTTGGCTCGGACCTTTAACGTGGGAGCGGGCCATTAATAGCCGATATAGCCCGCTACGGCATGCTATAAGGCTATATTAAAAACACAAATGAAAACGTGAACCATCTCTTATCTCATGTGAATGTAACCAATTCTGATACACTATATTAATGTGAAGCATAAATTACAAAGCACCAAGAAAAGTATCTTCTTGTGCACATATCATGGGGAATTTTGGCAGGTGAAAAAGTGGGAGTCCAGACACTCATTAGTGGTGTTGTCCTGGGTAGATCAGACAGGAGTGGCCGCCTATTTGCTCAATAAATGTACAGTAGTTTGTAGAAATATTAAGATAAGGGGTGGAAGGCATCATAAATACATGGTTTAAAGCTAGGGCTGCCAATATATTTGACTTTGAGAGTCATCTACTGTCAGGCTAGGTTCCTGTAGTGTATAATTACAAGGGCCACGGAGTTCTCTAACTGAGAGAAACAAGATTAATAGTGCTCTAGCATTTTTGTATTTTGTTCTCCGCTTAAAATAAATATATGAAATAAAATGACATTTATATTTACCATAAAAATATTTTTACTGATATATTAGTTTAATAAACTTTTTAAATTATTCCTATAATTTACCATAGTTAGATCTCAACCCTGACTGTGGAGACTCTCTACGGTAAAGTGTAGATAAAAGTAAAAAAGTTTATTTAACCCCCAAAAAATAGGAAAATATTTGTATGTTAAATATGAATATAAATTAATATTATATTATATATTTCATTTAAATGTAGAACAAAATAAAAAATGCTAGAGCACTATTAACGTAATTTTGAATTAAATCTTTAATTGATTTAAATACATTAAATTAGAGATAAAATATGCTTTTGAAGTTTCAATTAAAAAATTAATTTCTACTTAAAGTAAAAACATGACTTTTTATTATGCATTAATAATGATTGAAAGTGATGTATATAAATGATCAAAAGTAATTAATTATAATTTTAGAAAAATTAAGTTATATTCAATTATGAATTCACTATAGGTTGTTTAAATATTTTATAATTAAATAAAGTTTATTTTTTTATTTGGAACTTTTTTAAGTCCCTACATCCACTATTTTCTATGAGTCTTTCTCCAGCTCTGAGCTGTTTTGGGTCCCATTTTGGCTGTAGTAAGTTTAAAAGTGCGGTCTGTGATTAGACCCCTGTGTCCACCTCCTCCAAACATCACAGAAGAGTAGTCTCCTTTTGATGTTTCTTGGTGATGTGTGGTATGGGTATGAGGGTCCAGTCTCTGGTGCCCGATGCACAGAACAGTGGAGTCCAAAAGCCCACTACTCTCCAGACCATGGGGAGGGTTAAGGAAGAAGCAGACTTACCCTTGGCTTTTGCTTCCCTTCGCCCCAGATGTCAACACGCTGTGGATCCTGCTTCCTGGGCTGCTGGCTGGGTCAACCTCATGTTCTCTGGGGGTAGATGCAGACTGTCAGTGCTCTACACATGTCTCTCTTTGTAGCTGTGCTCTGCTGTCCGTCGAGGGGTGGTCACTCTTCACAGATGTATTTCAGCGTCTCAGACAGGCCGGTAAGCCTTCCTCTCCATGGAGTTCAGCAGCAGGAGCACTCCCAAAGTCTTTTCCAGAGACAGTCTCAGTCCAGGTCATAGACAGTGGTCACCAGTAGAACTTTCATGCATGGATTATCTGGTACTCAGATACTATAGTGGGTAGCTCCTAAGATGTACAGAAATTGTTGAATCATATAACGGTCACAAGATCTAGTCCTTATTGCCTCTTTGACTTATAATGGTTTTCTACCAATTTTAATTTCTTGGCGACTCCACCAATTTTGGTGGTGCTTGAGCTTGGGAGAATCCATGAGGCATAATTTCAGATCAAAAAATGGTGACAGACCGTAAGTGTGCCTGCTTCACTTTTGCTGTGACAGTTACTCCATGCCAAGTACTAAAATCTTTACTTTCACCTGGATTACTCTAGCGTTAAAGCCACGCAGAGGTCTTTCATCACAACAGCATTACTGTAGGCTGACCTGAAATCGAGAACTGATTGTTCAATGGAAAATAACTTTATCTGATCTGTTCAAATTCAACTCGAAACCAAAGAAATAGAGATAATATAGATGAGACCTCTCTTACTGTCATCCTTCCAGATCTTACGTATGCAGTGAATCAGCTTTACCTCAGCCATTCAACCCGTTCAGTCTAAATTTGCAATCTTGATCTTCTCCAATCTTTCCGTAACACAGTGCGCCAGGTATGATCATAATTGGTGCAGATTTGCCAGAGGTAGACGCAAATGGATTTACTGTTCAGTCGAAGCAACCATCGTGTTGTTGTTGTTCTCTATCTGCTAGCTGGAAATCGTACATGTTGGATGTAGTTGTCTAATAGTGACTGATAGCTGAAAACTATACAAGTTCTATAATTTGTTTTATCTTCGAACTATAGACAGTAGGGCATTGCATATATGAGAGCTGGTCGTTTGGCGCACGCTAGCAACTTTTCAAACTTTTTTTGCTGTAACATTATCATGACCTCGTTTGCAAGTTGTTTCTAAACTGCTGCCTAGTTTAGTCTTTGGCCACAAAAGTTTGTTTTTCTTTTCATCCTTTCCACTTAGTTTGAAACAACGTAGTCCTCATTAAATAAGGAAAGCCAGCCAATAAAACATTTTTTTCTAAGGGGAAGTAGGGATTTATGGCAGACAGCATTTAAAAAGGAAAGTGCTGGATTTCATTTCTTTTTAAACCTTAATCTGTTTGCTGCATCTTTACTTTGTTTATTTTATTGTACAAGTGTTTATATAGTACAGACGTGTTTAGTGAGGACAGCCGGGCAATTTTCAGAAGACAAGGGCTATATGCTTTTCACAGAAGCAAAAACGAATCTTTATAAAGAATTAAGAAATGACTGAATATGCTAAGAGAAAAGGCAGGACCTTTACAAATTGAACAGAAGGACATATGGGGCTGGACTTGCAGCATGGTGGGAAGTGTGGTGGTTGGGTGGGTAGTGGGAGAAGTGGAAGCGTTTTAATCCGGAATTAAGTATAATCGTGTAGAAATTCGTCTCAGATAAGCAGTTTTTTCTATGTAGCTCTGGAAATTCACAGAAGCATAAAACCCAGTTACATAAAAAATGTACTGGTGTAAATATGGAGCAAATTATCTTTTCCATGTGTTTGCTCCTTTCGTGATAGGGAGTCACGAAAACCTTTTACTCCAGACAGAACATTTTAATAAATATTAGTCTGAGCAAATGCAAAAAGCATATAAACCAAATTTATTCTATTTTTGCTCAATGCCCATAATAACCAAATAGACAGGTATATGTACTCGACTTTTAAGGTTTGTAAGAAAAAAGGTATGGCACAAAACTTCTTTGATTCGTTTTTTGACAAATAGTATGTAGCCTGGCCCCATAATCAAGAAACATGTTCAGGTATTATGTTTCTTACACGCCCTTTGTTAATTTGTGCTTTACAATGCGATGAAAATCGACCAAATCCCGGTTTCGGTGACACCTTTCTGCCCTAAAGGCATAATATGATCAAGTTACTTCGCGCCTAAGTAGACGCCGGGCAGCACGATACACTATCACGTTTTCATAGCTGGACACCACTGACTCGTGTGGAATGTTCCATTATTTTGCTGTGGGGGTGTTTGTATTGTTTCATGATGTTGTTATGCAGATGGCATTGATCTGCTGCCCTGCGGTATGAGGAAGTGAAGAGGCATCAGGACTGCTGTGCTCAGCTCCTTGTTTATGTCCAGTACGGCACTGGGGTTAGGGGGGCACTGCTGCCCTTTGATGTCCGAGCCCACTGTCCCCCATCAACAATGGAGCCCTCTCGGGGCTGCTGGGAATCCCGCCATTCTTCTGGCAGTCTTTTGATATCTAGAGGCCTCCGTCCTCTGACCTCTGCACTCCAGCACAATGATCCTTTCCAAGCATGGCCGCTCGCGTCAGAGTTCCTCAGCGCGGACAGAGGAGCAGGCGGTGCTTTCTCTGCTGTCAGCCAGCTGCGCATCTTCTTTCCCTCTCCCCAATACTGAAATAATATTTTTCCGTTTTAGCATCTATATACTATAAGTCTAAGGATATGCTGGAACCGTTATGAACTTTTACTTATCTACAGTCTTTTCTATTTGTTTTTCTTTTAAGATGCCACATGTTAAAATATGTGAATGGGTGCCAACTATTAAATCGATTTGTTTTAGCTCCCTCTCATAAACTGTCCTCCACTTGAACGCAATGCGAAGGGAACATTGAAGTACTCTGTTTTTTCTAAATCTCCCTCATCGCCCTTTGTTTCCACATTTCGGCTTGTATCTTTAGTAGCCAAAACAGTAAAAAAAAAAAATCTCAGGATGAGGGAACAGCATGTCTTTTAGAGACAGGTGAACATAAATGTCTCATTTAATTTAACACTCATGCTCAACATATCTCTAGCAAGACTGATTAAATACTCTATGCAAAAGCTGTTGTGAGTCATTCCTACCATCTCTTTTATTTTGAGCTCCAGAGACGGGTTGCTGTTGAGCAATAAGACTCGACTCACACCGAGGCGGTTTAAATCATGGGCAAAGTGGGCTGAGGCCCCCCCAGCCTTTGAGGCCCCCTGATAAAGCTAGCTGTGTTCTGCAGAGAGCCTTGCCCTTATGATCTTGAATAATTCTTAAACAATTTTGTTTAAATACAATTTTTATTTAATTCTATTTTAATGTGGGTGATGTGTTCGATGCTATCACATACATTTTGCAGAGAAATGTTGTGTTTATGTCTCATTCAACATCCATAAAATAGTTTTGATTAGATTAAAACAGGACCTCCTATATGAGAAATGGGAGGGTGTCACAGAGATTATTTGCAGTAATATTAGTGAGATGCTGCCGTGTTAAAATATTAAAAATACGTCACTATCCCTGAATATTCTATGTAAACGCATTTAGACTTTGGACACGTGTGCCTGTGCACTGTCAGTGACCTGGCCAAAGAGGGCATGAAAAAGCTTGAATTGGATCATAAATTCAAAGCAGTTTCGAACAGGGGTCCCCAAAATACGTTTGGCCCAGGGCCCCCAACATTCTTAAGCTGTCCCTGCACTGAGGGCTATACGTAAAAAGTAAAATTATGTTAGGATGCATGTTCATGGTGCTAGCCAGCGAGATAATTTCTCTCCTTTCAGAACAGCAGAAATGCTTTGTTCGCCTCGATAAACCTGTGCCCGACAGACACCTGCTTGTTTCCTCATTAACAGAGGTTAGTTGTTATTGGAAATCCTCAACTCATCTTTAGCTTCTGAATTGGCCTATATTACATTTAAAAATGCAGAGTCCACCCCGCTGCTGAAAATCCCCGTGCTGTCCTGTCCTAACAAACTCCACATCCTTTTCCAGTCTTGTGGCTTGCACTCTTGATGACAGCCGCTAAACAATCAACAACAGTTATTTATTTAAGGAACCCATATCTTTAATCTACAGACTGAGGCCTGCATTAGACCAGCACATGGGGCATAGTTGATGGTGAAGGCAATACTTGTTGATCTTAGAATAGGGGTAGATGGTGCTGGTGTTGGAGGCCTCAGTTTACTGTGTCTTTGCAACATTCAACATTGTTGTCCAAACTGCTTTCCTTAAAAGGGTCGTTTTTAATTTTATTTATTTGTTTTATAAAGTGCAAAAATATTTCCTTTTGGTCTCTTTAGAGCACTATAAGAGAATGTCACATAGAACATCTGTTTGTGCTTAGATGGGAATGTCAGAGCCCAGACAGTTGAAAAAAACTTCTTCCCAGCATGGTTGCCCATAGTAATTAATGCTGCAGAGTCTAGGGTAGGCAGATAGAGCTCAAATCTGATGTGCAGCATCTGCAAATTCTAGACAGTGCAAAACTGTGGCTCCTGAAAATGTCTTGGCCATCATACTCTCCACACATCCTTCCTTGTTGAAAGATGATCCAAGTGAGAGCATCCAGAATTGAAAATAGCTGGATGCTGAATGGAGCTGAGGCTGAAGAGTTTGTTTCATAATCTCAGGACTTGACCCCCCAGGGATCTTACTCCATGCTCTAGAAGTGTTGTTGGATTACATTTGAGGTGACCAATCATAAGTCTCAGGCTGGGAACCACTGAGGTGCCTAATTTTGGGTTATAAGCATTTTACTCAGCTAGACCTTATATACCATGGTTTCAAATATCGTTTACTCCACACCTATGAAGCACATCTGTGGACCCATTTGGTTCTGTGTGCATAGAAAGTTGGTGAAGTTAATACAGGAAGTTTTGAGCAATATAGATGTTTGTGTTTTCTATGGAAGAGCCTATGCTAAACAAGCATTGTCAAAGCAAATAGTTGTCGCCTATGAGAGCTATTGGCTTTGGCAATCTTTTGTAGCCACGCTGTACAGCAGTGCAGATGATTTGCAGTGTGGCTAAACTAACTTAATAAAGTGCTAAGATGCAGCAAGGGTTAATGCACTTTTTTTTAAAGTGCGTTAGCGCTGGATACATCATAGTCCTTTTTTTTATTCTTATTTGTAGCCATCCTGCTATATAGCATGGCTATAAATCATTGTTAAAGTCCACAATGCCCATGCTGTACAGCATGAACAAAAGGTAATGGGCGTGCCAATAGTCTCAAAGGCGAGATCTGTTGGTTTTGCTTATGCTTGTTATGTCTTGGCGCAACACCCGTATGATTCTGAGTTGATCAGTCAATCTTCCCCCTGGGTGAGGAAGAAAAAAAATATGACATTTGGCAACACATTCTATCACATTAAGAAAGCAATTGCTCCCATGTCCATGTCTTATTGAAAATACATTGGAAACAGATAATATCTATTGTCACAATAAAAGCAGATAACATCTGCTGTCACAATAAACATCTATTACAAAGTAGAAAATGGTTACTTTGAAGTGTATGTGCTATAGTAAAACCTAGCTACAAATGGCAAGAGGATCACCAAGGACAACAGTGAAGAAGGAAAAATAAAAGTAGTTCCTGAATCACAGCGCAACCAGTGGAAGGACTGAAATCAAGCGGAAGCAATCAGTACTTGGTCCGCCCTCCAACCAAAAAAAAAGAGAAAGTGAAGCCAGCACACGCTAGCCAATTAGAAGACAGCAAATAAGAGTGACAATGAAGACAACAAATGTAAAGCAATAGATGGGCTGCAAAACCAACACATACAAAATCTCTCGCAAGCAAGATTGAATGCAACGCATGCCCTGTTGCAGGGGATACCTAGAAAGAGCTCATAATACAACCTTGAAAGACAAACACATTAAACTTAGAAGTCCTCCCTTGTTCTGTTACGTGTGAAAATGAGGAAGCTGTTTGAAACATATTGAACTTTGAGAACAATTGGTATATGTAAAATATAATTTTTATCAGGGAAAGTGCTATATGCGCCATCTTCTCCTTTTGTTCTGTCTTCTTTCGACTACCATTTGTGCAGGTCACATCTAGAATTTATTTCAGTATTTTTTTTAAATGCATTGTATTCTACTCTGCATTGTTTTCTAGTCACTAGACTTCAAATGAGTCGAATGTATTTTTTTGCTGGGTGCTTTAAATTGCAGACGCTGTCTCAGAGCACTTTGTGTGGGGTGGAGAGCTTTAGAAGGGACTAGAACTGAAAGGACTATACAGAGGTCACACTCTGCTGTCTTTGGTTTACGAATATTGTAGCATCGTCTTCATTTCCACCTCCACCAGGCTACCTTTAAATTAATTCATTCTCACTCATCATTGTGGGTTCAGTTGATCACTTTGCAGTATCTGGATCTGTGACTTACAGACTCGGTATTAACCATACAAGGTATGTTGTTTGCTTGTAGGAAAGGACACTATAAAATGGCGCAGGCATCAGGCTAACATATCCCTCGGAGTGAGTCTCGTTGGTGCTCCGAACACTTTTAGTTAGAACATGCATCATATGCCAAACCATGGTAAGCGAGCCATCCAGAGCCTTTTCGTGTCTGAAGTGGCTAGTGCTATATGCTTGTGCGACACAGCAGATCACCGGTCAAGTTTTTCAGTTCCAAAAGGATTTGGACTATCTCCCTGACATTTTATTCCCTCTACTAAGCACAGCTGATAATTGGGATAGATTTGGCTTCGTTGTTGCCCTTTCTGTTTCTTTTCAGTTCAGCAACATTAGACCCAGTGATCCCATCAGGCTGCAGCGAGGCCAGCCGAGTGGGAGGACACACACCAGATGCTAAGTTTGGCTGACCTCACCCCTAGAGCACAGTGTCACCTTCATTTCACTCCTGACCCTGAGGCAGGACCTGGCTGTCTTCCAGTTTTCCCACAGTGCTAGTGTCCACACATGATTGACATACCGCCCCAGTCATTTGTTTGTATTAGGAAAGCTGGTGTATTGTGCACAAAGGCCTATGTCCCTTGGGATGTCCTTGGAAAGATAATATGCAGCGATAGAACTAAAAGGGAGCGTACTGATCCTTTCTGTGGATTACCAAGTCATTAAAAGAAATATAGATGGAGGAAAGGGCTTGAGCCATCAATGTACATAAACTCTTATCTTTTTGAATTTTGTTTTAAAGAACATTCTTCATTGTTGATATAGTTTTTTCTTTTGACTGGTTCTTAGTAAACTTTACTTGTGATAGAATTATGTGTTGTATGTGTAATTTTGTCAATCCCTCTGGTGTTTTTGTAGCAAGGATTCCCTTCTCAAATTGGACAATTGAAATGGCCGTGTGTAAGCAATGACCTTTGAACCAAACTCCCACACATTAAGTGCGAACTGTTTTATCGAAGTATTTCAACAGTTTCATGGTTGCACATAAATAGCATTACTAGGTTGTTCATTAAGATATACCCAGTACTGGACAGCAGAGTAGGAAAGTGCATTTTACGTTAAAGGGTTTCCTAAATAAAATGTGATGCCTTTGAGTATGACCAGGGAGTTGTAGTAAGGTGGTTTGAAATCAGTTTTCTAATTTCCTTATTAAAATAGATTGGAAGTAATGGTCCCCACAACCGTGTGAACAATGTTTTTTTGGCAACAAGGATACTGAAATTTGAATTTTAACATATGCCAGAAGAAAAGGTAATATTTTAATTTCTATCAAGTGACTTCCAAAAATATATTTTCAGAAAGAGTAGTTCAAATTATTGGCACACATTCTCACATGTGAAATGTTTTTAAAATGTATATATGATCAACATGGCACACATTTTTTCTTGTTGAACATGTATGTCTATAAACAAATGATTCTTTATAAAAAATAAAACCAGTTAAACTGTTACATAGAAGTTTTACACGAAAATATTCCTTTTCAATTTATGAGCTGATATGAAGACTGCTGCTTGTATTGTAAACCAGTAAATAGAATTCTATCAAAAGTTACAGAAGTCTGTATGGCGCTACTCCACTGTTGATTAGTAGTGCAGTATGTACAAAATGAAGCTCTCCAATGTACCAATATATCAAATATGCATAGCTTGATGTCAACATAGCTAGGAACAAATTGTCTGTACATAGTCAAAAATAGAGTAGTTACTGAAATAGATGAGACCATCCCATAGGTTAAATAAGGTCTTGCAACAAATATAAAAAGAACACAATTGTTCTCCAGCCATAGTATGGTCTTTTTGCATTGTGTTTCTTTGTGATCTATAAAGTTCAAGTCTCAGTAACCTCTGAGTTCAAGTCACAAAACATATGTCCGTCACCCGCAAGTTATGTTATGGCATGAGACATGCTTGTGTCATTCATTGTTCACTGCGAATGTGCATGAGTTTAATTAGAGCATGGCCTCTATATTGGATATATGTGACTCAGCAAAAAAATAGAAACAGTTGTTGTTTTTAATGTGCACTGGTAAAGAAATCTAGCCTAGGCCCTGTGGTGGAAGTATATGTATCGAAATAATAGTAACACTGAGATGTAATGTGAAATAAATATACAATGCCTGTGAATAACGCAGAAGACATAATACCAAAAAATTGGAAAAAATGTGGGATTTAACAGTTGAAGTTTAAAACGTTAACAATAAAAGGAATGTGATCACAAGTGTTTATTGTCTTAAAGCAACATTAAGTAATAAGTACAATAAGGAAAAGATTATATTAGAACAAAAAAGTGTACAAAA
Organism: Triturus cristatus; assembly: GCF_964204655.1. NCBI lineage: Eukaryota > Metazoa > Chordata > Amphibia > Caudata > Salamandridae > Triturus > Triturus cristatus. Next base: position 321,390,287 of record NC_140589.1, on the reverse strand, counting down.
GAAAAAGATAAAGAGTTTGGGAAAGTAGATGGTGCATACGCATGTAAAAGAAAAAAACGACAGACTCATTGTGGCCGTTCAACTGGAATAACCTGAAACTCATTGTCAAGGAAAGAGCTGTGTGTATGATCAGACGAGAAATTATCGAGAGCTTGGTTTAAATAAAGATTTTCAACCTGAAGTTGTTGATATCCTCTAGTAGAAGTGTTATGTTTTGCCCTATTATATATGACCAAGGTCATCCAGACTGTGCGTCTTTGCATCTTTAGTTATTCCCTTCTGGAGTGGATCCAGACAAAGTATGCAGGTGATCATCTACTGATTGTGCCTCGGAGCTCAATCATGACCTTGTGCCTTTTTATGGAATATTTCATTGACCTGGAAACTAAAGTGTTTCCGGAGTACATGAGCAATATTGTATTGTTCTTCTAGAGGGAGTTTCACATCTCTTTATGAATATTACAAAATAGTTTTGTGCCATGTGTTCCACTGATCTGACAGTGCTACAAAACTAAGCCAGTTTGCAAGAACAGATGATTATGGAGACAACTGAAGTACTATTGCAGGTCAGGAGGTCACAAATACAAATGCTCTTTGACTTTGTGCCGACCAAGCTTACAAATTTTGCCACTATGATTAAAATATGGAATCATTATTTAAATATCCTCATAATTTCAACTTTTTGTAAGAGAAAATACTAGATATTGGATCTTAGATTTGTGGTGTTTTTCTGCTACCCATCATCATATACACAAAAGCATGCCTGGATAAAGTAGGAACTCATCTAAAACAAACATTGGCAATGCAATAGGATTTGCATTTACGCAAGACCTATTGCACTGCAAGCAGAGTGAGTGCATGCAACAAGGCACGTGGGGGGGGGGGCGGCCATGAGAAGGCATCGGGCTGCGGAAGGACGGGGGCACGGGAGGAAAGTAGTCTGTCCAGTAAAGGGGCTGATAGCCATGGAAGGACACAAATGACGGCATGGTCGTCATAAGGAGGGACTTAGAAGCCTACATCCAATAGGAAGGCAGCATTTGAAACACAAGCCAATGAAAAAAGATGGGCGGAGCTTCCACAAAGTTTCCAGCTATACCGTATACTGCATGCCTCGCAAAGCGAGCACCGCATGTGCTGCAACGCTAGGTGAGACCTAAAAATAAGGAATAGACAGCAGTTATCTGATGGGATGCATCCAAAGATAATACCTTTTTTGACGAAGCGGACATAATCCCCCATGCAAAAATATACTCATTAAAATAATATTGGTGTATTTCTGTATAAAACACAATGATATTAAAATATACTTTTGTTAGATTTTACCTATTATGTTATAATTAAACTGCCTGTGATTATGGAAGTTTAGGTTGTATCAAACTATCTAAATGTTGTGTGATTACAGAGGATGAGTTCAAAGATTGAACTCTATTTCACAGAACTCCGGGGTAAATAGCAAACAGTTATATGGTATGGTTATTGGTAGCTCACCCTGTGTGATACCAGACCTGCAGGCGCATACAGTCAGCTTAAGCAGACACCATTTGAGTAGCTGATTTGTAGAAAGGCTGCCCCATGTCCTGCAGTCCCTCTGAATTTACAGTATTAGATAGAGGAAGCAGCACTCCGTTAGCTCCTGCTTTGTTTACATAGTCAGTGCCTCCCAAGAACAAGCATTTACAATGCAATAAGTCTCGCATTCACACAAGTTTGAGCTATTGGCATAGTAAATGACAATGCCTTTTATTTATGTTTTGGGTTTTAAAACATAAATCAAAGGCATTGTCATTTACAATACTAATAGCTTAAACTCTCGTAAATGTGAGACCTATTGCATTGCAATAAAGGGTCTTCTCGACCACTTGTTAGATTGTAAATATCAGAGGAAGAGACCGGCCTGCGATGTTTTCAAAGTAGTGACAAATAGTGAAGTGAAGAAGATGTGTACAAGCTGTATAATTACACAGACACAAAGTGTGAAGTGAGAGTTACATATGATCTGAATTATAAACAGTAACAAAGCGCTCCAACACCTTTTGATATGTGATTACAATGTTGCGGCTCAGGAGGAAGAGTGGAAGGGGGGCTATTTCCTACCCTCTCTGTGATTTGAGTGTGCAGTGTGGCATTGCGTAATGTAATTGCTATCTTTGGCCTAATAAAAAACACTCCAGCTGTAGTAGGGGCCCGGCTTCACCTCCTGGTGCAGGGCGGGCTGTACTTTATGGCAGGCATGAAGGGAGGGAGGGATGGTCTCGGCTGCAGCTCCGGCCTCGTACAGTACCCCTGCTATTACTATTGAGCGTGAAGTGCTAAGGTGGTGGTATTGGTGGTGGTATTGGTATTGGTGGTGGTATTAGATTGGTGGTGGTGGTATTGTTGGTGGTGGTATTAGTGGTGGTGGTAGTATTGGTGGTGTTGGTGGTATTGTGGCGGTGGTGGTATTGGTGGTGGTATTGGTGGTGGTGGTATTAGTGGTGGTGGTATTGGTGGTGGTGGTGTTAGTGGTATTATTGGTGGTGGTATTGGTGGTGGTGGTATTGGTGGTGTTGGTGGTGGTAGTGTTGGTGGTGGTATTGATGGTGGTATTGGTTGTGGTGGTGATATTGGTGGTCGGGGTGGTGGTAATGGTGGTATTGGTGGTGGTATTGGTGTTGGTGGCGATATTGGCGGTGGTGGTATTGGTGGTGGCGGCATTGGTGGTGGTGGTATTAGTGGTGGTGATATTGGTGGTTTTGGTATTGGTGGTGGTGGTATTGGTGGTGGTGGAGGTGGTATTGGTGGTGATATTGGTGGTGGTGGTGGTGGTATTGGTGGTGGTATTGGTTTTGGTGGTGGTGGTAGTGGTATTGGTGGTGGCATTGGCGGTGTTGATGGTGGAGATATTAGTGGTGGTATTGGCGGTGGTGGTGGTATTGGTGGAGGTGATGGTATTGATGGTGGTGGTGGTGGTATTGGTGGCGGTGGTGTTGTTGGCAATAAAACAGGCTTTTGAAAACAACCCGTCAGGTGTCTTTAGTACAGATGACATGTAACACAGATGTGCTGTTGTCATCTTCAGCCCATTAGCACAGGATTATGTGCTACCTGGAATTCACGTGACTTAATTAGCTAATCATTTCAAAATCCATTTTAATTGGGGGGGTTGGGAGATTAAAACAGACATGAGATAATGCCGGGTTAAAGTGATTGAAAGCGGGAGATCGTGTTATGGGGCGGCCGTGCTGCTTAAAAAAACACAAGCGGTTTCAGCTGAAGCAGCGCATGTCCGACCTGTAGTAAGAGAAACTCAATAAAGTAAATAGTGCTTACAGACTAAATAACAGGTCCTATGTAACAACAGAAGTGAAAGAGCCAGTCGCCATTGGAGGGTACAAATGAAGACAAGGCCAACCTAAGGAGAGACTAACAAGCCTATTAACGAATCCAAAGGCAGCATTTACGAAAGACAATGACACATGCCAATGAAAAATATGGGAGGAGAGTGGGCTCGGCTTCTCTCCCATAGTCTACTGCAGCAGTCTCGCAGAGCGAGCAGGCCATGCGTGCTGCCGCTAGGCTCGACCTAAAAAGGTTGGACTGGGATCTAAAATCAGCTTTGGAAAATGTTTCAGGTGTTGTGTAGGGGCTATGCAACCACATCAAGTTTTTAGTATAACAACTGATAATGTAAATAACTTCAAATTACATTTATTGTATGCAATTTTTACTTTGCACGGCTATTCTGGAAATGAGCGTGGAGCCAACCATATCGGACAACGTTGGACACCCCTGTCTTAATCCTAATGGTTTTGTTTCTCTCATAAAAGATATAATGATTAAAATATCACTCTTCAAATATGAAACTATATGTTGTCACCAAACTAACTCATCAAATTATAAACATATCAAGTAAATTTCATCTACTGCTGGGCTAAATATAGGAATTGCATTATCATCAGCCTTTGATGTAAATAGACCTTTACGTACAATCATTACAAAAATTGAAGCCTCATAATTTAATATATTCTGTGTGGCATCTGACAACTAAAAGTGGAACGTATTATGACATTTGGAATCCATTAATACAGAAAGTATTCCCTGCTTACACTTAAAAATACCTTAAGAGTTACTTTCTGGTTGTTGTGTTTTTTTAAATAGTGTAATGTCATTAATTTCTTAAAATAACATCGATAACTATAAATAGTGTTGCTGTTTTTAAACATTTTTAACAAATGCAGACATACACTTCCCATCATCTGCACACTGTATGCTTAATAATAATACAATTTTAATTATTAGTTTAATTACAGTTTGTACCATTTATAAGAACTGTAAATAGTAAATGCTACTAACAGTCAACTTAATGGCATTCAGTTTATCAACCTCAGGAGGAAAAAATGCCGAGCTACCCTACCAGGATTCATACCTGTGATCTGCAGATAACACCTGTTGTCAGCAGCCAGCATTTTAATTCACTCAGCCATTTTACTTTCTATAAAACATTAATAATTAAATAAAGTAATTGTTCAAAAATCAGTCTTGAAGAATTTCAAAAACTATTTGTAAATATTCCCAATTCAGAAATATTTTTCTGTTAGTTATATAATTCACATCTCATTTTACTGCAGCCTTGCATTGTTTTAATCTTTCTTTCAAAATGATTTTCTAGTACAAATATGAGATGATGAGCTGGCAATGGATGTAAAAGTACTCCTAGAGTTTAATTCACCGAATGTGTAATTGGACACAGTGCCTAATTTGTAAAAACAATTAAGCTTGCACCACCCGTTGTCTCTCCCAGAGCTGCCATTGACAGCACCAACACACTACTAATCATCACACTCTTAAAAGTGTGATAATTCCAGGCCCCCAACGCCCTGGGTGGTAGGTATTAATAATTTGTGTATTGAATTAATAAAAAGCTGTTGTCCTTATCTCTAAATTCGACTGACAGTGCCTCCATGTCCAGTCTATCATAAGTGCCGGTGCTGACAATTAAGTGCCGGTGCCGAGCACCGGAAACCACTGGCTCAAATTAAGTGTGTTAATTTTTGTGTCCTACCCCTGTGGATTTGGGGGGGCCCCTTGGGACCACCCAAAGGTGCAGAGCCAACCTTCCTCCACAGGTCCAGAAACAAAGTGAGACCAACACTGGAGCACAGAGAGAAAGGACGTTTATTTTAATCTCATGAGAGAGAGAGCATCAGCAACAGACATCCGTAGCTGTCTGAGGAGGCAAATCTGGTCAAAGCAGAGCCTTCATAGTTCTTATACCCTTAACCCCCCCTTCCCTCTGCGCATGAGCTGACAAAGAAGACAAAGTCAGGAGAGGTGTACGTGAAGAACATATCAGCAGATGTTCCATGTGACGGTTGAATGATCGCCACAGGCATACAAAGAAGAATGTAGCTTTCTGCAAAATCTAAGAAACTTCCCGTTTCGGAAAGTCACATAGGAGTCAGATGACTCGTGAGGCACAGAAAGGGCAAACAGGGGTGAACATTCCTGCACACAAGCTGTTGTATGCAGAGACAAGATGGGGAAAAGAGTACAAAATGGCTGAGCGAGTGCCAAGATAAAGAATACATTTTCCACAGTCCCTCCTGTTGATAGGAGCGAAGCCATTTTAGTCAACAATAATGTCCATCAATTCTTGTATCTGTTGGGCCATCATAATTTTGTCATTTTCTGAATGGCCAAGGATAGGGGGAGGTTTGAGAGCTTGAGCACACAGACTGCACAAGGGAGGCCCACAGTGCTGACAAAGGCAGCAACAAAAGAGAAGCGCAACAGGAATAAGGAGAAACATGAGTATCTTCCAGCCCCATGTAAACAGGAGACCCCAGAACCATCCGCTCAATGTCCATGTTCCCGGCTCCTGATGCAATTCGGAGGCCAGTAGGATTCAACTTCTTTATAGCCAGAAGTACACACTGGGTATTGTCAGGTATAAATATACAGCAGCTTGCCCCTATGATGCGACATGCTCCTCCGCGGTCAGCCAATACCACATCAAGAACAAGCCTGTTCTGCAAAACCACGGTCCTGATAGCGGTTTGTTCTTGCGTCAAATTACCCAGTGCCGCGGACGTCTGGTTTATCACAGCCTCCAAAGTCCTAGTGAGGTGGCGAATCAGCTTGCTGTTTTGTACTGGACCGATAAAGAAGAAGAAGCCGTGGTTAAAACCTTTGTTGAAGTCTGTAAATTGCTCCCACGTTGTTTCTGTCTGACCCACCAATGACGTGTCGAGGGATCTCTCTTGACGAACTGGGTCACGCCTTTTCATGAAGTTGTTGTGGTAATTAGGAGGAGCAATGAACACCGGTGACAGGAGGAAGGCCAGGTAGCAGCTGCTGGACCAGTTTTCAAGGAGGTGGTAATACGCAGTTGTTCCACAGATGAAGTAAGCACCCATAGCAGATATCGCGCCGATCCACCCTCCGGTGGCATTGGTAGTCTTGGTGGTGATAGTGCATTTGCTAGAACCAACTAGTATAGAACCTTGTTGATAGATGCAGTGATGTCCAGGGACGGGAATAACTTAGAGCACAGTGTCCTTTTTTTAATTTTAATTCTGATCAGATCCTTCACCAGCAACATCCCTTGATGTCCCACTTTTCTTCTTCTTCTCTGGTGCCGTTTGTGCCATTAGTTTGGCCCCCCAAGCTGCTGTACATGATGAGAAATTGTATGCTGTTTTGTTCCGTCTGGCCCATAGTCTTTCTCGCCAGGCATGACAGGACCCATTGGGGGAGAATGGCAATGGAAGCAAGGGCATACCTGCACCTTCTGCTGGATGTGGGGGCAACATTCCGCAGACCCAACAGTTCGTGGTATTGATAGCCTGATGCATTTGGTGTAAGCTTTGAACAAAGGCATTGTGCTTGAACGCGTCCCAGTGCACTGCTTGATGTGGGTGAAGCGTGAAATGGTGATGGTCTGGTATTGTTGGAGATACCGTCGGCAGTGGTAATACTGTGTCTTTTGCTGGTGCTGCTTCCTCAATGATGCAGAGGAGGATGGTGAAGATGATAATGAGGGAAAGGGCTATAGTCAAAGAAAATGTTTTGCAGCTGTACAGTTTGCTCAGTAACTTTGTCTTTCTCTTCTTCGGACTTTGTCTTTCCTCTTTTAGCTGACCCATTCTTCTTGGAGCTCTACGGTTGTCGGCCAAGAAGGTACTGCCCTAAGTGGCCCCAGTAGCTGGTGGTTGCTTCACTGGCCAGGCATCTCAGTGAACCACTAGAAGGAACACCGATCCACTCTTCCAATCTATACTACCACCCTGCGACTATGGCTGAACCAACCTGTCCTGTCGCCGGAGCACCCGGGGTGGTGCGGGGTCGGAGATGGTACCTGTGCTTACCAGGAGCTGATTGATCTTCAAAGAGTTCCGATTCCGGTTCAGTAATGTCACACACAGGAGGGTCGTTTTCCAGGATGTCTTTGTAGGTGGTCAAGGTTGGTCCAGTCTGCAGAAAGCTGGGCACCTTCCGGCAGTGTGTTGCATGGACCCAAGACTTTCTACCTTCCACCCGCAGCGCTGTTCGGGTCATCAAGAGGACCAGGAGGGGACCTTTCCACCGGGGCTCAAACATCTTCTTCCGAGCAAAGTTCTTTACCATGACATGGTCTCCCGGTTGGATGGCGTGCCCAGGTCCTTTTGATCGATCAGGCAGAGCTTCCCGGACCTGTTAGTGTATAGAGGACAAGGTTTGGGTAAGTATGGACAAATAGTCACCCGGCAATTCACAATGGGAATCAGACAATGAAGTAGCAGAAGGGGATTTCCATACATTCATGGGGCGTCCGAAAACAACCTCATAGGGTGTCAATGATGTGCGGGAATGTGGTAAGGATGTTATAGACAAAAGGGCTAGAGGCAAGGCGTCAAGCCACTTTAAGCCTGTTGTCTCCACTTTTTTGGATAATTTGGACTTGATGGTGGCATTATAACGTTCAACCAGACCTGCTGATTTAGGATGGAATACAGGGTGAAAATTCTGGCGGACCCACTACCCTGCCAACAAGTGTTTGATGACTTCCCCAATAAAATGGCTCCCGCTATCGCTCCATAGTAACCGGCAGAGACCGTATCGGGGAAAGAATTCTTTCAACAGTACTTTTGCGGTGGTAAGGGCGGTGTTATCTTTTACTGGGTAGGCCTTCACCCATTTGCTAAATGCGCTGATGACCACCAAGACATACTTGAGGTTGTTGCACCTGTCCATTTGGATGTAGTCCATCTGAAGGACTTCAAAGGGATAGGTGGGTATAGCGGAACCTGCACGGGGTACTTTTGTTCCTTTTCCTAAGTTGTGGCGAAGGCAAACTAGGCACTGTTGGACCAATCTAGTGGCCGCCGGGCATAGTTGGGCATTGTCCCAGACTCCCTGTAGTATTTTAGTCATTGAGGTGGCGTCTATATGGGCTGGTAAATGGGTCATGTTCAATAATGGGAGGAGGTAGGCATTTGGTAACTTCCATAATTTTGTGTCTTTGGAGCACCAACAGTTTTCCTCTTCCAACATTCCCTCCTGTTCCCAGGTTTGAAATTCTTCTTTGGTTGCTGTGCTTTGAATGTCTCTAATCTGTTGTCTGGCATCGTGCCATTTTTCTGCCTGGGATTTTACTACGTACATAGTGCTGTTTGATCAGCAAAACGATGGATTTAGGCCCAGATCTCTGTACTGGGGTGAATGTATGACATTGTTCTGCATTCTGTCCATCAATAGTTCTTTTTGCATTTGTCACCCCGAGTGGGACGGGTATGCTCAGACGTGAGTCCCGTGCTCTCCATGCCACTGGAATCAAGCTATCCTGGCTGAAGAGGGGTGAAACCCCGAAACCAGTCCTTGGATGCTTGTTTCCAGTCCAGGGAGGACCTGGCCTTGCAGTTCGAGCTGGACTGTTCCCATTGGGCACAGGGTCAAGACTGATTTGCATATGGCTGGGTCCAAACTGGAATGGCATGGTGAGCAAAAAAACGATGGATTTAGGCCCAGATCTATGTACTGAGATGAATGTATGACATTGTTCTGCATTCTGTCCATCAATAGTCCTTTTTAGGTCAAGGACCGTCCGGTCTGCCGAAGGCAGAACCGGAAGTCGGAGATTTAATGTTTCTTAGAGTAGCTATTTAGCCCGCCTCACTTTTTGCTTCTCCCCCATTGGCTGGCTTCCTAAACAGAGGCCAGCCATTGGAGGAGAGAGCCGTCCCTCCAAATAGGCTCCGTCTTTTTCAGATTCGGGGGCGTGTTCCATGCTCTTCTTTCCACTTTTTAGCCACGCCCCCGAATCTGAAACCACCGCTGCGTTTCTCCGAGGCATTGCTTCGCCTCGGAGAAAGGCAGTGGTGTGCTTGTTAGTAGATGCCCCCCTGTGTAAATTGTTAAAAATCCTTAAATTTCCAATTTTTTCCATGCCATTATGTCTGGACTTATTCATATTCTGTTACACCGCAGCAACCTTCTAGAATCTTCTCCGATTAAAACCCTTCAGTTTATAATGTTCTCCACGCCATTGGTTCTAGACTTATCCAGAGTCAGTTACACCGCAGCAACATTCTAGAATCCTCTGCGAGGATTTAACAGTTGACCCCTACCAGAGCGGCCACGAGTAATGCGTCACGAGATGAAAGTGCGCTGCCACTTGTACAAGGGCTCTTAGCGCCGTTCATGTGCTATTGTGCAGCTATTGTGTGGCACTTGGCCGTCTTTCAGGGCAAGCCTCGCCTCTGCGTTCTCAGTAAGGGACAAACAAGCCTGGCCGACTCTTCCACGCCCGGGAATGTACAATCGCGGCTCAGGATCCCCGACGCCATGCGAGGCTCACTTCAGGAATAGAGAGGGCGCAGGGGTCTTTGGCGGGGGCACACAAATGAGGGTGAAAAACGTGCCTTGAGGTTCCTGTGAGAGGGAGCCGGCGATGTACGCCTTTAATTGGCTTTGTCCCTACAAGTGAGAAATGTGCCGGCGGTGCCACCAGACCACAATTGGACCTGTCAGACGCGACGTCTCGTCTATTAAAATACGCCAAACCCTCTTTTGTAGGAAAATGAACTCCTGAAACTTTTCACAAATGTCCCTTTTTTCCCAGAGACTGTGATGAAAAGTACTTTATGCCCTCGCACCGTGTGGACCACCGTGAGAGTGTCCAGGCTCGCCTCGGCTTCAGCGCCAGCTTTCTTCAACTAGGGAAAGAAAGCACGAAAGGACGCAAACACGAAATAAATGGCATTATATAGAGGATAATGTATGGATTCTTGTGCAGCGCAACCCAGCATGTTGCTCCACGGGGTTCAGCCCTATAGACTGGGAGTCCAAAAAATGTGCCTGCGGTTTGATAATGGCAGAAAAGGCACATAATGTCTGTTTTATCACAGGACATTAATTAAAGATTCATACGATGCACACACAGTCTACATTTCAAGATGCAAGATGCAACACAAGGTGCATGGCGTCTTTAGCTTGGCTCCGAAGGATACGGCCCTGTAACTAAAAATAAAACAAGCATTGGGAACACCAATAGCTTTTCCAGTGTGTCTTAGCCATGTTGCACAGCAGCGTGGCTTCTGTTCAGTATGGCAAAAAGCTTGTGCTGCAGAGGATAGTGGCATTGAGCGCAGTGGTGTAGAGTGGAGTGTAGGACATAGAGAGGAGAGTGTTATGGAGTGGCATAGAGTGAAGTGTTGAAGAGTGTTGTAGAGTGGCATTGAGTGGTGTAGAGTGGAGTGTCGTAGAGCGAAGTGCCGTAGAGTGGAGTGGAGTGCCATGGATTAGGGTGGAGGGTTATGGATTAGAGAGGAATGTCGTAGAGTGGAGTGGTGTGGTGTATAATGCAGTGATGCAGAGGGGCATAGAGTGGAGGGGTGTGGCGTAGAGGGTCATAGAGTGTTGTGGCATAGAGTGAAGTAGAGTGTTGTGGAAGGGTGTAGAGTGACATATAGTGACACAGAGTTTCGTAGATTGGAGTGGCATAGGGTGGCATAGAGTGTCGTAGAGAGTTGTGGAGTGTCTTAGAATCTATATCACTACTTCACTATCTCACTACTTCTGTCTCTAAAAAGATCACTACCTCACTCTCTATATCACAACTTCACTCTCTCTCTAACTCACTACATCGCTCACTCTCTATCTCTCTACCTCACTCTTTCTATCTCACTAACTCACTTTCACTGTCTCTTTCACTACCTCTCTCTATCTCACTACATCACAACACCACTCTGCTTACATCTCACTACCTCACAACATCCCTCTCCCTCACTACATCACTGTTTCACTACCTCACTCTCTCTCACTACATAACTCTCTCTTCGCTCACTACTCCACTCTATCTCACTACCTTACTATCTCACAACTTCTCTCTCAAAACATCACTACCTCACTCTCTAGCTCACAACCTCACAACTTCACTCTCTCTCCCTCACTACCTCAATCACTCTCTATCTCACTACCTCACTCTTTCTATCTCACTAACTCACTTTCACTCTCTCTTTCACTACCTCTCTCTCTATCTCACTACATCACATCACTCTATGCTTATATATCACTACCTCACAACATCCCTCTCCCTCACTACCTCACTCTTTCACTACCCCACTCTCTCTATCTCACTACCTCACTCTCTCACTACCTCACTCTCAATCTCACTACCTCACTCTCTATCTACCTCACTCTCTATCTCACTACCTCACGCTCTATCTACCTCACTCTCTCTCACTGTCATGCCCCGAGGTCCGGCTCGGAAGACGGTCCAGTATATAAGGTCCCTAAGCGCTCTTGAACGCGCTTAGCGTTCTAGCCTTGAGCCCTGTTTCCGTCCCTTGTTCGCGTTGCCTGACTTCCGACTTGTTGCTTCCTGCTTCCGGAGTTCGTGTTGGGCGTTTTGAGCGTTTCGCGGGTTATGCCCGCGTTTCTGGCGTTTTCGGTAGAGACGCTCTCTAAAAAGAGTCGTGGTCCTCCAAATTCGGTACGGTCTTCGTGCCTCCTTGTTCCCGTTGTTCCCGATGTTGCATCCACGCCTTGGCTGCTGCGTGAGGCGTGAGTGTTACCAATACCCTTCAAGTTGCAGCAGATTTCCTTTCGTCTCCACTTCCTGAGGGGGTTTCCTAGCTCCCATTACTTTACCCCACTAACCGCTCCTTCACTTAAGATAGAATATTTTCAGTCCCGTGTATTTTGTTTCGTATTTCTCACACACCCCCCGTTAATCCCTCAATAGCCTCAGTCTCTTGTCTCTGTGGTCTGACACGCCTCGGTGGCGCTTGGCCCGCTGTTTGTGCCATCACATCAAGCATATTCCTTACTGCCTCTCCGCTGTAAGACCTATCCAATCTCCACACAGTCTTGTGAGATTTCCCACGGGGCAGAAGTGGGAGAAGAATCTTGAAGTCCGTAGGGGACGCTAGCGTGGACCACTGTGCCTGTAACTGCTGTACAACCGAAGCACGGTAACAGCGCTGTGCGCTGCCTTTTATTTTACCTTCAGTATATAAATACAGTTTGGGGGGTAACAAGTGTTATTTTGGTCTTTCCACAGCTCTCTCCCTACACCTGATTTGAACCTCATTTTAACATGTAAAATGGACCCTAGCTGGAGAACCTGTGATTCTATTGTTGATTAGTGGGGTGAGTTATTCGTTTGAGGAGAGCCATATGTTTTCAGTGGAGGGGGTTGTTCTCTGAATCATCTGTTTTGTGTGGTATAGGAAATCCCGGCCTGAACTTCCCAAGATTCACACTGCTTCAGATTGGAGGTTACAGACCATTGGTATGTAGGATTCCAGGGTTAGTGATGTCTAGATATCTAGAGATGACATTGTGACAACTGAAGTTAACCAGGCCTTTATATTACAGCGGAGTAGAGCCTCATCCTTGATCCAGCCACAGCCACACCACAGAAGTCACACCCGCCTTCCCTTGTTTTGTTTCCCTGTTTTCCCCTGGCGTGTCATCCGTTACTCTAGTGTTTGATAGAGTCGGAAGGCCGTAGGGGAGGACTGAGATCTAACCTTCAGGTTCCTGACGCTCCTGCAGAAAACCCTGAGAACCGTTACACTCACTACCTCACTCTCTATTTCAATACCTCACTCTCTCTCTCTATCTCACTACCTCACTCTCTCTCTGCTAATGCAATAGGTATCACGTATACAAAAAAAAAAAGCTAATGCCAATAGAAACGACAATGCCATTTATTTAGGGATTCAATAATGATAAAAAAATAATGAGCAATAACAATAGCTCTCTATATAATATTGGCGAGACCATTGCATTGTAAATGCTTGTTGCATTTGTCACCCCGAGTGGGACGGGTATGCTCAGAAGTGAGTCCCGTGCTCTCCATGCCACTGGAATCAAGCTATCCTGGCTGAAGAGGGGTGGAACCCCGACACCGGTCCCAGGATGCTTGTTTCCGGTCCAGGGAGGACCTGGCCTGGCAGTTCGGGCTGGACTGTTCCCATTGGGCACAGGGTCAAGACTGATTTGCATATGGCTGGGTCCAAACTGGAATGGCATGGTGAGCAAAAAAACTGTGGATTTAGGCCCAGATCTCTGTACTGGGGTGAATGTATGACATTGTTCTGCATTCTGTCCATCAATAGTTCTTTTTGCATTTGTCACCCCGAGTGGGACGAGTATGTTCAGACGTGAGTCTCGTGCTCTCCATGCCACTGGAATCAAGCTATCCCGGCTGAAGAGGGGTGAAACCCCGAAACCGGTCCTAGGATGCTTGTTTCCGGTCCAGGGAGGACCTGGCCTGGCAGTTAGGGCTGGACTGTTCCCACTGGCCACAGGGTCAAGACTGATTTGCATATGGCTGGGTCCAAACTGGAATGGCATGGTGAGCAAAAAAACGATGGATTTAGGCCCAGATCTCTGTACTGGGGTGAATGTATGACATTGTTCTGCATTCTGTCCATCAATAGTTCTTTTTGCATTTGTCACCCCGAGTGGGACGAGTATGCTCAGACGTGAGTCCCGTGCTCTCCATGCCACTGGAATCAAGCTATCCTGGCTGAAGAGGGGTGAAACCCCGAAACCGGTCCTAGGATGCTTGTTTCCGGTCCAGGGAGGATCTGGCCTGGCAGTTCGGCTGGACTGTTCCCAGTGGCCACAGGGTTAAGACTGATTTGCATATGGCTGGGTCCAAACTGGAATGGCATGGTGAGCAAAAAAACGATGGATTTAGGCCCAGATCTCTGTACTGAGGTGAATGTATGACATTGTTCTGCATTCTGTCCATCAATAGCTCTTTTTGCATTTGTCACCCCGAGTGGGACGGGTATGCTCAGACGTGAGTCCCGTGCTCTCCATGCCACTGGAATCAAGCTATCCTGGCTGAAGAGGGGTGAAACCCCGAAACCGGTCCTAGGATGCTTGTTTCTGGTCCAGGGAAGACCTGGCCTGGCAGTTCGGGCTGGACTGTTCCCAGTGGGCACAGGGTCAAGACTGATTTGCATATGGCTGGGTCCAAACTGGAATGGCATGGTGAGCAAACAAACGATGGATTTAGGCCCAGATCTTTGTACTGGTGTGAATGTATGACATTGTTCTGCATTCTGTCCATCAATAGTTCTTTTTGCGTTTGATCAGCAAAGGCATTGCCTCGGCCCGCATCATCCGTTATCTTTTTGTGTGCGGTGCATTTAACAAAGGCTAGCTTGCGTGGCAGTGTTAAGGCTTGGAATAGTGCTGTAACTAAGTCACCGTGCAGAATAGGGGTACCATGGGATGTTAAGAATCCTCTCTCCCTCCACAGTATGCCAAAGTTGTGCACCACCCCGAAGGCGTACTGACTATCTTTGTAGATGGTAACAGCAAGGTACGTACCAATGATACAGGCACGGGTGAGAGCTATCAGTTCTGCTGCCTGAGCAGATTTCTGGGGTATGCGGGCCGTTTCTACAACAGTATGAATGGTGGTAACAGCATAGGCCGCAGAGGTGGCACCATCTGGTAATTTCATGCAGGACCCGTCTACCCACAGTTGTTCATCGCTATCTGGTAAAGGGATGTCTTTGAGATCTATCCGCCCTTTTGTCTGTTCCTCTGTGTGAAATAAGCAATCATGTGGTGGGGAGTCTGCGGTGTCAGGGTCCGGGGTTGGCAACAATGTGTCAGGGTTCAGTGTGGTACATCGTTTCAGCGTGATATGTGGTGCCAACAATGTTAGTTCGTACCCAGTCAGACATGCACTGGTGAGGTGCTGAGTCTTAGTCTGATTGAGAAATATGTCTACTGAGTGGGGAACTAAAACCGTCATTTTGTTGTCTAGAACAATGCCTTCACTTTGACGTATAGGAACAGCTGCAGCCACAACCGCTCTAAGGCAAGAGGGCAATCCGCGGGCCACAGGGTCCAGGGTAGCAGAAAAATAAGCACAAGGTCGCTGTTTGGTACCATGAGTCTGGGCCAGGACCGAAAGAGGGCAACCTGATCGTTCATGAGTATAGAGGCTGAAAGGTTTGTCAAAGTCAGGAGTTCCTAACACTGGTGCGGAGCAGAGGGCCTGGCGAAGGTCATGGAAGGCCTGTTGATGTTCTTGTGTCCATGGAAAAGCAGTGGGGGTATCCTTGGTAAGCAGTGCAAGGAGGGGCTTGACTATAAGGGAAACATTTAGAATCCACTGCCGACAAATAGAGGTGAGGCCAATAAGTGCTCGAACATCTTTGTGTGTGGTAGGAACAGGTAGTTGTAATATGGTATGAATACGGTCAGGTGTGAGTGTACGTCCCTCCTTAGACAGTAGGTGGCCGAGATAGGTCACCTGCTGTTTACAATACTGAAGTTTGCTTTTGGACACTTTATGAGCATTGGATGCAAGAAAATGCAAAGTGGCAAGGGAGGTAGTGCAGGCAAGTGCTGGCGTGTCTGCTGCTAACAATAGGTCATCAACATACTGGACCAAGACAGTGCCTTTATGAAGGTGTATTTGGTCCAGTTGAGCTTTTAGGGCTTGGCTATAAATGCTAGGGCTTTCCGTGTACCCCTGAGGGGCGCAACAGAAGTGGTAGGATCTGTTTCGTAAGGTGAATCCAAAAAGGCAGCGGGGGTCAGGGTGGATGGGAATGGAGAAGAAGGCATTTTTAAGATCAATAACTGTAAAGGTGGTAGCTGTTGAGGGAATCATGGTCAAAATGGTGGTGATGTCAGATACCACTGGGAACTGAGGTATTACTATTTTGTTAATGGCCCAGAGGTCAATAACAAAACTATATACTCTCTCAGAGTCAGAAGAGCGTTTCAAAACAGGCCTTGTAACTGGGAGTCGGGAGAGTCAAGAAGGCGATATAAGCGGGACTCATGACCATAGTCGCAATTGTTGTCAAACAATGTGACTCGAACTGAGTCAGGAGAACATCTAATGGTGGCTCTATAATGTTTCAGGAGGTCAAGACCCAGCACGTTATCTGGACAGTTAGGTGATAATAGAAAGGAGGCCATTACAGTGTTACCATGAATGTCAAGAGGTATTTCCGAGGACAGTGGGTTAATAGAGGGCATGCCGTTAAATCCTACAGAACTGACAGATAAGCCAGAGAGGGGTGCCCTCAGAATCAGTTTCTTGGACAGGGCACTCCTAGAGGCCCCAGTGTCAACCAAAAATTTACCCTTGGTGCCAACCACTGCAGCTGTGATATAGGGGCCTGTTTGGTCAACAAGTAGTTCCACTGGTTCCTTCCCCTGCCCTTGGCCTTCTCATGCATAGTCAAGATCAGGGAAACGATCAACAGTAACATCTTTGGCATTAGCATGTCGGGTAGTGTCAAAGACATTTGAGCGGTGTCCATGGGAGGGTGGCGGTGCTCCTCTGCCCCTGCCTCTAGGGGCACCCCATCCCCTACCTGCCATCTGGTGTTGTAGGAGTGGGCACTCGGCATACCAGTGACCCGTCTCTTTATAATAAGCACATTGATCATGGGACAGTTGCCGTGGGGGTCCCTGAGACCGTGAAGTGGGAGCGGAAGTGTATGTGCCTCTGTAACCTCCCCTCCCCTGTGTGTGATGATAGACTTGGGAAAGCATGACCTTTTCTTTTAAGTCTTTTCTTTTTCTTTCTTTTTCTTCCTCAATTTTACTCTGCAAATCTTCATTTTACTGTGCCATTGTCAAAATTTGAGCTGGGGTAGACGAGGGCCATGGACTTTTCTGCAATTTCATGGAAATGGGGGTCAGTAAGCTTTTAACAAATGTTTGGACCAATAAGTGACGTCTGGTGTCAGTAGCGGTGTCTTGTCCGCTATAGTCAGTAAAGACTTGGCCAAGTCTAGAAAAATAATCGGATACTGTCTCGTCAGTTTTTTGTTTGCATGCATTAATAATCGTCCAATCCACCTTTCGAGCCGGGACTAACTGTTTGAGTTTTGTCACTATAAGGGCTGGGAGAGTTAAGATGGCAGCTGCTGGTCGTTCGCCAGGTTTTCTGTCTCTATCCATTCTAAATCTACCCAAGTATGGTAAACATGGTTATGTCATCCACCTTCCTAATGGATCTTCAAAGGTCAGGGGGGAGAATTAGTCCGAAAAACTGGTCTATGTCCACTAGCGTCATAATATAGGTGGAGACAACAGTGTCTAGTTCCTCATAGAAGGCGGCAGGGTTTTTTCTGGGGTCTGGTAAATCTTTCCTAAATACCAGAATGTCCGCTCGGAGCCAAGGAGTGTATGCCCAATTGTACAATGTCCTGCTCTCTGCATTTGGGTTATCTATACCATCCTGTGTTCCGTCCCCTCTGGCCGGGACAAAAACTGGGGCCGCCTCTCTCATTGGCGCCATTGTTTCAATCACTCCACCCACTGCACCACTATCACCTTCTTTCCCTTCCTCTTGATCCCTCCTTAGTTCTTCCATCATTTGTAAGATAAACGCAAACAAGGCATCTCGTTCCTCCTCACTTGCTCCACCTTCTGTCACTTTATGGTATAGCCTTCTAACATAGTCCTCTGGTGTAACCTTATGGCGCCCCTCGTATAAGGTCATCACTTCATATGCGAGTCTACAAGCAAAATAATTCTTCAAGTGGTTTGGGTAGGCTGAATAGACCATACGTATTTGATCAGGGGTAAAATTGTCTTCCAAATAGGTATGGGTCAATTGATCTAAAGCGTGCTTCACATCTGTAATAGGGCAGGGGGTGCGTAACCTAGCATCTACTGAGTGTTCGGGACCAGCGTGAGATGGGGGTGGAGCTGTAGGGTTGGGACGCAAGTCTGGACCGGGAAGTTGTCCATCAGCAGGAGGTAGAGGGGGAGGGACGTGATATCGTGGTGGCGGGGGGTGTAGGAGTAATTCGTCTGCATGGGGGTCTGACTGTGCGAAGGGGGTATATCGTATAGGATACTGGCTAGAGGCATTTAGCCGGTGTTCTCTATCTAAACAGGCAATATTTGAAGCCACCTTTTCTTGTTGTAATTCCGCCGATTTTTATTTCTCTGACTTCCATACTGCCTTCTGGGATCGAGCCTGAGCTCTCCTCTCCCTTTCTATACTTTCCTTCTTCCATAACCCCAAGGAATCAAACATGGATTGTCTAGATCTGCACCTATGCAATTGGGCTTCTACTGCCTCTATTTTCTGAGGGTCAAAAGAGCCATATTTTGGCCAGGTGTTATCCCTATCCTTTGACTTGTATTTGTTCCATAATGTGCTGTACATTATGGGAGAAATACCGTATTTTATGTACATTTCTTTATTCGGGGTACCCTCCGGTGGGGCTTGTTGACTTTTTTCCAAAACATCTGACTGAGATATACAACAGCATATCCGTACAAATTTACTACACACGGGCATGTTTACAATAGTTTCTACCAAACCTTTTTCTTATTATCAAAGATCCTGCATTGGACAAAAAGTCCACGTTACCCGCTTGCCTTCACTTTTTGCAAAGAGTGAATCAAAAAAAATCAAAAATGAAACAATAACAAATCAGAACTATAACCAGAACATAAGGGTGTCGCAATTCAGCGACCCTACCAGAATCCTTTGTCTCGTCCTCCAGGTGGTCTCTTACTGCAGAAATCGTCCAAATCTATTGAGGACCCCAGTCAGGACCGGCACCACTTGCGGAGGTCTTCACGGATGTAGAGAAAGTTGGGTAGTGGCTACGAAGACGAGGGTCTCTCTGCGTAGGTGCACCCCACTACCGTCCTTTCAATCTTCTTCGTCGAGACCCCTCGGCCGGGCAGCCGCGTCTCTGATGGGTTCATGTTCGGGCGCCAATTGTGGATTTGGGGGGGCCCCTAGGGACCACCCAAAGGTGCAGAGCCACCCTTGGTCCTCCGGTCCAGAAACAAAGTGAGACCAACACTGGAGCACAGAGAGAAAGGACGGTTATTTTAATCTCATGAGAGAGAGAGCATCAGCAACAGACACCCGTAGCTGTCTGAGGAGGCAAATCTGGTCACAGCAGAGCCTTCATAGTTCTTATACCCTTAACCCCCCCCTTCCCTCTGCGCACGAGCTGACAAAGAAGACAAAGTCAGGAGAGGTGTACGTGAAGAACATATCAGCAGATGTTCCATGTGACGGTTGAATGATCGCCACAGGCATACAAAGATGATCGTAGCTTTCTGCAAAATCTAAGAAACTTCCCGTTTCGGAAAGTCACATAGGAGTCAAATGACTTGTGAGGCACAGAAAGGGCAAACAGGGGTGAACATTCCTATTCACAAGCTGTTGTATGCAGAGACATGATGGGGAGAAGAGTACAAAATGGCTGAGCGAGTGTCAAGATAAAGAATACATTCTCCACACCCCGTCCAAAAACTGTGTGTCCTACCTGTTGTTGACGAGGTAGAACACACGGGAATTCTTAGACCCCTACGGTACGCTTAGGACTTATACGGTACACTTAGGACCTATGAAGGTCATTAAGGGTATTAGGGTACGTATGGGACTTATTAAGGTCCAAGGCAATGGGCGCTTGTAGTTTATGTACTATGTTTTGTAGGGTTTTAATTTTTTTTGTGTGGATTCCACATAAACGAACGGACGGGGACTAACTAGGTGTTTTTGGCACAAGCAAGTGGGCCAAGTATCTAGGCTCACAGCAGGTCTTAGGTTTCAAGGATTGGAGAGTGTATTGAATGCAGTGGGTGAAGGTTTGTTCAGTGAGAGTCCTGTCAGCTACGGAATATTGGGGTGGCAGTTTTGCACAGCTGTGAGTATACAAAGATCATTGGATACAATGAATGAATATCAAACAAAGGCCAAAAAGAGAAATGACAACCCACCTCCACTAACACACTCTAAAAATAGAGTTGTAAATCAAATACCGAAACACACAAAGCTAATACAATGGAAACATCTCTATTTCTTTTGTTTATATAAAGCATATAGACACATTTTCAAAACAATAATTTAAGTATAAATATATTTAAACTGCCTCACCCCCACAAAAAACAAAAATGTATAACTCCACAAAATCAAGCTACACACATACCACTCATACCTTGTATACCATCCAAAGACACAATATAATCTTTAAAACATACATTTAATCAGCCTGACACAGCAACAGAATCCATCAAATGAGCATCTCCTCAAACTGCTCAACTATCATAAATTATTGCTACCTCAAATGATACATATACATATAGACCAGGTGTATGAATTTACAGGTCTATCAGGACTTCTGTTCCTGTACACTCAGTATATTTACACTTTATTTACCAGACATAATAATGAGAGAAAAACATTCTTCACAGACAAAAATGCAACTTTTGTTCGGTGAGGTGGCGCCGCACGTTTCGGTGTAAAGTGGCCAGCCGATCACACACCTTCTTCAGCGCACCTTCTTCAGAGCACAGAAAGATGTTTCAACAGTGAATAAAAACAAAGAAAAGGATAGAGGGAGGGCGTGGCAGCCCAACAGTTCTCTTAAAATACAAAGAAACAACCATATGAATAAAATACTCCTCACGTTCATGTAAATACCGCTTCTATATCAACCATATGAAACACAGAAAAGGAAAATGGAGAAGGCTGCATGCAAACCCATACAGACCCAAATTGTGCTTTAAGTAATCAAGAGCATTACAAAATAGTGTCAACTACCAGGCAGATCCGATCAGATTGCTTGTTAATTATTAAATACCTACACCATTTTAACTAATTGCAGGAGATGAGCTAAGTATCAACAATTGGAAATATTCCAGGGTTCATCATTGTAGGCTTGTTAAAAGCCAGTTATTGAAATCATGAGACTAATGGTTAATAAATAACATGTTCTGCTGTCAAAACACCTAGTGGGAGAGGAGGCAAAAGTTTTACTAGTCTTTGATTCTTCTTTTGCCAGGAGAAGTGATTACGTTGTTTGTAAAACTTTCAAAGTCACAGTGAACTTATTTTTTTCACTGCAAAATCTTTCTAAAAACATAAAGGAATACATCAAAATGTATAAGTTTGGTGCGTGCTCTTGAATTTACAGTTTTACTAGTTTTACAGGATGTGACAGGGATGTGATTTCCACATTTAAACTAATTTCTCATGTTTCTATTGTTGTCATACTTGGATTGAAATTATCAACATTCTGCTGTAATTTCCTGAGCGAATTATTGTGTTTTTTTAAATGTATCTTCCTCCATGAGTTGGCAGCTCAGTTTTGAATTGACAGATTTGTAAATATATTCAGCTCGCTTTTTCATGTTTTTTTAATACATCGTCAGTTGTTTAAAGGATGCACTGCAAGTTTTTTTAGATGATCTATGACCTGCCTGTGTAAAATATATGTACAGTAATTTCTTTATAACACATTAGAGAGAATAACCGGCACAAACCAAAAAGAAAATCGTTATTTTGAGCAATTTAAGCTTGTGGTCCGACTAGAAATTAACCCTTGCCTCTGTATAAAACATGGGGAATAACCTCAAGAACGGGCGATAATTATCGTCAACCTAGGTTAACGCAATTTTACAAAACGCCATCTATCGCGGGAAACTAACGCCGTGTTAACGGCGTATTCTCAACACGCCGGCAACAGGCGATAGTTTCCCAATAGCACGTCAATTGTCCGCGTTACAATTACCTGGACGCCGATAAAAAAGGAAACCTGAACGTGAAAAAACTTGTGATGGACCCAACAGCGATAAAAACATCAGCGATAAGCAGCTCCAGGCTTGCTATTCCCACGTCAGGTGGGAAAAATCACCATAAAAGCTGCAAAAAAACAAAACAAGAAACAACAAAACACAAACTACTAAGAAGCACCATGGTGGAAGCTGGAGCAACTACAGAGGCCAACCAGAACCCCACAAACCCCTCGGAGGACCAGCCAGGGACCTCCGGGAAGGAGCAGGGCAAGGAGAAGAAGAAGAGGAACCCGCGATTCAGTCCACAAGAAAACAAGATCCTGATTATGGAGGTGATAGAACACCAACAACAACTGTTCATCACCTCCACTGTGTCATTGGCAACTAAAAATGCAATATGGCAGTCCATCTTCGCCAAGGCGAATGCAGTCGGAGTGAAGAGAAGGGAAGTGGACGGCTGCAAGAAGCTCTGGAATGATGTGAAGCTCATAACCAAGCTGAAACTAGCTAACAACCGGAAAGCCGCAATGCATACTGGAGGTGGGAGTCCAGCGCCACAGCAGGAGCTGGATGAGATAGAAGAAATGGTGTCCACAGTCATCAGTGGGGAGATGGTGGCAGCAGTTGGGGGACCGGCCACTGCTCAACATGACCTGACCCAACAGCAACAGGGTGAGCAATGACCTGGGACTGGGGAGACAGGGGGAGATGGGCACAATGGCACACGTGCACAATTAATTATAGCACAGTGCACACCCACAATGACTCTGGATCATGTCCCTGATCTCCTTGGCATACTGCAGCACACATAGAAACAGCAAGTAGGCCCCTGCGACAATGTGCCCAGATGGGGCCCTCCCCACACATCACTAATCCCACAACACACCCATGCACATGTGCTGAACCCAGCAAAGCTGCGGGTCCATGAGCCACACTGACAATGCAAGTGACACTGCATGATGATTAGCATGGCTGCAGTCCAATTATCATGACATGGTGCCTGCCACAACACTGAGGTGGCTGAGTGTGGACCACATGCGTAAAGTCCATAAAGTCCATAAAGTCCATAAGTAGAAGTTACAGCAAGCCCACCAGGAGCAGCCTGCTAGCAGCTCAGCCCATCTTCCAACGGACAACTCTCACACACCAGGCACCCAAGCATTCCACTCATGTGAATCACGCCAACATTCTACATGGAACACTCACACTGGCTGAGCAGCTAGGGACAAGGTGAAAGGGAACATTACAGCATAACATGAGAATAATACACTCTCCTGAAAAAAGGTCAGCTCTTCCATGTGAATGGAATGTTACAATGAAGTGCCCAGGTTTAGAAATATGTGTTGCTAATGAGCACTGAAAAACACAAACCCTGCACTGGAATGGCGTCCTGCCAGCCTTCACGTCCAGGTCCAAACTGACACAATACCTTATACCAGCCGTGGTCGGTAGTAGGAGTAACTGCAGGGCGGTGACGTGGGGAGGGGGAGGGGCAGGGTGGAGGGTAGTAAACTATGGATTACGGAGGTTTACAGGTAAGTTAACATATACATTAATAAATTAATTTTGTTGCCAGTGCACGCAACAAAATTCGTTTTATTAATTTATATGTTAATTTACCTGTAAACCTCCGTAATCCATAGTTTACTACCCCCCATCCTGCCCTTCCCCCTCCCCACGTCACCACCCTGCAGTTACTCCTACTACCGACCGCGGCTGCCTTATACTGTGTACAGCAATTTTGTGGATGTTTTGTATGGCTTGTATCCCATTTACACAGATCTTTGAAGTGGCAGCAAATATTTCCCATACAATTTGTAAATCAGGCTGTGCTGGACTGACACATAGGTCGGAGCCTGGCCAGGGGCAAGCTGACCCGGTAGAAAAAGCATTAAGCCAGGCCGCATTGCATTCCAGAGGGCAGGAACTCGAGTGATTTATGCCTGGCCGGTGGGCTGTATTGTACTGTGCTCGGGTGCTGTTGCAGCAAGAGAATACGTAGCTTTGGAAATGTCTTCTCTTTCACTGGGACGGAAGAGCCTTCATGTCATGTCGACCTGACTGCATATTTAGCCATTCATTCCGCCGAGCAGGGAGCAGCGCATGCTTTATAAAAAGCACTTGGACAGAAGGCCACCGAATCGCGAGAAGCAAAACACATTAAAGTAATTTAGTTACCCTTGCTGGAAATGCATCAACGCGTCTGACAAATACTACCTAGATTCTGATTACGTCAATTATCCGGTCGGTAAATACTTGATGATATCAACTATGGATTTGATGGTCTGGCTAGCACTGTTAAATATTTTCAAGTCCTATTCTGTGAAAATGACAATTTTCCACTCCCGGCTTGCAGAATCTTCCATTCAGTGGTTGTGCTGCTGATGCACCTTTGCATAATTTACATAGTCATGTCTCTTCTTTCAGTTTTTCCGGCTGTAATATTTTTCTCCCTTTGGGTTCTCATTTTTTACGAAAACCTGATATGATTTATTCGCTTTTCACTGAAAAAAACAGTCTTCAAAACAAACTATCTGACCCCCTCTCCCCACACAATTTGTCCTTCATATATGTGTGGACCTCACGTGGAGAATAGTACATACAAGTGTGCAGCAATGCAAATGTATGTTTTGAGTTGTCCCCATAGGAGGCCTGCAAGGCTTTCAGAGGTAGAACCAATTCTTAATTTGTGGTTATGCTATCAGATGGTGGGCACCAGCACTTATTTTTGAGGAGTGGAACTTATTTTTGACTACTAGACTTTAACACAATTGAAAGAAAGGACAAAGAAGGAATAATTGAACTGTAGGAAAATGTGACAAATGGAGAGAGTAAGAGTGAAAAAACCTGCAATCGTGAAATGAAGATGGAGGAAATAGAGGGTGGCATGAGGTGCAACCATGACTAGGTATTGTATTGTATTGTATTGTATTGTATGCGATATTTGTAAAGCGCAGCAATCACCCAACGGGTATCTCGGTGCTACATTACATGATACATTGACAAGTGGCTTGGAGGGAACGGAGATGGAACAGATAGAGCAATAAGGAGAGTTAATAAGCTCTAGGAAACAGCCATATCTTGAGTTTTCTCCTGAACTGCAGAAGGTCATGAGATTGTCTGAGTTCCAGGGGAAGGCCGTTCCAGAGCTTAGCTGCAGCAAAGCTAAAGGCCCTACCCCCTGACTTGGCTTTTCGAACCTTTGGAACTTTCACCAAGTAAGCAGTAGCCGAACGAAGACACCTAGTAGGTGTATACCACGTAAAGATCTCTTGAAGGGGCATGGGTCCTAGTCCATGCAAGGCCTTAAAAACCAAGCATAAGGACTTAAATTGGATCCTCTTCGTTAACGGTAACAAATGAAGCTCTGCAAGAGCCAACGAACCTGATGAACGCCGCGATTTGATCAGCGCCAGTTTAGCCGCCATAGTTTGTACTCTCTGGAGGCGTTCAATCAAAAATTTGGGGTCATCCAGCAGTAGAGCATTGCAGTAGTCTAGTCTACTGAGCATAATGCCGCCAGTGACCAATGCTCTCACCACCTCTGGTAGTAATGGAAACATTTTCTTCAGAGCTCTAATCAAAGAGAAGCAAGTCCCTACCACCCTATTGACGTGCATCTCCAAAGTTAGAGTGGCGTCAAGCATGACTCCCAAATTGCGTACAGCTTTAGCCAGTACCAGAGTAGGTGTAGATAAAGAAGACCAAAGATTTTCAGGAAAAGGAGGGGGAATCCTCCCGGTGGTGCAGTATAAAACCTCAGTTTTGCCTGAATTAAACTGAAGAGAATTTGCTCTTAGCCAGTGGGCAGTGTCTCGCATACAGTCATGGAAAGCTGTCAGTGGAATGGAATGATTACCCTCTAACGAAAAGAAAATTTGTGTGTCATCAGCATAGTTCACAAGTCTCACACCATGCGTTTTTATGATTTCAACCAGGGGTCGCATATAAACATTAAAAAGGATGGGGCTTATCGCTGACCCCTGTGGAACGCCGTGGTGGACATCAGAGAACTTGGACTGATACGGCGGAAGGGAAACCACTTGACACCTATCCGAGAGGTAAGATCGAAACCATTCGAGAGCAGTCCCAGACACCCCAACTTCTTCCATCCTGGTCAGCAAGATGTTATGATTGACCGTATCGAAAGCGGCAGACCGGCCAAGTAGAATTAAAATACCTGATTGCCCCCTGTCTCCCCGCAGTCGAAGATCATCCAATACGGTCACTAGTGCAGTCTCAGTTCCATGGCCAGGTTGAAAACCGTACTGGACATCATCCAGCCTGGAATCTTTGATTCAAGGAACTCAGACAGACTTTTGCTGACCAGACATTCAATGATTTTTATCGGGTAGGGAACAGGGCCGGACTGGGAACCAAAACCGGCCCTGGCAAAGTGCTCGGCCGGCCACCCGGGGCTTGGAGGTGCCGCCGAGCTCTTTGCCGGGGCCGGTTTTCGGCCGATTTTGTTACAGGGCCGATTTTGCAGCTATGCTGCAAAAAACGGCCTTGTAAAAAAACGCCCCCCATGGGCCCAAAACCGGCCCCCACCCGTGCGGCGCACCGGGGGATTGCCCGGTGCTCGCTACGGCCAGTCCGGGCCTGGTAGGGAAGAAGGGAAATGGGTCTATAGTTAGCCGCACAGGTCGGATCCAGAGTCGATTTTTTCAGGAGTGGAGTAACCACTGCTTTCTTCCAACAAGCTGGAACTGACCCGGAGGTCAAAGAGCTATTGCAGATCTGACAAAGAAGAGGGAAGAGCTCGGAACCCAACTCCTTCCAGATTTTATTAGGAAGGGGGTCTAAAGGGGACCCCGAGGACACACTCCCTGCAGCTCTATAAAAAGTGTCCTCCGAAAATAGCTCAAAGTGATCCAAAAGCCTTGTTATTCGGCAACCCTGGTGTTCGGCAGTTCCAGTGATGTGCTTCTAAGTAAAACCGTAGGCCCTTACACTTTTTCTTTTAATAGATTATGTACTGTGATTGTTGCTTTTAGGGTGTCGGACCTGGTATATTCCGGCATTAGTTCCTGTTAGCTTCAGTGACTCTTTCACTAAGGGCTGCCTAACTCAGTGTGAGGGCATTCTAGTTATGGGCATTGGAGTTCTCCGTCAGGAGGCCATTCCAGGGGTGCAACAAGACCCGGCTTTCGGTGGTTGTGGGCTAACTCTTCAGTCAGTGGGGAGGGACAAGCATTTCAATCAATGTAGACAGAGATATCTTTATAGCCAATATGAGGAAAAGAAGTGCAAAACTGCAGTTTAAACATATGAGACAAACACAATCTTATTATGAGTGACAGACTGGAGTCCATATTTATCCCTAGATTCCTCACTTAGACCCTGTTGTTGGTGGCAGACCTACTTCCTGAGGCCATAATGTTGATGGAGTTTGATCCATTTACTGCGTATGGATATTTTGATTTGTGACGGGTTGATTTTACTGTGGTTAGATATCATCCATTATTTGACTTTGAGATACTGTCCGATTGAGTATCAGTCAAAGTCCGATGAGTTTTCATACTTAAGAAAGATTTGTTTGTTTTCTGCTTAATATTAGCACTTGAAATTGAAGGATCAGATTGGGTGCAATATAGCGCTAAGATAAATGCGAAAGAGGGGATAAAGATGTTTGGTACATTAGTTGTGAATTAATGTAGCTGACATGAAGGGAGCAGTGAGCTGATCTGTCTGGCAGAAAATATGGAATCTGTTTCACTTATGTGCCCTGCACTCTGATGTTGTCAAGTCTCTGTAGACGCTGGGAATGGTGAACAGTATCAAAGGCAAGGGAGAGTTCAAGTAATAAACATGCCGGTAAACCCGCTGTTGTTTTACAATCATCCCATTTGGAAATCACTGTTGCTTCTGTGCCTTAGCCATATTAGATTCTGTTTGGGAAATCTTAAAGAAAACTATTTTGGTTGCATGTAGGTATATGTTTTGAGGCAGATCTTTCAATCGCTGTATCTTTTTGGCTAAAATCAGTCTGTTATAGGCCAGTGGTCAGAAGTATCTCTTGGCTCAAAGCCTGTTCGACTTAAGAGGTGTTTTATGCAAGGCATTTCTAGTTCCATTGGGAAAAAACCTATATTCAACCTGTTCTGACTGGATTTGCTGCAGAGATAGTCATTGATATCGGTCTTCAGGCATTTGCGACATTGATGAAGGATTGAAACAGCCTTGATGAGATTAAAGGTGAGTGACCGTGAATGTTTTTCTGTTTTGTTAACTGGTAAACTGTATTGAGCGTCTGGAATTGTGGTTGAGCAGGGGGAAGGGATGCACGAAGATTGAAATTGATGGTTGAAACGTAATGCAGGTTTTCACTCCGAACAACAAGGGCAAGTGGTGAGGAGGCCTTCAGTACTGCCAAGTAATCAGGATGTTCTACGGTACTTCTACCTCAGGTATTATGGCTGGCTTACACTTTTCCCCTCTGAAATCTTCCTGCGTAGCTGTCATTTATGACCTGGAGGCCTCTCATGATGTCTGAAGGCCCCTCACCAGCGCTCTCTGTTCAAATCTTCTGCCCCGTGTTAACGGTTTGTGGCTACTCTCAGCTCTACAGCCTGTAGGTAAGCCCTTCAAGGCGTAGGACAGGTTTCCCTTGAGCAAGGTGGCTACTAGGTCACAAGGAGTGTTAACTTTACTGGCTCCAGTCAGCTTTCCTTGCTACCAACTCATTGCTCTTGTGAAGAAAGCAAAACAAAACATCCAAACTACTCACCATTTAGAGGGCGAGGAGAAGCTAATCCTACATGTGTGTACTGTGTAGAGATGGGCAATGATTGGAAATAATGTATATTTACATCAATGATTATACCGTAAGGCACAATTATGCACCTGTTTAGTATCCACAAAATAGCATATTTAAAGAATCAAGTAAACATATATGTAGTGAAAAGACCGTAAGATAAGCCATATTAATTTAACATAAACAGAATATTGCCTGAACATGTTGTTGGACTGAGAATGTTCCCTGCGGGTTGTGCAGTCATGTTGCCACGTTCTTGAATGTGACTCACTTATATCCTAGTTTTTGATATTGGCTCTGTGTGCATGCTAATATTGTATTGTAATTGTATTTATATAGCGCTTACTACCCCTGATGAGGCGTCGTAGCACTTTTTCGGTGTGTAGCACGCTACTCCGGGACCTATAGAGAATTATTGCTGAGTTAGTCTAGTGAAACATGCATGTAAATTTAACATGTGTAGAGGCCTACATTTGTCCCTGACACAAATGAAGTCTTGCAACTGTCCTGTGACCTGGATGGGTGCACCAATTGTGCTCTCATTTTGCTGACAGTGGACTACCGCCCCTGTCATGGCTACAGCAGTGGTGGCCGCATACCATGTTTTGTGAATCCACAGTCGTGATCAGACCTATCTGTGTAGCTGGCTCCCCTTGTGTAAAGTTCTACATCAGTGTACAACCTAGATCCTAGTAGTAACATCCAAGGGAGTTGTGTGTGTTTGTGGCTTGTGAAGTACATGCAGAATGTGCATGAGTGAGCCAGATTAATGGAGGCCTGCAGGTCCCATTTTGGAAGCCCCTCACCTGCTCCTATGCACAAGATGTAGGTGAGATTATTTTCAATGACAGTAAAAAGAGTACTGCTGTCATTGGTGAAACTGGAGGGAGCCGACACATCTCCTTTAAAATTCCCTTAAGCTGCTCCTGCTGAGTGGAACTGCTGATTTGTTTTCCTGTGGTATTGAAATTTGGTAGGTGTTTGGGGTGGGACTCTCATCTTTGTTGTTCAGGGTGAGAGATTTCTTTTAGGTGAAGCCAGTCCTTTGACTTTAACCTGATCACTGTTTAGAGTGGCTGGTGAAAAGCCAGTTGCAGAAACTTCACACCTCTTTGGGCCTTTGTTGTGAGTACTCCAGGCTGCAGATTACCCTGCTGTGAAGAGCATCACTCTACACTAAGGCTCTGTCTGGAGAATAGCCTAGAGAGGACACTTGACAGAAGAACAGCAGTAAACCTGTTTTGAGATTGCAGATAGAGGATCCACAAGCGTTATCTGCTTTTACTGCATAAAAATGGGGTCTACTTGCATCTTTGTGCTCCAGTCCAGGTCCTTTCACCAAGGAAGGGAGTATTTCACAGCATTCTTTGAAGACTGCTGTACAACAAACAGAACTGCTGTCTGTGTGACAACCAGCTTCCCAGAGAAGAGGGTACATCAACTGGAGTCATTACTTGCTGAAGAGCTGTACCCCTGATCTGAAGCACCTGGAAGTCAGCCTGACTGCTGAGAGAGTGAAAAAGCCTGTCAAGCTGCAGGGGTCTGACTGTCCAGGTAGTGCCAGAAACTGCCAGACTCGAGTGTGGAGGATCTACCATGAGAAATAAGACTAGAGAAATTGATCTATAAGTCCAGAAGTGTGGTTCCAAGAGGGAATCACAGGCAGGCAGCCGACCTTGCAATAGGAATAATCACGGTTGACTTCGCTACTTAAATCAAGAGCTGTGCTCATGGTGAATGTAACCACCCAGAGCTGTTCCTGTGGCTGATGTCACCACAGAAGTAATAAACGATATCCATGTTGGATGTCACCGTTGTAGCCAAGACTTGTGCACATGACGGTCACCACTATATTATTTACAGACTACTTCTAGTGGCTGATAGCGTGCTTTTTTAACACACATGTAAGTGGTGGCCCATCTGCTACCTAGTAACCCAGTAGTAGGTCTGATGCCACGTGCCCTCACAGACCTCCGTTACCTGCATTCACCGAAGGACTCACGGCTGCAGCTGTGGCTCTGGCTGCCCCGCTCTGCTGCGGCCTACCCAGACTCACAGCCACTTCTTCAACCATGCCGTCTCATCCTAGAAGCAGGCGAGTTCGAAGACACAAGATGCTGAAATGCTTAGAGACCTGCATTGTGGTGAGGCTTTGTCTAGGAGACTGTAATGAACTGAGCATAACCATAATTGAGCTGGGTTATGTGCACCTGAACCTCGATTAATGTCTCACAAAACTAACCTAATAGGAACGTGACTAGTCTCACAAGAGGAGGGACTAGAGAAGAGGAAGATAGTAAAGACAGTATACCAAGGTGTAGTAGCCTAAGTGGAAGTGCATAATATTGTACCTGCTGCAGTATACCGTGTTAAGTGTGTCAATTAAAGTATGTTTCTTATTCAAAAAAAGCACTGGGTTGGACAAACAGATATTGCTCTGCTGGGTGATCTGAGATCTGAGTTTCCATACCCCTACACTATCTCCCTGAGAAGTGTGTGAATGCTCCTAAGTGCTGCCACTGAGAGTCAAATACTGAAGGGGTGTACGTGGCCCAGTTTATGACACTAAAGTAGTACAGACTCTGGAACATCCGAGGGCCCCCACGGCCGAGGCTCAGGAGCCTCTGCTTGCCTCATATCCCCTGAACTGGATCTGAGACATGCCCTCTGCCAGAAAAGGATATGTATTCAAAGCGACCAACTATACACTGAATGCCACCTAAGTCTATATAGTCAGTGTCTTTGACTTAATACTTTAATAGTTTTCAATGGGAGTCAAGAGCACAATGGGCTCCATTAGGTATGGTGCAAGAGGCACTGAAGGAAAAAAATGAAAACAAATCTTTTTTGAATAAAACTAATATAGCCTTGGAGCCCGTCGTAGCGGGCTCTACCGGCCATTAAAGGGCCACTTCAGCGTTAACAAAGGGGTGGGCCTTTAATGGCCAGTAGAGCCCGCTATGGAGAGCACACTCACCCTTATGCATCAAGCCAAAATCCAGTCGGTAAAATACCGATTCCTTATTAGCTCCCGGTATTAAGTAAAAAATACCCAATCCCAATGCATCAACCCAAAAGCAGAAATCGGTATTTAAGGAATCCTTAAATAGCGATTCTTTAAATAGGGATTCCTTAAATACCGATTCCTTAAATAGCTCTTGCATTTAAGGAATCCCAAAGTGAGATTCCTTAAATGCAATGCATCAAAGTTAAAAAAATAGCGATTTCGCTAATAAGGGGAGCAAATTACCATGAAGATGAACTGCATGGTAATTTGCAAAAACTTTGAAAAATGCACTTTTGTGCATTTTTCAAAGTGTCATGTTGCGCACACACATGCCCTTAGAGCATGTGTGTGTGCAACATATGTGCACATATCATTTTCTGGGGTGCAACAGGGTGTCCTTTTGACACCCTGGCACCCTTGAAAGTGCTCCAGCTATTAGCGATTCGGTAATACCGAATCGCTAATACAGAATGGCTTTACATTCATTCCTATGGGCCTCCAAGCCCATAGGAATGAATGGGTAGGTATTCCTTATTACCGATTCGGTATTACCGATTCGGTAATAAGGAATGTTAAGGAATCGCTATTTGAATAGCGATTCCTACATGCATAGCCTTTTGCTATTCCTTATTAGCGATTCCTTATTTTTCGCTAATAAGGAATCGCAAATGCTAATGTTGATGCATATGCCCCTAAGTCTATTCAAACATTCCGCACCAGAGGGCATAGTGTTGTAATTTGTAAAACAAAGGCCTCACAGGGCTCGAGGGGGTTGAAATCAACAGCTGTGGACAAAAATTGGAATGTTGATGCTCCAGGCTTCTACCAGCCATTGGATGTTCGGAGCACTCCATTGTCTTTAATGGAGCGCTCAACCCTCCAATTTTCTTATACTGTTTTAAAAACCACTTCACAACTTTTGGCAATCACTAGTACTCCACAACACATGACATACCTCCGTGTGTTATTTTTAAAGCACTAGTGTACTTAAGTGAATGTATAGTGCTATAATGTGACTTTTTTAAGCACCTTATTAAATGTGTTTCAGTACTTCCAAGATGTACTTTTTAGGTCTGGCTATTGCCATAACTTATGTGATCAACAGAAAAAAGCTTTAAGAAACACAACTGTCAGAGAGCCTTTGGCTCCTCTCACATGTTACTTTGATTACAGCATTTGTTTGGGCAGACCTTGCGTGGTGCTTCTGAGAAAGAATGCACTGCTTGTTGCACTACTGTTGCCTCTTGAGTGGTGTTCCCTCACCTAACATGGCTAGCCCATTAAAATGCACTAACATGGCAGTGTGCAAGAAGAAGACCTCTCCACAATGATGTGATGGTATTGGCTAAGAATATTACTCTGTGAGCCAACAGCAGTACACCTGGTAGACGTATTACAATGTATTTCCCCCATCCAAAATGGTTGCTATGTCCAGCATGATGAAGCAACAGCATCTGAGTCTGTTTGCTTTTTTATGCCCCATTGCATTAGTGACATGCAAAACAAAAAAGGTTTGTTTTGCCTGACCTTCCTTGCACTCCCGAAGTGCTGCTCAATTCAGCCTTCGCCTGTGGTCCTGCACCACAACAGCCTCATCCCAGTCTCCCTCCTCCTACACCAACCTACAACCTCACTTCATTCTCCTCAACTTTGCAGTTCTCCATGGACTCTCCCATCTCACACAGCAGCTGTAGCCTCAGCACACTCTCCCCTCGAATACCAGCCCCTGCAGAGCGCTAGTGCCATGCAGGCCAACAGGGCCCAGAGGTTGGTCTTCATCATGGCTTCAGAAGCAGCAAAAACAGCATGACTGGCCACAGGTGACCCCCCACACCTTTCTTCACAGTGGCTGTTGCGAAGGCCCGTGGGGCTCAGTGCGGGGCCAACTTATTCCTTTTGAGCTGTAAATTCTTTCCCCAACTGCACCTCACCCTCAGCCTGCAGTATCAGTCAACACCCACTCCAGAGCACAGCCACAGTTGCAGTGCTTCATCCTTAGCCTGTTGTGCTGCTGCCTATCCTGCTGCCTTCGCCTGCTTTTACCACTCCCTCTTGGCTGATCCCCCAGCCTAAGACTGATCCCGGTTCCCACGCCAGCCCCCACAGCCTCAGCTCAATCTCCTTTCCTGTACCATCCCACGGTCTTAGTGCACTCTCCCCTCTTGCACTGGACCTGTAGTTATGGATGGAACTTAATAAACATCTAGTACTGCGGGAACGACATACTGCATTTGTAGATGTGTGCATGTTTACAAGTATTCTGTAGTTTAATGTGTGCTCTGTTACGGGTGTGGTCTGGAAGTGCTGAGTGACGGTGAGTGGTGTAAGTGCAGGTTGAGCAGTATGAGTGGAGGAGGAAAGAAATGCCTGTGCGAGTGCAGGGTGAGAGATCTGAGTGCAGGATGAGTAGTGTGCCTGTGTGAGAACTCTGTGACCAGCATGCTCTTGTGAGTGGATGGAGAGAGTACAAGGTGAGCCTGTGTGAATTGAGGATGACTCATGAACCTGTGTGAGTGTAGTGTGACCTGTGTGAATATAGGGTGATGTATCCCCAGAAACTAAGTAATTCACCTTATCCTTGGAAGTTGACAAGTGAGGATTCAGGTGTAATTTGAACAAAGGTTATCAAAGCTGATCCTGCAACAAAATGTCAGCCTTTTGGACAAGCTGAAAGTTACTTTTCTACTTTTACTTTTTTCTAGAGGTGGAAGAGTCATTGAAGGCCAGACCCAGATGCTGATATCTGGCAAAAGTCCTCTTAGAACTTTAGGCCAAGACTTCTTGTGGGTTCTTCCGCCCACACCCTTATATCAGTCACAAAGCCACTTTCCCTTCTTCTAGTGGCTAAATTGTGCACCTCTAGGCAATTACCTTTTTTCACTGTGCCTCCATGTCTATCGGTCCCTTTGTAAGACTACCTTAAAAATACCTCAATTTAGCATGTGCCCTCTACAAAAATTTCATTTTTATATGTTTTAATAGACTTTAATGTTGCTCCATATGTTCTAAAAATCTAAGCGGGGTTCACATGATAACTGACTTGCCTCGTGGTTCACTACTATTCAGGGCCCCTGGAATTATGCTGCAGAGGAGGACCAAATTATGCAGCAGTGTTGACTAAATTGTGAGTGAAGAAAAGGCATCTTATTTTAGCCTAATGGCAGTGCGCGCATCGACCATTCTCACTCGGATTGGCAACGGGATGATGTCCTCTTACTCCATACTCCATTTGTGCCACCGCGGACACAGGGCACCATTTGTTGGCAACTGTTAGATTTGGGGGTCTCTAGTTGGCAATGGTATACACCTTTGTCCAAATAGGGACCCTTGCTTCTAGTCAGGGTAAGCGGCTACACTTCTAAAATAAACCCTGCTCACCCCCTTGGTAGCTTGGCACGAGCAGACAGGCTCATCTCAGAGGCAGTGTGTAAAGCATTTGTGAACACATACAGTAATACAGGGAAGACACTACAAATGGACACCACACCAGTTTAGAAAATAAGTAATCTTTACTAGACTTAACACAAGACCAACAACAAAAATCCACAATACAATATTCCAAAATAAGACTTTAAAATGGTAGAAATAGCTTAGTTCACTTTAGATTGTAAATGCAACACTTTACTCTCAAAGTACCTGGAATGTGTAACGTCAAACAAGCAAAAGGGTCGCAGGGAAGCTGATGTGCCGTTCCTTACACTCAGGGGAGTGGATGCGTCGGTTCCAATCTGCTGTGCAGGGGAGTTGAGGCTCGCTTACTTACTGTGTGGGGAGTTGACGTGCCGGTTTCTTGCTGCGATCCGATGCGATGGCGCTCCGGTGCGATGCCACAAAATGACGTCTTGGTTACGGTGCGACAACGTAGATGCGATGCGTGCACGCCCGATGGCCATGCGGCGATTCGGTGAACTGAGCTGCGACAGGCCCTGCGACACGCTTCTCCGGTGGTGATGTGACGGTGAGCTCTGTGGCGGCAGCACACTCTTCCAGTGATGCGATGCACCTTGGCGATGCGATGGTGACAGCGGCAGCGGCGGCACGCTTACTCGGCGTTGCGACGGCAACTGCTGCAGCGGCCACACGCTTCTTGGTTGAGTCTCGCTTCCAGCTCCCAGCGACACGCAGTCTCTTAGAAGGCCCAGCACAACAGCAGGCACTGGTGGTGAAGTCTTGTATCCCTGAGACTTCAGGCAGGAGGCAAGCACAGTTCAAGCCCTTGGAGATTATTCTTCAAGATGATGAAAGCACAATCAGTCCTTTTTCTCCTGTCTTTGGCAATGAAGAACAGCACACAGCACAGGGGTAGTCTCCTCCATCAGTTTCCTGGTTCTTCTCCTCAGCAAAGGTTCGTCTTGATTCCCAGAAGTGATCTAAAGTTCTGGGGTCTGGGTCCCCCTTTTTATACAAACAAATCCTTTGTCTCTGAAGGCAGAGAGTGTCTGTAACTAGTCCAAACCAGTCCTGGGTGCACTCTGCCAGTGCACAATTTCTTCCTTTGTCAGTGTGGGCCAGGGTCATCAGACGCACCACAGGAGGTGGAGCCAGCGTTGTGGAAGGCAGGCACAGCCCTATTCAGGCCCAGGTGCTACTCCTCCCATCACTCCCAATGCAGATAGGTCTATTCACCCTGACTCGTGGATCCACCCCAACCCGTCACTCACAAACCAGACATTGAATACACAAACCTAGCAGAGGCAAGCTGGATGGTTATGTTAGAAAATACCTACTTTCTAAAAGTGGTATTTGCAAACACAGAATGTTAAAACCAACTTCACTAAAAGATGTATTTTATCATTCTGAGTTCAGGCATTCTAAACTCGAATTTCTACCGTGTTCCCTGGGTCAGTTAGGATTATAAGCTGTTATAATCAAACTGTCCATTCTGGTCTATGGGGACAGGTAGCCTTGCAATAGTAAAAAACGAAATTGGCTGTAATTCACTATCAGGACATGCCACACACATCAGGGCATGTCCTATCTTTCACATACAATGCACCCTGCCCTAGGGCCTACCTTAGGGGTGGCTAACATGTAGAAAAGGGAAGGTTTAGGGACTGGTAAGTAGGTGCACTTACCAAGTCAACAGGACAGTACTGCACTGCACACAGGCTCTACGATGGCAGGCCTGAGCCATAGTTTACAAGCTGCTCCGGTGGGTGGCACAATCAGTGCTGCAAGCCCACCAGCAGCATTTGATTTACAGGCCTTGGGCACACACGTTGCACTGTACTAGGGTCTGACAAGTAAACCAAATAAGCCAATCATGGAGTCACTAATCCATTACAATACTTTACAATAGGGAGCACTTGCACTTTGGCACTGATTAGCAGTGGCGAAATTCCCAAAGCATCTAGACCAGCAAAACATGTAGCAAAAACACGGAAGGCAACAGCGAAAAGTGGAAGGGAGACCCACGCCAATGGTACCAGGTCTAACAGCAACAAAATGTAAGTTCCAGCCTCACACCACTTCACTGCATCCCTGATGCTCACCAGAGTAATGGTGGAAAGGACTGGGAAGGGGTTAGTACAGGAGATGGAAGAGCCAAAGATTTGCCAAGGCTTAGGGGACTTTTGAGCAGAGTTTGATCCAATACAAAGGTTGGCTGAGAGAAGATACAGTGGCAGCTATAGTCCAGCCACCTGGGGCTGACAGACCCTGGAGGTGCCAAAATATTTCTATTTTAGTGTACCTGTGCTACCTTCCGCCTGAATACCACATACACACATGCATATATGGCACAGAGTGAGCTGCCATCGTCTTATGGTTGGATGTTCCTGTTAGATGAACTTGTCA
Source organism: Triturus cristatus (assembly GCF_964204655.1). Lineage (NCBI taxonomy): Eukaryota > Metazoa > Chordata > Amphibia > Caudata > Salamandridae > Triturus > Triturus cristatus. The sequence goes on along the minus strand of NC_140589.1, from coordinate 321,352,713 downwards.
TCATTGTAATGTAAGTAAAATAGAAGGACTTTCAACTTGTCTTACAAAATACTTTATAGAGTTCTTCCGACGTACCCTACTATTAAGGAACACACAAGGTAGCCTTTGAATGCACTCATGGGTATGGGAAAGGCCACTGAGAGCTAAAGAGAACTGCATTTTGTGTTCCAAAGGGAAGCGCCCAACTAATGCCAGCTCTCCTGGAGACCTGGTGATGGACATACTAATTTCATTCAGTTCCTTTTGTTATCCTTACTAAAAAAGGACTCAGACCTGGCAAGTGTTTTAGTTCTTTTGCAGTGAGTTTCAAGACATACGTGGCAGAAAGGTGTAGCCTGCTTCTATGTTTGATGAAACCTCTAAGTTTTCTTCACCGGGGCGCTTTTAACGAGGTTCATAAAACATTGTTATTGATGTTACCTTTATTGATGATAGAATCTAGTAGTGTAAGGGCTTGTGTGCTTGGGGCCCTTATTGAGAACACTCTGGTGGTTTTCTGGGCTCCCGGGCCTTTGGCGTAAAGATACTCCTGAATTGACTGTGTATTTGTGTGCTTGCCTGTGTACTCTGCCCCTTGACAAAATCAAATCTCACTGCTGAATGGGATTAGGAGTTGCATGTTCACAAAGAACTGGATGAAGGAAGGCCTGAGCCTTTAAGACATTTGAATGTTCTTAAGCTGCAGTAGACTACATTTTAATCCTCTCCTCACAACTCTTTCTCAGGATTGAATATTTTCTGGTACATGATGGACTGAGTGACGAATGGGTGCTGCAAAAAATTGTCACTGCATAGTGGACCTGTGTTTTGATGTGGATAATAACACGCGATAGAATGCTCAAAATCATGTTTCGATAAGTATATTAATTTAATATGGTACGGTAGACAAAGAAGACAGGGTCCGTAGCGATATAATGCTGAGAGTTTCTGCTTCTAACACGAAATAAACGAAAGGTGAATTTGTACGACTTGAAAAAAATATGATGGGAGAGCAGTCACATATATGAAGAACCGGTGTATGAACGTACGAGGAAGGAAGCCGTTTGTGAAAGATATAATATGTTTTTTTCTCACTGAAATGAGTAGTGAAGGCTCCATTAAGGATCAGACAATCATTCTGAATGGAGGGGACATGGAAATTTCCCCCCAGCCAAGCTAATTCCACAAAGTCAGAAGATGAGGAAAGGATAAATTAGTTTCAAGTGACCCCCTCAGACTGGGAAAATCACTAGGGTATGGTGGGTTTGCAGACATTTTTATGAGACTGGAGTTGGGAAAGGTGTGTGTGGACATTTATAACAGAATCTTTGAAGATACGTTTTTTGGTTAATTGTTGAAATAATGTAACTATCATACCTAAAAAAGGAAAACTCTTGCATGACTGTCCTACTTGCAGACCTTTTTCTATGCACAATGTGAATAACAAAACCCAGACAAACGTTTGAAATATTAGAATGAGTGCAGTTGCAAAGCATTTAATGGGCGGATTAACATCATGCAGGTGTTAGATATGGTGAACTTTACTAAAGAGTGTGGAAACCCATGTGTTCCACAGAACCTGGAAAAGTATTTGATAATAGTTCTTGGAAATTCAGATGTCTACATTGTGGGTAGAAAAACATATTTTCCAGCAAAGAGTATCCTTTAAATATGATTTCTGATAAAGTGCTTTGTCTGTAAATACAACGCCCTAAAATGCTATTTTAATGGTTTGAAACATGAGATCAGCTGTAGTCTACAGAATCTGAGTTGACAAATATATAAACAATTAAGCGTCCATACTGGGTCATAAAGAGCTTTGACCAGCATCTGAGATACCTCAGGGAATTCTTTTCATTCTGAGTTTGCCCAACAGAATTGCACTAGCCCTTATTGTGGCCACATCTAGAGAGGGCTGCGTCAGAAATCAGGCTATTCATTTGAGAGGAGAACACCCCTGCCAACTCAATAAACCCTCTCTGATAAGGTCAAAACACAGATCAACCTCTGGTAGATATGGCACTGGCAGCAGGCAGTCCTCAGGGAAGAGTGTGCTATGTTCCTACAGTACTAGCAATTTTACAGGAATTAACCCAAAAATGAGCGACCATCTGAATAGATAGAGTAGAACAGGAGTTACGAATTTTTAAAATGTTAAGGCAAAAAGCAACTAAACAAGTGTGTGAGTCCTTCCAGCAGGAGCAAGGAGTGAGAAGTCAGGATTCTTTTTTCCCTCAGGGCCTTCTTCGGGTGGAGTCTTTCCACGTGAAGGGATGTTCTGCGGAGGTGGTGGTGGAGGTGGCAGGTTTATCCTGTGCACTAGCCAGTGACTGAAGAAATCCTACCATGCACTCCCAACAAATCCCGTCTTGCCCTTTTGCCTTGGACTCTGCGTGTCCTTACAGACAGCCGGAGGTGGACGGAAGTGACGGGTGGAACGCCCATGGGGCTATCTCAAGTCACTGTTGGCTGCAGTGCAGCACATTGCTTTTTCTCACTCTGATATTACAGATGTAACTCGGTCTTACTCTGTCCTCTCCAAAGAGCCGGAGGTGGACGGAAGTGACGGGTGGAACGCCCATGGGGCTATCTCAAGTCACTGTTGGCTGCAGTGCAGCACATTGCTTTTTCTCACTCTGATATTACAGATGTAACTCGGTCTTACTCTGTCCTCTCCAAAGAGCCGGAGGTGGACGGAAGTGACGGGTGGAACGCCCATGGGGCTATCTCAAGTCACTGTTGGCTGCAGTGCAGCACATTGCTTTTTCTCACTCTGATATTACAGATGTAACTCGGTCTTACTCTGTCCTCTCCAAAGAGCCGGAGGTGGACGGAAGTGACGGGTGGAACGCCCATGGGGCTATCTCAAGTCACTGTTGGCTGCAGTGCAGCACATTGCTTTTTCTCACTCTGATATTACAGATGTAACTCGGTCTTACTCTGTCCTCTCCAAAGAGCCGGAGGTGGACGGAAGTGACGGGTGGAACGCCCATGGGGCTATCTCAAGTCACTGTTGGCTGCAGTGCAGCACATTGCTTTTTCTCACTCTGATATTACAGATGTAACTCGGTCTTACTCTGTCCTCTCCAAAGAGCCGGAGGTGGACGGAAGTGACGGGTGGAACGCCCATGGGGCTATCTCAAGTCACTGTTGGCTGCAGTGCAGCACATTGCTTTTTCTCACTCTGATATTACAGATGTAACTCGGTCTTACTCTGTCCTCTCCAAAGAGCCGGAGGTGGACGGAAGTGACGGGTGGAACGCCCATGGGGCTATCTCAAGTCACTGTTGGCTGCAGTGCAGCACATTGCTTTTTCTCACTCTGATATTACAGATGTAACTCGGTCTTACTCTGTCCTCTCCAAAGAGCCGGAGGTGGACGGAAGTGACGGGTGGAACGCCCATGGGGCTATCTCAAGTCACTGTTGGCTGCAGTGCAGCACATTGCTTTTTCTCACTCTGATATTACAGATGTAACTCGGTCTTACTCTGTCCTCTCCAAAGAGCCGGAGGTGGACGGAAGTGACGGGTGGAACGCCCATGGGGCTATCTCAAGTCACTGTTGGCTGCAGTGCCGCACATTGCTTTTCCTCACTCTGAAATTACAGATGTAACTCGGTCTTACTCTGTCCTCTCCAAAGAGCCGGAGGTGGACGGAAGTGACGGGTGGAACGCCCATGGGGCTATCTCAAGTCACTGTTGGCTGCAGTGCCGCACATTGCTTTTCCTCACTCTGAAATTACAGATGTAACTCGGTCTTACTCTGTCCTCTCCAAAGAGCCGGAGGTGGACGGAAGTGACGGGTGGAACGCCCATGGGGCTATCTCAAGTCACTGTTGGCTGCAGTGCCGCACATTGCTTTTCCTCACTCTGAAATTACAGATGTAACTCGGTCTTACTCTGTCCTCTCCAAAGAGCCGGAGGTGGACGGAAGTGACGGGTGGAACGCCCATGGGGCTATCTCAAGTCACTGTTGGCTGCAGTGCAGCACATTGCTTTTCCTCACTCTGAAATTACAGATGTAACTCGGTCTTACTCTGTCCTCTCCAAAGAGCCGGAGGTGGACGGAAGTGACGGGTGGAACGCCCATGGGGCTATCTCAAGTCACTCTTGGCTGCAGTGCAGCACATTGCTTTTCCTCACTCTGATATTACAGATGTAACTCGGTCTTACTCTCGCTGCAAAATGGGCAGTCCAGTGGGAACTGTTTTTGGCGAATCCCTGTCTGTGGCGGCACAGGGCAGGTAGAATCCGTGTTCCAGTCAGTCAGTCTGGGGTGCGATGTCTCTCGCATGATTCTCAGTTGTGTGATGGTACATGTGATGGTGTCTGATCATAATATATATATATATTTTATTCTATTAGTTTCTTGAACATAAACCAAAACCAGCCTCAAGGGTATAAATCAGCAGTACGGTATGACGCATTATGCTTCGGGATAGTCTGTAGAATTTCACGATAACAAAGAGAATCAGGCCCATATCAAACTAGGGTGCGGAAGATTTAACAGGATAGTGTGAGAGAACACAATGCAAAAAGTGATGCTCCCCAAGCTTGAGGGTATCTGCGGGAGGCTGAAGGCAAAAAACAGGTAACTGTGGGATGATGGAGGGGTTTAAGGGGGGGTGGGGATGCTTTGGTGTCCGATCATTATAAGAAAATCAAAAACAGCAAACACTGCCGAAGCCCGTAGGTCTGGCGTTGGCTAGCATGTATATTTCTTTATTATTTATTGTGCATAGATAGGCAAGCTGCACGGAAATTGGCAAACATATAAGAAATATAGCAGACCTAAGTTCCTACCGTGATGTTGGACGTTGTGTTTAATTTGTTCGGCACGTAGTTAAGTGGGCCAGCGACTTTGTTCACTTTGGGCGTGGTTGGCTTTCGCGCTGAATATTAAAATGCAGTCAAGTTTTCAGGCTGTCCCCAGGGAACATGTATGTGGCAAACTTACATATCACCAGTTTCAGTGAATTATTTGCATATTTCTTGGTCATTCAGAAAATCCCACTGGGAGTTTCTTTTGGCGGCGATAGGGGCCCATTATAAAGTTTACCTTTCTGTTCTCTGCGTCCGTTTAATTACATACAATAATTTAATACTATATACGAGGCAGATTTTCGTATCCATGCATGATGTCCAGTTCGACCCATTCCTGCTGAGACTCAATGCACACTGCCCTTACTTACAACTGCCCTGTAAGTCTGTTCTGTGCGTTTGATGCGTGGCGGCTCTCTTTATGTCAGCCTGGGGGTGTCAATAGAGGCCTCGCCGGCCGCCTGCGTCTGGTGCTCAAGCGCTCAGGGGGTTGGGGTTATTGGTGAAAGGAGGGGGCTCCCAGGAAGCATCGCAGACACAGGGCACCTCTCACGCATTCGTAAAACAATTAGCCGGCGAGGGGTGGGGCTGGGAACCAGGCGAGAGTACTAAAAGGCAGAACTGCCCCTAACTTCTAAACAGGCCATTACCTTTCCGGCTGGAACTGAAAACAGAATTATTTATCCATCTGAATTAGCGGTGGCGCGGCCTGTTCTCTTTCCTGGGGGTGGAGGGTGACGGGGTCTGTCGTGCACTAAGCAGCTTTCCAGAAACACAGCCTGTGACCGGCCGCTCTTCGTGGCACTGACGTCGTCTTGCCGTCCCCGTGTGGTTTAAACGCAGCGCTGACAGGCGAGCCTACATTTGCATAGCACCCCGGCTCCTTGGAGTAGTTACTATCAGGGGGGGCGTCTGTGAAAGAGCGCCATCTGCCGTCATTCTCGGGCCTGTGGTGGCAGCCTGCGCCCTCCAGGCAAGAGGAGGAAGGCAAAACTGCAGCAGTCACTGTGACTGGACACATTTGCCTACTTTTGTTTGTGCAGTTTTATATAGCGCCAGGGCCGGCTTTAGCGCTGGTGGCGCCCTGTGCGACAGTGTTTGTTGGCGCCCCCCACGGGCGCTCCCCACAGACTCCCACACTACTACCCTTTAACAGTACCCCCTCAAGTCTCCATAGCCACTCTCTCTCAGATGTATTTAATAGCGCCACCTGTACCAGTTTAGGGTGTCAGAGCACTTTACATCACAAGCACTACACAGATGCAATCTATCATAGGTGTGTAAATCAGTGTATAGGAAATGTTCCATAATACAGAGGACTACAAGGTGTAGGAGTTGCATGTCATCCATACTGGTAGGCAGGATAGTTTAAGAGTGCTTGGTCTGGAGAAGCACAGACTCAGAAAGTAAATCATAACCCCATGGTTGGGGGTTACATTTCATAATAATGATTTTTTTTGTTTACAGAAATGAACCCTTTTTGAAACATTAGAATAATGAAAGAGAGAGGAAAACATCCTAATGCTCTAATCTCTACCTAGCAGTTTGCATGCAGGTCTTGGATGACAATAATCTGTCACTGTTCCATGTTAGGATTTTAACATCTACGCTGCTATTAACAAAAGGATCTCTCTGACAAAAGCACTGACCTATTTAAACTATATGCATTTTGTGATCTGCATGGTACACATTCTTTGCAGCACACACATTAACCCACTGTGCTACATAAAACGAGTTCAAACTTCCACTTGACAAAACTCCTTTTCTCTCCAGGAAGAACATTAATCACCAAGTTATCTTGACATTTTTAGGTCTCGCCTGACCCAGCGCATGCGCTGGTCTGGCGAGACTTATTGAGAGGGCTCCAAAACGTGCTACCAGGCCAGCCTAGAGCTACATTGCATCTGCGCGGGTGCGCGCGCCGCGATTTACCGCGATTACTTTCACTTTACGGCCACTTTGATGTTTGATCGTGATCGCGATCCCGATCACTTTTACTTTCGCGGCCGCACGGCCGCTTTCCATAGCCAATAGGTCTTGCTTTTGGGACCTTATAAGTATTTAGTTATGCAACTGTTGCATGGCTAAGCACTTATAAGGTCCCAAAGCCGAGACCTATTGGCTATGCCAATGCTTGTTATTTTTGTATGACAATTGCGGAGGCCAGCAATGTAGAAGCTGGTGCTTTTAAAACCATAAAATACTTCCAAATAGGCGCCCCCTCGAAGAGTCAGCACCCAGTGCGGTGGCACCGGTCGCACCACCCTAAAGCCGGCCCTGTATAGCGCAAACTCTATCCAAGGTTTCAGAGCGCTTTACATGAGCACCAGTTGCATTACAGACGGACACCATATTTTTTTCAGTGGCACAGGGAGACTAAGTGATTTCCCCAGAATCCCAGGATGTTTTAGCCTCTCACCAAACTCGAACCTGGTTCTCTAGCTTCAAAGTCGGCCGCTCTAGCCCTTAAGCCACATCCTCTGAAATGTCCACGTTTCAGCTCTGAGTCTCGAGGCCTCACTTCGAGGATACTTTGAATTGTATTGCCGTTGCAGTTATATACTGGGACACTATGTGGTGGTGGGACCAAATTATGCGACAAGATGGACTAAATTATGCTGCAAGAAATGGCATATTATGCAGCATAATACAGCACATTTTGTGAAAGTATTACTTTATTATTTTGTCATTGTTATACATGGTAAGACGGTCTGGGCATAGGTTTCACCTCATTAGTACCAGTTTAACACCCACATACTGCAATAAGCAACAGAAAGGTGACCAGTAAACCTTTACGAAGGGCCTTCCACTGCGTAGCAACACATTATTGGTGCATTTTTTGTGAGCTAGAAACAGCACCCCCCCCCCCCCACTCCGTTTAAACATGCTGATTATGCAGCAGATGATGAATTATCTGGCGAATGCAGCAGATCCATAATTATGCGGAAAACACCCCAGTAGCTCTGGTTATATTGCGTTTACTGCCGTTGATGAAGCATTAAAGCTCTTAGCAGATAGAAGCATGCTGTGCCAGAACCTGACACTAGTAGTTTTATTAAACTGTTGGTTAATTATGGTATTGCTTTATGGTAGATTACATTATTAGAAGTTGGTAGTCAACTCTCGCCTCTTGCAACTGTAATTAAACTCTCAAATTCACTCTAAGCCTGGCCATGTAGACTGACTCAAAGATGGATCTACTTCGTCATTTACTTTGTTTATGTTTTCATTTTTATTTAGCTTGTTTTGTAGCGCTCCCGGACATGAAGGTGATAGGGTGCTCTACATGAAACATAATGTTCCATTTTAGATGGGGTTAATGCCCCATGACCTGGAAATGTAGGAAGAGTGAAAGAAAGAGAAGAACATTTGAATAACAGTTCTTAGAGCATTAGAATAGCAGGTCCGTGTGCACCGGGATTCGGGAGGACTAATTTGGGTGAATTTAGTTGAGGAATTGCCTGATGAGGTGGGCTTTTAGGCGCTTTCTGAAGGTGCTAATCTAGGTGAATCTTCTCAGTTCAAGCGATAGAGTTTTCTTGAAATATACACAAGATAAAACAAGCCAGTCCGCGCACAATCAGCCATTTTCATTTTATGGAAAATTTGGTCTTCACTCACTTTTTCATCAAGAATATTTGTATTTCAGACCTTGTATCTTGTCTTGATTGCTACTTTTCTTATTTTTTGCTCTTCCTGCTTTCTCCGCTTTCACTTCGTAGAGCATGTTTAATGTTGTGGTCCTTCATGGATGATGTGTGTGCGCATACTACGTCCCTCATTACGGATGGGTTTATAATTCCAGGGGACTGTGTCTTACTGGGTCCATCGGGATTATACATTTTGTGGGAACACCTACAAATTCTAGCTCAGACTAAGTTTCCAAAGGAAAGCTGCCACGTGTGCTCTTGTGCAGCCTCAGGCCCTTTGTGGCTCAGTAAGAGCCTTTATTTTGCTGATTGCTACATTTAAGTGTTGCAATGATACTGAGTAGCAACCTCTGCCCAGCTAGTATTAACATTGTAAAAACAAAAAAAAGTTAAAATCGAGAAGTAATACTGCCACAAAATGAGCTATTTTATTCCTCAGAATTTTCCTTTAGATAACTTTAATTTAGTTAACCCTGCCTCGTAATTTCTTCCTCCACCGCCGCATAATTCCAGACAGCCTGATTAAACCCAATGAGAAATATTTATTTTTCCACAGAAATCGTATTGCCGCTGCTTTCAGTTCCGTCGCGCGAGGGCAAGCTGCCCTCGGGGAGTGCTTGAATCAATAGGATGAATAGGTCTGACCCGGCAGTCTGTGGTGAATTATTGAGGCGGTTTTCCGGGCAGTAAATTCCTGCAGCGCGCGCGCCGGGGCCGCCGAAGCGCTCGGTTTCCTCGGGCCTCTGTACAGCGCGTCCTGCATCGCAGCAGGCGGCGCTCGGGGTGTCAGCCTGACATTGTCGAACGGTTTCATGAACGAAGGACGACATATAATGTGTCATTTTCTTTCTCTTTTTTCCCCCTCTTGGACAGATGGGAAATTCATATGCCGGCCAGCTGAAGACGACGCGTTTCGAAGAGGTTTTGCACAACTCCATTGAAGCCTCCCTCCGCTCCAATAACTTGGTGCCCAGGCCGATCTTTTCGCAGCTTTACTTGGAAGCCGAACAGCAGCTGTCGTCACTCGAAGGTAGGGGACTTAATATGAACACGTGCAGGGATGCAGGTAAGTTGGGACGGGCCCTGTTTGGTTTTTCCAAGTTCCGGGTCCCCCGAAAAAATCAGTATTTAAGAACAGTGGTTGGTAACCTGTGCTCCGGTGAACCCCCCCCCCCACCCCTGTCTGTGACTGCTTAGAAAATTAAATAATATTAATAGTTTAATAAAGGGTATATAAATAAAACAACAAAATGTACAATTGAAACGTTTAAAACGTTCTGTAAATGCGAAGGGTTTTGACATTAGAGGCTAAAATTGAAGTCGGTATCCTCAGATTGATTGGTGGGAGCAGTGCAAGGGCTGTAAACAATAAGGGGGGACGTGGGGGGCCTTTTCTGCTCACTCGGGAGCAGGAGGCCCAGCATAAGCAAGGGCCCAAACGAACGTATATCAAAGGTAGGTTATGCCGTTCCTCTCAAGTCACCCACACTTCACCATACGGCATTTGGATAAAAAGATCTCCTCTAATATAGGGAGCCCGTTGGGTATTGCACCGCCGACCCAACGAGGAGCAGCCCAGATGATGAGGCATGACACCTGCAAGGGTGTGTGAGGGCATTACTATCCAATCTATGGATTCCCAACACTGACCCCATTTCCTGGGGCTCCTGGGACTCCTGTCTTTCCTGACTCTGCACTCTCTGACTTGATAGGAACGGCATAACCTACCTTTGATAAGCAGTGCAAGTGCATCAAACCGAATATAGTATGGCGAATGAGAGGCCGGAATTGAATTTAGAAAAGCTCCAACCTCCCTATTAAAATTAAAATGTTGATTTTTAAAAATATTTGTTTGTGAATTAAATAAAATATGTAATCATTTCTTTGTTTAATAAAAGCTTGTTTCTGTAATTTTGTGTATTTTTGTGTTAGACAAATTATAAAAAATGCTTAGGCAGGCTTCCAGTAATGACTCAGTGGGGGTCTCTGGATTCTAATAATGATTAAGTGGGGGTCCACAGAAGTCATAATGTTAAGAACCTCTCAAGACTACCCCTTGCTGTGCTTTTGAACAGTGCCACTTAAAATATAGCAGCACTACCAAGTAAGAACACATCACCACTTCAAGTACATATCACAACTTCAACAAGTGCACATCACCACTTCAAGATGTACACATCACCACTTCAAGTACAAAGCACCACTTCAAGTCCACATCTCCACTTCGAGTACACATCTCCACTTCAAGTACACATCACCTTTTAAAGAAGTACACATCACCACTTCAAGAAGTACACATCACCACTTCAAGAAATACACATTACAGCTTCAAGAAGTACACATCACCACTCCAAGAAGTACACATCACCACTTCAAGAAATACACATTACAGCTTCAGGAAATACACATCACCACTTCCAGAAGTACACATCACCACTTCAAGAAATACACATTACAGCTTCAGAAAATACATATCACCACTTCAAGAAGTACACATCACCACTTCAGGAAATACACATTACAGCTTCAGAAAATACACATCACCACTTCATGAAGTACACATCACCACTTCAAGAAATACACATTACAGCTTCAGGAAATACACATCACCACTTCAAGAAGTACACATCACCACTTCAAGAAATACACATTACTGCTTCAGGAAATACACATCACCACTTCAATTGCACATCACTGCTCCAAGAAGTACATATTGACATGGTACCATCTCAAATTCTACAGCACCTCAGCATCATCTGTTGCATGACTCCAAAACCCACAATTCAACCCAGAATATTCAACCCAGAATCCATAGCACCACACGAAAATAATAAGCAGCAGTCCTGGTTCTTGTTCAAATATCTATGACAAAGGATTTATGACAAGGAGCTACTGTAACAAATATTCCAAAATCAGAACACGGTCCCAATGAATAGTATTATTTTGCGTGCCCCTACAATGCGGACCTCAACAACAAACTTAGGGCCATATGTATCAAGCAAAATTGCGATCGCAAACGCCGAAATTCGCCAAATTTTGGCGTTTGCGATCACAATTTTGCTAAGTGGTATGTATGAAGGCAAATCTGCGTGCAAAATAAGGAATCGCAAAATTTGCGATTCCTTATTTTACAATTGCATTTAAGGAATCGCAAATTTTGCAGTTCCTTAAATGCAATGTAAGAAGCACCAAAAAAGTGCAATTTGGCCTTAAGGAATCGCAAATTACCACCAACTACAGGTTGGTGGTAATTTGCGATTTCTTTCAAAAATGCATATTTTTGCATTTTTCGAAGTGGCATGTGGCGCACACACATGCCCTTAGGGCATGTATGTGCGCCACATGTGCACCCATGCTCATTTCAGTGGTGCAACAGGGTGTCCTTTTGACACCCTGGCACACTTGAAATTGCATTCTCAATTTGCGATTCTCTACTTGAGAATCGCAAATTGAGAATGTCTTCCCATTCATCCCTATGGGCGTCTAGGCCCATAGAAATGAATGGGGTGGTATTCCTTAATTGCAAATTGCAATTTGCAGTTCGCAATTAAGGAATATGTAGGATTCGCAAAATGTATAGCAAATCCTACATACATAGCGTTTTGCGATTCTCAAATAGCGATTCCCAGAAATTCGCTACTTGAGAATCGCAAAACCTAACATTGATACATAAGGTCCATAATGTTTTTCTCCCCTCGCCGTATCCCTAGTCCTCCTAACCCTATACCAAAACAAACACCTAGTCCCATCCTAACATTACCCTAAAGTGTTACCTGCCCTTAATCTAAAGCAGCGGCGGCCCGTGCAGCTAAGTGCGGTGGGCCGGGTAGAGGGGGATTCGACAGACGACCACGAGGTAAAATTAAATAATTAATTTTCCCTCGTCTGTTGAAATCCCCCTCGCCCACTGCTCCTACGTGCACGGCCACAGCTGATTTAAAGGGACACCTGAAATACTAAAAGCAGCCTCACAACTCAGAACTGGAGACATTGGTCCAAAATCGCAATATTGCTTTAAATTATGTGTCGCGACTCCAGAATCTGCAGCTTTACTTAACAATCCACAGAAGCTCTATAAAATAATGTTCACACCACTGATGAATCACTAGAAACACTTAACATGTCTCAGCTCTCCAAAACCCACAGCGTCGCAATAAAATGTTACTGTACTCGAAAATGTTTACTTCTGCTCCCGTATCAAAGACAGCACTGCACAATCCACAATTCTGCTCTAAAAGGTCCTACACGAAGCAAACATCATTATCACAACACCAACATCTACAGCATTGCTCCAAAATCAGTTGCATTGTTTCAGAACCTGCGGGCCCATTTTAAAATCTGCTTCACCTCGTTCAAATATACATCTGCACTTCAAAATATCCAGCAACTTTCTCAAACCTGGAGCACTTCTCAAACCTGGAGCACTTCTCAAACTTGTAGCACTTCTCTAAAAACTTAGCACCTCTCCAAAATCTACAGCACCAATAACAACATGTATTCCACAACTCTATAATCTACAGGACCCTTACTAACATGTATTATACAACACCAAAATACATAACACCACAAACATGTATTAAACAACACCAAAATACATAACACCACAAATAACATGTATTACGCAACTCCAAAATCTACAGCACCACTAATAACATGTATTCCACAACTCCATAATCTACAGGAGCCTTACTAACATGTATTATACAACTCCAAAATCCACAACTCTACTAATAACGTATTGGACAACTCCATAATCTACAGCATCATTGATAAAACGGTTCAGACAACTCCAAAATCTACTAGCCAAATAAAATGGAGTTGGGCCTCTATAAAGCACTTTCATAATATATACAATAGAGGTGCCTTTCCCGCTCAATCTTATAGCTTTATGAGTTACAATATATCTAAATCTACTGTACTGAAGAAAAAACTTCATAATAGACAAGAGCACATCAATATCATCATCTTGCATGTTTGACAAGAATTGCGTTCAGCTGTGCTCTCAAAGCAAATTGTGAACCATCATCACAAAGGAAAATACACAAAGGTGACCAATTGTGCATGGGCAAGTAGTGATTCCAGTGGTTAAAAACTAGAATTGTAATACAAAATATTTTTTGGGAATGGCAGTCCTTAATTCAAAGAGTTCATGTGGGGATTTTGTACAGGTGTTTATTGCCTCACTTTATTATGTCCAATGGTGATGGTGTGGATTGGATTAAGTCAAGGGCTTCTTCTACTCATTAACATATCGCCCTGGGACTCTCCTTTGTGTACCTTCTTTGTCCAATGTCCTTGTTCTTCTTGCTGTCAACTTGTTTTGTACTCCTACCCCTTGTGAAGTCTCCTCAGGACACGAGCTGATGGAGATACTTGATGATTGTGGTATGACGACATTGTATCCACAAGATCGTGAACAGTGTTTTGATCAAGTATGTAATTTCAAATGTTGTAGTGATGTTATCAGTGATGTCGTAGATCATGTCATGAGTGATGTAATAGGTGGCATAATTAGCAGTGCATGGGGGAGCGTGAGTTATAGTTACTTTAAGACACGCATTGTGGTTCTTTGAGATAACTATAACTGGTGATTTTCAGTGGTAAATATAATGTATCTTTAACCTTTGTTTTTTTCAGGGAATTTCTAAGGTTCTTTTAAATACAAAGTAAGATGATATTATCATACCTAGCTATAACGTCACTTTGTGTTTTTTTAGGCAATTCCTAGTTTTTTTAAATGTAAAGTAAAATGTTATTACCATATGTGAAGCCAACCCCTCGCAGTGCATGGCCTGCGGCCCTGTATTCACCCCCCCCCATGGGCAGCCACCTCCTGTTGTGTACAGCCTTCAGCCGTATTCTGTGAAGGTTTGACGGCAGGGCCTGATCTGCGTTGTCAAACCCCTCTGCCCTCTCCCACAGTTAGCCACTCCCCGCTTGCACAGCCTTTGGCTCTGTGCAATAGGGGCTTGGCCACAAAGCCTGGTGACCAAACCCCTCCTTCCCTCCCCCTCCCCTTTGCCTCACACAGTGGGGGTTTGGCCGCACAGCCAAAATCCCCATTCTCCCACCCCCTACCACTATCCTCTACCCTCTGCCCCCTATATAGAAAGCAGATTTATCATCTTTCTCCAAAAATCATTAGTTATTTTAATCAAATGTATATTTCACTAGTACACACAATGAATGTTTATTAATATTGATTACTGAGGGGGCCGAGCCGAGCCGAGCTACAAGATGGCTGCTCGTTAGTGTGGCTCTGCCGGCCGGGCTAAATATCCGACAGAAATCCGAAACATTTTCATGCATCCGTAGCCCGAAAACAGCCTGATTTATGCATGAACGACAACTGAAGAGAAGGGCAGCCTCAGGATGATAAACACCAAACTGGACTCCCTGGTAATACGGATGGACCAAGTCTCGCAGAGAGTGGACAAGCATGAGGATAAGATAGACACTTTAGAAACCAAAGTCTCAGACTCAGACGACCGGCAAGTGGAGATGCAGGAATACCTTCTCAGAATGGATAAAGTGCTAGATGTCATCAAGGCATGTAACGAAGACCTTGAAGCCAGATCGAGGAGAAACAATGTCTGCATTACAGAAATACCAGAGTCCACCAATATACCAAATATGGAAACATTTGTGGAGGGCCTCCTGCGAGATCTATTCGACCCTGATCTGTCACCAATGTTCCTTGTGGAGCACGCACACCGGACACTGGGACCACGACCTTCTCCCGGCGCTCCACCCAGGACAATACTGGCTTGCCTGCTCAATTACAGGGACAGAGACACCATTCTGAGACTAGCTAGAGAAAAAGGAGAATTGAGGCACCAAGGAAATAGCATTGCGCTCTACCCTGATTTCACCCAAGTAGTGCAAGCAGCAAGGCGTGAATTTATACTGGCGAAAAAGCTGTTAAAAAACTGGAACTAAATACCAAATGCTCTACCCGGCGAAGCTGAAAGTACAGACTAGTGGCAAGCCCATGCTATTCACTGAAGCCAGTACGGCGCTGAAGTTCGCCACACAGACGGCAAGGAAACACCAACACAAAGATGCCGAGACTGCAGGATCAACAAGCGGTCAACTAAGTGATAATGACGGAGGACAAGGTTTGAGAAAAGGCGGCCTCGGGCTGATTAGTGTACAACCCGAAGTGACACGTTAAGGGGCGCAGTAAAAGAACTATATTACAATTGGAAACTCAGGTTTACTTTGCAATGTTCGTTCAGTTGTTATAAAGCTCGGCCACCTCGCAGTGGTGGCAGCGAGGCGGTACGCCAGCTAACCCCTGCCCCCACGGGATGATTCCCATTGACTCGATGCTTCACGGGTCACAGTTTGCAATGGGTGGGTTATTGAGGGATACACAACCTGTTTGGGGGTTGGTGTGGGAGGGGGCGGCACGGGGTGGTTTTTATTCTAAGATGGCAACGGTTCTATGTTCCAGATCTGTCGGCATGGATTGACAGGACAAGCAACACAATACACTTACAAATCACACTCGGGACTGCTCAGAGAAACGCACAGACAGACAGTAGAGATGCGAACGTTGGCACTAGGACACTCGGAGGGTGGGATTCCTCCATGCATGTGAAACTGCGACACCATACTTCTGAATGTCCAAATTAACATGTATCACCTGGAATATCCGTGGTCGCAATGACCACCGGAAGGCGAGACTGGTACAGACATATTTAGTCAGACATGCGACAGACATATGTCACCTACAAGAGACACACCTGAAGGACATTGCTCGGGTGAGGCTGACCAACAACAGGTGGGGTGTGGTGTACATGTCAGGTTACTCAAGTTATTCGCGGGGGGTGGCTATATTGATTAGAGAAGCTGTACCATGGCAGACGACCAAAACATTGATAGACCCTGAGGACCGTTACCTTATATTACGAGGGCTGTTATACAATCAACCGGTTATAATAGCTAACACTTATGGACCTAACACAGATGACCCCACCTTTTATCAAAATGTGTGGCACCAGATACAATCACTGGGCAGTGCCGCACTAGTTTTGGGGGGGGGCGATTTCAACATTGTTCTATCGCTCTCGGACGATAGAGAGGGAGCATCTCGTACGCACCACCCACGAGCCACTGCGACTGTACAGGGAATAATACAAGACCACCACTTAGTTGACACATGGCGCACGCTACACCCCACAGACCGTGAAGGCACATGCGTAATGCAGCAGCATCACGCGTGGTCCAGGTTAGGTTCTGTTTGATGACTAAAGATCTACATACATGGGTCACTGAGGTTACACATCAAGCTTGCACACTCTCAGATCATGCACAAGTGACGCTGACCCTTTCGGTGCCGCTGCCATATAGGCAGCCATTCACGTGGAGGCTTCCCCCCAATGCACTCATTGAACACACATTGAGGAATATTTTGAGCACAACACGGGTTCGGTGGACACAACGGACACATTATGGGAGGCGTTCAACCTAGTGGTAAGGGGCCTCTGCATAGCTGGACAATCTGGAGTGCTCCACAACACCCGGGGACACCTGAGCAGATTGGAGGCAGAGATAAAGACACTGGAGACTCAATACTTTTGCTCGCCCACTTCCACGACCCTCGCCAATGTCCGAGCCAAATTGACAGAGGATCAGGAAACAGCCGACTGAGAAACCAAATTTCTCCACAAGCACACAAAGGTGCATCACTACGGGGAGGGGGACAGATCGGGGAAAACCCTCGCAAACATGATCCGGAACCCCAGAGGGTCCACATTTGTCACGGAACTGATCACCCCGGAAGGCACCACGGTGCACTCCCCGCCAGATCTCCTCGCCACAATGAAAGATTTATATGGAAAACGATACACCTCCCGATCAAGCCCAATGAGCGAGGTCCTGAAGGACTATTTTGACTCGGTAGAACTACTCTGGTTTAGCAGGATACATCGTGAGTATATTGACATCCCCTTCACTGTAGAAGATGTGCGTCGGGTGATAGGAAGCATGCCAGCTGACAAGGCATCTTGGGCAGATGGCCTAACAGCTAAATTTTACAAAGAATACTCCGACATCCTGGCACCTCCGCTCTTGGACGTCTACTGGGAAGCCTTGGAAACAGGTATTTTACCCAACTCCATGCGTAAAGCTATAATCATCACCATATTAAAACCCGATAAGAACCCCGCACAGTGTGATTCCTACCGGCCACTCTCACTGATCTACCTGATATTTGCTAAAATGCTGGCTGTCCGCCTCCAGCTGTTACTGCCCCTGATCAGTCCGGTTTCATACTGGGGAGATCCACCTCTCACAATTTACGAACCCTGTTCGCGCTTCTCCACTAACTCGCCCCCCACTTGTCTGCAATCGCAGCGCTGTTGGACGCCACCAAGGCGTTCGATTCCCAAGAATGAGGGTTCCTCTTCCCACTTTTACACAGACTGGGCATGAGTCCGTTCTTTATTAAGCATATACAGCTTCCCTATACCATGCCAACGGCGGGATTGCGGGTCAATGATATGGCCTCAGACCCGATATCTATTACAAGGGGAACCAGACAGGGGTGCCCTTTGTCAGCATTATTATTTGCAATAACCACTGAACCACTGGTGGCCAGGATTTGCCAACACCACACTAACAAGGGAATAGGGTTCACTACACGGGCACTCACTGTGTCAATGTACGCTGGTGATATCACCTTATATATGGTAAATCCCCAGGACAATTTTTCACCCATGACGCGCGAGGTGGTGTGCTACAGTGGGCTGTCAGGAGTCAAAGTGAACTGGAGCAAATCCGTCCTAATCCCTCTAACAGCTGGGACACAACCCTTCGACACGGAGTACCCCATAGTCTGGGCGACTGGGCAGACACGATATCTGGGCATTTGGATAAGAAATGACCTGCAAGAACTTTGGACGACCAACTATGGAAGGGTGGTGGACTGGATTGAGGACAGAGTGCGCGATGGAAGACTCTTTCCCCTATCGCTAAAAAGTTGCATAGCGTTGGCCAAAATGCTTATCCTGCCAAAGTTACTATATCTGTTCGTGAATGTCCCTATCCCTCTCACAGCGCTCTTCTTTAAAACAGTCCGTTCTTTAATGGTTGAGGTAGTTTGGGTGGGGAAACAGCAAAGAATTTCATGGGAGACGCTATCACTACCACAGTCGCAGGGTGGACTGGCAGCCCCAGACTTTGCCCTTTATGCACTCTGCACGCAGGCTCAGTTCTTACCATATTCGGTGCACCCCACCCCACCCCAGTTCAGCCTCACGTAGCAGCGAACTGGACCACGTTGCACCACTCCCTATTAACACGGCTATTTATAAACCATTCAAGCGCCCTCACAACAAAGTGGATACTGTTGAGGCAATGCAGTGGTCCTGGGGGGGCCTCTGCAAACGTGCCAATATAGACATACTTTATGCTTCCTCAATGCCTCTGGCAGACAACCCACTAATTCCATAACTGATGGGCAGTAAAGCACGGGAGCGAGCTCAGGTACACCACATACTGACGGGACAAGACCTATATCCTGGGGATCAATTTCTCACATTGCAGGAGATGTGTTGACCTACGCCCCCAAGTGTGCTAGATATGCTACTTTATTATCAACTGAGAGTGACCTGCAAAAGCAAATTTGGTCCCTTTCCAGCACCCCCCCACAGCTGTTGGCTCTGGAAAATGTACTCAATGTAGAATCAGGACGCAAATTGATCACACAACTCTACACGATCACACAGAAGGAACACCCGATCATCGTGCCCGCGGCTCACGTGGCATGGGAGGCAGACCTAGACGAGACCATAATAGACGAGCAATGGGACTTTAGTTGTAAACAACTACAACAGATGACTCCAAATTACCGACTCAGACTAATACATTTTAAATACATACATTGACTCTACAGAACCCCCTGAAACTGAAACGGATGGGTTTGCGCACAGACGACGGTTGCTGGAGATTTGGGGCGTCCCCTGCGATATTCCCACATGGAGCATGGTGGTGCAGGCCTATAGCTAACTTCTGGTCCAAAGTATTATAATACATTGGGAACATAACAGGATGGGTCCTGCCCTGCCACTGGTGGCGCTGCTGAGAATTATCCCACACATTCCACCAAAGCTGAGGAAACTACCGGCCATACTATTACTGATGGCCAAGAGACAGGTGGCCCTCCATTGGGGTGCTGTCCTCCCCCCTCAGGGTGCAGGATCGGGTCCGGGAGGCGAGATACTGTAATACTGGGAGTTAATGCCTGCGCGGTCACGCCCCAGGGACATATGGGACCCATTTGTAAACTGGTTGACCTCTGTAGACATAGATGGACTCTAGTACAAACACACAACAGCCCTGGCTGCTCTGTACAAGACTGAGCTATGTGCGGCAACCTTTAATTACGATGCCCACGAACCAGTCATGATTATTCCCTTAATTTGTTCAAACCAGCTGTATACTTGCTCAGATAATGCACAATATTTCAGTACTGTACCATGTCCTAACACGCGGAAAGAGATGTCCCATTGATATATCATGTATGTAGCACTGTGCCAAATGATATCTGACAGATTTGTATGTAAAGCACATTTGATTTCGAAATGCCACTGTTTGACATTCTCTCTGAAATGCCAATAAAACAAGTCTAAAAAAAATATTGATTACTTAAACGTATTTAATTACATTTTACTAAAACATGCCTGTGACTTTCCTTTTACATAGTTTTTATTATTAAATTTTAGGTTGAACTCTTTTTATTGATATCATTTACTGTATACTTCAAACCATGCCTTTCGTTATTAGTCATGCCAAATATCCAGTGCATAACAGAGCACACAACATTACAACCCGTTCCCACCTCCCCACACCCCACCCTCTCCCTCCCGGGTCACGCCTAAAGCCAATCCTAATCCCAATCTCCTCCCCTGGGCAAACCTAGTGCGATCTAGTAGGGCAAACCCGGGAGACCTCCTTTGTGTTAACTAGTAGTGCAAGGTTGAGCGGTGTCGCATGGGGGAGCTGAGAGTTGTAAGAGGCGCAAATCCTTAGGGCAAGTGAGTTCCCGGAATTCTGCGCTGAGCAAGGAGAGGATTGGATGCCAGAGGTCTACAAAGGCGGAGTTGTCTCCTTGAAGTGAAAGGGATATGCGCTCCCTCCCCATTATGTACGATAATCAGTGTAGCCATCCCTGCTGAGTAGGAGCCCGATCTGTGCCCCAAAGGGATAGTATATTTTGCAATGCTGCACCGAGGGCTATGCCCATATGTCTATCCTTGCGTGATTTGAGAGCGAAGGTGAGCGCGTTGGGGAGGCCCAAAACGATGTATGCCGGGAATCGGGGTATCTGTGTGTCAAAATGCTTATCTATGTCGTCGAGGTTCTAGCCCCAGTAAGATAGAAGAATGGGGCAATCCCATAATATGTGCGTCAGTGTGCCCACCGACCCACAGTTTCTCTAACAATCAGGTTTACGGGTCGGGTTACCTCTGTGTAATCTAGGGGGTGTGAGGTACCAATATGTAATGATCTTGGTCACCTTTTCTATGCTAGAGACATTGCGTGCCGTTTGACGTGCCCAGTAAAATATATCTCCCCATTCTTTCTGCGAGAGTGTATGCCCTAGTTCAGCCTCCCATCGCCTCTGTACTGCCGACTTGACAGCTGGCTCGGTGGGGCGTAGGAAGTTGTAAAGCTCAGTGATGAGGCGTGTACTATTTGATTTGGTGAGCAGCCATTGTTCGTAAGGGGTCTCTGGGCTCCTGGTCGCATCGAGGGGTGCATGACCCAGTGACGAACCTGTTGAAAGTGGTTGCGTTCCGTCTCTGGCAATGCAAGGTCAGAGTGAAGGTCTTCAAAAGTGAGCGGGCCTTCTGCGTGGAAAAGATGTCCAAATGATCTGCACCCCTGCCGATCCCAATAGTTAAATGCCATTAGATTGAGACCCGGTGTGAAATCTGGGTTATTAACTATGGGTGTGAGGGGTGATGGAAAGGAGGTAAGATCGCATCTTACAACAGCTGAGTCCCATGCCTTCATTGTGGTTCACGTGATTGGCGATTTGTATAACCCTATGGGTCGCTGTGTTCTGTGGAGGAAAGGGATGTCCCACAATGTTTGACCAACGATGGCTTTGTCCATGAAAAGCCAGTGCTTTTCCGATTTGCTACGGGACCATTCGAGCAAGGTCCGAAGCTGTGTGGTGTGATAATAACGGCCTAGATTAGGTATTCCAAGACCACTCTCCCCAGGGGGTCCAAAGCTCAGTTCTTATTTGATCCTAGGCCATTTGTCTTCCCAGACATAAGAGAGAAATTCCAGTTGAAGTGACTGGAAAATAACGGGGGAGGCCACACACGGAGTGCCTGTAAGGCATACAAAATCTTCGGCAGCTCGTTCATTTTAAGCCCTGCCACGCGGGCCAGCCTGGAGAGGCCGAATGGCCTCCAGCGGTGTGAGTCCCATTGGATTTTAGAGAGGATGTTGTTGTTGTTCAGAGATGATTATCAACAACAGGAGCAGCCCTTGAAACCCGAACCAGGGGCAAACAATATTAGAATCCTAACAACGGTTCAAGTTAACACAATACATACATCAAGAAACATTAATCAAGAAGGAAAAAAGGAGAAAAAATCACAAACTTAAATGAAAACAAAACATTCAAATTTGAAGAATAA
Source organism: Triturus cristatus (assembly GCF_964204655.1). Taxonomy (NCBI): domain Eukaryota; kingdom Metazoa; phylum Chordata; class Amphibia; order Caudata; family Salamandridae; genus Triturus; species Triturus cristatus. The sequence continues at coordinate 321,330,603 of NC_140589.1, read as the reverse complement.
TAACGAATATAGAGAAAGAAAGAAAGAGCCCATGTATAAGTAAATACAATTCATAGAAAATGTATTAACAATGATAAGTAATTCAATCCTAAAACATATACAGCAACAACGCTCAGTAAGGTACACAAACAACAAAATAGACAATACAGTGTGTAATCAAACAAGTGGCTGAGGCAAAAATTATACAAAGATGAGAAGTTCAGGACAAAACTGAAACAACACAAAGCAAACAATGCTCCTCTTCAATTTTGGCCACCTATATGCGTCGACGGCATTTCGACCATAATAAAACTAAATGGTCATCATCAGGACAGCACAATGATTATATGAGCGTCCAAAATAATTCAGTAAAACATCTATTCATGTAGTAGACCCAACCGAAAGTACAACAATCGTTAAGGAATCCACCAGATGATTAACTCAGGAGTATAATGATCCAGAAGAGAGTGTGGTATATTCCGGCAGCAACTTGTTCAGAAATGAGAAAACTCCAAGAAAGGAGTAAAAAACCAGCCTGTTCCGTCAAGCAATTAAAACAGAGCCAAATCAATTGGCAGTAGGCGTGTATGTATATACATCCTTAAAGATCGAATCGTTCTCAGTGTCTGTGTTTGGGGGTCACATAACTACAATTATTTATTCATAGTTAATAAAGTGTAGGTCGCCTTTAAGACACTCAGCACAAACTTATGGGGGCAGTGCTTAATTGCACAGTCCCACCCAGCAGCCTCTATTGCCACCCAACATCATGACTCACTCCGGTGTTCAGAGAGGCAGTGACCCGCGCCGAGGCTGCCAATTTAATACCTAGGTATGTGATCGATTCTGTCTCCCACTGTATCGGGCATGACTGCCTGAGGGCCTCCACGGTGGAGAACTGAAGGGAAAGCCTGAGTGCCTGTGACTTAGAAACGTTGACCTTGAAGCCTGACGCAGATGCGAAGCTCTCGAACTCAGCAAAAAAAGCCAGCGGGGAGGTCCTGGGGGCTTCCAGAGTCGCGGCAATGTCATCCACATAAAGCTAACAATATGCTGTTCCCCACCAAACCGGACCCTTGCTATCAACGGGTTCTCCCGCACCCTTTGTGCCATAAGCTTCATGTATAGAGCGAAGAGCAGAGGGGAGAGCGGGCACCCTTATGTTGTGCCTATGGCATCCGGGAAGAGGGCGGAGGAGTGGCTGTTCACCCTTACTGTGGCTGTGGGATGACTATAACTACTGAAAGTCCATTTACGAAAGCAGTCCCCAATTCCAAACTGTGCGAGGGTGACTGCCAGGTATGGCCAGTGTACCCGATCAAAAGCTTTTTCAGCGTCGACCGACACCACCGCTGGTTCTACCTTTTAAGGTGGGCCTTGTCAATGAGATGGAGTAATCTCCATGTATTGAGCCACATTGTAGAGTGTGAGAAAGTGCCCTCTTTCTGCATGGTTGCACCCAATTTTTGCTGAATTGCTGACGTGCTTTGACTGAGTGTGCCCTGGGCTCCTGCTAACCAGGTACCCAGGGCCTATGTTCTTTACCTAAAACTACATTGAAGCCTAAACCCAATTGCCATCTCTGGCCACAGGTCAGCCCAGGGCACTGTGACCAGGGAAGACCTCTAAGAGCTGCATCACTTATTGAGCCACCCTTAGAGGCCCTGTACCTTTACACGAACACACACACACACACACACACACACACACACACACCCTTTGCAGGCTGCGTTTCTTGGTGCAGAAGAAAGTGAAGAGTTGGCATGGCACACATCTCTGTGTGCCATTCCTACAACCCACTGCCCTGGCATAGATCAGTCACCCCTCTAGCTGGGTGCACTATACCAGTGGTTAAGGTACAGGTGCATGAGCCCTGTACCCCTACAGTGTCTAAGGCCGTTCTTAAGACATTGTAAGTGCAGTGCTGGTATTAAGAGTATATGGTGCTGGGAGTTTGTCATTACGAACTCCACAGCACCATGATGGCTTCACTGTAAACTGAGAAGTTTGGTATCAAACTTCTCAGCACATTAAACCCACTCTGATGTAAGTGTGGGATTTAATGAAAAATGCGCACAGAGGGCATCTTAGAGATGCCCCCTGAAAACTAACCTACCACTAGTATCCTGGCTGAGTGGTTGCTTTCAGCTGCCACCACCAGACATGTTTCTGCTGCTCTCTGGGGCCTGAAACAATACACATCCTGGGGGGAGGTGCTAAGCCTCCTCCCCAGGATGGGCAGAGTCCACGAAGGGGAAGCTTCAAAGGCTTTCCGCCTTTGTGAGCTTCCCCAGGCCACTTGCTGCTTTCAGCAACTGGTCCCCACTGGTTGTGACCCCCACTTTGGGCGGGAGAACCAGCGGGAAAAAGAGTGAGGAAGAGAGGTGTGCCCACCTCTGCCAACTCCACCCCTCAGGTGGGGGAGGCGAGGTGAAGCACAACTCTCAGTCCCCGCCATCTTGCAGATGGGGGGACACAGCCAACCAGGGAAAGGCATATGCCCCCTCCCATTGGAGGGTGGCATAATAGGGGGTGTACCCACCCCAGGGAAGGGACCCATTGGTCCCAACCTTTTACCTACCTCTAACGCGCCTAAATCTAGTTTTTAGGGGCACCTCTGAACCTTGCTTCCTCAGACAAAAAGAAACTACAAGAAAAGAAGAAGAAGGACCGAACAGCCATGCCGAAGCTAACAAGGGGAAGACGCCTACTGACTTGTCCCCAGCCCTACCGGCCTGTCTCCTGCAAAATCCCGATGTGTCCTGCAGCCAGCAACCTCGAAAACCCCGGAGGACCTGCCTGCCTTCAACCACAAAGACTGTGTCTCCTGTGAACACCGGATTTGCTCATCTCCAACCTCTGGCCCCGGCCGGAACCCGCAAATCTGCCACTCTCTGTAACCGCCGTCCACGGCCTGAACTTGAGTGGGCCAACACCATGAGGGGGTCTCCCTGGCGATCCTGACCCGAGATCCAGCGATCCCTGACCTGCCTCAAGCCTCCAGCCGACGTCTGCAGCATAAATCCGGAAGGTCCCCCAACCGCGACCAGGAGCTGGTAAGAAGCTCCAACCCTAAAAGGCACCTCTGCACCTGACACCCCACGGCCTTGGGTGGCCCAACCAACGGTGCCTAGCCAACCCCCAGCATCCTAACTTACCTCTCGAAGTGGTGGTCGCACCCAGAAGTCCTTCGTCCCGAGCCTGCAGTGCTTTTGCAAACTGGAGACTCCCTATTGAAAGCTACAGGGCTTCTGATGCGAAAACAGCACTCTGCACCCATCTGCCCCAGTGCCGCTGAGGGTGCATCTTTTGTGCTGGCCTAAATCCCCATTTGCCCTGAGCTTAAGTCCAGGAGCTTTGCTCCCACAACCAAGTGGCCTGCTCATCAGCAGCCACCAACAAGAGGCCCCCTAACCCCCATTGGATAACATTGGGCCTCAGCTCTCTGCACCCGGCCGCACTAGTGCCGCTGAGGGTGTAACAAGAGTGCATCCCTGACCCTGGAGGACCTCTGAGTCTACCCCCAGAACCTCAACTCTCACTACCGAATACTTACCCTAAAACCGATAACACTATTTTCCTCCATAGGATAACATTGACTATTTTCCTTTGAAAAGTTTTCAAGTGTGGAGTTAGAAAACCTAAAGAAATTCTTTAAAATTGTACTAACTAACAAAAACGATTTTACTTACCTGTTTACAGGAAGTGTCCCGGTGTAGTATCCACGTATACTACACTGTATAAGAAAAGAAATCTCAAAAATAACTTACCTGTAATTTTACTAAAAAGCCCATTCAAAGTACATGTACTGTATTCTACAAAGCATTGCATTTCTCAGTGACAATCCTGTAAGTCAAAACAAAGTGCATATACAAATTCAATTCAAACTGTTTACAAACTGCATTACTACTGTAAAGTACATATTGCTTACCTGTGCCAGGCTTGCTTGGTTCTAGAAAATAAAATAACTATAAGAATATTTTTTATATAAAACAATTGGTCTGAAGTTCAGTCTTTGAGTGTGTGAAATTATTTGCTGATTGGTGTGTACAACAAATGCTTAACACTGTCCTCTGATAAAGCCTTACTTCTCGGCCACACTACCACAAATGGAGAGTAAGATGCAATCTAACTGTACCTCTGCCTACCTTTGGGGTTCCACTGGACTCTGTGCACACTATATCTCACTTTGGTACAGTATTTACAGAGCCAGGTTCCTACATCGAGTAGTCACAAAGCCCGACTGGTCTGGGTCCACCAATTGCGGCATCATCGTTGCCAGTCTAGCCTTCAAAATCCCTGTGAACAATTTTAGGTCTACATTTAAAAGTGATATTGGCTGGTAGGAGGCAGAGTTGGCTATCTTTGCCAGGCTTTGGAATCATGACCACTGAGGCCCGCAGCATCGTGGGCTGGATGTCTTAGGTGTCGCCTATTGCGTTAAATAGCCTGGTTAAGATGGGTGCTAGGATCGTGCAAAAAGTCTTATAAAAAATAGCGGAAAATCCGTCTGGGCCAGGTGACTTGAGATGTTTAAACCGGGCTATGGCTGATATCACTTCCTTGATATAGATTGGGCTGTCCAGGCTGGGCGACTGTTCCGGGGTTAATTTTTAGTGGGTTATCCCTTGTAGGTAGGCCAGCGCTGCCTGCTCCGGATGTCGCTGGGCGGCATATTACTCAGCGTAAAAGTCACGAAATCTACAGGCTATGTCTGCATCATGTGAGCACTTAGTGAGAGATGCGCCTAAGACTGTATGAACGGTAGCTGCCTGTCGTTGGGCCCGTTACTTATTAGCGAGAAGGCCCCCTACATAGAATGAGTGTCGCAGGCGTAAGGCTGCGTATTCCTCTCTGTCTAAGTCGAGACTAGCGAGCTGCGAGCACGCTTCCTCCAATTGCCGCCAAACCCGGGGTGTCCCCGTCCGCTTATGAATGCACTCCAGTTCTCGTACCTGTTTGTTAAGCCTCTCTCTTTTCTCCCTGCGGAGATTGTTATCCGCTGGGGAAATTGCAATAAATTACCCTTGCATGAGTAGTGTGAGTGTTTCCCATAAGGTGGTAATGGAAGTGTTTGGTGTATCATTGAAAGTCAGGATTTCCTCTAGTATCTGAGTGAGCCACTGTACCACTTCCGGGCAGTTTAAGAGTGTGTCACGCAGTCACCAAGAGTATGGTGGTCTACTTGCTGTAGTGATTGCTAGAGTGAGAGTTACTGCCGCGTGATCTGAAAGTGAGTGGGGTTCGATGTCCAAAGAAGACGCCAGAGGGAGCAAGGAATGGGACCCTAAGAAGTAGTTAATTCTAGCTTACGTTTTGTGTGCATGTGAATAGAATGTATAATCTGTGGTGTGGGGGTGCAGCATGCGCCAGATGTCTACCAGTCCCACCTCGTGTCACCATTCCTGTCCAGACCGCGAGAGAGCCCCAGTCTGTGCCTGACATTGGGTGGAACGGTCTAGCTGATTGTCAAAGACCAAATTTATGTCTCCCCCAATCAGAAGTTGCCTGTCTGGTGAGCTTGTTAATTCCATCACTGCCTGTCGGAGGAATGCCTCTTGTCTCTCGTTGGGCGCGTGGATGGAGCCTATGGTGAAAGTGTGAGCATTGATAGAGACTGAGATAGCTAAGATCCTCCCTTTGATTTCTACTTGTTTTATGCCCACTTTCCCCACAAAAGTGCAAGAAATGAATATGGCCACCCCGGCTGTTTTGGTTGTGTTGGAAGAGTAGTATTGGTAAGCCCTTGAGCGGAGCCTATGCTTGTAGATGGGTTTCCTGTAACAAGCATATATGGACACCGGATTGCTCTGTGTAGGATAGGATGGCCCTTCTTTTAATAGGGTTGTTCAGACCCTCCGCATTTAGACTAAGGAGTTGGATGTCCGCTATCATATGGGTCTGGACAGAGACAAAGGGCTGAATGGAGCACCGTTAGAAAACTTGGTGGGGGGGTCCCATTACCATGAGCTCCAGGCATGGCATGGGCACCTACTTCATGGTAGGGAGTTACCCAGGTGTGAAACCAAGTGTGTATGAGACCCGGGGCGGGGAGGACAAGGACAATTAAACACCAACAGATACAACTATTAAACAAGAGTCAATTATTCTGCTTTTGGTTGAAGTCCGGAGCGACATGCCCCTAGGAAGATTGAAAGGGGGTACAAGTGTCTGACATTTCCCCACTCCCGCCTGGGCATGGCTCCTCACGCCTCATGAAGGAGACCAGAAAAAAAGACCATTGATTTGTCCTTCGGCCCCCTCTGCACATTATGATGTTGAGGGTCCAGGGGGGTCCCCGGCTAGCGACTCCAGAACTGCCTGCCTTTCTTTGGCAATAGTGACCGGGTCGGGCGCAACTTGCCAGCTGGTGGGTTGATCGTAGTCCAGCCGTGACCACTTTGGCGGTTCCTGTTTGTCTTGACTTGTCGAGGATCGTCTGCTGGTGCGAGCTCAACACCGAGCAAGTTTCTAGCTTCTCTTACCAAGCGTATTCGCCGTAGCTTCCCGTTTAAGGAGAAGATCAGTCGGAAGGGGCGTCCCCAAGAATATGAGATGCCAGCTGCCCGAGGTGGGTAGTGATAGGTCGAAATGCTTTGCATTTTTGCAATGTGGAGGCCAGATCTTGGAACAGCGTAGGTTTTTGGCCTCTGAATTCAAATGCAGGATTGTCTCTAGCAGCACGGAGTATGCGCTCTTTGAACTGGAAACCGTGCATGCACTTCAGGATATCAGCTGGTGGGGCTGGACCGCCCGCCGGGGCCCCAATCTGTGCGTGCGATCTAATTTAATTTGGAAGTCCGGGGGCTCCCCCAAAATTGGGCGTAAGAGCTCGACCACCAAGGCCTCTATGTTTGTGTCCTTCATTCCAGTCGCTATACCTCGGATCCGTATGTTGTTGTGCCTGGAATGGTTTTCCAGATCCTCTGTGTGGGCTTGAAGATCCAGATGTTGTTCGCGTAGGCGGATGATCTGATGGACGCGAGTGTTGATCTTGTCTCCAAGTGAGCCTAAATCCGGGCGGACCACCTTCAAGTCGACTGACAGCTCCCTTTTCATTGAGGAGAGATCCTAAACTAAGAGTCTAATAAAAACAGCCAATGACATTCCTGGAGATAGCATATAATTCATACTGTGGTGTGATGCGATCAAATGTTACATCCACGAGTGAGGGAACAGAATGATGCCTTTATTCTAAGATTAAGTATATATTCAAAAACATACAGAGACCTGGTTCAGCCTTACACTGTAATTTACTGGTTTCTGAGTATATTATAATGCTCATGTCCAAGTGGGCAAGTGCATAATATCCCTGCAAACATAGTGTGTAAACCATTCTCCCTCAAATATCATAGTGTTTGGAGCACATAAGAAGCAAGGGAGTGGGGCAAAAACGACATATCAAAACATCCTAATGAATTTAGTCCCAAAATTAACAAGGTGAGGCCCCCGTCGGCCGACCTTGCAGTTAATAATAAAATGACAACAAGGTCAATCTTAGATACAGCATACCTCTTAGAATCAATAATGCAAATACGTAATGCAATTCACTTTGTATCTATTAACAGATATAATGACAAAAACGACCATGGTCAAAAAAATAAAAAAGCAGAGGTCATACTACAGCTCCCATGCTGATGAAAACAACTTGATGGCACTTTTGAAGGCCAAAAAGCTCCTACTTTAAGATACAGAGAGAGAAAAAAAAGAAAGAGAAAGCGACAAAAAATGTGAATAGACCCAACCACACAATTCCCCAAAAGATGAGTAAGGAATCACCTGGAAATATTCCCTGCATTATCCTGAAGTCAATAAGATCTACAACAACAATCAAATATTCCCATTCAGGGATCCACCATTGTTTAATCCCTTAGTTCATCAATGGAGACTTTACAGCCAAGAGCCCACACATCTAGAGATTAAAATATGCTTACATTGATTGTCACGTGCTTCATGCTTGTGGCACTCTAATTCATATTTATAGCACAGACCCTCACTATGATGGCCCAGGAGGGTGCTATAAAGTTTTTTTTTTTTTATTTCTTGTTATTGAATACAGGTTCATCGATTCCCAACATAACATGATATTATTGTTCCATTTACACGTCTCCATACAATTGAGTCATCCGATTTAACTGCTTAGTGGAGAGGTGTGGCTCACTGGTTAGAGGCGGCAGACCCGTAAGCAGAGAATCGGCCAGGGATCAGGGTTCAATTCCCGACGCGGCAGGGTCGTGGACCAGGGTCAAAACGGACTTGATAATTCTCGCCTCGGTACCTACTCTAACCAGGAACACACTCGGCAACTCTGGGCATTAAGCTTGCCTCATCTCTACAATGGCCCCCCACAGATGCCGGGGATGCTTGGAGATACCCAGAAAGGGACCATCTCACAGGGAAAACCAGGACGGGTTCCCCAGCGGTCTTCAGCGCCAGGATACTCCATGAAGTCACAGTGCGCTTTACAAGTACACCCACATTTACATTTAAGTATTTCAATCGTTAACACAGTTACCTGCTGAAGTCATTCTAGCCCCCAATCTGATCAACTAGAGTCTATTGTCGACTCTGAGGTTGAGTACACATATTCCCTCTATATGAGTTCCATTTTCCCCAAACACGTTCCCATTTCTTCGGTCACCCCCGATGTATATATGCCGCCCTTTCTGCCACCATTGCTTTGTCCATATCTCCACGCCATTCTCAGTATGTCGGAGCCAATTGCGCCCCCCGGTGTTTAGCTAGGTTGCGTTTGGCAAACATGATACCTAGCGGCGTCCAGTCTTGCACTGCATGATTGAGGTTGGTTGGCTTCCATATATTTAAGAGACATCTTTTGGGTTCAGGGGTGACCGTCACTCCATAAACTTGTGTGATTGTGCGCATAATTGTTTCCCAGTAGTGCATTATTACAGGGCATTCCCACAATGTATGATAGAAGGTGCCAACTGCTCCACACTGTCGTAAACAGAATTGATTACCTGCCTTCCCTATTTTATGCATGGCTTGTCTCGTGTAATAAATACAATGGAGTATCTTCAACTGGACTAATCTTAATTTTGAGGACATTGATATGGTCCGGGGGCAGGAAAGGGCCACTTGCCAGTCTGTCTCGTCTAGTTCCCCAACCTTTACCTGCCATTTCTCATGGAGCACTTTAGTTGGGTCCGGCTGGTTATTAATAATTGTCCGGTACTTTAGGGAAATGGCTCTGTTGTCCATCTGCTCTGTTAGTAGCCTATCCTCTAATGGGGTTGCCTCTGGGAGTATTGTACCCGTTGGAATGGCTTTTGTGAGTGCATGCCTAACTTGGATATATCTAAACCGCTCCGTGGATGCCATCTCGTATTGTTCTTGGAGTTGTGTAAAGGTGACGATCTCCCCCTTCTGTGATGTGGCTTGGTTCTATGTTCCAGCATGGAGCGTGGGGCGTGTCGGGTTCTATTTTAGTCAGTTGGCTCAGGTCTACTTTGGATGGGGTTATTTAATAAAGACTCGCTTAACTTATAACTTTAACGAGTGTCTTGACATTATTACACTGGCGACGATAGCGTGGAGATAAAAGTGACTTGGACCCCAACATTGGGAGACAGGAAAGAAGAACTTTGCTTGCTGGATATAAGCAGAAAGTGAAGTTAAGAGGAGCGGAGGTGCAGAGAAGTGAAATCAGCTTACTTGGTGTAGCGGATCACTGCGGGCGTTGTCCGATGCGGTTTAGAGGAAGATCGGGATAAAGAGGAGCAGTGGAGAGGCAAGCGGCGGTGAGGCAGTAGCTACTGGAATGCAGAGCGCACCTCCGTTTCACGGAAAAGTGATCTTCTGAGTACTGTGCTCTACTGCATTTAGAAATAAGGCCAAGGGCTACGTTGGGCAGCGTCAGCATACAAGCTCTATTACTGTCTGAAATAGACTGGAATGTGTGCGTGGTGACGGCGGCGGCCACCTTGAAGGCAGGAAATAAGAAATAAGGAAGGAGAAAGCAAGGCTCTATCTGCAATAAAAGGAAACCCAAATGTTTGCGTGGTGACGGCGGCGGCCATTTTAAAGGCAGGAAACAAAGGAGAAGAAAACAAGCCCTATCTGCAATAAAAAGAAACCCAAATGTTTGCGTGGTGACGGCGGCAGCCATTTTAAAAGGAAAAATTAAAGGATATGTCGTTTTTCATTTTGGAGAGTCATGAAAAAGGTGGAACTTAACAGGATCTTCTCTGATTTGAAATGTAAAAAAGATTGTCAGTAGTAAGCTTGCTACCACAGTGACAAGCACACCTTAAAGTTGGTTGTCATTATTTTTTCTTTATATTTTTTTTTTATACTTGGTCTCTAATACAGGTTGAACATATTAAAAAATATATAGTGTGTTGTAAGGATATATTGAAATTAAGTAAGGTGTGAATTGCATTTAATAAAAAAAAATATATATATATATATATATATATTCACTGAAAAAACCATAGGTTTCAGGGGTGTTATAGTTAGCTGGACTTTTCACTTGTACAAAACCATTGAAATTCCCCCGTTATAGTTAGTTCAGCTAACTATAACTCGCGCGCCCGCAATGCACTGCTGATGACGTCACATATTACATCACTCATGACATGGTCAGTGACATCACTCATGACATCACTGATGACATCTCAAATGACATCACTGATGACATCACTGATGACATCATCCAGTGAATGTGTGTTTTTCTGAAAATTAAATATGTTTTATATATGTATATCTCAAGGTCGATGGAAGAATAAATGGGTATATAAGTGTCTAAATGGATGATTTGTTTTTGAAAAATTGATTGTGTAACTGACTGATTAAGTGTATCATAGTGAATACATGGCTTAGTGTTTAAATATGTAAATATCTGTATCAGTCTCTCACTTTGTGTATAAGTGGCTGCATGGGTTGGTGAGTAGCTACATGGGTGTCTATATAGGTTATTAGTTGGTTTTTTGAGTATCAGTCTGAGTGTCTGCATGGTTCGGTGGGGGGTATTACGTAGTGCATAGGTGCATGAATGAGTGACTCACTGTTTGTATGTGTTGAACACAGCATGTGTGCAGGACTGTATGGGTGGATGAGTGTGTGTATGGGTGTGTTAGTGAGTGAATGACTGTCTCAATAGTGTCTTTATGAGTAACTACCTATGTTTTAAACTAGTATATGTGACTATTGGTGTATATATGTGAGTATATGTGAGAGTGAGAGATTGAAAGAGTTCCTGTATGAATAAGTATGTGTTTCTATAAGTGATTGTTTAAAAGACTAAGTATGTGTAAGTTTCCGTAGAAGTAAGTATGGTGGTGTGTGTATAACTGTATATGCAAGTAAATGTATGTTTGATTCTTTATTAGCATGAGTGACTATGTGTGTGAGTAACTCTATGGATGAGTGGCATTGTGTAACAGGATGTATAGGTGTATGAGTACATATGATGAGTGAGTACATGTATGAGTGACTGTATAGGACTGTTGGTGAATGAGTGGATGTGTATGTGGATCTTAGAATTACTGAAGAGGTTGTTGTAACTGGTATTGGTATGTCCATTGTTTTGAAAATGTTATTCTCTATTTTTGAATGTGTGTATCAAAGGTTATATTAGGGTGAGAGGAGGTCTGCCACTCTATCACAAGGATGATGTCATCAGTGATGTCATCAGTGATGTCATCAGTGATGTCATTTGAGATGTCATCAGTGATGTCATGAGTGATGTCACTGACCATGTCATGAGTGATGTAATATGTGACGTCATCAGCAGTGCATTGCGGGCGCGCGAGTTATAGTTAGCTGAACTAACTATAACGGGGGAATTTCAATGGTTTTGTACAAGTGAAAAGTCCAGCTAACTATAACACCCCTGAAACCTATGGTTTTTTCAGTGAATTTCTGAGGTTTTTTAAATGCTAATTCCTAACTATAACGTGCCTGAAACCTATGGTTTTTTCTGTGAATTTCAAAGGTTTTTTAAATGCTAATTTCTAACTATGCCTACAGAGATAGGACATGTGAAGAAAGAAGAAAAAATGCACAGAAAGAAACAAAAGAAGTGCAGAAAGAAGCAACAGAAGTCCTCAAATACGAAGATAAGTGCAGGAAGAAGGATAACGTGCAGAAAGAACAAAAAGAAGAGCAGAAAGAAGCCTTGTTGCAAAATCATCCTGTACCCTCAACTTTTTCAGACGGATACTGGTGGTAACTGAGTCTGACTAACCAGTCCTAGAGCCAGTGCTATGTTAAAAGACACTTAGAATACAGTGAAAACACCTACATACACTAGGGAACATTATGCGTTGGGGTCCCCCTGTGATTAGCATGACCTCCTCTGTAAGCCCCTAGTGTATAATAGGGCATGGGGATTAAAACTACCTCTTAAAACAGGCCACAGGGCGTTTTTGCACACGTTAACTCAGGCCCCGTCCCCTCCCTTCACCACTGTGTAAACACGCCCTGTGTCCATTTTTAGTTGGGAGATTAAGTTCATTTGAATCCTGAGGGTCCCTAGGGTCCAACTAGCCCACTAGGTACCTCCAGTAAGTGCCACAGAGCTGCGTTGCAGAGAGGTGTAAAAAGTGGCACGGCCTGGACCACCTCTCTTCAATGCAGCTCAGTGGCGCTTACTGGAAGCACTTGGTGGGCTAGTTAGCCCCCAGGGGCCCTCAGTATTGAAGGGAAATTATATCCCCAATTTAAAACGTGCCATAGTGCGTGTTTGCACACGTCACCTCAGGCCCCGTCCCCTCCCTTCACCACTGTGTAAACGCGCCCTGTGGCTGTTCTAAGTTGAGAGATTAAGTCCCCCTGAATCCTAAGGGTCCCTAGGGTCAAACTAGACCACTAGGTACCTCCAGTAAGCGCCACAGAGCTGCGTTGCAGAGAGGTGTAAAAAGGGGCTTGGCCTCAGAACACCTGGCTGCAGCGCAGCTCCCTGGCGCATACTGGAGATGCCTGTTGGGGGCGCGTTTGCAGAGTGCTGCACGGAGGGGGCATGGCCTCCGGCACGATGCCAGTCTTTTATTTATTTTAGTTTTTTAAGAAGGGGGGCTGTTTGGTTCCCCTTCTTATTCTAATTTATTGGCCCTGATGACCCCATCCCCCAGGGCCAGTCTCCTAATTATATTTTTTTGACCCCAATCCCCAGGGCCGGCCACTGTTTTTTATTATTTTTAAAAAATATATATTTATAGACACACCTAGGACATGCTGGACAAACCGTACGTACCTATCACCATGACGATTTGCGTGATATTCATTAAAAGGCGACTATGCATGCAATGAATCCACGTGGAATGTATTTACACCACTAGTGAAGCTCTGACATGTCTGATGCCCTACCGTGCCTAATCCTGGTAGACACCCTTGTCGTTTATTTATACAAACATGGGTAGCTATTGACGGGCACATTTAATACACATGCACACCAAGCCATTCAAAGGGGATTCGACAAAAATTCGACCAAAACTATGCAAGAAACCCCCCTCACGGTTAATAAAACACACATCCACTGCCGGATGTGTAATACTTTTTATTTTACTCTCTGGAAAGGGGACGAACATCACTTGAGAGTCACAGCGTGCTCCTGACAGAGCCCAATGCTGTGTTACACCCACCATTGCCTGCCGAGTGCCACACACCTCTGTGTTGTATTCCACTAGCTAGTGCATATGCTATGACACTCTCTAGCCCATGTGCACTGTAACACCACCCCGTGAATATGTCATGCCACACTTGTCTTCGCACGGGTTATATTGCCCCATCTAACGTGCCTTTCTCGATGCCTATGTTATAACGCACAGTGCTATGCCATACATATTACAATCTGGGATCCATATCTTTGTCACAGTGCATATGCAACGTTACACTCCCCAGCACATATTTTATATTACAACTTTAGAGACTAGTTAGGTTACACAACACTGCCCTGTGCATATTACACTCCAAGGCGCATATCGCATAGCACGCGCTAGTGCCTGTGCTATCTCGCGCTCTCCAATGAATCTGTCATTGCGCACAATGTATTGCATATTATATTTCACGCCCGGTTCATCTTATATCACACTTTTTGGTGCATAGTTTATACCATACACTATATCTAGTTTTCATTTTCAATCGTGCTCTCAGGACTATGTTCTATATAACACTGTGTTCACCTACCCTTTTCACGGGCATTACATTTTGCGATAGGGGGTGGAGGGTCAGGGGGTGTTTCTGCCAAGTGAGCCCGGAGTCACAGTCACAAACGTCCTCTTCTTCCTGAATAAAAGTGAGATTATGCTGCATACTTGTTCATATTTTAAGTAGTTCGCACAGACACAATGTTTTAAAAACAATAAAGTTCCTAATACCCGCCTTCTCTGAACAGTTAGCTTGCTGCCCCATCCCCTTCCTCCCTATCCTCTGTTGTGTGAATCCATGGACTAGCCTCCTCACTCCTGCCATGCATGGTCTGATGTGCTGCCACTGCCCTCAATTTAGTATGATGTACCAGTCCACTCCTCCTGCCCTCCATTGCCTAATTCTATGCCCCATCATTGACCTCCTGCTTAAACTCTGTGCTTAGCTTGCTGCCCCTATTCTCCTTCCCCCTGCCCTCCGATGTCTTTGTGCATGCCCCTGCTCCATCCTTTTTGCCCACCATGTCCCATGGACCTGCCACTCCTATCTACTCTGAGTGTTCTGTTGAGCTGCCACTCCCCTCCCACCTGCCTAGCATTGTCAGATGACTGTAACCTGTCCCTGCCACCTCCACCCTGCCTGTCCACATGCCATGCCCCTATCCTCTTCCTCCTGTCCTACATGGTCCATTGTACTGCCACACCCTTCTGCCCTCCCTGGTCTGTTGTGCTGCAACTGCTCCTCCTGCCTGCCCCGTGTGGTCTGTTGTGAGGTCCCTTCCCCTGAACTTTCTTGTCTGTGCACAGGACCTGATCCTCCCTTCTATCCTCCATCGTCCTTTGTGCATGCCCCTCCACCCTCCTTCTTGCCCATCATAGCCATTGTGCTGCCACTAACCCTCCCACTTGCCATGCATGGTCTTCTGTGCTGCCATGGCCCCTCCCACCTTCCCTGTGTGGTCAGTTAGCTGCCCCTGACCCCCTCCCACCTTCCCTCCATGGTCTGTGTGTATGCCATCACAGTCTCACTGTTGCTCTTCATGGTGTGTCTTGCTTCTAGTGCCCATCCTGCCTGACCTCCATGGCTATCTTGCTTCTCCTGCCCTGCCCCTTTGCCCCCAACCCTACTCCCTCCCTCCTGGCTTGTCTGTTCCATTGTAATGCCCCTGATCCGTCCCTCCTGCCCTTTATGGTCTGTTATGCTGCAGCTTTCTCTCCTGTCTGTCCATTATGGTCAGCTAGCTACCATTGCCTCTTGCCCCTCTGTTCTCTGTTGTCCATGTGCATGGTCCTGTCCCCTCCCTCTTGCTTTCTATGGATTGTTGTGCTGCACTCCCGTCCTGCATGCCCTGTGTGGTGTATTGTGCTGCTGCAAACCCTGATGCCTGCCCTGCAGGGTCAGTTTGGTGCACCTCTCCATGTCCCTCCTGTCCTCTGTTATCCAAGTCCATGTCCCTATCCCATTTCCTTCCATGATCCAATGTACCATACTTGTGAACATTTTGAACTTGGTAAGAGGGAGATTTTGAAAAAAAACTGGGGTATTGATTTTCCCCTTTGAGTTACATTGAAAAAGAGGATATTGTAGACAGGAGACAGATCAAATAAAGCCCATTTGAGCTTAAAAACATTGGACGTTTCCTGGCTGAATCGGGTCTGTTGGCATGTATGGTTGTACTACCATTGCCTCTTCCTTCTGCCCACAATGGTCTATTACATTGCCACAGCCTTGAAGGAGGGTAGATTTTGTATCACAGGGGGCCCCTGACCCGTTCTGTCCACACCTGAAGTATGAGACCCTTGTCCTTGCCCTGCCAGCTGCATTTGTAGGCCGTATTAAATTGACCAGCGGGTCCTGTGTTGCTATATAATTATCCTGAGACATCCTTACCACTCAGCCAGCATAAAACCCCTGTGTAGGCCCTTCTGTTCAATATGTAGGCCTCTTTGTTAAATTGACCCTAGCTCTGCAATTTTAGTGTATAGCAGTCTGAAGGCAGGTCTGCGAGGCCTTCTGATCCAAACTAGTAGCCCCCACCCTACCCGAGTGCTCCGTGCTCGGTATCAAAGTTCAACATCCCCCTGAAGCTGTCGACATACAGTAGGCTGCATCCTGGACTGGTACTTGCTTCCTGGGCAGGTTTTCCGCTTTTAAGGAAGTGGCAACCGCAGAGCGTCAAGTTAGGAGAACTGAGGAGATTTTATACATGAATATATTGAATTCCCGTACAATACCCATTATTTTCTGCTTGCTCTATGGAACTTACGATAAGCGATTGGCCTGAGAGACTGACCTTTTCACCCAGTCCATTGTCAGCATTAAGTGGGTAAATGACGAAATGTCTGGTAAAATCTGCAGACGAAGCTTTTGGGTAGCATACGTAGGTAGATGTAGCGTGCAAAGGAGCCCACAAAATGATATAAAAAGGGAGCACCCACAGATATCGACGGACTACCTCGCCGTCTGTATGTAGGTTAACAGGCAGTGCAGGTTTTCCCCAAGAGCTGGGAGCTCTTGTCTTCCTTTGCTTAAAATGTCTTGCTCTGCTTTGCTTGAAGTATCTTATTCTATTTTACCTATATGAAATGTCATGTTATGTTTAACCATTGTTCTCTTTACTTTTGCATTTAAAAGATTTTGTATTGTAATTGCAGGAATGCTTGCTCTAAGAGTAAACGTGAGTGTTCCTAGGTAACATTTTCCTTGGTGTAACTTGTTTCTCATGATGCATTTATAGATGTGTTTTCTCTCTCTCTCTGTCAGTACATTAATTGAGATACAGAGAATATTATGACAGCTGTATGATTATCTGGATTCTGTATTTTGTACTTTATGTCTCTGTTCTGCGGTTTCTTTGAAGTTGCATCTTCTCATTAAACTGCCATTGTATTCTGCCTCCAATTCCATGTCTCATATGTCTGTTTTCTTCATTTTTGGAGCATGCGTTCCTAGGCACCCCGGCTCAAATTAAGGTGCCCCTTTTGTCCCTGACTCACTCTCCTGCTCAGTTCTGTGGTGGCTCCCGGGGATCTGGGGACCGCCCCTAGCTTCCTTGACCCGTAATAGATCTTCCCTCCAACAGCCTCTCTTGCAAGTCCTGTATTGTTGGTTTGTTGCCCCTGCCCCCCTTTCCACTGCCCTCCATAGTCTGTTGTGCTTCCACGGCCCTTCCTGCCTGCTCAGTGTGGTTAAATTGTTGCCTTTGCACACTCCTACCTGCCTTCAATTTTCAGAGTCCGTGCCCCTGGCCTCTGCCTCTCAACAGTATCCTAATGAACAACTAGATTGCTAACATTCTATATTTATTACAAAAGTGTGGAACGCCTGACATCATCTTGATGTAATCAAAACTGTAATACCTAGAGCATTTCCTTTAGAAATTACATATATGAGAGGGTCTTATTGGCATCAAAATTATGGTTAGTGCTCTAAAAGACTAAAATAAGGACATATTTTCTGAGTTTTCAAATAGCGACAAAGCACTTTTAAATTATTTGTTATCTTTATGTTTTTTTATCCAGTTGACCACTTGATTAAATGTTGCACTTAGGGGAGAGGATGTGGTGTTACTTCCAGAACTGCAGACTTTGCAACTGGGGAACCAGGTTGAAGTTTCTGCTTCAGCTCGACATTCTGTGATTCTGGTCAAATCACTTAGTCTCCCCATGTCTACAACCAAAATGAATTTGTTCTTGTGTGATGTAACCAATGCTCATGTAAAGCACTCCAATACCTGACAAGTCTGCACTATATAACACTGCAAAAACACAAAATAATAAGTGTTTTGCACACTTCTGTCATTGGGCTATATTTGGGCTACATCTGGGTGATTTTGGGCTACATTTGGGCTCTTTTGTCTCCGGTGGCCATCTTGGGAGATTTATTTGTTATGAAGTTTCCTAATTTCCTCATGTACTGCAGTCTCCTCAGTAGGAAACGCTTTCAGTTTTTTACTTTGATTCCATCATGAAGGTATTCAGATATGTCACACATTTGCCATAAATTCTGAATGTTAGCACTCTAGTTGCTCATTAGATCACTGTAGTAAAACTACTGCACCATGGAAGTCTGCTCCTGGTATTAAAAGTGCATGTTTCAGTCTGCATGTCAGAATTTTTTAATGAAATAGAAGATGATTTGAGAAGTCACTCAAAATGTGCCCTCATTTTCTTTCTTCAGCATTAATCATAATTTCTATGGCAAAATGAACCTCCTCATTGTGTTCCTTTTTAAATTAAATGTTTTAAGTGTTACCAGTTTATTCCAATCAAGATGGCTTCAGGTGTGCCATACTTTTGTCATAATGAAGACAGTAAGCGCTCTAGTTGTTTTTAAGAACATTCTGGGACATTCTGTCATTGGGCTATACTTGGGCTACATCTGGGTGATATTTGGGCTACATTTGGGCTCTTTTGTCTCTGGTGGCCATCTTGGGAGACTTATTTGTTATGAAGTTTCTAATTTCCTCATTTACTGCAGTCTCCTCAGTAGGAAATATTTTCAGTTTTTTACTTTGATTCCATCAAGAAGGCATTCAGATGTGTCACACATTTGCCATACATTCAGAATGTTAGCACTCTTTTTGCTCATTAGATCACTGTAGTAAAGCTACTGCTCACCAGGGAAAACTGCTGCTGGTATTGAAAGTGCATGTTTCAGTCTGCATGTCAGAATTTTTTAATGAAATAGAAGAGGATTTGAGAAGTCACTCAAAATGTGCCCTAATTTTTCTTTCTGCAGCACTAATCATACTTTTTATGGAAAAATGAACCCCCTCATTTTGTTCCTTTTTAAATTAAATGTTTTAAGAGTTACCACTTTAATCCAAGCAAGATGGCTTCAGGTGTGCCATACGTTTATCATAAGTAGGACTGTTAGCGCTCTAGTAGTTCTTTGGAACACTCTGGGAAGCTGCAGTAGAACACAAAGGAATCAACTGACAGTCTCTGCCCTTGTTGGATGTACATGTTTTACTGAGAATGTCAGACTTCATTCTCACATGACTGAGAAAGATAATGTGAATTTACAGAAAATAAGCTCTCAGTTTAGCCTATAGATCACCTTCCAAACCTCTGTGGTAAAAGCATGAGAAAATATTTTTCTCTCAATCATGATATCCCAGCAGAAGGCTTTTTCACATGGTGAAATCACCTTAGAACATACCACAATTCCTAAAATGAGTATGGTACCATCAACAAATGATTTATAATGTAACTAAAGTCTTAAAACCTTCTATTAACTGCAATGCTTTTTAATGAGGCGCTATCATGTATATTGGTCCCAAGATGGCTGCCAACACTTCTTGGATGAAGTGCTGACAGCCAATCAGATCTCAGGATGAGATGTGTGGTTAGGCTCCGCCCACATATATATATGCTTTTAAATGGTATTTTCTCAGGAAATACTGAACAGATTTACACCAGACCTGCAAAAGGCACTTCCTTGACCTTATGGCTACCTCTCTGCCAAATTTCAAGTAATTCTGTTCAGCCGTTCGGGCTGTAGCTGTGTCTAAAGGTCCTATGGAAAAATGCATGGGGAAAACGCGTTTTGGGACCCCCCTTTTTTCTCGGCCCCTGCTTGACGAATCCCCCGAGACTTTCAGGGTAGGAGCGGAGCGTAGCGCCCCACCTATTTAGAAAATTTCGCGAGGATTCGTCGACCGGCGCCAAAGTTATTCCAAATAGAATGTTGCGGATTTCCTATGGAAACAGGGTCCTAACTATAACTACCTACTGGCGACCGCCAGTAGGTAATATATATATATATATATATATATATATATATATATATATAATGTTGAAATAAGAATTTAGGAAAATGCTAAATGTAACTGTACCCCCTTTTTTCATGAAAAAACCTGGGGAGCCAACAGTGAAGTGGCAGAAGTGGAAGAAAATATTTGAAAATTATGCTAGAGTATGTGGAACAAATTTGAGTGCAGAGAGGAAAAGGCACTATTACTTCCTTGCTTGGGTGTTGAGGGGCAAGAGGTGTTAGAGAATTTGCCCCATTAAGTCCTGCAACTCAGAGAGGGTTGAATGAATATGAAGTTTGTATTAAGCAATTAGACCTGCATTTTATGCCAAAAGTTAGAACCATTATGGAGCGTTGTTATTTTGGTTTAAGAGAGCAAAGGAAGGAAGAAACAGTTGAAGGATTTGTGACTGCTTTCAGGAAATTAGCGTCAAGTTGCAAATTTGGGGAAGTGGTGGAAGAGAGAATACGTGACCAGTTTGTATTGAAATGTGGGAGTGATAAAATAAGAGAGGAGCTCTGGTTAAAAGATGAACCTCCTTTGGATGACGTTATGGAAATTGCGAAACGAGTTGAGCACATGTTAAAATGTGTGAGTGAATTGAGCAAGGTGGGTAAATCTACCATTAGTCCAGAAAAAGGAGAAGTTGTGTGTCATGATGTACATAAGTCTGACACAAACAATAAGAAGAGTGGGAAGGAAGAAAAAAGAAACAAGATTGGGGAAGAACCAATAAGAAATGTTATGTTCTTTCAAGGAACTTGTTATCGTTGCGGAAAGGTGGGTCACAAAGCCAATGCCAGTTTTTGTCCTGCTCTCAGTGTAGTTTGTAACTTTTGTGGGAAAAAGAGACATTTTTCAAAGAACTGTCGTTTTCGCAGCAAAAGAGATGGCAGAAATGAAGTGAAAGAAGTACGTTTTCAGGTGAATGAGGTGTGTGGTTTGGAGCATCCTTCAGAATGGGTCAAAATAGGAGATGTAAAGATAAAAATAAAGTTCGACTCTTTCTCTCATTGAACGTTTATATCTAAAGATGTCTTTGAGAGAAATTTCAAAAGCAAAGTGAAATTCATGAAAACTGATGTAAGACCAATAGGTTATGGGGAAACTCCTATAAGAATGTTGGGATATTTTCAGACTTGTGTGGAGTGCAATGAGAGATTTACTGATGCTAAGATCTACGTGGCAGAGAAGGGTGATAACTTACCGAGATGGATACACCAGGCATGCCTTGACATTATTCTAGATCCTAATGGTAATCCCCTGTACAGGTACAGTCTATAGAGAATGTGGAGAACAAGTATGTGAATAAGTTTGGAGAATTATTCAAGAAGGATTTGGGATGTTTGAAGGGCTACAGTCACAGGATTAAACTGAAGCTAGGTGCAAAGCCTGTTGCAGCAAAAATGAGGAGGATTCCACTTAGTGTACAAGAGTCTGTACAAAAATAAATTGATAGATTACTTGATGCAGGAGAGATTGAGCCTGTGGAGGTGACTGAGTGGTTGGCTCCCATAGTTGTGGCTAGAAAGAGTAACAATGAGATTCGTCTATGTATGGATTTACGTGCGCTCAATAAAGAAGTTGTGGTAGACAAATTTCCGCTACCAAATATAGATGAGATGGTGTCAACATTGGATGGTGCTTGTTATTTCAGTACTCTGGACTTAGCTTCAGCATATCACCAGGTGCCACTAGATAAGAGTTCACGGGAGCTTACGGCGTTTATATCCCGATGGGAGGCTTTACGTTTTTAAGAATGCCTTTCGTATTAGTTTCAGCGGCCTCCGTGTTTCAGAGGATTATGAGTGATGTGGTTAAGGGAATTAAGGGTGTTAGGTGTTTTTTTTTTTTAATATCCTCATTTGCCTCTGACCCCCGCAAACTGGTAATCTGCCGGTCTCCACTGTTACTCGCTATGGAGAGGTAGGTTTATTTAGGGGTATTGCCATAACGCCAACCTACCAGTGGTACACCTGCATCCAACCTGTTGCTAACCTCTCGCTGTTTATGAGAGGGTGGTCATGCTCTCTACCAATTTTGAAAAAAACAGGGACCAGAGTTGTAAATAGAACCCTCCTTAGATCACTATTATCTGATGACCCAGTTATACCAAGAGGGATCCATCCATCTCGGTCTGAGAGCTTCCCAAGAGGCCTAATCATAGGACAAAAAAGGGGAGATGATCTTTACAAATTACATGGACAAATTTAATTATTCTACTGTCTGAGCTGGAAGCCATTTAAAAGACAGTCCCAAATTGCTCTCTTCTTACTATTTTTCAGCGCAGGGTGTTAGGTGTTATCAGGATGATCTCTTGATTTATGGTAAGAGCATTGATGAACATGATGGGAGAGTAGAAAAGGTGTTAGAAAGACTGATGGAAGCTGGTTTGGCTCTACGTTTTGACAAATGTTGGTTTGGAGTGACAGAAGTAAATTATCTTGGTCACCATATATCTGGGAGTGGTGGCAAACCGAAAAAAAGAGTTGGTAGATACTATTGCAAATCTAAAGGATCCGTGTTCGAAGGAAGAACTGGCATCTTTTCTGGGAATTGCTGAATTTTACAGCAAGTTTATAAGAAATTTTGCGGATAAAACTAGCCATCTAAGAAGTTTGCTGTACAAAAAAACTGAGTTTGTGTGGGATGAGGTATGCAAAGGAGAATTTGCGAAGGTCAAGTTGGATGTAAAAAATGCTCTGGATTTACAGGCTTTCAAACCAGGTGATCAGACATTTATTGTAACAGATGCAAGTAAGAAAGGGCTAGGGGCCTTGCTGATCCAGAAGAGGGACAATCAAGATTGTTTGGTCGCATGTGCCTCAAGATGTTTAAGAGGTGCCAAAGTTAACTACTCAGTCATCGAAAAGGAGGCGCTTACCATTTTTTGGGCATTGAATACATTTAAGAAGTTTGTGTGGGGTACAACATTCATTTTCAGATCAGATCACAAACCTCTTAAAGAGATTTTTGAGAAAAAGAGGGTTGGACTCAATTTCTTGCAGGATCACGAGATGGGTGATTTCGCTTCAAGAATTTGATTTTGTTATGGAGTATATTCCAGAAGCAACTAATGTTTCGGCAGATTGTCTCTCTCTTGTGGTAGATTGTGTGGAATGTGAAGATAAAAAAGGAGATGATCTGGTGGACGAGTTTGATGTGAAAGTGTGTGAAATCACTTTAGGAGTGATTAAAGAACATGAATGGAAGGAAGAGATAAAGAAGGACAATGAAATGTTGAGAGTGATGGATATGATTTCACAAGATAAAGGCAACAGGCTTGAGAAACCTTGGGTGTTGGTGTGTGATGAGTTAGCTATTAATAATGACATTCTTACTAGAGGGACAAGGTTGGTTCCTCCCGTGGGTCTGAGAGACAACATTGTAAAAATGGCTCATGAAGGACACATGGGTATTTGTAAAACAAAAGAACGTATTAGACAAGATTTTTGGTGGCCTGCTCTGGATCTCATGGTGGAACATCTAGTGCATGATTTTATCCTCTGTTCCTTGAGCGACAAGATTCTTAAGCACAGACAATCCCCCATGATTTGTAGGTAATTACCCATGTGTCCTTGGGATGAAATAGCCATTGATATTGTTGGACCTCTTCATGGTGAACATCAGACTCCGTATTTAATAGTTTTACTAGATCTATACTCACGTTGGATTGAAGTGAGTTCAGTACGTGACATCACTACTCAGTCTGTAATTAAGTTTCTAGATGCAATTTTCAAGCGAGAAAGCGTTCCTGGTTCTTTGTTGTTGGACAATGGTGCACAATTTTGTTCTTGTGAAATGGAGGAATATTTAGCAAAGTGTGGAATCAAACATAAGAAGACCTCTCTTTATCATCCCAAGTGCAATGGTGCCATTGAAAGATTAAACAAAACCTTGAAGGAAAGTATACAATTGGCAAGGGTCAACAGTTTGAATTGAGGGGATGAGTTACAAAATAGGATTACAGCTTACAGATTTACACCTCACTTCTCAAAAGGGAAGACCCCTTTTGAGTTATTCAAAGGAAGATCTGCCAATACCATCATCTGTCCTGGATGGATGATTATGGATAAAGGACTTAAGAATAATGAAGTTGGTCAGTGGTGAAATAAAGAATTGGAGTTGCAAAGGAAAAGGAAGATTTAT
Source organism: Triturus cristatus (assembly GCF_964204655.1). NCBI lineage: Eukaryota > Metazoa > Chordata > Amphibia > Caudata > Salamandridae > Triturus > Triturus cristatus. Next base: position 321,306,608 of record NC_140589.1, on the reverse strand, counting down.
GTTGACCCTCATAAATCCGCTAAGAGAGTTGAATTTAAAGTGGGAGACAGTGTTAAAATTAAAGCGCCTGTAGGCTGTCTAAACTGGTCAAAGTTCACAGATGTAAAGACTGTGGTGAAGTTGTTCAAATGTGCTGTGAAAACATATGATGGTCGCATCTGGAATCAAATCTGTGTTGCTCTTGTTAAGTCAAGAGGTGGTGATGCAGGTGGAGGAGATAGCTCAAGGGGTTCTTCTTCAGAAAAAGAATGTTTGGAACCTATACACAAAAGCATCAGATCTTGCAAGATTCCTGTTTATCTCAAAGATTTTGTAAGGAATTGATTTGTTGAATCATTTGGAAGCAAAGGTTTGGGAATCTTAAAATTGTACTTCACATGTTCTAAGATATTTACATGTTATGTTCTAAGATATTTATATGTTATTTCTATACTGTAATTATATTTCAAATTGTAAAGAGGGAGAAGTGTGATGGGGCTTGGTTCTATGTTCCAGCATGGAGCGTGGGGTTCTATTTGAGTCAGTTGGCTAAGGTTTCCTTTGGATGGGATTGTTTAATAAAGACTCACTTAACTTATAACTTTAACCAGTGTCTGGACATTATTACACCTTCTTCCAGAGGTCTCCCCCTATTGAAATAAAGATTGAGTCCCAGTGTTTGAAACCTTTACTTGAACTGAGCCTGCCCAATCTTTGAGTTTCCCAGAGTGGAGTCAGTTGTGTTATAAGACCCTCCCAACCTAGCTTCTTGAGTGCCGTGTGCCATACTTGGACTGTGTGTGCCCTCGGTCCCAACAGTGATGTTTTGCGAGTTTTATTGTATAGTGCTCTCATCATTCTTCCCTCTCCCAATGTGTGTCTGTCAGAGCGGAACGCTGGGTCCGTTTGGGGGGCGTGAAGCCACTGATTTAGTACAATCAGCTGGGAGGCCCAATAGTATACTTGTATATTCGGGAGAGGGATTCCACCATCGTACCAGCCCTTTACCTATTTAGTCATAGCTATGCGGGTCCATTTTCCATCCCATAATACCGTAGTTAATTCAGCATCAATCACCTTGAAATAAGTTTGGGGAACCGAAAACGGGGTGCTTTGTGTCTTGGTGTAGTCTTTTCAGCGGTGCCAAGAGGTTTTGTTCCGTAAATTCCTCTGGTATTGGTGTGACGTAGATTCCCAGGTATTTAAAGCTTCCTTCTGCTGTTTGCAGAGTACATCTCTTAGGAAGCTGTGGCGGGGGACCATGCAGGACGTACAGGATCAATTTGGCCCAATTAATAGTGTACCCGGAAAATTTGCCATAAGATTCACATATGTCCAGGAGTCTACTGATGGATTGCTTGGGGGAGGCTACATATAATAGTATGTCGTCTGCATATAGAGATATGCGGTCCTCCCATCCCTCCGCCCATTTGAGCCCTCGAATGGTCGGTTCCCACCTTATCCAGGCTGCCAGTGGTTCTAGTATGAGGGCAATTAGAAGCGGCGACAGGGGGCAGCCTTGACGAGTTCCACGCCCAAGGGGGAAAGCATCCGAGAGTCGGCCGTTGACCACTACTTGTGCTAGGGGGTTTGTATATAGGAGACGAACCCAGGTGCAGAATTTGGGAACAAAGCCCATATGTTTGAGGACAGCGAACAGGAAGGGCCACTCTACCATATCGAAAACCATGCAAGCATCTAAGGAAAGGATGGCCGCTGCTTCCCATATCGTGGGTATACGGGCCATTACACCATGCAGGCGCCTCAGATTGAGTGCTTTATTTCTACCCGGCATAAATCCGGATTGGCCTGGATGTTTGAGTTTAGTGAGATGTGGTGTCAGCCTAGCTGCTAATGTTTTTGCTAGTATTTTCGCATCTGCATTCAGCAATGATATGGGTCGATATGACGCACCGTCCATGGCAGGCTTCCCAGGTATCTTTGAGGAAGGCCTGAGCCTCCTCCATCGTGACAGAGGTCACTGAGGTTTAAATGTTTTCGTAATGTCTCACTAGGGTGTTATCTATTTCCTGTGGATCTGTTATGGGGTCTCTCTCAGCCAGCTGTAGCTGTGCCACCCACCGGCTAGCTTGCTCACGTTTATCTAGCCATGCCAGGATTTTTTCCGGCTTTATCATCGACTTCATAGATTTTATGCTGAGTGGCTATGAGTCAAGCTTTTGCGTCTTCCCATAAATACTCCCTATAACCTTGCTTTTTAAGGTTAAGGTCATAGGCCGTGTCAGCTGTAGGATTCAGGGCATGTATCCTCTCTGCTTGGTTCAGTTCCTGTTATAGGGCTTCTAGTTGCCTTTGTCTTTTTTGTGGCCTGCAATTAAGGAAGCGGCTTGGCCCCCGAGGACAGTCTTGTATGCCTCCCAAAGGGTTACCGAGAAATCAACCGAGTGTTCATTCTTCCTGAAGTATTGCTGCGTTGTTCGGGTGAGGCCTTTCCAAATCTTAGAGATTTTAAGAAATCCCGGATATATTGGGAAAGTTCGCTGGTTTAGAGCCGCCGAGTTTATGTATTTTATCACTACTGGGGAGTGATCGGATATGCCTCTGGATAGGTGTGATATACCTCCCAGCTTCCCTATACTATCGGCTAGTGTCAGTACATAGTCTATTCTGGAGAAGCTATTATGTGCCCCGAGAGAAACGTATACTGTCGTTCCAAAGGGAATTGGAAACGCCACACATCTACAAGGCCCAGCGCCTCCAGAAAATCTGCCAAGCTGGGGTTGTTACTGCGCTGGTCTTTAGGGGCATTCGGTCAATTGCATCATTCACTGTGGCATTGAAATCTCCCCCTGTGAGAAGTCCCCCCTCTGGGAGTGTGAGAAGGAGTGCGCTGAGGGCTGGGAGAGCCGTCAAATGGAGTGCTGGGGCAATGTATACTGAGACTATATTGTATGCCCGTCCCTCCCACCGGCATGCCACGGCTGCAAATCGGCCACGGTCCATGTTTGCGTCACAATAAGTGGGAATCATTTCTGAACCAGGATACCCACTCCTCTTGAGCCTGAGGTGAATGCGGAGTGTGCTACCATCTTGAAGCCTCATCTGTTCATTGCCTTACTCGTCGTCCCCACTAGATGTGTCTTCTGAAGCAAGGCTACGGCCGGGGACTGCCGTTTAAGGTATTGTAGGACCAGTCCTCTCCTTATTTTGTCACCCAGCCCATTAACATTACACAAAAGAAGTGTTAAGGGGAAGCCCGCCGTGTTGGGCACTGAGGGCGTGGCAGCTGTTCTGTCAACCAATGCCACGTTTTCTGACATTGCTTGTAACTATGAGATAAGGAGCCATCATAGTCTGCATGGGAAGTGCATTTCGAACGTTATGAGTGTGAACCTTAAAAAGTGTTATACTAACAATACAAATGAACTTTAAAACAATCAGCATCGTTCTCTGACCCACCCCTCCCCCTGCCTCCCTGCAAGGCGGATTTAGAACTACCCAACTGTGCAGAGTGCTTAGGTCCCATCCATGATACCTTCGTAGGGGGGAGATTTCTCCGTTAGCCTCTCCAGAACATCCCTCTGCTGTGGTGCGTTTCGTTGGCATGTCCATGTATAGTAGTTCCTTATGTTAAAAGGGGGAAAAAAAATAGAAAAAAAAATTGGGGGGGGGGGGCCCAAAACATGTTATTGGAAATTAGTATAAGGCGACCTTAACAGTTGTTAGTATCTAACAACCGTCTTATCGTCGTGTTGCCGTCGCAAATACCGTTCATGCTACGGAGTTCTCCAATTGCGGTTCCTGTAGGGAGCATTCTATGGTGGACTTGTCTATATTGTCTCCTTCTTATCGTGAGTTTTCATTCGCCTGGCGTTGTCACCTATGTAGGGGTCTACAACCTATATGAGGGTACTTATTCTTCTCCACTTGGTTGTGACGATCGTTCCTGACCTCTCGACTCTTCTGACTCTGTAGGCTTTCCTTCCCGTGAGTGCTGTGCTCCCCTCAGGCCTGCTCGTCCAGAGGCTGGGATCTGGCGCCATCCCTAAAGCCATTCTTGGGCCTCGTCGGGTGTTGCAAAAACCCAAGTCTTTCCTTCCGCCTCCACTCTCAATTTTGCTGGGAAAATCATGGAGTATTTGAGCTCCCGGTTTCGGAGCTCTCTCTTTACATCTAGAAATCCGGGGCGTTGTTTTGATACCGCTGACGTAAAGTCTGGGGAAATTGTTATAGTACTGTTATCCATCCGGAGTGGAGGGGCGACACGAGCTGTCTGTAGAATTACATCACGGTCCCGGAAATTAAAGATGCATTCCAGTATGGGTCTTGGGGGGGCTCCCGGCCTAGTTCTGCCCCCTGGGACCCGGTATGCTCTCTCTATTGAAAAGTAGGCGGATAGTCCTCGCGGCTGAAGATGGTTCTTTATGAGGTCCTCAACAAAGAGGTCCAGTGCCGGTCCCCCTGTTTGTTCCGGTATGCCTATTATTCTAATGTTGTTTCGTCTCGAGCAGCCTTCCTGCTCATCGAGTTTGGCGTCCATAAGCTTGTTTTCTACCTCCAACTGACGCATTTGCTTCTGGAGTCGGTAGTAAGAGGTTTCGTTGTTTCTTCGACCTCTGTTACTCTGTTGACATCTTATGTAGATCTGCCCAGAACAGGGAGATTTCTGTAAACACACATCCGATACGGGAGTCGAGGGATGCATGAACGTTGTCCAGGGTAGTGAAAATGTCCTGTAGAGTGACGTCCTGCCCCTCCACAGTTTTAGGAGCTGCTGTTTGGCTGGCGTCTCGCTCTGATTGTTCCAAGGGTGTCTTTACATAGGCGTACTTGTCCAGTTTGGGGTGTTGCGTCCCTCGTTGGCCCCTGCCCCCCATTTCAGTAGGTCCCAATCTTTTCATGGAGAACCCAAGTATGCACTGGGGCGGTACTCACCGCTGCCTGCCTGTGTGGTGCTTGGGCACACGCGGCCTTTCGAGTTTCCCGCCGCCGATTGTTCGCAATGCTAGGTTGTCGCCGATAAATCAAATGTGGGGGAGGTCTTCTTCCTTTGCTCAATATTGTGGTAGTGGCGTCTCACTATTCTGCTCTTCCGCCTGGGTGCGCAATGTGGGAGTACACTAGTATGTTTAATTCGCCACCGTTCCTTTGCCGGGGATCATTCTCATGGCCCGTCTCTCCCAGTAGCGTTGTCACTGACCTTTCGCCCGATGTGCGCACGCCGTCAGGCACTCTGCATATCCCGCACCAATGTCTTCGTTATTTCATGGCTCAGGGCCACTGCAGTCAAGGCAGCAGGTGCCAGTCCCACCCGAGGCGATGGTCGCGGCTTATGGCGCAGAGTGCTTCTCCTTCTCCGCGTCTTGCACCGGATGGGTGGTCGCGGGATGGCTCTCCGGCGCATCGCTGTGTGCCGCTCGATGCCTCCGAACCCTACCAGGCGATCATTCACTTTTGAGCTGCAGGCGTGAACCGTGGTGTCTGGAGCGGGGTGCCCACTGTGCACTTTCGTCGGCTGCAGGTTTCTAACTTTGCTGCTCCAAAATTAGCATGTTATAGTAAATACTGGACCCTTTTTCCTCTTTAAATCCCAGTAGGTCCCTTTAATCATTCCCTTTCTTTTCGTTCTCAAGTCTTATCTGTGTCAGGCACCTGTTTTGCTATAATTCTTTAAAAACAAAACTAACTCCAACCATTATCGGTAAAGGAAACATTAGTCCTCGAACTTATCACCTTTAGGTTGAAGTACTGTAATACATAGTCTACTTAACGATTGCTAAACAATTGCAACACAAACCTCAAGTGGTCCAGAATGCCACAGTCAGATTAGTTTTGCAACTCCCAAGCAATGGTGCAGTCTCTCAGGGACCTAGGAAGCTGCAGGCACATAAGCTGATCCTTTTCAAAACACTGACCTTTGTTTTTAAAGCTTTTCACCTTACAAGTCCTAAGTATCTTTCTGACCAGTTTTTGCATTATAGGACCAAAAGAACTTTGAGATCTAACCTGAATCTGCCAGCCATCCCCTTCTTGTAGGCGTAAAACAAAAGAAGGAAAAGCTTCCTCTTGGTTGGGTTCCAAAATCTGGAACCAGCTCCCTAAATTGTTTCGATTCATGGTGAATCTGTTTTTATGAAATGTCTTAAAACCAGTTTTTTTCTCCCTATCTGATTATATCTGTAGTCGATTGACTAAATGGTCCTTAATTTTAATTTGTGACCTTCTTCACTGTCTGGACCTTAATGTTTTAGGTTTTTCTGTAGGCATTAGCAAAGTTCTGTATCTGAAATCGTGCAGGATGCACAGTTTTGAGTAAGCATGCACTCAATAAGTATCCATTAATGCTCTATTACTTACCGGTAATCTTCATTACTCCTGTTCCCGTTGTCTTCATCCCATTCATTACTTTTTTATCAATGGGACGAGGACAGGAGGGAGGTAATTTATTTATTCATCCATAGGTTTCCTCTGCCAAAGTATAATGGTGACTGTGGACTTTATCGCATCCGTTAATTACCTGGTTTGATGAAGCTTTCCACGCTCATAATTCCAACTCCTGCTTATATAGGTGTTTGCTCAGGGCTTTAATGAGGGCTACAGTCGGACTTTATTTGTTTCTAATGCCAACTATTTATGTTGTTCAAATATTTGAAAATATGTACTAGTAAAGCGTGAATTTCCATGTTGTTTATTGATGAGAAGAACTAAATAATGCATGTTAAAGTTCATTGTTGAATTAAGTGAAAGCATAGTTTATAAGTAATGAAATATAGGTCAGAAAAGTTCATTGTGGTGTTTTATGATAGATTATATCTATGTTTTTATCTATAATCAAGTGAAGGTTTGTTGCCTTTCCATGGTGTGCTTTAGCCCCTCAACTTTCATCTTATACAGGGCTTCCCCTCATTCCACCTCATTGTACCTGGGTGGAGTGCCATCAAGGCCACCATCCTGAGATGTAATGCTATGTTCGATGGCATCAATGATGTCACTGGTGATGCTGTAGGGGGTGTTATTAGTGACGTCATCCAAGATGTTTCGGTGTCCAAAACGAAAGTCCATGGTCCTGGGTTCGGGGTCTGGATCTCAAGTCATCGCATTGTAACATCTTCCGTGAGTTGATTTCACGATGATGGGCACCAGTCTTAAAAGCTTTGGCCTCGGTATTTGTCAGAAAATCTCTGAGGTAAACCAGACTTGGAAATTTGGCAGAATGAATTGAGTGTTTTTTTTTGTTTTTTGGCAGCGAAGTCTGCAGCCTCCCCTTTGACTGTGTATTCAAGGTCGGAGTCTGCACACACTTCTGCTGCCTGTAAAAACGTTTTATATAACTTATTCCACGATGGAATGTCTGCCAGTTTGGCCGCTGTCCTACCAGAACATCTGAAAGATTGCTAGTGTTTGTTTAATTTCTTTAATTACCATTTTCCACAGGGACGCCTGTCAAGCCCCAAGGGTTGTATAATATAAGAGCTGGAGAGAAAAAAACGCTATCACTGCCAAAACCAGTAGGTCTTGGCTTAATGTCCTGAAGCATGCCGTGTGAACACATTCGAGCTAGACGCAGAAGGCAGCTAGCAGAGAGGGCTATACTTGAAGTAGTTCTTCACACAGTTTATTGCAAGCAATAGAGTGGAGACGGAATGATACAACAAAACGTCCAATGGCATTACGTGAAAGATGAATTACTCCAGTGGGTTGAGCCAAGACATAAATGACAAAGGTTGCAGTCAAAAGCTGCAAAAGGCGAGTTTTAAAAAGCCAATGGTTGAAAGGGATGGATCCAGTACCAACTCTATGTATATTGTGCCAGTAGGCAGTGCCACTGAAAATATGGGGAGGAACACATTATGTGGAATGGTTGTCTAAGTTATGTGGCAGGACAATATACATTATGCAGCATAATCGCGGCACATTTTATGATAGTATTAAATAATTATTTTGATATTTTTACATGTTAATACTGCCTGGGCACATCATTAGTACCACGTTAACACCCAAATGCAACAATAGGCAACTGAAAGGTGACCAATCACGTTTTGTGACAGGCCTTCCACTGAGCCGCAACATGTGTAGCTCCATTTTTAATAACTTTTGTTCCAATTGGGATAGAAATACATTTTCTTATGTTAAAATCTGCAATTTAAGCAGCAGATGGTAGATTAAGTGGCAAATGCGGCAATTAAACAGATAGTGACCAAGCGCCACAGCCGCTGAATTGAATTAGTTCAGTGGCCCTCGCAATAGATCTTTTTGCCATCTCTTAAAATGCACATGACACAATGGGGTCGATTAGGATGGCGGACGGATCTGAGTCCGCCCCCCATCCTCGCGGTGTTGGGATCGGCCACCAGACATGCGGCGCCAGACATGCGGCGGTCCCGCACCGCGAATTAGGATGCAACCGCTGTCCTGGAGGTCGCATTCCGCGGTTCAACATTGCGGCAGGTGCTGCTTACAGCAGCACCTGCCGCAATGTCAAATTGCCATGTTGTGCATTTCCATGCACACCGTGGCAGGCACTGCGTGGTGCCTGCCATGGTACCATGGGCACCCCCCAAGTGCATCCCCCACCCCTCGGGGGCCTGCAGCGGGCCCTCAAATCAACTCCCCACAAGCCTTTCCATGGCGGCATTGCCGCCATGGAAAGGCCTTTCTCTGCAGGCATCCTAATATGGATGGCGGTGCCTGCTAGGCACCGCCACCATGTTAGTGGCCTAAGTGCACCCGGGCGGCAATCGGAATGATTGCCGACCGGCGGAAAAGTGGCGGACGCACTTTGTGTCTGCCGCGATACCCCACGCCATTATAATATGGCTGGGGGTATCACTCGTTACGATGGCGTTACGGTCGCCACCGCCGGCTCGGCGATGGCCATCGTTACGCCATCGTAATGACCCTCAATGTATTTTTGTTTGACTCATCTGTGAGTCTGAGACAATACTTTATATCTTTGCGAGGAACTGGATTAGAGCCATTATGATCCCTTTCACATGTGCTTTCTGAGACTTTTATGTGCTGCTGGATTGAAGTGAGGCCGTTAATTCCAGATTAAAGATAGTGCCTCCTTGATTTTCTGCTTGTGACATCTTAACGTTTTCTCTCACCATTCCTTCCATGGCTTCCTAAATATATGCTGTGTTATAGTTGGACATCCTAGGATGTTTGAAACTAGTGAGACGGATTAGACTTTACATGTATTATGTAGCAAACCTTCTTCTTTAAATGTGGGTTTTATCCTGTGCCTCTTTGCTCTTTTTGTGAGGTTGCCAGCTACTATGTAGATTGTATAGTTTGGTGTTTTAGTACTAAGAACACACTAAGGGGGCATATTTACTAGAGAAGTGGCGGAGCATGACGTAAGCCTCTTTGGCTTAACGCCACGCTCCGCTACGTCTGAAACGCAGGGCTGCACCATATTTACAACAATATGGTGCAGCCCTGCATTTCCCCCTGCGATGGCACTAAATCGAACAGCCTAGCGTCAACTCACGCACCCTTGCACAAGAGTGCAAGGGTGTCTGCGTTGAAGGGAAGATTGTTTATGTGCAGGAAGGTGTCTCTCCCTGCACATAAACAATCTTTTTTCTTTTTGAAGTCTTTATTTATCATTTTCCACATAGCAAAAACATGGGCATTTAACAAACAGAATAGCGGTTACAGACTTACAGAAAGGTATATAAAGTACAGCTTGCCCTTTTTGGTGCAATTCTTTCACAATTGTCCAATGGCATCTATAGGCACGCCCAGGGGGTTTCATTATCTTCCATAGCTGTTCTCTTACATCGACTACAGCACATATCATAATGTAGGCCAAGGGCGCGTAGAGGGTGCAAATGCACAATAATATTGTCCAGAGGCATGCATCTCAAATCCCACTACCTGGATCGATCTACTAACACACTCACATCACTCCCATCACAGCAAATTGTTCGGTCGTCATCCCATCCCCATCCTTTAGGGCTGCACTGTGGTGAAGGGACTGCTATCTGTGTCTACGGCTACAGAGCTGCCCGGGGAAGAGTCCGCAGCACGGGCCAGCAAGTACTGCGTAAGAGGGCCCCCAATGTCTTTAGGCCTCGAGGTGCGGGGAGCATCTCTGCATGAAATGTGAGCTGTTCCTGACAGTACACCATGTCCCCCAGCCACTCCTTAAATTTAGGGGCCCGCCCTCTGCCCCACCTACATGCCACTCTGCGCTTCGCTAACAATAGTGAGAGTGTAACGTAACAGCGGTATGCTTTGGGAATTTGCATCGTGTATCCTAGGAGCGCAACCAAAGGGTCGCAGTCCAGCGTTAGGGGAATCATTTCAGCAAGTGCATCAAACACTTGTCCCCAGTATTCCATCACCCACGGGCACTCCCAGGCCAGGTGTAGAAATCCAGCTCCCGGGCTCCCACATCTATCACAGTGGTCTGTGGCCCGCAGCCCAAAGCGACACATCTTAGATGGAGTACAATACATGCGCTGCAGGAACTTAGAATGTACTATACGTAATCTAGCACTAGCTGATATCTCTGCAGTTTGTAAACAGCAGTATTGCCACTGTTCATTCGCGACTTCACTGCCCAGCTCTATCGTCCAATGGGCACGTGCAGCACTATGAGGATGTTCGCGCTCTGCTCTGATCGTTCGGTACAGGTTGGATACCAGGTGTCTAGGGCTCTCAGTCTGCAGCATCTGATACAGCGGCTTAAAGTTTGTTCTTTCCTGTGGAAAACTTGGGTGAATGGCCTGTATGCCCTGTTGTAAGCGCACGTATAAGAACATTTCCAAGGGGGTGGGGCGTACATCACCAAAAAATTGATAGGATGTACGGAAAACTCAGTTTCAAAATAAATAACCCCAGGTTTGTATGCGCCCTCGAGTGCATAGTTGCCGGAAGCCCTCCTCCTGTAGCAGAGAAAGTCGTGGGTGGTATGTCAAGGGTAGGACTGAGGAGTAGAGAGTCGACACCCCCAGGGCCCTCATGATATACTGCCAGGCGTCCACCGTGCCCGTGACTGTGGTTGGCGCAGTGTCTCTCGAACGAGGGGGTGCATGTATCATCCCATCTAGCGGAACAGGGTCTGCTAGCCAGTGCTCCGCCGCGACCTGTGGCATGCATGCCGGCGGGTGGATCCAAAAGTAGGCATAATGGGCCTGAGCGCAGGCATGGTATAGTTCAAAGTCCGGTATATCAAATTCGCCCTGTGCAGCGGGCCTTGTAAGTACCGCCCACTGTACCCTTGGCTGCTTGCCGCCCCAGAATAAGTGCATGAGTTCAGACCGAAGCGTTTTAAAGAAAAAACGTCCCGGGTGAAAAGGAAGGTTCAGGAAGAGATATAAGAACTGTGGGAGTATCACCATCTTAATCAATGCAGCTCTGCCTGCCATCGACAGGGGAAGAGATATCCATCGTGTGACATTAGTGGTAAGCCGGTCTATGGCAGTGCCATAATTAAGGCGGGTCATTTCGTCTCTGTCTCCCGAAATCTGGATCCCTAAGTACCACAAATCTGTGTCACACCATGCAAGTGGGTAGTCCAGAGGGAATTTAACCACCGCCGCTGTCAGGGGGAAGAGTTGCGATTTTTCCCAGTTAATGTGGACACCAGAAAGTTTCCCAAACACTAGGAATTCACGCAGAAAGGTGTTCAAGTTATTTTGGGGATCTCGGACATACAGTGTCATATCATCTGCGTAGAGCGAGATCAGTATTTGCCGCAAGGGACATCGGAGCGCTCTAGCTCTATGATGCTGACGCAGCTTACACGCTAGGGGCTCGATCGCAAGGGCGAACAAGTGGGGGGACAGTGGACAGCCCTGTCTAGTTCCCCTGGTAATGGGAAAAGCGGGCGAGATCCGTGCATTGACAAGCACCCTAGCAGTGGGTTGTTGATACAGCAGCTGCATCCAAGACAACAAACCCCGGGCAAAAGCCCATGCGAAGCAGAACTCCAAAAAGATAGTCCCATTCTACTGAATCAAACGCTTTAGTAGCGTCTAAGAAGATGGCAGCCAACGGGAGATCAGGCGACACATTCTGCACAACCGAAAACAGCGTGCGGAGGTTATGTGAGGTAGCCCGCCCAGGAATGAAGCCCGCCTGATCCGGCAGTACCAATTTCTCCATCAGGAGGAGAACTCGATTCGCTATGAGCTTTGCCAATATTTTGGTATCACTGTTGAGGAGTGACAGCGGTCTATAGGAGGCACAGGAGTGGGGCTCCTTACTGGGCTTCAAAATAGACGTGATCAGAGCCTCTCTCATTGATGGGGGAAGCGTACCACTTTCAAATGATTCCTCGTATAGTTCCTTTAGTATAGGGGCCAGGATATCTATGTAGGCTTTGTAAAATTCGTCAGGGAGGCCTTCGAGCCCCGGTGTCCTTCCTGATTTCTGTTGCATTATTGCTTCGCGCACCTTGTCCAGTTCAAACGGAGAACAGAGGAACTCCCGATGGTGATCCTCTAACCACCCCAATGCGACGTCTCCCAAGAATGTGTCAAGCTCGAAGGGATCCCCGCGCTGTGTTTTATACAGTGTGGAGTAATGCTCTACGAATACATCCAGTATATCCTCCACTCTCCTGTGCATTTCCCCACTCAGGTCCTTAACTTCCAGTACATAGTTAGAGAATTTGGGTTTCTGTATGGCCTCAGCCAATGCCTTCCCCGGATGCTCCCCTTCCCCATATCTCCGGGCCTTCCAATATTTCCCCATAAACTTAGACTCGCTGTTTGCCGTGTCTATGTATTCTGACAGCTTTTCTCGAAACTCCAGTGGTGCCTGCCCTCCGTCATCCTCAGTCATCCGCACCTCTAGTGCTTTCAACTCCCTTTCCAACCTCTGAAGCGTGCTCCGGATATTTAAGAGCACACCAAAGCATTTAGAAATACACACTTCCCTGATCATAGCTTTGAAGGCTTCCCATATGACTTCCACCGAGCTCACTGACCCCCTATTCCTCTGGAAGAACCCCAGAATCTCCTCCGCCAGCTCAGTAGTGGGCTGCAGGCGCCAATTGCATCTTGGCATTTCACACCCTGGCATCTCGAGCAGCAGTTGCACAGGCAAATGATCAGAGTATGTTCGGGGTAGATGGGTCACTCCAATGATGGACGGTCCCAAACCTCTCGATACTAAGCAGTAGTCTATCCGGGCCCAGGATGCTGCGCTCGGCGTAAAATGCGTGCCCTCTTTGGCCGTAGGGTGAATGTGGCGCCAGGTATCAAGTAGGCCTCCCTCTTCCAGAATGCCCTGCATCGTAGCCTGTGATCTATTATAGTGATGCGGTGCCGCCATAGACCTATCTATGCTAGGGTTGAGGGCCACATTAAAGTCCCCACCACAAATCACATGTCATTATTTTACCCCACAGAATGGTGAAGAAGTCAGGCGTATCCACATTCGGACCATAGCAGCTTACCAACGTTACAGTGTCTGTCCCCATCCGACCCCATACAATTGCATATTTCCCCTGCAAATCTGTGATCTCTCCCTGTGGTGTGAACGGCGTGTGTCTTTTTACAAGAATAGCTACGCCCCGCGCATAGGAAGAGTATGAGGAGAACAGCCTGTAAGCTGCCCATTTACCCACAAACTAAATATGATGCTGTGGGTTAAAATGCGTTTCCTGTAAAAAGGCTATGTTGATTTTATGACGATCCCAGTACGCAATTATCTGCCTCCGCTTCCTAGGGTCCCTCATCCCTCTCACCTTCCAGGACAAAATCCCCAGGCGCTTATCAGGTGTTGAGTCACCCATGCTCCCCATTGGTAATATTATGGACTATTCGTAAGCCTGCACCTATCTCACTATCTTCAGCTGCACATTCACTTGGCTGCATGTCTGTAAATAATAGAATCAGGACTTCTGTGCTCCAGACTAACGTCCACCCCCCCGAAGCATCCCAATCATGCAAGAAAAGAACATCCCTCCCTCCACCCTACCCCAACTATCCCAGACTAACTGAGCTGTTAAGCCCTTCCTGGTATATATAAACAAAAAGAAAAGAGGGCTCTCCCGCGTGGGGACCATCGCCAGGCGGCTCACAAGTATCCCCAACTCCCCCAAGGGCAAGAGATGACATCCTTAACCCTGTTTAGGGAGCAGGGGGGCCCGGTGTGTAATACCTACAATCTCCTATGCCAGGTCTAAAATACTGCGTAAAGCTATGTACTGTCCTGTAACAAGCATCGCACACAGCTGAAGAATGAGATTCTGCCTAAACCTTCATCTAATGTACTATCACATCTGTTCCCCCCAAACATCTTGATCAGTCAATATCCGAAGTAGCTTGCGCCTAAGAGACATTGATAGAATGTGCCGTTTTTTTGCATCGCTTGAGTTGCTTCAGGAAATCTTCAGCTTGCTGGGGCTTGATGCAGAAAGTTTGTTTCCCTTGATAGGTGATGCGAAGACGAGCAGGGTATAGTAATGCATAATCCATTTGAGCCTGTCTCAGCTTCTGTTTTACTGGGAGGAATTTTCGTCTGCCCTGCTGCACCGCAGCGGTGAAGTCCGGGTAGATAGTGAGAGGCACCCCTTCATAATGTAGCTTTTTTTTCTCCCGGGCCACCCGGAGGACCATGTCACGATCCCTATAGTTAAGGAGACGGGCTATGACAGGCCGTGGAGTGCTTCCCACCGGAGGTCTAGGGCCCAATGAACGGTGCGCTCTCTCCACCACGAATTGAGGAGAGAAGGATTCTGTCCCTATCGCTGCCATCAGCAGTTTTTCGACATACAACTCCATCGTGCCCATGTTGGTACTTTCGGGTATCCCTAGGATCCTGATGTTGTTTCGGCGATTTCTCGCTTCTATAGCTTCATTTTTGGCGGCGATAACTTTCAGTAGTTTGTCCATTTGAGTCATCGTGTCTTGCATGTGTGCGGTGGCGTCCTCCATGTCTGATATACGTCTCTCGGTCTCCTTGATCCTGTCCTCGTGACCATCTAGTTTGCGAGCGATATTATCCATACGCGTGTTCATGATGTCCATTTTGTCTGCAATTGCCGCAATGCCTTGGCAGACTTCCAGTAGAATAGCTTTCATATCGGCCTCAGGCTTCACAGACAGTTCTCAGTTGCTTGTTGCCCCATGTAGGTCGTCGCCCTCCGGGAGTGTTTTGGAATTCTTTTTAGCCTCAAAGTTGAGCCGAGGCTGCCTTGCGTCCGGCTTCCCCATTCTGACCACTGTCCTAGGGCCGCCCCAAGGCCTCAATGCAGCACAGGACCCCTCGGCGCACCGCAGTCGTTAACCCACGGATTTGCTTAGTACGCTCCAGTTGTGGCAGTCGACCATCCCTCAGTCGTCCCCCGCAGCACTGCTCAAAAAGCCGGGCTCCAGCCTGATTCCGTGCCTTGTAGCGCCACTGCCTCAGAAATTTCTCATTGCTGTAAACTGCCAGGCTGCACTCTACAGCGTCATGAGTCAGCTCCCTTGCCTGCAGACTCGCCGTGGGGCCCTCTAGCGCTATTCCCCTCTCAGCACATCCGCAATTCCAGCTTGTGAGGCCCGGATGGTAGGTACGCCCGCAAGGAGCCGTCACAACGCCGCTACTGCTGCCTTATAATGTCCGCGAGCTCACTGCTGAGTAGCCGGTGCAGGCAGGGGCCCAGTTATCCGACTCCGCTTAAGACCAGATGCACCCGCTCTATGGCCAATCCGCCACCCGCTTGTGTTTACGTTCTCCGCTCCAAACCGCATCAATCTTTCTTAGCTCTCATTTTAGCACCGCGGCTACTGTCCGCCCTCTTCAGGCTCCGACCCCCCATTCAGGGCCCTCACTCCGCATTGCACCACTATGTCTCGCAGATTGGTATTGGACCTGCGGCTTTGCAGTGGGCTCGAGATCACGTAATGGTCGGTTCCGCCACGCCCTGTCACCGCACACCGCCATGGAGCTTCAGTCCCCAGCGTTCCGGCATCAATTTCGCTGTTCCGATCTCGGCAGTTTATTCAGCTAAGGCAGGTTCCTCACAGGCCTGTAGCCGAGGAATCCGCCGGTCACCGGGGGTCAATATGTTGGCAGCAGGGATCCCGCACCCAGTACTACACTGCACTATGCTTCTGCTCCCCTGTGGCCGGCCCGCCACCCGAGTACTTGGTATCACTTTCCCCCGCCAGGTGAGCACTATCTCCGCTACTCCTCGCCGTCACTACAGCCCAGCAGCACTCACCGGGTAAGAGAGGCCCGTGCACCACGTGGGCGCCGCGGTCTCTCGTAGTCAGGCTCCGCAGGGGCTCAGCTCCTGGTCGCGCAGGACGTTCTGCAGGCTATATCTCTCGTCTCCGCTCCCGGGCTCCTTGCGTCTCCAATTCTCATGAAACTGGCCTTGGTGGTACAGCAACTTCTCGGACATACATTACCATCAGTTTCAGTCGGCAGCTGGCAGTAGTGCAGGATTAGTTAACGGATTAAAACACCGGGCTGCGGGAGCTTCACACAGTGTCAGCCATTCCGCACTTGCGCCACCTAGCGCCCCCTGCACATAAACAACCTTTAAATGGCGTTTTGAAACTTCTATGTGTGCTGCTTAATGTTGCAAAACGTCATATTTTTATTGATTAATTATGTACAGGAATGGACACCTTCCTGCACATAAACAATCAAAGGCCTTTTGCTGTTTTAGTTGCGCTGCACAATGCAACACAAATGGAAGCAGCAAAAACGAGCAGAAATTAAACATTTCTCCTTGTTGCAGTTGTTGAAAACCAGGTTTTCCCTGGTCTTAATTTTGGTGCCGCCCCATATTTATGTCGCGCTTGTAAATTTGGGGCAGCGTCTAAATCAGTGGGTGTTGCGGTGTAACATCCATTGCCCACCCCTTTCACGCTAAGTATACCGTGAAGGGGGTCTTATTTACAATGCCGTGTTTAGCCACATTAAGTGGCTTAACAACACCGTGTAAATAAGGCGAAGCCCCTATCGCCACAAGAACGTTCCTGTGGCGATAGGGGCTTGTAAATATGCCCCTAAGAATTTTGATAGGAGGTGGTGCCTCTGACAGCCTAGATGCACCTCATCCAGCAAATGTAGAGCTGATGAAAGGGTCAATGGCCTTTTTTTTATCCAAACTGCTACTGTGACATGGCACTAGCACTGTCGGCAATAACGAAGAATGCTGGGCATTTTTTTTTATCCAAATACAGCCATCAAATCAAGAGTATGTTTTGAGAAAAGCAAAAGAAGCAATGTCCCTTATATTTTGGGAGTTTTCTACCAGTGCAAGACTAGCTCGCCTTGCTACTCTAATATGGTGGGCATTTTTTTGATTTCAAAAGAGAAACTCCTGATTAAAGGTTTTGTTTTTGCAAAATAAAAAAATAACTAAAGTAGGATTTTCCTGGCATGTAGAGTAATTGTTGATTACTATCCCTGGCGAGGCGTGGAAGCACTTTTAAGCGAGTAGCATGCTACTCCAGAACCCAAAGCGATTAGTGGTGGATTAGTATAGGGAAATATAAGTTGTTAATTTGAGCTGTGGTCATGTGAGTCTATAGTTGGATTTAATAGGATAAAGGAGGGATAGAGGACTGAAAAGTCTGGAAAGGGTTATTCGGGAGATCATGGTAGTACAATGATGTTGGGATGAGTCAGAGTGGAGGTAGAGGATATATTGAGTCAGGAATGGGATGAGATATATTAGCGAGAGAGAGTTAATGGCCTTTTTTATTTCTATAGTATAAGTAATGTAATAAATATATAGGTACATAAATACATAGAAAAGTGTACATGTATATGGAAAATAATAAAGAGTTATAAGCTGTACTATATAAAGTTCCATATGTGCATATATGGATAAATAGTTAGAAACTCAGACTTTGAAGTGTTGCTGTACATACAGTTAATTTCACATTATGATAGATAAAACAAAACAGAGACCCATAATAAACTAAACAAATAACTTATACATTGTGATAGATTAAATAAATAAGGCAGAGACCCATAAGCATATAATCAAGTAGCTATATGTATACTATGTAGTGACCTATATACATGTTATAAACAACAAGAACAATTGGTGGACAGAATGCTGAACAAGGTCATACATTTTCCCCAGTACAGAGATCTGGGCCTAAATCCATAGTTATTTTGCTCCCCATGCCATTCCAGTTTAGACCCAGCCATATGCAAATCAGTCTTGACCCTGTTCTCTATGTGAACAGTCCAGCCCGAACTGCCAAGCCAGGTCCTTCCTGGACTGGAAACAAGCCTCCTAGGACCGGTTTCGGGGTTTTAGCTCTCATCAGCCATGCTAGCTTGACCCAAGTGGCATGGAAAACACAGGACCTATGTCTGGGCATACCGTCCCACTGGGGGTGCCAAATGCAAAAAGGACAATTGATGGAGAGAATGCTGAACAATGTCATACATTCACCCCAGTACAGAGATCTGGGCCTAAATCCATCGTTTTTTGCTCCCCATGCCATTTCAGTTTAGACCCAGCTATATGCAAATCAGTCTTGAACCTGTTTCCCATGGGAACTGTCCAGCCCGAACTGCCAAGCCAGGTCCTTTTTGGACTGGAAACAAGCATCCTAGGACCGGTTTCGGAGTTTCACTCCTCATCAGCCAGGCTAGCTTGACTCCAGTGGCATGGAGAGCATGGGACCCACATCTGAGCATACCCATCCCACTCGGGGTGACAAATGCAAAGGGAACAGGATTCATGCTAGCCTGGCTGATGAGGGGTAATAAAATTGTGTTTGGAAAGAGTAAACAGTGCTTTTTAAGTGTGTGAAAAGCAGTATTGTAATGGTTTAACATTTGGGCCTTATCTGCAGGGTTGAAGAGGATTCACAAAGTGTGTATTGAGCTTTTCTCTTTCCAAGGAGATTCTAAAGTCAGAGGCACCTCCTTGCCCCCTGCACACTATACAATTTATATATTATTTTTCTTGTCTAGTACCACCGCGTTGTGCCATGCATAGCAGTCAAAAGCAGGGCAAAAATGTCAAACAAGTTGATGCAAGTTCATCCTAACACCAGCCCACACCAGGCCAGCTTGCACAGGCAAAGAGAAGGTTTCTGATGTAAGAGCCAGTGGTGTCTCTGCTGTTGGAAATGCAGCTCCTCTGGTACTGTGGCGGGGGCAGATTGAACATTCATCAGTATTTATGGTTACATTCAGCATGCTAAATCTAAATGAAGCCATACATCCAATTGCAAATGATTGGTACAGAGCAATGGCCCACTGAGAGGAACATGCAATTTGGCATGATTGGCTCCCTCTGAAGCTCTGAGGTTAACTTTGAATTTCAGTGGTCAGTTTTTTGAAGTCTAACTGTCACTTAACTAGATACAGTGTGGCCCATTTGGCTAATCCAGTGTTCACATTTACTTTTGGTAGAACTGTGCACACCTAGGGGAGTAAGGGTAATAACAGAGGAAAATCGATAAACGATTATCTCATTTGCATTGATAGGAACTAAGCCCCAGGAATGAGGTAAGAGACTTGTTGCTACAGCAATATAGGAGAGAGAGAGAGAAAGAGAGAGAGAGAGAGAGAGAGAGAGAGAGAGAGAGAGCGATAAGAAGAAAACTGATTGACAGCTTCAGACCCTGCCTCCTATCTCCCTGGAGCTCCAGGTCTACCGTACTCTGCGTTGAAGGGAAGAGGTTCAGTCAATGCAGAGAACAGAGACAAGTGCTGGTTGCATTGTGTGTCACTTTATAACCCCTATGCATGGAGAGCAAAGCCCCTCTGTACAACAAAGCACTGGGCAACAGCAAATAGGAGAGAATCCTCTCGCTACTAGGCATCACAGAACATCGCTGCATACTATAGCCCGATCAACAGTCCGAGGTTTGCTCCAGATGCTATGATCTCCCTCATGCCCTGCTGCTGAGTTGAGAAGCTTGGCCTGTGGATCAGGCTTGCTTGAGGCAGAGACCCAGCTCCTGCGCTGATTTCTGAGAACCATCAGCCCTGTATCACTGTAACATTGAGGCAAACGGAGGCTGACTGATTGTGTTCCAACTTCGCTGAGAGCTAAAGGTGTTTCAGAACTGCCATTGGTGTCATGGTTACAACAATATACTGGCACTCGAATGGACCCTTGTAAAGGGGCAATTAGCCAACCAGGTCTTCCTCCTAAGCAGGAAGACCATCTGTGTCCAACAAACTGAGTAAGAACTAAGCAGATGACTTTACTTCCTTTTGAGATGCCAGATACTGCACTTTAGAGGAATCCACCTTCTGCTATAATTACATTACTGCAACCTACAGTTAGATATTACAGTATACGTATCAACAGAGCCTTATTCCGAGTAAGCCATAAGGCTTCCAGAGGTTTTTTTAATTCATTTTAAAGTCTAATTACGTTTACAAAAAAAGAATAGCCGTCCTTAAACATTACATTTATTGCGAGAGGAGATATCTGCTGACTGAACTAGGTATTTAACTCCACAGCACCTACCAAGATTAAGCCTTGACCATTCCTTGTTGGCCATTGGAAGTCAAAGCCTCAGAAGGAGGTGTGTGGTAATTCCATGGAATATAATAATTTGTGGCTTCTGCATTTCCATGGACAAAGGCAATAGTCAACACATTGCCTCATTACTCTTCATCTACACAGGTCCAAGAGAGCAGGCATGAGAGCTCATTCATAACGCCACCTCACCGAATGTCATACCTATGATGATGGAAAGCAGAATCCTTTTAATGGCATTTATTTCCACATCCTTATACATTACAAGCACAAGAGGTAAATCGGAATCATAATTGGTGTAAAGCACCATCAACTAAAAGTTTTACTCATTGGGAAAATGTCTTGTCCCAGTGTTTGCCTGTCGGTGCTTGCCCTACACCTAAAGAGGTACAATGCATGTGTGTACCTATATTGAGGACCGGGCGGTACAGGGAAAGACCTATGGTTGGTGTCTAAAGAATACTCTGAAAGCATTTAATTTTCCATATCAATTGGGATTTACAGTCAAAAAATGAGTACCATTGAGTTGGGTAACAATAAACATCTGTTGTTCAGCACCAAGATGCCCATGGGTGAACTTGCGCTTTACAAATACACATGTAATGTTATAAGACCTGCCTCTCCCCCTAAGACAATCACCGTTGCTGCCCCAATTCAGGAAGGCCCTCCAGACCTGGCTTTTTGACTGAACCACAATGCCTTGTGACAGATCCGCGTTCTCCCCATCCCACTCCCCCCCCAGCGCCTTGAGAACCTTACGGGTGAGTAGTTACGCTTTACAAGCCACTTGATTGATTAAGACATTTTGATTCCCAGCTAAGAAAATACATTTTGGGGGGCAATTGTTGACACCCACAGATCAGTTGTCTTCCTAGTGGAGGTGAAGAAGCCTCTCCTTTACCAGAGGTCACGGTTTCTGACTGTGTTTGAGGTGATGAACATTTGGGATAAAGACTTTGTAGTAATCACTCAGGCACATGTAAGTTGTATGCTTCTTCTTTATTGACAATCTCGCACAGCTTGGTGTACAGGTGTGAGCACTACAGCTGTATCACCTCTTCTGCCACACCAACATTCTGTTACATCGAACCAGAACTCACAACACTCTAACCATTCTAATTCTACAATATGTATATTCTACATACTACTAACTTACCACATTACTACACATCCCTCTCCTTTAATTAAAATACACCCATATTCCTCTCTTAAAAAAAACCTAAAATAAATAAATATCATTCTTAGTGCAAGATTACTAAACTAAGAATTCTAATATATATTAGCAAATTAAGTGGCACATATATAGTCCTTAAGATTCTTAGGTATTACAATGCTTCTGCCAAAAGTACTAGTTTTTACTTCATTTGAAGAACAAGTTTGATTATCAGAACGAGTTTGCATATTACTATCATTGCAATGCTAAATTCTTTGATTACACTAATTTCTGTGCTCGCACTACTTTCCAACATATGAATTAGGACCGGACAGTAAATCTTGAATATTGGTAGGATCAATAGTAATCCACCAATATTTGTCAAATCTGTCACATTGCTTCTCAATTTGATCTTTTTTACATACATCAAGGTTCTTACCAATCGACTCAAGTGACACCGTCTGCCACCACATCCTATGCACACGCCTTCACGACGCTGGAATACGTGACAAAGCCCTGAACTGGACCACCTCCTTCCTCACCAACAGAACCCAGAGGGTCCGTCTCCCCCATTCCGCTCTGAGGCCAACCAGATCATCTGTGGCATGCCCAAGGTTCATCTCTCAGCCCCACCCTTTTCAATGTCTACATGGCACCGCTCGCCAACATCGTCCACTCGCACAACCTCAACATCGTCTCCTACGCCGACGACACTCAAATTATCCTCTCACTCACCAAAAACCACGCAACTGCCCAAACCAACCTCCACGAAGAAATGAAGGCCGTTCCCAGCTGGATGCAGACCAGCCGCCTGAAATTTAACTCGGACAACACAAAAGTCCTCATCCTCAGATCCACCCGCTACGCCTGGGACGAATTCTGGTGGCCTGCTGCCCTGGGAGCCGCACCTACATCAACCGACCACGCACGCAACCTGGGGGTCATCCTGGATTCATCGCTCTCAATGACCCAACAAGTCAATGCAGTCTCCTCCTCCTGCTTCAACACCCTCTGCATGCTCCGCAAGATCTAAAGATGGATCCCCACCGGAACCAGAAGAACGGTAATACAGGCCCTCTTCAGCAGCATACTGGACTACGGCAACGCCCTCTACGCAGGAACCACGGCCAAACTCCAAAAGAGACTCCAACACATACAGAACACCTCAGCACGCCTCATCCTCGACATACCACGCCACACCCACATCTCTGCCCACCTGAAAGACCTTCACTCGCTCCCAGTCAACAAGAGGATCACCTTCAAGCTCCTCACCCACGCCCACAAAGCTCTCCACAATGCCGGACCAGCATACCTCAACAAACGTCTCACCTTCTACACCCCTAACCGCCAGCTCCGCTCCGCCAACCTAGCCCTCGCCACTGTCCCATGCATCCACAGGACCACCACCGGTGGCAGATCCTTCTCCTACCTCGCCGCCAAGACTTGGAACACCCTCCCCACACAGCTGCGCCAGACCCAGGACCTGCTGACCTTCAGGAGACTTCTCAAGACCTGGCTGTTCGAGCAGTAGCTGCACCCCCTCCCCCCTCAGTGCCTTGAGACCCTGACGGGTGAGTAGCACGCTATACAAATGTTGATTGTTTGATTGATTGAAATAGAACCATCCTCTAACTCCACCGTGTTTCTGTTTACCTTGACAGCTTGCTGGATTTCACACGTACCCATCTTCCCACTTGCAAATTCACATTCTTTACCCCATATTTCTTATTAAAATACTCTTTTTTCTTTTGTTGCGAATTCAATATGCATCTTCTCACATCCTCCACCTGCCACTCAATTTTCTTTCCTTTACCCATCCAACCAGGATTAACTTTGGAAAGCGGTACCCTCCCTCTCATAATGCCAAAAGGACTTTTACCAATTAAATCATGAACCGTAACTCTGTAATTCCATACCATTTTCATTAACTTGACTTCCATACTCTCTGCATAGCTAACTGCAAGGTACCTTTAATGACTCTGTTGACTTTCTCTATGACACCATTACCCCTTGGATGATAGATTGCTGCAAATATATGATTAATACCAGCAAATTCCATAAAGTTTTTCTTTTCCATGAATTTAAACTGTCAGTGAGTAAAGATTTGGGGAAACCTTCCCTTAAGAATATACTTTCCAAAAATGTTATCACCAAACCAATGTCTACTTTCACTACTACTTCCCATTCAAGCCATTTAGAGAACATATCTATAAGTACTATAACGTTTGTGAATCATCACTCCACAACACAGGTCCCATAATGTCCAGGGCTATATCCTCCCACTGCATATCAGGGCAGCCCAAAGAACCTAAAGAGGGATTAAGTGTTTTCTGAGATTTATCTTCCTTTTCACATTCCATACAGGATCTAACAAAACGTTCAGTCTCAACATCAATTTTTGACCACCAATATAAGGACTTAATATTAAGCTTTGTCCGTGCTATACCAGGATGTCCTTCATGACAAAGTGTAATTATCTTAATTCTTAGTTTAGAAGGGGGAATTATTTTGTCGTCACTCACGACAAACATACTTCAATTCCCAACTTCTCTCTTACTTATTCCCAGAATGCTCTCAAATCACCCAAAAGGTCAGTTTTGACAAATTCCTCTCAACCATTTTCAATTTTATTTTTAATATTTTCTAACACGCTTAATTCCTTCTGTGCATCTTGCCACTCATTTTCTTGCAAACCCTTGCATTCATCATTGACAAAAATACCAGCTACACACACAGCATTCCAAGCACTTGAGCCAACCTCCCTGAGAAGCAATGACATTCTGCTTAAGAAATCTGCAGGAACATTCATTTTCCCAGGAACATATTGCACTTTGTAAATAATATCTTGTAACCGCATGGAAAGTCTTGCAATTCTAGCAGATGCCCTAGATAAACCTTCAGTAGTTAATATTTTTGTTAACGGTTTACGATCTGTTCTAACAGACTTCTTGGCATGATCTAGTCCTGGATGCACATCTGTACATCAACACTGTACAGGAATGGATGGCTTTGTCATCAATGGCTACAGAAGTCTGGGAGTTAGGAGGATTTGGTGCTGGTACCATGGGAACTACGGAATACTGGACTTGGACATCAGGTGGGGTAGAACCTTTCTGGAACCAAAATACAGGTTACCATTGCTACGTATGCATACCTCGGATATCTCACGGACCTTTACAAATGGTCAGTTTAAGAAAAATAAATGTATATCTCTAATTTTTGTTCTATGCACCAGGTGCTTGGCATCTCCAGTCTGAATGGTAAATATGCTCTACTTGTTAGTCTTTCTCCTTCTTTGTTAGCTTTAATAAAGTTGATTCTTCATTCTGCTGCAGGTCTGGTAACCGGGCGACGATACAACACCAGTTTTTAAATATTCGCTGGGTATTCTTGGATTTTAGATTATTGTTTTTGATGTCTGCATGGGTCTTGCACTTTTCTTCCTTTTTGCCAGTGGTTCCAGGCTCATTAGAAGAATACGTTTTTACTGCTGTTGCTTAACGGCTGTGGATATATACCTAGTGAGATTTGCACCTTGCCTTCTTTAATATATTTTTATAAAGCACTAAATATGAATTTATTCTTGAAAGAAATTTGAGGGATTTTGTAGTTAATAGGCATCACTAGACACGCTTTTATTTGTATTTTGACTAGTTTTTTATTTGTTTTGTATTCTATTTGTTTGTATTTCATTTGTTGTTATATGTTTGCTTGTATGTGTTTTTATTTTGTTCACTGTAAGAGCTCTGTTTTCATAGACTAGGGTTGTGTTATGGAAATAGTAAAAAAAAATTAATAAAAGGCTATGGTCAAGCGTAGATGAACGACAAAAAGGTAGGGAATGGCAATTCCACATCTCGTGTACAATTAAGTAGGTCTATCTGTACATAAACAGGACATTGCAAGACATCTTGAAGATCGGTAAGCTTATAAAGGCACTTTATTGATATTTCCTCTCTCCAGCCACTGAAGTTAGTAACTTGCATTAGATCGTGTACATGGGCCTGTGTCCATTGAATTACAGCCAACGTTTTTGTTCCAACAGGCAGCAGAGAAGACCATGAGGAAGAAGAGGATGATGATGATGATGGCTCAGGATCAAACAGTCCTCCTCTCTCTTATCAAATGAAGCCCCCACCTGAAGGCTGCTGCACCTTGGATGGTGAGTTTTTAGGTCTTTACCTGTAGACAGTGTCTGTTGTCGAAAGACCCCTTGTGGAACATACCAAAAATTTACTATGGACTTTGAGACACCCCATGCCTTATCGATTGGTGGGCTTTTTTGTCACTTTCATTTACTCGCTTCTTATTCGATGCCTTCTTTCCTTCTGTTGTGTTTGTCCCTCTCCTGGATCATAGCTTCTTTGCCATCCTTTTAACTGGATGAGTTGTATACTTCCACAGATTGCATGCAGTGATCTACTTTTTTCTTTTATTTCCGCACTCTATGTGCTTTTTTTTGCTCTCTCTATCCCATGTGCTTCTTCTCTCTCTCAAATCCCCATTGCTCCGCACTTTCCATATTGCTCCTGTCCCCAGCTCGTCCATTGCTTCCACATATATCTGATTTTTACTTTTTTTAAACTCCACACCCCCAAGCTCTTTGTTACTCTCCCACTTCCCAGTAGAACTGCACCTCTCTGCCTTCCCCAGCCACCAGCTTGGCTGGTGTGATTAACTGTTCCAATATTGCTCCCCAACTTTTCCACCACTACTCTCCCAACCTTCCCAGGCCCCTCTGGCCTCTTCATGGTGCATACTTCCTGTTGCACTTTTTTTTTCTATGCTGTACAGCATTGGTAAGAAGCATTTTATTTTCCATTTTCTATACAACATTGTCAAAAAGAATTGGCTAAGCCAAGGTCTGCATTAACAACCAAAATGGAGGACCTATTGACTGTGCTAATGCACATAATATGGTTTTAAAAATTTGATGGATTCACAAAGGGTTTAATGGCTTTAAGTAAACTACAACACCCACAACATTTGTAAAACATTGATGGGAAAAGTACATGTTGAAATAAATGAAGTAGAGATGCACTTTACATGCCAAAGGTTGTGCTACATGTGTATTCAGGAAATGTAACCATAGATTAATCCCACATGAATTCTTAATAAGGTGATAAAAATAGCCTTTCCCAAGAAGTATTAAAGCAGTGGCTAAGAACATGTCATACCAAATTGTTTTCTAGAGAAAAAATGGGAAATTTTGGAAAATAAGAATAATTACAGATATATTTCCTGTGTTTATATAAGCACCTACCTTACTTCCACATAGACCAGCCATACTTTGTATGATGGATGTTTGTATGCAGGGCTACCCTAAAATGACTGCAGTGGGGTTGGGAAAAATGATTGAGGTAAAGGGCGCCAGTCCACGTTTTGTATGAATACCATACTCATGTGAGGCGTTTTCAGAAATGATGAAAAAAGTTATAACCTGCATTATGTTACAATAATTATTGTCAGTTTGATTGTTTGATCAAAACATACAGAAACATGTAAACAACAAACTCATTCTACCTTATACAAGCGTGTAGGCTTTCTTGGTCAGTGACGATGAACCAAGTACTGGCTGAGAGGGTCAGTACAGACCCTCCTCTGATGGCAAAGGCAGCCTGCCAAAGTTAATCAGATGGTGTGCAATTTTCAAAATCTCCAAAGCCCCTCCAGTTCTTGGTGGAGGTGTTTACTGCTCTTTCTGGACAAATGTGTGGTGTACTGTCCAGTGACTACTGTTTGCTACATACACCAGTTTTGGGAAGTGGAACAGAAGAGCATGTAGGTGCAGGCTAGGATATCTGAGATGGACATAACCATCCTTACAACGGAGGCCACCATTGTGTGCATCACACCTGTGATTAGATAAAACCTAGCACACAGTGGGTTCCAGCACTTATCAGTACAGGTAGAGCATATAAAACCCACACCCTACAGGCCTCCTTTATACATGTCCCGGACATGAGAGAGGCCTAGGTCCTCTATTGTGAGGACTGCACTGACTTTTTACAAGGGAGAACCTGGCAGTCAGTCTCCCCACAATATTACAAGTTAATGCTCTGTGCCGTGACTATAAATAGGCTGCCGCCACCAGTCACTATATAGCCAAGGTGAAGAGGGCAGTAGCCAATCCCACTCAAAATGGAGTGCAGTTTGGTGTCTCCTTCCAATGTGCTGCAAGAACAGGGTGGCACAGCTTACAAAGCTATGCAGAGAACTTTCTCCCCTTGAGCAGAAGTATTTGTTTTGTAAAGAGCTCACCACACATTATAGGGGCAAGATCATTCCAATTTAATGCTGACAGCGTGTTAAATCATTTGTTTTTTACCCAATATCATCATCTTATCCTGTAAAATATTTGTGGACACTGACAGATCTGGTTTAGTTAATTCCGGTCTTTGAGAAGAATAAGAACAGTGGCATGACATTGGTACTGCTTAGCCTGACATTGCCTGAGCAAAAACAAAGATATTTCCTCCTTACAACAGGGGTAGAGCAAGTATGGTATTGATTATGTTAGAATTTGAACCTTGCCCATGTTCTAAATTCATGATGGTGTGTCAGAATGGACAACTTGGACACACCACTGATCTCCGGTCTACCACTGATGCACATAAACACCAGGTGTACCGTGTAATTGTGCAGAGAGGATGAGGGAAACCATTTCTGGTGCTCTACTCTATACAAAATGCCATACACAGATTCGGACTTCTCTGATGCCCTCCAGTAGAGAAAAAAGGGGTGACATAGCACACCATACATCAGTAATAACAAGTCTGAAGTGCGTACAGAAAGTAACCAGAAGCTAAGACATAGCCCTTGTTCTGCAACAGCAGGACTCATGGGGAAATATCCATCTCTCAAAGAATTGTCAGCGCTGTCATTCATGAAATCTACTACAATGAGAATACATCATTGTTCCATGTCTTCGGCATTCCCTGATGAATCCAGTGCAAAAAGAGGGGGGAATATAATAAACCTATTTCAATATGTGCCTGAAAAGTACTTGAAACAAGGCACTGGCCACACTGATGTCAGACTAAAACTTTTTTCCAGGGCTAGAAAGCTTACCTGTCAATTGGATGTAGATTCACACTCAGTTAGTAGGACCAATGAAGTCGGTAACATCCATATGGTCAGGTTAGGTTGGAACAGCTGTTGTGCGCCTCCTAACGTTAATGTCAAAATGCTATAAAGGCCTGAGAGTATGCTTTTTCCTCGTGAATGCACAGATGTCCAGAGGTGCAAACTGTTATTTAGTATGGCGCGCAAACACACTTATGCTATCCCTGGGTGGTAAAGTTGTCAAGCAGCTTCTGTGGTGCTCTCTGTCGCAGACCAGGATCAAGTGCTGGGTCATGCTTCCGCATACCCTGCCGTGTTCAAAGCTGGAGAGGCAGGGGCAAGCAGCCGGCATCCTTGAGCCTGCAGAGCATGCATAGGGCGTCTGTGGGGAGCGGGATGCCAATCAAACAATAGACAGCATGTGATAACCACAGTGTGGTTTGTTTGTGTTATGTGTTAGACCTGGCATCATTGGCATGAGTCTCTCCTCCATTTTTTCTGTTTGCCTCCTCCGGTTACGATGTTTTTGCTGGTTTATTGCTTTGGGCACTGTGCCACTGCTGATCAGTGCCACAGTGCAAGTGCTCCCTATGTTAAATTGTTACGTTGATTGGTGTTACCATGATTGGCTTGGTTGACTTACTGTTCAGACCCCAGTCTAGTGCACTGCGCGTGCCAAGGGCGTGTAAGTTAACTGCTGCTGGTGGGCTTGCAGCACTGGTTGTGCCACCCACAGAAGCAGCGTGCAAAATGTGTCTCAGGCTTGCCACCGCGGCGCCTGCGTGCAGTCCCTGACTGCCATGTCGACTTGGTAAGGAAACCTACTTACCAGTCTCTAAACCTTCCCTTTGCCACATTTCAGACACCTCTATGGTAGGCCCTAGGGCAGGGTGCATTGTTGGTAAAAGGTAGGTCATGCCCTGATGTGTGTGGCATGACCTAATAGTGAATTACAGCCATTTTCGTTTTTCACTATTGAAGGGCTACCTGCCTCCAATAGGCCAGACTGGGCAGACTGATTATTAACTCCATTATAATCTATCTGACTCAGGGAGCATGGTAGCAAGTCGAGTTTAGTATCCCTGAACTCAGAATTTAATAACACACCCTTTAGGATGGATGGTTTTTAAATTCTATGTTTGAAAATAGCACTTTTAGAAAGTGGCTATTTTCTTGTCCAACTATCTACCGGTCTCTGCTGGTTTGGTGTGTGTGTCAGGGGCTGAGTGGCTCCAGAGGTCTGAGTGAGTCAGTGTGGGGTGAATGGGGCGTTTACACGTAGAGTGAGGGAAGAGTAGCCTGCCCTGCCTGACACAATACTGGCCCCGCCTCCTGCTGGGCGACTGATAGCCCTGCTCCTACCAGTGACAATACTGGCTCCGCCTCCTGCTGGGCGGCTGAGGACTCTGCCCTGCTCAGTGAATAGGCCAGGTGCCTCTGCCTGGCAACACCCACAACAAACCTGAGATGGTGGGAATCTCCCTGCTTGGACAAAGGGAACAGAGGGAAAACGGGGTATAAGAGAAGGACCCCTGAACCAAGAACTGAGATCACTTCTGACAAGGAAACCTGTACCAAGGACAAGAAGCCTGCTGATCTAAGGACTTGCCTCCCCTTTCTGCCAGAGTGCTGTTTTGCTGTGGAGGAACCTGAAAGCTGCTTCTTTATTTTTGCCAAGGAACAAGGAGAGAGGAACTTGGTGTGTACTCTCTGAACACTTGCTAGGAAATCTCCAAGGACTGGAAGAGTGCCAGTCTCCTGTTGAAGTCACAGGGCCAAAGGACTTCACCATCTACTGAATTGCTGAATTGCTGGAAAGTGTTGTTTCCAGTACACAAGGGAAAATCTGCAGTCTCGACGCCAGCAGCAACGCCAGTGAGCAGTGGGTATCGGCCCCGGCTCCAAGTGACCCCGTCTCGACGCCGGTATCGACGCCAGTGAGGAGTGAGTATCGGCTCTACCTCCAAGCGACCCCGTCCCGACGCCGCTGCTGATCGCATCGACTCGACGCCTTCTCGACGCCGTGAGCGCTGCTCCGGCCCGACATCCCTCGACGCCGCTGCGGATTGACCCGACTCCGAGGCACGATCGAAGCCGACCTCGACGCCGACATCTCGACGCCGTGGATCGTCGTTTTCTTCGTTTCTCAAGGTACTGTACTTGTGGGGTCTGTTGCGACTCCAGGCTCGACGTAGCGCTCCTCGCGGTCGACGCCGAACCTTGGGAATCTTGTAGACTCGACGTCGTGTGACTCCTGTGGGGGTTACATTGTTGCCAAAGAACTGTGCTCAGAAGAATACTTTGCTAAAGAACTATTTGCCAAGAAGAAACCTTACTTGAACTATTATTTTTCCTTCCAAAGAGTATTTATTAAGACTGTGGTATATTTTTGTCGTTATTTGGTCTTGTGCTAAGCCTTATATAAAAATACTATTTTTATAATAACTTCTGTGTCGTGTCCATCTGTAGTGTATTCACTTTATTACTGTATGTGGTCATAAATGCTTAACACACTGCCTCTGAGATAAGCCTGTCTGCTCTGCCAAGCTACCAAGGGGGTAGCAGGGGTTATCTGAGTGTGTAATCCCCTTGCCCTGACTAGAGTTGGTTGGTCCCTATTTGTCAGAAGTGTATACCTCTGCCAACTAGAGACCGCCGGTTCTAACATTGGTGGTCAGCGGTGAGGATTTGAACTTTGCATTTATGACTCATGTGCAGTGATTAGTGTACGCTACATAGTGAAAGCAGACCATAACGCAGCCACAGTCTGTTTGGTAGGATTGCCTATTTTTGTTCTCCGCTTTCCTGGAGCTTATTTTCTTAAACACTGCCAGTTTTGACCATGGAGAATGCCGGAGCTGCTACACCTGTGGAGAATGTTGTGGGGGAATTCGATAAGGAGAAGATAGATTCCTACACGCTAAAAGATCTAAAAGGATTTTGCAAGCAGTTTAAAGTTCCTACCACAGGTGTCTCAAAGAAAGAGGGCTTCCTCAAAGCGCTGAAGGCCTGGTTAGAGGCCAGAAATCCCTCTGATCCGGTGGTGGTACCGGAAGAGGAAGAAGAAGAGGAAGAGGAAGAGCCCACAGGTGGGCCAGTGTCATCTCCAGGCAGTAGTGCGTCCTCTAGGAGCCTTTCCCCCGAAGAATTAGAAGACAGGGAGAAGGAGAGGGGGTACAAGTTAGAAATGGCAAAACTTAAATTAGGAGGGCAGTTGGAATTAGAGAATGCGAGAAGCAAGAGAGAAGCTGAAATGGAGAGCAAAAGATTAGATTTTGAGAGAGAAAAATTAGCGTTTGAACGTGAGAAGATGGTGAGGGAGATGGAGCTTAAAACTAAGAGTTTAGAGTTGAATCCCTCTGGTGGCAGCACTCCATCTGTGCCTGCAGAAAGTAGGTTTTATTTTCCTAAAGATGTGATCAAAGATTACAGTAAGAATGAAGATATTAGCCAATGGTTTAAAGCATATGAGTTAGCATTATTGGCCCACCGGGTCCCTGAGAAGGATTGGGGAACGGGGTTGTGGAGCCGCTTTACAAACGAGGGGAGAGATACCTTGTTGAGCCTTCCTGCTGAGGATAGGATGTCTTATACTCATATGAAAGATGCTTTAATGCTGAGATATGGCTTAACCCCAGAAAAGTACAGACAAACCTTTAGAGAATGTAAGAAGTTGCCTGGTACTACGTGGGTTGAATATGTGTCTTTTTTCTGCAGAACCATGGATGGTTGGATAAAGGGTAGCAAGGTTGATAGTTATGATGCTCTTTATGATTTGTTTGCTTGGGAGCACTTGTCTAATAACTGTTTTCCAGAGCTACGCCAGCACCTTGTTGACAGCAAGCTATCTAACCCTAGAAAACTTGCTGAGGAGGCGGACCGCTGGGTCAGTACCAGGGTCCACAAGGGTCCAGTGGGAGACTCAGCCAAAGGTGGGCAGGGTCCCCAGCAGAAGAGTGGGGGGGACAGGGGTAAGCAGAGGGAGTTTCAGAAAGGGCCCCAAAGTAGTCCCCAAGGGAACCAAGGGAAGGGTTCCCAGCCTCCCCCTGTAAAGAAGCCAGAGGCCCCGACAGGTAAACCTGTTCACAGGGGCCCCATGACCTGCTATGCCTGTAAGCAGGTGGGACACCGTTATTATGATCCCCAGTGTCCCATGAAGGATTCGAATGCACCGCCGCGTGCACCCCCTCGTCAGGTAGCGAGTGTAGCCCTGGGAGGGGAGGAGATGGGTGCCCCCGGTGGGTGGGGTCCCGCAGAAATGTCCCTGGTCTCTTTAGGAGACGTGGAAATGGTCCCTCCAACCCCTCTGCCTAGTAACACTAAGAAATATAGGCAGTGGGTGACCATTAATGGCCATAGGGTGGAAGCTCTCAGAGACACCGGAGCGAGTGTGACAGCTGTCAAGTGTCACTTGGTGTCCAGAGAGCAGGTGGTCCCTCATGCATTCTACCCCGTTGTAGCTGCTGACAACTCACAGAGTAAGTGTGAGGTAGCTCAAGTTCCTTTTGAGTGGGGGGGGGTCTCAGGTACTCTTCAGGTTGCTGTGAGGCCCGCCATGCCTGTTGATTGTCTCTTGGGCAATGATTTGGAGGACTCCCCTTGGGCTAAGGTGGAGAGAAAAGCGCATCTGGAAATGTTGGGTCTGCCTGAGTGGGTGTGTGCGACCACCCGGTCCATGTCAGTCAGTAAGGGTGTTGATGGGGGCCCGGAGCCTGAAAGTATGGCCCAGGTCCCAACCGTGAAGAGAAGAGGCAGGGGGCGCGGGAAACCGTCCCCCATCGTTCCCGCGGTCCAGGAGGGAGCAGACCCTGAGGGGGATGCCCTGGAACCGACAGGAGAACAAGTGGCCGAACTGGGAGACCTGCCCGAGCTGACCCATTGGCAGCAGGATGGTGGTCCCTCCAGGGAGGAATTTTGTACTGAACAGAGAGTGTGCCCTTCTCTTGTGGGTATGAGGCAGCAGGCCTCAGCCCAAACGACAGGTGATCAGTCAGGATCACATTGGGTCTACTGGGAGAACGACCTCCTGTATAGCGAGCCTAAGGCTGCTGAACCTGGGTCAGCCCGTGTGCTGGTGGTACCCCAGCGCTTCAGAGCCTTCCTACTGGGGTTGGCTCATGACGTTCCGTTAGCTGGACATCTGGGGCAGGACAAGACCTATGACAGGCTTGTCACCCATTTTTATTGGCCTCAGATGAGAAGGGATTCAGATATCCATTGTAGGACCTGTCAAACTTGCCAGGCAAGTGGGAAAAGTGGGCGGAAGCAGAAGGCTCCCCTCCAACCTTTTCCCGTCGTCAGTACCCCCTTTGAGCGAGTGGGAATTGACATTGTGGGGCCACTGGACCCCAAGACAGCCATGGGCAACAGGTTTATCCTGGTCTTGGTGGACCATGCCACCCGGTACCCGGAAGCCATCCCTCTCCGAACAGTGACGGCCCCCGTGGTGGGACGGGCACTGATGGGTGTTTTCTCCCGCATGGGGTTCCCCAGAGAGGTGGTGTCAGACCGGGGCACCAACTTCATTTCGAATTATATGAAGTCTCTGTGGAAGGAGTGTGGGGTAACCTACAAGTTTACCACTCCTTACCACCCTCAAGGTAATGGGCTGGTTGAGAGATTCAACCGGACCCTAAAAGGCATGATCATGGGTCTTGAAGAACCAATGAGGCGTAAATGGGACGTCCTCTTGCCATGCCTGCTGTTTGCTTACCGTGAGGTGCCACAGAAGTCTCTAGGGTTCAGCCCCTTTGAGCTTTTGTATGGTCACCCGGTAAGAGGACCTTTGAGTCTGGTCGAAGAAGGCTGGGAGCAATCTCCCAGGAAACCTCCCCAGGATGTATATAGTTACATGCTGGCCTTTAGGAACCAGACTCGGCGCTTCAGAGATCTTGCTCAGGCAAATCTGGAGGCCAGCCAGGAAGAGATGAAGCGGTGGTACGATCAGAATGCCACTCTGGTTGAGCTTCAACCTGGTCAGAAAGTTTGGGTCATGGCCCCTGTGGAACCTTGTGCGCTCAAGGACAGGTGGACTGGACCGTTTGAGGTTGTGGAGAAAAAGAGCGATGTCACCTACTTGGTGGACTTGAAGTCTCCCAGGAACCCCTTAAGGGTCCTGCATGTCAACCGGTTAAAGCCCCACTTAGAAAGGTCCGAAGTGGGCATGCTCCTTGCCACAGATGCTGGGATGGAGGAGGAGAGTGAGCCTCTTCCTGACCTCCTGTGTGCAAAAGAAAAAGATGGGTCAGTGGATGGTGTTGTCCTCTCTGACACACTGACCCCTGAGCAGCAGCAAGATTGTCGCCATCTGTTGGTGCAATTCCCTGATCTGTTCTCCTTAATCCCTGGTGTCACTCAGTGGTGTGTCCATGATGTGGACACTGGGGACAGCACTCCTGTGAGGCACAAGGCCTACAGGGTGACTGAAAAGGTCAGAGCATACATCAAGGAGGAGGTCTCCAAGATGTTTGCCTTAGGGGTGGTTGAGTCCTCTAGCAGTCCTTGGGCCAGCCCAGTGGTCTTGGTCCCAAAGGCTGCAGCGCCTGGTGCTTCACCAGAACTCCGGTTCTGTGTGGATTACCGAGGACTCAA
The DNA here is from genome assembly GCF_964204655.1 of Triturus cristatus. Lineage (NCBI taxonomy): Eukaryota > Metazoa > Chordata > Amphibia > Caudata > Salamandridae > Triturus > Triturus cristatus. The sequence continues at coordinate 321,271,434 of NC_140589.1, read as the reverse complement.
TTCAGTCACCAAGACTGACGCGCACCCCATCCCCAGAGCGGATGAGCTCATCGATCGGTTGGGGGCTGCCCGGTACCTTAGTACGTTTGATCTAACGTCTGGGTACTGGCAGATCGCCTTGACTGATGGGGCAAAAGAGAGGTCTGCATTCTCCACACCAGATGGGCACTACCAGTTCCGGGTGATGCCCTTTGGGATGAAGAATGCCCCTGCCACATTCCAGAGGTTGGTTAACCAGGTATTGGCCGGACTGGAAGATTTCAGCGCCGCCTACCTGGACGATATAGCAGTGTTCAGCGCCAGCTGGGAGGAACACTTGCGCCACCTCCAGGAAGTGTTGTTGGCCCTGCGCAGAGCAGGCCTCACAATCAAGGCCAGTAAGTGCCAGATTGGGCAGGGTTCAGTGGTGTACTTGGGGCACCAAGTAGGGAGCGGCAAGGTGGCCCCCCTGCAACCCAAGATAGATACCATCCTGGCTTGGGAACCGCCCAAAACCCAGACTCAGGTGAGAGCCTTCTTGGGTCTCACGGGTTACTACAGGAGGTTTGTCAAGGGGTATGGCAACATTGTGCACCCCTTGACCTCGCTGACTTCCAGGAAGCAGCCGAGACTTGTGATCTGGACTGACGCCTGTCAGAACGCCTTTGACACCCTGAAAACTGCAATGTGTACAGCACCGGTCCTCCAGGCACCCGACTTTTCAAAAGAATTCATTGTCCAGACGGACGCTTCAGAGCATGGTGTGGGGGCTGTTCTAGCACAGATGAATGAGGAGGGCCGAGACTTACCTGTAGCCTTCATCAGCCGGAGGTTACTTCCCAGGGAACAAAGGTGGAGTGCGATAGAGCGTGAGGCATTTGCTGTGGTCTGGGCGCTGAAGAAGCTAAGACCCTACCTGTTTGGGACTCACTTCCGGGTTCAGACAGACCACAGGCCCCTCAGATGGTTAATGCAGATGAGGGGTGAGAACCCAAAGCTGTTGAGGTGGTCCATTTCCCTACAGGGGATGGACTTTACGGTGGAACACCGCCCTGGTACAGATCACGCCAATGCTGATGGTCTGTCCAGATTTTTCCGCCTTAGTGATGAGGACTCCCTGGGTGAAGGGTAGTTCTCCCCACATTTCAGCTGGAGGGGACACGTGTTAGACCTGGCATCATTGGCATGAGTCTCTCCTCCATTTTTTCTGTTTGCCTCCTCCGGTTACGATGTTTTTGCTGGTTTATTGCTTTGGGCACTGTGCCACTGCTGATCAGTGCCACAGTGCAAGTGCTCCCTATGTTAAATTGTTACGTTGATTGGTGTTACCATGATTGGCTTGGTTGACTTACTGTTCAGACCCCAGTCTAGTGCACTGCGCGTGCCAAGGGCGTGTAAGTTAACTGCTGCTGGTGGGCTTGCAGCACTGGTTGTGCCACCCACAGAAGCAGCGTGCAAAATGTGTCTCAGGCCTGCCACCGCGGCGCCTGCGTGCAGTCCCTGACTGCCATGTCGACTTGGTAAGGAAACCTACTTACCAGTCTCTAAACCTTCCCTTTGCCACATTTCAGACACCTCTATGGTAGGCCCTAGGGCAGGGTGCATTGTTGGTAAAAGGTAGGTCATGCCCTGATGTGTGTGGCATGACCTAATAGTGAATTACAGCCATTTTCGTTTTTCACTATTGAAGGGCTACCTGCCTCCAATAGGCCAGACTGGGCAGACTGATTATTAACTCCATTATAATCTATCTGACTCAGGGAGCATGGTAGCAAGTCGAGTTTAGTATCCCTGAACTCAGAATTTAATAACACACCCTTTAGGATGGATGGTTTTTAAATTCTATGTTTGAAAATAGCACTTTTAGAAAGTGGCTATTTTCTTGTCCAACTATCTACCGGTCTCTGCTGGTTTGGTGTGTGTGTCAGGGGCTGAGTGGCTCCAGAGGTCTGAGTGAGTCAGTGTGGGGTGAATGGGGCGTTTACACGTAGAGTGAGGGAAGAGTAGCCTGCCCTGCCTGACACAATACTGGCCCCGCCTCCTGCTGGGCGACTGATAGCCCTGCTCCTACCAGTGACAATACTGGCTCCGCCTCCTGCTGGGCGGCTGAGGACTCTGCCCTGCTCAGTGAATAGGCCAGGTGCCTCTGCCTGGCAACACCCACAACAAACCTGAGATGGTGGGAATCTCCCTGCTTGGACAAAGGGAACAGAGGGAAAACGGGGTATAAGAGAAGGACCCCTGAACCAAGAACTGAGATCACTTCTGACAAGGAAACCTGTACCAAGGACAAGAAGCCTGCTGATCTAAGGACTTGCCTCCCCTTTCTGCCAGAGTGCTGTTTTGCTGTGGAGGAACCTGAAAGCTGCTTCTTTATTTTTGCCAAGGAACAAGGAGAGAGGAACTTGGTGTGTACTCTCTGAACACTTGCTAGGAAATCTCCAAGGACTGGAAGAGTGCCAGTCTCCTGTTGAAGTCACAGGGCCAAAGGACTTCACCATCTACTGAATTGCTGAATTGCTGGAAAGTGTTGTTTCCAGTACACAAGGGAAAATCTGCAGTCTCGACGCCAGCAGCAACGCCAGTGAGCAGTGGGTATCGGCCCCGGCTCCAAGTGACCCCGTCTCGACGCCGGTATCGACGCCAGTGAGGAGTGAGTATCGGCTCTACCTCCAAGCGACCCCGTCCCGACGCCGCTGCTGATCGCATCGACTCGACGCCTTCTCGACGCCGTGAGCGCTGCTCCGGCCCGACATCCCTCGATGCCGCTGCGGATTGACCCGACTCCGAGGCACGATCGAAGCCGACCTCGACGCCGACATCTCGACGCCGTGGATCGTCGTTTTCTTCGTTTCTCAAGGTACTGTACTTGTGGGGTCTGTTGCGACTCCAGGCTCGACGTAGCGCTCCTCGCGGTCGACGCCGAACCTTGGGAATCTTGTAGACTCGACGTCGTGTGACTCCTGTGGGGGTTACATTGTTGCCAAAGAACTGTGCTCAGAAGAATACTTTGCTAAAGAACTATTTGCCAAGAAGAAACCTTACTTGAACTATTATTTTTCCTTCCAAAGAGTATTTATTAAGACTGTGGTATATTTTTGTCGTTATTTGGTCTTGTGCTAAGCCTTATATAAAAATACTATTTTTATAATAACTTCTGTGTCGTGTCCATCTGTAGTGTATTCACTTTATTACTGTATGTGGTCATAAATGCTTAACACACTGCCTCTGAGATAAGCCTGTCTGCTCTGCCAAGCTACCAAGGGGGTAGCAGGGGTTATCTGAGTGTGTAATCCCCTTGCCCTGACTAGAGTTTGTTGGTCCCTATTTGTCAGAAGTGTATACCTCTGCCAACTAGAGACCGCCGGTTCTAACATTATGGAAATGTGTTTATTGAAAAAAGGGAGAGCTACTGAATCTCATGTTCAGTTCATGATTGAGGAAGGGAATGGATAGCTATAGTGTTGGCAGTTAAGTCTAAGGTTAAAACCAAGAAGTCCAAATCCTCTAAGACCAAGGATGATTCATTCACCTGATACGTCATTGCATTCAGAGTCAGAGGGTCAGAGTAACTCATCTTCTGGGAATTACCATTCCCAGAGAGAATCAGGCACAAAGTTTGGACCATGCCAAAGGCATTTGGGGTGTGAGGTTCTGTCAACCAGCTGGAGGAGGAGTATGCCAAACCACTTGTGCTGGCCTTGCTTCTTCATGAGACAGTCAAGAAACTGTTCTTCAGGAACCTGCAGAAAACATATGCCCTGCCTGAGGGATAAGTATTTCTTCAAAATATCAAGGTGGATCAGATCCTGGCACCTTTGATAGCGATAAGCCCTGAGGATTGCTGCAGTCTCATGCGGTAGATCACAAGGTGAACAGTTCGATCCACACATCTTTTGCGGCCAGCTCTATTTCTGCATATACAGCCTAATTGCAGGAATGTCTGTTCTTTGCCATCCAGAAGAATGCAGATTGTTCGGATCTTATGCTACAGATGGAGCAGAAGGTAAAGCTTATGGCAAAACTTAAACAGATGTGTTATCTGACATCATAAGGTCTTCGGCGATGTCCTCTGGTGCTTGAATCCAAACTTGCCGAAATTGTCAATACAGGGCTGACAGACCGATTATTCAGAGAAGGCTTATTTTCTCAAGATGCACTTCAAAGGGAAAAAACCTTTTGGCCACCATTTGGATGCAATCATCACAATGTCAAGTTGTTCAAAGACAGAAAGAACACTCTACCTTACAAAGGGTTGTCCTTAAAGTATTATTAGTCCTAGAAGAGGGATTCTAGGGCCTTATCGGAGAAGGTTTCTAGAGGATAATCTTCAAGGAGGAGGAGATTTTAGCCCCCAAAAAACCAAAAATCCCAGAATTCAGGAAAGCCGGCTGGATCCAGCGAGAATCGTTCCTGACTAGTCTTTACTTGTGGCTATGGGGGATCCAGTTAGAGGAAGACTGCTGGAGTTATTTTTGGGAGCAATCTGTCAAGGATCAATGGGTACTCAAGTTTTGTCAAGAGAGTATATGTTATACAATTTATCAGAAATCCTCCAGGGTCTATTCCCAAAGATTGTGCAAAAATGTTTTGCAGTCCAGAGTTTAGGCTCTTTTGGAGAAAAGGGCAATTGTGGAAGTTCCTCTATCAGACAAAGGAAAGGGAGTCTATTCCATTATTTTTCTTGGTGCAAGAGGGCAATGGAAAGTACAGGCCTATGAGTAGTGAATCTCTGGGTAAAGACCTTTCACTTCAGGATTCTATCCTGGAAGCAGGTTATTTCTTTGGTGTTGGAAAACAACTTCCTCTTAACAATAGACTGACAAGACGCCAAGCTCCACAACCCCATGTAGCAGTGACATCAAGAGTTCCTGCGGTTCCCAGTGGGTTCTTCACATTTCCAATTTCAATTGCTGCTCTCAGTCCTTAAGTCAGCACCCAGGGTGTTTGCAAAAGTCCTGGTCCCTTTGGTGCTGCATCAGGAGGGCACTGACATTCTATCTTAACAGGAAGACTGTCTAGTAATCTCGGCAAACCTGGAGACCACGAAGACGCAGGCTGCAACAGTGCTTGCAGTGCCAACATCATAGATTCATGGTGAACATGAGGAAGTCTCTGTTAATGATGGCTCAGGACCAGATCTTCATTGGCGCAAGGTTTCAAACCAGCAAAGGGTTGGTCTCCCTGACAGAGAAAATAATTATCAAGCTCCACAATCATTTGGCAGGTGATAGGTGACTTAGTGGCAAACCATTTTTCCAGTGCCATAGGCCAGTTTTCACCTGAACAAGGTTGTGAGGTACATCCTGGCTCATTGGTCCCCACCACCTCAGGACTTGCCCATAACGATTGCTATGACAATGGACATGAGAAACAAACTTTTATGGTGGAAACAGTCATTAAATATCCAGAGCGGAGTCCAGTTGTTACGTCTGCATCCGCTCTTACTGACAATCAATGCCAGAGCAACAGGATGGGGGGACTGGATAGGATGTTAGCAGGTCCAGGGCCACTGATCAAAGGACCCCAGTTGAGGTCCTTTAACTGGAGGGAATTGGGGGTGATTTAGTTGGCACTGCTGCCTTTTGCTCTTCAACTGATGGACAGAACTGTTCTAAACAGAACAGACAACCACACAGCAAAGTCATACGTCAACCAATTGGCAGGCACAAAGCTCCTAGCACTGTCGAGGACCTCAGATCAGATCTTACTGTGGGCACAGGACAGGATCTTAGATATGCAGAAAATCAGCATTCAAAGGAAATCAGATACCGGAGCAGACAGACTGAGAAGGGACATCCCTTCTCGTATGAGTTCTATAGCAGGAAGGTATTTGCCAGGATTTGTCAGAGATGGGGTCCTCCAAGGGGTTATAAGTTTGCATCGGCGCTGAACACCCTGCTTCCTCTATTCTGCTAAAGGCTGAGGGAGGAGAGGGCTTGGGCAGTGGATGCCCTTTCTTGTACTTGGCTGGAGGAATTTCTCTATGATTTTCCACCATTCTCTCTTCTTCTAAGGCTTCTGATCAGGTTAAGGCAGGAAAGATCTGCAGTGATTTGATAGCCAGCATGGCCCACTCTGCAGGGTTCCTTCTGATCATGACAATGAAAGTGGGGCATTTTTTTTTTTGTAGCCCCATCTCCCATGCACATTTCCCTGTCTTCACACAAATATCTTGAGAACCCTCAGACTGATGGCCTGAAAGTTGAGAGGGCAGGGATGATAGAGAAGGGTATTTTGGAGAGAGTGGCTTCCTCTATTAATGCTTCTACGAATGCTGTCTTCTTATGCAAGGCATTGGGCTTCGTTCCAAAGATGTTGTGGGTCCAAACACTTGATTTGTTATACTGTTGAGCTATTTAAGGTGTTGGATTTCCTGCAGGATGGGTTCAATCAATCAATCAATCAATCAGGGATTTATAGAGTGCACTACTCACCCGTAAGTGTCTCAAGGCGCTGGGGGGAGGGGTTTCGGGCAGCTCCGAGGTCATCCGAAGAGTCAGGTCTTGAGGTCCTTTCTGAAGGCTTGCAGTGTATGGCTTCGTCTGATGCTGCGGGGAGTTCGTTCCAGGTCTTGGCCATGATGTAGGAGAAGGATCTGCTTCCTGTTTTGGCACTATGGATGCGAGGGATTTCGGCCATGGCTAGGTCGTCGGAGCAGAGGTTTCTCTTGGGGGCTTGGAATGAGATGCTATTGTTGAGGTATTGGCGTCCATTGTCGTGGAGGGCTTTGTAGGTGTGCATGAGCAGCTTGAAGGTCACTTTTTTTCCGATGATGCCGAGGTTGCAGGCGTGATCTGTGGGGTTAGGAGGCTTTCCGAGGGCGGGGGACCACCAGGTGTCGTCCCACGTGGTGGGGTGGATTAGAGGATGAGGACTTCCGTTTTCTCCGAGTTGAGCTTCAGGTAGCTGCTGCTCAACCAGGATGCAATGTCCTTCATTCCCTCCTGGAAACTGTGCCTGGTGATGTCGGGTTCTTTGGTGAAGGAGAGGATGAGATGGGTGTTGTCGGCGTAGGAGATTATGCTGAGTCCATGTTTTCTGACGATGATTGCGAGGGGAGCCATGTAGATATTGAAGAGCGTGTGGCTGTGGGAGGATCCTTGGGATCTCCCCATTTGATCTCTGTGGGTTTGGAGAGGAAGGGTGGGAGTATTATCCTTTGTGTTCTGCCAGAGAGAAAAGAGCTGATCCAGTCCAAGGCAGTTCCCTGTATGCTGGTGTTGTGGAGTCTGGTGGCTAGTGTGCGGTGGCAGACAGTGTCGAAGATTGCTGAAAGGTCTAGTAGGATGAGGGCTGCAGTGTGGCCTTGATTGAGCAGTGAGCAGATGTTGTCCGTGGCGTTTAGGAGGGCGATGTTGATGCTGTGGTTGTTGGGTGTTGATGGATTTCTTGGTGGCTTTGGCGGTGAAGGGGAGGAGAGAGATGGGCCTGTAGTTATTGAGGTCCGTTGGGTCTGCGGAGGGCTTCTTGAGGAGGGGTTTGGCTTCGGCACGTTTCCAGTCATCTGGGAATGTGCCTGTTACGAGGGTGCAGTTGACTGTCTGTCATAGTTCTGATGCCATGGCGGAGGCAGCTCTGTGGAAGATGTGTGACGGCCAGGGGTCAGTGGGTGCTCTGGAGTGGATGCTTCTTATAGTCTTTGAGGTGTCTTCTGTGGTGACAGGGGTCCAGGTGAGGAGGATCAGCTGGGTGGCGTTGCTGGTGGATGGTGTTGGGTCGGTGCCTTGGTCTTGGTCGTTGAAGTTGTTGTACTCTTGTGGTGCAAGAAGGAGCTGAGTTTGTTGCTGAGGTCCTGGGAGGGAGGGATGTCAGAGATTTCGCTGTGGGGTCTGGTGAATTTTTGTATGATGTTGAAAAGTTCCTTGGAGTTGTGGGATTTGGAGAGGATTCTGTCCTGAATGAAGTTTCTCTTCGCAGATATTATGAGTTGGTGGTGTGCCGACATGGCGGCTCTGTAGGCGGTGCGTGCTTCCGGGGATTTGCTATTCCTCCATGCTGTCTCCAGTCATCGGCACAAGCGATTGGATTCTTGGAGGTCCGTGATGAACCAGGTGGCTTTCGTGTTGTGTCGTCTGTCAGAGTTCTGGAGGAGGGGAGCGTGTTTGCGCAGTCGGCGATCCATTGGTGGAGGTCTTAGGCTGCAGAGTTGGCATCGGTCATGGTTGGGGGAGGAGTGTGGCTGAGGACGAAGGTGAGGTGCTCTTCGGTGATCCTGCTCCACTTTCTGCATGGTATGTGTGGCGCTGGCTTGTGTGTGGTGGGTTTGAGAAGGAGAAGTGGTCCGTCCAGGGAGGCTGTGTGCTGTGACTGAAGTGAATGTTGTTTCCTCCAGCGAAGATGGGGTCAAGAGTGTGTCCTGCCGTGTGGGTGGGGGGTGGTGACAAATTACTTCAGCCCAATGTTGCCGAGGTTCTCTAGGAGGGTGGTGGAGTTGGGGTCGCTGAGGTTGTCAAGGTGGAAATTCAGGTCTCCGGGCAGTACGTAGTCCGTGGAGGTGAGGGCGTGGGGTGCGATGTAGTCTGCGTTAGTGTATGTGAATGGGAAGTGGGGTCTGGTGGTCTGTAGGCGAGAGATCCGCATAGAGTCGTTTTGGGGTTGGGCTGGATCTAGAAATGGATGAGTTCCATCGGGGTTGAGGCGTTGTTCGAGATGAAGGTTGGCAGTCAGAGGGAGCTTTTGTGGATGATGGCGAGGCCTCCTCCAGGGTGGTTGGGGCGGTCTTTCCTCAGGATTTTGTACCCGTCAGGGATGGCGGTTGCGATGCCGAGAGCGGAGCTGGCGTTGAACCAGGTCTCTGTGAGAAAAGCGACGTCGGGCGAGAGGGTGTTGAGGAGGTCCCAGATTTCTACTGCGTGTCTCTGCAGGGAGCATACATTGAGGACGATGCAGCTGAGGGGTTTGGGTGCGCTGGCTTCCGGAGGGTTGGCGGTAGCTGTCTGGGTCCCGGAGGTGGGGGAAGGTGCAGCAGCAATGTCGGCAGGAGAACACACCTTGGGTGTTGCTTGGCGTCGAGAGCTGGCAGTTGTTATTGCACCCAGGGTTGAGTGCGTGGAGAATGCTGGAGTCGTAGTGGTGGGGTGTGCGAGGAGCAGGGTCCCTTGCGCTGATCGCAGTCGGGGACGGGCGCAGACAGGCTTGCCTTTGGCACGCCCGCTGCGCGTGTCAGCTTTGCGCCCGCCATTAAGTAGGGGTCAGGTGGAGGGAGAGCAGCTGGGAGGCGGTGGCAGGAACACGTGGGGGGAGGGGCCACGGGGCAGCAGCTGCGGAAAAAACTGAGGCAAAGAGAAAAAAAGGAAATTAGAGAAAAACAGAGAAAAAGATGGAAAGAAAAAGGAACAAGCATTGGCATAGCCAATAGATCTCACTTTTGGGACCTTCTAAGTATTTAGTTATGCAGCACAATATCCTTGGTGCAACAACATCAACTGTTGCATGGCTAAACACTTATAAGGTCCCAAAAGCAAGACCTATTGGCTATGCCAATGCTTGTTTACATAGTAACTGTTGAGTATCAGCTACGTCCTACTCCCAAATAGACAGCTAGCATGTCAACCGATCAGAGTGAGAGAGAAAGAGAGATTTAGAGAGAGAGATATATATATATATATATATATATAGAGAGAGAGAGAGAGAGAGAGATTTAGAGAGAGAGAGAGAGATTTAGAGAGAGAGAGATTTAGAGAGAGAGATTTAGAGAGAGAGAGAGAGAGATTTAGAGAGAGATTTAGAGAGAGAGAGGTTTAGAGCGAGATTTAGAGAGAGAGATTTAGAGAGAGATTTAGAGAGATTTAGAGAGAGGGAGATATTTAGAGAGATTTAAAGAGTGAAATTTAGAGAGAGAGAAAGAGGAAGAGATATTTAGAGAGAGAGATTTAAAGAGTGAGATTTAAAGAGAGAGATTTAGAGAGAGGTAGATTTAGAGAGAAAGAGATTTAGAGAGAGAGAGAGATTTAGAGAGAGAGAGAGATTTAGAGAGAGAGAGAGAGAGAGAGATTCAGAGATTTAGAGAGAGAGATTGAGAGATAGAAAGAGATTTAGAGAGAGAGATTTAGAGAGAGAGAGATTTAGAGAGAGAGGTAGAGAGAGAGAATTAGAGAGAGATTTATAGCGAGAGAGAGAAAAAGAGAGATTTAAAGAGAGAGAGAGAGAGAGAAAGAGAGAGAGAGAGAGAGAGAGAGAGAAAGAGAGAGAGAGAGAGAGAGAGAGAGAGAGAAAGAGCAAGTGGGAGAGAAATTTAGAGAGAGAGAGAGAGGAGAGAGAGATTTAGAGAAAGAGACAGAGACCTTGTGCCACTGACAGTGACTGGTGTAAAAAAAAGTACATTGTGGTGTACTAGTGTGCACAATGTAGCCTGGTTGTGTCGCAATATAAACAAAAGGCATTGTGATGTACCAGTAAACACAATTCACCCAAATTGGGGTATAAAATAAGGGTACTGCGGTGCACTAGTGAGCACAATTCACCTGGATTGTGGTATATTTCGTACAAAGGTGATTGTGATATACTGGTGAGTTAAATGTACCTTGTCTGTATTGTTATGTAAACAGGGGCCTAATGATACAGCGTTCATATTTCATGACGATATTATGACGCATGTTTATACCAGACTGTATTCTGGCTGTGATATTCTTGTTCGATAGCGGCAGACACACAATAGTCGTACAGGATGAGGCATTGTGCAATGTACAGACACTGTGCATGCTCAAACTTCTAGGATGTTCACTACACTGTTTGCAGATTGTTTTCACAACCTTCTTACATGAACCAACGGTCCCATATTTGAAGATCTGAAGGAGTCTGATAAAGGGGTGATGTCAGAAGCACCAAGACGTTTGGGCAGATGGTTAAGGGTGTGTGGAAGTCACACATTCAAGTCCCGGTTACCCAGTGGCTCCTTGTGTGATCTGAGGCACATTCTTTTTCTCATTGTACAATGACTGATCAACTGCATAGTGCGAGAGGTCGTAGAGTTCCATATGGCGTAAATGTATTAACTCAAGCGTTAATGGGAAATACTTTCGTGAGCCTGCGCTGTAATGTGAGGTAACACTGGTGCGGGAGTGACACTTATTGAAGTGTCCTGATACTGGTGAACGTGTTTGAAGGCCCTGTAAATCCCTTCCTAGGGGCTGTGTCAATGTTGGAACATTTCAACCAAACGAAGAGAGAAAGGTTGTATCAAAAGCAGCCAAAAGTGTGAAGATACAGCACTAAAATTCAGTGACAGCTCCTAGCTGGTGCCCGCTCCTCGTGCGCTGGAAAGATGCAGTTACGTGAAAAGTGCAAGTTGCGCCAGCGACACCCCTGAGGCCCCACTTTGGTGAGATTTTAATTAGGTTAGCTCAGCGGGGGGTAAGGGGGAGGGGTGGCAAGTGAATTCCAACTCTGCAAACATTGGCATCTAACTAGGTAGACTAAAGAGAGTTTCGATTCATTGATTAATCAACTAATCAATAAGGAATTGCATGTGTTTCACAGAAGAGCACCCGTGATACCTTACTGCAGCTTCAGAAGACCCTCAAGCGAAGCTGAAATAGTCAGGAGCTCCGATCACGCAATAGCTCGTGAACACCAACTTCCCGTTCACTACAGTCACATTACTTTACACGCTGGTTGTGCGTAATTTGAGCAGCATAGCCGCCGTGCCAAAAGCTTTCACATTAATTGAGTTGTTTCGTGTCATCTTTTCTTTTGAGAAAGGTTCTAATAAACCACGCACTCTTCCCAGACGTTAAGCCACATTTCATACGATGTGATGCGCGAGGGAGCTGTCATGGTGCTGAACAGCGTGCGCGCGCTCTTGAGAGCAGGGGTTTGTGTTACTGAACAGCAAATGTAAACAAGAGAGGAAAGCCAGATGGCGCCGGGAGCAGCAGCAGCCAGCGGGAGGAGCGGGATGCACTCTGTGGTGGGGGAGGGGAAGGAGCGTTTGAGAGGAAAGCCACATGGCGCCTGATCGAGCGATGCGAGGAACGCGCGTTACTGTGCACGTAACTGCACGCTCTAGGCCAGCAAAAGCTTGTGGTGGGATTTCTAAAGCCCACTCACTAAATGTCTCGCCAGTCCAGCGCATGCGCAGGCTCAGGCGAGACCTAAAAATAGAAAAGAGAGCAGGCAGAAAAAAGGCTGTCAGAGCAGATCAGTAGAAGAGTAAGACTCTCCCACTGGACCACCTGGGATGAGGCACAGGCAGTAGCCTGCCGGTGGAGGAGGATCTGGAATACCTACCAGGAACCAGAAAGGCACAGGGGGCAGAGCCTCAAGAATGGAGCTGTGCGAGGGGAGAGCAATTTCCCTAACCAGGAGGTCAGAGGTCTTGCTCTGGGGTTGATGATTTCAATCCCTAAAACTCATAGGGCAGCCATTAGGGTCTATAGACCCTCTTGGGATAATCTTCAGGATGATCTCGTTCAGAGGTTATTTAAGGGGTTCCTTAACCTGAGGTTTTTGTCTAGACCTGTTTTCTCTTCTTCGTATCTCTCTCTGGTCCTTGTGCTCTTGAAGCGATCTGCCTTTGAACATCTTGCGAAGATTGACCTAAGAATGCTTACCTTGAAGGCTTTCTTCCTGGTAGCGATTACTTAAAGTAGAAGGTTGGGAGAATTGGGTATCTTGTCAGTGAGGCATCCCTTTTTTTGAGTGTTTGAGGAGAGAGTGGTACTCCATCCTAGTCCATCCTTTATGCCCAAAGTTAACTTTATTTTCCGCAGGAAGTCATTTGTCCAGTGTTTCAACGTAACCCTAATTTTCCTGATGAGAAGGAGTTACACTTGGTGTGAAGTGTGCAATTCTCATTTACCTAGACGGGTTTTCAGAGTTCACTGTGACTTTTTCTCTGTTTGTAAAGTTTGGACCATCCAGGAGGGGCTTTAAACCTTCCATTCAGATTCTTGTAGGTGGGTCCGTTCCTTATTAGCCTTGGTATATAGGAAAGCAAGGATGCCTTATCCATCTGGTGTAGAAGGTAGATCCACCAGAGTTATTTCTACCTCCTTTGCAGAATCACAGAGAGTGTAACTGATAAAAGGTTTCAGGCCTGGGATGTAGTCTACACCCTCTAGTTTGGTCAGACATTCCAGGGTAATGCATGAAATTGACCTAGAGGAGGTTTGTGGATCAAAGGTACTGTCTTCTGTGAGGCAATAGAGAAAGGCCTGATTCCAAATAAATAAAAAACATAATTCCGTTGTGGTGGTCTATGTCACTGCTTGCTAAAACTCAATTTGTAATCAACATTAGACATCAGAGAGCAGAGACCTCTTTGCTCCACCTTCTGGCCAGGTAGTAGAAAATGTCTATTTCAGGGGGAAACCATCATCAAACATTAAAACAGATACAATATACATAATTTTTTAAATACATAAAAATACATCTCAATGTAATTATAAACATGCACAATTGATGGGGAAACCCTCAATCAAACATTGATGGGCGATTCCTGGGGTGTTCCCCCATCGATTGATGAGGGAAATCTCCATCATACATTAAAACAGATACAATATACATACTTTTTAAAATACATAAAAAAAACCTCTAAAAAAATCACATCAATAGTTAAATTCAACATGCCAATCTATCACAGACATGCCTGAACTCAAGCTTGGCATTAATGAAGCTGCACTTAACTGACAAATATGATTATGATATACAAACTCTATTTCTTTCATCAGGTGCAGTTTGAGAGTGCGTTAAACTTAGAATTGAAGGAAGGACCTTTGTACTGTCAGCAAAATGTGGGCTAAGCCATCTTAAATGCAATATGTGTATACGAATCTGTGATTGCTGCAATGTACGAAAATGTGATTATGTATGTGTAATGACCAACAAGTTGCAAATAAAAAGAATTGATAAAAAAAAAAACTTAGAATTGAATTGCAGAAGCATTGGGAAGAGTAGTATTTATATCAAGGGCCACCAGGCCTTTGGCTAACTCTTCAAAGACCAATCTCAGTGCGATATAATCATATGAGTCGTTAGGGAGGGAATAACGTTTAACATGTAAGACAGTCGATCGTATGACGGATCAGCAATGGGGACAATGTCTTATTAAGCAAATTCCCTTTGTTCCGCAATTAGTTGTTATCCTCCCTAGTATTAAGAGGCAATTTAGGGACATTGACAATATACAACACCCTACTTCTACTAAATACAAGGTGTGTAACATGCAATGTCCTCCCCAGTTTTCTCTTTGCACACATGTTATTGTAATGGTGTGAAAGAACATTTCGCAGACTCACTAGTTATATGTGTACAGGATGTCACTCTCTGGCTCTGGGGAAAGGATTAGGATGAGGAATAGTTGAAAGGGTTATGAGTCTTACCTGATCTATCAACTCTGTAGCCACCGTCTTCTCCCACCTGACCAAGGTTTGCTTTCCTTCTTATTTCTGGGTGGATATTGGTATTACTGTCAAAGCACATACTCCCATTCTGTTGCCCAGAAAAGGGTGGCTCCCCACCTTCGAAGCAAAGGCAGTGCCACCTTGAAATAGTTTATTGAGTTTCATGGATAGCGCCAAGACTACTTCTTTTAGTGACTGATTTCAGACCTCTTTGAATGGATTATGCTTCATTGGTCATCATTGCCATTGAACTTAGCTGCAGAGGTCATCTGCTGTGTCACTTTGCCCTTTATGTCAGTAGACATATTATTCACAGATATCATATTCATCATATGGTTATCAGCCAAACTTGGGGTGGATATAACTTTGGCACGTTGTTAGAAGGAGATAGCACCGTGAGTGATCTGTTTGAGAGGTAGCCCCCTTATTCATAGGATTTGGAATGCCACTTGCCCATTGGCCTGAAGATCTATTGGGTGTAATTCTCCCTGGTAATTAATCAGATATTTGCCTCATACCACCATTCTTCTTTGTTTTCTTAAAAATACTAAGGACCTTGGGAGCTGGTTTAGAGCCATGATTCCTTCAGCAATCAATTCAAACTACTCAGCTAGGTAATCGATTACGTCAAGCATACATTTCTCAGCAGCATGCCTTTCAGATTTCTTACTCTTCCCAGCACCTTGCAAGCTTTCTGTTGCTTTCGTTTTTTGCATGTTAAATCACTATTTAGACAGAGAACTTTCTATAACCCTACTGTATGGAACACCGCTGCTCACCCAGCCCCTTTCCTGCAATTATCAAAAACAGTTTGCCAATTGAGTCAAGGTTCGCGAGCAGCCATCTTCAATGACCAATTAGAAACACATCACTAGAAGGGATGCTGGGCGGCAGTGTTCCTGGCTGCAAGACAGTTAAACAAGCACAGGCGCTACACCAAATCTCAATCAAGTGAAGCAGTTCACACAGGAATGACAGCAAAAAGATTGCACTCAGGTATACTCTGGACATAGCCTGGTCAAGATGGCAATAATAGCACTTGTTCACAATTAGTCATTAAGATCATAAAGCTGATAATCCTTGAGAACAGGCAAAGGCAGGGGAGGAGTGGTTTGCCCACTCCTAAGTGCACATGACTGTTTGGCTGGCCCTCTCGGGCCGCCCAAAACAGTCATGCACACTTTCCTTGTTCTCCATGCAGTCCGCTTTACAACCTACGTGGAGAACATGCCCAGAACCCCATTCCCTGGCTGAGCATCGAACCAGGACGCTCAGATCAATCACAACGCTGCATAACAGAGTTGTGATTTGTCAGGGGAGCCTGGGTGCTTACCAATCACAACGTTGCATTACAGCGTTGTGATTAGTCAGTGGGGCCTGACTGTGCTTCCTGTTCCTCGAGTTTGACGAGGAGAGCAGGAGTAGAGACACGGGACCCGGTGGCAAGGTAAGTTTATATATATTTTTTTTTTAATTCTTTTTATTGGCATTCAAGAATATAAGCATACATACATCACTTTCCGTGAAAATGGGTACGTTACATGAACGGACAAATAGACCAACGTCAATATAGAGAGTACGTATATGTCTTGTTCCGTGTGGAAGTGGTCTGTATGGTAGCAGATCATTGCCTGTATAGAAAACTGGGGAGGAGAACCAAACTGGGGGATGCCATGGAGTTCTGAGTGACGAGGTCTAGGCTATGTCCCAAGTCTGCCATTGCCCATTCGGCTATATAGCTGCCTCCCATCTAGGGGGGGTGGGTGTGTGCACAATCCGGGATGAGGAGCCGCGGGGTGCATCAGGTGAGTAGAGGGGGGAACTCAGCTGGCCCGGAGGTGGTGCGGGGGGACACTGGGGGGATCCCCCGCCATGGAGACCCGGACCGCGTGAGGCGGTGCGGCGTCGGGGTTATTTATGTTGGCTACCAGTGCAGCTGGGGTCTGAGATTGTCTGAATTGGTGTAGTAGGAGCGCCCACTCTAAAGAGATTGGGGTTTTATGGGTACCTTTGGCCTCCTCTCGTATTGTGTCCTCCTCCGCAGCAGCCCATTTAAGAACCGCCCCTACCCAAGCTGCAAGTGGAGGACCAGTAGGGGACCGCCAGTGCATTGTTATACAGAGTTTGGCCAATAGGTGGGCCAGGAAGACGAAGCGCATCGACACCTTGTGTCGCTTTCTCCGCCCCAGGATACTCAACGCGCATCCCTCCCAGGTAGTCAAATGGGTCAGCCTAGTGAGATCTCTGAGTGTTGAGTGGATAGAAGTCCAATAGTTCTGAATGCCCGGACAGGTCCAGAACATGTGAAAGAAGGCAGCATCCTGCGCCTGACAACGAGGGCATAGAAATGTAGTGTCGGGATAAAAACGTTGAAGGCGCGCTGGCGTCAAATAGGCCCTATGGAGAATGTGGAACTGTATATTCTTAAAGCGGGCATTCCTGGATACTTTTTTGGGGAATTCTATCGCTCTGTCCCATTCGCTGTCGTGAAATGGTCGTCCTGTCTCCTCCTCCCATAGGGCTCGGAGATGCACCAGCAGTGGGGGTGTTAGGTCCCCGATTGATTTATTCAACCATGTAATGAGGTGTCGACCCCGTCCCAGTTGTAAGAGTGTGTGAAGGACTGGGTGTGTGGGAGGCTCCCCTTGCGTGAGGTCAGAATATGGTCGAAAGTGGCTGAGGAGTTGATGGTGAAGCAGGAACTGGCCTGGGGGCAAATCGTATTCCTCCATGAGCTGTCGGTATGGCTTGAGCTGTCCCTCGTCAAATAGCATTTCCGCTTCAACAATGTCCCTCGCCGTCCACTCCCGAAACATGGCGGGTGTGAAAAATCCGTCATTTCTGGGCCAGCCGACCAGCGGTAGTGACGGCGTGTATGGAGGGCAGCGCGGTGCCATGCGGTGGATACGTTGCACACATTTCCGGGCAATGTCCACCTGCAGGGGGTAGGTTCGCGTGGGGCGGGAACCCGGCAGAAGCAGGCGACGCAACTCAGGCAGGGGCACACGTCCCGTGACAGTGCATGTCTCAAGCAGGCATCGCTCCGCCGTCCAATATGAGAGCCATTGGAGCTGCGACGCCAGGAAGTAGGCTTCGAATGAGGGTTCCCCAAGCCCCCCTTGCGTCGTGGGCAGTCTTAGCTTGCCCAGCGCGATTCTGTGCCATCCCTGCCCCCATATTAGAGAGCTGAGGAGCGTATCTAAATCTTTGAAGAAGGAGCGGGGGGGAATCACTGGGAGATTGGTGAAGTAGTACAAAAGCCGCGGGACCAGTATCATCTTTGCCAGGGCTACCCGGCCAATCGGGGCCAACGGTAGACTCTGCCAGAACCCAATGGAGGATCGTATCCCTGCTAGTGCTCTCCGATGGTTCCCCTCAAAAATGTCGATTGGGGAATGATATAATCGAATCCCGAGGTATCGGGGACCCTCCGTCGCCCAGTGCAGTTTCCGGTCACCGATCCAGACCTCCCGAGAGGGGGCGTCCGGGGATAGACCATCGATTTGTCCCAGTTCACCCTCGGCCCCGAGGCCTCCGCAAACTCTGCCAGGGGGGTCTCAATGGTGGTGAGATCCGCCGTCACATCCCGTATATATATGAGAAGATCGTCTGCATACATGGATACACAGTGTGTGACGTCCGCCAGTGGGATACCCCAGGTCTGCCCATCCCCACGGAGCCGGATGGCCAAGGGTTCTACCGCGAGTGCGAATAAGAGGGGCGAGAGGGGGCACCCCTGTCGCGTGCCCCTGTGTATCGCGAATTCCGGGGAGATATATCGACCGAGGCGGATCCGGGACGTAAGATTGGTGTAGAGTAGGCGAGTATAGGCTATGAGCGTGGGGCCGAGACCCACCCGCCCCAGGACTGCGAAGAGGAATTGCCACGTTAGGGTGTCAAACGCCTTTTCAATGTCCAAGATCAGACACGCCGCGTGCGGAAAACGATCCCCAATCTGATCCTGAATGTGAAAGAGGCGCCGAATATTATGAGAAGTATTCCTCCCTGGGACGAAACCGCATTGGTCCGGGTGTACTAACGGGCATATGATTTGAGAGTATCTGTCCGCCAAAAGTTTTCCCAGGATTTTACAGTCAGCTGTGAGCAGCGTGATGGGACGGTAGGAGGCGAGGAGTTGAGGGTCTCGGTCGGGTTTCGGAAATGTCACAATCACCGACGCTCTCATAGAGCTGGGCAGTTCGCCGAGTCTAAGCGCCGAGTCCAATACTGCTGATAGACGAGAGGTCAACTGTGGGGAAAAGGTGGCGTAATATTCAAGTGGGGGCCCGTTAAGGCCAGGGGCCTTGCCGCGGGCCAGTGCTCGTACCGCACTTGTAATCTCAGTTGTTTTTATCTTTGCGTCCAACCCTTTCTGGTCTGCAGCGGCAATTCGGGGAAGGGGAAGAGGGTCGAGGAAGTGGTCGATGGCCCTGGGATCGAGAGACGTGGGAGCAGTGTAGACTGCCGAGTAATGGTGATAGAACGCCTGGAGGATCTCATCCTGAGACTGCACCAGAGTACCCTGGGGGTTTATGATTGCAGTAATAGGCCGGACTTCAGTATCTTGCTTAGCAAGCCATGCCAGGAGTGTGCCCGACTTATCACGTTCCCGATGCATTCGGTTTGCGTATGCCCAAAAATTGTGACGACGCAGGTCCACGCACGCCACCTGGTACTCCGATTTGGCGTGGGCGACCTGAGTTACTGTCGCCACTGATTGATCTGCGGCCTTAGTGGCCGCAGCCAGTTGCTGCTCCGCCTTCTCTAGGGCTTGCTCCAGGGTGTGTCGCACCCCGGTTCTGTACCGAATGCATTCTCCCCTGGCCACTACCTTGAAACCATCCCACTCGACCAGGGTTGACGACGCGGTACCCGCATTATGCGTAAAGTAGTCTTGGATGCTACGTTGGTGGTCATGTGTAAAGGTCTGGTCCGTGAGACACTCCCGTGACAGCCGCCACGTAGGGGGTGGGGTGGCAGCCATCATATCCAAGCGCCTTAACTCCGTTTCTTCTTATTCCCTCCCTCTCCCTAAGGTGGATAACCTACTTATCAGTGTGCAAACTGATACCGGCACTCTCACCCTTCTGCTTCTATACCGGCCTCCCAACCCCATGCCATCCTTTCCCACCATCCTGGGTGAACAGTTGTCTAACCTTCTAACGCTGCACTCTAGTTTCGCCCTTTTTGGCGATTTAAACTACTGGTTCAATGACACTAATGCTGGTCCCCATGCCACTGAGCTTTTCGAGACTCTTAATAGTCTGAACCTCACGCAACAGATCACCTATCCCACTCACAATAAGGGTCATATCTTGGACCAGATTTGGACTTGTAATCTGGGATCATCTCCACCTGATGTCTCCCCCTGTGTCTGGTCTGATCATTATCTAGTTGATACTATCATTACTATCACCGGTCAGATTCCCCCTCCTCTGATGGCTGGCGGTTCCTCACGGAAATGGAGTACTTATGACTCTCAAGGCTTTCTTACGGCCCTTGCCGATACCCGTCCAGCCTTCCTCCCCTCAAATGATATAGACAGCATCGAACATGATCTTGGCTCTTGGCTAGAATCGGCCAGCAACCTCTTTGCCCCCCTGGTCAAATTTCCTAGTACTAGGCACCGCAGCTCCCATAGATGGTTCTCTGGTGATCTCAAGCTCCTGAAATTAAAAACACGTCAATCAGAACGCACCTGGAGACGCGACTACTCCGACTTAGCTCGACAGTCCTATCTAGCTGCGCGTAAAGAATATAAAACTGCCATCAGCCTAGCCAAAATGGAACATTTTTCCCACAGGATTTCGTTGGCAGCTGATAAATCTAAGGAGGTGTTCAGAGTTATGGATGAACTCACCACTGATGACAGAACCCTCCCAGCCCAGACCCCTACTCAAGAGGCCTGTGACACCCTCAATTCTTTCTTTCTAGATAAAATTTCGAAAATCAAAAAATCCATCCCTTCCTCTCCCCAGTCCCCTCCACCGGTTCTCTGTACCAACTATCCCTCGACTTTCTCTCTTTTCCCAGTCCTGGATTCCACTTCACTAGCGGAACTGGCAATCCGGGTGAAATCTGGTTCCCCGAATGATTGCTGCCCGCCATCTGTCCTACGAAGCATATGCCTGAACCTGCCTGACTGCATTCTACCTTTACTTAACGGGGCACTTAACAGCGGCATCGTTCCGACCTCTTTCAAGGAGGCCATTCTAGTGCCTCTTCTTAAAAAACCTGGCGCCGATCCCGCGGAGCCCTCGAACTACCGCCCCATCTCCCTCCTTCCGTACTTTTCAAAATTGATGGAGGCCCATGTCACCCGGTGTTTATCAAACTTTATTGAATCATCCAACCGCCTCGAGCCCAACCAAGCTGGTTTCAGACCTGCCCATTCTACTGAGCATGTTATTCTGGCAGTCCTGGATACACTCAGGAACAACGCGGACGCCGGGCTTCCCCAAGCCCTTGTCCTCCTGGATCTATCAGCCGCGTTCGACACGGTGGACCATAACATCCTTCTCCACCGTGTCGGGCAGGCAGGCATCCAGGGTACCGCCCTCAGTTGGGTTAAGTCCTTCCTTACTGGAAGAACACAGGCGGTCCGCCTGGGGCCCTTTACTGCTACCAAAACCCCCACGTCCTGTGGAGTCCCTCAGGGCTCCTCTTTATCGCCGCTATTATTTAACCTATATCTCCAGCCCCTGATTCAATCTCTTCAAAAATGGGACATTGTCGTCTATAACTATGCCGACGACTTACAGATCATTCTTCCGCTTAATTCTCCTCATGCCATCAAAACTTTTCATGCAGTCATGATTCACATTCAAGGTTGGATGAACCAGAATCAATTGAAACTTAACCCCGGGAAAACTGAGCTTCTCCTCCCGGGACTCAGCCACACTCACTGGGGCCCGCAGTTTTGGCCCCCGGAGCTAGGCTCCCCCCCAATCCCTTTGAAAGCCGTAAAGAGTCTGGGAGTGATTATTGACTCTGAACTTTCTCTCAGAGCACAGGTGGGTTCGGTAATATCTTCCTGCATGTACCAACTGCGGAAGATCCGTAAAGTCCGCCACCTTCTTCCCTCTCTTGCACTCACCCAAGTTGTCATCTCACTGGTGCTCTCCCGTTTGGACTTCTCTAACTCCATCTATCATGGCCTTCCCTCATCTCTGACACATCGTCTCCAAGTTGTCCAGAACCAAGCGGCCCGTTTAATTTCTAACACCCCTAGATGGCAGTCAGCCAAACCTCTACTCCACAGTCTTCACTGGCTCCCGATCGACCAAAGGGCAGCTTTCAAGGTGGCTTGCCTCACATTCAAAACCCTTCATTGCCCTGGTCCCGCGTTTGTAAAATCTCTTGTTCGTTCCTACCATCCTCAGCGTGATCTCCGATCTGCCCACAGCTATCTGCTAGCCACCCCCAAAATCAGAACCAAGAAATTCGGTGGTCGCCGGTTTTCCCATCTTGCCCCTGGACTTTGGAATCCCCTCCCACTCTCCATTAAATCCTCCTCCTCTCTTATGAACTTCAGGAAACTTCTTAAGACTTATCTTTTCCCTCTTCTCAGTTAGAATCCCGTTTTCTCTTGCCTCCCCCTCATTCACTCTGTCTGTCAGCGCCAGGAAGCTTCGGCGATAGTGCGCTTTACAAATCTCACCTAAGATAAGATAAGATAAGGAACAGGGTGGTGCGGGGGTCGCCACTGGAGGCCGAGGAGGTGCGCATCATGGTCGGAAACGACTCTACCCAGATAGTCCGAGTGACATATTTGCGGGAGAAGCGCTGCAGTGCATAAGAATCCGTCAAGCCGAACTCGTAAATTATGAGGAATGGAGTGGAAAGAGTAAATGCGGATCTGGGGATGGTGCAGCCTCCATGCGTCCGTGAGGGACCAGTGTGCGGCCCACGCTTTAAAGCGGTCTATTTGTCTATAGGTGGGAGAGTGTGGGAGTGGAGGGTGTGAGCGATCCAGCACCGGGTCCAGGATACAGTTGTAGTCCCCTCCTAGTAGCCAGGGCACCTGTGTGAATTGAGCCAACGAGATTGTGAGTCGGTCCCAGAATTTATCCTGGTTGACATTTGGGGCGTATATACTGCCTAAGAGGACAGCCCTTCCGTCTAAGAGACCCTCTAGTAGGACGTATCTGCCTTCGTCGTCCACCACCCGTCTTAGTTCCCGAAAAGGGGTTCCTGGGCGAATCCATATCAGTGCCTCTCTGGCAAACGAGGAGTAGGTCGTGGCGCAGATAAGTCCGCGCCATTTTACTCGCAGTTTGCCGACTTCGGTTGCATTAAGGTGGGTTTCTTGTAAGCAGAGGATAGATGCCTTCTGTCGTTTCGCATAGGCGTATATCGCGTAGCGCTTACGTGGGGTATGTAGACCACGTGTGTTGAGTGTGAGTATATTAATGTCTGCGCTAGTTGTCAGTCGTGCCATAGATGGTCGGTTCTGTGTGGGGACGGGGTGTGGTGTCCCTTAGAGAAATCGCATAGTAGACCCTCAGGGACGTGCTGCGTTGGAGGGGGGCAGGCGGACTGGAAGCCTGGAAAACGGATGTACTGTGGTGTGAAACTCCATGGCGAAGTGGGACATATGCAAACCGGGGTGTGAACAACGTATGGGGATGCGGAAAACTGTCCCAATACTCAGGACTCATTGTGCGGGTAACGATGTGTCCAAACTACCTCCCGTAACACTATAGGGGGGAGAACTGCTTTATATGATAGGGGGTGACGATGTGCTAGTGCGAGGCCGCACGCTGAGTGGGCATGTAGTAGGATCGCCGTGTATCTGGAGCAGAGTGACTGTCCCTGTGGGTGCCATATCATGGGTGCTAGGTGCGCATCACAGAGAAGGATACCAAGAGTCCGTGTGCCTGAGTTGCCTCAGGAGAGAGGAGGAGAGGGCGGTCCATCCAATAGTCCATCTGCAGTTTGCGGAGTGGCGTGGGGGGGCGCCGCCTGGTCCGCCCCCGAGACGGTGCTGTCACTGTCGTTGTCGCCATCGGATGAGAACAGGTGCGGAGGTCGATCTATAGAGTCTGAAGGTTGTGTGGTGCGCAGGTCGATCACCGCTTGTAGAGCTTCCCGTCTTTCTCGCATAATCTGTTCGAGATCCGGCGAGTCTTGGGCGCCTTGCGTTGGTCGGGACTCGATGTTACGGAGCTTCTTGGGCCGCTTCCGGGCGTGGAAAGTTTTGAGAGGGGAGCTCTTCTGGGGACGAGGATCGGATGCCCGCGAGCAGTGTTGATCTGTCCAATCTTGTGCGGCCTCCGCGGATGCGAAGAAGAGGGAGGATCCTTTATAGATAATCTTGAGGCGGGCCGGGAAGAGCAACGCATATTGGATCTTATTGTCCCGTAGCCTCCGCTTTACGTCCAGAAAGGAAGATCTCTGTTGTTGCACCGCTCGAGCATAGTCCGGGAAGATCATGATGTGGCTGTTTTCCACTCGCAACGGTGCAGCCAGTCGCGCCGCCCGGAGCACCGCATCTCTATCCTGGAAGTGCAGGAACTTGGCGAGAAATGGTCAAGGAGACGTGCCGGGCGGGGGCTTTCGGGCCGGAACTTGGTGAGCCCGTTCTATGGAAAAGAATGGTGTGCGGTCTGCAGGCGGGGTAAACGACTTCAGCCACGTGTCCATGTATGCAATAGGGTCGGCGCCTTCGACTCCCTCCGGCAGCCCCAGCACTCGGATGTTGCAGCGTCTCGAGCGGCCCTCCAAATCCTGCGCGTGTTCTTCCACCGCAGCTAGACGGGTAAGGACCCCCTGGAGCGTCTGCTGTTGCTCTTTTAGTATGGGCTGTATTTCCGCAAGTGTCCGCTCCTCCGTACGCACCCGGTCCGCCAACTTCCAGTGGTCATCGCGGAGGAGATTTACATCCGTCGCCAGGGTACCAAGGCGTTCTTCCATAGACAGACGGGATAGTTCAATGGCGGCGAGGACCTTATCCAGCTTGTCCGAGATCGATAAGTCTGTGGAGGCCACCGTGTTGGGGGACCACGTCGAGGTCCGAGGCATGTTCTCCGGGGCCGTCTCCGGGATCACTTGATGCTGCGCGGGTTTTGACTTCCCCATCGTGAGTCCACGTGGTCCGGACGAGTCGGCAGTGTCCGCCGGGTCGCAGGAGCCCCAGTGACGCAAGGAATCCACGGAAGGGTGGAAGGCGCAGCCGCGTTGTCTCACGGGTGAAGCCGCCCAGGGAAGCCGCCGTCCGAGCCGGCCCACCAAGGTCCCCCTCGTGGACCAAGCACAGGAATCGTCCACACCAGCCACCAGGCACCAGACTCAGGGCGCTCCCAGCACCAGTCCACCCCTCGCGGGGTCTCCGCCGACGGCTGGCGCCACGGGGTATCCTCCGCGGCCGCCTCAAGGTCAAGGGGGGGAGCGTAAGCACCGTCCTCGTGGCCCCTGTGCAAGCCCAAGTCCTTCTCAGGGTCTACTGTCGAGGCGAGGCCATCAAAGTCCCTCGGCGGGTAGGCGGTCAGCAGGTCTGGAAAGGGCACAGCAGCTCCCGCGGGTTGCGCCCAAAAGGCCGTTGCTTCGGTAGGCACAAGGACCAAGGCCTCACCGGCTGTATTGAGAGGGATGCGATGTCCCGTGGGCGGCCATGTTAGGGTCAGGCAATCGCTGGTCGGGTCGGTTGAATGCCTCCAGGTCCTGCCGTCCGCACGAAAGCCCAGCTCCCCCTTAGCCCCCTCCAGCGCCAGTCACATGGAGTACCTTGGGTACACGGGGGCCGCCCACGGGTCCGACTCCGGGTCTCAGCGGGCTCAGTGGATTCAAAATGGGGGGTGCACTTGGGCCAGCAAAGTCCCTCCGCTCTCCGATGCCCCACGTCTCTCTCCGGGGGTCCGCTCCCCGCTCACACTCTCCGAGTGCCAGCGCGATCAGGGCGAGACGCGTTGTCAGCTTCCCCGTCTCCCCTCACGGCATCTCTCGTATCGTACAGAAGCGCTCCGCCGCCATCTTACGGCTCTAGATGCGGCGCTGGCGGCAGTAGTCAGACCAAGTCTCGTCCTGAGGGCTAGGGATGCGCCCAGGCATCCACCGTCCCCCCGCTGTGATGCAGCCACCTTCCGATGCCCTCTGCATCGATCAGCACCCGGTGAGACACGCCATATAGCTGCCGAGAGGCGCCCAGACGCGGAGCCTCAGCAAAGCCGAACCACCATCGTGGGTCGCTTAGCCACGCCCCCCGCAAGGTAAGTTTATATATATATATATTTTATATTGTAACTATAACTTGTGCCCCAGGGAAACTATAATTCGTTTGTTCACCATACACAGTTTTCTCATCAATAATGTTACTGCAAATATTGTAGTGATATTATCAATAATGTCATAGAAGTTGTTATGGGTGATGTAATATGTGGGGTAATTGGCAGTGCACGGCGAGGGCGCAATTTATTGTTACCTTTTCGCACCTAACTATAATGTTACTTTAACCTGTGTTTATTCGGGAAATCTTTAGGGTTTTTGTGACGTAAAGTAATATTTAGTTAACATACGTAAATCCAACCCCCTGCCGCACACGGATTTTGGCCTTCCGCCATGCGGGGCAGCCAACCACCATAAAGGCATCCAATCCCACACTCTGCAGGGCCTTCGGTCATGCACAGCAGTGGGTTGGCAACAAGGCCTGCCCTCTGGTCAGGCCTTCTGGTCAACCCCTCCAAAGGCAGCCAACACCACACTACATACCACCTTCCGCCGTGCGCGGCAGGATTGGCCACAGGACCTGGCCCTGGGGACCCCATCCCTCAGGGCATTTTGTTTTTTTACGGGGAGGGGGGGCCACGTGAGCCCCCTCTGCGAACCTATTATGGCCCTACGGACCCCATTCCCCAGGGCCATATATATTTTAAATGGAAGCCTCATTAGGGCATGATGTTTTTATTAAGGGAGAGGGGGTCACGTGGCCTCCCTCCCCGAGCCATTTAAGGCCATGGAGACTCCATCCCCCAGGGCTGTTTTTTTCATTAAAGGGGAGGGGGCATGTGCCACCCCCTCCTGAGCCTTGTTAGACCCTGGGGACCCCATCCCCCAGGGCCGTTTATTTTCATTAAAGGGAGGGGGGCCGCGTGACCTACCTCCCCAAGCTGTCTTAGGTTCTGGGGTCAACATCCCCCAGGGCCATATATTTTTATTAAGGGAGAGGGGCCGCGTGACCCCCTCCCTGATTCTTGTTAGGTCCCAGGGACCCCACGGCAGTTTGTATAAATTAAGGGGAGTGGGGTGGCGTGGCCCCCGTCCCTGAGGTGTAATGGGCCCCAGTAACCCCATTCACCGGGGCCAATTTTCATAAAGGTGGGTGTCCTGGTGCCCACCCAGGGCATAAACCATTTACTTGGGGTTGCTTAGGGAGCCATAAGGCCGCCGTGGACCCCAGTCATCTTCTCGCATGCAGCGGGAGCCGGCATTGCTCCCACCCGAAGGGAGCAGCTACTAATGCTGCTCCCTCTGGCTGGGAACAATATTTTGATGTGTTTCTCTGCCCGTATCAGTGCAGAATTTCGAAGTTTAAAAAAATTATATTTCCTAACTTTAAAGTCCCTGTAACCTTTGTGTTTTTTCAGGGAATTTCCAAGGCTTTTATCTGAAAGAAACATGTTAGTTATAGACTCCTTACCTTAGAATAACCCCCAGGCGTCAGACTGGATCCGGAAAGTTTCTCGTCAGCAGTACTTCTGCGCGTCATAAGGTGGCGTCGGTCGCCTTCGCCATTGGCGTCGTGGTTGCCGGGATGACATCACAGTAGCTACTTAGAGGCCACCCTCACGCGCTGACGTCAGTTCTTCCTTTTTCAGCACCAGCCAGCGCAGATCTGGAGAGAGCGGTACTTCCAGTCATTTTTTGACTGAACTTTTTGAGCGACTTTTGTTGATGTCTGTTTTGAGTCTAAGACTCCTGGTGCACATAAGGATGCCCGGCTTCAAGGCCTGCAGTTCCTGTACCTGACTGATGTTGGTTACGGATCCGCATCATGTGTGCCTCTTTTGCCTGGAGCGCAACCAGAACTCCAAGTCGTGCTCCGACTTCCGGTCCATGGCTCCAAAGGCTTTGGGAAAGCGGTCCAGAAAGCTTCTTGAGCGTCAGCAGTCGGCTCCGCGCCGTTCAAGGTCGCGAGGGAGGTCGAGGGACCGGTCGCGGAGCCATCACCATTCATTCAAGTCTTCAAAGTCTTCGCACTCGGGGTCGGGTATGTCAAAGCACAAGAAGAAGTCGAAGAACAATCGTCGCTCTTCGACTTCTCTCTGTCGGTCGGCTGACACAACAAGGGATGCGGGCAGTGCCCCTCCTGCGGCTCCGCGCACGGACCCTGAAGAGTTGACTCTGCGGTTTCCTCCCTTCCCGGGACCTAGCGTGACTCCTGCCCAGCTTCGTACATTTTGCGAGGCGATGCATGCCATCTTTGGGCAGCCTGACTCCACTGGCGTGCCTTCGGGACCCGTGGACTTGGTTGAGGGGGCCTAGACCTTCTCCGCCGACGGCTCCGTCGCCGCAGGCCCTCCTTGGATCCTGGCCTGGATCAGGATCGGCGCCAGTTGACCTTATTACGCCTCCGCCACTTCCTCCGACACCGATTCCGCTACCTACGCCGGTCGTGCCCCGGCCGGCGCCGACCCCAGCCTCCATCCTGATGTGGACCCGGAACCAGACCGGCGTCGCCCGACGGTGGATCCGACGCGGAGAGGGGGTTTTGTGCCCCTGTTCACTCCTGGGGTCCCTTTTCGGCTAGATTGGCACCCAGAGGAGGAGGAGGAGGAGGAGTAGAACTGGGAGGGGTCAGGTTACCCTTTGACAGATCTGCTCGCTTCTGAGCAGGACTGAAGAGAGGAACTGGGGGATGCCAGTGGTCTAGACACCTCCCCTGACCACGGCATGTTGTCTCCTCCTACCGTGGCTACAGAGGAGGGAGTGTCATATGCAGTGGTGTTGCGTAGGGCGGCCGAGGCCCTCAACCTCGAGCTCCCTACAGTGGTGGTCAGGACTAACCTCCTGACAGAGGTGCTTCAGCCGGCAGCGATCTCTTCAGTGCCCCTGCTGCAGTTTAATGAGGCCCTTAGTGACGTCCTTTTAGGCACCTGGTCCAAACCGAACATGGGGCTCCCATGGATAGGATGATTGTCCGACGCCACCGCCCGGCTCCGGGCGACCCCATTTTCCTTTTCCAACACCCCACCCCTGAGAGCTTGGTGGTCCAAGCCTCCGCTTCCAAGAGCGCATTCCCTAACGCCCCACCGGAAAGGGAATCCTAAGAAGCTGGACCATCTTGAGAAGAAGATTTTTTCTTCCGCCAGCTTGGGACTGCGGTCCGTAAACTCCGCATTGTTTTGGGCCGTTGGGACACAGTTGCGCAGGTGCTGCCTCAGTGTCTGGAGGGGGCCCAGAAAGTGCTCTCCCAGGCTGTTGCTGCCGGGAGGCATGCGGCAAAGTTTACCATCTGTTGTGGGCTGGATACCGACGACTCTCTAGGCAGGACGATTTCCACGTCGGTAGCCCTTCGACGCTACACCTTGATGATGTCCAGAACACACTCATGGACATGCCCGTTCATGGCCGTCGCCTTTTTAACGACAAAGCGGACAACGCTCTAGAGCATTTCAAGGCCTCAAGGGCTATGGCCAAGGCCGTGGGCCTCTCCACTCGCCTAGCAAAGTCTGCTTTTCACCCCTTTTGTGGCTACGGGAGGGGTGCGCCACTACGTCCCGCCTTGGGCCACAGGCCGCGGCAAGCTTCCCAATCTTCACGCAGCCGGGGACCTGGGAACCACCGCCGTGGTTCAGGGGGCCAGCGGGGGGGGCCAATCCACCAACCCCCCCCCTCTTCAGCAGCCTCCAAACCTTCCTAGTCCGATATTTCAGGCCCATCAAACGCCAGTGGGCAGCAGGATCCGCCATCACCTCCCCCACTGTTGCACCATCACATCGGACAGGTGGGTTTTGCAGATAGTCCGAAGGGGCTACTCCCTCCCCTTCGAGGCTACCCCTCCAGCCATGCCACCTCAGTACCACCGCATGTCGGGGGATCATCTGGGCCTTCTCCATCAAGAAGTCACGGCTCTCATGTCCAAAGAAGCCATCGAGCGCATTCCTGCCCCAGAAGTAGGCTGTAGTTTTTAGTCCCACTACTTTCTGGTACCCAAGAAGGACCAGGGCCTGCGTCCTATATTGGATCTCAGGAATGTCAACCGCTTCCTCCAGAAGGAGAAGTTCAAAATGTTGATGCTCGCTTAGGTCTTGTCTTCCCTCGACCCTGGAGACTGAATGGTAGCGTTGGACTTGCAGGACGCTTATTTTCACATCCCTGTCCTGCCGGCCCCCCGACATTACCTGGTAGGCCTTACCAGTGCCCCTCGGGTGTTCACGAAAGTGATGGCGGTGGTCGCAGCTCATCTGCGCAGATCAGGGGTTCCAGTCTTCCCCTATCTCGATGACTGGTTGTTGAAGACGGGCTCGTCCCAGGCAGTCATCTCCCACCTCCAGACTACGGCCGACCTCCTGCATTTGCTGGGGTTCTCCATCAACGTGCCGAAGTCGCACCTGATTCCCTCTCAGAAGCTCCTTTTCATCGGAGCGGTTCTGGACACGACGCAGTTTCGGGTTTATCCTCCTGAACAGCAAGTATGGGATATTTGGGCTATGATTCTGATCTTTCAGCCTTTATCCCGGGTTTCGGTTAGGATGACCCTGAGGCTGCTGGGCCTCATGGCCTCCTGCATCCTGCTGGTCGATCATACCAGGTGGCATATGCGGGATCTGCAGTGGGACCTGAAGTTCCAGTGGGCACAGCATCAGCATCAGAGGAATCTGTTTGATTGCATCCAGATCATGGAGGGCACTGCACGACAATTGTAGTGGTGGCTCACGAACGAGGATTGGGTTAATGGCAGGTCCCTCTCCCTTCCCCAACCAGAACACACAGTGGTGACAGATGCATCCCTTCTGGGAGGGTGGCCACATGGGAGAGGTGGAGATCAGAGGTCTCTGGTCTGTGGCGGAGTCCGAGCTCCACATCAACCTTCTGGAGCTTTGGGCGTTCCATCTTGCGCTGAAGGCATTCCTTCCCTCTGTCCGGCGAAGAGTAGTGCAGGTGTTCACGGACAACACCAGCCGCAGGTGCATGATGGATCACAAATGGTGTCTCCACTCGGAGGTGGTGCAAAGTCTCTTTCAGCAGTGGGGAGAGCCTTGGTTAGATCTATTCGCCACCGAAGAGAACGCGCAATGTCAGCAATTCTGCACTTTGCAATTTCCAAGGCGGTACTCGCTCTGTGATGCTTTTCGTCGCGAGTGGAGTTGCGGTCTGTTGTATGCCTTTCCGCCTATACCACTTCTGCCCAGAGTGCTGAAGAAGATCAGGCGCGACCGGGCCCAAGTCATTCTGGTGGCTCCGGATTTGGCGCGCAGAGTCTGGTATCCAGAGCTGCTCAACATGGCCATTGCTCCTCCAATCCGACTGCCTCTTCGGGAGGATCTTCTGTCGCAGCAGCAGGGGACAGTCCTCCACCCGAACCTGTACAGCCTCCACCTCCTTGCATGGAGATTGAGCTGCGGCAGTTGACGTCATTTGACTTACCTCCTGAAGTTTGCGATGTTATCTTGGCAGCCAGGCATCCCTCCACTCAAACGGTATACGCCTGCCGGAGGAACAAATTTGTGGCATGGTGCACAGCAAAGGCTGTGGATCCCCTTTCTACTCCTCTTTCTGAGGTTCTCTTGTTCCTCCTCTCTTTGGCCCAGCAGGGCTGTGCTCTGGGCACTATCAAGGGCTATCTTTTGGCCATCTCTGCTTTCCTTCGGCTCCCTGATCAGCCTTCTCTCTTCAAGTCCCCGGTTGTAAATCGATTCTTAAAAGGCATAACTCATCTTTTTTCTCCTATTCCTTTTGTTATGCCTCAGTGGGACTTGAATCTAGTTTTAACCTATTTAATGTGCGCTCCCTTTGAGCCGCTTCACAAATGTCCTTTGAGGCTTTTAACTCTTAAGATTGCTTTCCTGGTGGCCATCACATCTGCCAGACGAGTGAGTGAGCTCCAGGCTCTGTCATCCAAGCCTCCTTTTCTGTCTGTACATCCGGACAAGGTGGTTCTCAGGACTCGTCCATCCTTTCTTCCCAAAGTTGTCACGGCCTTTCACATTGGGCAGACCATCACTTTGCCCACCTTCTTTCTGCCTCCGCATCCTTCGAAAGAGGAAGAGAGGTTCCACCGTCTGTACCCAAAACGTGCGCTTTCCTTTTACCTGGACCGCACAAGACAGTTCTGCGTGGATGACCAGCTCTTTGTTGGCTACGTAGGCGTCAAAAAAGGTCGGGCCGTATACAAGTGGACTATCTCCAGATGGGTCGTCTTGTGTATCAAAGCCTGTTATTCTCTGGCGAAGAAGGAGCTTCCAATGGGGCTGCTCGCCCACTCCACCAGGGCGACGGCAGCCACTGCTCCCTTGGGATGTGGGGTCCCTCTGAATGACATCTGTCAGGCAGCCACGTGGGCACCGTTGCACACATTTACGAAACACTGCTGCCTCTACAGCCAAGTCCGGAAAGATGGCTTCTTTGGCCTTTCTGTTCTCCAGGACCGTCTGTTGTGATCTTGGTTCGCAGATCCACCTCCGGGGTTAGTATTGCTGAGGTATCTATTCTAAGGTAAGGAATCTATAACTAACATGTTTCTTTCAGATGAATAAGTTACTTACCTTTGGTAACGATATATCTGTAAGAAACATAGGTTAGTTATAGATTCCTTACTGCCCCACCCATCCTCCCCATTCTGCAAACTGATTTCTAGGGTTAAGGACATCCTTTCAGGGCCCTAGTTTTGTGCACCAGTGGTCAGTGTCTTGCATGGCTCTGCATTTCTGGCACGGAAAGTTGTGTACAGAACTGACGTCAGCGTGCAAGGGCGGCTTCTAAGTAGCTACCGCGATGTCATCCCGGCGACCACGACGGCAACGACGGAAGCGCAGCCGACCGACGCCACATTCTGACGCACAGAGGTACCGCTGACGAAAAACTTTTCGGATCCAGTCTGACGCCTGGGGGTAATTCTAAGGTAAGGAATCTATAACTAACCTATGTTTCTTACAGATGTATTGTAAACGAAGGTAAGCAACGCGTTCTTTAGTGTTTTATTCCGACTATAACGTGCCTGTAACCTTTGTTTTTTTAAGTATCTATCTATCTATCTATCTATCTATCTATCTATCTATCTATCTATCTATCTATCTATCTATCTATCTATCTATCTATCTATCTATCTATCTATAAATATATATATCTATATTTATACTAAAAAAATAAAGGTCACTGGGGCGTTCTATGAAAATTTGATTTAGTCCACAAGGGACCCCTTCCCCTTTGAGAATGTCAATAATACACATTTTTAAGAGCAGGCAGCGGTCCCATTCTTTAAAAATGAAACTTCAGTGTTTAATTTTTATCTTTTAAAACACATACTGTTTTCCGTTAAGGAAACCGGACTGCATTAAAAAAAGATATTGCTTTATTAAAAAGCAATCACAGACATGGTGGTCTGCTGACTTCCACACACCACCATCCATGTGATGCCTGTGATTCCTAATGGGTCGCAAACTGCGACCTACCTAATTCATATTCATGAGGTAGGTCGATTTGCAACCCACAAGGAATCCCTAAATGAAACCCAATTAGTTTCATACATTAGGAACACTGATTCCTAATTGTGATCCAGAAAGAATCGCAAAAAAGAAATTGGTAGTCCTTGTAGGAAGGTGGATATCTGGCTATGGTTACCCCCAACTTTTTGCCTAGTGTCTAGCTGGTTTTTCGACTTAGTTGGCCTGAGATCCTGCCATTCAGGGTCTCAGGCTGTCTGCTCTCTCTTTAAAATGGACTCCATGTACCCTAGGTACATAACCAATTGGTAAGGATCACCTTATTGGACCCTGTACAGTGTACCCTAGGTACCCAGGGCATAGGTGTACCCTAGGCCTCCCAGGGGCTGCAGCATGTATTATGCCACCCCTGGTCTGGCCTTCCAATCAGACACAACTGGCTGATCACTCAGCTGGGGCAAGGTCGTGTAATCACCCCTTGCTTAGATATAGTATGCCTATATCTACCCTTATATATAGACACATGTGTACTTATCAGTCACTCCTATGGCAGGCCTTAACAATCCTGGAGGCAGAGTGCTTGGTAACATGTGAAATGGTGCTCTAGCATGAGCTGAGCCTGTCTGCAGCTTTCGGAACCATGTCCTTATAGCTGTTCTATGATATAGCCTACCATATACTCTTAAAGTGCCTTATCATCTTAAACGGTTATGGTAACTATGGTTTGGCTTTATCAAAACATGTCGTGTAAGGTGTCTAACACTTTGGAATAATACCCCCATACCATTTCTGGTGATGAGGATATTATTCCTCCCTTCTAGAGGGAGAGACATGTTAAAATCCTACTTTGCTGTTTAACTCTAACCAAAGCCTCAGCATCACAAAATGGATGCTGCTGCCACAGACACAAGTCTGACCTCCTGCTGCTGGGAGTGATCCCAGCCAGGGAGGCCTGGACAATAGGTTTCCTGCTTGGGGAGGTGCTAGCACCTCCCCAGACAGCCTTTAGTGTATTGGGGCAGGGTGGGCTGAAAGGAATGAGACATGCCTGGGGCACACAAGGTGTTCCTTGCATAGTCCAGTTCAAACCGGCGCTGGGGCACTCCAGCCCCAGCTCTGGCGCGAAACTGGACAAAGGGAAGTGGGTGTAACCACCCCCTCCCAGGTCCCACCCATAAGGCGTGACCTAGCAGGTATCCCAGCCCCCCAGATTAGTATAAGAGTGGGAGTTGGGCCTCAAGAGATTAGATTATCCTGAAGCTGCAACTTGAACAGAAACTCTGGACCTTCGACATTCGACGAAAGAAGAAGACTGAAGAATCTCCCTTGTAGCCAAGGAGTGGCTACCCTGTGCAAACAGGCACCATCAAGAGACTACCCTTTGCTTTGCCCACGTTCTACGAGGAACCGACTGCAGAGCCCGACCAGAGCCTTGACTTCCAGACTTCTCCGACCCTGATCCACATCCACAGCAAAGCTGAGATCCGTGGAGGCGACGAGCGACGTGGGACCGGCTACCTGGGAAAAGTGGCTAGTAACTTAAAGCGCAGCTTCTGAGGCACCCTCGAAGTTGTGCACCGGGGATTGAGAAGCCCCAACCCCAAGCACCATCTGCACCGAAGATCAGCCCCCGACACTCCACGAGTCCTGCGTGGGGCCCTTCTGCATTTTCCTGCTTGCCGCGTCTGTCCGGTTGCTTGCCTGCTGGCTAGTGGCCTTTGTGACGACGCACCCTGAAATCTTCTGCGCTGGTTTGGCTCCTCCAGAATAGCTCCCGCTTCTCTGCAAAGAAGAAGCACCCCAGACCTTCCTGGTCTGCACCAGAAGCAAGTCCTCCGTTCTTCGTGGGTTCCGCTTGCCAAGGCTTGGTGAGTCCTAGTCCAACTTCGACGCCGCCGACAGCAAGAGCCTTCGTGGGACAGCTCGCCTCCTGGTCCTGGTCCTGGTCATCCTCGACGCTTCCTGGTCCTCCTGGCTGCAGCGACAAGCTTCACCTTCACCTGCAATCTTCACGACATCGCCTGGTTCCTTCCTGGTTCCACGTGGTCACTGGCTAGTGACCTTGACTCTGTCCCTTCTGCTTGCAGGTCTCCTCTCTTCTTGATCCCAGCCTTGGGATCCACCGGACACTCTTCACTGACTGCCTGTCAGCATCTTTCTTCAGGCATCCATAGGAGTCGACGACGAAAACCGACGCATCTTCACCCCTATGCACCCGCAGCCTGTGGGCTAGGTAACTTGGGTACTCCGGTGCTCATCAGGATAGTGACTATCCTAGTGTCTAGTTTTCCAGTCTCAACTTCCTAGCTACTCCGGAAGTGTCCTAAATCTACCGTTTTCTAAACTGTACTATTGCTAGTGACTTTTACACATTACGCGTGAGTGTTTCCACTCTGCACACGAATCCCGTGGGCTTCCCACTTCCTAACTAACGCTAGTGTAGTGTAGCCCCAGCGATTCCCTAGGCCTAGGCCTATTCTATTTCCGTGACAGTGGTCCTTATACCACTTACTTAGTATATGGTTTGCGTGGCCCCTAGGGCCTAACTGTATTACTTACCTGTGTGACTTAATGTATGCTTAAATAAGACTGTGTTGTACTTACCTCTAATCTCATAAAGAGTGCTGAGGGTTTGACTAGAATAAATACACTTTATTTTATATATATATCTGTTGTGGTGTCCTTTCATTTGGTATTCAAGGGATTATATATGGTATCACAGCTGGCTTCACATGCCATTCAGAGTTTAGCCTAAGACTGCTCTTGTCCATGCTACCACTAGGATAGCTGGTCTATAAGGTTGACTTTACAACCAATCACCATAAGGGTATTTGGACTGATATAAGGTGTACACTAGAACTAGTGACATCATACATCAGGCCAACTTCTCACATTGGTGAGCAGCGGTTGGGATCTGAGCTTGCTGTTGTAATACCCTTGTAATCTTGAGATACTAAATTGAAAGATCACACAGATATTGTCTAGGTACATATAACATAGATTATAATACTTAAGTCCTACTGGACTTAGTAGTTGTAGGTTGAAGGGAGTAACACACCCTGACTACAACTACTAGAGAGGTTTAGTAGAAACAACTAGTGTAGGTAGGTGCACACACCACACCCTCACTAGATCATGTCTCTGAGAGGAGATCAAGTAGATGCTCTCTCAGGAGGATCAGGTCTGCAAAAGACCCCCTCTAGATATGATACCTTAACATTCCAGGAGATGAGACACTTGTGTACCTCCAGAGGAATAAAACAGGGTGCAAACCCTACCCTCCTTCAGTTAAGACAACTCCTAGAGGAGTATGATACTCTTAGGGCATCTCAGGCAGGTACCCTAGGTACAGAGGAGGGTCTACCCACCACAGAGGAGTCAGATGGGACTTCAGATGAAGAGGTAGACAGCCAGGGCCAAGTAGGAAGACTTAGCCAGGCTAACCTAAGCTTACATGGGAGTTTGCATGGGGTCCCCCCATACAGACCCCCAAGTAGGCTTACACAGAGAAGCAGGAGGGACAGATCCCCTTCAAGGGAATCCATCCACTCCCATGTCTCTAGCATCTCTAATGCTTCCTCTCACTGGGGAATGACTTCCCCTGAGAGAAAGGAGCATGAAGCCAGAATGAGGGAAGCTAATCTGAGGATTCAGAGGGAAGAACTTGCCCTTGCCAAGGAGAAGCTTGCTCTGGCTAGAGAGCAAAAATTGTGTGGGTCAGAACCCACTGGTGGCAGCAACATTCCTAGAGATAGGGATAGGTCTTATGACCATAGAAACCTAAGCAAGATAGTCCCCCCATATCAGAATGGGGATGACATCCACAAGTGGATGACTGCTTTGGAGAGGGCCTGCAAAGTACAGCAGGTACCCCAGAGTCAGTGGGCAGCTATCTTGTGGCTCTCCTTTTCTGACAAAGGTAGAGACAAGCTCCTCACAGTCAGTGATGAGGATGCTAACAATTACAAAGTCCTGAAGAGTGCTCTGATAGATGGGTTTGGCTTAACCACTGAGCAATATAGGTTGTTGTTCAGAGACACCCAGAAGACACAGACACAGGACTGGTCTGATTTTGTGGATTGTGCCACTAAGGCTTTGGAAGGTTGGTTAACTGGCAGCAAGGTGCAGGACTATACAGGATTGTACAACTTGATTATGAGGGAGCAGATCCTTAGTAATTGTCAGAACCAGCTTCTCCATCAACACCTGGTAGACTCAGATTTGACCTCTCCCCAAGAATTGGGAAAGAGGGCAGATAAATGGGTCAGGACCAGGATTAGGCCTAAAAATCAGGGTGGTGACCAAAAGAAAGATACCACCAAGCCTCAAGAGAAGGGTGGGGATAAAGCAAAAGAGAAATCTTCCCCAGGGCCCCAAAACTCCACACAGGGTGGTGGGTCCCAAGCTCCCTCCTCTACCACAGTTAAAAAGCCTTACTGCCATGAGTGTAAAACTCCTGGGCATTGGAAAACTGACAGCAGTTGCCCAAGGGCTAAAAACAAAACTGTTCCTCCAACTACTCCTGTCACACCACCTATTACTGTCAGCAGTAATCCCCCAGGTGGTGGGAGTGCCCCCAAAAAATTGGTTGGGTTGTCTTGGGGAACACAGGGGGATCCTGGCTTAGCCAATTCCCCTACAGCAGCTACTCTTGTCTGTGATGGTGGCATGGGGTTTGCCAACTTCACTGCCTGTCCCAACACTTTGGGTAGGTACAGACAGGAACCCTACATCAATGGTAGAAAAGCTGAGGCCTACAGAGACACTGGAGCTAGCATCACTATGGTGGCCCATAGGCTAGTTCCCTCTGAGCAGCTTTTGCCTGGTTTCTCATACCAGGTAACTAACATTGATGGCAAACAGAACAGTCATCCCATGGCAGAGGTATGTCTCAGCTGGGGAGGGGTCACTGGCCCTAAAAGGGTGGCAGTGTCTCCAACCTTGCCTGTGGACTGCTTACTGGGGAATGACTTAGAACTCTCAGCTTGGGCTGAAGTTGAACAAGACACCCATTCTAAAATGGTAGGCCTTTCCCAAAAGGGTAGTGGGGTTGTGCCAGCCACAACCCCTGTCCAAGTAGATTTCCTCCCTGAAAAGGTTGGAAGGGCAGTGGTAGCCACAGCCCAGGCAAAGACAGACTTCCCTGTAGAGACTGGCAGAGCTGTGACAGTCACAGCTCAAACCCAAACTGAGTGCCTCCCTGAAAAGGTTGGCAAGGCTGTAATGGTCTCAGCCCATACTCAGACTGACATAGGTGTAGTGAAGCCTGAAACTATGGATCACTCCACACAAACAGAGAGTAGTGGGGAGGAAGAAAAGTCTCCCTCTCCCCAGACATTAGGAAAAGGTCAGCCTCCTCAGGGATCTGACCTCACCCCTTGTGAAGGAACTGCCCCAGAGGTAGCCAGGCCTGGCCTGGCAGAGCCTCTGATGTCAGTGGCCCCTTCCAAGGTGGGACCCAGTCTGGTGCAGGTAGCCTGCCTCTCTCTACCCTGCCTCAGTCAGCCCAGGGCTGCAGAGGTCAGGGAGGCCAGTGGACCCCAAGAGGGCCCCTGTCCACAAGAACCCCCCAATCAAAAGAATGAGGATTGCCTGGCTAGTAGCCCTAGCCAGGTGATGGGTAAAAACATTCCTGAGGGATCCCCTTTACAGGTAGTTAGGGACCTCCCCCAGAGGGATTCTGTTGGGCACAGGCAAACCTGGGACCTTAGGGCCCCAAACCTGACCTGTCCCTCCAGTAAGCCCACAAAAGGGACCCAGCCTCCAGCTTTAGGTAGCCAGAGGCTGACCCTGAGAGCACAGTGCAACTCAGTGAAAGAAAGAAAGGCATCCATGGTGGAGGATGATTGGAGGAAGCTGAGGCCTCACTTTGAGGACACTCACTTCAGTACTCCATCTCAACACCAGCCTTTTACTTTGCAAAGACACACCCAAGGTAGAGATTCCCTATGGTGGAGACCCTATGATACCTTTAGGATGAGGGATTGCTTAGTGGACCATGAGACAGGGGGTAACCATGCCAGTGCTGGTTCTTCCTTATATGGCCACTTAGGCAATAGAGGCTTACCTTGTCAAGGCCAGCCTTATCTCCTTTCGTTTGGGGGGGGGGGTTGTGTAGGAAGGTGGATATCTGCCTATGGTTACCCCCAACTTTTTGCCTAGTGTCTAGCTGGTTTTTCGACTTAGTTGGCCTGAGATCCTGCCATTCAGGGTCTCAGGCTGTCTGCTCTCTCTTTAAAATGGACTCCATGTACCCTAGGTGCATAACCAATTGGTAAGGATCACCTTATTGGACCCTGTACAGTGTACCCTAGGTACCCAGGGCATAGGTGTACCCTAGGTCTCCCAGGGGCTGCAGCATGTATTATGCCACCCCTGGTCTGGCCTTCCAATCAGACACAACTGACTGATCACTCAGCTGGGGCAAGGTTGTGTAATCACCCCTTGCTTAGATATAGTATGCCTATATCTACCCTTATATATAGACACATGTGTACCTATCAGTCACTCCTATGGCAGGCCTTAACAATCCTGGAGGCAGAGTGCTTGGTAACATGTGAGATGGTGCTCTAGCATGAGCTGAGCCTGTCTGCAGCTTTCGGAACCATGTCCTTATAGCTGTTCTATGATATAGCCTACCATATACTCTTAAAGTGCCTTATAATCTTAAACGGTTATGGTAACTATGGTTTGGCTTTATCAAAACATGTCGTGTAAGGTGTCTAACACTTTGGAATAATACCCCCATACCATTTCTGGTGATGAGGATATTATTCCTCCCTTCTAGAGGGAGAGACATGTTAAAATCCTACTTTGCTGTTTAACTCTAACCAAAGCCTCAGCATCACAAAATGGATGCTGCTGCCACAGACACAAGTCTGACCTCCTGCTGCTGGGAGTGATCCCAGCCAGGGAGGCCTGGACAATAGGTTTCCTGCTTGGGGAGGTGCTAGCACCTCCCCAGACAGCCTTTAGTGTATTGGGGCAGTGTGGGCTGAAAGGAATGAGACATGCCTGGGGCACACAAGGTGTTCCTTGCATAGTCCAGTTCAAACCGGCGCTGGGGCACTCCAGCCCCAGCTCTGGCGCGAAACTGGACAAAGGGAAGTGGGTGTAACCACCCCCTCCCAGGTCCCACCCATAAGGCGTGACCTAGCAGGTATCCCAGCCCCCCAGATTAGTATAAGAGTGGGAGTTGGGCCTCAAGAGATTAGATTATCCTGAAGCTGCAACTTGAACAGAAACTCTGGACCTTCGACATTCGACGAAAGAAGAAGACTGAAGAATCTCCCTTGTAGCCAAGGAGTGGCAACCCTGTGCAAACAGGCACCATCAAGAGACTACCCTTTGCTTTGCCCACGTTCTACGAGGAACCAACTGCAGAGCCCGACCAGAGCCTTGACTTCCAGACTTCTCCGACCCTGATCCACATCCACAGCAAAGCTGAGATCCGTGGAGGCGACGAGCGACGTGGGACCGGCTACCTGGGAAAAGTGGCTAGTAACTTAAAGCGCAGCTTCTGAGGCACCCTCGAAGTTGTGCACCGGGGATTGAGAAGCCCCAACCCCAAGCACCATCTGCACCGAAGATCAGCCCCCCACACTCCACGAGTCCTGCGTGGGGCCCTTCTGCATTTTCCTGCTTGCCGCGTCTGTCCGGTTGCTTGCCCGCTGGCTAGTGGCCTTTGTGACGACGCACCCTGAAATCTTCTGCGCTGGTTTGGCTCCTCCAGACTGGCTCCCGCTTCTCTGCAAAGAAGAAGCACCCCAGACCTTCCTGGTCTGCACCAGAAGCAAGTCCTCCGTTCTTCGTGGGTTCCGCTTGCCAAGGCTTGGTGAGTCCTAGTCCAACTTCGACGCCGCCGACAGCAAGAGCCTTCGAGGGACAGCTCGCCTCCTGGTCCTGGTCGTCCTCGACGCTTCCTGGTCCTCCTGGCTGCAGCGACAAGCTTCAACTTCACCTGCAATCTTCACGACATCGCCTGGTTCCTTCCTGGTTCCACGTGGTCACTGGCTAGTGACCTTGACTCTGTCCCTTCTGCTTGCAGGTCTCCTCTCTTCTTGATCCCAGCCTTGGGATCCACCGGACACTCTTCACTGACTGCCTGTCAGCATCTTTCTTCAGGCATCCATAGGAGTCGACGACGAAAACCGACGCATCTTCACCCCTATGCACCCGCAGCCTGTGGGCTAGGTAACTTGGGTACTCCGGTGCTCATCAGGATAGTGACTATCCTTGTGTCTAGTTTTCCAGTCTCAACTTCCTAGCTACTCCGGAAGTGTCCTAAATCTACCGTTTTCTAAACTGTACTATTGCTAGTGACTTTTACGCATTACGCGTGAGTGTTTCCACTCTGCACACGAATCCCGTGGGCCTCCCACTTCCTAACTAACGCTAGTGTAGTGTAGCCCCAGCGATTCCCTAGGCCTAGGCCTATTCTATTTCCGTGACAGTGGTCCTTATACCACTTACTTAGTATATGGTTTGCGTGGCCCCTAGGGCCTAACTGTATTACTTACCTGTGTGACTTAATGTATGCTTAAATAAGACTGTGTTGTACTTACCTCTAATCTCATAAAGAGTGCTGAGGGTTTGACTAGAATAAATACACTTTATTTTATATATATATCTGTTGTGGTGTCCTTTCATTTGGTATTCAAGGGATTATATATGGTATCACAGCTGGCTTCACATGCCATTCAGAGTTTAGCCTAAGACTGCTCTTGTCCATGCTACCACTAGGATAGCTGGTCTATAAGGTTGACTTTACAACCAATCACCATAAGGGTATTTGGACTGATATAAGGTGTACACTAGAACTAGTGACATCATACATCAGGCCAACTTCTCACAGTCCTAATGTTTGTACATCTGGCCCCTGGTGTCCTATTTGGACTTGCTTTTGTGGAGGGTGTGTATAGTCTTTGAATACTTGTCTACAGGGCAAAGTTTGTATGTAGTAGGAGCTTTGTCATCTAATTGGGATTGGCAGTATGTAGGTAATGGTGTCTGCTTCATAAGTTGTGCAATGGAGGCTCTTCTCAATGTAATGGGGATTGCATGGGGGGAGGGAATAAGCTGAACACAGTGCAAAGGCTGTGCGTAATAGTGGCCTGTCCACCTCATGGGGCATAGGTGTAAACATGCAGTGAGCTTTGCATGAAGAGATGGTATAAGTTTGAAGTCTGTAGAACACAGGGGTGTCATCACATAATGTGGATTGGGTGTCTCTAAAGAGTAGACTCCAGAAAAACACTTTTACTCAGTTAAGGCTGTGTGGAATAGGAGTTTTGGCATGTATTGGCTTGGGTGTCTGGAGATGGTGGAGTTTGCATGGTAAATTATGCACATGGTGAAGAATGACAATTCTAGGAGTTGGCCACATAGTGAAACCACTGTATCTAAACAGTTGTGATATGGTTAACTTCCTAATGGGACCTGTGTGTGTGGAAGGTATGTACTCTATTTGAAGACCTGTCCACATAACAAATCCTGTGTGGAGTAGGAACTTCGCCATTTAGCTAGATTTGAAAGTATTGTACTTGTGGGATGTTACTCATATGTTGACCTGAGGGTGTCAGGTGTTCCTTATAGGGTCCCTGCTACATAATGGTGGTTTCATTTCTGAAGGAAATAAGGTCTGCATGAAGACGTGCACATTTCAAAGGGTGGCCATAATAGGGCTTACATTTTCTTGGGCGTATGGATGTAGTGGGGTGTTTGGGAAGAGATTTGTGTAGGTTTTTATATACATATTAGGAGGTTAACCTCTTAATTGAGCTTAAGTGTCTTAAATGAGCGAATCTTCCTACAGAGTCCCACACAGAGGTGCCGATTACGATCCTGGAAAATATATCCCCGTACGACTTGTATCTGGTCTTTTTACCGTACGAATCGTCCAAGTGCCGTACAAACTGCCAAGTACGAATCGTATGGGAAAAAGTCCATACGAATCGCATTGGGAATAATTCCCCACACGTCCTCGGGTCGGAAAATGTGTCCGACACGTCCCCGGACGATTTACCATACAAATGTGAAAAGTGAAGTCCGACCGCGTAAGTACGATCCATCCCGTGCGTCCGATGTTACAACCGTATGGAAAAAACACCGTCCGCACCGAACTCCCATAGCAACCATGGAGACATGTGCCCGCATACGCGCCGAACACCCCCCCAGCCCCCGTGAGTACGCGCCGTACCCTCCCCAGCCCCCGTGTACGTACGCGCCGTACCCCCGTGGATGTACACCCGTGTACGTACGGACCGTACCCCCCGTGTATGTACACCTGTGTACGTACGCGCCGTACCCCCCCCCCGTGGATGTACACCCGTGTACGTACGGACCGTACCCCCCGTGTATGTACACCCGTGTACGTACAGACCGTACCCCCCCCGTGGATGTACACCCGTGTACGTACGGACCGTACCCCCTGTGTATGTATGCACCGTACATACACGGGGGGGTACGGCGCGTACGTACACGGGTGTACATCCACGGGGGGGTACGGCGCGTACGTACACAGGTGTACATACACGGGGGGGTATGGTCCGTACGTGCGGGGGTGTACATGCACGGGGGGGTTCGCGCGTACTCACGGGGGCTGGGGGGGGAACGGCGCGGCGCGTACTCACGGGGACTGGGGGGGGTACGGCGCGTACTCACCGGGGCTGGGGGGGGTACGGCGCGTACTCACGGGGGCTGGGGGGGGTACGGCGCGTACCGGGCCCCCTAATCTGGTCGTTTCGCGGCGTACTTCGCTTTTCCGGCACGTTTTGGGTGCCGTAAAAATATTGCCGTCCGGACTGCTGTCGGTTCGAATCGTACTTCCTGGTTCGTGAAACGCTGCCTGACTGCGTCCCGACATCACGTCGGCACTTTCCCCGGATCACATTTGTATGTATATTTTCATCGGTCGGTGTTTTGTACGACTCGTACGGAAATGGTGTTTCCGTGCGAATCGTACTTCCATGTTTGTATCTTGTTCCGACCGGGTACGCGTCGGACGGAGAATATGCTCCGTCCGACGGTTCGTACCCGGTTTTTACAGGATCGTAATCGGCACCAGAGTGAGTGCTGTGTATAGTTGAAGTTTTCTCACCTAATGAGATTAGGTATTCTAGAGGTAGAGGACTGTGGGCGAAAATTGCTGGCCATTTTAAAGTATAAGAAAGGAGAGGTTGTGAAGCCTACTGGGATTACTGTGCTTTGAGGGAGTGGGATAAGGAATAATAATTGTATATATGCACCTTTGGTGGTAAAATGATTGTCAGTCATTTTACAATTATTTACTTTAGTTTTTTTCTGTGAATTGTTAAGATTTTCTAATTTAAAGTAAGATACTTCAACAATTCCTAACTATAGTGTCACTTTAACCATTATTTTTTTCAGTTAATTTATAAGAGTTTTTTAATGAATATATTCCTCACATACTTAACTGTAAAATAACTTTAACATTGTTTTTTTTGTGATGCTGAAATGTTTTTTAATGTAGAGTAATGAATAATTCAACAATCTGTAAATAATAATCTATTAGCTGAATTAAAATATTTAAATGTAATGCTTCTTGCCCACGTAATGTAGTTTTAGTAACTTAAAAGTACAGCTGTATGTGATAGTTAAATAATGAGCTTAAACAAAGTACTTTAAAAAATGATTATGAAATGATGTTGGTTGTCAAGAACGAAAATATTATGTTTTCATTTTAAAAAAACATTGCAGTAAATAAAACAAAAGTAAGATATGGTATTGGAAATAAAGAATAGTTCAATGCAGTATCCTAAAGGTTTTATTAAACCTTTCTCTATAACAAACATTTTAAATTTACAAGGAATATTTGTAAATATGATTTGCTGTGTACTGAGTACTTTATTTTGCACTGTGTATGCTCCCATGGACATCTCGTGGAAGTGTGTGTATTACTTGGTGCATGTCGCGCAAGAAGTCAGCAGGATCGATTTATTGATATTGTGGGTTACCACTTTCCAGCTGTAATCAATATTCTTTCTTAAAAATTTAATTCAATATGCCAAATTTACAGTTTTTTTGGTCCAGCAGGACTCCCGCGAGAG
Source organism: Triturus cristatus (assembly GCF_964204655.1). Classification (NCBI taxonomy): domain Eukaryota; kingdom Metazoa; phylum Chordata; class Amphibia; order Caudata; family Salamandridae; genus Triturus; species Triturus cristatus. The sequence continues at coordinate 321,226,443 of NC_140589.1, read as the reverse complement.
TGGGACCAACCAAACAATACTCTCTCCCATTTGTATGTATCCAACTCCTGCAAGAATCTCGCAAGCTTATATACCTAATATACAGTAACTGGGTGAGGAGGTAGTGCTGGGAGGAACTGACCTCTCTGCAGAGACCTTTCCACAGGGCGACAGCCCTGCGTAGTGGGGTGTTGGACGGAACTGTCCTCCTTGCTGAGACCACTCCCCACGGTGACCAGTGTGCATACCATGGTCTGTGGAGAGACTAACCTCTCCATTGAGATCTCTCTCCAGCGTGACAGGCTGTGTAGTAGGGTGTGGGGAAGGACTGTCCTCCTCATTGAGAACTCTCCTCAGGGGGACTGGTGTGCATAGTAGGGTGTAAAAAGAGACTGGCCTCCCCACTAGCACCTCACCCTAGAGTAACAGGTGTGTGTAGTAGAGAGTGGGAAGGGACTGGCCTCTCCACTAAGATTTCTAGCCAGGGCGATGGGTGTGCATAGTAGGGTGTAGGGAGGTACTGGCCTCTCCATTGACACCTCTGCCTAGGGTGACAGGTGTACGTAGTAGGGTGTGGGGATGGACTGACCTCTTCTCTAGATGACGAGTGTGCCTATTAGAGTATGAGGAGGGGCTGGCCTCTCCACTGAGACCTCTCCCCAGACGACAAGTGGTGTGGTAGGGAGGAGGGAGAAACTGGACTCTCTGCTGAGAGCTCTTCCCAGAATGACTGGCATGGGTAGTAGTGTGTGGGGATGGACTAGCCTTTTCACTGAAACTTCTCCCTTAGGCGACAGGTGTTCATAATAGGTGTGGGGAGGGACTGATCTCTCCACTGAGTCCTCTCCCTAGGGCCACAGGTGTGTGTAATAGGGTGTGGGGAGGGACTACCCTCCTCCCAGAACTCTCCCTAGGGTGTCCAGTGTGCATAGTAGGATGGTGGGGGGGGAACTGGACTCTCTGCTGAGAGCTCTTCACAGAATGACTGGCATGGGTAGTAGGGTGTGGGGATGGACTAGACTTTTCACTGAAACTTCTCCCTTAGGCGACAGGTGTTCATAGTAGGTGTGGGGAGGGACTGACCTTTCCATTTATTTTTCACGTTCCCACAAGAGTCTCACGAGTTTACAGTTTGCTTCATCACACTACTAATGCCTCACAGACCTCCTCTCAGTTACTAGGATCCAGGATCCGTTTACCCTGCCCTCTTATATAGAGCTAAAAAAATCCCTATGGAAATTGCATGGAGAAACCTTCCAGGAAGGAGCTGAGGTGTATGAACTTTTTATACTTACATGCAATCTGTGAGGAAGTAAACGTTGTTTTTCTCGTGTCAATTTTGCAGTATTGTGGTAATAAACAGAAATTTGACCTTTGCACTGCAGTAATATATATTTTTTTTAATTCTGTTTATTAACAATGCTCTTGAGACCATTCAGTACCAAACAATATACGTGCAGCACTTTGGGAAAAACACAAAAGTAAGCATTGGGAAGCAGCGAGGACAATCGACAAATATCATCTCCCTCTCCCCTCCGAGTCTACCCCAGATTCTCTGTACTTCTGCCAGGGCCCCCATACTTTCTTCCATTTCTTAGTACACCCCCTGCTTTTGTATACAGTTTCTTCGGCCCTTTGGCCCCAGTCAAGGTCTCGCTCCCATTCCTCCCACCGTGGGGGTGTCTGTGCCCCCCATCCCCGGGCAATGTTCCGTTTCGCCACTCCCGCTGCCAGGGCTAGCCATATTTCCACATACCTAGACCAGTCAGTGTCCCCTTTAATAATCAATAAAAGCCACTTCGGCTCCATCGGAACCTTCCCCCCCCACTACCCTAGACATGATGTCTGTGACCCTCATCCAGAAGGGGATGATCTCCGGACACTCCCATAATATATGAAAGAAAGTGCCCTCCCGTTGGCAGCCCCTTAGTCATAATGCTGAGTGACTCTTGCCCCATGCATAGAGGTGCGTGCGGGGGTAATAGGTTTGGTGAAAAAGGTGAAGGGGCGAGCAGGGGGTCGAGTATGTTGTGCAGTAATAATGTTGAGAGTATATTAGAACACTTGGTCAAAAATATATTTTGTTTGGCCAAATACTGTCGCATCATACACTAAGAATGAGCACTTAATGATGGTGTACCAATTGTCAGACCATTCTTCAACGCCAGTGACTAGTTGATGTGCATTATAAATGATGTGTTGTGTTCTTTTTCTAGGCTTTTGTCAGGCTGGCAAGGATTTGCGCCTTGTGTCAATTTGCAGTGAACCTATTGATGTGCCACCAGGATTTTTACTTGTTGGTGCAAAGTCACCAAACCTCACCGATCATCTTTTAGTGTGCGCAGTGGACAAACGATTTTTACCCGATGATAATGGGTATAATGCTCTGTTGGGTAAGCTTGTTCTAACAAGTCAATCTGGCTTACATGTATGTAAAAATGTTTGTTATTGTGCTTTGTTATGCTTTTTTTATAGTTAATTCAGCTTTAAGGTCTTCTAAATGTTAAAAGACTAAGAAATGTACGTTCAAGAGGCGTAGTGTAGGATTTTCTCCTTTTGGGGTGTATGGGACCCCTTCTACACAGTGCCACCTCTCAGCTCTTCGTAAAATTTTCCTGGGTGCCCACTCATTTTACATTACATTGTTGTGAACTGCATTACAGGCGGTGTAGAAATGTACATGGTGGCAGATCTTCCACCCAGTGAAGCAGATTTGTGATGTTCCGCTGATCATCTTGAATTAATGATGTCCTGGTGATGTTCATTTGAGCATTGACTATGCCGAATCTGGACCATTGTGGATGTAGCAAATATAAAAGTGCCATGCTTTGTTGGGTGAGTGGATGTTGAGTTTGTAAGGCCTGGCTTTTTGGAAACCACCACTCAAATTTCAGGGGCATCAGTTACAATGTCAGTAAAGTTCTGTGGATGGGGAATAGTGAACTATGTAGGTGCAGTTTTTCATTTAAAATTCTCTGAAGATCAGTTTTTCCCAAAGTTATAAGTATCCGAAAAATGAATTTGACATGGCTCTAGTAGTAGTCTAGTCTTTAACTTTATGCCCACTAACAAGCAACTGTGTGCTGCTGAAAAGGAACCTATCAACCCTTAGCTCCAAATCAGAGGAAGGAAGCTGTGCTCCTCCACTCTCTTTGGATGCTGTCATCAATTGGTAGATTCTCTCCTCTGCTTGCCCACCTTGCTAGGCTTCTGTCTTCTGGGTAACAGTACCAAACCAGAATGCAGGCCTCCACCAGAAAAACTGCAAAATAGAGATAACTAAAAGAGAAGCCTTCTCCTTTTATGTTCCGAGGATCTGGGACAACATGCCCAGCAACATCCCAACTCTTTTGCAATGCAGAAAGGAGCTGAAGACACACATAGTCAGGAAACATTACATCCCACAGTATAGGATTCACCACCCACAAGCATCCTGCATCATTGCAAACAATTCTGAATTTAGGCTCCCTTCCTTCTTTAATACTCCTTTGCTCTCTACCTAGGTTTGCCCTACACAAATACCTATGCCTACAAAATATAACAGCGGCTGCCTCCCCCAGTCTAAACTCTTGCTCCCTTGCATTGCTTCCAGTCCTGGTTTGCCTTCTTCCTTCCATTGAGCTCACACTGTAAGGCAGGGCTCTTTTTAATGCGCTCACCCCCAGTGGAAAACGAAGATCACCAGAGCCCCTCTCAGATTTTTTCACTATCATTCTATTCAATTGGCAATGTTTAAATATATCTAGAATTATTTAAACATTGCGGTTAAGGTCTGTTACCATTTCAAAAATGCAATCAAATGCATGATTTCCAAGCATACTCTTTTGGTCAGGCAGAACTGACTAATGTGCAAAAGTATCCACAGTGTGATTATTAGAAATGGAGGCGGGGTTTGAGGAATATTTGGAGTTCTTTGGCTTTTGACACATATTTCTAGAATATAAATGGCAAAAGACGCTAGTGATGGCCCATTGCGGAGCAGCCTAACGCCGCTCATTTTTTCATGCTCAAAACAAAGCACTGTTATCAACATAATGCATCCTTTGGCCAGATCCTGGCGCACCCCATGGGATCACTTGAGGCCCGCCCCCCCAGTTTGAAGACCCCTGCCATAAGGTATAACATAGGGCCTCAGGACTCCTAGCAGTTGGGCCTCCCAATTGACAGGTTATTTCTTCCCCCGCCACTTTCTCAGAGCTATAGGAATGTCCCAGAAAGAGACATGCTAGACATGCTAGAGGGAGGAGGGTCTTTCTCATGGAGACCTAGCAAGGGATATAGTGTGAGACCAGAAGGACCTGATTGATGTCAGATTATAATAAGGATGCACATCAACCATGTAAATGGATTCCAGTGTGATCATTTGTATATATATGTGGATATCCTGAACATTTGGAATGGATCTGACCCTTCTGTACCTCCATTGGACACCCTTTAGTATATCTCTTTCCCAGAGCAATGGAAAGGTCCCAGAGAGTTGCTTGCTACGGTGAGGATGATAGATCTCCCAAATAAGTGATGTCCCACATACATTCAGCAGGGCCAGATGCATGCCAGATTCGAAGGATTTCCGTGTAAGATGCTTTTACATAAAGGGCATTTAAATGGAACCTATTTAAGTAGTCACTGGGTATCTGGAAATTCTAGCATTGTCCTGACGTTTTTGGGTCTGATTTGGACATGCCTACTCAATAAGAGCAAAGGATCCACTCTACAAATGTGGCAGCTGATGTTGAAGAAATGACAGCATTTTGCTAGACTTTCTGTTTCTTAATTTGTAGAACTTGCTGAGAGCGTCTAATTCAGCCTCGCACCACATGCCACGCACTGTGTTCGGCCAGGGTAGCCGATCAACAAAACAGTAACGGTTTGTTCTTTGATTTCATTTCCGTGCACTGCCTGCAGCCTTTCTCTTTTTCTGCGACGCTGCTGAAGTCACATGGACAGTAAGCAGAAGGCTGAGAGCTGACGAATACCCGGCTTTAACTGGGGCTTGTTGATAAAGCCAGGTTACTTTGACCTAACAGAGTCATTGTGACCTTTAGCAACCTGTCCACTGGAGCATGTGATGTGATAGGCCTGTTCCCTCAGCATCAGCCTGCATCACTGTGTCCTTACTGAAAGGTCCTGGTACCCATAGAAACCAGCCAGACCAATCGGGCCAGGGGCTGCGCAGTCTCTCGAGCCTTTCGGAGCCAGAAATAGAAGGATCATGCCGTTCCAGGGAATCAGATCTGTTTGTCACTTCTGTGGAGATGTTCCAGTATTTTCTGTGTGTTTTGTTTCCAAAGGGGTTTAGTGTTCCTTCATACTTTACGTACAGACCGAAGTAAATCACAGTCTTCAAAAAGAAAACATATTTCACCATAAGCTGTTAAGCACTGTGAAAAGGGGCGTCGAGGCAGCACCAACAAACTGTTGTGAGAGCAGACAGACAGTGCACTGACGTTTTTATGATATATTTTTAACTATTTAACAATATTGACTTCCGAGTTCGTGTTATCCGTCACTAGTCTTGGCTGCAAACTAAGGACAACGGTTATTTTCCAGAACGGCGCCGTGAAAAAAAGTGAACTACCATCCACTTGGTTGTTTCACTTAATAATCACTTCAGCTGGCTCGTGGCGCACTGTACAGTTCTGCGGTCCCTTCGGCATAGCGAGATGCTGTATGTGACGCGCCTTCCCATGAACCTGGAGTTGCTGCATCGTTGAGTCTGTTCCAGCATTGAGCACCTCTTCTGGAGAACGAGATACCGTATAGTTGCGTCTGTCCCTACATTGAACACCTCTCCCGGCTCAAGACATGCTGGGCCATATTTACAACGAAGTAACGCAGAACCGTGCCGCAAGCCATTTCGCTGCGTTGCACTGCATTATTTTCGAAGCAAAAGGATGCTTTATATTTACAACAATATGACATCTCCCTGAGCTCTCCCCTGCACTGGTGCACAATTGGCTACCATGCGCCAAGGCAGGCACCCTTGCACCATGGTGCAACAGTGCCTCTGTTGCTGGGACGATTGTTTTTGTGCAGGAAGGCACACCTTCCTGCACAATTACAATCACAAGAGGTGTTTCTTCTTTCAATGCGTGCTGCAGGATGCAAGTGCAGCACGCATAGAAAGAGGAAGAAATGTAGAGCAATACTAGTATTTCTCCTTTGCGCATCCTTACGCCTCCCCTGGAAAGGCTTCGAATTCTGACGCATTCCCAGGTTTATCAAATGTTGTGAATCTGGGAATGCAGCAGGATCCATGGGTGTTGCATGGGAACACCCACAGCAACACCCATGGAACGCCCCTTTCACGTAAAGTACGGTGTGAAAAGGGGCTGTATTTACAAGGACACGAAAAGCCATGCAGGGTGGCTTTACGTGTCCTACTAAATATGGAGCATCACACAAAAAGTGAGGCACCGCCAGCGCTAGGGGCTTGTAAATATGCCCCGCTGTATGTTTGTGTCTGTCTGAAACTGAGCACCTGTCCTGGCTCAAGAGGCACTGTGTGTTTGCGCCAGCCCCTGCACTGAGCTCCTTTCCTGGCTCAGTAGGCACTGTGTGTTTGTGCCTGCGCCTGCACTGAACTCCTCTCCTGGCTTAAGAGGTGCTGTATGTTTGTGCCTGCGCCTGCACTGAGCTCCTTTCCTGGCTCAAGATGTTCTTTATGTTTGTGACTGTCCGAAACTGAGCAGCAGTCCTGCCTCAAGAGGTGCTGTATGCTTGGGCCAGCCCCTGCACTGAGCTCCTTTCCTGGCTCAGTAGGCACCGTGTGTTTGTGCCTGCACTGAACTCCTCTCCTGGCTCAAGATGTTCTTTATGTTTGTGACTGTACGAAACTGAGCAGCTGTCCTGCCTCAAGAGTTGCTGTATGTTTGCGCCAGGCCCTGCACTGAGCTCCTTTCCTGGCTCAGTAGGCACTGTGTGTTTGTGCCTCCACTGAACTCCTCTCCTGGCTCAAGAGGGGCTTTATGTTTGTGCCAGCCCCTGCACTGAGCTCCTCTCCTGGCTCAAGATGTTCTTTATGTTTGTGACTGTACGAAACTGAGCAGCTGCCCTGCCTCAAGAGTTGCTGTATGTTTGCGCCAGGCCCTGCACTGAGCTCCTTTCCTGGCTCAGTAGGCGCTGTGTGTTTGTGCCTCCACTGAACTCCTCTCCTGGCTCAAGAGGGGCTTTATGTTTGTGCCAGCCCCTGCACTGAGCTCCTCTCCTGGCTCAAGATGTTCTTTATGTTTGTGACTGTACGAAACTGAGCAGCTGTCCTGCCTCAAGAGTTGCTGTATGTTTGCGCCAGGCCCTGCACTGAGCTCCTTTCCTGGCTCAGTAGGCACTGTGTGTTTGTGCCTGCGCCTGCACTGAACTCCTCTCCTGGCTCAAGAGGTGCTGTATGTTTGCGCCAGCCTCCTGCACTGAGCTCCTTTCCTGGCTCAGTAGGCGCTGTGTGTTTGTGCCTCCACTGAACTCCTCTCCTGGCTCAAGAGGGGCTTTATGTTTGTGCCAGCCCCTGCACTGAGCTCCTCTCCTGGCTCAAGATGTTCTTTATGTTTGTGACTGTACGAAACTGAGCAGCTGTCCTGCCTCAAGAGTTGCTGTATGTTTGTGCCAGCCCCTGCACTGAGCTCCTTTCCTGGCTCAGTAGGCACTGTGTGTTTGTGCCTGCACTGAACTCCTCTCCTGGCTCAAGAGGTGCTGTATGTTTGCGCCAGCCTCCTGCACTGAGCTCCTTTCCTGGCTCAGTAGGCGCTGTGTGTTTGTGCCTCCACTGAACTCCTCTCCTGGCTCAAGAGGGGCTTTATGTTTGTGCCAGCCCCTGCACTGAGCTCCTCTCCTGGCTCAAGATGTTCTTTATGTTTGTGACTGTACGAAACTGAGCAGCTGTCCTGCCTCAAGAGTTGCTGTATGTTTGTGCCAGGCCCTGCACTGAGCTCCTTTCCTGGCTCAGTAGGCACTGTGTGTTTGTGCCTCCACTGAACTCCTCTCCTGGCTCAAGAGGGGTTTTATGTTTGGGCCAGCCCTTGCACTGAGCTCCTTTCCTGGCTCAGTAGGCACCGTGTGTTTGTGCCTGCACTGAACTCCTCTCCTGGCTCAAGATGTTCTTTATGTTTGTGACTGTACGAAACTGAGCAGCTGTCCTGCCTCAAAAGTTGCTGTATGTTTGCGCCAGGCCCTGCACTGAGCTCCTTTCCTGGCTCAGTAGGCACTGTGTGTTTGTGCCTGCGCCTGCACTGAACTCCTCTCCTGGCTCAAGAGGTGCTGTATGTTTGCGCCAGCCTCCTGCACTGAGCTCCTTTCCTGGCTCAGTAGGCGCTGTGTGTTTGTGCCTCCACTGAACTCCTCTCCTGGCTCAAGAGGGGTTTTATGTTTGGGCCAGCCCCTGCACTGAGCTCCTTTCCTGGCTCAGTAGGCACCGTGTGTTTGTGCCTGCACTGAACTCCTCTCCTGGCTCAAGATGTTCTTTATGTTTGTGACTGTACGAAACTGAACAGCTGTCCTGCCTCAAGAGTTGCTGTATGTTTGCGCCAGGCCCTGCACTGAGCTCCTTTCCTGGCTCAGTAGGCACTGTGTGTTTGTGCCTCCACTGAACTCCTCTCCTGGCTCAAGAGGGGCTTTATGTTTGTGCCAGCCCCTGCACTGAGCTCCTCTCCTGGCTCAAGATGTTCTTTATGTTTGTGACTGTACGAAACTGAGCAGCTGTCCTGCCTCAAGAGTTGCTGTATGTTTGTGCCAGGCCCTGCACTGAGCTCCTTTCCTGGCTCAGTAGGCACTGTGTGTTTGTGCCTGCGCCTGCACTGAACTCCTCTCCTGGCTCAAGAGGTGCTGTATGTTTGCGCCAGCCTCCTGCACTGAGCTCCTTTCCTGGCTCAGTAGGCGCTGTGTGTTTGTGCCTGCACTGAACTCCTCTCCTGGCTCAAGAGGGGCTTTATGTTTGCGCCAGCCCCTGCACTGAGCTCCTCTCCTGGCTCAGTAGGCACTGTGTGTTTGTGCCTGCACTGAACTCCTCTCCTGCCTCAAGTGGTGCTGTATGTTTGTGCCAGCCCCTGCACTGAGCTCCTCTCCTGGCTCAGTAGGCACTGTGTGTTTGTGCCTGCACTGAACTTCTCTCCTGGCTCAAGAGGTGCTGTATGTTTGTGCCAGCCTCCTGCACTGAGCTCCTTTCCTGGCTCAGTAGGCACTGTGTGTTTGTGCCTGCACTGAACTCCTCTCCTGGCTTAAGAGGGGCTTTATGTTTGTGCCAGCCCCTGCACTGAGCTCCTCTCCTGGCTCAAGATGTTCTTTATGTTTGTGACTGTACGAAACTGAGCAGCTGTCCTGCCTCAAGAGGTGCTGTATGTTTGCGCCAGACCCTGCACTGAGCTCCTTTCCTGGCTCAGTAGGCGCTGTGTGTTTGTGCCTGCACTGAACTTCTCTCCTGGCTCAAGAGGGGCTTTATGTTTGTGTCCTGTCGTACACTGAGCACCTCTTCTGGCTCCAGATGTGCTGTATGTTTGTGTCTATTTCTGCCTATCCTGTACAACAGAATTCCCTATGATTGGATTTGTTCAAACCTCTCCTAGATAAAGATGTGCTGTTCCATGTATTGTCTCCCCATACTAAGCATTGGTGGCGCTAGACTGAGCACCTCCCCTGGATCCGGGTGTGCTTTAAGATTGGGTCTGTCCCTGCACTGGCACCTATCTGGGTAATGAGGCATTGTGTGGTTGGGGACTCCTCTGGGGCCTTTTCCATTAGACAGATGTGGAATGGTTGGAACTAAGCGCTGTTCCTGGGTAAATAGAGGCTGTATGATTAAGGTAGTATCTATCTTGATCCTAGTTAAACAGGTGCTACTGATTGGATCCATTCCTGCATTGAGCACTTCTAAAGGTACTTTATGTTTGGCTGTGTTTCTGTGAACTTCCCCCTGCTTAAGTGCTACACGATTATTTTTAGAACCTCTTCTAAATAAAGAGGTATTTTATCATTTGGTGCATGTCTGTCTCAGTTGTCCTCCTATTTAAACAGGTGCTGCATGGTTGGATTTTACCTTGCATTGATTGTCTCTCTTTGGTAAAGATGTCTTAAATCAGTGTCACTGTGTCTGTGTCTTGATGTACAGCCCTGATATCTGTATTTCTGTGATGTCAGATATGCCCTTCTGTTTGGGTCTATACTTGGACTGATTGAGTGCCTTTGCACCATTAAGAGATTCTTTATGGTATGATCTGTTGCATTATCTGACAGCTCTCCAGCTCAGGGAGTTGATGTACAGCTGAAGCTGCCCCTTCACAAAGCAAATCGATGTAAGACAAGGAAGGCAGGTAAGTTCATGCAAAACAAGCAGGAGATAGCCCCCGAAGCACCAACATCAAACCCACTCCAACCGACTCTCTGACAACCTAACCGTTATCCTGGAATCCTGCTCAATATCCAAACAGGATATGAAAATACATATACAATTTATAATTATTACTCAAATGATTGCTCAATAAAAGAACAAAACATGTACATTGTGTGAAAAACAAATACATTTCATAATTCTGCAAAAAACTACAACCAACACCTTTGTGCACATTTCCAGAACTGGGGTGTCCAGATTCCAACAACTTTTCAGCACATGCTCTGCTCACTTTCACAACTTTACCATAATTCCACCGCCGACCAGTTTCCAACATTACAGCACTTGAATTCTCACTAACGTCTTGAAGTTTATGAGGTTGACTGAATCTCACTTCGCCCTTTCTCACATCCACTTTGGGTAACCTTACTCACACACGATGCCCTTTACTCATCCGTAAAAAAAATTCACATTTGAAGTGATCATATCTGACTTTACTCTGACCTCGTCTGATAGTGATATTGTCTTGCACCTTTCTATCTTTATAACTGGTTGAAATCAGATTGCCCGCCAGACCAGGATAACCACACGGGTCTGAGAAAATCTAAAAATTCCCTTCCTCTCAAAGAAAAATAGGAGTAATGTTTGTCTCCTTATTAGGTGTATTGCAATGTGCCCAAAGCATGGCCCACTGAGCATTTTTTACATCCACACCTTCCAAAGATGCTTCACACACACACTCCCCAATCATCCTGTTCACTCACTCAACCAGTCCAGATAAGTTTATCCCCGCGGAAAAGAAACTCTCCATCAGCTGACGATTCATCTTGAATTTTCCAGTAACTCTGCAACACTATAGGTGAATTATTTTCTCTGGGCCAACCACAAGTCACATGCTTTTTCACATCCTTCAGAATATTGTCCTTTTTCATGGAATCAATCCACTATTGTTCAGAGACAAACCTATTTCTGACCAACAAATACTGGCTATAAAGCATTCGGTGTCCTCTTTTTGTGGATCAACAATCTGGTCAGAACTAGCCGGTCCTAAAACATTGGTAGTCATGAAAGGTATTCAGCTTTCTTGTCCTTGTCCCCCGGGATGTGCAGTACATCAAAATGGTGCTCCAATACTTTTGAACCAAGTCTAACAAATCTCGCAGTGGCCTTACTAGTGTTTACATTAGAACCAATTAGCATGGGAATCAATGATTTGTGATCTGTTCTGATAAAAAAATGTGTTCCCCAGACATAACACTTACATTTATCCACAACCCAACTGCAGGCCAACATTTCATGTTCAATTACAGAATATATCCTTTCCTGTGGTTTCAACATATGTAATGCAAGCACAATGGTACTCTCCTTGCCTGCACACTCCTGAGTCAAAACTGCATCAAGTCCAATGGGACAGGTATCTACTGTTATGCACATCATTGTCCCTGGCGAGAAATTACGCAGTAAAGGCGCATTACTTATTAGAACATTGGAATGTTGGAAGCTCCATTGAAAGCAATAGAGTAGCTCCAGGCTTATAATGGCTGGTATAAGCCCGGCGCTCCAACATTCCAATGCTTTTTTGTTCACAGCTATGGCTGTGAACAAAGGTTTAGGGAGCCTCAGGGGATTTCAATCCCCTCGCGCTCCCTGAAGCCTTTGTTTAATTTGTTAGACCATTCCTTCGTAGCTGGGCTATACCGGCTATTAAAGTCCAGCTCCCTTGTTAAAGTCCTTCGGCTCGGGCCTTTCACACTGGAGCGGGCCTTTAATAGCCGGTATAAACCACTACGGCGGGCTATAAGGCTATATTGAAACATCTTCTAACTAGCTGATTCCTAATCAACTGATCTGTGAAAGTACCAAATTCACATTTCACTGCTAATATCCGTAAAATGCCACATCCATCTCAATAGATTCAGCTCCAGTCTGTTCTCGGTTAAAACATTTGTGCCTTCTGACAAGTAAATTAGGTGGTTTGTTAAAATGTATCTCCAAACGTTGTACTGCTTCTTCATATTCATTTAATTCTCCCTTGGAATCCTCACTCACTACTTTGGGTAAGTGCTCAAAAATATTCTGCTCTTCCATGCCCAAAGAATGCTCCAAAATCAATTTTTTCCATTCAGGTCTGAATTTTAACTCATCAATTGCTCCTAAATACGCATTAAATGCCCATAACCATTCTTTCCATCTCACCAGTGACTCACCAGGTTAGTGCAAGGATGGTGCAGGTGGAGTAATAGCCTGCATACTATATGAGATGGGCAGCAACAACAAAAAATATTAAAATTAATAATTTAATGGTACATAAATGACCAAAATAACAATATTTATGAGTGCACAAAACTTGGAATATCACAAAATATATATACGTCTCACAGTGTACTGAATATGCCCTCAGAAAATGCAGATGGAATAACAATTTCTATGATTGAACAGAATTTGAAATTTACACAAAATGCACAATGTATAGCTTGCAAATGGTGTACTAACTGTGCCGTTAGAAAATACAGATGGATCATATGAATACCCACAGTTTTGTTTTAAAGACACAACATAAGAAAGTCACTAAATATGACTGTAGAACATTAATTTGAATGTATTAAACGTGCGTATCGCTGAAAAGGAGAAACAAAATAACAGTCTAATGATTATAAAGACTGGAAAATAACAGTCAATGTTGGCTAGTGCAACACTAAGCAAGCGACACGCTGCTAGCAAGACGTGCAAATCGCCAAACAATGCACACGGTGAAATAGCTGCCCCAAAGGCATGAGATTTCCAGTGTCAAATGCTTCAAGGAGAACGTAACGCTGAAATGATGACAAAACTATTCAAAATAGTTGCTTAAAGGCATGCGTGTGGCCGAAATGACCAAATAAATTTGGTATCTGATACAATAACACACGAATGCCAATAACTCTTGAACTCTGCCGAATTGACTAAGATAAGACGGCCGCATAATGTGAGTAACATGAAAACTCCTCCCACAAAAAATAAATATTGCCGGCAGCACTGCGTTGTCTCCGGCCTCCAATAGTATTCAGGTAAACGTCCCTCGACTCTCCGCCTGTGGGAGATGCCACCAGGAAATCAGCTAGGAACTGCGGAGTGAGATCCAGCATAGGTCCTCTTACGTCTCTTGTTACCAGTGATGGAAGACAAGGAAGACAAGTGTGTTTATTGAAAACAATATTTATTTAATACAAGTTTGGAAGAGAAACAGGAGACAGTGTCCGAAGCAACCTCATCAAACCTACTCCAACTGACTCTCTGACAACCAAACGTTATCCTGGAATCCTGCTCACGAACGTTCTCAACAGGTACCCACACAGTACGGCACCAGGACATAAAAAAATCTTCTGGATTAAAACTCACTGTGTGGTTGGATCTGCCACTACACCTAAGGATAAAGAGGTGATCTGTACTTTGGAGTATCCCCCAATGAACACCTCTTCTGGATACCTAATTGATGTAGTGTTAGTTATATTCTTCAGTTAGGGCCTCTTCTTACCTTTAGCCATCCCTGAACCCTAACAATTCCTTACAACCCCATATCCTTATCCATTCTTGAACCCTTAAAAAGAGTATCCTTAATTACCTGCATGATAAAGTACCAAAAAGCGCCTGTGTGGTACTTACCGCATAAACAACAGTTGATGGACAGAATGCAGAACAATGTCATACATTCACCCCAGTACAGAGATCTGGGCCTAAATCCATCGTTTTATTGCTCACCATGCCATTCCAGTTTGAACCCAGCCATATGGAAATCAGTCTTGACCCTGTGCCTCATGGGAACAGTCCAGCCCGAACTGCCAAGCCAGGTCCTCTCTGGACTGGAAACAAGCATCCTAGGACCGGTTTCGGGGTTTCACCCCTCTTCAGCCAGGATAGCTTGATTCCAGTGGCATGGAGAGCACGGGACTCACATCTGAGCATACCCGTCCCAATCGGGGTGACAAATGCAAAAACAACAGTTGATGGACAGAATGCAGAACAATGTCATACATTCAGCCCAGTACAGAGATCTGGGCCTAAATCCATCGTTTTATTGCTCACCATGCCATTCCAGTTTGAACCCAGCCATATGGAAATCAGTCTTGACCCTGTGCCTCATGGGAACAGTCCAGCCCGAACTGCCAAGCCAGGTCCTCTCTGGACTGGACACAAGTATCCTAGGACCGGTTTCGGGGTTTCACCCCTCTTCAGCCAGGATAGCTTGAGTCCAGTGGCATGGAGAGCACGGCACTCACGTCTGAGCATACCCGTCCCACTCGGGGTAACAAGTGCAAAAACAACAGTTGATGGACAGAATGCAGAACAATGTCATACATTCACCCCAGTACAAAGATCTGGGGCTAAATCCATCGTTTTTTTGCACACCATGCCATTCTAGTTTGAACCCAGCCATATGCAAATCAGTCTTGACCCTGTGCCTCATGGGAACAGTCCAGCCCGAACTGCCAAGCCAGGTCCTCCCTGGACTGAAAACACTTGCCTGCATCGAAAAGGCCCTCGTGGTAAAGTTCTGTGAGGTCAAGACTGTTGGGTTAAGACTTTAATCTTTCCACTAATCTTTCGGGGGCATATCAACAAGGCGGCGCTATAAAATTATCGCCGCTTTTGCTGCCGTTTACAGCTGAAAAGCGGCGATAATTTTATTGCTTTATCAGCAAGGTCACGCTATCGTGTGAATCCTTGCCTTAGCGCCCTTTCGCGTAACGCCCAGCTTTGCATCTCTAATGAGATGCAAAGTGGGTGTTCCATCCCAAAATAACTGGAGAAATGTCGCTAACCAACATTTCTCCAATTATCAATGGGTACGCTAACACACATAGCGATAAGAAAAGTAGCGCAAACCGCGGTTATCGCTACTTTCCTTACACCTGCTTTCAGGTTGACTAAGCCATTATATCCAATGGAAGGTGGATATAATGGCTAAGTCCACCCTGCCCTATCAACAAGCTATCGCCAAATGTTGTGCGATTATCGCTGGATTTCCAGCGATAATCGCACATTTGGCAGCTTGCGCCTGGAATTTGAGATAAAATTTGGCGTTAGCCGGCGATAATTATCCTAGCGCTAAGTGCGCTTATCGATAATTATCGCCGGCTGTTGATGATATCCCCCTCAGTCTTTTACAATTCCATTCCATGTGATAAAAGCTAGTCCAACGTTTCAGCATCTTGGGCTCATCTCTAACCCCTGTTTAACTTTTACTTAACTACAGTGGGGTTAAAGAAACTTGATGTAAGTAATTAATCTGGACACGTTTTAATTTAGCACTCCTGGATACCCTGACCGTGTGCACCATCTCATATTCTGCATCCGCCACAGCTCCATTCAAGTCTTCTGTCCATTTCCTGCTCAAAGTGTCCAGTACAATCGTAGTGGTACTCTACATAAGTAACTGTCCTTTCAGTACCACATACGCACCACAATTTTCTCAAACTTGTGGATCATCAATGCTTCATATAAATAACATCTCCTGGGGACTCCATGCTGGCTTCTTTCCTCTATGGCCAGATTCCTGAATATGGCAAGCACCAAATTGTTAAATCTACAGTATATACTGAATTTTTGTGCAATATCTCTAAATACTCATACAAGCACTGTTTGGCAGTTAGTATTAGTCCAAAACTCACAACTCTCCTGTTTCACTTTCTGAATACTCTCCTACCGACTGTGGATTTGCAACTATCACTGTAATATGAGTCTCTGCTGAATTTTCCTGCTCTAGTCCATGGACCACCAATTGTAGCTGAAAGTTAGTTAATACATTTTGAAATTCGGTACATAAGTTGTTTGAAAATTATGCAATACTACCTTCTGTATCCTGTGCCCCACACTAATCCTTTGGAAAGGAGTGGATATTCAATGAATAATCAAAATATGTTTACAAAAAAGTAAAGGAGTCTTGGCAACATAGCCATAACTTTTTCCAGAATCCCACCAAACCATGATCCCAGTGCCCTGGGCATATTGCTGTGTAGTGTATCATCAGATTTATGGTAAATTTGTTGACTCAGATATGTAAATTTACTCATTTTTCATTTTTAGCAGGGTAGTTTTAATGACTTCCAAATGTGTAAATTTGTCTGGGACCAGCGGGAATAATAACTGTTTGTTCCAGTTTTTTTTGCAAACTCACTTTATTGGTTTCCGCTGTCCATTGTTCTGATATCATTCGACCGGTGTAGACATGAGTCGTGGGAGTCATTTAATCCAATCCAACCTAGTACCCAATGTGGGCACAAGTTGTAGGAACTGTGTCCATTAATCTTTCGGGATATTAGCAGGGCCACTGGAATTATGCGATTGTGCAGCCATGGCGATTATTACATAATTATAGATTTGCCGCATATGCTACATAATACATCATCTGCTGCATAATATGCGATTGTATTAAAAAAAAAATTGTTTCTAGCTCAAACTGTTCAAAAGTTACTAAAAATGCAGCGGCATGTGTTGCCGTGCAATTGAAAGCACTTTGCAACTCTGGACTGCTCACTTTTTTGTTGCTTATTGCTATATTTTGGTGTTAAACTGGTGCTAATGAGGTACAGCCAATGCCCAGAAAGTGTTAACAAGTTTAAAAATGACAAAATAATGAAGTAATATTATTACAAAATGTGCAGCATTATGCTGCATAATTAGTCCGTGATTGCCACATAATTTATTCAACTCTGCCGTATAATTTGGCCCTCTCCTGCAGCATAATTCCAGTGGTCCTGGATATTAGCCAAGACACAGAAGAGCCTACACATTTTTCTGGAAGTGTTCAGAAATAGCATAAAAAAATGTGACTGCCTCTACCGGTCTAGGTAGAAATTTCTGAAGACTGCATGCTATTATTTTCCCTACTATCTTCAAATCTATGTTCAGCATTGGTAGTGGTTTGTAAGAGGTCTAGGGCATCTTTACTTGGCCTTAATAGTGTGAGTATCCCAGCTTGTTTGGTTGTCGGGGATAAACTGCCCTTTTTTCTAGGGTGCTGTAAGGAAACAATAGCTCATGCGGATTAATACTTAACAATATGGTATGTAATCTAAAATAATGATCAAAAAAGAAAAGGGGATTACGAAAGATGCCAGAAGAAAAGGCAAAGCCATACACGTTAGGTCTTTTTTGTGAAGAATGTTCTTCGTTTATATTACTAGAATATTTACACAGGAAGTGGACATGAATTCACAATATAAATTGACATTAAACAAACAAATTACAAATTACAAATTAGTGTCCCAATGAAAAAAACCTAAACAGACACATAACATAAAATGCGACATACAAACAAGGTTTCCATTTCTCTTTACAAAGGCAATCACAAACAATTAATAATTCAAATTAGCAACACTTAATTATTATAGGTGTTGATTTAGTGATTTGCCTATTGCGTCAACGGCGTTTCGACCCTATTCCAAGTTAAAGGGTCTCGTCAGGACTGTCTAATATAGGGACACCTAAAAAAGGGGATGAGGAAAATATGTGTCAAAAAAGGAGATCAAAATGTCTCAAAGAAAGAAATATAGGTAATGAGCCTATCTACCTTATCGTCCAGGACAGGTCTAGCGTGTAAGTGTACAGTGACACCGTGCTCAAAGTGAAAGGATAAAATACTCACAGGTACCCAGCCGGGTGCTGTGTGAGGACCGAAAAAAACCCATTATTATCACCATCATAATCCAATCACTTACTTATCAAGTAAATATGCAAGTTTCTACTTACCCCTGTGAGAGAAGACTCACACGGAGGCAGTAGCCCACTATTATTCAATACGCTTTTGGTTTTAGCGCGATGTAAGGGTCCTTCAATATACCACACCTACGGAAGCTCCAGACTGCTGTGTAGCTGTCGCCTCGTATTAAAGAGTCCGGTCAACTATTCCAAAAATATACAAAAACGGAGGACGATGATATTATGAGTTCATGCAGAGGAAATAGCCTCTACAGTCTATAAATGACCTACACCCAAAAAATATTAAAGTAGAGACGCTGCTCCTACCTCTCTTCCTCCTTCCGGGTTTACGAATATCCCGAGAAGTGCTGCAGCAGGCAACCAAAGTCCTGTCTGCTTGGTACGATCACAGCGGTTGGTCGGGATAATGGGATACTTAAACCTGATTCGCTAAAGAATGGCCAATCTAAAGTGTCCAACAATAATGTACCGGTGGGGCGAGCGTGACGTTGCCTAGTAACCAGCAACTGCAGTCGATCATTGTAGCGTGATTTCGAAGGTTGTGAATAAAGTTATTTGTTTTCAAGGACATTGAATTGAGTGAGAGCTGACCTACGTCCTATACCGCTGTGTTATTAATAGTGTTTATGCTAATAGAGAGACGGGACTGTCGGATTGAATATCATAATTTCAAAGGTGATAATAGACTTGTTAGTGTTCATAGTCACTAAACTAGATAGAAACAGTACTGCGTTCTACGGCGGTAAGTGATCAGTTGTTTTTCTGTCAATGGGGTTGCGGTACAAAAAACAATTGTCGTGACAATTACATAATTTCATTCATAATAAACACAAAGATTACAGTGGTTGCTAATATCAGGCTTTTTCGTTCGTTCATTGGTTATGGCATGTAACAGTGGCAATTACTTCGATTATTTGAACAATGTGCAGTGAATATAACGGTTCAGCGCCAAGACAATGGTGAAAATATCTTACTTACTAGTTTGAAAAAATAATAATGCAAATGCATGACATACACTACAAAAAGGCTTAAAATAGTTTTCTTATCAAAGACAGTATGTGCCTCCACCAATGGTTAACTATTCAATCAAAAACATTATAGTACTGTACATTCGCTTTTACATAGTACATATGACAATAGATCTCTAACCATATAGATTATACATCACTTATTGTTACACGTACAATTTGGGCTAATCATGGAAAAGCACGACGGAACATCTTTGAAATTTCAGTTAGAGCTGTATTGAAATGGGTGTGTTGGAAGACATACTAAGTACGCAAGCAACACTGATTAGAAGAGGGTAGTAATAAACCCACGCCATTCCTCAGCTGAATTCAGCCCCTGTAGTATGGAGTTAGTACGTTCAATCCAACGACACTCTAGTCGTTGCAATATCTGCGATAAGTCTCCACCCCTTTTCGGAGCAATCACTTTATCTATTACCTGCCAGCGAATGTCATTTGCCGTGTGCCCTTTCTCTTCAAAGTGATTGACCAATGGGGCATTGGGAACAGAATTCCTAATCCTACTGCGATGTTGTCCTATGCGTGCTTTAACGATTTGTTGGGTTTGTCCAATATATGGTAGCCCACAAGGACACAGTATACAATATACCACATTTTTAGTATTGCAGTTGGCAAAGAAATTTAGTTGTTGATCGACCTTTCCATGAGTGAATTTTTTGGTATTTGCTGTAAATTCACAGGCGACACAGTTGCCACACTTATAGTGACCTTTAACATCTGGTAAGCCCCAGGTTGATTCCAATGATCTCAGATTTTGGCAGGGACTCTCCATTGATGATCTTACAAGGTGATCTTTAATATTTTTGCCTCTTTTAAAGGCAAACATTGGTATGTCAATGCTGGAGTCTATGTTTTGAATAATGTGCCAATTTTTCGTGACCAATTTTCGAATGGCATTCGTGTGTATACCAAACGTGGTGACACAGATTAATTTGTCAACCTTGGTTTTTTCTTTAGGAATGAGTAATGTCTCTCTGGGGCAGAACCAAGCTCTTTTCAGAGAGTTCTTCACTAATTTTTTCGGATATCCCCTAGACAACAATTTGTCTCGCAGAATGTACGCCTCTCTCATATAGTCATCTTTTTTGGTACAATTGTGACGTATTCGCAAGAATTGTCCATGAGGCAATCCATCTCTCAGGGCACGAGAATGATGACTATTGTAAGCGAGTAGCGTATTACGCTCAGTTGGTTTCCTGTGCAATGAAGTATAGAGTTTCCCTTCATCATGTGAGATGTTAATATCTAAAAAGGCGATGCAAGAGTCATGTATGGTGGATGTGAACTTAAGGTGTGGTTGAACTGAATTTAAATAAGAAACAAAATTATTAAACTCAGGAACTGTGTCAGACCAAATCAAAAAAATGTCATCGATATATCTTTTCCAACAGTTGATTTTTGAGTGGTATATGTTTACATTATTGAGGACAAATTTGTGCTCTAGGTTATCCATAAAGATATTTGCCAGATTTGGCGCAAAAATTGCACCCATACTTGTCCCGGAGCATTGTTGGTAGTATTTGCCTTCTGATACAAAATAATTGTGTGTCAATGCAATCTGTAGAAGTGTGATAATAAACGAAGTGGGGACCTGATGAGGTTTTGGTCTAGTTTCAAGTAAATCCTGGATCACCTGTATACATTCCTGCTGTGGTATATTTGTGTATAGTGAGGTGATGTCCAGTGTCGCTAATCGATCTTTAGTGATGTCATATGGTCGATCTTCCAATAAATTAATCATATGCATCGAATCTCTTACATAGGTCTCTTGAAGAGGAACATAGTCTTTTATAAAAAAGTCTATAAATTGACCGATGGGTTCAAGGACTGAACCACATCCTGATAGTATAGGACGTCCTGGGGGATGAGTGATGTTCTTGTGTATTTTCGGGAGGGTGTACAGAACCGGAGTTCTAGGACAATCGATATTTAGGAATTCAAACTCTTTCTTACTTAGAAAACCTTCTTCCAGGCCTTCTGTCGTTATTTTTAGTATCTCTTTCTTAATATCCACCTGGGGATTTATATCCAATATTTTATAGTGTTTTTCTTCTCCTATTTGTTTTCTGATCTCGATGTCATAGTCGTCCCTGTTCTGTACAACAATCCCGCCGCCTTTATCAGCAGGTTTCAGAACGATTGACTTGTCATTTTTTAATGCCAGTAAGGCTTTACGCTCATCTAGGCTGATGTTATATGGAATGAATTTTGTACTCTCTTTCAATTTATCGATCCCTGTTAGAATTACTTTTTCGAAAGTCAACAACTCAGGTGGCATCATCCCATTACTGGGATAGAAAGTTGATGGTGGTTTGAGGTTCGTGCTGGAATACTTCATGGGGATATCCTTATCTGCAAAAAATAATTTTAAACGAATCTTTCTGAAGAACTGGTAGAGCTCTGTTTTTAAATTGAAAAAATTTGTACGTTCTGTGATTACAAAGGATAGTCCCTTACTCAATAGTGAAATTTCTGAGGAGGATAGGAGGTGGTGGGACAGGTTAAAGATGGGAATACTCTCTGTCTCTGTACCTACTAATAGGGTTGAGGTCCCCATTGGTAGTGTTTGTTGCGGGTCTGACGTTCTCCTGCATATTGATGCCATGTTCTCCCTCTTCCTCTCCTCTTGTTGCCTCGATCTAAAAAAGGCTGACCAGGGTGGTTATCAATACGGCTAGGACCAGGTTGTACGTCGGAATCACTGGATCCTCCCGATGATTCCGAGAAGTTGATAGGTTGATTTCTTCTAAACCTACCCCAAGTATTCTGCCTATTAAGGGTACCAGTCGTACTATAGTAATCTTCTTTTAAATAGGGATAAATCCTTTCTTTTGAAAAGCTTTTAATGTCTTTAGACACTTTGTCAGCTTTTTTCTTTATTTCAAATGAATTGAATTCGTCTATTGATTTATTGATCTTATCTAGAATATTCTTGGTTTCTTCCAGATTATCACCCAATAGCTCTTTCTCCAATTCCTCAATTTCTTTCAATTCAGTCTTAGCGTGGTCAAGTGCCGTTTCCACCCCCAACACCATCCAATGGCGGGATTTTTTCTAGGGGTCTTGTTGATTTAAAAAACAAAACAAAAATGAGGTCTGGTATATCGCCATAGGTACTGTAACATTCTTTGGTTAGGCCATGTGAGCTAGATGTGTTATGCATCATCAGGGCACCTTTTGGCCCTAGGATCTCTAGCATAGTGAGTGGACATCTGCTTCTTCCCTTGGATCTGCTTTGAGTGCATTCATGCCCACAAATCAAGCAAAGTAGTCAATTTGTGAATCATATAGTGATAGTGGAGTTATATGCAAGCCTCATGTGTGGGCTAGAGTGCAGTCTTTTTTGTAAATGGACATTATAGGTTAAGTACCCAAAGTTGTCCTCCCTAACCATTCTAGCAATTTCCCTGCCTTGTCCCATTTCTGTGTTCTCTTGTGATATTTTCATTATAATTTAGAGAATGTAGCTCATTTATTGTGGCTGCATAGCCCTTTTTAGGTCTCGCCTGAGCCAGCGCTTTAGCGCTGCTCTGGCGAGAGTTTTGATAAGCGGGTTTTGGAAGTGCAAACTAGTGGCTTTTCCCAGGCCTCCACCTACAGTGTATGTGCGCCGGGCGCGCGCACCATTTGTCAGCCTGCGTGATCACTTTCGCGGCCGCTTTGATGTTCTCAGTGAGCCGCGCGGCCACTGAGAACATCAAAGCGGCCGCGAAAGTGCACACCATTTGCCAGCCTGCGTGCCTCTCTCCGCCTTAGTGCGCGCGACGTGCCCTACCCCCTCCCTTATCCCACTTCCTGCTTGTTTACATAAATATCCTGCAGCGTTTTTAAATAAACTTCCATTCAAAGCTATTGCAGCGGTTTTAAATAAAGTTTCTGTCACTTGCCTCTCCCCCTACTTTCATTTCTCTATCTTCGTCACCCCTTGCTTTCTTTCCCCTTTCATTCTTCCTGTTCACTCATCACCTCCCTCCTCTCTGAATCTTTTTCTCTCTCAGGCGCCCTTTCTCTACCCCCATATTTCCTTTCTTCATCTCTCTCACTGGTCTTTCCCTCACACTCATATCTCAACTGCTCCTTCTCTTTCCTTTCCTTATGTTTCCTTCTCTCACTCTTCGCTATTGCTCCGGTTGCGCCACTCTCCATTCACTCTTCCTTACACAACTATTTCCTGGCCTCACCTCTGTGCCCCCCCTTCAATACCCACAGCCCCCCACCCTCAACACCAGCTGTGCCTCGAGGACACGCAAGTCTCTGCTGCAGTTCTCGCCCGACACCTCAATGTTTCATAATTTCTGTACTCTTAGTGATGAGATGCAGTTGACCCTCAATACACCGTCATATTTAAATGGTGTTTTGGACGGTTGGTGAACCCTGATTCACGAGCGGGTGTTCTCGGCGTGAAA
The DNA here is from genome assembly GCF_964204655.1 of Triturus cristatus. Classification (NCBI taxonomy): domain Eukaryota; kingdom Metazoa; phylum Chordata; class Amphibia; order Caudata; family Salamandridae; genus Triturus; species Triturus cristatus. The sequence goes on along the minus strand of NC_140589.1, from coordinate 321,203,020 downwards.
TTGTTCCAATGGTTTGCTTCGTTGGAGACCATATGCGTGTGTGTTCCTCAGCGTAGGATTTACTTGTTTTGTAGCGTGAATCTTTCTGGATTCACTATGCTGTGCATTATTCCGCGATCTTGTGGTTGGGTCCGGATTCGTAGTCTTTTCTTTGTTTTTTTTTTTTTTTTTTTGTAGCCCAGGTGGGCGTCGACGTCCACCATTTGGTGCACCTCCCGTGACGTCGTCGTGCTTCCTGCGGAAGTCCCACCTTTGGGGCGCCATCTTCAGATTCTTTTTTCCGCCGTTGGGTCTGGATCGTCATCGGGAAGCTCCAGAAGTTCACTCGGAGGAAGAAGGAAGAAAAGCGAGTTTCATCGATAGAATCAAGAGAAGACATCAGGAAAGAACAGATTTCGACAGGAACGCGAAGAAAGAAGACCAGCGAGCCTTTTTCTTCGACAACCTTGGAGAATGCACGCTCAGAGACCCTGAGCGAAATGGACAAGACGCCATTCAAGTTCTGCCCAAACTGCCACCACAAGTTCGCGCAGAAAGACCTGCATCCGGTCTGCAACCTCTGCCTACCGGTGGATCATCAGAGTATCGACTGCAACGCCTGCTCAGTCTTCGCGCCGAAGACACTCAGGGTGAGAGAGAGGCAGAGGAGAGCCAACGCCAACATGGAGGGCCAAGGAAAACCCCCGACACTCTACGCGCTGGGCCTCGACACGGACGACGAGGACAACGTCGCCGAGGCAGCCGAAAACTTCACGGTCGTAGAGACCGACAAGAAGAAAGAAGACGAGGTAAGAGAATCGTCGAGCGCAAATCAAAAAACACCTCGAAAACACGAGGGTGACTCGAGAAAAACTGAGTCAAGGTCCACGAAGGGAGCCCCGGCGCCGAAAACTTCGACGTCCAAAGGGGGAACTTCGGACAAAAGGCCCAGCGGATCCTCACAAAAGGACTCCCTGGCGCAGAAAGACGCCGAAAGGCAAGGGTCGTCGAAATCATCCCATGAAACGGGCCGATCGACGCAGAAAGAACGTTCGACGTCTACGCAAGTTTCATCGAAAAGGCCCGCGGTCGACGCCGAAAGCATCTCCGAAATGGAGAAAAAGAAGAGGCGGCTCGAGGCCGAAATGGAGAACATCCTTCAAAGGAAGAAGGAGTTCGACGCCAGGATGAAGGAATTCAAGATTCCAACGGTTTCATCGGCGGACGTCGTCGAAGTCGAGGAGGAGTTCGACGCCGAAGGGCTGACAAGGGACCTCGAAGAGGAAGAGGAGCCCTATTATGAGGAAGAAGCCGAGGAAGAAGACCAACAATCGTTCTTCGATTCGGCGACATCTACCGGCAACGACGTCGAATGGCAAGATCTCGACACCGAAAACCCGGAGGAGGCCGTGGACACGTACCCCTCGAGGCCTTCGCCACCAGACGACATCGGGGTGTACAATATGGTGGTGAAGAGCGCAGCAATGGCCTTCGGCGTCAAGCTCGACGAGGAGAGGCCGAAAGCAGATTTTCTCGTCGAAACACTGCTCCCCATCCAGACTAGGAGCCAGTTCCTCCCCATGCTACAAAGCGTGATGAACCAGGGGAGAGAAGCCTTCAAGGAGCCTGCCACCTGTCGGTCGATCACGCCCAGGACAGAGAAAAAGTATAAACACTCCTCCCTGGACCCACCTTACATCAAGGGGAGCGTCACCGCAGACTCCATCATTGCCTCCACGGCCAGGAGAAGGGCCAACGTGCCAGCAACCTCGGGCCCACCTCCAGATAAAGAGAGCAGGAGAATCGACCTCACAGGCAGAAAGGTCGAGAGGAACGCCGCAATGCACTGGCGCATGGCGAATTCAAATGCACTCCTAAATAGACACCAGTACCAACACTGGGATGAAATGGGGGAGCTAGTAAAGCACCTCCCCGAAGAATACCGCCAGAGAGCCTCTCACCTGGTAGATGAAGGCAAGAACATCGCCAACTCCTGTATAAAGACGGCGTTGGATGGGGCAGAGACTTCAGCAAGACTCATGGCCATAGGGGTCACAGAAAGGAGGCATGCATGGCTAAGAATCTCGGGATTCAAACCGGAAGTGCAGAACAACATCCTGGGCACTCCCTTCAACGGAGAGACACTGTTCGGAGCAACGGTGGACGAGAAGCTCACCCAGCTCAAGAAGGAGAACGAGACAGCGAGGTCCATGGGGGCCCTGCAGCTGAGGGGAATGAGACGAGGAAATCCCTCGAGGAGACCCTACGGTAGGGGTGGAAGCCAACAGGGGACGTCGCACCAGGCGTTCCAACAAGGTCAGCAGGGCGAAGGTCACGGACAAAGTCAGCAGAAGCAAAGCTGGCAATATCAACCTCGGGGCCAGTCCTTTCGAGGGAGAGGGAACGGACGTGGCCAAAGGAGGAGAGGGGGCGATCAGCCCTCCTCGAAGTGACTCAGCACGCAAGAAGACGCCCACCCTCGTCAGGCCCCCAAGGGTGAGGCGCAAAAAGGTGTCATCAGGGGGAAGAGAAGATCCAAGAGCCTACGAGCATACGTCACCGGTAGGCGGAAGGCTGAGGTTCTACCTTCGGGAGTGGCGGCGCATAACCACAGACAAGTGGATACGGAACATCGTGCAGCACGGATACTGCGTAGAGTTGGAGAAAAGACCTCCAAACAGAAAGCCGAAGGGAAGACAGAGATCGGCCCAAGAACGGGCAATACTCAGAGAAGAAACACGGAAACTCCTGCAAAAGGGAGCCATAGAGACAGTGCCGTTCAGGGAACGCAACAAAGGGGTCTACTCAAACTACTTCGTGGTTCCGAAGGTAGACAGAGACCTCAGACCCATACTGGACCTCCGGTACCTAAACAAGTTCGTCAAGACACAAAGGTTCAAAATGACTTCACTGCAGGAGGTACTGCCACAGATAAGAGAAGGGGACTTCATGGTCACCGTGGACCTCAAGGATGCCTACCTTCACATCCCAATAAACAGAAGGCACAAGGGCCTCCTAAGATTCAACATCGAACAGGAACACTACCAGTTCACAACCCTGGCCTTCGGATTAAAATCAGCGCCAAGGGTCTTTACAAAATGCCTGTCGGCGGTAGCGGCACACCTACGAAAGCAGGGCATACACGTATACCCCTACTTGGACGACTGGCTGGTCAAGGCAAACTCACACGAGAAGTGCGAGAGGCACGCAAAACGCGTAACGGACACCCTCACAAATCTGGGATTTTCCATCCACTGGGGAAAATCATCGCTGGAACCGGAGCAGGTAAAGATTTTCCTGGGGGCACAGATCAACTCCCTCAAGAGTACAGTAGTGCCCAGCGACAGGAGGACAGATGCCCTACTGAAGGAGACGCAGCTCTACCAGAAGGGGCGAGCTCTGACAGTCAGGGCGGTGAGCAAGATGATGGGGATGATGGCGTCCTGTATCCAGCTGGTGCCGAATGTACGCCTGCACATGAGACCATTCCAGGAATGGCTGCAACAGCAATGGTCACAAGCAAACGGAAGTTGGGAGGATCTAGTGGTTGTTACGCACGCAGTGCAGGAGGAGATAACTTGGTGGAACAGAGACAACATAACAACAGGGAGAAGCCTGACACCACCAAGCCCAACAGTGACCATTACCACGGACGCATCGCAGATGGGATGGGGAGCGCACACGGACAACCTCAGAGTGAGGGGTCTATGGGCTCCGGCAGACGCGGTCCGCCACATCAACTACCTCGAGTTGAAAACAATACTGCTAGCCCTGAAGGCATTCCAGAGACACCTGTGCGGGCAGAGGGTGTTGGTGCAGACAGACAACACCACGGCGATGTTCTACATCAACAAACAAGGGGGGACACAGTCGTTTCCCCTCTCATCCCTAGCTCAGGAGATTTGGAGATGGGCCATACCTCTCAGGATAGATCTACTGGCAATTCACCTACCGGGGAAGGACAATGTGGAGGCAGACTGGCTAAGCAGGCAGACCTCAGCATCGCACGAGTGGGAGCTCAATGGCCAGGAAGCGGAGAAACTCTTCCGGAGATGGGGGACTCCCACAATAGACCTTTTTGCAACACGCCACAATGCAAAATGCCAAAGCTTCGCGTCCAGGCAACCAGATCAGCAATCCAAGGGAAATGCCCTATGGATAAGCTGGTCGAGGACATTTGCCTACGCCTTTCCACCGATACCCCTGTTGCACAGAGTGCTCGACAAGTGCAGAACCAGCAACATGACTCTGATCCTGGTGGCCCCACAGTGGGCGAGGCAGACATGGTTCTCACAGATTCAAGAAATGGCGCAAGGCAATCCGTACAGGTTCGAGCGAAGAAAAGACCTGCTCTCAATGCAAAACGGGGAGGTCCTGCACCCAGAGCCAGAGACCCTCAACCTAGCAGCATGGCTCCTGAAGACCTAGAGTTCGCACACCTAAGGTTACCTCAGAGCACTATGCGAGTGCTACGGGAGGCAAGGAAACCTACTACAAGAAAGTGCTACAGCGCAAAGTGGAAGAGATTCACGGTGTGGTGCAGGAAGAAGGGCCTGCACAACAGAATGACAAGAGACTCAACGGTGCTGAGGTACCTCACACACCTTCTAAAGAGTAACCTCTGCTCGAGCTCCCTAAGGGTGCACCTAGCAGCGATCGTTGCCTACACCAGAGGTGAGAAGGGTGGAAGTTTCTTCAGCTCGCAGGTGGTGAAGAGATTCATGGAGGGAGCCAAAAGAATGGCACCCCCGAAAAGGTTGCCGCCGCCGGCATGGAATTTAAACGTGGTTCTGACGGAGCTCATGAAGGCGCCGTTTGAACCCATTCACAAGGCCAATCTACAAATGTTGACGATGAAGACTGCCTTTCTAGTGGCCATAACCTCACTACGCAGAGTGAGCGAGCTTCAAGCACTAACGCTACAGGAGCCCTACATTCAAATTCACAAGGACAGGGTAGTCCTGAGGACGGACCCACACTTCATGCCCAAGGTAGTGTCGGCGTTTCACATGAATCAGAGTATACAGATACCGAGTTTCTTCCAAAACCCGACTACAAATGCAGAAAAGGCCCTGCACACCCTCGATGCCAGAAGAGCGGTGATGCACTACATTGAAAGAACCAAAGAACTCAGGAAGTCGAAGCAGCTGTTTGTGTCCTTTGCTACTAGCTTCATGGGTAGACCAGTGACCAAGGGCACCATCGCTAGATGGATTGCCCTCACTATCCAATTCTGTCACAAACAGGCGGGACAGGAGCTAACGGAGGGGCCACAAGCTCACTCCACAAGGAAGAAGGGGGCCACAGTTGCCTTCCTGGCAAACACGCCCATCCAAGACATTTGTCTCGCAGCAACTTGGGCATCTGTGCACACGTTCACAAAGCACTACTGCGTGGACATTCAAATGAATAAGGAAGCACAGGTCGGACAGAAGGTGCTACAACACATTTTCAACGACCAGCGATCATCTTCCACCCAGCCACCACAAAAATAGGAAAACCGCTACAAAATCTATGCACAGCATAGTGAATCCAGAAAGATTCACGCTGCAAAACGAAAAGTTTCTTACCTGTCGGTGTAGTTTTGCAGCTTGAAGATCTTTCTGGATTCACTAGCGAACCCACCCACCTCCGCCAGGAAGATGAGGCTGGAGGAAGAGGGGGTGAAATGGATAGGATCAAAAAAGGTGGATACGTACAGAAATATGGACAAAAGGATTAATCAATCGCCTAGGGTTAAAAAAAAAAAAAAAAAAAAAAAAAAAAAACAGGGAAAAAAGAACCCGAAGATGGCGCCCCAAAGGTGGGACTTCCGCAGGAAGCACGACGACGTCACGGGAGGTGCACCAAATGGTGGACGTCGACGCCCACCTGGGCTACAAAAAAAAAAAAAAAAAAACAAAGAAAAGACTACGAATCCGGACCCAACCACAAGATCGCGGAATAATGCACAGCATAGTGAATCCAGAAAGATCTTCAAGCTGCAAAACTACACCGACAGGTAAGAAACTTTTCGTTATGTTCGTTTGAAAAATATGGAAGGAAACTGTGGCCCATGGAATGTCACATTGCTGAATAAGTCGCAACATAGGGCCGCACGCCCCTTATAAGGTGTAAATGCGGAGGTCCCTCCACCCTATTTACTAGCCGCCGGAAGTTGTCTTGGAAATATATTTAATTTCCATGCACATAGGGCTTTAAGTGGGATGAAAAAACTGGGGGGGGGGGGGGGTCTCTCAAGTGGCCAGTGTAAGGGCGTTGCTTAAACACTTAATCTAAAAATCTGTGTTGAGCATAGTGTGCCGCCCGACTTGTATTTTGCTGTTTCTGTCATTGCATCTAGATATACGATACAACAAGTAACATCATATCTACAAGAAGTCAGGACTATTGGCTTTGTCAATGGTTGCTAGTTGCATAAGATAAATAAGCAGCAACCATGGAACTATGGCTTGTATATATTATTGAAAATACTTCCACAAACCCCCACCCCCTCTTTCCCCCCCTCCATCGTGTGTGGCAGCCAGGCTGAGACAGCTTCCTGGGCACACACACAGCCGCTCCCGAGTACTTCACAGGACTTTAAAAGACAATTTAGGTGTTAATGAGGCTTCCTTGTTTTTCACACCTTCTTAGAGACCCTGCGGCTCCAGTCTCCATATTGCTGGAAGAGTCAGCACCCCCCCCCCCTCGAAATTTTTAGTAGCCGCCCCCATCCCCGAAATTTGGCTTTAGTTGTGCCTCTGCCTGGTATGATATCATGCCTTTTTGACTTCTGCACGAGTGAGAAGTGAGCAGTGTGAGAAGCGCACATCAATGTGCCTGCTGTCACTGCAGTCCGCCTGTGCCAGGGCACAAAACAGAGCCCGATAGAGACCCGTTTCGAGGCCTCCTTAAAACAAGCATTGGCATAGCCAATAAGTCTCGCCTTTGGGACCTTATGAGTGTTTAGACATGCAACACTTGATGTTGTTGCACCAAGGATATTGTGCTGGTTGACTAAACACTTATAAGGTCCCAAAGGCGAGACCTATTGGCTATGCCAATGCTTGTTGTATAATTGTTTCAGACAATTCTAATTCTGCCAATAAGTACTGCTGACAGATTCTCCACCTTTCTATTGTTTTGCAGTGTGAATCCTTTCTGGAGTCCCATGCTGTGCGTAATTCTGCCACATAGTGGGTCTGGAGTACTTCTTAGTCTCTTCTTCACTTTTTTTGGTGTGTGAGTGTTGTCGGGTCCCATTTGGTGTAAAGTCCATCCTCTTATGACATCAGGTATGCACCCTTGAAGCCCATGTCCGTGGTCACCAGCTTTGTATTCTTTTTTCGTCGCTATAGGTGAGGACCGCGGATGCCGAGATTAGTCTTTCAAGAGAAGTCCACAGATCATCAAATTAAAATCAAGGAAAAGGTAGTAAAAAAATAGAGAGAAGAAGGTGAAAGCCAACAAACACTGATAACTCATGGAGTAGTAACCAAAGATCACCAGAGAAATAAGTGGACTGCGTCAGGCATGGGCAAAGCGGTATGAGAATTCATGGAATGGGAGAGAGAAATATGATGGGAAATGGAAAATGCTTCCTATAGATTCCGCCTTGAGTGCCACCAAAAGATTTCCCAGAAGGACAACCAGGAAGTCTGCAACCTCTGCCTGGCGATAGACCACGACACAAAAAGCTGCGCAGTTTACACTGAGTTCAGGCTGAAAACCTTGAGAGCAAAGGAGAACCTTGAGAGCATGGGAGAAGCAGAGACGGGACTACCACACACACCATCATGCAGACACAGATGAAAGGGGGCTTGTCACTTAGCAACTTTGGACTGTCTAGAGAGGGATAGGACAATGTTGAGGACACTGATGAGCCCCAGGTGGAAGACTCTGATACTGAAGTAAAATAAGTTGGCTAAGTAGAAGCAAGCCAGCCAGCAAAGAAGGAGAACATTGAAACATACTCAGATACCATCGAAAGAACATGCTGGGCTAAGCTGAAGACTTTGAACTCAAAGTTGCACAAGACTACCTACCGTGCACTGTTACAGGAGGGGAAATTAATTGCCGGCACATACTGAAAATCAGAGTTAGATGCAGCAGACACAGTAGTAGGCTGCTAGTTATGGGAAATGCCTTGAGGTGAAAACAAAGAGGTATGCAGTTCCTAGAAGTGACGCAGGGTGTAGTAGTATAACTCAAAGGTGCCAAAGTGACAATGTGAGGGTGTTGATGTGCGCAGGAGAGAAGATCACTCCTTCTGGAAAAGAAGACCCTCACACACCCAACAAGCGGGTGTCTTGCTTCATCATCGGGTCTTGCTCCTTATCGGGCCGGCGGTGCAATGCCCGATCAGGCACCTGAATGGAGCCTTCCTAACGGAGATCTTTATTTCCAATGCCGATGAGTGAGGTGTGTAAGGGGTTACTTCTACTAACCGGTGTAGGTGCATGTGAAGTGTAAAGTGAGTGAACTAAAACAGGGATAGGTGAACCACTTCAAACTATTTTAATAAAGCATGGTCACCATCCTGATTAAAACCAAAGTGAAACGCACATATCTCACCTTTAGGTGTGTGAGTCAATGTGCTAAAACGGTCAATGCCTTGAGGTGTCATGCCTGGTTATGGGTGCCCGGATGTTAAAATTTGGTTCCAGCGAATATCATCAACACACTGTTTATGAGAGAGAGCTTGTTAAAAGCCGCTGTAGGCAACACACTGCAAAGGCCATGGAGACACAACATTTCTGGTGGCAACCAAGAAGGGGAGAAATCCCAATGAGAAGACCTACAGGATGAGGAAGTTTACTAAGCACAGCGTCACAGCCACCTAACCTTCAGCCAGCTGCTAACCAAAGTTCACAGCTACAGTGGCAGTTTCAACAGGTGAGCATCTGCCCATTCATTGAAGAGCAAAAGGAAGGAGACTAACCTCCCAGAGGAGAGAGCTCCTCTAGCAAGTAACTCCACTCAGCAACGCCCCCAACGGATAATACCAGTAGGGGAGGCAGAGCAGACTTTCACCAGGCGTGGAAAAATGGGTTTAAACGCCATCCAACATGACTACTGCATAGATCTGGTAAGAACACCACCGGCTACACAACCAAAAAATAGAACACATCCAGGGTCTTCTTTTTTTAAACAAAGTTTATTGCATTTTGTAATGAAACAAGGCACATGATAGAGGTACATCAGAGTTTCATACATCTACAGAATACTCACCCTGGGGTTATTAGTAGCTCCCCTCTCCCTCGGTCATTGAAATATAAAATGCAATTTTGCAGCGTGAATCTTTCTGGATTCACTATGCTGTGCATTATTCCGCGATCTTGTGGTTGGGTCCGGATTCGTAGTCTTTTCTTTGTTTTTTTTTTGTTTTTTTTGTAGCCCAGGTGGGCGGCGACGACCCACCATTTGGTGCACCTCCCGTGACGTCGTCGTGCTTCCTGCGGAAGTCCCACCTTTGGGGCGCCATCTTCAGATTCTTTTTTCCGCCGTTGGGTCTGGATCGTCATCGGGAAGCTCCAGGATTTCAATCGAAGGAAGAAGAAGGAAAAACGAGTTTCGTCGATAAATAACTACGAGGAGAACACAGGAGAGGAATATATTACATCCGGAGCGCGAAGAAGGAAGAGTTCCGCCTTTTTCTTCGACGCCCTTGGAGAATGCGCACTCAGAGGCCCTGAGCGCAATGGACAAGACGCCATTCAAGTTCTGCCCTAACTGCCACCACAAGTTCGCGCAGAAGGACCAGCATCCGGTCTGCAATCTCTGCCTACCGGTCGACCACCTGAGCAAGGACCGCAACGCCTGCTCAGCCTTCGCGCCGAAGACGCTCCGGGTGAGAGAACGTCAGAGAAGAGCCAACGCCAGCATGGAAGGCAAGGGTAAGGCCCCGTCGCTCTACGATCTGGGCCTCTCCACAGACGATGAGGACAACGTCGCCGAGGGACCCGAAATCTTCACGGTCATAGAGACCGACAAGAAAACTCAAGACGAGGTAAGAGAGTCATCGAGTTCAAAACACCCGAAAATGCCTCGAAAACCCGAGGGTGACTCGAGAAAATCTGAGTCAAAGTCCACAAAGGGTGCCCCGGCGCCGAAAACTTCGACGACCAAGGGTGGAGCCATGGACAAGAGGCCGAGCGGATCCTTCGAAAAGGACTCCCTGGTGCCGAAAGACGCCGAAAGGCTCGGTTCGTCGAAGACAACCCATGAAACGGGGCGCTCGACGCAGAAGGACAAGCCGGCGTCGACGCAAGTTCCGTCGAAGAGGCCCGCGGTCGACGCCGAAAGCATCTCCGAGATGGAGAAAAAGAAGAGGCGGCTCGAGGCCGAAATGGAGAGCATCCTTCAGAGGAAGAAGGAGTTCGACGCCAAGATGCAGGAATTCAAAATTCCAACGGCTACGCCGACGGACGTCGTCGAAATCGAGGAGCAGAACGATTTCGACACCGAGGGGCTGCCGAGAGATCTCGAAGAGGAAGATGAGACCTATTATGAGGGCGAAGCCGAGGAAGACGACCAGCAGTCGTTCTACAGCTCGGCGCCATCAACCAGCCACGAGATAGAATGGCAGGATCTCGACACCGAAAACCCCGAGGAGCCCGTGGACACGTACCCTTCGAGGCCTTCGCCGCCCGACGACATCGGGGTGTACAATATGGTGGTCAAGAGTGCAGCAACAGCCTTCAGCATGAAACTGGAAGAGGAGAGGCCGAACGCCGATTTCCTCCTCGAGACCCTGCTCCCCATCCAGACGAGGAGCCAATTCCTTCCCATGCTACAAAGTGTGATGAATCAGGGAAGAGAGGCCTTTAAGGAACCAGCGACTTGCCGTTCGATCACGCCCAGGACGGAGAAGAAGTACAAGCACTCTTCTCTGGACGCCCCTTACATCAAGGGTAGTATCACGGCGACTCCATCATAGCTTCCACGGCCAGGAGAAGGGCCAACGTGCCAGCGACTTCGGGGCCACCACCCGATAAAGAAAGCAGGAGGATGAACCTCACAGGAAGAAAGGTCGAGAGGAACGCCGCAATGCACTGGCGCATGGCGAATTCCAATGCACTTCTCAATAGACACCAGTACCAGCACTGGGACGAGATGGGGGAACTAGTAAAACACCTTCCCGAAGAATACCGCCAAAGAGCCTCCCACCTGGTGGAAGAAGGTAAAAACATCGCCAACTCTTGCATTAAGACTGCGTTGGACGGGGCCGAGACTTCGGCCAGACTAATGGCCATAGGGGTCACCGAGCGAAGACATGCATGGCTAAGAATCTCTGGATTCAAACAGGAGGTGCAGAACAACATTCTTAGCACCCCCTTCAACGGGGAAACACTGTTCGGAGCAACAGTAGACGAGAAACTCACCTAGCTGAAAAAAGAAAACGAGACGGCGAGGTCCATGGGGGCCCTACAGCTCAGGGGGATGAGGAGAGGCAATCCCTCTAGGAGACCCTATGGTCGGGGAGGAAGCCAGCAGGGAGCGTCGCACCAGACGTTCCAGCAGGGTCAGCAGGGTGATAGTCACGGACAACAAGGTCAACAGAAGCAAAACTGGCAGTACCAACCTCGGGGCCAGTCCTTTCGCGGGAGAGGGAACGGACGTGGCCAGAGGAGAAGAGGGGGTGACCAACCCTCATCCAAGTGACTCGGCACGCAGGAGGACGCCTACCCACGACATATCCCCAGGGGTGAGGCGCAATGCAGTAACATCAGGGGGGAGAGGAGAATCAAAAGCCTACGAGCATCCAACGCCAGTAGGCGGAAGACTGAGTCTCTACCTTCAGGAGTGGCGATGTATAACCACAGACAAGTGGATACTGAACGTCATGCAATACGGATACTGCGTGGATTTGGAGAAAAGACCTCCAAACAGAAAACCAAAAAGAAGGCAGAGATCGGGTCAAGAGCTTGCCCTACTCAGAGAAGAAACGCTGAAACTACTAGAAAAAAGAGCCATAGAGGCAGTGCCGTTCAGAGAACGGAACAAGGGGGTCTACTCGAACTACTTCGTGGTACCGAAAGTAGACGGAAACCTCAGACCCATCCTGGACCTGCGATACCTAAACAAATTCATCAGAACGCAGAAGTTCAAAATGACTTCGCTGCAGGAGGAGCTGCCCCAAATAAGGGACGGGGACTTCATGGTCACCGTGGACCTCAAGGATGCATACCTGCACATTCCAATAAACAGAAGACACAAGGGACTTCTAAGGTTCAACATCAACCAGGAGTATTACCAGTTCACAACCCTGGCCTTCGGGCTAAAATCAGCGCCAAGGGTTTTTACGAAATGCCTGTCGGCAGTCGCAGCCCACCTACGAAGGGAGGAGATCCATGTCTACCCCTACCTAGACGACTGGCTGGTCAAGGCAGACACACGCGAGAAGTGCGAGAGACACGCAGCACGCGTGACAGACACTCTGACGAACCTGGGGTTCTCGATACACTGGGGGAAGTCATCGCTGGAACCAGAGCAGGTGAAGATTTTCCTGGGAGCAAAAATCAACACCCTAAACAGCACAGTGGTGCCCAGCGACAGGAGAACAGATGCCCTACTGAAGGAGACGCGTCTCTACCAGAAGGGGCGAGCTCTGACAGTGAGGTCAGTGAGCAAGATCATGGGGATGATGGCGTCGTGTATCCAGCTGGTGCCGAATGTACGCCTGCACATGAGACCATTCCAAGAATGGCTACAACAGCAATGGTCACAAGCAAGCGGAAGTTGGGAGGATCTAGTGGTTGTTACGCACGCAGTGCAGGAGGAGATGACTTGGTGGAACAGAGACAACTTGACAGCAGGGAAGAGCCTGACACCACCAAACACAACAATGACCATTCCCACGGACACATCTCAAAAGGGATGGGGAGCGCACATGGACAATCTCAGAGTGAGGGGTCTGTGGGCTCCAGCAGATGCGGTACGCCATATCAATTACCTCGAATTGAAAACCATCCTGCTAGCCCTGAAGGCATTCCAGAGACACCTGTACAACCAGAGGGTGTTGGTTCAAACAGACAACACCACGGCAATGTTCTATATCAACAAGCAGGGGGGGGACTCAGTCGTTTCCCCTCTCCTCTCTGGCACAGGAGATTTGGAGATGGGCCATACCTCTCAGGATAGATCTACTGGCAATTCACCTTCCAGGGAAGGACAATGTGGAGGCAGACTGGCTAAGCAGGCAGAGCTCGGCATCGCACGAGTGGGAGCTCAATGGCCAGGAAACGCAGAAGCTTTTCCAGAGATGGGGGACTCCCACAATAGACCTGTTTGCAACACGCCAAAATGCAAAATGCCAAAGCTTCGCGTCCAGGCAACCAGAACCGCAGTCCCTGGGGAATGCCCTATGGATAAGCTGGGCAAGGACATTTGCCTACGCCTTTCCACCGATACCCCTGTTACACAGAGTGCTCGACAAGTGCAGAACCAGCAACACTGATCCTAGTGGCTCCGCAGTGGGCAAGGCAGACATGGTTCTCCCAAATTCAGGAAATGGCGCAAAGCAATCCCCACAGGTTCACGAGAAGAAGGGACCTGCTCTCCATGCAAAACGGAGAGGTCCTACATCCGGAGCCAGAGAGCCTCAGCCTGGCGGCATGGCTCCTGAAGACCTAGAGTTTGCTCACCTTAGATTGCCTCCAAGCACTATGCGGGTGCTGCGGGAGGCAAGAAAACCAACTACACGCAAATGCTACAGCACGAAATGGCAGAGATTTACTATGTGGTGCAGGAAGAATGGGCTGCAAAATACAATGACAAGAGACTCAAGAGTACTGAGGTACCGCACACACCTTCTAAAGAGTAACCTCTGCTCGAGCTCCCTAAGGGTACACCTAGCGGCGATCGTAGCCTACACCAGAGGAGAGAAGGGTGGAAGTTTCTTCACATCGCAGGTTGTAAAGAGATTCATGGAAGGAGCCAAAAGAATTGCTCCTCCTAAAAGGTTGCCGCCGCCAGCATGGAATCTCAACGTGGTACTGACGGAGCTCATGAAGGCACCGTTTGAACCCATTCACAAGGCCTCACTGCAAATGTTGACTATGAAAACGGCCTTTCTGGTAGCCATAACCTCGCTACGCAGGGTGAGCGAGCTTCAAGCGCTAACGCTACAGGAACCCTACATTCAGATTCACAAGGACAGGGTTGCCCTGAGAACAGACCCACACTTCATGCCCAAGGTGGTGTCGAGTATTCAGATACCGAGTTTCTTCCAAAACCGACTTCAAAAGCAGAAAAGGCTCTACACACTCTTGACGCTAGAAGAGCGGTGATGCACTACATTGAGAGGACCAAGGAACTCAGAAAATCAAAGCAGTTGTTTGTGTCCTTTGCTACTAGCTTCATGGGTAGACCAGTGACTAAGGGCACCATCGCTAGATGGATTGCCCTCACTATTCAATTCTGCCACAAACAGGCTGGACAGGAGCTAGCGGAGGGGCCTCAGGCTCACTCCACAAGGAAGAAGGGGGCGACCGTTGCCTTTCTGGCGAACACGCCCATTCAGGACATATGTCTAGCGGCAACTTGGGCATCTGTGCACACGTTCACAAAACACTACTGCGTGGACATTCAGATGAACAAGGAAGCACAAGTTGGACAGAAGGTGCTTCAACACATTTTCAACGACCAACGCTCATCTACCACCCAGCCGCCACAAAATTAGGAAAACCGCTACAAAGTCTATGCACAGCATAGTGAATCCAGAAAGATTCACGCTGCAAAACGAATAGTTTCTTACCTGTCGGTGTAGTTTTGCAGCTTGAAGATGTTTCTGGATTCACTAGCGAACCCACCCACCTCCGCCAGGAAGATGAGGCTTGAGGAAGAGGGGGTAAAATAAAGAAGATCAGAAGGAATGAAATAGTACAGAAAAATGGACATAAAGGATTAATCAATCGCCTAGGGTTAAAAAAAATAAAAAAAAAACGAGAGGAAAAAAGAACCCGAAGATGGCGCCCCAAAGGTGGGACTTCCGCAGGAAGCACAACGACGTCACGGGAGGTGCACCAAATGGTGGGTCGTCGCCGCCCACCTGGGCTACAAAAAAAAGACTACGAATCCGGACCCAACCACAAGATCACAAGATCGCGGAATAATGCACAGCATAGTGAATCCAGAAAGATCTTCAAGCTGCAAAACTACACCGACAGGTAAGAAACTATTCGTTCTGTAGCACATAGCAGTAAACCATTGAGAGGAACAATAGAATCAAATGTGGGGTGTAATTACTGTAGCCCTAGCAATTTACCCACTGACAATCATGAGCCACATTCAACATGAACTGCAAACTCAATCCCTTTAACCAACACACCAAAGGTCTTTACCTAATATGTAGTTCCAGTAGCAGTGTATCTCAGAAGAAAGAGGATACACTTGTACCTCTACCTAGACGAGCGGCTAGTAGAGGCAAGCTCATTCTCCGAGTGCAAGAGAAGCATAAAAATGTTTATAGACACATTAAACAAGCTAGGATTCTCAAACAATCTAGAAGAGTCATTGCCACTACCAGAGCGAGAAAATGTGTTCCTAAGAGCCAGGATCTACATGAGGAAGGCAAAAGCCTTCCCAACCATCAAAGGATGCAGGCGATACTGCAAGTGGCAATTTCTGATGGTGACAACAGTGGAAAGGATGGGCATCATGGCCTCCGGCATTCCTCTGATCCTACATGCAAAAATACACATGAGACCACTCCAGGAAGTGATCCAAAACAAATGGCCACTGGCAGTAGGCAGTTGAGAAGATCAAGTGGTTGTAATGCAAAGAGTACAGGAAAAGACAACATGGTGGAACAAGAAAAACATAGCAGTGGGAAGGTCTTTCTTGCAACCAACCCCACCTGTGACCATCACCACGGATGCATCCCACAGAGGATGAGGATCTCACATGGGGAATCTAAAAATGAGGGGACTATGAAAGGCACAGGAAGCAACTCAACACATAAACGTTTTTTAGGTAATCACAGTTTCCTAGCCCTAAAAGCATTCCATGACAAAGGGTCTGGGGGACATCAGTGGAGGTCCAAACAAACAACATAGCCACAATGTTTGACTTGAACAATCAGGGAAGGACAAGGTCACATGCACTATCCAAACTGGTGCAAGACATTTTGGAGGTAGAGATGTTTAGGATTTTTGGAGATCCACAGAAAGAAAACCATAATGACAGTGCACAAGCCAGAAGAAGAAACATTGGAAGCATACACACTATGTAGACAGGCAATAGTGTCAAATGAGTAGAAGCTATATCAACAGGTACTCCAAAGGGTCTTCAGGCAATGGGACACACCAGAGGCAGACTTGTTCACGACACCCGAAAACGCAAAATGCAAAAACTTCACATCCACACACCCACACCCACACCACCTCTAAATTGCCCTATTTGTAAGCTAGTCAGGAAAATTTGCTTACGCCTTTTCTACCAATTCCCCTCATACCGCTAATGCTAGCCAAGTGCAAGCAATCGCAGATGACACTGATCCTTTTTGCTCCACAAAGGGCAAGACGAACTTGTTTATCAGACCTGGTAGAAATGTCTCAAGCAAACATAATAGGACTACCAATCTGCCACAACTCCTCTCAGTGAAAAAGGGGATGGTACTCCACCCAAAACCAGGCAGCCTAAGCTTAGTGGCATGACTCCTTAGGAAACAGAGTTTGCACACTTAAATTTACCTAAGAGATCAATTGAAGTTTTGAAAGAGGCTCGATGGACGAGTCTAAGAAGATGATACATGGCCAAGTGGACCCGATACGTCTGATGGTGCAAAAATCAACAGCTGGAAGAAATCAGACTGTGGGATACCACAGTAATCAGATACCTAATGCATCTACTGGATAAATAAATGTGACTTACTCCTCCCTAAAATTACACTTACCAACAAGAGTGGGCTATACAAGGGGTCATATAAGGAGACGTTTTTTCACTACACCAGTAATTGAAAGGTTTCTAGAAGGAGCAAAAAGAATATCCCCACCCAGAGCTGCACTCACACCAATGTGGAACCTCAACCCGGTGCTAATGCAGTTAATGAAAGAATCTTTTGACCTACTACACAAGGCAGAACTCATGTTCTTGCCCTAAAAGCAGCATTTCTAATCACAAACACAGGCGAGGCCCTTGCAGGTAAGAGCGGTGAGGCGGTGGTGCAAGTTGAAAGGTGATTTGTTTAATTTTCCCTCGGGTTGTCTGTTGAACCCCCCCCCCCCCCGCCTCACCGCTCCACCACTCTAACCTGCACGGGGCACTCCTGCACAAATACCTCATTGTGCAGGTTAAGCGAGTTACAGGCATTGGCAATCCAGGAACCCTACTTACAAATACACAAGGACAGAATAGTGATGAAAACAACCCCACACATTCTTCCAAAGGTAATATTGCAGTTCTACGTAAACCAAGCAGTTCAAGTACTGGGTTTTTCCAAAGGCCCCAAGAATAAAGCATAAAGGCCACTGCACATGCTAGACGTAAGAAGAGCAGTGACTTATTACTTAGATAAAAACAGAAGACTTCAGGAAAGGAAGATAATTATTTTTCTCATTTGCAGTCCTAAACAAGCATTTGCAATGCAATAGGTCTCACATTTACGCGAGTTTAAGCTATTGGCATTGTAAATGACAATGCCTTTTATTTATGTTTTAAAAACGAAAAAAAAAGAAGGCATTGATATTTGCAAAGTCAATAGCTCAAATTTGCGTAAATGCGAGACCTATTGCATTGCAAATGCTTGTTAGATTAGTGAGTAGAAACGCTCTCTTTCGGCCCGCGCTGCAAATTAATTAAATAAATAAGCGCATCCGCTAAAGTGAAAGTGGACCGCGCTGCAAATAAAAAAAATAGTGCACACTGACTTATGAAGGACACCGTGTTACGCCACAAGTAGAAGATCCAGTCCTCATGGGAGGTAACAAATAGTGACAGGGCGGTAACAAGGAGGGACTAACAAGCCTCATTATCAATGGGAAGCCAGCATTTACCAAGGACAATGACACCAGCCAATGAAAAATATTGGAGGCGAGTAGGGGAGGCTTCCACAGCATACTCGACTACTGCATGCCTCGCAGAGCGAGAAGCGAATGCGCATTGCCGCTAGGCTCGACATAAAAAGGGTTCACTAGTAACAAAGATCCCCATTGCAAGGTGGTTTGTACAGACAATCGCAACATGTCACAAAAAACTGGAGTACATCTAGAGACAAGACCTAGAGCACACTCAACAAGAAAGAAGGGAGCAACTCCTACCTACCTAGCAAATGTCCTGCTAAGTGACATATGTATGCAGCCACATGGTCATCGGTGCATACATTTACCAAACACTACTGCATCAATGTTCAAATAAATAAGGAGTTGCAGGTGGGTCAGAGATTACTTAAAACATGTTTCCCAGTTCAAGATCATTTCAACCCAATCTCCAATGGCAGACAAGGATACGGCTCAAAATCAATGCACAGCATGTGGATCCAGAAATGATTCACACTGCAAAACTAAATGGTTACGTACCTGTAGGAGTAGTTTTACAGTTTGAAGTTCTTTCTGAATTCACATACTACCCACCCACTTCTGCAAGAAATGAGATGTAACATGAACATGCAAACAAGGAGCAAAAGGACAAGAAGGAGAATGATTAGCAAGTAAAAGGGAAGCCACAATAGCAAGTCAAGTTGTCAAGTTTTTGAAATGGCCCTTTTTGCAGGGATATCCCCATACCTTTAGCTCCTATTTTTCCCTGACCTGTGTGTGTTGGTTTTAGGACTCTGGGCACTTTGCCACTGCTAATCAATGCTAAAGTGCATATGCACTCTGTGTAAATTGTGTTATAGATTGGTGTTTCCATGATTGGATATTTGATTTACCTGTTAGCCCCTAGTAAAGTGCACTGCGTGAGCCAGGGCCGGTGAATTAAATGCTACCCGGGGGCCTGCAGCACTGGTTGTGAGACCCCTGTAAGTAGCCCTGAAAACGGTAACTCAGACCTGCCATTGCAGAGTCTGCACGCAGTTTGTAACTGCCATGTCGACTTGGCCAGTGCACACACTGGCCGGACCCTAACCTTCCTTTTTCTTACATGTCAGACATCCCTCAGGTAGGCCCAAGGTACCCCTGTTGGCAGGGTGCAATGTATGTGAAAGGTAGGACATGCCCTGGTGTGTGTGGCATGTCCTAATAGTGAATTACAGCCAATTTCGTTTTGAACTATTGCAAGGCTACCAGTTCCCCATAGGATAGAATGGGAGGTCTGTTTATAACATCTTATAAACATAACTGGCCCAGGGAATTCGGTAAGAAAATAGAATTTAGTATGCCTGAACTCAGAATCTAAAGATGCATCTTTTAGTGAAGGTGATTTCTATATTCTGTGTTTGAAAATACCACTTTTAGAAAGTGGGTATTTTCTTGCTCAGTCATCCCGTATGCCTCTGCTGGAATGTGGATTGCCTATCTGGGTTTTGGAGGACAGAAGGCTGGGGGGCCGGAGGGGCTCCAGATGGTCGGAATAGGTCAGGAAAGGGCTGATTAGACCTGAGATGCGATGGGGCAAGGGGAAGGAATTTCCTTGCACCTCAAAGGGCCTGGTCTGCCTCTAACAATGCTGTCTCCACCTCCTGCCAGGAAATTACACCAGAGAAGGCAGAACTGGTTCTTGCCGGGCACATACGCCCTCTGCCTGAAAGATCAAAGGATTTTTAGCTACAAATGCTGGGTCCCAGACCCCTGAATTTCAGAACTCATCTGGAACAAGAAGACTGCCAAGAAGGAGAGCCGTGGAAGCTGCGAAAAGGAACGACTGCTTTGCTGGGTGGTTGGCTGGGCTGACCTGCAGTGGCTGCTTCTGTCTTGGCCAGTGAAAGGCCTGAACTGGACTTTCTGCAACCTAATTTGTGAGTCTCTCCAAGGGCTTGAGGTATAGCTTGCCCCCTGTTCACGGAGTCTCAGGAACATCAAAGACTCCAGGTTCTTCGACCCGTAGCACTAGGGACTGTGTGTTTCGTACTGCAACCCGAAGAGCACCACCTTGATGACGCCTACGAAGACCCTGCCAACCCCATGTCCTGAAGGCACCGCAGAGGGCAAAGCCGCACCGCAACCTTGGTCTCACTGACGACGCCTATTGATGCCGCCACTGAGCCTCTGCTTGCACCGTGACCTGTGGGCACCGCACTCCGCACCGCCTTGCTTCACGCCGAAGCTTTGGCACCACATAGAGCCCCGCCGCAACGCCACACCGCAACCTGGGTCTCACCACCGCCGCCTGTTGATGCCGCCACCGAGCCGCTGCTTGCACCGCGACCTGTGGGCACCGCACTCCACACTGCCTTGCTTCACGCTGAAGCTTTGGCACTGCGGAGAACACCGCCGCAACTCCGCACTGCGACCCTAGTCTCACCGACGCCACCTGTTGAGGCTGCCACCAAGCCGCTGCTCACACCACGACCTGTGGGCACCGCACTCCGCACCGCCTCGCTACACGACGAAGCCGTGTCCTTCCTGACGCCGCCACTTCAAGCCGAAATCGACACCGCTGCTTGCACCATGGTTCGAGGGCAAAGCTCATAAGTCACACGATGCACCGCCCTCATCCCGCACCGCAGCCTTGGCCTACCGATGCCGGCGCCATCGACTCCAGTTCGTCAGTCGACGACAGCGCTTCAGCAACGATGACGACGCTGCTTTCACCGTGAGCTGCTAGCACCGTGACAAGCACCGGCTCCATCTCGCACCACGACCCTGGTCTCACCGACAACATCTGACACCGCCACCGAGCTACTGCTCGCACCGTGACCTGGGGGCACCGCACGCCGCACCGCTGTGCTTTGCACCGCAGCACCCGACACATGTTGGCGCCAGCGCTTCTTATCCCATCAGTACGGAGCTCGACCTGTAACGCGAGTGACTTCAAGGGCCCCATCTCCCTGCATCTCTGAAAGGTACTGTTTGCGGGTCTTCCCGACACCATAGCTGGCCTGCGACCCCGCGGTCAGCCAGAATTGTTTTTGAATTTGTGTGTTCACTACGCTGTGGTAGCCCGGACGGAGCTATCCACACAAGGAACTCTTTTTAATCAACGTATTTTTGAACTGTGAGCTTTTAAGTATAGTTTTGTGTTTTTTTTATCGTTTTTGGTCTTGTTTTAATTATATAAAAAAATATTGGATATTTTTCTAAACTGGTGTGGTGTCCTTTTGTAGTGCGTACACTGTATTACTGTTGGTTATGTGCAAATACTTTACACACTGCCTCTATGATAAGCCTGGCAGTTCGAGCCAAACTATCAAGGGGGTGAGCAGGGGTAACTCCCTTATCCTGACTAGAGTGGTGGTTTTTGCCTGGCTTTGGCCCATGCCCTAGCCTACCAAAAATCCCATTTCTAACATCAAGAAAGGGAAAAATGATTCTGAAGATGGCCACCACACGCAGGGGCTTCCAGGGCACACATCTAACGTTGCAAGGGGATGGACTTGATGGTACAAGGTGACGCACAGATACACAGAAAAAGAGAGAAGAGTATAAGAAGTATTCCGGACCCAACCGGTAGATAGCAGAATAATGCACAACATGTGAGTCCCGAAAATTCTTCAAGCTGCAAACCTACTTCTACAGGTAAGTAACTATTTTCTTGTCATCTAATCTTTCCTGCTCCCTGTTGAGTGCTTTCTTGGGCCCACATGTGATTTTATGCCAATATCCCAAGTTATCACTTTGATAGTCACCCATAGTGGACCAGGGATTCCTCTTAAGTAGTCTAAAATTGCAACCTACGTTGCCCCTCTATGATGTAAGTTTGTCATTTGTAAATGTTAATCAGTGTTTGGGTTAGTTGTCATACTGAGTTACAATAGTAGTGGATTATGGTCAAAAGTGTTCTGCACAGATTTTCTGCATCATACATTGTCTGTACTATCTGTTGTGTGCAGAGAAACGTCTGTTTGGGGTGCAATACATGAATAGGTAATAGATCAAGAATTTCCTGCTCTGTGAGTGAACCTTTCACCTGGCATCCTACACTACCAGTGTTCCGTCCATATTTTTAATTCTTTCATCCCTTTAATGTTTTCTCCTTTCTGGCAGAGGTAGGTGAGATCTGTCCGCTGTAATGTCAGAAAGTCGTCACCTCATATCAATGATGATATGATAAAGTTGGAGGCCCTAGTCAAGAGCTCTACCTGTGGTGAATTTGGTGCACAACATATTAATATCAAATATTACCTGAGTGCCCTAAAAAACACACATAACAGTCTTCCAAATCTTGTATCTCTATGTGTTTTTTCAAATGAGACACCAGGTTTCACCCATATTAACACTCCCCATGGAAACATGGAGAAGCTGTACAAAATGTTTATCTAACCCATTTTTTCTATTAAGGCAACTTGCCTGTCTGGTCCATATGTGCTGTCTCTAGGAAACCTACATCTATGTCCCTTTGGTTCAGGCATCTGCGCCTTTTTTGCAATTTTATTGGTTCTTGCATTCCCCTTACATTGAAAGTTGTGAACTTATATGGATTTCATATATTCGTTATACATAGCATATATGAATACTGTCCATCTTTATCTTTGGCCCGAAGCCATATCTACAGAACACATTTTATTACATAGGGGAAAATGAAGTCCATTGGTGGTGTGAAATTTCTTCTTACCGCATGGTTGGAACTGTGATACTTATTTTTGCCTCTTCCTTTCAACACTACAACAACTCCTTCACTCCACCAAGGGCCAGAAAAACAATTTCTGCCAATAAAGAAACCTAACAGTAAATAGCTTTAGTTTGACTGATCCATAAAAGTGGAGTTAGAGCAGTGTAGGGCTCTGAAAAACAAGTACATACACCGAGTGTCCACATCCTCATACCCCTATTAAATTATCATTGCGGCTTGTGGATCATAGTGCAAATACAATGTCACCCTATGTCATATACGTATTTGATGAGTCATGCATGCCCGGATTATAAGCATCTGACCTGTTAAGTCTTATATAATGTTGTCTGCCATCTTAGGTGTGACTA
The DNA here is from genome assembly GCF_964204655.1 of Triturus cristatus. Taxonomy (NCBI): domain Eukaryota; kingdom Metazoa; phylum Chordata; class Amphibia; order Caudata; family Salamandridae; genus Triturus; species Triturus cristatus. The sequence continues at coordinate 321,180,041 of NC_140589.1, read as the reverse complement.
TGGGAAGGATGTAGTCTGTGATGCCTGTGATTATATTTAATCTCTAACAAAATCTATGAATTTGCCCAGTAGCCTAGTGTCCAAATTCATAGGTTTTGTTCAGATCTTATTGTTCGGGTGATTGTCTTGTCACCAGGCAGCAGCTTCTTCCTGTCTGCTGCTCTCCTGTCTGTCATTTGGGTTTCATTGCTCTCCAGGTTGTCGTGGGTTTCTGTGCCATCTTTTACTTCTAACTTTTCATTGTTCGCGATCTTCCGCTATACCAATGGATGCTGCCCACTTTTCAACTGAACATCATGATTCCTAATCTCAGTGAAAAAGTGAGAGCTTTCTCCATCAGTTATTTATTTTAAATAATAATATTTTTTTTTTGTAGCGCATGCTGCAAACTGAATTACCTGTTGATACTGATAACTACTTTTAATCGTGATGTTCATTTTATCAACCTATAAGACTGACAAGCTGAGTTGTGCCTGTAGAAGTTCAAACCTGTGACAAAGAGGTCTGAGGACCAGCTCTCAGCCTACTCAGTTATGTTATTGATGCTGGATTCTTTGGCAGATAAAAACTTTCACTCGATTGCTCATGTAGACGCCACTAGGATCCGTATTATAGAAGTGTGCTCCAGTTGTTTGCACTCCAGGGGCACTTTGGTATTACAGACCAGGGGGTTCCTATAAAAGAATAAGCTGTCCACTGGGCCGGCGGACATCTCTAAATTTGGCTGGAGGAATAACTGACATGATAACGGTATTAACACACACCACCAAACTCAAAATCAGACCCTTAGTGGTCAATTCAGAGAGTATCTGTTTCAGCCAGTTGTTGTTAGGTTGTACCAATGGAAAGGGTCTTAAATAAGACACTGTGAGGCATAAGGATATTCTGTACATTTGAAGTGCCAGGGCTGGGCCTTGTGGTGACTCTCCCTTTCGTCATGTGGAGGAGGACCTCACCGGGCTTTGCTGGGCGGGAAACAGCGTATACATCGCAAGTGATTCATCGCATGCCACTACAACGACCGCGTTGTTACATTGCGAACCATTACATCACACATTGTTACAACGACTTGCTGTAGGGGGCAGAAGGTTTTGGATTTACAGTCCAACACTTTCCCTGCTGTTGCACTAACTGGAGTAGGAATAGTAAATTATACTATTCCTAAATCCAATGCGCCCCCTACAGCAAGTCCTTGTAATGACTTGCGATGTAATGGTTCGCGATGTAACAACAGGCGTAGTAAAGAGATATATTCTACTGGGCTGGTGAGGTCACTGCACTCAGGGCTGTGAAATCTTCAGCTCGGTAAAGCCTGTCTCAGGCTGCCAGGCGCCTGCGCATTAGTACATGCAAAACACCTAGCTGTCTGATCCTGACAAAGTGAGTGTCTCTGAGGCTGACCTTTGCACAGCCTAAAAGATACTCATTGTATTTGGAAAATGCAGCATGGTTGAGCCCTGCCGTCCATATTGATTGTCGCCCCTTCATGGAAGATTCTGTTATCCTCCTCCTGGTGCAGATTCAAATAATCTAACAAATTCCTTCCAGTATTGAATTGCCCTTACCCAGCAAAATGTATTTAAACTCTTTATTGGAAAGAATAAAGGACGATGCTGTCACTTCAATTTTAGGTACTAGAGATGGGAACTAAATGGTGATGGTATTGAAGCATGTATATTATTACACCTTTCAGGTTTCTTCAACACCATCACTCTTAAAAAACTGATCGGTAGACTAGAAGAAATAAGTATTTGGATGAAGGGAATTTGACTGCTTAAAGTCCTTTCTTGAAGGAGCCCTCATTTGACGAGTTCCTGTCTCCTTTATAGGTTTGACGTGTAATAGTGCTTGCACCATTCATCGCAAACATATTATATTCCATAATTCCTCATAGGAATGTTGATTCAGTCTTCTTCAATCATTGGCTTCTTTGTGTCAGGAACCTTCAGCCATTGGCTTGAGAAATCGTCAGTCACATCCTGGAAACGTATTTTAGTCTCACCTTCTTTCATTACGCTTAATGGTTATATCTTTCTGCTCCCAATGGAATTCCTGAGGGGCTAATATACTTCTAAAAAGTACACTCTGTCATCAAACCTTTGTTTAGCTCACCTATCTATTATATTTACAAACCAATTCCTTTTTTTAGGTCTCGCCTGGCGTTAGCAGCGCACAGCGCTGCCCTCGCCATGCAAGGGATTTTTGTAATCAATTCACGATGTGCACGCGTATGGAGGGACAAAGATGGCATCGGGCTGTCCACATACAGCTGCAAATGCACGTGCATGTGGACAGCCCAACGCCATCATTGTTCCTCCGTACGCGTGCACATGTAAAAAGCCCTCGCATAGCGAGAGCTTCGCTGTGCGCTGCAAAATCCATCTGGCTGTCAACATGCACGTGCAAATGTGCATGTGGACACTGTGCAGTCTGTCTTCTGTGCTGTAGTAAGCAGATCTGTTAGTCTCGGGTGTATGTGTGTATATGACTGAAGTCTGCAAGTATTTAACAATGTGTTTTTCTGTACAGGGATAGAACCTGTTGGAGCGCTGTTGTTTGCCTGTGAATTGCATTGTACAAGTGCATCTGTTCTTTTTTGTTGTTATGTACAGGGCTCTGGCGGTTGTGTCTGTCAGGCTATGTTTATATGAGGTGAGTTGCAGTCTCACTGCATCTGTATGTTGCATGCAGGGTAGGTCAGTCTCCGATGTTGAATGCAGGCTTGTCGTCATAATGTGCTGGAGTCTACCGGTGTCTGTGTGTGGCGGGTTGAAGCCTGTTGCTGGCGTCGTCATATATGTGCAGCCTTTGAGACGGTCTCTGTGGTTCATAGTGCTTTGCTGGAGAATGTCTCTGTCATCGCTGAGTGACATGCTAGAGAAAGTCTGTGTGATGCTGATGTGTGCAGTGTAGACTTCTGTCTCTGGTGCCCTTTTGTGCAGAATAGAGGGGCCCGTGTGTGTCTCTCTCCTCCCTCAGAGGGGTTGGCTTGTTTGTTTGCTTATTTTCTCCTTGAATCCTACACCCGCGACTGGTAAATGTGTTTTTGAGGCACTGGCAGACATATTCCATTCTGATGAGAATATTATGGAAAATGTGAGAACCAGGCTTCCGTCAGACTCCCGACGTCACGGGGAGCTCTCTGGGTTGTGCCCCCCATCCCCTCTTAGAGGGGCTGCTGTGAATCCAGGGGTGCTCCTTGTCTGCCGGGGCACTCCTGCCCCTCCGTGGCTCTGCTTTCGACCTGAAGGTTCATTCCACACCAAAGGTGGTGCTTCCTAGCGAGTCAATTCATGTCAGTGTGGTCCTCCTCCAACGAGTTGTTATTTATCTTGGGTACCCCCCATGGTTGAGGGCAGCATAAGTGTTTTCTGTTTGCACCTGTAGCGCTCCCTGTCTGTGGGGACGCTGTTTTTCTGCAGCCCGTTTCCTATTGAAGGAGACCTCTACTTGTCTCAGAAGCAGCTCCCTGTTCGAAGGTCTTTGATGTCTCTCTATTTCGTGTACAGGAAGCTGAAAAATGCTCCTGCCCCTGTCAGATCTCTATTTTCCCTGCCAGAATATTTTGTGTGCAGTTTTATATAGGGCTTACTCGACCTGAAAGTATTGGTGCGCTTTACATGAGCATTAGATGCATTACACAAGGTCGCATTCACTTTTTCAGTAACACATTTGGTTTACTTGTGGGTGCAAGAGTTGAGGACAATTGCTGCCTCTTTGGAGACCACCCAAGCCCCCAGGACTCAGTGACAGTCAGTGGGTCTGGTTCATGTATCAGAGGAGTCATGCTCACATATCGCCTGCTCCTCCACCTTTAATGTCTACCTCTGTGCCTTTCCAAAACGAGGTTCCCTCTGCATGTCTGGTCTGTGGGAGTTCGGAGGGCTGGCTGTTAGTGATTTCTGGTGTTTTATACTTGTGAATCCCCCGAGCGATGTGACGTCTAGAAATGACAAAAAAAAGATGCAAATAGTTATGCAGAGCAGATTGTCTTTAGGGCTGCTATGCTGCCTGATAGAACGCACATCTGAATGATGAAGACATCATTCGAGGGAGCTTGCTAGCACTATTCCATGACTGGCAATAGGACGCTTCATTAAGGCTCTGTAGTTGGTAAAGGTCGATCACACCAGTCTACACTGATAAAGACCCCATTCCATTACTGTCTGTAGCATTATTCCATGAGTATCAGGTGACCTACTCTGCAATTACACAAGTGCTTATCCCATTCTTTCACAAGAGTCTATAGCATCTATTCACAAGTGTCTCACAACCATTCCAAGAATGTCAATTGCAGCCTTCTATGAGTGTCCATAAGGCTATTGCACAGGTTTACTGAGCTACTGCAAAAGCCTAGATGGCACCCTCCCAAGGGAGTTGAGAGCACCATAACTTGGTTGCTGAGAGTACCATTGCATGAGTGTGAACTACAGCACCGAACCAGATCAAGCGCTATCACTCACGAGGACCAATAGCATCATGCTATTGATCGGAGGTGGCCCAATGCTTAGAGCTGCTTACTTTGGAGCTGGGGAACATCCTGTGATTCTGGTAAATCACGTAATTTCCCTGTGCTTACCAAAAATGAAGGTGTTCTTGTGTAACGTAACAGATGCTCATGTAGTGCTCCAATACCTTTGGGTCGAGTTTGTGCTAAATAAAACTGCCCCCACCCCCCAAAAAAAAATGTGAATAGCACCATTCCCTGTGAGTTGATCTCACCATTATTTGTTTGACAGTTGCACCATTCCACAGCAGTCAACAGCACTAGTCCTTTGGTGCTTTAGCTCCATAGCAAACTGTCTATCACACTTGTCTACAGGAACCTTGAGCACTGCTCCTTGCGTGTTGATGAAACAAATGCATGATCGTCAGCAGCACTATTCCACTAATTAAAGATCTGTGCTATGTCAATATAAGCAGCCTACACAGCAGGAAAAATCTCCATATGGAACACCAGCAGGCAATCCCTGGTCAGACTAAAACTACTAATAAGAAAAAACATGCATTGAAAATGCAATAGGTCTCGCCTTTGATTAAGTTAAAGCCAGTTGCTATGCTAATGGTATTGTATAGCAAAGCAAATGGCTTTAACTTAATGAAAGGCGAGACCTATTGTATTTTTAATGCTTGTATTTTCACTGCCGGAGGGATTGTTTTATAGCTCTTGTCAACACTTGGGTGAGATCATCAAACCTATTGGCTTTGCCAATGTTTGCTGTTCTAGCATTCAGAAACTCATTTGTGGTTTAAAACATGGGTCTGTGCTTCAACCATTACTTTGAAATCTGTATATCTTAGAATTGTTGCTCCTTTTGACTTGACAGGCAGATGATGTCTCAAGTGTAACTGCCGGGGTTGGAAATGCAGGCAGGGTGGGTTTTGTTCCACAAAGATTACTTGTGTTTTGCTTTTTTGAAACTTTCAGCGCTGGGTTAGGATCACACCTGGAATATTTGTGTAGCTGGGCTATGTGACTATTTAGGATGCAGACTTCTGAGACTGTATCAGTCAGCAGCACAAGTCCTGGGACATTTAAAGAAGGGTCATGTCTCTCCAGCTTAACACTTCCCTGGTCCCTGCGAAGAAGTGGATCCTCTTCAATTCCCTGTGCATGGTTCGGAAGGCGCTGTGTGAGAGGATCACAATATTCTGTGCAGAAAATCTCTGATACTAGTGGACCTTGGCTACAACCTCAAAGGTTAAAATATGTGGATATGATTTTTTTCTGGCCGCAGTGGCTTGGAACGAACTTGCAGTAGGTTAAATATGTTACTGAAAATCAATTATTTCAGATGTTTTAGTATAGTTCGGTTAACAGTGGAGTTTTGTCTGTTAGATGAATTGGTGTTTAGTGCCAAGAAGCCATATGATATTAGCACTGCTTCATAGATTTATAACACAACACAACTACAGTGCATTAAACACAACTACAGTGGGGTAAAATTAGGTGTACATTTTGAGGTTGTATGACAGAGGCACGCATGGCTGAACCGCGTGCGCCTCTACAATGCGGACCCAACCACAAATGCGTCTTAACCAAGCATTCCTTTACTACGCATGCCTTTACCAGGCAATTTTGTTGTAAAGGCATGATTGGTAAAGGGATATGCGTGGTAAAGATCACCAGTACCCTGATCCACCCAACCCACCCTAAGCCCTAAACTCCTGTCCCCCTACCTTGCCCCCCCTCCCTGAGGCCTAAACCCTACCCCACCTTACCCTAAAACTACCCCTTCCCCGTTCTAAGTCCTAAAACCCTGCCCCTACCAAAAAACTACCCTGACCCCAGCCCCCCAGCTCTGAGCCCTAAGAATGAACCACACGCTGCTCTTCAAACTACCTCTACCTCTTCCCCCGCCCTGAGCCCTAAAACCCTGCCCTTTGCAGCCGTTTAAAAAAACTACCTGACCCCCCCCTGCCTTCAGCCTTAAATCTGCCCCTCACCCCTAAAAACCCCCGCCCAAACCCAGCCCTTAAAACTCCCCTGCCCTGAGCCCTAAAACCCTGTTCTTTTTAAAAAAGACTGCACCCCACCCCTAAAAACTACCACCCCCAAATCTGGTCCCAACCCTTAAAACTACACTGATGTGCCACCCCCGCCCTGAGCCCTAATGCCCTTCCCGCCTTCCATGAAATACCCCGACCCACCTGCCCTGAACCCTAAAATCTGACCCACTCCTCTAAAAATGACCTGCCCCAAACCCGGCCCCTGCCCCACTTACAAATCCGCCCCAGAGCTTCCAGTTCCTTAGCTCACTCTTCCTCTCCCCACCCATCCGGAGCCATCTGCCTTAACCTCGCATACGCATGGATAAGGCAGATGCGGGGTTCAGCCAATCATGGCTACGCTTGCGGGGAAGGGCACGCGTGGCTCCTCTCACGTTGTAAAGGCTTTTCCCGCATTTTACAGTTCATGAGCTTTACTAACACTACTTGATGTGTCATGGAGAAACACATCAAGAAAGGCGCTGTAAGACTTTTATATTATATTTGTTTATTTTCCAATTAAAGCCTTGTGGTTTCTAAGGATGGATCATAGTCTTTCTAACACTGACCTGCTTGGCATCCTGTTTCACATTAATTGTAAGTTACTTGTTTTTCTCCCAGGCTTCTCCGGCAACTGTGTTGGCTGTGGCGAGAAAGGTTTCCGCTACTTCACAGAATTTTCCAATCATATCAATCTTAAGCTGACAACGCAGCCCAAGAAGCAGAAGCATTTAAAATATTACTTAGTCCGGAATGCTCAGGGAATGCTTGTGAAAGGATCCCTTATTTACTGGAAAGGAGCAGGTAAGACAATAGTGCTGAAGCATTGCATGTGTTTCGAACTAGTTGCACCCAGGCACATTTATAAAAAAATCACGCAGCGCAGCAAGCCCCCTTGCTGCACTTCGCTGCCTGATAAGGAAAGCGCAGTATTTAACATTATATGGTGCATTCCTTTCTTTTCCTTGTGCTGGTGCATAATAAGCTGCCTAGCACCAACGCAGGCACCATGGTGCAAAACCTCTGAGACATTTTCCCTTTTCTAAATGTGCTGCAGAATGCAGCACACATAGAAAGTGGAAAAAACGAGGAGAAATAAAGATATTCCTCCTCATTACGCTTCGCCTAGGGACGTGTAGCATTTTGACGCATTCCCAGGTCTACCAGTTATGGTAAATCCTGGAAGGTGCCAAAGTCTGTGGGTGGGTGCATGGAAACACCATGCTCCATATCGTGGAATGCCTCACTGGGGCAGATTAACACAACGCATCGATTTTCGCTGCGTTGCGTTAATCTAAAGGTGGCCTTGCATGGCGTGACCAATCTTACTTAGTAGTTTAGTCGCCACACCACGCACGCACCCCATTGCGTGGCACAAGGGCTACACAACTGCATAATAAATATGCCCCTTAGTTTAAGGCCTTCAGACCATTTGTCTGGGCTAAGTTGTTTAAGGCAACGACCCAAGTCACTAAAAGGCCTGTGCCTAAAGTAAAATGAATTTATTTTTTAATTCTCATAGAATTCTAGAAGTACTTCTGAGCACATGCGGCAGTCGCCGGCTCACAGTAATACTCTTGTAAAAATGTTCATATAAGGAATGAATATATACATTTTAGCATGCAGTAGTGTCAATATTAAGTGCATTGGTACTTTTAAACTTTTTTTGTTTCTCCACTGGAAAGATATTGTTCGAGGTATATGAGCTGCAGATTACACACTTTTGCATAGATCACCATCTGGTGTTGGGCCCGGATGTTTGCAGTTTGTTTTTCCTCTTGGAAAGTCTTTGGAAGTCATGAGGTCGGTGACTCCTCCCTTGGATCGTATTGTGCATGGGCTGCGGCTCCATCCTCAGATTGTTTTTTTCCGCCATCGGGCTCGGATGTAATACTTCGCGCTCCAGTTCCGAACATTTCCAGTTCGACGATCGAAGCGGAATCCTCGCTCATCGCGGTATTGTTCAGATCCAGATCTCCTCAATCACCTTCTCTTCGACACATCTTCGATTCCAGTCGTCGACGGCGGCCTTCGGGCCTACCCAAGCTCCGGTTCCGGCTGATGGAAGGAACTCCTTTCAAAAAGTGCCCTCGATGTGGGTCCAAATTCCCCCACACCGATCTTCATGAGGTGTGCAACCTCTGCCTCTCCCCGGAACACGAGGCTCGAGACTGTCCGGCCTGCAAGTCTTTCAGATCGAAAAAGACTATTCGAGATCGAAGGGCCAGACTAAACATGGCACACACCTCGACCTCCGTTCCAGTCAACATCTTTGGGGACGACGTCGAAGATCCGGGACAGCAGCTCACCGAAGAGGACTTCGTCAGCGCTTCCGAAGCCGACGACTCAAATGTGGAGGACATCACCCCGGCGCAGAGGGTCGTGAGTACTATACCCCCTCCCCCACCTGCGCCGACACCCAAAAAGGCTTCGGTCACGCCTTCGCCTCTGGGCCTAGGCAAGACCAGAGACACTGCTTCAAACACCCCACCTTGGGGCCCGGTGAAGAAGCCAAATAAGCCTTCCGGCGGCTCAGGCTCGAGCCAGCCCTCCAGCGGTGCCGAGAAACACACTTCGGCACCGAAAAAGAGACCGGCCTCTACCTCGACACCGAGCTCTGCACCAAAGTCCTCGGTGTCGAAACCCAGCCTTTCGGTACCGACCAAACCCCATAAGGCCCTCGCCACCGACACTTCTACGCCGAAGCCCACCTCGTCGCCGACCAAGAAATTGGGGGTTCCCAAGCCCAGTGCTAAGCACGGCACGGACAAGCCTAAAACCTTCGGCGCCGACGGAACAAACCTTGTCACAGGAACTGTTTACACCGGATCCTTGCAAAAGACTCTTACCAAGGATCCAAAAACTGGACATTTGGCACTCTCTTCTAAAAAGAGACATTTGGACAAACCGGCTTCGCATCCACCTCCAAAGAGGAAGGACTCTGCTACCTCCCCTTTCAGAATGCCTTCCCCACCTTCTCCACCTCCTCCACCCTCTCCACCTCCGCCCCCTCTGCCTTCTCCACCCCCACCTCATCGTTCCCCGACCCCCTCTCCAGACGATGATGATCAGGGGGACCCATATTACGATCCAGGGGATGTGCCCCAAGTGCCCACCCCTACAGGATCCCCAAGCCCATGGGACAACTACAATAATCCAGACATTCCAGACGTCCCACAAGATGACCTTTACCCTTCCAGGCCATCTCCACCGGAAGACTCATTAGGTTTCCACCACCTACTTCAGAGGGCGGCACATTATCACGGGATAGAGCTACACACTGACCCAGTAGAGGAGGATTTCCTCCTCGACACCTTTGATACCGCACATAGGTCTACCTCCATACTACCTATGCTCAAGGGGGTGATAAAACATGCGCCAGAGGTTTTTAAGGACCCAGTCAGGGCTAGGGTCATTAACCCACGCATAGAGAAAAAGTATAAAGCTGCCACCACAGATCCTGCCTATATCAAAGGGCCAGCGCCGCTAGATTCCTTAGTGGTTTCCACTGCATGGAAGAGGTCAAACTCCCAGGCGTCAGGCGAAGCACCACCACCTGACAAAGAGTCAAAGCTACTGGACGCGTCAGGAAAGCGCACTGCGTCACAGGCAGCCAATATATGGCGTATCGCCAATACTCAAGGGCTATTGGCCAGATACGATAGAGCGCATTATGATGAATTAGAAACCATAATGCACCACCTCCCAGAAAGATACAAAAATAGGGCCAATTCATTAATTCAGGAGGGTAAGACTATAACTAACACCTCCATACGCTGTGCCTTAGACGCAGCAGACACAGCCTCCAGGGCCATTAACACTAGCGTCCTCCTCCGTCGCCATGCTTGGCTGAGGGTATCAGGTTTCAAACCTGAGGTACAGGCCTCCATCCTAAACCATCCCTTTGACCAGGAACACCTATTCGGTCCAAAGGTAGATGAGGCCCTCGAGAAAAGTAAGAAATCTATGGGAGCCCTGCAGTCACACCCTCCTAGGGGCTCTTTTCGCCGCTCTTCCTTTCGGGGTACGGCTAGAGGCTACTCCTCAGATAGCGCGTCCACTTCCTACAAATCCCCTGCTCAGTCCACCTTCACAAGAGGTTATCAAAGAGGCGGCTATAGAGGCAATAACAATAAAGGCAGAGGCAAAACAAATACCGCCCGCTCTGCCACACCGCCTACCCAATGACTTCCCCCCGCTCCCTCCAGACCATCCCACTCCGGTCGGAGGCAGGCTACAACATTTCCTTCAAGTCTGGGAGACCATCACCTCAGACAAATGGGTGACCCAAATTATTCGCTCAGGGTACTGCCTAGAATAGACATCTACCCCCCCAAACATTCCGCCCAGAAAACGCCCAATGTCACAAGAACATTCCACATTACTAAAACAAGAGGTAATCTCCCTCCTACAAAAATAGGCAATAGAACAAGTTCCCGCCAATCAGCAAAATTTAGGGGTCTCCTCCCTATATTTTCTAGTACCAAAAAGAGACGAGACTCTACGACCTATTCTAGATCTCCGGCCTCTAAACACATACATACATTCCGACCATTTTCACATGGTAACACTTCAGCAGGTACTTACGCTCCTCTCCCAGAACGACTTTCTCACCACACTGGACTTGAAAGACGCATACTTTCACATTCCGGTACACTATGCCCACAGAAAGTACCTCAGATTTGTAGTGGACGGGCAACACTACCAGTTCAAGGTGCTCCCATTCGGGGTCACAACAGCACCAAGGGTATTCACCAAGTGCCTAGCGGTAGTGGCGGCACACCTCAGAAGACAGCACATTCACGTCTTCCCATATTTGGATGACTGGCTGATAAAAGCCACGTCCTACAACCAATGTGTACACCACACCGCCACTACAATCCAACCACTTCACCAGCTAGGCTTCACGGTGAACCACCAAAAGTCCCAGCTAACACCATCCCACATAAAGCAATACCTCGGTGCCACCATAGACACCTCAAAAGCCTTAGCCTACCCCAATCCGGCCAGGATTGCAAGCATTCAGGCTTTGCGTCAAAGATTCATACTTCAACACTCCCTTCCAGCAAGAGTGTTTATGCAACTGATAGGGATGATGGCCTCTTGCATTTTCATAGTGCCTCACGCAAGACTCCAGATGCGTCCACTCCAAGAGTGCTTAGCGCGCCAATGGAACCAGGCTCAGGGGCAACTGACAGATCTGGTGTTGGTAGACGGTCGCACCCATCTCTCTCTGCAGTGGTGGAACACCACAAATCTTTCCAGAGGTCGACCGTTCCTGGACCCGGTTCCACAAATAATACTAACAACAGACGCATCGCTCTCCGGCTGGGGAGCTCATCTATTACACCTCACAGTGCAGGGCACATGGACGTTGCAACAAAAGTTACTCCATATCAACCATCTGGAGTTACTGGCAATCTTCCTGGCCCTAAAATCCTTTCAAACACAGATTTTAGGCAAGGCAGTACTCATTCGCACAGACAACATGACGGCCATGTACTACATTCAAAAACAAGGCGGCACACACTCTCCATAGCTCTCTCAACTAGCACAGAGCATATGGAGATGGGCAATTCCACACAAAATCTTTCTTCTAGCCCAACATGTCCCAGGAGTCCAAAACACCATGGCGGATCTGCTCAGCAGACAGACGCAGCAGATCCCCGAGTGGGAACTTCACCCACAGGTTCTTCACCCGTTCTTTCAGATTTGGGGGCATCCACAAATAGACCTCTTCGCCACCCACGAAAACAAAAAATGCCCATGCTTCGCCGCCAGATACCCACACCCATTGTCCAAAGGCAATGCGATATGGATGAACTGGTCAGGTAAATTTGCGTACGCCTTTCCACCTCTCTCACTAATTCCATTAGTGGTGCGAAAGCTACAACAGCACTCCCTCACACTGATCCTAGTAGCTCCAACGTGGGCCAGACTACCGTGGTACATCACGCTGCTGGAACTCTCCGTAGTACCACACCAAAAGCTACACCTCTCACCATACCTCCTAACCCAGAACCATGGAGAGATCAGACACCCGGACCCAGCTCAGCTCAACCTTGCGATCTGGCTCCTGAGATCCTAGAATTCGGATACCTTAACCTTCCCCCTGACTGTATGAACGTCATCAGAGAAGCTAGACGCCCTACCACTAGAGCCTGCTACGCTGCCAAGTGGAAAAGATTTGTTGTTTATTGCCATAACAACACAATCAATCCTCTAGACGTATCTATACAGCACATCATATGCTACTTGCTCCATCTACAAAGGTGTAACCTAGCATATACATCCATTCGGCTACACCTCGCAGCAATTGCCGCTTACCTACAAAACAGACAGCACCTATCACTTTTCAGAGGGCCTGCCATTAAAGCTTTCATGGAAGGCCTCAAACGAATAATTCCCCCCAGAGTACCACCTTCACCTGTGTGGAACTTAAATATAGTTCTCACAAGGCTAATGGGACCGCCCTTCGAACCCTTGCATAAATTCGAACTGCAATTTCTCACATGGAAAACAGCTTTTCTTGTAGCCATCACTTCCCTGAGAAGGGTCAGTGAGATACAAGCACCCATACAAGAACCTTTTCTCCAAATGCACCAGAACAAGGTTGTTCTCCGTACCAACCCAAAATTCCTACCCAAAGTCATTTCCCCCTTTCATCTAAACCAATCGGTAGAATTACCGGTATTTTTCTCGCAACCTCAAACTGTTGCAGAAAGGGCTCTACACACGTTAGATGTTAAAAGGGCCATACTTTACTATATCCAGAGAACACAACCTTTCAGAAAGACCAAACAACTATTTGTCTCTTTCTCTCCACCACACAAAGGCAACCCCATCTCAAAATCAGGGATAGCTAGGTGGATTGTAAAATGCATACAGATTTGCTACCACAAAGCAAAACGAACGATATCTGTTCCCCCTAAAGCCCACTCTACACGAAAGATAGGGGCTTCCATGGCTTTTCTAGGGAACATCCCATTAGATGATATCTGCAAGGCAGCTACGTGGTCAACACCGCACACTTTCACTAAACATTACTGTGTAGATGTGCAAACCAAGCAACAAGCTAGTGTGGGCCAGGCTGTACTAAAAACACTATTTCAAACCACTGCAACAGATACCGGTGGTCGCCGCTAAGGTTGGGAACTGCTATATAGTCTATGCAAAAGTGTGTAATCTGCAGCTCATATGCCTCGAACGGAATATGCTACTTACCAGTATGCATCTGTACTTGGCATGTAGAGCTGCAGATCTACACACGCCCACCCGCTACCTGAATCTGTTCCAGTCTATCTTATTTAGATACAACACACATGGGTTTCTTCACTGCTATTACTACGCTCCATCTTTCCCTGCTGGCGAAAAACAATCTGAGGATGGAGCCGAAGCCCATGCGCAATACGATCCAAGGGAGGAGTCACCGACCTCGTGACTTCCAAAGACTTTCCAAGAGGAAAAACAAACGGCAAACATCCGGGCCCAACACCAGATGGCGATCTATGCAAAAGTGTGTAGATCTGCAGCTCTACATGCCAAGAACAGATGCAAACTGGTAAGTAGCATGTTCCTTCCCTGTGGAGAAAAATAGTTCCCCTACAAGCATCCATGACAACGAATGTCCTCACCTTTTCCAAATGTTTGTGAATATCAACAAACTGGCAGGTTTGCAATTGTTCATCAACGTTGACAGGAGTCAACACGATGGAATGCCTGCAAGCATGCCCTTGTGTACAGGTTTGACCATTCTGCACATTCAAAAATAGTCCTTGAATTTTCATTGCAAGGAAATCAATATACAGGGGCACTTCTATATTCTGAAGGTCAGTAACGTGGATGTGCACTTGTAAATAGGGTATTTACATACCTACGTTTTACTTTGGTGTGCAAGTGTTTTCAAGAAAAGGACCCAACATGACTTATTTCAAGGTTGTCCTCCCCTTCTCTGGAGGTTGACCGAATATGCCATTTTCAAACATGGCATACGTTTTATTTTACTAGAATTGTGTAGGATTGTGGTTACATATTTTGTGAAAATAAATTTTAATAAACCTATATATTCTGCATAACAGTCCAAATATGGCTTAGTGCTCTAGAGGCTTCATGCTATGTTTTAAAACTTTCATGGATAAAGTTAAGTCGGTCAATACAATATCTAGGGCCTTATTTAGAGTTTGGCAGACGCGATAATCCTTCAAAAGATGGCGGATATCCCGTCAAGATACAAGTCTCATAGGTTACAATGAGCTTGTGATACGACAGACGCGACATCCGCCAGCTTTGTGACAGATTATCCCGCTGCCAAACTTTAGATAAGCCTCTTTGATGGAGTATGCTTATTGTTTATCATGACTCGCGGAATAGTAGGAGGTCACAGTAAAGTGGGAAAGCCTCAGTATCCTGTGACATTTCTCATCACTGGCTGTGGAGTGGTAAAGAAGTACAAAATGACCACCCTACGCCCATCTCTTCCTACACCTCATGGCTGTAGGAGTGGTGCCCTTAATGTGTAACTTAAATGTCAGTTCTCAGTTTAATTTTATTTACATCACTTTGCTGGAAGGATGTAAGATTCCAACAGTTTGCCAGCTTCAATACTTTTTCATTATTTAACAGTAGTATTTTGTTGCAATTTTGCTTACATTTATCGGAGAAGTTGACCGTACAAACCTTATACAAGCGGTTTTAGGGAAAACATCATTCATTGAAGAGAGTTTTGTTTCCCTAGAGATCAGAGGCCGACCTCCAGCACCCAATGGTGGATCAGTCATACAAGTCCAAGCTTCCAAGGGACCAAATTCGAACCTGACCAGGAGCAGTGAGCCGGTGAATGCAGTCCATCCAAATGTTCTGAATGGCACGCAGCCGACAGGTAACAATTGCAGTGGGTGCTCCATGATTTGTTTTCAGTAGCTCCCACAGGTGTTTTTAATATCATTGGGTAGGTTACCAAGAAATTCGTTTGTCTCTCCATCTCGGTGCCACTGAGACTTCTTTCAAAGAAACTAAAGATACATTCACAAACCATCTCTGCGTTACTTATATTACAGTTAAGGGGGAGGTTCCACCCGACGCGTCTTTGTGCATTGAATGGCTCAAAGTATACAGTCTCAGAGCCATTACTTTTTCCATTGTAACATCTCTTGGCAGTCGCAATCTTTCTCCCTCCTTGCTGTTCTAGTTCAAGTAGAGGTGAGACACATGTTGCTATGTTACTTTATGAGGAGACTAGTTGCAGAATGACAAAATATACACTCATAAAGTAACAAAGTACCATGTTTCTCTTCTCCACTTCAAATGTACCAGAGAATAGAAAGGAAAAAGAAAGACTGCAGCTGCCAATTGTTTCAATTAAAGGTGCAAACAAGTGACAGGAGTTACTTAAAATAAAATAAAATGACTGTAGGATTTAGGATTATTGTGTTGTGGGCCATTCAGTACCCTACAAAACGTATTTGCTGGAACATTCTCTCTAATAAAACTAGTTTTAGTGACCCTTTTCTCTGAATTGTGTATGCTAGAAGAGACCTACTTTATTCAGACACTGACTTTCTGCGCTTGCTTTATAGAACATGCATTCGGAAACATGGACACCAGTGCTGCGCCATTTGGCCTTGAATGTTCATGTGTAGCCCAATGTACCAGTTTCACCATGACTGCCTAGAGGGAGGAGTGCTACCATGATAGGCCTGTCCGAAGGGTATAGGGTTGGGAAAGAGATAGGTAGGTTATTTTGACCACACATTCCTATCAAATAAAAAGGTTTGCTTGGAGTTTGATGCACCGTAGCACCCGAGGGGCGGTCGTTGAAACAAATAACATTCTTGAGTTTGTGCATTTATTTGTCAAGCATAATATTTATTGGCAGAGGTATACATTTGCAAGATTCTTAACAATGACATACAGGACTCATTAAAAGATGGGCTAGCCTTCCTCAATGTCCCATTCCGTGGCCTTCTGACGATATTCATCAGTTAACTGTACCTAAACCTAGACATCTCCACCCGCTGTCCTCATTTATTGTCATGTCATCGACACACAAAGGTTTACTGACACCACTATATTTTGTTGCTTCTCCTTGTAACTTGGCCGTGCGTAGTTTCTATTATGCTTGCGAAATTCACTAATTTAGCATTACGTAAAATTAGTCCGAGAACTTTGACGCTGGAAAATGTTGGACATTTGCATTTCACAGGGCACTAGTTTGAGCAGAAAATGTGTTGCGGGAGACATTTTGTTTTCAAATGTCCACTTGCCTTTATGTTGCATGGCTCTTCAGTGCAAGATATGCCCTTTTCAGGCAAGATACCATGAATAGTTTCTAATGAAATTTTGAGACACAGGGCTAGTCTTATCATTCTTTCCATTGGACGTAATACAATGAATAATAATTGTGAAGTATAACTAACATGATGTTTAATACTTTTCAGGTTTATCGCTTGACACTGGTTCTGCAGCAATATCTATCAACACAACAGTGTTAAATGTCAAAGACCCTATGAAACAACAACAACCAAACAAGAGCAGCTCTCCGGCACCAACAAGACCTACTGTTTTAGGTACTTTTCCCCATTTTGCTGCCTGTGGTCTGTTAATCACCTTTGTGGTTATTGCATGTCTCTGTAAGTATAGAGTGTGCACACCTTTTTAAACATCGGTTAATGTCCTGCTATGGAGGGAATTCTTAAGGAATGAGTATGTGGCACAGGATGTGCACACTGAAGTTGAAATTCATCAAGTGACATACTTTGAAAAATGAAAAATAGAGTTCTAGGCAAATTTTTGTGATCTTGGATGACAACTATTTTTCTATAATGTATAAATAGGTTACTATCTGAAGTAGAAGTCCCAAGATAGCATGTAGAATTATAGATTGGTAACATTGAATACGCCAGGTGTTTTTGTACAGGGGACTTCTAAATACATTGAATAGATTGGAGAGAGAAGCATGAGTTGTTGATAATGACACCTAAAACCTTGAGGTGAAAAATATTCCTCCTATTCGCTTTTCATCCATCTATAATTTTATGTTGTGTATAGCCCCCAAATCATTTGCCCCTGCTTTCAGCTAATACCCAGGGACAGAGGAGTAATCGGGGAGCCATACAGCACAGGACTTCTCCTCCCTGTCCCCAATGTACAAAAACAACCGGGCCTCCTGCCACCCTACCACCATCATTTGAGCCTTCCTTCCACTTCCCAAAGCTGTGCTCTCTGCTCTTCATCGGGGTAGAGAGCCAGTGTTGACCTAACCGGCTCTCTGAGATCCCTGTCACAGCAGCCTGTGCCTGGAATTCTAAGCAAACAACTTTTGTTTCCACTGTGGCTATGCCATAGCAGTGAATTGTCATATTAGTTTATCATAATCATGCTAGTGGCACTCAGTGAGACTCATAGATAACATTATGTTTGTGAAGACATATGCCACTCCTTACCAACCTGGATGAGCTTATGTGTTGTGCACTAAAGTACCTTGCACGCGGAGTTAGTACGTAATAAAGAGCTGCACTAGCCAGCCTATACAAAGCTGTAAAGTTTCATGTACCTGAATCTTTCAGGTTTTAGGTCTTTCACGACTTGCATCATTCCTCGATGGCTGATAATAAATATAAATCCGGATAAACTATATAATTGATTCATAACATTATTTTCAATACTGCAGCAAATACCATGTGCAATGTATGAGGCTCAGCAACTAACCTGAGACCCCACTGGTTTCACTCACACTCAGTACTGAGGTCATTTTGTATTTAATTTGTATGTGCAACAAATAGTAAAGTTTCAATGTTAAGAAAAGAGAGTCGTATTGTTTTTCACTGTTTCACTGTCACTGGAGGCAAATATGACTGTATGTGAATGACATCTTACATGGATTAACGTAGATCATGGAGTATCCTCCTACAGTATCTCAACCCTGATACTCAACCTGGTGAATGTCAGATTTGCTACTAAAATATTTTCTAAGCTGTCTGTGACTATTGGGCATTTAGCAAATGTGCACAAGGCAAGTCTGCATCTACTTTGGGTGGTTTTTGATTTAAATGAAGTACTAGTCCTCCCCCATGGCATGTATAACTAAGGACCCGATTTAATGGTGGAATACCCTATCAACCTCCCCTCACCACCCTAGCTCCACTATCAGAAACCCTGCACTGATGGCCTGAAGGAGTTGAGGCCATCCGTGTTGGTGCATCAGACCATCTGTCCTACATAGAGCTGATAATATGATGTGTTTCTTTTTCAGTGGGACTGCTACGGAAACTCTGCTGAGATTGCTAAATATGGTGGGTGGTAGCCTTTTGCTTTCGGCTCCCTGATGGATGGGAGGCTGTCCACCAGAGTTCTAATCATGCCCTAAGTCACACATATATAATCAAACAACCCGCCTTCTTGAGTTGTACGAGGTTGCGTGTAAGAGCCATTGAGTCACCCTTTTCCATCTCCATGAATTTTTAACCCCTCCTCCCTCGGCTCCAGGTAAAGGTCTGGCATTTTGCATGCTGGCTCTGTTCGGATATGGAAATTGCCCAAACCCAAGAACTCTGCCTTTTGCAGCGTGAATCTTTTCTGGAATCACATGCTGTTCATTATTCCGCCATCTAGTGGTTGGGTCTGTATTTGTTGCATTTGTCCTTGTTTTTTGGTGAGCGTCGACATACCACCATTTGGTGTTCCTCCGTGACGTCGACGTGCTTCCTCCGGAAGCTCCCACCTTTGATCGCCATCTTCACATTATTTTTTTCCACTGTTGGGTCTTGATCAATAAAGAAGAAGGTGCTCCTGATATTTGGAGAGAAGAATCGACGAAAACTAAGGAATAAACTTCAGAAACAAACAGTATGAGGATTCGACGTTCCGGACTTCGAATCAAGGTGTCGGAGTGTGCCGAAAGCTGAAAAGTACAAACTTCGCCGACAAACGGACAATGGGCATACAGGTAGCTCTCTGTGTGCGGTAATGGACAAGACACCATTCAAGTTCTGCCAAAATTGTCACCACAAGTACGCCCAAAAGGAACAACATCCTGTCTGCAACCTTTGCTTACCACTGGAGCACCAAAGTGAAGATTGCAACACCTGTTCAGCTTTTACTCCAAAGACCTTAGGGGTAAGAGAGAGACAGAGACGAGCCAACTGCAACATGTAGGGGCAGGGCACAGCACCATCTCTACGAGACCGGGTACTCTCCAGCAAGGAAGAGGACAATGTCGCCGAAGGTCCAGAGGTCGACACGGACATAGACGTCCAGGTCGTAGATGTCAAAAAGAAGACGTCAAGAGAGAGGTAAGAGAACCGTCAACCCTGAAAAAACTAGACTAGTCTCGAAAAACGGACTCAAGGGTCTCGAAGGGAACACTTGACTTTCACAGTTGCGCCCAGAGAGAAACACTCAGTTGGATCCTTCGACAAGGACTCCATAACGGCAAAGACCCTCGAAAGATCAAAGACGTCGAAAGACGGTCAAGGAAAGGATGCTTCAACGTCGAAATAAGAGAGGTCAAAACAGGCTTCAACTGCAGTGAAGGCGCCGTCGACCGTGAAGAGAAAGGCAGAAAGTCTTGATGATGAATCTCACACGTCGGAGATCGAGAAGAAAAAGAAAAGACTAGATCTTCTTCAGTTGTACTGCTTAATCTTGGACCCCTTTGTTACTCCTGGATGAACTCAAACTTTTTAGAACCACAAACCAGCTTCTAGAACGGCAACATTTGCGACCCACCTAGCTTTAATGAACATGAGGAGGGGCATTTTTTTAATGTAACTCAAGCATCGTGCGGTAGCACACTGTTATTTACAGACAGCTATTTTCCATTGAAATGTCCCCTGATTTTACACAGAGATATAGTTTTACTACAAACAAATGATAATGTGTAGAAATCAAGTTCAGTAAATATTTAATATCTGTCCACCGCCAAGTAAAGGGTCTTGATTTGTTTTGGTTCTATTAAAATCTTTGTTTCCATCACACTTCAGAATTATTTAAAAAATAAAAGCTTCACTTTTGCTTTCCTGACTGCTGAATGTGTACAGTTCATACACATGTATCCTACAGTCTTTCGTATCACAAGATTATCAAATAAATCCCTTTACCTTTCTTTCTCTGACTGCAATGTGAGAGGAGTTTGTAAACACCAAACCCCATGTTAAAAAAAATAAGCAGCAATTTGTCAGAAGTCATAGCCTGAAATGTGACCTTTGTCTTTAAAGCTCAGCAACTGTGACAAGAGAAAAACAGAATTTAACAGCATCTTTATTTATCGCTTGGACTTTTGTGACCCACCAAAAATCAACTTGCGACTCACAATTTGGGAAACACTGCCATATAGCATGCCCTCTGTGGTTTACCAGCGCCTCCAAGTGCTTGGCCCTCTCTCACTCCAGGGTGGAAACCATATTGCACTCCCTCTTGGGGGTTAGGGGTGGCTCGGCTTTGAAAACATCTCCTCTGTGTTGCACTTTGGAAGCGCCTGGGTGGACTCCCTCACTGGTTTGCCAGTGCCTTGAATTTGTGGGTCCCCCACTACTCCTGGCTGAACCTCAAAGCTGACTTCTTTGGTGGCTAATCAACATCTCTGATGGGTGGTGGGATCTTCTGATGTGCCTGGGTGGATTTTGTTTGGCGGATTCATGATGCCTCCATTCTTTGGGTTTTACCCGTAAAGTTGCTAAGTACCTGCAACTTGAGAGCGACTCTAGTGGGCTTGGGGGCCGTATTCCATTGTGCATAGCAGTGCTGTTGGAAGGCTGGTCCTCTGTCACTCCTGATGGCAATCAGTATAGTCAGGGGTGTAGCTTCGGGGGTGTTTGGGGTGTTACACCCCCTTGATTAATCTATTCTCTCATAAATAGTTGGGGACAAGTGTTTTCAGTCGGGTATGGTGAGGACTCTCGGTTTTCACCTGGGATTTTTACATGCACACACATACAAAGTCACACGCACAAACACACTCTCATCTGTCTTATATGAAGGTGTTAAAATGTTAGTTATTACACATAATATTGTGTTTTAAGTACCCCTTGCAATCTGCACCCGCTCCCTTTCCACCGCCCCTTAACACTCCTTCTGCACTGCTTCTATTATTATGTATTTTACCATATGTCAGCATGGTTTTTGGAAAGCCCAAAGCTCAAACCCCACTCCCTCCCCTCCCCCTTAACCACCATGCCACGTGAGTATAGTTCTCACTGATGGCTGAACATTGCCCCACTGGGTTTGGCCCTGGCGCTCCTAGGTAGACCCATTATATGGCTACTCCCGCACTGGCGCAACGGTGCCTGTGACTTGAGTATCTACTCCTCCTGGCTCCTGGGTAGACCCATATAGTACTTCCTGATGGCTTCACTTTGCCTTAGGGCTCTGAATCGTCTTGGTGGGTTCCATATAGTACTTGCTCTCTAGGGGGCGCTACATTGACTTATGCTGCTGCCAGGTGGTATATACCCTCGTTGACGCCACTGATGCATACCACTGTCGAGTTCTACTTATGATACAGTGCACTCCTAGAGAGATTAAGTAAGTGCACGTGGCACTGCATCGATTCTCGCACTATGCAACACCACACGGTTTTTGTGCAGTGATATTTCCCCCACCGTGAAACCCCATGCGCATCCTCTCCTTACCTCTCCCAAATAGGCCAAACTACAACCAACATCTTTTCAGCCATGCACTCTGTGCACGTTTAAAGATTTGGCCTCCTTTGCATTTGCTTCCTTGCTGTTTTGTCCCAACGCTTTCGTACACGTTGCTTTATAAAGTTCCATTCTGAATGAGTGGCTGAGCAGTTGATATTTGCTGCCATCACGTGGTGTTATTAAGAATAACACTTATCACTGACTGGAACGGTCCCAACATGACCTTGTTTCAGATCATTTGAAGGGGTAGCAGGGGCCGGTTCTTTAGTTATCACATTGAAAAATTAAGATTACCACGCACAGTAGATACTTTGGCGTGGCGTGTACAGGAACGAAGCGTGAAAATAGGTCACGAGACGGAACTCCTTGAGGAATTGGATGCTCGACAAATCTCACTGCATCTACTTACTAACCATGTCTGTTTTATTCAGTGGCGGTGTGCACATGAATGTCTCTGCGCATCAATGATTTCCAGCTGAGCTAAGTAACTGTAAAGTAAAAATAGAATAAAGTGAAAGTAGAATAGTTTAGAGAACCATTTAGAATATATGCACTCTGTAAGGAACATGTAATGCTTGTACATATTCTGTTCATAGTAATTAAAGTGCATAGATTTGAAACAGTAAAGTGTTTGTTTCTTGAATGGACAAGTTAATTATTTTGCATACCCTACACTATAAACGCAATGGCTTCTGGGCACCAATGTGTATTTAGGGCTTGATTATGTTCTTGTGGTAGGCGCATGAATACAAACAGCAGTTTTTCGAGTCTTCCTCCTCGGTTCAAACGTTCCACACTGCCCACTGCTACTAGAGGCAATGTGGGTGACCACGTGTACAGAATGGTCTTTCACTGCTTGGCCTCTCTGCTGAGAATGCAAACAGGAGTGGGTATTGTGATGCTGGTTTTCGCTTTAGCTAAAACTTTAGCTTTTTCTTAGATTGTTCTTTGTCTGTTTCTGCAGGTACTTTAACTAATTCTGGCCCACCCAAAAAGCGCCACAAAGGATGGTCACCTGAATCACCAATAGGAGTCGAAACTAACAATGTTCTCAACGCAAATAACAGAAACAAACCTGGTAAGTATTTTATCAAATACTTGAGTTGACTAGATCCAGGACCGTCAGACCCACGCCAGGGTCCAGATAGCAACAAATACATTTAATTCCTCACCATTATTGAATATTTTAGCTCCCATCGGCTTGAATCTGAGGGAATGAGAGTGCAGCACTTACATATAACTTGCTAAACAAAAAATATTTATAATCCCCAATTCGTTTATTTGGTGAGACTAATCTGTGTCTAGCGATGCCAAGAAGAGCTCCAGAAGAACCCCGAATAAAGAGGTATGTGAAGTTTGTGTTTAAAAGTGATTATTTGAGGTGAGTGGAAATATTTGTTGTCATATAACCAGAATAAAGTTTAGCTTCCTCACATAGAAGGGATGACCATCAGGAGAGGTTAAACACTTGGGGGCATATTCACGAGGAAGTGGCGGTGAGAGCCGTTAGCCTCCTTGGCTTAACGCCTCTCACCGCCACTTCCGAAATGCCAGGCTGCACCCTATTCACAAGAATGTAGTGCAGCCTGGCATTTCCCCCTGCGAGGGCGCTAAGTCTCACGACTTAAAGCCAACTCAGGCACCCTTGCACCTGAGTGCAAGGGTGTCTGTGAGCAGGGAGGTTTGTTTATGTACAGGAAGGTTTCCCTTCCTGCACTTAAAGAAACCTAAAATGCCGTTTAGTAACTTACACGTGTGCTGCTTCATGCAGCGCACATGTAAGTTATAAAACAGCATTTTCTAAAAGGTTGGTTTATGTACAGGAAGGGAAACCTTCCTGTACATAAACAAACCATGGCATTTTGCTATTTCCATGTGTGCTGCACAAGTCAGCACACATCGAAATAGCAAAAACAAGGGGAAATTAAGCATCTCTCCTCGTTTCGCCACCTTAAGACCAGGATTTTTCGGGTCTTAAGTTTGGCGCTGCGACCTATTATCGCCGCCCTTGATAATAGGTGGCAGGGTCGAATTCAATGGGTGTTGCTGTGGTACACCCACCGCAACACACACTGCACACCCCCTTTCATGCTAAGTTTAGCGTGAAAGGGGCCTTATTCTCAAGCCAGCGTTAAGCCACTTAACGTGGCTTAAAGCCACGTTAAGTGGGTTAACGCTGCCTTGAGAATAGGGCGTTAGTCCTATCGCCATGGGAACGTCAAAAAAAGTGATGTTCCCGTGGCGATAGGGGCTTGAGAATATGCCCCTTAGAGTTTCAATGCACTCGATGGACATTTTACAACACTCCTCTGATTCTTCCAAATCACTTAATTCTTCACTTGGGAGGCCCTACAATTGACCAAAAGTCACAATATCCTCCGGAATTTATTAAGCAGTTACAAGGATGAAATTCGATTCTTCAAAAGCCCTTTAGCCACTCTTGACTGATAAAAATACTTAATCTGGGTCTTTATTGTAAGTATTTTATAGTACACTTAATACAGCCCACATCACAAGCGGAAGGGCCCTGGGTTGGAAACCCCGAAGGGTTGAAGTTCAATTCTAAACTCTGTTTCTTCTCCATTTTTATTACATTGTCTGAGCTGAATATGAGTGAGTTAGTCCACTTACACTGGCACTGAGGGTCTCTTATACTTTTACTGTTTGGTCCTCAGAGCTGGTTCACCGAGAAGGATATCATATGAAATTGGTTATTAGTTGAGTGGGGTAAGTAACCACCTCAAGTAATACCCACAATACTTGTCAGGTCACCCACTAAAGTCATTAAATAAACCTAAGCTCAACCCCCAGGTAGCTTGGCACAGAGCAGACAGGCCTACTTATCGGCAATGTGTAAATTATTTATGCAGTACTAAAACAGTAATAATCTTGAAATGTAAAACATTAAAAATCCCAAATGAATTATTTAACAAAATGATACCAACATAACACAAATCCACTTAGAGGAACCAGAGATTTTAGTTTTTTAAGTGTTTAAGTAGAACTATTACCAAGATGAACAATAATAGTCAATTGTCACAGTAGAACAGGTCCTAGGCATAATTTGACGTTGACCTCAATTGAGTGAGGATTGGATACACTAACCAGGTTTATCCTGGTCAAAGATTTTACCTTCTGACTTTAGTCCTTTAAGTCCCAATCCACCACTGAAGTACCCTTCTAAAGCCCCCAAGACTTAAGGGGAAGCACGTAGAGACTCACAGGGTGTCAGGCAGAGGCCATGGAAAGGTCCAGTCCCTGTCCAGTTACCAGGGAAAGGTCTCTTGTAGCTTGCTGTGTCCCTGTAGAATTAACAGGAGGTCAGGCTTATGACCCTCGAAGTCCATTTTTTTGTCCTGGTTCAAGAGGGAGAGCAGGTCCAGTCTTCTAGGCTCTGCTCAAGTCACAGACAGCTGGTTCAGTCCTGTTTTGATCTTCCACAGTTTCAGGAGTGTTCTGAAGCAGGTCCCTGGAGATGCCACATGTATGCCTGGCACAAGCTTATCGGTGGTAATGACCCCTAGGGACACCTTAACCAATTGGGTAAGGTTCCCGGGGCTAAACCTACCCATTTTGGGTATTTTCAAGATGGCAGAAGTCTTCGGCCCCACTAAACATAGGATATGTGGGCTAGTGGTGTGCAAAGGGAGTGTATATGGTAATCCCAGTATCCTTGTAATCTAACACTAACATTCTGTTTTAGGCAGTCCATGTACCCTTAACAAACTCAGGGACAGAAGTCTGTTAAAATCAAAGCTGAGCTTTCAGCAACCAGACAGCGTACACCACAAAGTGTTTCGGAATTCTGTTTGCCTCTTTTGAAGTGTGCCCCAAATGGTATATGTAAAACCCCAGCCGACCTCTTAAGCTGGATGCGACATTTAGTTAGGATTTTACAGTCTAGTATCAAAGGGGATACTCACAGCTGGTCCCAGTGGCCACTTTAAGCAGTTTCTGGGGCAGCTCTCCCTCCCACAGGTGACTAATGCCTGACTGACTATAAAGACAAAAGGGGAGGCAGGCCCAGGTGTGAGCTATAACTGCTTGTGACAGAGCGGTCCCTTTGAAGTGCACCATGGTTTTTGGTAACGCCCCCAGGCCATTCTGTTAAGGGGACGACAATACCCCCCCACACCCAATTGTCGCTATCCCAGGAGCAGTTCCCACCTCACTACAGGGGAGCCAACAAGCTTCCAGATGATAGTTGAATACTTACAGAAAGGCCTTCATAGGTAAGTTTTCTAAAGTATCTTTTCTGTAATAGTTAGACAAAATACGATTTTACCATTAAATTGGATTTTGTTTAACTAAAAAAATAGTTGCTGAAAAATTTATCTTGTAGTTACCAATCTGAATTTAGCATGATGAAGTGTTATAATATAATCCAAGGTTTCCCAATTGAAGCAGCCAGCTTTACTGTAGTGAAAATAACTTGTATGCTTTTAAATACCATGCACCCTACCCTATGGGTAATAGGGCCTAACTTAGAGGTGACTTATTAATATTTAAAAGTTAGGTTTAAGCCTGTCAACAGGGTTTATATATGACAGGTCGAGTTGCTAGTTTAAAACTGCACAGTCAGGCTACAGTGATAGGCCAGGATACATTGTTTACTGCACCCGACTGGTTACATTTAACTTACCAGCCCCGGGTACAGTTTGGTACCATATACTTTGGATTTAGATTTATAGCTAAGTAAAATATGGCGTATACCAAGTTTACCTTGTTGAAAGGAGGAGCACAAGCCCTTCATCACTGGTTAGCAGGAGTAAAGTACACCGAGTTCTATAGCCAGCAAAAATAGGGTTTAGCAAAAAGGCAAAAAAAAGGCCGGAGTGACCCTGCAAAAAGTGCACATTTCTATCAGATGTAAATGCTCTTATTTTGAGACGGTGCCAAAGTTGTTTTGATTTGAATTAAATATGCAATGTTAAATCTGTTTTGGCAGTACTCTTGTCTATGAATGTGAAAAGAGGCAGTTCGTAATACTGTATTTTAATTTTAGAGGGTATTGGAACACCTTATGTGCAACATTCATCTCTTGTTCAAGACACCACAGGAACAACTTACGCACAACCGTCCTCTCTTGGAGCCTCTCTCCCATCACCAGTGGTTGCCTCTGGAGAACCTGTTTCAGTACCTGACAATCTCCTTCAAAAATGCATGTGCAAGCCAGTAATTTTTAAAGGTATATTTGCTTAAAACTGGAATTCTTGTGTTTTCCCTTTTATAGACACTGCAATAGTAAATGTAAACATGTTTAATTTCTTTGCGCTGTTTATGAGATATTTATCAGCATGCTCAGTGTGCTTATATACATATTTAAACAATTGCCATACATGTAATACCTATAACAAAGTAGGTTCAATGAATGAATAGAGGGAAGAGATACATGTTTTTGATCACTTTTTAAGTATGGTGAGATATATAATCTCTTCTCAATATCCTTGGTGATAGTTGGTATCTGTTCTCAAAATCTCTTTTTTCAGTATGAATCTGGATTTTTAAGTTTTACAAACTCACTGCTGTTTCCTGGCAAGACTTGGAATGAGTAACTTGGAGCATAAAATTGAATCTGAGGGTGACTTGTGATTCCCTATCATCTTCAAGACACTTTTATTTAAGTGCAGCCACAACCAGAAAGGAAACTATGATTCATGGCCACATGTTAAAATTGTACATTCTTTTAATTAATTTTGTATGTTTTTCAAACATTTGCCAAGGCATAGGCATGTCAAACAAACAAAATATTTTTTCCCCCTAAAATGTTAATCTTGATTGGTCATTAAGGGATTGTCATACCTGCTATAATCATTGCTTTCCAATGAATCATGATTAGCTAACCAGGGGAAGCTAGTTAAAATTAACATCTAAGACTTGCTAGACTGTAAGAAAGATATGTTGGAAATGGCAAGTCATAATGTTCAAAGGGCATTGTTTTCTCCTCCATGTCCTTTGACCACAAGCATGATGGCTACAAGGCACATCTTTCTTCTCCGGCAAGCAAGTCATGTTATGTAATCAAATTCAGTGGTGAGCCAGACCATACGTCCCCCTTTCCCTCTGAGAAAGACCAAGCCCGCAGTGAAGATCAACCACCTCAACAAACTGGTTGCAACAGCAAACAAGCATTGGCATAGCCAATAGGTCTCGCCTTTAGGACCTTATAAGTGTTTAGTTATCCAGCACAATATCCTTGGTGCAACAACATCAAGTGTTGCATGGCTAAACATTTATAAGGTCCCAAAGGTGAGAATTATTGATTAAGCCAATGCTTGTTTTTATATTGATGGGGCCCCCTTCAGCTTTCCTAAAATATAAAAGTTTGTAAAAAACAGGGGGAAAAAAACACTGACAAAGTCAATAGGCTAGCGACCAATGTCAGACCTACTGGATTTGCAAATGCATGTGCTACTTCTGAGCTATCAATAATACTGATACTGGCATAGAAGTTATAGCTCACAGTGGGAATAGATAAACAAAAGAAGACTAAATTGATGCTTTTATGTTTTTTTGTTTTTAATTAAACACAGACAGAACAGGAGGACAAAAACTCAGAAACTCTTAATCAGACCTTCTCCTGCCAAGCACTTCAAGTCTAGAACCACCTCCGAGCAGCTGTCCGACTCACATGAACTGGCTGGCTTTGTGAAAACAGTTGAAAACGCATTAATTCGAAACAAATTTGAATCTTATAGCTGGAATATCCCCTTCCACTCTCCTGTGTTTTTTATTTCTTCAAAGTAGACATACACTGTTATATGTAAAAGCACTACGCTGCCCCTATGGCGAGGTTCCCCTGATGTAAATATCTATAATAAATACATCAATAAAATGTTATCTATGTTGATGCTTAACAATTTATAAAAAAACAAAAACTGGGTGGTTTTGCGGAGACTGATGGTGCTGAAGAGAAGGATGGGGGTGAGCAGACAGGGAGGTCAAACTAGTCACTTAATGTTATGCAGCCACACTCAGGACGCTCTTGGTTAAGTGATCTGCCATGACTAAATGAGCTCCCGGAGATAAAAAAAGAACTGAAAGTGAAGCCAAAGTTAATGCAGCATTAATAATGGCCAGGGTGACTCGGTGCAGGGGACAGAAGGATCCGGGTCAGGCAAGGCGAGAGACAAAGAGCAGCGAAAAATGGGGTCAGGGGATGATGATGAAGCAGGCCCGCCAGGAACGCCCCAAATTCTCATCGGATGAAGTCATGTTCAGAGCGGATGGAGAGAACATTTTGAATTAAGGGGTCTGGGAGGAAACAAGGACCCAGAACTACAACTTATTCAACTTAAACCAGTGAGGGAAGCATTTCTGTTTGAATGCTGAACCTTGTGGCCACAATGAGAACAAGCATTGGCCGCACGGCCGCGAAAGTGAAAGTGATCGCGATCAAGCGCGGAGAGCGATGCAAGCATTGGCTGCGCGCACGAGGAGAAGCGATCTGTGGTGGGGGAGGGGGAGAAGCGGGAGTTGTGTGACGGAGGAAAGACAGATGGCGGCTGCGCGCGTGCACACTTGCGTGCACGCAAGCTGGAGGCCTGTGGTGGCACTTTCAAAAGTCGCTTACTAAATCAGGCGAGACCTAAAAAGGTTTGAGACCAGTGACCATAAAACCTAGAGGGGCATATTTGCTAAGATGTGACAGAGTGCAGCGTTAACCTTCCTGGCTTAACACCACCCTCCGCCACTTCTGAAATGCAGGGATGCACCATATGTACAACAATATGGTGCAGCCCTGCGTTTCCCCCTGCGCTGACACTAAATTTAGCAGCCTAGCGCCAACGCAGACATCCTTGCACCAAAGTGCAAGGGTGTCTGCGTTGAGGGTGAGATTGTTTATGTGCAGGAAGGTCTCCCGTCCTGCACATAAACAATCTTAAATGGTGTTTTGTAACTTCTATGTGTGCTGCTTAATGCAGCACACATAGAAATTGTAAAACAAAATATTTTTTAAATTATTGTTTATGTGCAGGAAGAGACACCTTCCTGCACATAAACAATCAATGATGTTTTGCTGTTTCTATGTGTGCTGCAGAAAGCAGCACACATGGAAACAGCAACAACGATGAGAAATTAAACATTTTTCCTTGTTGCTCCTGTTGAAGGTCAGGATTTCCCTGGTCTTAATTTTGGCACTGCCTCCATATTTTAGCCTCCCTTGTAAATAGAGGGCAGCGTCAAAATTAGTGGATGTTGCAGTGGAACGCCCACGCAGCACCCATAGACCACCCCTCTCACGCTAAGTTTTGCGTGAGAGGGGGGCCTTATTTACAAGGCAGCGTTAAGCCAAGTTAAGTGGATTAACGCTGCCTTGTAAATAAGGCAAAGCCCCTATCGCCACCACAACATCCTGAAAAGTGACGCTGTGGTGGCCATAGGGACTTGTGAATATGCCCCAGAGTTTCTGTGTTGTAATATGATGATGAGATAGAATCACAAATCAGATTTGATTTTTGAGGAAAAGGGGAATTGAGTAGAAAGGCCTTTTTAGTGGAGTGTGTGTTTGAGGTCGGGAAGAGGGTGTGGGATTATTGAGACAGAGAGGGAATTCGGAAAATATCTACTCATTTTGAAAGGATATTAAATAGAATGATATTACCAATACAATATTAAATAAATGAAATTAACTAAGTTTAATATTTTTTTGCTAATTTCCCTTGCCATCTTAAAGACAAAAATGCATGTTGGGCTTTCCGACATGGAAAGCCTTTCGGAAAGCGACTTTAGGGGCCCCTATCAGGGCCCCCTTCTCTCCGCGGCCTACGGTTGTGGGTCGGAGGGCACCTAAGGTGACCTCTTGTAAATCCCTGCACAGTGTGAGTGGCACCGTGGATGCCTGCCACACGGTGAAGGGATTTACTGTAACTCCCATTTCTCTATAGGAGCTTGTGTTGCGGCTTGTTTCTGACCGTCGCACAAGTTCCCATGAAGGAATGGGAATTTGCGACTGCACCATTTGCGGTCACATCGTATTTACGGTGCCAGACTGCCAACCCGAGGTCGGTCGGTTTTGAAACCGCAGTGATGTGGGTCGGAGACTACTCTAACCGACATCATAAGCAGGCCCTAAATTGGTAAATGTAATCTATGTGAGAAAATATTGGAAGAATGTCTGCCTGCATTACCTGATCAAAAAGAGTTCAACAAAAGTTAAAAAATGTAGAACATGCCAATGAGCCTGAAAGTATGGTCCGGTTGTATCAACATTCTATTTTTCGAGTCCATAATAGCGAATTTTACCGATTCGCTATTATGGACTTGCAATATGCAATGTATGTAGGTTTTTTAAATTAAATTGTGATTCCTACGCATTCCTTATTTGCGACTCGCATATTGTGAGTCGCAAATAAGGAATGGCTTCCCATTAATTTCTATGGGCTTAGAGTCCCATAGGAATTAATAGGAATAGCATGCTCAATTTGCGAGTACCCAATAGGTAGTCGCATTTGCAAATTACCACCAACCTGAAGTTGGTGGTAATTTGCGATTCCTTAAAGCCAGGTCGCAATATTTTTTTGCTTCCAGCATTGCATTTAAGGAATCGCAAATTGCGATTCCCTAAATGCATTCGCAAAATAGGTAATCGCAAAAATTTAGATTCACTATTTTGTGAATGCGTTTTGAGGTGATACATCCCAAGAGGCTTTTTACCATTCGCAAACGGGCCAATTCTGTGAATTGGCCGGTTTGTGAACAGCAAAACGCTTGATACATCTGGCCCTATGTCTTGGCGGTAACACAAATGCAGATTTTAATGACGTTGGTGTTAATATGCTGATGTCACAAGATGATCATGCCTGAGGGCATAGATGTGCTCAGGAAGACAGTAGGTCAATCTGGTTACATATCTATGTTGGTCTGTGTGTTTTAGTCATGATGACTGAGCACTAATGTTCTTGTGATACAAATATATATATTTGTTAGAATGTCTTTTATAGTTGTTATGTGTGCCCTTATTTTGTATTACTGTTTCCTCTGTCGCATTAGCTTGGCTTTTGTGGTTTTCATTAGCACATTGATTTTGTCTCATTTTATCAGCTGGTGTATTTGCCCTCTGCTCCTGTGATTCAGTCTACATAGTGAGAGGGCAGAATGCGATTGCAAGTCTGTCTGATGAGATTCAAAAAACAATCAACCTTGACTGCACGAAGAAAAAAATGGATCCTAGTACAGAAAGCATGTGTTTTATGTTGTCAGCCAGTCCATAAAACTAAAATGTTATATAAGTTAAAGTTTATAAATATCTGCATGCAATTAATTGTGAATAAAATGCTGTTTTTGGTACATTATCAAATATTTTTTGTATCCATTGCAGGACACGGAAATTTTCCTTATCTTTGTGGGAACTTAAGTGACATAATACTGAGCCCACTTTTAACCACGTGCTATCAAAACTCACAGTGCATTCCTAAAGCTTATGAACAGTACGGCGGCCCAGCCATTCTGCCAATATCGGAGGAAATGCAGCTCTTGCTCACGGTCTATTACCTGGTTCAACTTGGTGAGAGTTAATTGTGCTTCTTAAAATGATAGCCTAATATTTTTCCTTGTCCTTCTTGCACCGGATATGTACCAGTATGGTCTATCCTTGAAATACATACAGTGAAAATGGCAAACAACTCGATTTTGCTGAGTTCTTAATGCTCAATTTCATTTACAATCCATGCAAACTATGCAAAACTCAATTTTTATACTTGATAACATGTCCTAATACTGATAAAGCTGTACCATTTATAATGAGGTGGCTTTACAATTGATGAGCCTTTAAAAGTGGCATGTATGGGACGACGTACACCAGTGTACACAGTAGTATTCGCTGGAACTCTTTTCAGTTTCTGGAGTGAAGTTAAAGGTGGTGGATATCAGGTAGAACATTTTCTGGTCATTGTGCTTATTTTGTATGAGAATAGTATCTGAGGCAAGTGAAAATGTATAACGCTTGCCGGGAAATATTGAAATTGTAGTACAACACTATCCTATGCCTGGTTAAAAGTTGAAACTGAGATCAGAATGCCTTCGTTTTATTCATTGTACTGTTGCATCAATACCATGAGTCCCTGTTTTCACTTCTTAGGTCTTTCTGCGGGCAGGCTATAAAGGGCATTGTTTTTAATAGTGCTTTTTGTTGCAAGCCTCTGTACACAATTCCGCACTGAATTTGCCTAGCAAACAGCATTCCTATTTGGAAGAGCAACACTGTGCTAAGCAGTATAACATTTGTGAAGTTTTAACATGTTCTACAACAATATTAGTCATGTATTGGTAGTTTTAAATGATCAGCACAACTAGCACTTACGCATTACCTTTATTTTGTCATTGAGTATATTCACTTGGACATATAAGGTAATGATTGTGCCTTTCATTAGACTAGAAATCATATGTTCTGGTTGCACATGTGCATTTAGATCTATTTACACACACTAGTCACTTGCAATTCGTTCAGTGGAACTCATATAGAGTTAACATCAACACTGTCAACGCAGATTCTCAGGGCAGCCTCTGCTCACTCTTACAAAAATGGTAAATCTATTTCTGTCTCTATATGCTTTTAACTTTAAACGTTTTGTAGCATGAATCTTTTCTGGATTGACATGCTGTGCATTATTCCGCCATCTAGTGATTGGGTCCGGAACTGACCTCTTTTAGTATTCTTGTTTCTCTTTCCTTTTTAGGTCTCGTGCCTAGCGTTGCAATGCGTAGACATGCTCGTGCAGCGCGAGACCTCATGTAGGAGGTTCTGAAAGCTAACCACACGCTCGTGCAATTGGCTTTAGCGTGTTATATAAAAAAAAATAAGGCACGCAATTGGGCAAAGGCGGGCGCATGTCCCGGCTTTGCTCTGCCCATTCCCATCGGTGTATATTACGCGCAGCAGCGCGCGTTCGCCTCGCTGCCGCGCTCCCTCGCCCCCGCTCCTCTGTGGTGCGCGCGCACCACTAGGGTGCCCGGGCCGATTTTTAATCCCAATCAAACCCTGCGCCAAATGCATTTACTATGCAGTCCAATGTTTCACTGAGCTGCAGCTCTTTCCTCTAAACAAGACTTTCCTAGCAGCATATACCACAAACACAACAGCACTGAATCCTGTGGGACTACCTACTCGTGAACCTAGATATATAACTACATTTTGATGCAAAGGTAGACTGGCGTGTTCGTTGGATAAATATGCGTCCTTGCTAAGGATCGTTCCTCTAATTTGAACATGTGTTTTTGCAAGACCTTCTCGGCATTTTTAGGGGGCAGAATATCCAAGGAATAACCAGATATAATTATTACACTTCATGTCCACAGTGGCCTTTTCAATGACGTGTTACACAATCGCTGTAGGTAGTTATGACCCTATTGCGACGTGATGTTTGCAAGGCTAATTTTGGCTTGATTGGGCCGTCTATGTCGTTGTTTAGGCTGAGCTTGTTTCTGGTTCTTTTTGCAGCAATTACAGCTTGTGTGCTCGGCTGCAATGAGCCCTGCAGCTGATTTGGTGTCATTCGCAGCATCCTTGCAGTAATGGAGGGTACACATGTGTCGGCTTTCGCTGCGCGCCAGAGGCATTCCGGGGAGCAGCAGGGTGTGCGACTAGCCCTAGACAAGGTCAGCGTCTGCACATTTTTAAGTATCACATGCTGGAAGTCGTCAGCGACATCTCCAGCTGTTCTAGTGGCCCTTCACAAATTGCATGAAAGTATACATTGCAGCTGAAAGTTGTTAAGTGATCCTCATTTCAATGATTCATTAATGCTAGACCTTTCCTGGGTCCTGCGTTAGTAACTCATTAATTCCTGCATTTGTTCTTCATTTGCATTCCGGGAATTATAGCCCTTATGCTATCCTGTGTTAATCTCAAGTACAAATCCCGTTCTGGGAAGTCAGAATTATAGTCCTTATGCTATCCTGTGTTCATCTCAAGTACAAGTCCCGTTCTGGGAAGTGGGAATTATAGTCCTTATGCTATCCTGTGTTAATCTCAAGTACAAATCCCGTTCTGGGAAGTCGGAATTGTAAAGCAATACCAAAGGGGATGATGGACGGAGCGTTTGAGCAAATCAAACACTTACCCCCAGTCAACTGATCTGGGTTTAATCCATCATCATTCTTTAGCTCACTCCACCACCCCAGTTCAGACATGGCCATATGCAAATCAATCTGACCCTGTGCCTCATGGGAACAGTCCACCCCGAACTGCCAAGCCATGTCTTCCCTGGACCGGAAACAAGCATCCTGGGACCGGTTTCGGGTTCTTAACCCTCATCAGCCAGGCTATCTTGAATCCAGTGGCAAAGTGAGCAAGGGACCCACGTCTGGACATACCCTGCCAACTTAGGGCAAATAAAGCGATACCAAAGGGGATGATGGACGGAGCATTTGAGCAAATCAAACACTCACCCCCAGTCAACTGATCTGGGTTTAATCCATCATCATTCTTTAGCTCACTCCACCACCCCAGTTCAGACATGGCCATATGCAAATCAGTCTGACCCTGTGCCTCATGGGAACAGTCCACCCCGAACTGCCAAGCCATGTCTTCCCTGGACCGGAAACAAGGATCCTGGGACCGGTTTCGAGTTCATAACCCTCATCAGCCAGGATATCTTGAATCCAGTGGCAAAGTGAGCAAGGGACCCACGTCTGGGCATACCCTGCCAACTTAGGGCAAACAAAGCGATACCAAAGGGGATGATGGACGGAGCATTTGAGCAAATCAAACACTCACCCCCAGTCAACTGATATGGGTTTAATCCATCATCATTCTTTAGCTCACTCTACCACCCCAGTTCAGACATGGCCATTTGCAAATCAGTCTGACCCTGTGCCTCATGGGAACAGTCCAGCCCGAACTGCCAAGCCATGTCAGAATAATGGAGAAAATGTAAATCCAGAAAATTCTTTAAGATGAAAACTACTCCTACAAGTAATTAACCATTTTGTTTTCAGATCTTTGTTGCTAGCCTATGTCCACTTTAAAAAACATAAGTACTTTAAATAAATCATTGGTTACAATGTGAATCTTTTCCGGATTCACATGCTCTGCATTACTCAAGTAACCAGTGGTTGCGTCCGAAACAGTCTCTTTCTAGAATGTCTACTCTTTTTCTTTTCATGGGCGCCGTCCATCATTTGGACTTAAACACCTACTTGTGTGACGTTAGATGTGTGCCTGGAAATCCCTTGATATAGTCGCCATGTTGACATTCTTTTTTCCGCCGTTGGGCTAAGGAGCCTAAGGGAGAGCTCAGGAGGTGAGAAAGAATAGTTTCCTACTGAAAATAACCATCGAGGGAAGTGGATTAATGACTAGTAAAGAAGGGGAAGATGCGGAGAAAACGCCAAAGACCACAGAGAAACTCGGAGGTGAGAAGACCGACACACCAAGAAAGCGTGGTTGGAGGATGAGAAAAGGTCATGGACCATACCCTCTTTAGGTTTTGCCCTGATTGCCCCTACAAGTACCCACAGAAAGACGCACCTAAGGTTTGTTACCTCTGCCTCCCAAAGGACCACAGTTCGGAGGACTGCGCAGTGTGCAGATAATTCTTGCCCAAGCCCATCAGGGCAAGGCAGAAGGGGGCACACCACTCAATGACGTTGCCACAGAGGAATCAGGAGTCCCTAAAGGAACTTGAGGAGGACATCTTGGAGGAGACGGAGGAGTACCAAGGAGAAGAACAGGACCTCGAGGAGGAGATTGAGGGCCAGACTAATAAAAGCCACAAGAAGAGGCCGAGGGAGGAGCCCAGCGGTACAAAAGGGGGTGGTGATGGACGGAGCATCAGAACCAATCAAACACTCACACCCAGTCAACAGATCAGGGTTTAATCCATCACCGTTCTTTAGCCCACTCTGCCACCCCAGTTCAGACATAGCCATATGCAAATCAGTCTGACCCTGTGCCTCATGGGAACAGTCCAGCCCGAACTGCCAAGCCATGCCTTCCCTGGACCCGAAACAAGCTTCCTAGGACCGGTTTCTGGCATTTCATCCGTCTTCAGCCAGGCTTGCTTGAATCCAGTGGCAAAGTGAGCAAGGGACACACGTCTGAGCATACCCTGCCAACTTATGGCGAACAAAGCGGTACAAAAGGGGGTGGTGATGGACGGAGCATCAGAACCAATCAAACACTCACACCCAGTCAACAGATCAGGGTTTAATCCATCACCGTTCTTTAGCCCACTCTGCCACCCCAGTTCAGACATAGCCATATGCAAATCAGTCTGACCCTGTGCCTCATGGGAACAGTCCAGCCCGAACTGCCAAGCCATGCCTTCCCTGGACCCGAAACAAGCTTCCTAGGACCGGTTTCTGGCATTTCAGCCGTCTTCAGCCAGGCTTGCTTGAATCCAGTGGCAAAGTGAGCAAGGGACTCACGTCTGAGCATACCCTGCCAACTTATGGCGAACAAAGCGGTACAAAAGGGGGTGGTGATGGACGGAGCATCAGAACCAATCAAACACTCACACCCAGTCAACAGATCAGTGTTTAATCCATCACCGTTCTTTAGCCCACTCTGCCACCCCAGTTCAGACATAGCCATATGCAAATCAGTCTGACCCTGTGCCTCATGGGAACAGTCCAGCCCGAACTGCCAAGCCATGCCTTCCCTGGACCCGAAACAAGCTTCCTAGGACCGGTTTCTGGCATTTCAGCCGTCTTCAGCCAGGCTTGCTTGAATCCAGTGGCAAAGTGAGCAAGGGACTCACGTCTGAGCATACCCTGCCAATTTATAGCGAACAAAGCGGTACAAAAGGGGGTGGTGATGGACGGAGCATCAGAACCAATCAAACACTCACACCCAGTCAACAGATCAGGGTTTAATCCATCACCGTTCTTTAGCCCACTCTGCCACCCCAGTTCAGACATAGCCATATGCAAATCAGTCTGACCCTGTGCCTCATGGGAACAGTCCAGCCCGAACTGCCAAGCCATGCCTTCCCTGGACCCGAAACAAGCTTCCTAGGACCGGTTTCTGGCATTTCAGCCGTCTTCAGCCAGGCTTGCTTGAATCCAGTGGCAAAGTGAGCAAGGGACTCACGTCTGAGCATACCCTGCCAACTTATGGCGAACAAAGCGGTACAAAAGGGGGTGGTGATGGACGGAGCATCAGAACCAATCAAACACTCACACCCAGTCAACAGATCAGGGTTTAATCCATCACCGTTCTTTAGACCACTCTGCCACCCCAGTTCAGACATAGCCATATGCAAATCAGTCTGACCCTGTGCCTCATGGGAACAGTCCAGCCCGAACTGCCAAGCCATGCCTTCCCTGGACCCGAAACAAGCTTCCTAGGACCGGTTTCTGGCATTTCAGCCGTCTTCAGCCAGGCTTGCTTGAATCCAGTGGCAAAGTGAGCAAGGGACTCACGTCTGAGCATACCCTGCCAACTTATGGCGAACAAAGCGGTACAAAAGGGGGTGGTGATGGACGGAGCATCAGAACCAATCAAACACTCACACCCAGTCAACAGATCAGGGTTTAATCCATCACCGTTCTTTAGCCCACTCTGCCACCCCAGTTCAGACATAGCCATATGCAAATCAGTCTGACCCTGTGCCTCATGGGAACAGTCCAGCCCGAACTGCCAAGCCATGCCTTCCCTGGACCCGAAACAAGCTTCCTAGGACCGGTTTCTGGCATTTCAGCCGTCTTCAGCCAGGCTTGCTTGAATCCAGTGGCAAAGTGAGCAAGGGACTCACGTCTGAGCATACCCTGCCAACTTATGGCGAACAAAGCGGTACAAAAGGGGGTGGTGATGGACGGAGCATCAGAACCAATCAAACACTCACACCCAGTCAACAGATCAGGGTTTAATCCATCACCGTTCTTTAGCCCACTCTGCCACCCCAGTTCAGACATAGCCATATGCAAATCAGTCTGACCCTGTGCCTCATGGGAACAGTCCAGCCCGAACTGCCAAGCCATGCCTTCCCTGGACCCGAAACAAGCTTCCTAGGACCGGTTTCTGGCATTTCAGCCGTCTTCAGCCAGGCTTGCTTGAATCCAGTGGCAAAGTGAGCAAGGGACTCACGTCTGAGCATACCCTGCCAACTTATGGCGAACAAAGCGGTACAAAAGGGGGTGGTGATGGACGGAGCATCAGAACCAATCAAACACTCACACCCAGTCAACAGATCAGGGTTTAATCCATCACCGTTCTTTAGCCCACTCTGCCACCCCAGTTCAGACATAGCCATATGCAAATCAGTCTGACCCTGTGCCTCATGGGAACAGTCCAGCCCGAACTGCCAAGCCATGCCTTCCCTAGACCCGAAACAAGCTTCCTAGGACCGGTTTCTGGCATTTCAGCCGTCTTCAACCAGGCTTGCTTGAATCCAGTGGCAAAGTGAGCAAGGGACTCACGTCTGAGCATACCCTGCCAACTTATGGCGAACAAAGCGGTACAAAAGGGGGTGGTGATGGACGGAGCCCAGCCTGAATGTAAACCCTAAGGTTTTGGACACAACTGACCCAAAACTTTCAGACTCCAAAAAAACAGTAATACCATTGAAGTCTTTGACACCAGAGACAAAGTGAGGCCCAAAGAGTCACATGTGTCCAAGACAACGGACATTGCTGGAAGCAAATATTTGAATCCTACTTCAGCCTCGAGAAAGGATCGAAGGCATGGGTGGGAGGCTGTAAAAGGCTGTCCCCGAAAACCAAGCCCACAACAGCTCGGAAAAGCTACTCAGCATCGACACCGAAGGGCACCAAAACACAAATAGTCATACACTCGAAGACATTTTCAACATCGATATCGAGACACTGAGAAGAAGCTGAACTAGACTCTGAAAAAAAATCGATTGAGGCAGAGCAGGAAAGGAATTGTCTCAAGCCAAACTCAAAGCCCTAATCAAAAAGAAATGGGAATTTGGTGGCTCCATTCAGGAATACAGGATTGCACTAAAGGAACATATTGAAGCAGAGGAAACAGAGGAGCTTGAAAAACCTATCACCCCAGAGCTGCAGGAAGAGATGGAAGAGGAATTTTTCTAACAGAGGGTCTTTCACAAATGGGAGGGACAGCGGATGGCTGGCAGGATATCTATGCTGACTCACCAAATGACATCACTGCATACTATGCAACCTGTGCTTTTAAGACCTCCAGATATCAACAGTGCTGCAGGTACTTATGGGGTTTAGCTGGAAGAGGACCAGTCAGAGTAATGCTTCTGCCCAATTAGAAGAGAAACCAATTCCTCCCAATGCTACACAGCATGTTGGACCAGAGTAGAGAGGTGTTTAAAGAGCCAGCTGCATCCAAGGCAATAACACCAAGGTTAGAAAAGAACTTCTGGTTCTTGTTCATAGATCAACCCTACATCAGGGGTAACGTGCCAGCTGATTTGCTCATCGTGGCAACAGCATGCAAGAGAGGAAACACCCTCACATCCATTGGGCCACGTACCCACAAGGAAAGTAAGAGAGTGGGCATGGTTGGGAGAAAACGTAAAGATTAGCGCGATACAGTGGTGAATGGCCAACTAGAATGCCCTGATAAACAGCTACATCCACCAACAGTCGGATGCAATGGAGTAGCTCATGAAACACATGCCAGAGGAGTGCAAGAAGAGGGAAAGTGCAGTGTTACAGGAGTTCAAGACAATCAACAGTACATGCCTGAAATCTGCGCTGGACTCAGTGGACCCAGGAAACTGTGGTTCCCTCTCCTGTGATTAGGGATACACATCAGATGCCTCTGAAACCCTGAAGAAGCTTTGAAACACATAAATGGGCAGGAACTGAAGACAGTATTCCTAGCACTGAAACCCTTCCAGAAACATCTAAAAGGAAGGACAGTTCTAATTCAAACGGACAACACAACAACAAAAAAGTACGACATGAACAAATAGGGGGGAACAAAGTCCTACCGCTACCTACCTTGGTCTAAGAGGTTTGAAGATGGAGGATGAGGCACACAATACATCTACTGGGGAAGCAAAAATACAGAAGTGGAAAGGCTAAGCCGTAAAACAAGCACCACACATGAATGGAAGCTAAAACTAGAAGTGCTAATGCAGATTTTCCAAATATGAGGAACATCAAAAACAGACCTGTTCACAATGCACAAGAATGCGAAATGTCAAAGCTTCACAATCAGGTTCTACCACGCAGAGTCACTGGGGAATGCCATGTCTATAAAATGGTCAGAGTGTTTTGCTTACTCCTTTCCAACAATTTCAGTGTTACCAAAGGTATTCCAAAAGTGCAGACAGGAACAAGTCAACTTGATCCTAATAGCCCCACAGTTGACGTGACAGACATTGTTCTCAGATGTCATGCATATCCTAAGGACAGTACATTGCACTCTCAGCAAACCGTAACCTGTTAATGTTGTAGGAGGGGCTGGTATAGCACCTGTACCCAAACACACTGCGTGGCTCCTGAGGACATAGAATTTGGTCACCTCAGTCTACCAAGGCTAGCAGTGGAGATTCTGAAGGAAATAAGGTGACCAACAACAAGGAAAAGCTGCAGCAATAGGTAGAAGAGATCACAGAGACTGGTTACAGGATGCCACAGTCATTAGATACATGACACACATACTGGACAAGCTTCTCTAATATGCCTCTGTCAAGGTTCACCTAGCAGCCATTGTAGTATACTAAAGAGGCATACTAGGGAGAACTGTTTTCACCACACCGGTGGTAACATGCTTCCAGGGGGGTAGCAAAGAAGGTGGCACCCCCCAAGAAGTGTCCCCATGCCTACATGGAACCTGAATGTAGTAATCAAGCAACAAATAGCATCACCCTTCGAGCCAATGCAGAATGCACATCTCAAATTCCTAACTCTCAAGACTACATTCCTCATCGCTATCACCTCACTACGGAGGGTCAGTGAAAGCAAGTGCTAACTGTGAGAAAGTGGCTCTGTATATACTGTTCCCAAATAGGTTCAGTGTTTACAGGGTCCACAGTCCCCAGAGGTTTGGCAGAGGTTAAAGTTAGATATAACCTTACTCTCTAAAGTGGTAGCTTGGTCGAGCAGTAAGGCAGTATCAGAGGACAGTGTAAAGCATTTGTGGTACACACTCAGTCAGCAAATGGTCTCACACACTCAATAACTGAACTCTAGGCCAATGGTTTATATAAAAAATATATGGTTGTTTTATTTTAGAACCAACAATAGGTATCAAAATATACTTTCTCAGAATGAGATGCTTTAGTTAAATACTTTTGCAATATGCAATTGACTTTTGTAGGTAATAGTTACAGGTTGTTGCAATAGGCAACACAATTTCAAACACAATAATACATTGAGCTCAATGGGAACTTTAAGTTATAGGCAATTAATTACTTTCAGGATTACTTTTCTAACTCCAGGACTAGATCCTAGATTCAGTCCGGGGACAGTTCTTGGAAACAAATGAGTAAATTCGGTTAAGTTACTGTTGTGATTTTTAAACAATATTTTGCTATCTTAAAAGTTGACACTTAGAAACTTTTTCTGATCAAATTACCAATGTTATCCTATGGA
The DNA here is from genome assembly GCF_964204655.1 of Triturus cristatus. NCBI lineage: Eukaryota > Metazoa > Chordata > Amphibia > Caudata > Salamandridae > Triturus > Triturus cristatus. The sequence goes on along the minus strand of NC_140589.1, from coordinate 321,137,433 downwards.
AGGAAAGTCACTTAGCAGGTAAGTGGGGTTATGGTTACTTTTTCTAGGTCAGTGTTGGATCCTGAATCCAGCACTAGTGTACCACGTGTAAGCAGTTGAGAAACTGCGTTTGAAGTTATACAGGCGATTTTTAAGGAATATTTATAAGTTTGTAAAATCGACACAGAAGAAATTTCGTAGAAAAACAGTCAATGGTTCCCTATGGAAGAAAATTCAAGTTACGGGTAAAGTATGTTCTCGTTACGTTTGTAATCCAGGGCTGGGCTCCTAGGCTCAGGACTGGGACCTCTATCTAAAACAGGTAAGTAATTACGTTTTCACAGTTGGTACAATTTTTAAAGAATATTAGTAGTTTGCAAAAATCGGCACTTAGAAGAAATGTCACAGAAAAACAGTCAATGATTTCCTATGGAAGAAAATTGGGTTAGTGGTAAGTACGGTTGCGAGTACTTTTCAGGGTCAGTGCTGGGCACCAAGATCCAGCACTGGGATCTCTCCTAATAGCAGGTGAGTATTTCCGTTTTCGTTACTCGGTTGATTTTCGGTGAATATTTTAAGTTTTAGAAACTCCACACTTAGAAGAAATTTCAGAAGAAACCAGTCAATGTTACCCTATGGAAGTAAAGTGAGTTATCGGCTTTTGGGTAAGTACTCAACTGGCAGAGTTAAGGTTCTGGGCACAGACTCAGGGGTCTCCCAGGGTCAGGTTGGTACAGTTGTTACACCCTCAGTGGCACTGGGGCAGCCGGGTGCAGAGTGAGTTAGGCCCAATGTTATCCTACGGGAGGCAGAGGGGCCTTGATTGGTGGCTGCTGACTAGCAGGCCACGCGGCTGTGGGAGCTGGGCTCCTGGTCACTTGCTCAGGGTAAATGGGGAAGTAGGTAGGAGTAGAAGTTGCACTGCCAGGGCCACTCGGGCGGCTAGGTGCAGGGTGCTTTTGAGCCTTCGGGCGCTCAATGGATTTCAATGCGAAAGCTCCAGGACGAACAAAGGCTCCAAGCTCGGGGACGAAGATTCTTCGGGTGCCACCACCACTTCAAGAGGTAAGTTGGGCAGTTGGAGGATAGGTAGGTACCCAGGAGTCGGGCACAGGGGGCCGCAGGGTGCAGGGGTGCCTTTTGATGTCGGGAAATCTTGCCCTCTGTTGATCGCAGTTGGGGGGGTCCCTGGTTCTGAGGCTGCAGGCGTCGTCAGGAGTGTCGAGGTGGGTCCTTGGGTGCCGGATTCGGGGTCACAGTCGCCGGGGGGACGTCCTCGGGGTCTTTGTCCACTCCGGCACAGGTCAGGCTTGGCAGGTGCAGAGTGTGCAGGGTTCGCAGTTCCGGGCTGATGCCAGGGGTTAGAAAATTGCTTTGAGCAGAGCCACTGCTCATGGGAGTCCCAGATGCTCAGAGTCACAAGGTAGCCAGGTCCTCCGGGGTTTGTGAGGTTGCTGGCCACATGAGGTGCCGGGATTTAGCAGGAGCAGGTTCGAGGGTCGACAGGCCGGTAGGGCTGGGGCCAAAGCAGTTGGTGCCTTCCTCTTCTTAGCAGCTGCACGGCAGGTCTTCTTTCTTCTTGTTCTTCTTTGCTTTTTCGGAATCTGGCATCTGAAGAAGGAAGGTTCAGGGTGCCCCTACATACTAGATTTAGAGGTGTTACAGGTAGGTAAAGGGCAGGGACCAATGGGTCCCTGCCCTGGGGTGGGTACACCCCCTATCCTGCCACTCTCCTGTGGGAGGGGGGCCGTAGCCTAGTCCTGATTGTGCAGGGCTTCCCATCTTCAAGATGGTCAGAGCCCGGGGATGTGCTTCACCTCACCTCCCCCACCTGAGGGGTGGGGTTGGCAGAGGCTGGCACATCCCCTGTTCTTACTTGGGGTTTCCGGCCAGTATTCCCGCCGTGGGGGTCAGAACCGGTGGGGGCCAGTTGCTGGGTACAGCAAGTGGATTGGAGAAGCTCACAAAGGCGGCATGCCTTTGAAGCTTCCCCCTGCCCATCCTGGGGGAGGAGACCAGCACCTCGCCCAGGATGTGCATTGTTGCAGGCCCAGGAGAGCGGGGGTTCTCCACCCAGGGTCCAGCAACATGTCTGCTGTGTGGCAGCCTAGGCAGCCTCTCAGACAAGACGTAGATTGTAGGTTAGGTTTCAGGGGGCATCTCTAAGATTCCCTCGGTAGTGCTTTGTACATTAAATCCCACACTGGCATCAGTGCGGGTTTAATGTGCTGAGAAGTTTGATACCAAAATTCTCAGTCTTCAGTGTTGCCATTATGGTGCTGTGAAGTTCGTGTTTGACGAGCTCTCAGCACCATATACTCTTAAATGGCAGCACTGCACTTACAGCGCCCAGGAATGGACCTGGATACTGTAGGGGCACAGGGCTCATGCTCCTGTGCCCACACCACTGGCATAGGCCACCCAGCTAGAGGGGTGGCTTATATATGCCAGGGCAGTGTAGGTTGTGGGCATGGCACACAGGGATGTGGGCCATGTCGACTCTTGGTTTTGTCTTGTACCCAGACACTCAACCTGCAAGGGCAGTGTGTTTGTGTTAGGGTACAGGGCCTCTAAGAGTGGCACAATAAGTGCTGCAGCCCTTAGAGGCCTTCCCTGGTCACAAGGCCCTGGGTACCTAGGGTACCATTTACCAGGGGCTGACATGTGGCCAGGGTTTACCAATTTGGGTTTTAGGTTTTAGGGAAGGAACATAGGCCCTGGGCCCCTGATTGGCAGGAGTCCAGGGCACACTCAGTCAAAGTACATTCAGCAACAAGTGGGGGCATACCATACAAGAAAGGTGGCACTTTCTCACACTAACCACCCAGGAAGGACCCATATCTGCGGATACATAAAGACAAAGTAGTAATGAGGACAAACTCAAGGTTCATACCTATGGTGGTATCGAATTTCTGCGTTAACCAAGCCATCCACTTGCCAGCCTTTTTTCAGCATTCTAAAACACGGGCAGAGAGAGTGTTGCACACACCTGACTACTGAAGGGCAGTTTTCTACTACTTGAAAAGAACAAAATTCATCAGGAAAGGAGAACCGTTCTTTGTGTCCTTCACACACACTGAAGGGGATCCACGATCTCCTAAGGAACTATCGCGAGATTGATAATGCAAACCATACAATATCATCATCATCATCATCATCATAAGTCTTTATTCAAATTAAAAATAATTCATACAAGACACAACAAATCACAAATATATAAAATCACAATAACTAATTCAATAAATACATTCCAATAAATAGATAAAACCTTTTTGATAAGAAGATATTAAACAAGCAATAGACAGATGACGTGAAATGCACATAATTAAAAGGGATAATTGAGGCAGAAATAATAGCAGTATATTTGAAGCTTCAAGCCTGCCCAAGTACATTCTCTACTGAATGAAGGGTTTTTAATCTAAGTGACCATGCCCACCCCAAATATTTAGCTAGGCCTAATGAATGGACTGGTAAGGTGCTCGTGCATAAAATTCTAATAGCTATGGCAGAGCTCCTAGTGCCCAGCAATTTGCATAGAGGGGAAAGCCAGTGGCGTCGAGGAGCGGCATATACTGGGCACACGAAAAGGAAATGGCCAGTGGCTTCTCGTTTGTCTCCACAAGCAGGGCAGGTACATGTGCTTCCACCAAACCACCCAGAAGTTAAGGCCCTTAATGGGAGAGAGCCTGCTCTGAGTTGAAAATAGAGTTTCCTATCCTTTGGAGATGTTATCAAATCCCAGTAGGGTTCTAGTAGGGGTATAACCTTTGCCTCTAGGAACCATTGGTCATGGAAGGGGAAGTGGAGGCTGCCCACACCCTGTGATTTACCTTGTCCCAATAAAGTTTTTTCAAGAGCTTTTTTATAGGAAAATCAGCGGCCACTGGGTCATCCCATAGATTTTCCAGTCCCAAAGCAATTAGTGAATCTCGGAGGTTCCTTAGCCACTTAATTTTGTGAAACTTGTCAACCTGAATTACGTCCATGATACCCACTGCGTAGGGTCGGAGCTCCGGAGTAGTCCACAATCTCCTCCAGTATAAAACTGGACGGAGATTTGCCAAATCTTTGATGGACTTCCTACCTAGGTCATAACGCAGTGGGACCATTGGCGTACTTTGTGGCAAGCCTGTAATGGAGCGGAAAAATTTATTTTCAACTACCATGAGAGATGTTAATGTATCAAAGCCCCATAACTCAGCTCCATATAGAACCGAGTTTAAGGCCTTTGCCTCGTAGACTTGCAACACCGGTTTAAGAGGTTTAGTAAGAGATTTTTTGAACTCTTTAACCAACATTCCCGAAATTTGGGTGAGTTTCAGTGTTGACATTTCCAGATGCCTGTTCCATCGATTGTTGCGAGACATGTGAATGCCTAAGTATGTAAAGTTAGTGACCTCCTCGAGGGTTTGGCCGTTCATCCTAAGCTTACCAACCCAATAGCTAGTGTGTGGGTTGAAGGTCATTAGCTTTGTCTTTGCCACATTGACCTCCAGCCCATGGTCTTTACAGAAGTTTTCAAAAATTGCCAGTGCCTTCTGCATGCCGCTCGGGGTTTTTGACACTATAAGAGTGTCATCGGCAAACATTAATATTGGTGTTATAACACCTGCCAGTTTTGGAGCATCGGTATTGGTCTGGAGCATGTAGTCCACTATTCCATTGATGTACAAAGAGAATAGTGTTGGGGCCGTTGCACATCCTTGGCGGACTCCCCGCTCTACTGGAAACTCGGCGGTTGCTTCCCCCAGGCCACCCCATTGAATTTTTGCAAAGTTGGACTCGTGCAATCTTCTAATTAAGGTCAGGAGTTCCAAAGATAATCCTAGCTTTTCTAGGACCCTCCAGAGCTGTTCGCGAGGGACGAGGTCAAAGGCAGCTCTTAAGTCCACAAAGGTGACATAGAGACTGCCTTTGCCCAGGTCAACAACTTTCCATAATAGTTGCTTAAAGCGGAACACCTGGTCAATGGTGCTAATGGATTTGCGAAAACCCGCCTGAAGACTAGAAAGAATCTCGTTCGCGTCGATCCAATTATGTACCTCGTTCAGAACCATCCTCCCAATGACTTTTTGAATTGTGTCAATTAGGCTGATGGGTCTGTAATTCCCCGGGTGGCTTTTGTCGCCCTTTTTATAAATTGGAATTATGACAGCGCCTCCCCAAGATTTAGGTACTGGCGCGCCTTCGGCCACGGCGTTCGCTATAAGAACGATATACCTGCTCCAAGGATCTTTATTCTCTAGAAAGAGATCAGAAGGAATACCATCCAACCCAGGAGCCCGACCTGCAGCTACACAGGACAGTGCAGCTAAAGAGTCCTCGGGGGTGAAAGGCCCGGACAAATAAAAGGCATAGGGCATTATGCCCTGACTTATGTAGAGGTGATCACGCGCGTATTGGGGCTTAAAATAACCCAGCCAATCCCCTTCTGAGACATGATTTGAGGGATTTTCTGATAGGCCTCCTCTGCCCCACTTCAGAACGTTCCAAAATAGTCTAGCATCTCGGGAATCACTGGCTTCCTTTAGGTCCTGCCAAAACATTTCATCCCACTTTTTTTTAGCTTGTACGATGCTTTTCCTGTAAGCAAGTCTTGCTAATTGAATAAGTGGGGTGCTACCACTAGATAAGGCTTTGGCCAGGGTGGATCTTGCATTTTTGCAGTGTTTGTCATACCACCTAGGTTGTTTGGGCGGCTGCTTAGTACCCTGCCTTATTTGCTTAAAAAAGAAGGGACGTAACCCCTCAAAAAATGACTCGTGCAACCTAATTACTTGGTCTCGGGTTTGCGAAATATCCTCAAGATTTGCCATGATTGCAGAAAGATTAATATTAATCTGGGCTATTACTGAATCTTTAGACTTTACTGAAGCCCATTTTAGCCTTCGAAGGTCATTAGTAGGCACACTTACGGTGGGGGCCAAAATTGGTTCTTTTGACGATATACATGATTTGCCCCACCAACTATGAGAGACGCAAATGGGGTTGTGGTCGCTCTCCAATCTTTGCACCACCTCCATGTCTATAGGGAGGGACCACAGTCTCATACAGCAAAGGACATAATCAATCCTGCTGCGTGAGCGGCCGTTGTCGAAGGTAGGTGCCCCAAGCTTGTCTCCATTGGCTCTTCCGTTCAGTGCCCGAAATCCATATTCTAGACAAAGTGCATTGACCTGTGTTGCCATCGTAGACCACCGTTTTATTGGAGGTAGTTCTAGGGCTGGGATGCCCCAACGTAGGTCCTCTTCAGGGTCGAGCCACCATTCAGAATCGCTATCTAGGAGGGGTTCGAAAGTGACGTTAAAGTCCCCAGCTACAATCAAGTCCCTACCGCTCGATTTAGATTCTATGAGTGTAGTGAGGGATTCGAGCACACTTGACTTCTTCCCCTTCGTGCCCCGAAGGTAGATGTTATATATATCCACAGTCCTCTTGGGGCCGAATGTGAGCCTGACCAGTTGGATATCCTGGGACCCAGTGTCAATCCCAGTAGCATGTGAAAATAAATTCTGACGAGCCCATATAATTAAACCGCCAGATGGGCGACCTTTGGTGCCTTTGGTTGCTGGGACATAAAAATTCAGGTAACCCGGCATATACTGGGCCTCAAGGGACCATGTTTCCTGAAATAGGCAGACATCGAAATCATTAATAAAACTCGCCCATTCAGGAGTATCAATTTTGGTTGTAATACTAGCCAGGTTCCAAGACAAAAGAGTGCCCAAGTTTTTACCTGCACATATAACACGGGGCTCAGCGGAGCTTCCAGATACATTTGCCCTCACTTCCAACGTGTGTGATGACAACAATGAAATCTCAGGCATAGTTACCAATCCATCCATTGTTGGATTGACAGTGGCCCCTAATACCATAGGAGTTAAGGGGGTATCAGTACTGTGAAATTGTCAATGGCAAGTGGATGTGGTGTAGAAATAATTTAGATCATGCACCACAATTCCAGATCTAGGGCCATAGGGATTGATTCCCGTGATAAATTTTGGAAGACGGGCATCTTCAAAGTTAACAACGACGCAATCGCCCTGAATATTTTTAGGTAAAGGTCCTACCCATTGAACCCTTCTAACAAAAAGAATTCGACCATTCAGTTCATTTGGAATTGGTCTGTGAATGTTGAGCCAGTGACTAACTTTGTTTTTTAGTTGCTCATAAGATTCATTTTTGTTAGTGGGAAGTTCAGGAACACCCGTTAAGACTACAACATAAGGGAAGGATTCACGAGGGAGGTGGAGTAGGGGCGAGGATGGCTTAGATTCTTTTCCTTGCGGAGCAACGTTTAAGCTATGTAAATTAGTGCTTGGACCACCTAAATGCGTGATATTTGTATTGGTACCCTGTGTTTCTTTACTTAACCTACCCTCACACCTCGGGGATTTACAGTTTTGTGTCATTCCCGCCTGTCGAGATGACTGTTTGCTGTTTGTGGTTGAAGTATCTACAGCAATTGGAGTAGAGGCAGAGACAGGCGGTATGACAGATGTGGGTGAGACAGGACCAGCAAAGCCAACAGGGTAATTATTTTTAGATAGGTCTTTAGTACATAACTTAACGACATTCTTCATCGAGCAAAAATTATCCAAAATAGTTTGTTCCAGTTTATCTACTTTTGATACAGTCATTTCGATCCTTTCCATTAAAGGGGATATTAAAGTACGAACGATGCTTTCAAGCTGAAGAGCAAAGTTACTTGGATCAAATGGGGGTAACTCAAGTCTACCAGCATCCTCCACAGAAGTGGCGGAGCTAATACTAGGTAAATTAAGAGGGACAATACTTTTGGGTAATTTGGAAACTTTGGCTGGTCTAGAGCGATCAGTCGCCCCCCCCCCCCCTTTTCCTTTTCTGTGCAACTAATCTAGTGGGTGTAGAGGATCTGGCCCCTGCTCTAGTCTGGGGACGAGGAATTTTAGGTGCTAGTATAGATACTACTTCCTCTACAGGCGATACAGCCACTAGGTCAGTTGTATCTGGTGTGAGTCGTGGTGCCTCCTTTCGTGACTGCTCTCTGTTGTTAATTGGTGAACTTACATGAACTAGGGGGCCCAGTGAAGAACGCCTTGTAAATAAGGGCTCTGTCGAGAGACGTCTTTCAGTAATGGCAATTTCATGTTCCAGGACCGAGACAGCACGGGTAATAAATTGGTCCATGGTCCCTGCAATTGTGGAGGGAGCTACAGTACGTTTCCCCTTCCCTGCCATTTTCACGGAACCTGCCGCGAAGTGGTAAACAGAGCGTAAGTGTCAATAATCAACGATTGTCCCGGTTTTAGAACCAACAGCGGCTTACTTGCAATGATGAACGTAAAGGGTGTGGCCCAGCCCGGCCTCTTCCGGCCCCGGACGGCCACAGACGGTCCCGCCCTTGTCCCGGGCTTAGCCCGGCGCCACCCGCGCGCGTCCCGCGACGCGGAGGGAGCTGCGATCTTTTAAGCGCCTCCGGGCGCGTAGATGTCGTCAGCGGGCGCTAGAGAGGCTGGGAGCTGTAGTCTCCCCCGCTCACGGCCGCGAGGTGAAATGGCGGCAGCAGGGGAGACACACAGCGTGTGGAGCCCAGGGACAGCGGTACCAGCGCAACAGGACAGGGCAGCAGCAGTAAGGTCCAGCAGGTAGGTGAGGCGAGCCTCTGAAACTGATTCCCCATATGATACAATATTGTCACAAGGTGGGGGGGCAACTCTCGCCTTGTTAGGCAGCGTAGCACTAGAAGACATTGGCGCAGATGCTACATGGTCATTGGTACATACCTTCACAAAACATCGCACATAGATATTCAGATCAATAGTCAGGCAGAAGTGGGACAAAGAGTGCTGAAACATTTGTTTCTAAACGCACACACTAAAATCCCAGCCTACCCAGAGGAGAAAATACGTCTTCATAATCAATGCACAGCATATGAATCCAGAAAAGATTCACACTGCAAAACAAAATGCTTACTTACCGGTAGGCGTAGTTTTGCAAATTGAAACATTTTCTGGATTCAAATGCGAACCACCCATCTCCACCAGTAGAGGTGTATTTACAAACGCAACAAAAGAGAACACTTACGAGCATAAAAAAAGAAAAAAAAAGAAACCGAAGATGGCAACTGCATCGAAGGTTTTCCAGGCATATGTCTGACATTACACAAGGAGGGGTTTATACCAAAATATTCAACTACGCCCACAAAAATCAAGAGAGAAGAGAAGCGAGACTACAAGGAGGCTTTTCCCGACCCAACCACTAGATGGCGAAACAATTCACAGCATGTGAATCCAACAAACGTTTCAAGCTGCAAAACTAGTCCTACCGGTAAGTAACCATTTATTTTTTTAGTGTTGACTAAAAATCTTCAACTAAGGTCACAATGTATTTTTTCCCATTTGAATAAAATCATGTGTGTAGGTAAAGCGTTTCTGGGTTCTGAATATCTGTCACTTGCTGCCATCTTGACTTTGGTTGTCTTAGCTATGAAAAAAGTCAGCTCATCAGTTTTGAAGCACCAATGGTTACATCAAATTTGATGGGTGTTTATTTTAATATTGACTATATTCCCTGCTGAGGTGCTCAGACCAGGATTATAATGAGGAGGAGACTGTTCTAAAATGTTTTTAGATTATGGTGCATGCTGTTATTTAAATCTACCTCAAGGTTTTAATATACAAGGGGCCTACAAGTGATTCATCCAAGAAGTCTGAGTAGGCTGCCTAGGGTTACATACACTGAGGCCAATGAGAGATATGCTTGGTGTCCCCCGCATCCCCACTTCCTCAGGGTTATCCCCTTCAACCTACCTGTGGTTGATATCTCTCTCTCTCTTTTCTTCCGATTCAACATTCATAACCTCCAACCTGAAAGAGCGGATAGGTGAATTGTGTCTTTCTGTGACATCTTCCCTGTTAGAGCCATGTATGGCCTAGGGACACAAACCATGGCCAAATCTCAGCTAATGAGAGCTGTCTCTTCTATCCTTCTACTTACCCTCGTTATGCTATTTATTATCATTCATCTATGCTTCATAAAATAAGATAAATAAAAGCATTCCATATAAATTATCACGTCAGGTTCTTCTGAACTTCAAATTGAATCTACCATTTGCCGTGAGTCCAACTTCTGGTGAGGGGCAAGTCGGACCTAGACATGCACTCTTTAGAATGATGTACATCTATCATAAATGGAAAATGCACTTGCGCATGGCAAGAAATCTTTAATTACACTCCAAATGTGTTAGCTCTAATAGAAGACTTAGATCAAGATTCACAAAAGCTTTATGCGAAGCAGGGCAAGGCTGTCGAAGTGGTGTATTGCTTATTTGCAAATAGGCAAGCTATCAGTGTTGATTTCCAAGAGGAGCTTTAAAATATAGCAAGTGAAGGTGTCAGAAAACAATAGCCTGAAGAGTCACTGATAGACTGTTAGGAATCTATCACATTGCTCCCATTAGTGAGAAAAAACCAACAGAGGAACAGATTTGTTCTACCAGTCATTCGGTCAATCGTGTGTAATTTTAGGCTTTAGAGTTGGGCAGTAGCTGGGCATCAACCAAAAACTGACTGATGCCCAACCAGCCTTAGTCTCAGTTTACCTGCCTTGTTTAGAAGTTTTTCTGGTGGCTCCACCATCGGTTTTTCTGATAGTGGAGTCACAGTCAGTGCTCCTTGTTTTGAAGTTACCTACCTTTAAATGCACTACTAATTCTACTGAGCATGCATGCATACACAGTCATATACCCATCTTCCTGCTTGCCAAAACACCCTAAAATACATTATCCGCAAATTTTTAAAGTATGCAGTTATAAAAATAAATTATAATTTCCTCAAGTATTAGGGCCGTTTGCAGTTCCCCCCCACGCATAGAACTACAGCGACTTCAAGGAGGCATGCATGCCACTGGAGAGCTTTACCAAATATAACATCAACTCTACTGTTTGTATCTATACTTAGTTTACCATGTCTTTGGTTACAGAAGAAGGGGGCTCATGAGTAGGCATTTATAATGATCCTGTTGACTTTTCTGTGCACCCATGTCATTGTTTGATTGTGTTTTCCATTGACAATTGTTCTGTTATGGTTCCTAATGTAGTTTCCGCTATCAACATCATGTTTTTTGTTGTCTTCTAGCTGCAGACCAGATTCCACTAATCGAAGATCTGGAACAGATATTCATGCGCTCATGGAGGGAATCCCACTTAACAGAAGTTCGTCAGTATCCACCAAACATGTCACATGGTTTTTCTCAAATGCCCAGCTATTTATCACTGGTTACCACAGCGCAACTGCCCTGGCTGGCCGGGCTAGCTGCCAGCTCTTGCAACGAGTGTGTTAAGATTATTGAATGCAGCTACTCTCTAGCGGAGGGACTTTCAGAAATGTTTAAGCTGCTCATTGAAGGAAAACTAGAAAAGACCAATTATGTGGTGATGATATGTGCGACAAGAGCCCGGAATCTAGAATCATGCATTGCAGTGACAGGTGAGACTTATAAGTACACACTTGTTAGTGTTTCAGAGGATATTATTAAAATGTACAATGACACCTACTTTTTCCTACCTTTTTAGCTATTTGTTGTTACTGTAGAAATACTGGGGCTAGCTGAAATGCTTGGTTTGTGGCGAGGACATAAATCTAAGCAAGTTGAACTCATTTAGATCTTTAGTCGTCCCAGTCAGGGGACTTGTAATGCTTAGGGACTGCGGACATATAAGGCCAGTGCTGTCAACGTCCTCAAATCCCTGCAGGTCACAAACTGTAAATGAGATCACAAGAGGTATTTTAAGAGCTGGGAGCTCTGTGAGGGGGTGAGAAATTGAGTCCTGCAGAGCATAGGTTGCCAGAGCCTCATAAATAGAAAGGTACACCACAGAAGACATGGGCAACTGGGCAATTCACCAGTGGCTCAAATACTAGAAACTGTGAGCGGGTTCCTCATCCCTGAGACAACAGTAGGCTTAATTGAACTTCAGAGAGGGAGAGAAAAGAGGAGCCTTGAGAGAGTTTAGCTTGAAGAAGTGTGGAAATGGGAAATGGTGCAAATTAGCAGCAGAGACGTGGTTGACAGATAAGCAAGATACCCAATGTCACATCATAGGAGGCAGAATAGACGCAGAATCCAAATTGATTGGCTTGTGTCATTGTCCACTATAAACTGTGGCTGTTCATTGGTCAAAAGGCTTAGACGTCCCTCCTTAGTACCGCCTTGTCTCATTTTGTAACAACCCATGGCGACACCCCCTGCTATGTGTGGCTTTAATTATAGCCTCCGAGCAGTATTTTCTCAAATAGCTTTGGACACTCTCTCTCCTAACGCTTCAAAAATAATTATATAGCACAGGCGCCGAATGCATTTGCAATGCAATAGGTCTCGCAATTGCGAGAGTTTAAGCTATCAGCATTGTAAATGACAATGCCTTTTATTTATCTGTTTGAAAATCAACATATGAATAAAAGGCATTGTCATTTACAATGCCAATAGCTCAAACTCTTGTGAATGCGAGACCTATTGCATTGCAAATGCTTGTTATCTTATGTTGAAGTTTTTAACGACATCCCTAATCAAGCTGTGCACCAATGTCCTCTTTGACTTTTCTTTCTGAAGACAGTACTGTTGGCTGAAATAAATTCAGCCTGCTGGGTCAAATAACTTTAGGATCATCCTTGTTACTGAAGGCGCTATCTTAGTTTTTTATGGCTCGTCCATCTTTCTTCCCTCCTCCTGATCCAGCAACACTTGACAGGGCAGAGTAAATGCTAAGCTCTTTGTCAGCTTTACCATAGTCTAGAAGATCCTCTCGGGAGGGCATTTGTACCTTTTCCATTAGTTCCATTGCTGATTCTAGGGGTCTCATCAGAGATGTTCCTTTGCCTCACATCTGCCAGACATGCACATGGTCACCCTTGTATACTTTGCCAAACACTACTGCTTCTCAGAATAAGCATGCAATGATGGCTAATGCCAGGGCTGTGTTGTATGTCTTCTTTGGTTAATCTGCACTTCTCCTTCCCACCTCGTAGGGAGATATTGATTTATAGGACGAGGAATCTGTAGGTTGATGTATCCATCAGAAGAAAAGTTTCTTTACTTTGATCATGCTATTTTGGGGTTAAACTACTATCAATTCTGGGCCCAATCAGTAATTGTCGGGCAGTGTTCTCCATATGAATACATAACTGATAAAAAGTTGCACAAATTTTATTAAATTTAGATAAGTTGTTGACAGTGCAGTTTTTGGATAATTTTGTTAATTCTGTCTTAATATTGTACATTTAAAATTTTCATGGTATTCAGACTTTTTAGCCTCAACTTTTGATAGTTTCTCCAATATTATTGCTAAATATTGTTGACAAATAGTGGCGCCAATTGAGTAAATAAAAAACTGTATAAATGTCTTGTAAATGCAGCATTTAATGGTGTAATGAAAGATGTTTAGCTGTCATGAGGTGTCCTGCCTGTGATTTATTTTAGATTCATATTCACATGTAAAACCCTGCTACACATTGTTTAGTTCCATCTTTTTTTCATTTTCTAGGGAAGTACCAAGCAAGAATTCTGGCAGAAAGTATGTTGACCCCATCTGAGTACTTGAAAGAAGTCAATTTCGAACTAATGTCTGGGAAGGTTGAAAGCTTAGGAGCTTTTTTTAGCACCTTGTGCCCAGGTGAGGGGCCTCTAACAATCAGAAACCTGTGAGTCAAATTGTTTAGATTATTTGATATAAGAGACATATCGAATACTCATTTCTGACATATAAGTGAAATGTTGCATTGCTATTTTAAGACAAAATGTTGTGGTTTACTCAACATACTTATTAGTTATTACAGATAATATTGGTATATGCTTGATACGGTCTATGACAGAACCGTCTGAATTTTTTGTGTGCTTGCATCGAGGACAGCCAGCTGTACTCAGTTTCTGAAACTGATAAGAACATATATGTGTATAAAAAAATGGCTGGGACATTTTGCTTCCTAAATCTTCGTAGCTTTCCCTTATTTTATTGGTCCATATTAGTGCCTTTCAATAATTGTAAAAGTAGTCTACACCTTATAATATCTGCTTAGAACCCCAGGGAGATCTGTGGCAGTTGTCCACCAGCACATATCTCCTGAAGGAACCCTATTTCAAAGAGGCTAATTAGCATGGAAATGTAGGTCATGTACATAATGGTCCCCACTGGATCCTGGTCAAGTCCCTCCCCTTTTGTAAAAAGTTTATTCTACTGCCTTGCCTTCTGAACAAACACACACCTGCGCCTTCCTCAAAGAGATTGGGGATCTGCCCATACTGCAGTTCCGCAAATCCACTACTTGCTTATGGGCTGCTGATCTCTACAATCAGTTAGCGCTGTAATATTTACCCAGAGCATCTTGCTGTTGCCAGTGGCATATGTCCGAGTTCGGGATTCACATTAGAACACTATTTTGGTACGTAGCACCCCCTCCAAATAAAGACCTGGGTGCAGATTATTAATAATTCACACAATGGAAGACAACATGCTGAGTTTTGTTGTATGAAAGGGACAACAGAACTGCACCATATTTACTAAGATATTGTGTACTTCTGTCCTCTCCTAAGTGCTGGGGCACTAGGTGCTGCCTAGTGCCAACGCAAGCACCCTTGTACCATCCTGCAAGGGTGCCTGTGTTACAGGCAGGATTGTTTTTGTGCAGGAAGAGATATCTTGCACAGAAAAAATCCTAAGAGGCAATTTCCTCTTTCTATGTGTGATGCAGAAGCATAGAAAGAGGAAGTAACTAGAATAAATAAAGATATTTCTCCTTTGTACGCTTGGCTGTGGTAGGCGCAATCCGAGGTTTACGGTTTTTAGTAAATCTGACATTGCATTAAATTTCATAGGTGGATGAACAGGAATGCCCAGGCTCCACCTATGAATCCCCTCCCACATGGAAATGTAACGGAACGCAGGGCAGGCTGCTGTGTTGTGTTACACTTCTTTGCAGAGTCACACAAGGTTCCACAAATAGCCTCTTATGTGGCTTTTTATAACCCATTAAGGAATTGTGTTCCTTTGCAACAACTTGCATCATGCAAGGAAAACTGAACATCTTAGTAAATATGCCCCCTGGATTGTATGGTCTGATTACTCAGCTAACCCTTTTTAGGTCTCACCTGCGTGGGCTGCATACATGCGCAGTCTCGCTGGCCAGATTTAATGATTTAGAGGGAATTCTGTAAGGGGCTTCAAGCCCCGCCCCTCTTTCCCATTGGCCAGCGTCACCGTTTATGCTAAACGGTGGCCAGCCATTGGGAAAGAGCACTGCGTGATGTAGACTTTTCCACTTTTCGGCCGGCCCACTTGGACGGTCTCGTCCGCCTTCCTGCTGTCGCAAAAGGTTTCTTATCTTTATGGGGCCATGTGTTCAAAACACATGGCGCCATAAAGACAAGAGATCGAGGCTTGTTTTCTTTAGTAAGCCAAGAGTTTTTATTGCAAGTTCGCCCACACAGAGGCGGGGCCACGCCTCCCTCTCTTGCCTTCGCTGTCACTCTGCCCCCTCCCCTCTCTGACTCTGCCCCTCCTCCCTTTCCCTCTCTTTTGATTTGTGTCTCGCGTTCACTTTCCCCCCTCCCTCCTCCTCAGGATATCTTTTCCTGTGCCCTGTACTTTCCCTGCCTGCCTCTCTGTGCCCCCTTTCTCCATCTACTGGTTTCCCGCCCCAGCGCTCACACAAACCCCATTTTTTGATTATTCTGTTTCTAGGGTCGGTCCGTAGGCGCAGATGAATATTTTTGTCTCTGTTTTCATGCCAGTCAGCTGATCGAGTCAACGCAGGCTAACCCCGCCCCATGGTTGCCTCTTTCCCCGTAGGAGAGTCTCACCAGAAAGAGTTCTTTAAGTAGCACCCGAGGGGTACCCCTAGCCCCCAAAAGCCGGAATTCCAGAGACTATCACACTTGGCACAGAGTGCCCGGTTGCTTGTATGGCACAAACGCTTTTAGCGGAGTTATGGGAGCATTATTGTGTTTAAAATTGTGTTGCCTATTGCAACCAGTTTTAACTTTCTACAAAAGCCAATTGCATATTGCAAAAGTATTTATATAAAGCATCTCATTCGGAGAAAGTATATGTTCGAGGCATATGAGCTGCAGATTGTACACTTAGCATAGGTCGCCATCTGGTGTTGGGCCCGGATGTTTGCAGTTTGTTTTTCTTCTTGGACAGTCTTTGGAAGTCACGAGTTTGGTGACTCCTCCTTCGGTCCGTACTGCGCATGGGCTTCGGCTCCATCCTCAGATTGTTTTTTTCCGCCATCGGGCTCGGATGTGATACTTCGTGCTCCGGCTTCGAACTTCTACGGTTCCAGCCTCGACGGAAAATCCTCGATTCTTCGAGTTCCTTCATCTTCTTCATCTCTCGAAGCGGCACTTTCTCCATCCCGTACATCGACACCGGCCTTCGGGCCCTCCGCGACTCCGGTCCCGGCCGATGGAAAGGACTCCGTTCAAAAAGTGCCCAAAATGTGGGTCTAAATTTCCCCACACCGACCTCCATCAGGTGTGTAACCTTTGCCTCTCTCCGGAACACGAGGCCAGAGACTGCCCCGCCTGCAAGTCTTTTCGATCGAAGAAGACCATCCGAGATCGAAGAGCTCGACGCACCATGGCGCACTCATCCTCTGCAGCTCCACCGGACATCTTCGGAGACGACGCCGAAGCTTCGGGGCAAACACACACCGAGCAGGAGGAAGACGTCGTCAGCGCTTCCGAGGCCGACGACTCCGACGTGGAGGACATTACACCAGCGCAGCGGGCCGTGAGTACTATGCCCCCTCCTACCCCCACGCCGAAAACCAAAGAGACTCAGGTTACTCCCTCGCCTGCCGGCCTGGGCAAAACCAAAACCAAAACTTCGATCACCCCACCTTCGGGCCCGGTGTCGAAGCTCCCAAAGTCTCATGGCAGCTCGGGATCGAGCCAGCCGACACCCGGTGCCGAAAAACAGCATCCGGCACCGAAGACTGCAAAATCCAGCTCGACTCCGAAACCACCGGTGCCGAAGCCTGGACACTCGGTGCCGACCAAACACAAACACAAATCTGTCGGCACCGATGCTCCGGCGCCGAAACATCATTCGACGCCGAAACACCCGGAGACCTCAAAAAAGCATGGCGCACACAGACCATCGAAACCCCCGGTTCCGAAATCACCGGTGCCGACAGACGACTCGACACCATTGGCTCTGTTTACACCAGACCCTTTACAAAAGACTTTGTCCAAAGATCCAAAGACTGGGCTTTTGACTTTAACTACCAAGAAAAGACGCCTTGATGCTCCGGCTCCTCCTCCTCCACCCAAAAGGAAGGACTCTGCTACTTCTCCCCTCAGAGTGCCCTCCCCACCACCGCCTCCCCTACCCCCTCCACCTCCTCCACCGCCTCCACCTCACAGGTCTCCGCCACCTGTACCTCACTACGATCCGACCCCATCCCCAGATCCGGATGATGGGGATCCGGACAATTACCCGGCGGACGCCCCAATGGATCCCACTCCACCAGGGACCCCAGATCCATGGGAGGATTACAATAACCCTGATATACCCAATGTACCTCAGGACGACTTATACCCATCAAGACCGTCTCCTCCAGAGGACTCCTTAGGGTTTCACCATTTAGTGCAGAGAGCAGCACACTACCATGGGGTGGACATGCACAGTGAACCAGTAGAAGAAGACTTCCTACTGGATACATTTGATATACAAGACAAATCCACTTCCATTTTACCCATGCTTAAGGGTGTCACCAAGCACGCTACAGAGGTGTTCAAAGACCCTGTCAGAGCCAGAGTACTGAACCCTAGAATAGAGAAGAAGTATAAGGCGGCACCCACAGACCCTGCTTACATCAAGGGCCCTGCTCCCCTAGATTCCCTAGTTGTCTCCACAGCTAGAAAGCGGGCTAACTCCCAATCCTCAGGAGATGCCCCACCGCCAGACAAAGAATCTAAACTTCTGGACGCGTCTGGTAAACGCACCGCCTCCCAAGCTGCAAACATGTGGCGCATTGCAAACACACAAGCACTGCTTGCGCGATATGATAGAGCACACTATGACGAACTAGAGGCTCTTATGCAGCACCTTCCAGAAAAATACAAGCACAAGGCTCATGACCTGATACAGGAGGGTAAACTAATTACAAACACCTCCATTAAGTGTGCCCTCGATGCAGCCGACACTGCTTCTAGGGCCATAAATACCAGTGTCCTGCTTCGTCGCCACGCCTGGCTCAGGATCTCAGGTTTCAAGCCTGAAGTCCTGGCATCCATACTCAATCACCCCTTTGACCAGGAAACACTCTTTGGGCCAAAGGTAGACGAAGCGCTCGAAAAGATGAAGAAAGACACAGACACAGCAAAGTCTATGGGGGCACTCCAAACACAAGCCTCCAAACGTTCCTTTCGACGCTCGTCCTTTCGTGGCACAGGCAGAGGCTCCTCCACCGATAACGCCTCTACCTCCTACAAGTCCCCTCCTCAAAATACCTTTTCAAAGGGCAATCAGAGAGGTGGTTACAGGGGTAACAACAATAAGGGCAGGGGTAAAACCAACAACACCCGTTCTGCCACCCCCCCCGCACAATGACTCCCCTCCGCTCCCCCCAGACCATTCCACTCCGGTCGGGGGCAGACTACAAAACTTTATCCACGTATGGGAGTCCATAACATCGGACAAATGGGTAACCCAAATCATTCGGTCAGGGTACTGTCTCGAACTAACATCTACCCCACCCAATATCCCACCAAGGCACCGTCCAATGTCTCAAGAACATTCCACACTGCTCAAACAAGAGGTACTCTCACTCCTCCAAAAACACGCTATAGAGCAGGTTCCCGTCAATCAACAAAATCTAGGGGTCTACTCCCTATATTTCTTAATACCAAAGAAAGACGGGACCCTCAGACCCATTCTCGACCTCCGGCCTCTAAATGCCTACATACATTCAGACCATTTTCACATGGTCACCCTACAGCAAGTCCTCCCACTCCTCTGCCAGGGAGACTTTCTCACAACCTTGGATCTGAAAGACGCATACTTTCACATTCCAATACACCCCTCTCACAGGAAATACCTCAGGTTCGTGGTGGACGGGCAACATTACCAATTCACGGTTCTCCCCTTCGGGGTCACCACCGCACCGCGGGTGTTTACCAAATGCCTAGCAGTAGTAGCAGCACACCTCAGACGTCAACACATTCACGTCTTCCCTTACCTGGACGACTGGCTGATAAAAGCCGCGTCCTACGACCAATGTGTGCAGCATACAAACAGCACCATCCAACTGCTCCACCAGCTAGGCTTCACGGTGAACTACCAAAAGTCCCACCTCATACCATCTCACACAAAGCAATATCTCGGGGCCACTATAGACACCTCCAAGGGTATTGCCTATCCAAACTCAGCCAGAATCACAAGCATTCAAGCCTTACGCAAAACATTCCTTCCTCAACACTCTCTTCCAGCAAGAGTGTTTATGAAGCTCATAGGAATGATGGCGTCTTGCATCTTCATAGTGCCCCATGCAAGACTCCACATGCGCCCACTTCAAGAGTGCCTAGCACAACAGTGGAACCAGGCCCAGGGTCAGCTGACGGATCTGGTGTTGGTGGACGGCCGCACACATCACTCTCTGCAGTGGTGGAACACCACAAACCTTTCCAAAGGGCGGCCGTTCCTGGACCCGGTTCCTCAGGTGATTCTAACAGCGGACGCATCGCTCTCCGGCTGGGGAGCGCACCTCCTACACCTCACCATGCAAGGTCTATGGACGCCACAGCAAAAATCGCTCCACATCAACCACCTGGAGCTCTTGGCGATCTTTCTAGCCCTAAAATCTTTCCAAAAACAGATTTCGGGCAAAGCAGTCCTCATTCGCACAGACAATATGACTGCGATGTATTATATACAAAAACAGGGGGGGACACACTCTCCCCAGCTCTCCCGCTTAGCCCAGAGCATATGGAGATGGGCAATTCCCCAAAACATCTTTCTCCTGGCACAGCACGTTCCAGGCGTACAAAACACCATGGCAGATCTGCTCAGCAGACAAACACAACAACTACACGAATGGGAACTGCATCCACAAGTTCTTCACCCATTCTTCCAACAGTGGGGGCATCCTCAGATAGACCTCTTCGCCACCCACGAAAACAAAAAATGCCCAAGCTTCGCCGCCAGATACCCACACCCATTGTCCAAGGGCAATGCGATATGGATGAACTGGTCAGGCAGATTTGCATACGCCTTTCCACCTCTCCCACTAATTCCATTAGTGGTCAGGAAGCTACAACAGCACTCCCTCACACTCATTCTGGTAGCTCCGACGTGGGCCAGGCAGCCGTGGTACACCACGCTACTACAACTGTCAGTGGTACCACATCAAAAATTGCATCTATCCCCATGCCTCCTAACCCAGAACCATGGAGAAATCAGGCACCCGGACCCAGCTCAGCTCAACCTGGCGATCTGGCTCCTGAAATCCTAGAATTCGGATACCTTAACCTTCCCCCTGATTGCATGAACATCATCATGGAAGCCAGACGTCCTACCACTAGAGCATGCTATGCCGCAAAGTGGAAAAGATTTGTAATTTACTGCCGTAACAATACAATCAACCCTCTAGATGCATCCATACAGCACATAATATGCTATCTGCTCCATCTTCACAGGTGTAACCTGGCATATTCATCCATACGCCTACACCTAGCAGCGATCGCTGCCTATCTACAAAACAGGCAGCATTTATCACTCTTCAGAGTGCCCGCTATTAAAGCCTTCATGGAAGGCCTTAAACGAGTAATTCCTCCCAGGGCACCACCTTCCCCTGTATGGAATCTAAATTTGGTTCTTACACGTCTAATGGGTCCGCCCTTCGAACCAATGCACAAATGTGAGCTACAGTTTCTCACCTGGAAAACAGCTTTCCTTGTAGCTATCACTTCCCTTAGAAGGGTTGGTGAAATACAAGCGTTCACCATACAGGAACCCTACATACAAATGCATCACAGCAAGGTCATACTTCGCACAAATCCGAAGTTTCTGCCCAAAGTCATTTCCCCCTTCCACCTCAATCAATCAGTGGAATTACCTGTCTTCTTTTCGCAACCCCAATCTGTTGCAGAAAGGGCCTTACACACGCTTGATGTAAAAAGGGCGTTACTATACTACATACAAAGAACGCAACCCTTCAGGAAGACTAAACAATTGTTCGTTTCCTTCTCTCCACCACATAAAGGCAACCCCATTTCAAAATCAGGGATAGCTAGGTGGATTGTAAAATGCATACAAATTTGCTATCAAAAGGCAAAGAGAACATTATCTGTTCCCCCTAAAGCCCACTCTACAAGAAAGTTAGGGGCTTCTATGGCTTTTCTAGGGAATATACCCTTAGATGACATCTGCAAGGCAGCCACATGGTCTACACCGCACACCTTCACAAAACACTACTGTGTAGATGTGCATTCCAAGCAGCAAGCTAGGGTGGGCCAGGCTGTACTAAAGACACTTTTTCAAACAGCTGCAACGGATACCGGTGGTCGCCGCTAAGGTTGGGTACTGCTATATAATCTATGCTAAGTGTACAATCTGCAGCTCATATGCCTCGAACGGAATATGCTACTTACCAGTATGCATCTGTTCTTGGCATGTAGAGCTGCAGAGTTGTACACGCCCACCCGCCTCCCCGGCTACCTGTATCCGTTCCAGTACATCTTATTTAGATACAACACATGGGTTTCTCACTGTTATTATTACGCTCCATCATTTCCCTATTGGCGAAAAACAATCTGAGGATGGAGCCGAAGCCCATGCGCAGTACGGACCGAAGGAGGAGTCACCAAACTCGTGACTTCCAAAGACTGTCCAAGAAGAAAAACAAACTGCAAACATCCGGGCCCAACACCAGATGGCGACCTATGCTAAGTGTACAACTCTGCAGCTCTACATGCCAAGAACAGATGCATACTGGTAAGTAGCATATTCCTTTAATACCTATTGTTGGTTCTAAAATAAAACAAGCATATATTTTTTATATATAAACCATTGGCCTAGAGTTCAGTTATTGAGTGTGTGAGACCATTTGCTGACTGAGTGTGTGCAACAAATGCTTTACACTGTCCTCTGATACTGCTTTACTGCTCAACCAAGCTACCACTTTAGAGAGTAAGGTTATATCTAACTCTAACCTCTGCCAAACCTCTGGGGACTGTGGACTCTGTACACCCTGTACCTATTTGGGAACAGTATATACAGAGCCACTTTCTCACAGGGCTGTGCCAAGTGAATAACCCTCTGGGAGAATATGGCCCGCGTTATATTGAAATATTATCAGACCAGCACACCTTTTGCCAAATATCAACAGGGAACAGGGACAAGGCATCAAAAATACTATTAGAAACTAGGGTCTAAGGGAAAATTTTTTATCGACCTACCCAAGTTCCAATCCCCACTACTAACTCAATTACACACACAAAAAAAAGGAACTGGGGGTCTCATGACAGGCAACACAGGGGAGAAGAGAGAAGGATGTTAGTTCAAAGGATCAATCCTAACCAATCCTAGAGCAGAGCATGGATTTCCATCAATCTTACTGTTAGAATGGAGCATGGATGTGAATCAAACTAGCTCTCTTGATCATTCATATCATTTGGTCATCCATCCAGTAACGAAGGTATGTCCCTTGATCATAGAGACTGCCACAATGGTTAGAAGCTCTGTTGCTCAATTTGGCTGGTGGATATCGACCTCACAAGCAGAACAAGAGATAGTTGTGTCCAAGATGAATAATCCTATACAGTGCAGTGCAAAAAGGTAAGTGAAAACTAAAAAAGGTTGTGTTGAGAGAAAAATCCTAGGTATTGCATCTACTCCACGCACCTTGATTAAAATAGTGTAGACATTTTTTAGCAGTACTTACTGGTGACTGCTATTCGTAGGTCAACATGTTTCAGCCATACGGGTATACTACCCACGGCTTTCTTCAGGACCTGTGTCTATCTTAAGCATGCTACTGCAATCAGTGATCACACTCCCAATAGTGAAGTATGACAAAACAAACACCAACAAAATGCGATAAATAACCAAGGTCGGAATCAATACAACCTCAGCAGATTCTAATCCTCTGGATCACACGGTGCAAACGTCACCTAGAGAAATAGGACAATTGTCACACAAAACTCCAACATCAAAAATCACCTGTGCTATTATAAATGAGGCCAACAGTTAAATGTGCCTACTCATTACGTAAAAGCATATACATATCGCTTACCCAACGTAATCTGGGATTGCACCTCACCTACCCTGAAACCTGTCTCAGGCGAAGGAGGCCCGCTCTAAAATGAGGGTAACAGAAAAAAAACTTCATCAAGCCAAAAATACTCATTGGAATCTCAATATAGTCCGACTTGGTACATTTAGCACATGGTGTCTAGAAAAGTACACCGTACAATTCTCTGGGGCAAACTCCTTCCCCGCAATAAAATAAATAGTCCCTGTCAAAACACAGACATCTCATGTAGAGCCTGTATAATCACTGACCAATGGTCTAACTGGTCAGAACAAATAAAGTAAAGCCTAATCTTAGCATATCAATTCAGCCCATGTTAGGCAAAACTAATTGTAAACAAAAGAAACAAATAGACAAACAAATGCTAATTGCTTCAGAGTCGGACCGATATAAGTCTTAGCAACGACCTATGCTAAATCAATGTACCAGCGCTTACCTGTCCGTCGTTGCCCCAAGTCTCTCTGAACAGGGTGGGAGGCAAAGACTGACACAGGAAGCGCGCTTTAAATAGTGGTCTCCGGCACAGCTGAAATCAACTAGTGATTATCGGAATCTGAAAAGCATGACGTGCGGCTCCAAAACGCCGGCCTACGCTGATGTAAGCATACCACCCTGCAGAAGACGCTGTATGCAAATAGCGTCTAACCAAGAACTACAGGATGATGTCATCCTGCATGGGAGATGTAGTTTTGTTTGCTCTCCGTAAGTCATTTGCACAAAGCCATCGAGTCACCATACACTCTCTCATGTCTTTTATAAAGTACAAAACACACAGCCTGCATCTTGTCCCGAGTCCTAATATCGTGTGTACTCTTATAGCCCACACATAAACATGGACACATATCCACACATGTCGGCATAGTGGAAAGCACTCTATGGGAATAGCGTCTGTCCAAAAAACTACAACCTGATGTCATCAAAAGTGGAGTCGTAGTATTTGCTTACTAGCCGTCACTCATTCATTGTAAACATAACTCGATATCCATCTAACTTTTGTAGAAAAGAAATGAGAAAGAAGAATCAGGGCTAATCTGTCAGTATATATAGAGAGCAACCAATAAAATAAAAATAACAAATATTAAGTCTATAAATCATTAAGACTCTGAATCATTAAGAGGTGTCACATGCATACATCCGGGTACCAATATACACAAGCCATTCCATATGACAGGGTATTGTGCTTCAGAGTGCTACGTAAGTATCAACAAGGGACTGACAAACCCTTAAATATCATCAATTGGACTCATTACTGTGTACAATCCCCTTTATTTATTTAGACGGAGTCTACCAGGTATCCGATATCATTACAGAGAAGTCCCTATAGGCTGGTCCAGGGTATATCATCATTCAGACCCAGAGTATCACAATGGAGCCTGTGGACCCATCTTTGTTCCTTAATGAACAGATACCTAGAAACATCACTAATGTGGGAAGGTATACTTTTTCTACACTATTTTAATCAAGGTGCGTGGAGTAGATGCAATACCTAGGATTTTTCTCTCAACACAACCTTTTTTAGTTTTCACTTACCTTTTTGCACTGCACTGTATAGGATTATTCATCTTGGACACAACTATCTCTTGTTCTGCTTGTGAGGTCGATATCCACCAGCCAAATTGAGCAACAGAGCTTCTAACCATTGAGGCAGTCTCTATGATCAAGGGACATACCTCCGTTACTGGATGGATGACCAAATGATATGAATGATCAAGAGAGCTAGTTTGATTCACATCCATGCTCCATTCTAACAGTAAGATTGATGGAAATCCATGCTCTGCTCTAGGATTGGTTAGGATTGATCCTTTGAACTAACATCCTTCTCTCTTCTCCCCTGTGTTGCCTGTCATGAGACCCCCAGTTCCTTTTTTTTTTTTTTTGTGTGTGTAACAGGGACAAGGCAGACAATAGATATAACAGATAAAATAAGATTGATTCTTGTGGGGTTGGGTTGATCTCCATTTTAGCTCTGCAATACAATGTATTATATAAAAATGTTTGAAATATAAAATAATATGTAGGTTTTATATGATGACCTTTAGCGTGATTCCAGAAGCTACCTAGAAAGGCATTGCAACTCCTATAACAATAATAATAGTGAATGTTCTAAACACATTAATTGCTAGAATGACAGATGCACTTTTACCTAAATTAATGGCACACGTCTTTCGACATTGGAGCCTTGAAAGATTCTGATATTAAACAAGCATTAAAAATGCAATCGGTCTCACCTTTCATTAAGTTAAAGCCATTTACTTTGCTATACAATACCATTACCAAAGCAAATGGCTTTAACTTTATCAAAGGCAAGACCTATTGCATTTTCAATGCTTGTTACTCTTCACTTTTCAACCCAACGAAAGAACACTCCCAAGTTGACCCACAAATCTGTACAATGCCTCCACTACAAACGCAACAGATATCCTGTCCACCTGACTAGAAGTGCATTATATCCTAATGTGATGGAGTACCCATCAGCCAAACTCTAAATCGGGCCCAACGTCCTTAAAATAAGGCAGCCCCTCACCAAGTTATTGATTAAACAGGGTCACCTTTTTTGTTTAAGTTCATGTTCTATGTTCATATTTAATATTAATGAAGGATTTTAGTGTGGAATTTCAGAACACTGGCTTCCAATTAATGTTGGCAAAATGTGGCATCAAAGATTAACTATTATCCTTTTGACGGTTCAAACAGGTTCACTAATTTGCATTCCAAGTTTACAAATGGTGTTCCCAATGAGTATTTAAAAGGATAGACAATCAAGAATATAAAGCACAAATGTGAAAATGCAATGGATAACTTGAGGTATATGCCAGGCCGTTTAAGCATTTTACTGTAGTAAATTAACAGTGCTGTTTGACTGTCAGATGTGCACATCTTACAAATTGAGCATTTAAAAAGGATAACCTATTGTATTCATACGCAAGAGATTCTCAGACCAGAACTCATCTGTTTGCCACTTAGCAATAATAAATATCTTCTCCATCTAGCCTTTCACATGCTTTATTTTTTCTTCTGCCAATCTTTAATCCATTAATCTTCTTGACAGTACTTGCAAAGAACCGAGGGATGCCCTTAAGAATAAATAGCTAAATTAATTCACAAAAGGAGCATTTTTGAAACCTCCCAACTATGAAAGCCTCTTATAGAATTACTACTTCCCAAACTTATGCATTAAAGTTGACTCCGTGATCAATTCCAATGCTCTCTATGCTGGCCTCCTTGACTACCATCTCACATCCCTCCAAAAAGTGCCCTATCGAAAAAAAAATTGGTGTCCACAGTCTTAAAAATCTCCACTGATTCCATCAAGTGTAACCGTTACACTGAACATCCTGTGCTTAATGAATAAGTTACTAAAGAGTTGCAATTAACCTCTCCAAAAAGAGAATGTTTACATACCTCCTTGTTAGAAATGGGGTCACCAATTTCGACGTGGTAGGTTGGCACGAGGTAGGAAGGCACCCGCAGGCAATGTGTAAAGCAGTTGTGCAGCACTCACTCACACGGATTCAGCCATGCACACACAATGAAGGACACTACACCAAGGGGTTTGATAAAAAAAAGATTCTTTATCTATTTCAAGTCGTGGTGAATCAAGTCATTTCAGGAAGAATGCAGTTAACTTCAAAGCCACAATAAATTCATTCAGGTCCATAAATCAGGGCTTCTCAAGGTAACAATCAATCCATTCTGGGATAACGAAGGTCATTCAAAATAGCAGACCATTCATTCAAGTAGCTAAACAGATGTTCGAAATTCATTCAGTTAAATGGAACAGGGCATTGCAGGGCATCAATTAATTCATTCCTGTAATGAAGCCATGCATTTCAGGGCAGCAATCAATTCCTTTGAGTAAAACTGGTGTAAATTCATTCATGGGGTTAGCGCCAACAACTTCATGGTAACCGTAACTTATTTAAGTACATCAGGGCGTGCGAGTCAGGCAGGCACCCTTCCCCAGAGGGTATTGCTCCCGTTGATGTCACTTGTGCACAGCTCCCACTAACGGTCACAATCCCCATCCCCTTTCCAAACAGGGAGGTATGTCCACGTGCACCTTGGGCGCAGGGGTCACGGGGCCAGTCCTAGCTTCCCCGCACTCACTGTAGGCCTGCAGTCAGTTCCAGGGCCTTCCGGCGCTAGCGAGCACCTCTCGCTCCCTACCCCCGGGCGGCCCGCTCCACTCTTCCCTCGGGGCCTCGCGGGGGGGGGGGGGGGGACGGAACACTTCTTTGGCCGGCAGAAAGCTTCCCGGGGCTCCGGCCCCGCCGCACTGCCTCTCCGAGGGCTCCGGGCTACCCTCTCCGCTCGGGAGCCAATCCGGATGCAGCTCATAGGGGGGGGGGGCGCGGCTGATGACGCAGCCGACGCCCTGGTTGCCTGGCAACACGCGCCAGCGCTGCCTGGGAATAGCGCGTCCCTCTCCATACTGCAGCGGCCCTCCTCAGACTTCGGGGGCCGCAGCTGTCGGGTTCCTCAGCTCCTCGGGATCGGAACGATGGTCGTTATGGTCCACCCCTCGACAGCTTCAAATCTGATGGCTATTACAGCGCAGATTATTGAAGTGGTCGAGTGAGGGAAGGAAAGGAAGGGGACAGCGGGGAAGGAGATCTGAAATGATATAAGAACAGCACGTTAAACACTGATCCTCCACCCACCTCTCTCCTCTATTAGGTCATATGTGCGTGCAGTTCCCTCACTATCCACACTACCTGTAAAGGAAAATAATGATGTACAATTTTCATCAAATGAGGCCTTCGGTCTTTTCACCCTCAGCTCGAGGGTCTTGAGGACTAGGCTTGTTCAAATAATAACAGTGAGGTCCCACTACAAGAGAGAGAGCACAGGATTGATTATACGCCACCACGATACTTAGAGTATTCTCTAGTATTTCCTTTCTAACCCCCAGCGTACCCATGTGTTATAGGCGTTCTGCATCACAGAGGTAGTATGAGCCCTTCATTTGTCAACCACATACCCCTGCTAAGGAAACACAATCAGGACAGTTTATGTGCAATGACCTTTCTGTAAGGTGATACAATAACGAAATCAAATAATAATTCCACACTCCTGTGTGCGGAATACACGTGACCAAAGTTCCGTGTTAAACACCACACGGTCTTGTTACTAGTTCCTCAAATACTTAATGTCCGTGTGTGAGAAAGTGCCATCTTTCTTGCATGGTATGCCCCCACTTTTTGCTAAAATGCTGAATGTACTTCGATTGAGTGTACCCTGGGTTCCTGCCAATCAGGTGCCCAGGGCCTATGTTCCTTCCTTAAACCACACAAACTCCAAATTGGCAAACCCTAGCCACATGTCAGCCCCTAGTAAATGGTACCCTAGGTACCCAGGGCCTTGTGACCAGGGAAGGCCTCTAAGGGCTGCAGCACTCATTGTGCCACCCTCAGAGGCCCTGTACCCTTACACACACACACTGCCCTTGCAGGCTGAGTGTCTGGGTGCAGGACAAAACAAAGAGTCGACATGGCACACATCACTGTGTACCATGCCCATCACCTACACTGCCAAGGCATATGTCAGCCACCCCTCTAGCTGGGTGCATTACGCCTATGGTGTGGGCACAGGAGCAGGAGCCCTGTGCCCCTACAGTACCCGGGTCCATTCCTGGGCACTGTAAGTGCAGTGCTGTCATTTAAGAATACATGGTGCTGAGAGCTTGTCAGACACGAGCTCCACAGCACCATATTGGCAACACTGAAGCCTGGGAAGTTTGGTATCAAACTTCTCAGCACATTGAACCCACACTGATGCCAGTGTGGGATTTAATGTACTAAGCACCCCAGAGGGCATCTTAGAAGATGCCCCCTTTCAGCTAACTTGCAATCCACGTCTGCTCTGAGGCTGCCCCGGCTGCCACACAGCAGACACGTTGCTGGACCCCTGGGTGGGAGAGCCCCTGCTCTCCCGGGCCTGCAACAATGCACATCCTGGGTGAGGTGAGAAATCTCCTCCCCCAGGATGAGCAAAGGGAAGCTTCAAAGGCATGCCGCCAGTTGGAGTTTCCCCAGGCCACTGCAACCCCCCACTCTGGCGGGAAGCTTGGCCGGAAACCCCATACAAGGTCAGGGGATGTGCCAGCCTGCCCACCCCACCCCTCAGGTGGGGGAGGCGAGGTGAAGCACATCTCCGGGCTCTCGCCATCTTGAAGATGGGAGGCCCTACCCTATCAGGATTAGGCTACTGCCCCCCTCCCACAGGAGAGAGGCAGGATAGGGGGTGTACCCACCCCAGGACAAGGACCCATTGGTCCCTGGCCTTCACCTACCTGTAACGCCCCTAAATCTAGTATTTAGGGGCCCCCTGAACCTTCCTTCCCCAGATTCCAGATAGAAAAACGACAAGAAGAGCAAGAAGAACAAAGACCTGCCCTGCAGCTGCTAAAAAGAGAAGAAGACACCAACTGCTTTGGCCCCAGCCCTACCGGCCTGTCGACTCTCGAACCTGCACCAGCGCAGCATCCCACGTGGCCAGCAACCTCACCAACCCCGGAGGACCTGGCTACCCTTTAGCTCTAAGCCCCTGGGACTCCCACGAGTAGAGGCTCTACTCAAGAAACCTACTTGCTATCCCTGGCACCAGCCCGGGACCGCGGACCCAACACACTCTGCACCAGCCAAGCCTGGCCAGTGCCGGAGTGGACAAAGACCCTGAGGACGACCCCACGGCGACTGTGACCCCGAGTCCGGCACCCAAGGACCCCCCTCGACATCCCGGAAGAAGCCTGCAGCCTCAGAACCAAGTGCCACCCCAGCCGCGATCAACCAGAGGGTAAGATTCCCGACGTCAAAAGGCACCCCTGCACCCGGCGCCCTGCGACCCCCTGTGCCCAATCCCGGGGTACCCACCTAGCCTACAACTACCCAACTTACCTCTCGAAGTGGTGGTGGCACCTGAAACATCCTCGTCCCCGAGCCTGCAGCCTCTTTCCAAACCGGAACATTCCCATTGATTTCCATTGAGCGCCCTAAGGCTCAAAAGCACCCTGCACCCAGCCGCCCGAGTGGCCCTGGCAGTGCCCTCTCTACTCTAACCTACTTCCCCACTTGCCCTGAGTAAGTGACCAGGAGCCCAGCTCCCACAGCCGCGTGGCTTGCCAGACAGCAGCCACCAACCAAGGCCCCCCTATCCCTCATAGGATAACATTGGGCCCAACTCTCTCTGCACCCGGCCGTCCTGAAACCGCTGAGGGTGAACCAACTGTACTTACCTGACACTGGGGGACCCCTGAGTCCATGCCCGGAATTTCAACATTACCAGTCGAGTACTTACCCTTAAACCGCTAACTTCATTTTCCTCATAGGGTAACATTGACTGGCTTTTTCTTCAAAAAT
The DNA here is from genome assembly GCF_964204655.1 of Triturus cristatus. Taxonomy (NCBI): domain Eukaryota; kingdom Metazoa; phylum Chordata; class Amphibia; order Caudata; family Salamandridae; genus Triturus; species Triturus cristatus. The sequence continues at coordinate 321,106,805 of NC_140589.1, read as the reverse complement.
CTTCTAAGTGTGAACTTTTCAAAACTGCAAAAATTCACCAAAAATCAGCCAAGTGACAAAAACGAATTTACTCACCTGCTCCTAGGTGAGCTCCCAGTGCTGGATCTTGGTGCCCAGCCCTGACTCTGAAAAGTGTTCACAACTATACTTACTTCTAACTCATTTTTCTCCCATAGGAAACCATTGTCTGCTTTTCTGTGAAATTTCTTCTAAGTGTCTACTTTTGCAAATTTGAAATATTCTTTTAAAATCGTACCATTTCTGCAAACGAAATTACTTACCTGCTTTTGATAAGGACCCCAGTCCTGGGTCTAGGCACCCAGTCCTGGATTACTAAAGTAACGATAAAGTACTCTACCTGCAATTTGAATTTCTTGCCATAGAGATCCATTGAATGTTTTCTGTGAAATATTTTCTAAGTGCTAACTTTTGAAATAGCTAAATATTATCTAAAAATCATTACAGTTATTAAGTCGACTTTCATCACTTGATTCTGAATACTGACCCCAGGCTGGTTCTAGGATCCAGACCTGGAATTCCAAAAGTAATCTGAAAAGTAATTTATTACAAATAACCTGAATTTACCATTGAGCTCAATGCATTGTTATGTTTAGGAAATAGGATTGTTTATTGCAACCAACTGTGACTGTTTTACAAATTTATTGCTTGAAACAAAAGTATTTATATTCAACCTCTCATTCTGAGAAAGTATATTTTTACCCCCTTGTGGTTCTAAAAATAAAACAAGCATATATTTTATATATACAAATCATTGGCCTAGAGTTCAGTTATTGAGTGTGTGAAACCATTTGCTGACTGAGTGTGTACAATAAATGCTTTACACTGTCCTCTGGTACTGCCTTACTGCTCGACCAAGCTACCACTTTTGAGAGTAAGGTCATACCTAACTTTGACCTCTATCAGCCTCTGGGGGACTGTGGACTCTGTACACCCTGTACCTATTAGGGAACAGTATATACAGAGCCACTTTCTCACATTGGTGGATCAGCGGTGGGATACAAACTTGCATTTGTTGGACTACTTGGTTACCATCTGATCACACGACAGAACTCTTAAAAATTGCCTTTAGAATTCTGATTGGTTTTTCCAAAATTACTAAAAGTCTTGCTAGGGCCTTGCTTAAGTCCCATTAGAATTTTAGAAAAATAAAAGTCACTATAGTCAGGGTAGAGGGTTAGAACTGTCAGGTTAGAATGTCTCAAACAAACCCAGCTATTAGTGATAATAATAACATGGACCTGGTGGAGGAGCTCGACCTCACACCTTACTTACACTTGTCTTTCAAGGAATTGAGGTCCTTATGTAAACTCAAAAATTTACAAATGGGTCAGCATCCATCCAAACAAGGGCTCCAGGAGCTCCTGGCTGAGTATGCTAAAGACCACCCATCTGAACATGGTGATGGCCAGTCAGATGAGGAAAGGGAAACAGGGGAGGAGGACAGCAACCTCCCCATACTATTCCCTAGGGAGGAGATGGCACCCATACCCTCCAACTCAAGACATAGCATCTGGGCACCTAGAGACCACACAGGTGGCTCTGGTCCCAGAGACAACACTGGGGGACCCCCCAGTGAAGAGGACAGCCTTGTGAGGCTGGCCAAAAGAATAGATCTAGAGTCCAGGCTGCTGGCTCTAGAAAAGGAAAGGAGAGAGATGGGTTTAGCACCCATCAATGGTGGCAGCAATAATAAAAACAAGGATAGGGAGGAAACTTCTGACCTTAAAATCCCCAAAGGGATTGTCCCTAAATTTGAGGAAGGTGATGATATCACCAAATGGTTCACAGCCTTTGAGAGGGCTTGTGATATCAGGAAAGTAAAGAAACCTCTCTGGGGGGCACTCCTGTGGGAACTGTTCTCTGGTAACTGCAGGGACAGGCTTCTGACCCTCTCTGGGCCAGAAGCAGGATCCTATGACCTCATGAAGAAAGCTCTGATTGAGGGATTTGGATTCACCACTGAGGAGTATAGAATTAGGTTCAGGGGGGCTCACAAAACCCAGACCCAGTCCTGGATTGATTTTGTAGATTTCTCAGTGAAGACACTGGATGGTTGGTTAGCTGGACATGGTGTGCAGGATTTTACTGGATTGTACAATTTATTCATGAAGGAACATATTTTGAGTAACTGCACAAATGAAAAGTTGCATCAGCATTTGGTAGACCTAGGTCTAATTTCTCCCCAAGAATTGGGAAAGAAGGCGGACCACTGGGTCAAGACTAGGGTGACCAAGACAACCACTGGGGGTGACCAAAAGAAGGTGGTCACAAAACCTCCCCAGGGGAAAGGTGGTGAGAATCCCCAAGATAAAAAGTCTGAGTCTTCCAAAGGGCCCCAAAAACCTGTTCAGGTGGGTGGGACCCAAACTACTCCCTATGTGCCCCAACCATATAGGGGGAAGAACTTTGATCCCTTAAAGGCCTTTTGTAATACCTGTAAGAAGCAGGGACACCTAACTGTATCTTGCCCCCAAAACAAAGCCCCTAAGGCACCCAGTACAGCCACTCCTGGGGCAGCAAGTATACAAATGGGATCAGAGGTGTACCCTGAGCAAATCTGGGAACACACTGAAGCAAGTTTAGTCTCCTTGGGAGAAGTGGAGTTTGCCACTGTGGCTGTGTGGCCCCCCAACTTGAAGAAATACTTACAGTACCCCTGGGTGAATGGAACTAGGGTAGAAGCTCTGAGGGATACAGGTGCCAGTGTCACTATGGTGAAAGACACACTGGTTTCCCCTGAGCAATACTTGATTGGGAAGTCTTACCCAGTCACCAACGCTGACAGTGTCACCACTAGTCACCCCATGGCCATGGTAACATTAGGCTGGGGGGGGGTTACTGGCCTGAAACAGGTAGTGGTCTCTCCAAAGTTGCCAGCTGCATGTCTGCTTGGAAATGATCTGGAAACCTCAGCCTGGGCTGAGGTTGAGTTAAAGGCCCATGCAGCCATGCTGGGCATCCCTGAATTGGTGTGTGTGCAAACCAGAGCACAGAGCAAGAGGAAGGGTGAAAAAGTAGGTTTGGAGCCTGGAATAATGGCCCAACCAACCAAGAGGAAGGACAAGAAGACTGGGGGACCAGCTTCTGTACAGCCCAACACTCAGAACCCCTCTCCCCCTGGAGAGGATGTAGATACCTCTGAGGGAACTGAGTCCATGGAGCTTGACCCTTACCAGGTTGAACTCTTGGGCCCAGGGGGACCCTCTAGGGAAGAGCTGTGCCAGGGTCAGCGAGACTGTCCCACTCTTGAAAGCCTGAGACAACAAGCTGCTTCAGAAGCCAGGGGAGATGTCAGTGGTACCCACAGAGCTTATTGGGAAGAGGGATTACTGTATGCTGAGGCAAGAGACCCCACTCCTGGAGCCACCAGGAGGGTGGTAGTGCCACAGAAGTACAGGGAGTTCCTCCTAACTTTGGCTCATGACATCCCCCTAGCTGGACATCTGGGGCAATCCAAAACTTGGGAAAGGTTAGTGAGTCACTTTTACTGGCCCCAGATGCACCAAAAGGTGAAGGAGTTTGTCAGCTCCTGTGTTACCTGTCAGGCCAGTGGCAAGACAGGTGGCCACCCAAAGGCCCCCCTCATTCCACTACCAGTGGTGGGGGTCCCCTTTGAAAGGGTAGGTGTGGACATTGTGGGTCCACTCGAACCTCCCACAGCCTCAGGGAACAAATTCATTCTAGTAGTAGTGGATCATGCTACTAGGTACCCTGAAGCAATTCCACTTAGGACTACTACAGCTCCTGCAGTAGCCAAGGCCCTCCTGGGTGTCTTCACCAGGGTGGGTTTTCCTAAGGAGGTGGTTTCAGACAGAGGTTCCAACTTCATGTCTGCTTACCTAACACACATGTGGAAAGAGTGTGGAGTGCAGTACAAGTTTACTACACCCTACCACCCACAAACCAATGGCCTTGTTGAGAGGTTCAACAAGACATTGAAAGGTATGATCATGGGACTCCCTGAGAAACTCAAAAGGAGGTGGGATGTCCTATTACCATGCTTGCTTTTCGCCTACAGGGAAGTGCCACAGAAGGGAGTAGGTTTCTCACCCTTTGAACTTCTGTTTGGTCATCCTGTAAGGGGACCACTGTGTCTTGTAAAGGAGGGCTGGGAGAGGCCTCTTCAAGAACCCAAACAGGACATAGTGGACTATGTGCTTGGCCTAAGGTCCAGAATGTCTGAGTATATGGAAAAAGCATCCAAGAACCTTGAGGCCAGCCAGGAGCTCCAGAAGCACTGGTATGACCAAAAAGCTGCACTGGTTGAATTTCAACCAGGGCAACAGGTGTGGGTTTTGGAGCCAGTGGCACCAAGGGCTCTCCAAGACAAATGGAGTGGCCCTTACCCTATCCTAGAGAGAAAGAGTGAGGTCACCTATCTAGTTGACCTGGGCACTAGCAGGACACCCAAAAGGGTCATCCATGTGAACCGCCTTAAACTCTACAATGATAGGGCTGACATCACCATGCTGATGGTGACTGATGAAGAACAGGAAGCAGAGAGTGAGCCACTCCCTGACCTCCTATCCTACAGCCCAAAAGATGGGTCAGTAGATGGTGTGATTTTCTCAGACACCCTCTCTGCCCAGCAGCAGACTGACTGCAAGCAAGTCTTGCAACAATATGCTAGCCTCTTTTCCCTGACCCCTGGTCTGACAAGCTGGTGTACCCATGATGTGGACACTGGTGACAGTGCACCTGTCAAGAACAAAATCTATCGACAGTCAGATCAAGTCAAGGAAAGCATCAAAGCTGAGGTCAGCAAGATGCTGGAGTTAGGGGTCATTGAGCCTTCAGAGAGCCCCTGGGCTAGCCCAGTGGTTCTGGTCCCCAAACCTCATCAACGGGGTGAAAAGAGAGAGATGAGGTTCTGTGTGGACTATAGAGGGCTCAACTCTGTCACCAAGACAGATGCTCACCCTATCCCAAGAGCAGATGAACTGATAGACAAATTGGGGGCTGCCAAATTTCTCAGTACCTTTGACTTAACTGCAGGGTACTGGCAGATTGGCATGGCCCCAGGAGCAAAAGAAAAGACAGCATTCTCCACCCCTGATGGGCATTATCAGTTTACTGTGATGCCCTTTGGGTTAAAGAATGCCCCTGCCACCTTCCAGAGGTTGGTGAACCATGTCCTGGCTGGGTTGGAGTCCTTTAGTGCAGCTTATCTTGATGATATTGCTGTCTTTAGCTCCACCTGGCAGGATCACCTGATCCACCTTGGGAAGGTTTTAGAGGCTCTGCAGAGTGCAGGTCTCACTATCAAGGCATCCAAATGCCAGATAGGGCAGGGCACTGTGGTGTACTTGGGCCACCTTGTAGGTGGAGGCCAGGTACAGCCCTTACAACCCAAAATCCAGGCCATCATGGACTGGATAGCTCCAACAACCCAGACCCAAGTCAGGGCATTCCTTGGCTTGACTGGGTACTACAGGAGGTTTGTGAAGGGGTATGGGTCCATTGTGACCCCCCTCACAGAACTCACCTCCAAGAAAATGCCCAAGAAAGTTAACTGGACAGTTAGTTGTCAAAAGGCTTTTGACACCCTAAAAGAAGCAATGTGCTCAGCACCAATTCTAAAAGCTCCAGATTATGCCAAGCAGTTCATAGTGCAGACTGATGCCTCTGAGCTAGGGATAGGAGCGGTCCTATCCCAGACCAATGATGAAGGCCAAGACCAACCTGTTGCTTTTATAAGCAGAAGACTACTCCCTAGAGAGCAGCGTTGGAGTGCCATTGAGAGGGAGGCCTTTGCTGTGGTTTGGTCCCTGAAGAAGCTGAGGCCATACTTGTTTGGCACTCACTTCCTAGTTCAAACTGACCACAGACCTCTCAGATGGCTAATGCAGATGAAAGGGGAAAATCCAAAACTACTGAGGTGGTCCATCTCCCTACAGGGAATGGACTTTGAAGTGGAACACAGACCAGGGACTGCCCATGCCAATGCAGATGGACTTTCCAGGTTCTTCCACTTAGACAATGAAGACTCCATAGGACAAGGTTAGTCTCATCACCTTTCGTTTGGGGGGGGGTTGTGTGAGAAAGTGCCATCTTTCTTGCATGGTATGCCCCCACTTTTTGCTAAAATGCTGAATGTACTTCGATTGAGTGTACCCTGGGTTCCTGCCAATCAGGTGCCCAGGGCCTATGTTCCTTCCTTAAACCACACAAACTCCAAATTGGCAAACCCTAGCCACATGTCAGCCCCTAGTAAATGGTACCCTAGGTACCCAGGGCCTTGTGACCAGGGAAGGCCTCTAAGGGCTGCAGCACTCATTGTGCCACCCTCAGAGGCCCTGTACCCTTACACACACACACTGCCCTTGCAGGCTGAGTGTCTGGGTGCAGGACAAAACAAAGAGTCGACATGGCACACATCACTGTGTACCATGCCCATCACCTACACTGCCAAGGCATATGTCAGCCACCCCTCTAGCTGGGTGCATTACGCCTATGGTGTGGGCACAGGAGCAGGAGCCCTGTGCCCCTACAGTACCCGGGTCCATTCCTGGGCACTGTAAGTGCAGTGCTGTCATTTAAGAATACATGGTGCTGAGAGCTTGTCAGACACGAGCTCCACAGCACCATATTGGCAACACTGAAGCCTGGGAAGTTTGGTATCAAACTTCTCAGCACATTGAACCCACACTGATGCCAGTGTGGGATTTAATGTACTAAGCACCCCAGAGGGCATCTTAGAAGATGCCCCCTTTCAGCTAACTTGCAATCCACGTCTGCTCTGAGGCTGCCCCGGCTGCCACACAGCAGACACGTTGCTGGACCCCTGGGTGGGAGAGCCCCTGCTCTCCCGGGCCTGCAACAATGCACATCCTGGGTGAGGTGAGAAATCTCCTCCCCCAGGATGAGCAAAGGGAAGCTTCAAAGGCATGCCGCCAGTTGGAGTTTCCCCAGGCCACTGCAACCCCCCACTCTGGCGGGAAGCTTGGCCGGAAACCCCATACAAGGACAGGGGATGTGCCAGCCTGCCCACCCCACCCCTCAGGTGGGGGAGGCGAGGTGAAGCACATCTCCGGGCTCTCGCCATCTTGAAGATTGGAGGCCCTACCCTATCAGGATTAGGCTACTGCCCCCCTCCCACAGGAGAGAGGCAGGATAGGGGGTGTACCCACCCCAGGACAAGGACCCATTGGTCCCTGGCCTTCACCTACCTGTAACGCCCCTAAATCTAGTATTTAGGGGCCCCCTGAACCTTCCTTCCCCAGATTCCAGATAGAAAAACGACAAGAAGAGCAAGAAGAACAAAGACCTGCCCTGCAGCTGCTAAAAAGAGAAGAAGACACCAACTGCTTTGGCCCCAGCCCTACCGGCCTGTCGACTCTCGAACCTGCACCAGCGCAGCATCCCACGTGGCCAGCAACCTCACCAACCCCGGAGGACCTGGCTACCCTTTAGCTCTAAGCCCCTGGGACTCCCACGAGTAGAGGCTCTACTCAAGAAACCTACTTGCTATCCCTGGCACCAGCCCGGGACCGCGGACCCAACACACTCTGCACCAGCCAAGCCTGGCCAGTGCCGGAGTGGACAAAGACCCTGAGGACGACCCCACGGCGACTGTGACCCCGAGTCCGGCACCCAAGGACCCCCCTCGACATCCCGGAAGAAGCCTGCAGCCTCAGAACCAAGTGCCACCCCAGCCGCGATCAACCAGAGGGTAAGATTCCCGACGTCAAAAGGCACCCCTGCACCCGGCGCCCTGCGACCCCCTGTGCCCAATCCCGGGGTACCCACCTAACCTACAACTACCCAACTTACCTCTCGAAGTGGTGGTGGCACCTGAAACATCCTCGTCCCCGAGCCTGCAGCCTCTTTCCAAACCGGAACATTCCCATTGATTTCCATTGAGCGCCCTAAGGCTCAAAAGCACCCTGCACCCAGCCGCCCGAGTGGCCCTGGCAGTGCCCTCTCTACTCTAACCTACTTCCCCACTTGCCCTGAGTAAGTGACCAGGAGCCCAGCTCCCACAGCCGCGTGGCTTGCCAGACAGCAGCCACCAACCAAGGCCCCCCTATCCCTCATAGGATAACATTGGGCCCAACTCTCTCTGCACCCGGCCGTCCTGAAACCGCTGAGGGTGAACCAACTGTACTTACCTGACACTGGGGGACCCCTGAGTCCATGCCCGGAATTTCAACATTACCAGTCGAGTACTTACCCTTAAACCGCTAACTTCATTTTCCTCATAGGGTAACATTGACTGGCTTTTTCTTCAAAAATCTTCTAAGTGTGAACTTTTCAAAACTGCAAAAATTCACCAAAAATCAGCCAAGTGACAAAAACGAATTTACTCACCTGCTCCTAGGTGAGCTCCCAGTGCTGGATCTTGGTGCCCAGCCCTGACTCTGAAAAGTGTTCACAACTATACTTACTTCTAACTCATTTTTCTCCCATAGGAAACCATTGTCTGCTTTTCTGTGAAATTTCTTCTAAGTGTCTACTTTTGCAAATTTGAAATATTCTTTTAAAATCGTACCATTTCTGCAAACGAAATTACTTACCTGCTTTTGATAAGGACCCCAGTCCTGGGTCTAGGCACCCAGTCCTGGATTACTAAAGTAACGATAAAGTACTCTACCTGCAATTTGAATTTCTTGCCATAGAGATCCATTGAATGTTTTCTGTGAAATATTTTCTAAGTGCTAACTTTTGAAATAGCTAAATATTATCTAAAAATCATTACAGTTATTAAGTCGACTTTCATCACTTGATTCTGAATACTGACCCCAGGCTGGTTCTAGGATCCAGACCTGGAATTCCAAAAGTAATCTGAAAAGTAATTTATTACAAATAACCTGAATTTACCATTGAGCTCAATGCATTGTTATGTTTAGGAAATAGGATTGTTTATTGCAACCAACTGTGACTGTTTTACAAATTTATTGCTTGAAACAAAAGTATTTATATTCAACCTCTCATTCTGAGAAAGTATATTTTTACCCCCTTGTGGTTCTAAAAATAAAACAAGCATATATTTTATATATACAAATCATTGGCCTAGAGTTCAGTTATTGAGTGTGTGAAACCATTTGCTGACTGAGTGTGTACAATAAATGCTTTACACTGTCCTCTGGTACTGCCTTACTGCTCGACCAAGCTACCACTTTTGAGAGTAAGGTCATACCTAACTTTGACCTCTATCAGCCTCTGGGGGACTGTGGACTCTGTACACCCTGTACCTATTAGGGAACAGTATATACAGAGCCACTTTCTCACACCGTGGAATGGATAGAGTTCCAACACCGATATTCCTGCAACTCGCAACAGCCTACAAACGTGTGGCCCTCCAACGAGGAGGAACACCAGGTGTGGATATTCCACTCAGCGCCTTGCTTAATTCAGTTATTTGCTAGGCGTACCCAAGGATTGTTAGAAGGGAGTTGTCCCAAGCGGTGGTGATTGGTTAACACGAGGCGGTGCACAGCACCCTTACCGATACCCCAACCGGAGGAAGAGAAACGCCAGCTCTGCTCGCATCACCCACTGTCAACAGGCTGCTGCAGAACAAGGACCAAGGACCAAACAACCGGAGATCACAGCTCTGTACGACCACCAAATTCCGAGGAATCGTTGAGGGTGCGGACGAAGGAACGAAGACTGCAACCAAAACACGCTGCGTCCTCTCTACTATCAGAATAATCGGCAACGCCGCCAGCGCGGAAGTGCTCTTTGAAGCCTTCCGTGTCTGCGCGCGCATGCCGGTGGTGCTAGTGGTCATGGGACATGTAGTCTCTAGGTCTCTACAGCGCTAAACGGGAGAGACTCCGTGGCTTTGAGAGGTGGCCACGCGTGTCCTTGACAGCAGCGGTGAATTCAGACGAGGAACAGCTCCGGAATAACAGGCGCCAGGGCCGCGGCGGTGATTCTCGGGCCCGTGGAGCACCTGTTGACAGCGCCCCCTAAAGGCACACACAATGGCGGCGCAGACGGCGCCTCCGCCCTCACAGCGCCCGGGCCGCAGCGGTGATCCCCGGCAGTTGAGCGCTTCCAGAGCCTAGGGCTCGCATACAGGTACCGGGCTGCAGCGGTGATGTGGGGCAGTCGGTGCTCAGCGTTCCCAGCGCTGGGAGGGGGACACAGCACGCAAAGGGCACAGTCGTAGGTCCGCTAAATCGTGGGCGGCGATTTGGGAGCTGGCAGCGCTTAGGAGTCCCCATGTGCAGGCGGGGGGGAGACACAGCAACAATTGAGGGGGGTCATGAAGCCATAGCGCTGTGAGGTTACCCAGCGCTTGCAAATTTAAACAGGCAGGGGCACAACAGCCCCAATCATAGAGCGCTCGCGGGCACAGTTCGGGCACTTTAGCGCTTGGTGGGCATAGCGCTTTACCGGCAGATCCTGTTCAGCAGCGCCCACAGCAGGCAGTCCCCCTTCTTCCTTACAGCGCCTGGATGGCACGGCGCTTATCTTGAGGTGAGTAGATGGTGGGTCTGTTGCAGGTTCTTGGGGGGAGAGTAGGGGTTTGAGTTGGCAGGCATCAGAGGCAGGATGGGTCCCTGCAGCACGCTGGAGATGGTCCCCTGGGTTGCCCCCTCACCAGGCAAGATCAGCAGGCAGGCAGAGTCCCTCATCTAACTTGGGTACAGCAGGGCCTAGACTCAGTCAGTCTCAGTAGTGTAGGTTTCTCCCCTAGGCCCAACCGCCTACGCTCCGGCATAGGTTCCCCCAGGTCCAGTGGTGCCCCAACTGAGTAGTTCAGTTTCCCTTCTTTCCTCTTATACCCCCAGGTCAGGTGACCCTCCTGTAAAGGCGGCAAAGCATAATCCCTCCCAGGGCTGGAAGGTTCCAGGAGCTTCCACATAAATGTCTATGGGACAAAAAGGCGGGATGGTAAAGATACTGTATCAAGATGTCCCAGCCTGCTCCTAACCACTAGTGTGTGTTGTGAGAAAGTGGCTCTGTATATACTGTTCCTTAATAGGTACAGGGTGTACAGAGTCCACAGTCCCCCAGGGTTTGACAGAAGTTAAAGTTAAATATAACCTTACTCTCTAAAGTGGTAGTTTGGTCGAGCAGTAAGGCAGTATCAGAGGACAGTGTAAAGCATTTGTTGTACACACTCAGTCAGCAAATGGTTTCACACACTCAATAACTGAACTCTAGGCCAATGGTTTATATATAAAAAAAATATATGCTTGTTTTATTTTAGAACCAACACTTGGATTTAAAATATACTTTCTCAACAGGAGATGTTTCATATAAATACTTTTGCAATATGCAATAGACTTTAGTAAACAGTTACAAGTGGTTGCAGTAAACACAACAATACATTGAGCTCAATGGTAAATTCAAGTTATTTGCAACAAATTACTATTTAGATTACTTTTGTAATTCCAGGACTGGATCCTAGATTCAGTCCTGGGTCAGTTCTCAGAATCAAGTGATGAAAGTCGACTTAATTACTGTAATGATTTTTTACTAATATTTAGCTATTTTAAAAGTTGACACTTAGAAAATATTTCAGAGAAAACAGTCAATGATTCCCTATGGAAGAAAATTCAGGTTACAGGTACAGTATGTTCTCGTTACTTTTGTAATCCAGTACTGGGTGCCTAGACTCAGTACTGGAACCTTTATCCAAAACAGGTAAGTAATTACGTTTTCAGATATTATACGATTTTTGAAGAATATTTAAAGATTGCAGAAATCGACACTTAGAAGAAATTTCACAGAAAAACAGTCAATGGTTTCCTATGGAAGAAAATTGAGTTAAGGGTAAGTACAGTTGTAAGTATTTTTCAGAGTCAAGCTGGGCACCAAGATCCAGCACTGGGAGCTCACCTAAGAGCAGGTGAGTAAATTCGTTTTTGTCACTAAGCTGATTTTTGGTGAATATTTGAAGATTTGAAAAGTCCACACTTAGAAGAAATTTCAGAAAAAAGCCAGTCAATGTTACCCTATGAGGAAAATAGAGTTTGCGGTTTAAGGGTAAGTACTTGACTGGCAGAGTTGAGGTTCTGGGCATAGACTCAGGGGTCCCCCAGGGTCAGGTAGGTACAGTTGGTTCACCCTCAGCGGCTCTAGGGCGGCAGGGTGCAGAGAGAGTTAGGCCCAATGTTATCCTATGAGGGATAGGGGGGGCCTTGGTTGGTGGCTGCTGACTGGCAAGCCACGCGGCTGTGGGAGCTGGGCTCCTGGTCACTTACTCAGGGCAAGTGGGGAAGTAGGTAGGTGTAGAGTTTTCACTGCCAGGGCCACTCGGGCGGCTGGGTGCAGAGTGCTTTTGAGCCTTCGGGCGCTCAATTGATTTTAATGGGAAATCTCCGGTTTAGAAAAAGACTGCAAGCTCGGGGACGAGGACTCTTCAGGTGCCACCACCACTTCGAGAGGTAAGTTGGGTAGTTGGAGGATAGGTAGGTACCCCGGGATTGGGCACAGGGGGCCGTGGGGCGCCGCGTGCAGGGGTGCCTTTTGGTGCCTGGAAATCTTACCCTCTGTTGATCGTGGTTGGAGGGGCACCTTGTTCTGAGGCTGCAGGCTTCTTCAGGAGTGTCGAGGGAGGTCCTTGGGTGCCGGACTCGGGGTCACAGTCGCCGTGGGGTCTTTGTTCACTCCGGCACAGGCCAGGCTTGGCGGGTGCAGAGTGTATAGGGTTTGCGGTTCCGGGCTGATGCCAGGGATTAGAAGCTGACTTTGAGTAGAACCTCTACTCATGGGAGTCCCAGGTGCTTAGAGCCAAAAGGTAGCCAGGTCCTCCGGGGTTTGTGAGGTTGCTGGCCACAAGAGATGCCGGGTTGGAGCAGGAGCAGGTTCGAGGGTCGACAGGCCGGTAGGGCTGGGGCCAAAGCAGTTGGTGTCTTCTTCCCTTTTTAGCAGCTGCAGGGCAGGTCTTTGTTCTTCTTGCTCTTCTTGTAGTTTTTTGAATCTGGAATCTGGGGAAGAAAGGTTCAGGGTGCCCCTAAATACTAGATTTAGGGGTGTTACAGGTAGGTGAAGGGCAGGGGCCAATGGGTCCCTGTCCTGGGGTGGGTACACCCCCTATCCTGCCTCTCTCCTGTGGGAGGGGGGCAGGAGCCTAGTCCTGATTGGGCAGGGCTTCCCATCTTCAAGATGGCGAGAGCCCGGAGATGTGCTTCACCTCGCCTCCCCCACCTGAGGGGTGGGGTTGGCAGGCTGGCACATCTCCTGTCCTTATTTGGGGTTTCCAGCCAAGCTTCCCGCCAGAGTGGGGGGTTGCCGTGGCCTGGGGAAGCTCTCAGAGGCGGCATGCCTTTGACGCTTCCCCCTGCCCATCCTGGGGGAGTAGATCTAGCACCTCGCCCAGGATGTGCATTGTTGCAGGCCCAGGAGAGCAGGGGCTCTCCTACCCAGGGGTCCAGCAATATGTCTGCTGTGTGGCAGCCTAGGCAGCCTCAGAATAGACGTGTATTGTAGGTTTAGGTTTCAGGGGGCCTCTCTAAGATGCCCTCTGTGGTGCTTTGTACATTAAATCACACACTGGCATCAGTGTGGATTTAATGTGCTGAGCAGTTTGATACCAAACGTCTCAGTCTTCAGTGCTGCCATTATGGTGCTGTGGAGTTCTTGTTTGACAAGCTCCCAGCACCATATACTCTTAGCTGGCAGCACTGCACTTACAGGACCCAGGGATGGACCTGGGTACTGTAGGGGCACAGGGCTCCTGCCTCTGTGCCCACACCACTGGCATAAGGCACCCAGATAGAGGGGTGGCTGATGTATGCCAGGGCAGTGTAGGTTGAGGGCATGGCACACAGGGATGTGTGCCATGTCGACTCTCTGTTTTGTCTTATATCCAGACACTCAGCCTGCAAGAGCAGTGTGTGTGTGTTAGGGTACAGGGCCTCTAAGGGTGGCACAATGATTGCTGCAGCCCTTAGGGGCCTTCCCTGGTCACAAGGCCCTGGGTACCATTTACCAGGGGCTGACATGTGGCCAGGGTTTGCCAATTTGGGTTTTGTCTGTTAGGCAGTTTTTAGGGAAGGAACACAGGTCCTGGGCACCTGATTGGCAGGGGCCCAGGGCACAACAAGGAAAAGTTCATTAGCTATAAGGCAAAAAGGGGGGGGGGGTTACTGCAACAGAAACCCACTTTCTTACATGTGTATGCAATGGCCACTCCGCAGTAGCAGGGGCCTGTGGCAGCCATGTTATTAGGAGAGAGCACCTGCACCTCAGCACTGTTTAGCAGTGGTAAAGCGCCCAGAGACCTAGGGCCAACAAAAGATGGCGGCAAAAATTAGGCGACAAGGGGAAAAAAACGGGGTAGACCACCCTAGGGCTGACAGGTCTAACACTCCTAAACATAAGTGGCCTGCTTTCATCACCAACTTTGAAACATACTGGAAGAAACACCAAACATTTATGGGCATTGACCCCTTCAATTGACAATAATAGCTTCACATGCAATTAGAGATACCTCTTCTTGCAATAGGTCTCCCCACTCTCCATCGGACCAGCAGAAATTTGTTTATGCTTTCTTTCCCATACGTACGCTGAGTCTGGAGACATAATAGCAGCCATTAGGGGCTCCACTTTTGTAATTGTTGTTCCTGGGCTGGTGTACAGGCCTCATCGGTGTCCAGTTTCCATTGCTGATCAAAGTACTCACTAAAAGGTCCAGTTCTTGCACTCTTCTGTTGGCAACATGGATGAAGTCGCTTTCAAAAGCCTTGTTAATGGAAGGCTCACCACTTAGCATCTTGTTGATGAGCGTGTTGTCAGTGGACTGATAGAGGAGTTTTAAATGATGATGTGGTACACGCTAGCTGAGACTGTCCTTTTGATGATGAAGGCCTGGTTGATGGAGTGCTTTTTGATGATTAAGCCATAGTTTTATGTGGCTTCAGAGATCTTGACGGAAGATGGTCTTGTTGGTGAGAGGCAACAAGTCTCTTGAGGGAGTATCCACATTATAGAGAGGAGGTCCTGGTTAGATCAACAGATTTCTCTTTTGGTCACCTGAAGAAGGTACATCCAAATATGTTTATTTTTTAATCTTTTTTGTCAGATGCAGGTGAAATCACCTCCCGCCAAGTCATTACAGACACTCTTCTCAGTCCAGGATATATGTGTGATAGACATATGATTCCTGGGTGTTGTAGACTTGTTTTGCTTATAATGAATTAATTAGACTAACACACCTGAAATCAGTGACTTATAGGTGAAAAGTCCAGGGCTACCCGCCCGCTAGATTACAACTAATTTGTAGTCTAGCAGACGGGCGGCGTAGCGGTTCCCATTACGGTGCCTATTAGATCCTATGGACTCCAACTTACCTCATACGCTGACGACACGCAGATCGTGTTATCGGTACAAAGAGGGTCCCAAGCCGATCTGACAGTAAGGTGTCATGACTGTCTGCAAGGTATAGCGAGTTGGATGGCTGCAAATTGCCTTAAACTTAATGCTGGAAAAACCGAGGTTATGATATTCGGAAATAATCCCAACATCTGGTCCCCAGCCATGTGGCCCGAGGTACTGGGAAAGATACCGGTGCCCACACCTAAAGCCAGGAATCTGGGGGTGATTATGGACCAGAAACTGGACTTCGGAAATCAGGTCAGTGGTGTAGCTTCATCCTGTTTCCACATTCTCAGGATTCTGAGGAAAGTTAAAACATTGCTCCCCACGGATGGGCTCCGGCTAGTTGTGTCGGCTCTCATCCTCTCGCGTCTTGACTACTGCAACAGTCTGTACCTTAACTTGCAAAAGAAACACCTGTACAGACTGCAGTTGGTACAGAACGCGGCAGCAAGACTATTGACAGGCACTCCTAAACATGTCTCAATCCGAGAAGGAATGAAGAAACTTCATTGGCTACCAATTCATAAACGCTCCCAATTTAAGGCCTTGTGTACAGTCTTCAAGGCATTAAAAGGCAATGGCCCGGAGTTTCTTAAGGCCTGTTTTAAGCAGCATGTGCCGGGGAGGGCACTGCGCTCTTTGGAGGGCAATCTAGTAGTGGTGCCTAGGATAAAAAAGGCCAGCTGGGGAGGAAAGTTGTTTTCATATGGTGCTGCTACTGCATGGAACGGTCTGCCGGCACATATGAGAAAAATGGAGGAACTTCTCTCTTTCAGAAAGGGCTTGAAGACTTGGTTGTTTAGGGATTAGACACTCGCTCTCCAGGGATGATCAGCTTCTCAGCGCCAGGACACCCTTGGGTATAAGCGCGCTTTATAAGCTCCTAATAATAATATTAGAAGGCTGCAGTGCCTTTTAAAAAAGCACCGCAATGGGAACTCCTCATGAAGTTCCTGCACGGCATGGACTTGTAAGTCCATTCTGTTCAGGAACCTATGTGCATGCACACAGGGGGGCATGCACATAGGTTCCTGGTGGAGCCAGCTGTTCTAGTGTGGTCCGATTGCCCGAGCCGTATTCGGGCGGACGGACCGTGGGTGTACCTGGATTCGCCACCGCCGCACCACCATCATTGTGGTGGCCGAGGACCGCCAGACTCGTAATCTGGCCCTAAGTGTCCATTTTTGAAACCTAAAAGTATTTTCATCTCAAAACATACTCACCTGAACACATTGATTCTGGTGCCTAAATATATATAAAGATATGTGTTACTTTTATAAATTGGTATGGATCTCCTTATCGAGCTGTGTGTGCAATTTTTTTTTTTTTCAAACAGATTTTTATTGTCAGTTGCACAATAAACGCAGGGCTCTGTACCCCAGAGGCCGCTGCAGCATCAAGTTATACATTGGCATGACCGCAATTGACCTTTTTATAAGCAAAACAAACACAATCTTTGACATTGAGTGTCGTTCCGGATATCTAACCCACTCACCCCAACTCCCCCCCCCCGAGTTGCGCAATTCCCACTGATGACCGCCCACCCACCAATAACCGAGGACCAAAAAGGAAAGAAACAGACAAACTACCCGAACTGATGAAAGACCATCCAACTCTTAGCACACACACACACCCCAGGCAACCCCCCCCCGCCCCCCAGGTATCAGACCCAACCACCCTATCACTACCCTCATTCCACTGGGATATCCTCTGTTACAGTCGGAGGCTCCAGCCACAGGCCTCTATAGTCCGCCCACCTCTTCCATATTTTATAATGCTAACGCGGACAGCTCCGGGCCACAAAGATGGGCTGCTCCAGCCCCATGCAGAAGTCCAGGCCATTTTTCCAGGCGGCCACTGAGGGAGCCCGCGTGTCCTTCCACATCTTGGCAACATCGCGTTTCGCCAACGTGAGGCCCAGCTGCATAAGATGCCTTTATAAATATTGCCCCCGATACCATCCATTACATGCAGCAGGGCTAGCTGTGGCATGCATGGGAGCAACCACCCCAGGACCTCAGACAGGCAAGAAAAAACTCCCCTCCAGAAACGATCCAGTGACGAGCATTGCCAGACCGTATGCAGGAATGTGCCCTCCGCCCCACCACACCGGAGGCATTCCGGGGAGGCAACCAGACCCGCCCGATACAGTCTAACTAAAGTATAGTAAACCCGTTGGAGGTACTTGAATTGGATGAGGCAGAGGCGCATCGCTATGGCTGCTCCCCGAGGAGCGGCTAGGACCTCCCTCCAATATTCTTCCTCCAACATACCCACATCCTCCTCCCACACCTTCCGTAGCTTGTCCAATGTAGGCACACTGTGGGTGACCAGGTACTGATATATCCGCAAGATATTTTTGGTTGCTAGGTCACCCATGAAGACCTTCTCCTCCAATGGGCTAAACTCGGGGATGGAGGCGAGACCCTCCAGGCTGGGGGAAAGCGCATGACGGAGCTGGAGGTACCGGTAAAACTGTGTCCAAGGCATGCAGAATTCTTCCTGCAGATCCCGGAACGATTTAAGAGACCCATTCCGCACTACATCACCCAGGGTGGAAATGCCGATGG
Source organism: Triturus cristatus (assembly GCF_964204655.1). Classification (NCBI taxonomy): domain Eukaryota; kingdom Metazoa; phylum Chordata; class Amphibia; order Caudata; family Salamandridae; genus Triturus; species Triturus cristatus. The sequence goes on along the minus strand of NC_140589.1, from coordinate 321,088,935 downwards.
CATCCCATCTGCTAAAACCCTGTAGGGCCGCCAGGTCAGGCAGGCGTCCGTTGTGCCACAGAGGAGTTTCCCCAGTCAGTGTATTCCACCACCCCATTCTTCTTAGAGACTGCCGCCAGATCTGGAAGACTACCTTTGACGCCAGCGGCAGTGCACCCCGCAGCGTCGCCGAGTAGATGATTGTGTGGAGAGTGTAACGCCCCATTAGGTGCCGCTCCAACGCATAAGCCGAGTCCCCTCTGTCCCCATACCACCACTCATTGAGGACTGACAGGTGTGAGGCCTGGTAGTATGAAAGAATATCTGAGGTCGCCAGATCTCCACAGTAGGTGGAGAGAAAGCATGTGCGCAACGCCACGCGCACCGCCCCCTGCCCCCAAAGGAACCGGCCCTGCACCGAATTCACCAGTTGGAACCAGCGAGGCGCGATCGGGTACGGGTGATTCTGTAATTGATAGAGCAAGCGGTGGAGCGCAACCATCTTAAAGATCGCCGATCTACCATATATAGTCAGTGGCATACGGGACCAAGTCGTAATGTTTGCACGGACGCGCTCCCACACCAGTGCCAAGTTCTGCTCCCACGATATCGCCGGCACCTCCGACAGGAAAACTCCCAGATATTTAAGTCCTCCCTCCGCTACCTGTAGCACATATGCCCACGTGCCCACTCTCACCCGAGGTCCCAAGACCCACAGTGTGGACTTGCGGAGGTACATATACAGCCTGGACGTTTCCCAGAAAATGTGCATTATCTCCAGTATGCGCGGCCCCGACCTGTCCAATGCGTTAAAAATAAGAGGACGTCATCCGCATATAATGCGATCCTGTCCGATAGTCCAGGGGCCCACTCAAATCCCTTCAACTGTGCATCTATACGCACCCAGGCCGCCAACGGCTCCATGGCGAGGGCGAAGAGATAGGGTACCACGTCGAATGGGAAAGCTGGACGAGACCGCTCCCGCCACGCAGACCGAAGCTGTCAGTTCGGTTTACAAGAGCATCACATACGACAGGAACCGTGGGCCGAGATTAAGCCGACGAAGGAGGGCGAACAGATAAACCCAGCTCAGGAAATCAAATGCCCTGTCCATTTCCACCAGTAGGAGCGCAGCATGCTCCCCCGTCTGTCACCGCTGCCAGTGCTACGTGTGCCCGCCGTATGTTGTGTCGCGTCGCCCTCTGGGGCATGAACCCGGCCTGGTCCGGGTGGACCAAAGCCGAAATGTGAGGCAGGAGGTGATTAGCCAGGACCTTGGCCAAAACTTTGGCCTCAACATTGAGGAGGGAAATAGGGCGGTATGAAGCTTGCTGTTCCGGGGGCCGACCAGGCTTATGGAACACCACCACCTCTGCATGTTGCCAGTCCGGTGAGAGCCGACCGGCCTCCCTGGCCTCCTGTACCACCACCCGATAATAAGATGCTAGTTGTAAGTTGTATCGACGATAGAACTCACTGGGGAACCCATTGGGTCCCGGTGCCTTCCCCGAATTGAGCTCACCTAGGGCCTTACCCAGTTCCTCCTCCGAGAGGGGGAGCTCCAGCTGCTTGCGCGTCTCGTCGGACACTGCTCTGGGCGGGAGATCCTCAATGAACTTGTCTACCGTTGCCTCCGGTAAACACTCCCGAGGGGCGTATAAGTCCACGTAGTAGGCGGCAAAACTCTCTGCTATGGTCATAGGGTCAATTATCGGCGCCCCCCTCTCATCCAGCACCCCTGGGATGACCTGGGGATAAAAAACACCCTGGCAGAGCCGATGTAGCATCTTGCTCGACTTGTCGCCCCACTGCTATGTGCCATACTTGGTGAGCCTCATCCATCAGGAGAGAGGCATATGACTTCCACGCCAGCAGTAGCTGTCGCACCTCCGGTCCGCCACCCGCCTCTCGGCTCAGATGCTCAAGCCCTTCCACCTCCGCCTCGGTCCTAACCAACTCATCTCGACGCTTTCTACGGGCCGCCACGCACCATGCAATGTCCACCCCTCGTAGAGTGGGCTTCAGTGCCTCCCAAAGTGTTACTGCACTGGGGACCGACCCCGCATTAGCGACAAAGTAGTCCGCAATCGCCTCCCTCATAAGCCTCTCTTAGTCAGCGTTCTGCAAGTTCCATACTGCTAGTTGCCAGCAAAATGGTTGCCACCCCCTACCTAACCGCAGCGCCACGAATACCGGTGAGTGGTCCGACAGCCCCCTAGGAAGGATCCCAGCAGATATTACCCGCGTTGCAATCGCCCGAGGGACGAAAACATAGTCTAACCGAGAGAAAGATTTATGGACCGCTGAGAAGTACGTAAATTCCCTCCTATCCCCATGTACGTGCCGCCAGGTGTCTACCCAATCGAGGCTCCTAACCAGAGAGTGCAATTTCGTGGCCTGAGTGCCACCCAGGCCCCCTTCTGCCCTGCTTCTGTCCCTACCCATATCCATAACATCATTCCAATCTCCACCCACCACTGCGGCCACGTCCGGCATGGCCGCCCAGAAGGAGAGCAACCGCTCCACCAAGGACCACTGTAAGAGGGAGGGGCGTATACACAGCCTAGTACAATAGAATCCTCCCCAATCTTTCCCCTTAGAAACAGGTACCGCCCCTGCCGGTCCAGCCACTGTTGTGCATGCACGTATGGGACCCTGCGATGTATTAAGACCGCTACTCCCCTAGAACCCTGCATGAACCCAGTGTGAAAGACCTGCTGGAAGCCATAACGCTGCATGCACAGGGCCTTGGAGCCCATCAGATGAGATTCCTGCAAGAAGAGGGTGTCAGCTCCAACCCTTTTCGCCTGACGCAGGACTGCTCCTTGCTTAATTTTATCCAGAACCCCACGCACATTCCAACTAACAATACGGAGGGTGCCCGGGGACACCCCAGCCTCTACGGTCCCACTAGCCATTGGGCGACAATCCTTGATGTAGCACGGACATGAGGTCCCAACCGCGGGTGTGCATGACCAGATGGGCACAGTGTAAAAGCACAACTCATACCCCTAACCAAACCATTTCCCCATAACTAACCCCCCTCCCCATACCTCAAGAACACTGAAGTACCTGTCGCGGCGGGGTTGGCTCCAGGCCCCCAACATGGGGGCACAGTCCGCTCCCAACTTGCAGCCCATGTCACCCAGGCCCACCCCCGACAAACCCTGAACAGGTGGGGATTCAGCCCTCCTAAGGGCTCCCTCTAGGCCCCTTAAAGCAAACAGTCACATTTAAAGAAGCACCCCGGCACCATCCTATTCACAAGAATCAAGGATCCAATGTCTGGGGCTGGGAGGCAGGGTCCTCCCGGGACAGGGCTCCACGGGAAACAGAGCGCCTCTGGGATCGCGATCTTCTATGCCCCCTCCGGCGCTGTCCACGAGAATTCTTTGACAGCCCCTCACTTAATGATGAGTCTGACTGCAGCCCAGGCGGCGTACTCACCCGCACCCGTACGGTTTCGTCGGTCCACTTAAAGACCTCTTCCGGAGAGTCAAAGAAGTGGGTGCGGAATTGAAAGACCACTCGCAAGCGGGCAGGGAATAGTAGAGCATACGGGAGATTAAGGTCTCTCAGTCAGGCCTTCGCCACCATGAACGATTGGCATTGTTGCTGCACGAGTCGTGTATAATCCGGGAACACCAGGATACGTTGATTTTTATAGAGCAAAGGTTCTTTGGCACGGGCCTGCTTCAGCACAGTGTCTCGGTCAAGGTAATTCAACAGTCTCGCAATCACCGGTCTTGGCGAGCCCCCACCGGGGGTTTCTGTAGGGCTCTGTGGGCCCGCTCCACGACGAAGCACCGGGACAGCGCATCCGGCGGGAGCCAACTTTCCAACCACTGCGTAAGGAAACGCTCCATATTGCCATTCTCACACCGCTCCGGGAAGCCAACAAAACGCAGGTTGTTCCTCCGGGCCCGCCCTTCAGCATCCTCGACCCGGAGCACCAAGCCCTTCTGGATGCTCTCCAATCCCTCCACCTTCTGCTTGAGAACCCCAACGTCATCTTCAACCCCTGAAATGCGGGTCTCTGCCTCCGTGATGCGAGACACCGCGTTCCGAAGATCTTGGCGCAGTAACATAACGTCTGCTCAAACGGCACCAATTTTGGCATCAAGCATATCCCGGGATTTGGTGATTGCCGCCATCAGGGCCGCGTTGTCTGGTACGGCATCTTGAGAAGTCCCAGCGGCCCAACCTGTCTCTCCCGGGCCAGTGAACTTGTCTATAGGCCCATGCTTCGTGGATCCACCACCACCACCCTTGTCCCTCATCATGACGGCTTTCAACGGACTCTCCGCACCTTCAGGCCAAGGTGGACTGGACGCCGGCACCAGAGCCTCCCCTGCGCAGGCACACTGCAGGTGGATCCGTCACCCGGCCCACGCCCAAGGGAAGGAAGGAAGGAAGGAAGAGAGGCGGGAAAGCACCCCCGGCCCGGGGCCCACAATCCACCGGTGTGAGCCTCAGTCCGCAAACTGACCCTGCATCAACCCGCCCGTCGAAGTCGCCGAGCACCAAGGCTGCGCGGCCCCACCAGTGACGCCGTCCGCCAGTGACGCCGTCCTCCGGACCCCAATCTGCTCGCTTGCGGTCCCAAGGGGCGCGACCTGGCGTGGCCGCCGATCACAGGCCCCGCCACCACAGTCAAAGCAGAGGCACTTTCACCAATACAGGCCAACCAACCTGCATTCACACCCAGGGCTCACACAGCAGCGAAGGTCCATCAAGATCCGCCGTCCTCACCCTGCGGCCGCGCTGTCCCTCCTGGTCTTGCTCTTGTCACTGGCCTGTCATGGGGCGCACCCGATGGAGCACCCTCCCGGCCCGGCGAATCTCTTTATCAGCCCAGGACTCCCCCAAGGCTAAACTACCACAGGGCCCAGTCGCCGACTCCACCCCGGGACCCCGAGGAGCAAGGAGTGACCAGGCAGCTCCCGTGGGGCCTCCCTAGCCCCGCCACCGCGGCCCGATGCAGCTGCCGATCCCCAAGCACAGGTAACAGCCCTGAAGGGGGGGGGCCTCCAGCTCTCCCTGCCGCCACCGCCGCACTGCAGCTACCAAATGTCTGGGAGGAGGGTCCCCCGCGCCCAGGGCCTCGGAAACCGGCCTCATTCTTGGGCACTGTGTGCAGGCACAGCAGAACCTCCCCGCTGGCCGGGGTGCCCCTCCTCCCCCTAGCTCCTCACCGGTGCCATCTGTTCAGTCCCCGCGAAAATTGCCGCCGCCACTGTGCCGTCTGAACCGCAAGCTGCCGCCGCATTCTCTCGAGGGCCGCTGCGCGGCTCGCGTCGCCTCCAGGGCTCGCCAGAATCGACTCCCCGGCTCTGCCTCCAAACACCAGGCCGTACCTCGTGAGCACATCAGCTTCCACGCTCCGCCGCCCCGGTCGCCGCCGCTGCTCAACAAACTGCCCTCTCCGGTGACTGGTACCGTAATGCTCCCTCCAGGACTTATCAAGGGTCTGAGGGAGCCAGGATGAACGTCGGATTTCTGTTGGGCTGGACGGAGCTGGCTAGCACACGTCCGCCATGTCGGTCCGTTAAGCCACGCCCCCCATGTGTGCAATTTTATTGACTGTGTATGTATGACTGTGTGTGCATTTGCAAATGTTTAACACTCCTCTCTGATAAGCCTAAGACTGCGTGACCACACTACCCCCTAAAAGAGAAGCTTGGGGTTGCTAGAGCAAGTCCCTGTCAACTTATAAGGGAATACCAGGACTCATTGCACAGTATACCTCTTTTTGGTTGGTTGGGTCTGGAATTGAAGCAATGGAACTCTGGTGGAAAAAGTTGAACAACTATGTGGAGAATTACTGTCACAGTATTAAAAATGCTACCCTCTAAGATACAAAATCGAATTTGAAGAACAAAATCCCCTTTGAGTCTAATTGATAAAAGACTCCAGAGTGCAACATTCCGCTATTAATTTCGAGAGCGAAAACGTTATCCAATTGAAACTAAATAGATCACCCGGACATTGGGAACAGTTTGCTTTTTAATTAAACAGATTATATCAGCTGGTTTATCTGTACTCCATCAAACAGTGGGAGTACCACTCACTGAAGTGTTGTTGCACCGGCAAGATTAAAGCCAAGCTTAAGGAGAAAATATCTTTACTTGTCCTGATGAAGGTGGTTTAATTGAGAACATACCACTGAAACGCGTCAATGCCTATTCTTTTCATTAGATTTGGACAATTCATCAGTGTAAAAAGGCAGGAAATTAAGACCCATGCTATCTGCTGTATATAATGGATCCGGATTAACGTATAAATGACAGAGTTTATTGTCTATGTTTGTTCTCCTTTAGGGATATCACATTTATTGTGAACTGTGTCTCTGGTAGCACAAGTTTGTTTTTTTTTTAAAGTTTTTTATATTTCCTTGTCATGATATAAATTGTACAACTAGACAGACTTTTATGATTAAAACAACATATATATTTTTTTTATAAATTGGCTTCATAAGTGCTTTAGTTTTTGGTTGGCTGGGTATCACTGATGTGTGAATGATACGGAATTGTCTTTGACCAAAGGGAAAACTTTTTTTCTAACTATACTATATAAAGAGTCAGCTTCCTACATACAGTGACTGGGAGCAGCAAAACCTCTGTAGTAGCTACCAACTTATTGGTTTGGGCTCATTAACCTCTTGCGTCCCTGGAGCTGGTTCCAGCGGATAAGTCGACTGATCCTTGGAGTCACTGCTGTGGGTGAAGCCTGGGAACCAACTTTTCCTCAACCAGTAGCCGCAGGCACAGTCCAAATCTCACTAGCCCAAAAGTGCTGCAGGTGCAGTACTCTCGAGGGTGCAGCCTTTCTTCGTGCAGTTTAAGGGGGGCAGGGCAATCCTTCTTCGGTCCTTTCTTCGATTCTAGCATGATCTAACAGGCAGGGTGCTAAGGGTGTCTCATTTATCCCAGGGAAGAGCCCCGTGGTGACCATGCTGTCACTAGCCAAGGAGCTACTGGGTCCCCTTCTTCCTAGTGATGTATTTCCTGCAATGTGTGGCATCTAGCTATCCCAGAGTGCCCCATTCTTGCCCCTTTCAAAATGTCCATACCCTTCCTTGTCTGTCAGGAGCACAGTAGCCTACCCTAGAGGTGTGACTTTAAGGGCGCTTCTAGTCCATGGGAAAACCGGTTTGGAGACGCGTTTTCCCTCTTTGGCTCTGTCTCCTTATTGTCTGCAGGAACAAAAGGCACCCTGCTCAGGAGTGTTGTTGCAGTCTGCCCTTCAAAGACGGCTTCCCCTTTGAAGCTTGACTTTTGGGCTAACACACGGAGTGGTCATCCTGGGAAAGAAGGTGACACTTTGCTCTTCTGCGTCTGCCTTTGTATCTGGGAGTCGTTCATACGTCTCCCCAGGTGGTCAGAACTCTGTCTGTGTGCCAGGGCATTTGTGAGGTCAATGAACTAGTTAGAGTGCAGAGTGGCAACTTTCTAAAAGTTGGTACTTGAATAGCTACTTTAAATTTGACCCGGCATCAGGTCAAAATTCATGCCATGATTAATTTAATACCTTACTTGACCCTTCTAGTTAGTCCCATTCACAGATTAGTCAGGCTGGGGTGCCAGCCGGTAACCCTGTGTTAGCCAATGGAGCTACTAACCTTTCCACAGCAAAACAATGAGTGTTGCTGTAAAGACATATGAAAATTGTATGCCCTACTTAATAATATATAGATCCCTGCCATAAGGCTCCATAGGCCTTTCTTAGGAGGGAATTATATATATCCTTAAGGGAAGTGGGGACTTTGGCATTAGTTGTCATGGCAAAGTCGAACTAACAGTGTAAACACTGCGGGGCTTATTTATGAGCCCCTTGTGCCGTTGGTGCGTCAAGTTGCGTTATTCACCGGCAGCGCCACCCTGCTTGGCTTTAAGTGTGCTCATAATTATCGCCCCATTTTACGCAACACGTTGCATGTAAGGGGCATGACATGGGTGTTGATGCATTTCCAGATTTACGAGCAATTGTAAACCTGCATATGCTTCAAAATGCTACGCCACCCGAGGGGTGGCGTAGCGAGGCGCAACGAGGAGAAATGTCTTCTCCTCGTTTTTTCCTCTTTCAATACGTGCTGCATTCTACAGCACACATTGGAAGGGGAAATCACTTCAAGTGATTGTTTTTGTGCAGGAAGGTGCCCCTTCCTGCACAAAAACAATCTCCCCATGATGCAGGCAACCTTGCACCATGGTACAAGGGTGTCTGCGCCGGCGGATGGCAGCAGTTTGTGCGCCAGCGCAGGGAAAGGCACAGAGATGCGACATGTTGCTTAAAAATGTTGTATCCCTGTGCCCCGAAACTAACGCAGCTTGGTGCAGCAAATTAACTTTCTGCACTGTGCAGCGTTACTTAAATAAATAAATCCCTGCACTTTCAGACTGCAGTGCTAGGCTGGGTTTGTCCTTGTCCCATTCAGGGTGGCACAAACAGTGTTGCAGTCCTGAGTGAACCCTCTACTTTACCTATGCCCTGGGTACCATATACTAGGGACTTATAGGTAAGTCAGTACCTGCCAATTGGGGGTATCCAATTTTACATAACGTTTGTAAAGGGTTAGAACAGTGGCAATGAGGTCTGTTTAGCAGGCCTCAGTGCTCTCTGAGTCGAAACACCTGCAGTTAGTAGTCCAAATGAGGGTAAAAAGTGTGGCAAGTGGATGGAACCTGCAAAAAGTCTTTTTTCCTTACAACTTGCATATGTTATTATGCTGCATTCCACTGGTGTCAATCATACTACTTCCTCATGTGCCTTCAACTTAAGCAGTACATTAACCACTATCCTGGCTCCAGCATGCCTAATTTGGATGTCTCTTTGACACTCTCCAGTAGACCAAATTTCATTTCTGCTTTCGTTGCATTTCCTGTAAATTTAATTTTGAACTCACCCCGATATTCTCCTGTTTTCACCCCATGTAATTTATCATAGCTAAACCTAGGTCCTAATACAGAGTTTTGCAGATAGATACTCTGCATCACAAACCTAACGGATATCCTGTCTGCCTTGTTACAAGTGCAGTAGAATATAATGCTCGTGTAATAAGGTGGACAGGCTATCCGTCTCGTTTGTGAGGGAGTACCCACCTGCCAAACTCTAGATCAAGTCCTTACTCCCCTCATGCTTGATTGTGACCATTCTTCTTACTTCCTTGTCTTTACAGCTTCCACAGTCTTCAAATTCCTTCTTTTTAGGCAACGTTCCCTGTATAATGTGATCCCCTCCCATTTCCTCAAGGCTTTAGATGGGATCACACTGATGGTGGTGCAAGGCGTGCATCTGAAAGCTCTCAATTCATGTACTGTTCAACCATTAATAACCCACTAGCTAATGCTTGTCATACACAATCTCCCACTATGCTTTTGGCATGCACAACCAACTTGTTTCTCTGAGGGTAATAAAAACATTTCTAATGTTCCATTCAGGGTGGAGTCTTGGTTAAACCTAACTGCTGATTAGTTCAACCTGACCTTTCACAGTTTACCTAAAATTAAATACATTGTCCAATTTAGGTCTCCACCGTACCTACCAAACACAGTTCCTGTTCTTGTGAGAAAGTGGCTCTGTATATACTGTTCCCAAATAGGTACAGTGTGCACAGAGTCCACAGTCCCCAGAGGTTTGGCAGAGGTTAAAGTTAGATATGACCTTACTCTCTAAAGTGGTAGCTTGGTCGAGCAGTAAGGCAGTATCAGAGGACAGTGTAAAGCATTTGTTGTACACACTCAGTCAGCAAATGGTCTCACACATTCAAGAACTGAACTCTAGGCCAATGGTTTATATAAAAAATATATGGTTGTTTTATTTTAGAACCAACAATAGGTATCAAAATATACTTTCTCAGAATGAGATGCTTTAGTTAAATACTTTTGCAATATGCAATTCACTTTTGTAAATACTGGTTACAGGTTGTTGCAATAGGCAACACAATTTCAAACACAATAATGCATTGAGCTCAATGGAAGTTTTAAGTTATTTGCCATAGATTACTTTCAGGATTACTTTTGTTACTCCAGGACTGGATCCTAGATTCAGTCCTGGGACAGTTCTTAGAAACAAGTGATAAAAGTTGACTTAGTTACTGTTGTGATTTTAGGCAATATTTTGCTCTTTTAAAAGTTGACAGAAGAAATTTCATAGAAAAACAGTCAATGATTCCCTATGGGAGAAAATTCAAGTTACAGGTATGGTATGTTCTCGTTACTTTTGTAATCCAGTACTGGGCTCCTAGGCTCAGTACTGGGACCTCAATCTAAAACAGATAAGCAACTACGTTTTCAAAGTTGGTACGATTTTTAAAGAATATTTGTAGTTTGCAAAAATCAACAGAAGAAATTTCACAGAAAAACAATCAATGATTTCTTATGGAAGAAAATTGGGTTAGTGGTAAGTACGGTTGCGAGTACTTTTCAGGGTCAGTGCTGGGCACCAAGATCCAACACTGGGATCTCTCCTAATAGCAGGTGAGTATTTTCGTTTTCGTTACTTGGTTGATTTTTGGTGAATATTTTAAGTTTTAGAAACTCCACACTTAGAAGAAATTTCAGAAGAAACCATTCAATGTTACCCTATGGAGGAAAATTGGGTTAACAGCTTTTGGGTAAGTACTCGACTGGCAGTGTTAAGGTTCTGGGCACAGACTCAGGGATCTCCCAGGGTCAGGTAAGTACAGTTGTTACACCCTCAGCGGCACAGGGGCAGTCGGGTGCAGAGTGAGTTAGGCCCAATGTTATCCCATGGGAGGCAGGGGGACCTTGGTTGGTGGCGGCTGACTAGCAGGCCACGTGGCTGTGGGAGCTGGGCTCCTGGTCACTTGCTCAGGGCAAATGAGGAAGTAGATAGGTGTAGAGGTTGCACTGCCAGGGCCACTCGGGCGGCTGGGTGCAAGGTGCTTTTGAGCCTTCGGGCGCTCAATGGATTTCAATGGGAAAGCTCCTGGTTGATCAAAGGCTGCAAGCTCGGGGACGAAGATTCTTCAGGTGCCACCACCACTTCGAGACTTAAGTTGGGTAGTGGGAGGATAGGTAGGTACCTAGGAGTTGGGCACAGGGGGCCGCAGGGTGCCGGGTGCAGGGGTGCCTTTTGGTGTCGGGAAATCTTACCCTCTGTTGATCGCAGTTGGGGGGGTTCCTGGTTCTCAGGCTGCAGGCGTCGTCAGGAGCGTCAAGGTGGGTCCTTGGGTGCCGGATTCGGGGTCACAGTCGCCGGGGGGACGTCCTCGGGGTCTTTGTCCACTCCGGCACAGGCCAGGCTTGACGGTTGCAGAGTGTGCAGGGTTCGCGGTTCCGGGCTGATGCCAGGGGTTAGAAACTTGCTTTGAGCAGAGCCACTGCTCATGGGAGTCCCAGATACTTAGAGTCACAAGGTAGCCAGGTCCTCCGGGGTTTGTGAGGTTTCTGGCCACAGGAGGTGCCAGGATTTAGCAGGAGCAGGTTCGAGGGTTGACAGGCCAGTTGGGCTGGGGCCAAAGAAGTTGGTGTCTTCCTCTTCTTAGCAGCTGCACGGCAGGTCTTCTTTCTTCTTTTTCTTCTTTGCTTTTTCGGAATCTGAGGAAGGAAGGTTCAGGGTGCCCCTACATACTAGATTTAGGGGTGTTACAGGTAGGTAAAGGGCAGGGACCAATGGGTCCCTGCCCTTGGGTGGGTACACCCCCTATCCTGCCACTCTCCTGTGGGAGTGGGGCAGTAGCCCAGGCCTGATTGGGCAGGGCTTCCCATCTTCAAGATGGCGAGAGCCCGGAGATGTGCTTCACCTCGCCTCCCCCACCTGAGTGGTGGTGTTGGTAGAGGCTGGCACATCTCCTGTCCTTACTTGGGGTTTCCAGCCAGTCTTCCCGCCAGAGTGGGGGTCAGAACCGGTGGGGACCAGTTGCTGGGTAGAGCAAGTGGCCTGGAGAAGCCCACTAAGGCAGCATGCCTTTGAAGCTTCCCCCTGCCCATCCTGGGGGAGGAGACCTAGCACCTCGCCCAGGATGTGCATTGTTGCAGGCCCAGGAGAGCGGGGGCTCTCCACCCAGGGCTCCAGCAACATGTCTGCTGTGTGGCAGCCTAGGCAGCCTCCCAGACCAGACGTGGATTGGGGGTTAGGTTTCAGGGGGCATCTCTAAGATGCCCTCTGTGGTGCTTGGTACATTAAATCTCACACTGGCATCAGTGTGGGTTTAATGTGCTGAGAAGTTTGATACCAAACTTCTCAGTCTTCAGTGTTGCCATTATGGTGCTGTGGAGTTCGTATTTGATGAGCTCTCAGCACCATGTACTTTTAAATGGCAGTACTGCACTTACAGTGCCCAGGAATGGACCTGGGAACTGTAGGGGCACAGGGCTCATGCTCCTGTGCCCACACCACTGGCAAAGGGCACCCAGCTAGAGGGGTGGCTGATGTATGCCAGGGCAGTGTAGGTGGTGGGCATGGCACACAGGGATGTGGGCCATGTCGACTCTTTGTTTTGTCTTGTACCCAGACACTCAGCCTGCAAGAGCAGCGTGTTTGTGTTAGGGTACAGGGCCTCTAAGGGTGGCACAATAAGTGCTGCAGCCCTTAGGGGCCTTCCCTGGTCACAAGGCCCTGGGTACCTAGGGTACCATTTACCAGGGGCTGACATGTGGCCAGGGTTTGCCAATTTGGGTTTTAGGTTTTTAGGGAAGGAACATAGGCCCTGGGCCCCTGATTGGCAGGAGTCCAGGGCACACTCAGTCAAAATACATTCAGCAATTCAGCAAAAAGTGGGTGCATACCAGGCAAGAAAGATGGCACTTTCTCACAGTTCTCCACATCTCCTTTGGCACCTATACACTCTGTATCCTCTTCCAGATGCTCCTACATGCCCTTCTTCCCTTTCCCTGTTGATAAACGGAAAAGGCAATCAATCTGCCTTTGTATTCTTAGCCCCTGTTACATATTTAACAGTGAAATCAGATTCTAAACGCTTTGTATAAAATAGATGTACTTGAATTCCCTTTGGGATTCTCATTGGGATTCTTCAAGATATACATCAAAGGTTTCTGATTAATTTTAGGGAATAATCAGTATCCAAATGTATTCTATGATTTTTTGCACTGCCTAAGTACATGCCTGGCATCTAAAACAAGGTGATGGATGGAATGCTTGTATTAATCCCTGCCACTGGCAGTCACATGAGGCCGCATCCAAATCTATCCTTTTTCACCACCATGCCACCTCGGTTTGGACACATATGCAAATCACACCTTTTTTTTACCTCAATCTATTGACTTTCCTTGTTTTATACATAGCAACAAAAACAATGACCAGCAACGTACTCACGTTCGAGGCATGTGGGCTGCTGAATTCATATCTGTGCATAGATCGCCGCCTAGTGTTGGGTCCGGATGTTTGCACGTTGTTGTCCTGGAAGAGTCTTCGAAGTATCACGAGATAGGTGACTCCTCCCCTGGACCACAGTGCGCATGGGCATCCTCTCCATCATTAGATTGTTTTTTTCCGCCATTGGGTTCGGATGTGCTTATCTTAGCTCAAGTTAGGAAAATTCAGTTTAAGGCCAAAAGGCCTTTAGTTTTCGTCGGTACTGTTCCCGCTCGGTATCGACTACTTTCTTTACTAATTTAGAACCTTCTTCCAGCCTTTCGGATCAGTTTGGTCCGAACATCGAACTTACATCAAAGATGGAATCAAGGACTCCATTCAAACGGTGTCCTTTATGCCACGCAAAATACCCACACATCGACGTCCACCCGGTATGCAACAAATGTCTCTCACCGGATCACGATGAGTCGAAATGTATGGCCTGTGCCCGATTCCGATGGAAGAAGACTCTCCGGAATCGACGGGCGGCGAGATTAGAAGCGCAGCAATCGGCGCCTGCCCCGGCCAACATCTTCAGCACCGAGGACGAGGACGCAGAGAGCGTGGAAGAAGTAAACTCCAGCCCCGCTTCCGAACACGATTCCCGATCGGAAGACGACGATGAAGTGCTTTTTCAAAGGGAAGAAGTCATCGACGAGGTAGGAGACTACGATGAGGCCTTTGGGGCCGAAGAAGATAGCTCTAGCGAGGAGACAGGCCCACCCGTCCATACGGAGGCCGTCAAAGTGCGTCATTCTAAGGCTCAGGTCGAGGGATCGCCTCCGGGCCTTACCCGAGATCAATCTCAAAGTTCTTCGGCCCCGCCTTCGGGCCCGGCCTCGAACATCCCGCACGAGCCATTCTTAACGAAGACGACTGGATTCCCTTCAACGAAACCGAAACCAATCGTCGCACCAGTTCCACCGAAACCAAAAGTGAAACTGGCTATAATCGGCTCGAAGGCCTCGAAGCCCTCCACTCCTTCGACGCCAGCAAAGGCCATCGGCCCCGAACGCAGTAAAAGGGATTTCGGCGCCGAACTCACTGCAGCGGATACCGGTACCGACCCGAAGAAAAAGGCCCTCGGTCCCCCCAAAGCGTCTCGGCCTCTCGCACCGAAGCCGTCGGCCCCGACCACCAAAGTCAAAATGGCCGCTCCATCTGCGTCCACGTCGAAGACAGCGACACACGCCAAGTCGTCGACTCCAACGACCGTTGATACCTGTCCTCGGATCGATGACCCCATGGCTCCAAAGCAGTCGACGCCTACCTCCACGGTGCCGACCGGCTCCAAAGGGCCTTCTGCGTTCTCAGTGCAACAAGTCGCGGCGTCGTTGCAACGCATCAGGGAACGGGCAGCCCTCCGATCCACATCGGGCCCCGACACGCACAAGGCTCCGGAAGCACCCTCTGTGCCAACCAACAGCACTTTTGGCTTGCCGCCGTCCATGGCGCCGAAGATGTTCGAGATCCGAACACGTGTCCGCCAGACACAGTCCCCGTCTACTGGACACACAGATTCTGAGCCTTCACAGCCACAATTCATCGACGCCGACACTGGTAAACTGATGCTCCGCAAGCGAAAAATCACACCAGAGAGGGGATTAGACTCCTACAGAATACCTCTCAAGCACAAATTGCCAGCGGGGTCGGAACCATTTCTGTATGAATGATTACAATCCTCCTATCAGGATCCCCAGTCCTTTTCTCCTACGCCTTCAGAGCCGGATGCAGTTGAGGACTACATGGGAGATGATACCACCTCCCCTGGAGATGTCGATCCTGATGAGCATCTACAGGACCCAGATCAGGCATGGGATGACCCTACAGACCAGGGTACCGCGCCAGATACCCAGGACACGCAGCTTTACAGCGCCAAGACATCTCCCACAGAGGACACTGCTGCCTTCAATGCCCTCATAGAACGAGCTGCCGCCAATCATGGAGTAGAACTCCATTCTGACACTGTTGAAGAAGACTTCTTAATGGACACTTTCGCCTCCTCCGAAAGAACTGTCAAAACTCTGCCCATGTTAAAAGGAGTTCTCAAACCTGCGAAGGACATTTTCAAAGAAACAACCAGGGCACGGGTGCTAAACCCCAGGATTGAAAAAAAATACAAGCCTGCGCCCGGAGACCCTATGTACATTAGAGGTCAGTTACCTCTGGACTCCATGGTGGTTGCTAACGCTCGCAAACGAGCCCATTCACAGACAACAGGTGATGCTCCTCCCCCAGACAAGGAGTCCAAAGTGCTGGAGACATCGGGCAAAAGAATTGCAGCGCAAGCAGCAAACATCTGGCGCATTGCCAACACACAGGCTCTCCTGGCCCGTTATGATCGTTCACACTACGACACGCTAGAATCACTTCTCCAGCATTTGCCAGACGAATACAAATAGGCAGCGGAGCTCCTCATCAGAGAGGGACAACTCCTTACCAATGCATCCATCAAGTGCGCCCTGGATGCTGCCGACACAGCAGCAAGGGCAATCAACACCAGCGTCATGTTAAGACGACACGCATGGTTGAGAATCTCAGGATTCAAGCCGGAGATTCAAAACAACATCCTAAATCAGCCAGTCAACCCCGACTACTTATTCGGACCTGAAGTTGACACTACCCTAGAAAAAATTAAAAAAGACACTGACACTGCGAAATCAATGGGGGCTCTGCAGACTCAGCAATTTCGTAGTGGCTCCTTTCGTTGCCCCGGGAATAGAGGAGCAGCTAGAGGCCAGGGGTCACAGCAGCAATACACTAAAGGGGGCACACAGAGTACCTACGATAAAACCAACAGAGGTGGATATCGTGGCTCCAGCACCAAGGGCAGGGGACGTGGTTACGACAACACCAGATCCTCCCCCAAAAACAAACAGTGACGCCCGCTCCCTTCCCCCCGACCACATAACACCTGTCGGGGGGAGACTCCAGCGGTTCCTGTCCACGTGGAAAACCATCACCACAGACAGGTGGGTCAGGGACATTATCCAGCACGGTTACTGTCTCGAATTAACCTCCACTCCACCCAACATACCGCCAAAGCACCGTCCTATGTCTGTAGAGCACTTAGCATTATTGCAGCAGGAAGTGCTAAGTATGCTGCAAAAAGGTGCAATAGAGGTCGTGCCCGTCAACCAGCAGGGGACAGGGGTGTACTCTCTGTACTTCTTAATCCCAAAAAAGGACGGGTCACTCAGACCTATACTAGACCTGAGACCCCTCAACCACTACATTCTCTCAGAGCATTTCCATATGCTCACCCTACAGCAGGTTCTCCCGCTGCTCAGCCAGGGAGACTTCCTAGCCACACTAGACCTCAAAGATGCGTATTTCCACATACCCATACACCCATCACACAGGAAATATCTCAGGTTCACTATTCAGGAACATCATTATCAATTCAAAGTTCTCCCCTTCGGAGTGACAACAGCACCCAGGGTTTTCACCAAGTGCCTAGCTACAGTGGCTGCACATCTACGGAGACAACACATTCACGTCTACCCTTACCTGGACGACTGGCTTGTTCAGGCAAAGTCAGCCCAGCAATGTGCCAGCCACATGTCCCTCACCATTCACCTTCTTCACAGTCTGGGATTCTCATTACCCAAAATCACATCTCCAACCCGCTCACGTACGACAGTACCTGGGCGCGACCATAGACACTCTGGCAGCCACAGCTCAGCCAAATTTGGTGAGGATCAACAGCATGCAACTGCTGATCGCAAAGTTCAAACCTCAACACTCCCTTCCAGCGCGAGTGTTCATGCAGCTAATAGGCATGATGGCCTCCTGCATTTTCATAGTCCCGCACGCGAGACTGCATATGCGCCCGCTTCAGGAGTGCTTGGCACGTCAATGGTATCAGGCTCACGGGCAATTAAAAGACCTAGTGTTGGGGAGCGGTCGGGCATCCAACTCGCTGCATTGGTGGAATCCACAAAACCTTTGCAAGGGCCGACCGTTCCAAGAGCCTGTTCCACAAATAATACTGACAGCGGACGCATCTCTCCAGGGTTGGGGAGCTCATGTACTCACTTACACAGTGCAGGGACTATGGACGACACAGCAAAAGAAGATGCACATCAACCTTCTGGAACTGATGGCAATCTTCCTAGCCATGAAGGCATTCAAAGTACACTTGTGCAACAAAGTCATGTTGATCCGGACGGACAACATGACTGCCATGTACTACATACAGAAGCAGGGAGGAACACACTCTCCACAGTTGTCTCATCTGGCTCAGAGCATGTGGAAGTGGGCCATTCAGAGGAACATCTTCCTCATGGCGGAACACCTCCCCGGCAAGGACAACCAGATGGTGGATCTGCTCAGCAGACACAGCCACCAGATGCACGAGTGGGAGCTACATCCGTCAGTTCTCCAACCGTACTTCCAACAGTGGGGTCATCCAGAGATAGACCTATTCGCCACAAACGAAAACGCAAAATGCCAAAGCTTTGCCGCCAGGTTCCCACATCCACAGTCACAGGGCAATGCGATATGGATGAACTGGTCCGGCAAATTTGCGTACGCTTTTCCCCCAGCGCCACTAATACCTCTAGTGGCACGCAAACTGCGACAACACTCACTGACACTCATCCTAGTTGCTCCCACATGGGCGCGCCAACCATGGTACACCACCTTTTTAGAACTTTCCGTGGTGCCGCATCAACGGCTGCGGATCAAACCCGCACTCTTAACGCAGAACCATGGCGAGATTCAGCACCCAGATCCGCAACAGCTGAACCTGGCAATCTGGCTCCTGAGGTCTTAGAGTTTGGCTATGTAAACCTGCCACCTGACTGTATGGATATCATCAGGGAGGCCAGGAGACCCACTACCAGAGCTTGCTATGCGGCTAAATGGAAATGGTTTGTCATTTACTGCAACAACAATGACATTGACCCGCTGGACGCATCCATTCAGAACATCATCTGTTACCTCCTACACCTATACCGATGCAATCTGGCATACAACTCAATACGTATCCATTTAACCGCGGTAGCAGCCTATCTCCAAAATAGGCAGCACCTCTCTTTATTCAGAGTACATGCCATCAAAGCCTTCTTGGAGGGACTCAAACGAGTAATTCCCCCAAGACACCTACCGGCACCGGTGTGGAACCCCAATCTGGTCCTCACCAGATTAATGGGTCCACCCTTTGAACCTCTTCATTCATGAGAGATTCAATTCCTCACCTGGAAAGTAGCTTTCTTAGTGGCAATCACTTCATTAAGAAGAGTTAGTGAACTCCAGGCACTAACCATTCAAGAGCCATTCATACAGGTTCACGCAAACAGGGTGGTACTACGTACCAACCCCAAATTCATGCCCAAAGTCATATCGCAGTTCCACATGAATCAAACTATTGAACTGCCTGTTTTCTTTCAAAATCCACAAAATGTAGCAGAGAGTTTGTCATTTATTGCAACAACAATGACATTAACCCGCTAGACGCATCCATTCAAAATATAATCTGTTACCTCTTACACCTATACCGATGCAATCTGGCAAACACCTCAATACGTATCCATTTGACCGCAATAGCAGCCTATCTCCAGAACAGGCAGCACCTCTCTTTATTCAGAGTGCCTGCCATCAAAGCTTTCTTGGAGGGACTTAAACGAGTAATTCCCCCAAGACACCCACCAGCACCGGTGTGGAACCTCAACTTGGTCCTCACCCGACTGATGGGTCCACCCTTCGAACCTCTCCACTCATGTGAGATTCAATTCCTCATGTGGAAAGTAGCTTTCCTAGTGGCAATCACTTCGTTAAGAAGAGTTAGTGAACTCCAGGCACTAACCATTCAAGAGCCATTCATACAGGTTCACGCAAACAGGGTCGTACTACGTACCAACCCCAAATTCATGCCTAAAGTAATATCGCAGTTCCACATGAATCAAACTATTGAACTGCCTGTTTTCTTTCAAAATCCACAGAATGTAGCAGAGAGAATGCTCCATACACTAGATGTCAAGAGAGCCCTCATGTACTTTATAGACAGAACGAAGGTCTTTAGGAAGACTAAACAACTTTTCGTTGCCTTTTCTCCACAGCACAAGGGCAACGCCATTTCCAAAGCAGGTATAGCCAGATGGATCGTTAAATGTATTCAAATTTGCTATCAAAAGGCTAAACGCACATTAACGATTCCCCCACGAGCCCACTCAACACGAAAGTTAGGGGCGTCCATGGCTTTCCTAGGAAACATTCCTTTACAGGAAATATGTAGAGCAGCCACAAGGTCCACTATACATACATTTACCAAACACTACTGTGTAGATGTACACTCAAAACAGCAGGCAGCTGTAGGACAGGCTGTTCTCAAAACTCTTTTTCAGACTGCTGCAGCCGGCACGGGTAGCCGCCGCTAATGGAGGAACTGCTATGTATTCTATGCACAGATATGAATTCAGCAGCCCACATGCCTCGAACTGAATATGCTACTTACCAGTATGCATCTGTTCTTGGCATGTAGGGCTGCTGACATTCATATCTCCCACCCCCCTCCCCGGCGCCTGTCGCGGCTGCAGCTCTCAGAATTACTGTATAGCATGGTCATCACTTACTGTATCTACTCCATCACTGCCACAATGGCGAAAAACAATCTAAGGATGGAGAGGATGCCCATGCGCACTGTGGTCCAGGGGAGGAGTCACCTATCTCGTGATACTTCGAAGACTCTTCCAGGACAACAACGTGCAAACATCCGGACCCAACACTAGGCGGCGATCTATGCACAGATATGAATGTCAGCAGCCCTACATGCCAAGAACAGATGCATACTGGTAAGTAGCATATTCAATATGTTGCCTCAGCTGCTTTGTAGCAACATTCAGAAAAGTAGGCAGAAAACATGTAGCAACACATTAACAGCACTCCAGGTGGACAACATCCAATCGGATCTACAATGGTACACAACAGCTTCCTCTGATAGGAACAAGAAAATGAGTGGAAGGAGGGAAGCAATTAGTCCGTATCGGCTCAGAGGGCCCTCTCAGTGTCCCCAGGGAGCGTTCAGTCAGAGATGGCAACACTACTCTTCCAAGGTGCCCAGATGCACTCATGCTGAGGCGAAACCCCACATGCTTTGTGTAGGAAGCTGGGTTTCTGTTGCAGTAACCCCCCCCCCCCACTTTTTGCCAGATTTCTGATGCACTTTGACTTGATGTGGCCTGTGTTCTTTCCCAAAACTGTACCTTTGTACCCCCAATTGGCACCTCTCTGGCCACATGTAAGTCCCTTGTAAAAGGTACCATGGGTGCCAAGAGCACTGTGACCAGAGAAGGCCTTTAATGGCTGCACCACATATTGTGCCATCCTTAGAGGTCCTATACCTTAACACCCACACACTGCCATTTCAGGCTGCAAGTTTAAGTGCAGAGAAAAGTGAACAGTTGACATGGCACGCATACCTGTGTCCCGTGCCTGCAACCCACTGCCTATGATATAGGTAAAACACCCCTTTATCTGAATGCACTATACCACTAGTGAGGATACAGTTGCATGAGCACTGTATCCGTACATTCTTAGACATTGTAAGTGCAGGAAAGACATAAAGAGTATATTGTCTGAGAGTTTGTCATAACAAACTCCACAGCACCATAATGGCTTTACTATATTCTGGGAAGTTTGGTATCAAACTTCTCAGCATAATAAACCTACATTGATGCCAGTATGGGATTTATTATAAAATGCACTCAGAAGGCATCTGAGAGATGCCCCCTGAAAAACAACCAGCCTCTGGTGGGTTCCCTGAGTGGTAAGCACCAGTCTGCCAGCACAAGACATGTTTCTGGACCCCTGGGTTGGTTGTCTTTGCTCCCCGAACCCAGAAACAAAGCCTTTCCTGGGAGGAGGTGTTCACACCTCTCCCAGGTCAGAAAGAGCCATCTGTGGCAGGGGAGCTTCAAAGGCCTTGCTGCCTTTGTAACGCGCCCCCCAGCCTCTCCTGCTATCAGGAGCAGGCCCCCTTCCTCTCTCCCCTCCTTATCGGGGGAAGACTGGCGGGCAAAATTACAACAGCCCAGAAGGTGTGCCCTCCACTTCCAACCCCACCCCTCAGATGGGAGAGGCGAGGTGAAGCCCACTTTTCAGTGCCCGCCATCTTGGAGATGGCAGGTACTCTGCAGCCAGGGTTAGGGATTGTGCCCACTCCCCTACTAGGGGTGAGCACACCAATGGTGTAGTCACTCTAAGGTCAGCAGCCCATTGGCTACAGACCTTGAGACCTCTAAAATACCCCCTAAATACAGTATTTAGTGGGCAGCCCTGAACCAAGAAGACCGATTCCTTCAACTTACAAAGCAGCAGGATGAAAGAAGACGCCCAGCAGAGGAGACTGCAGAGAAGAATTGACTTGGCCCCAGCACTACCGGCACTTCTGCAGTTTCCAGAGATCCTGTGCCAAAAGTCACCTTGTCCTGCAGCCAGCAATGTCCAGAACCCCTGGGAGTACTGACTACCTTCAACAAAGACTGGATCTCTTGTGAACAGCAGCTCTGTTCAAAAGGAACTCCCAAGACAGACTTTGAGCCTGCTGAGGACAAAGAAAACTGACTCCTCGAACCACCACTGCACCCGTCATCTATGTCTTGAGCTCAAGTGGCCCACCGGTTCCAGAAAGATCCCCCAGGGCTGCAGAGTACGAGTCCATTGTGGGTTGACCCCTCCAGGACTCCCCAACGTCGCTTGTAGCCTGTGCACGGAGACCCCTGTAATGATGTAACATGGCTCCATGCCAGAACACTAGGCATGGAACCAGCTTGTTTCTGCGGCCTCTGTATTCCAGAGGATTATGGAAGATCTTTTTAAAGGAATTTCAGGCGTAAAGTGCTACCAGGATGATGTATTAATATGTGGGAGAGACGTGAGAGAACATGATGAGAGGGTACATGCTGTGCTTAAAAGGATGCTTGATGCTGGGTTATCTCTTAGGCGAAGCAAATGTAAATTTGGAGTCACTGAACTGGACTATTTGGGTCATCATATTTCACGGCAGGGGGTAAGTCCAAAAAAGGATTTGGTGGACACTATTGAAATGTTAAAAGAACCGTGTACAAAAGATGAGGTTTCTTCATTCTTAGGTATGGCAGAATTTTATAACAAATTTATACGAAATTTTGCAGATAAGACAGTAAATCTAAGGAAGTTGATGTGTAAGAATGCAGAGTTTGTTTGGACGGAAGAGTGTGGTGCTGAGTTTAAACAAGTAAAAAATGATCTCAGGAATGCACCAAACTTACAAGCTTTTGTACCTGGGAATCCCACTTTCATTGTTACTGATGCGAGTATAAAGGGGCTGGGTGCTCTTCTCTTTCAGATCAGGAAGGGCCAAGAGGCGCTAATAGCTTGTGCTTCAAGATGTTTGAAAGGTGCGGAGATAGGTTATTCTGTTATAGAGAAGGAAGCGTTGGCAATTTTCTGGGCCATAAACAAGTTCAGAAAGTTCGTGTGGGGATCTTCTTTCGTTGTCAGGTCTGATCATAAACCCCTGAAAGAAATTTTTGAGAAGAAGGGTTTGGACTCAATTTCCTCGAGGATCAGGAGATGGGTCATTTCCTTACAGGAGTATAACTTCATGTTTGAATACATTCCAGGAAAGGCAAATGTAACGGCAGACTGTCTGTCGAGATTGGTGGAGGTGGTAGAGAATGATAAATCTCAGGATGAAAATGATCAGTGTGATGCTGAGTGTGGCATAAGAGTTTGTGACGTTACGCTGGGGGCTGTAAAGGAAGATGAATGGAGGGATGAGTTGAAAAAGGATAGTGAATTGTGTTCTGTGATGTCTCTTTTGGAACAGCATAAGTCTCGAAGTCTGGTTAAACCTTGGTCCTTAGTTGCGAATGAGTTAGCTGTTGTTGATGGGGTTCTAATGAGGGGCACAAGAATGATTCCCCCATTGAGTTTGAGAGAAGTCATCGTGAACATGGCTCATGAAGGGCATATGGGCATTTCTAAAACCAAAGAGCGCATCCGACAGGATTTCTGGTGGCCTGGATTAGATTTGATGGTGGAACGTACTGTTAGGGAGTGTACGCCTTGTCAAGCTAGTGATAAGGTGCTCAAACCAAGATATTCACCTATGGTTTGTAGAAGTTTACCAAAAAGTCCATGGGATGAGTTAGCTATCGATATTGTGGGACCATTGCATGGAGAACATCAGACTCCTTACCTGTTGGTGTTGCTGGATTTGTATTCACGATGGGTGGAGGTGAGTTTGGTGAGAGAGATCACTTCTCTTTCTGTGATCAGTTTTTTAGAATCTGTGTTCAAACGAGAGAGTTTTCCTAACTCTATTCTTTCTGACAATGGTCCGCATTTCTGTTCTGCTCAGATGGAGGAGTATTTTGTAAAATGTGGAATTGAACATAAAAAAATTGCATTATATCATCCAGAGGCAAATGGTGCTTTGGAGAGATTTAACAGGACTTTAAAGGAGAGTATACAATTAGCAAAGGTAAACTGTTTAGATTGGAGAAAAGAACTGCAGTGTCGTATAACAGCCTACAGGTACACTCCTCATGCATCAACGGGGAAGACTCCTTTTGAACTGCTCAGGGGAAGGTCTCCAAATACTTGTTTGTGTCCTGGCTGGATGGTTGCTGGGAAGGGTTTGAAAAACAATGGTATTGGGGAATGGAGAGACAAAGAAGTGTCTCTGCAAAACAAAAGGAAGATTTATGTTGATAGAAGGAATAATGCGAAAGTTACAAATTTTGAGGTTGGAGATAAAGTAAAGGTCAGAGCTCCTGTTGGGTGTCAAAATTGGTCAAAATATACCTCTCCAAAAACTATCATTAAGCTGTTTAAAAATGCTGTCAAGACGGATGATGGTCGCATCTGGAATCATAGTCGTGTAGCACATTTTCGGGGGTGTGGTGTGGCCGACAGGAGGGATGATACTTCTTATCGTTTTCCCTCAGACATTGATGTAAGGTCTGATAGTACTTGTAGGGGTGTCAGAACACGCAGGTTTCCTTTGCATTCACGTGATTTTGTGTAGTTCTTTCTACCTTCTTTTTCTTGTTGTTCAAATGTGTTTATTGTTCTCATGTTACTTTTGTTCTAATGTAAAGAGGAAGAAGTGTAATGATGTAACATGGCTCCATGCCAGAACACTAGGCATGGAACCAGCTTGTTCTGAGGTTCTGTCATGTGAGGGTTCTATGATGACAGTTGATATGCTGGCTGTTGGTTGAGGCTGTAATAAATACCTCTTACCACATATCTTCATCTGGTGTGGATTTACTTTATTACAACCCCCACAACCACAAGTGGCCCGGTAAGGTGAAATCCGACCTCAAAAGATACTCCTGCATCCAGCCGCCCTGCGCCCTGGAGATGAGAACCCGAGGTGCACCTACATCTCCGAGCCCTCCAGGGCTTATTGGCCCTGGCCACTACCTCGATGTATTGAGAATCTTATCCTCAGATACTCGCAGAGTAATAGTTTTCGGTTTGGCCAAATATTGGCATGATTTATCGATCAAACGCTCAAAATGTATTATGTGAAATCTTTTTATTGTATTTTTATCTGTATATCTGTAATATTTGTATCTGTTTTATGGCTTTTATCCTTTTATCCATCTTAACTTGCCTTTTCTTTTGTCCATGTACTTTTAACATCTTTGTGATCGAAATAAAGTTTTTGATTGATTGATGAAGACATCAAAATAGTGTGCCACTCCACTATTTAAGGTGCCTGTATATTTATAACTTCCATTCTGTGTAGATTTCCCAGTGGCGCATGACCCTTTGGTATAGGGAAAGGAAAAGTGAGCAGCAAATTGAATCAGTGTTATCTTGGGAACTGTAAAGTCTAGAACAACGGTTCAAAAGGATCCCGTTTCCTATAATTGAACTGGGCCCCCGTGTTGGGAGGGTTAAGACCAACTAAAGTCTATGAAACCTGTTCTCCAGGATAATTAATTGCAGGTTGACTTGTTTTGCCTCTAAACTCCAGAAGTGCTGAATAAATTACTTTGCAACTGACTGTGTCCCTTTGTATTTTCAATAAATTCTGCAGGACTGAGGCCTTTTAGAGCTAGCTGTCAGTCACCTGATTGTGATCTTGTATGTGTTTGTGTTTAACTGCTGATAAGGAATCTAATCGATCCATGCATGCTCATACTTTCCATTTGTGTATATTGTAAGAAAGGGGCTCTGTATATACTGTTCCCAAATAGGTTCAGCATGCACAGAGTCCACAGCCCCCAGAGGTTTGGCAGAGGCTAAAGTTAGATATAACCTTACTCTCTAAAGTGGTAGCTTGGTCGAGCAGTAAGGCAGTATCAGAGGACAGTGTAAAGCATTTGTTGTACACATTCAGTCAGCAAATGGTCTCACACACTCAAGAACTGAACTCTAGGCCAACGGTTTGTATATAAAAATATATGCTTGTTTTATTTTAGAACCAACAATAGGTATCAAAATATACTTTCTCAGAATGAGATGCTTTAGATAAATACTTTCAATAGGCAACACAATTTCAAACACAATTATACATTGAGCTCAATTGGAATTTCTAGTTAAATGCAATAGATTACTTTTTGGATTACTTTTCTTACCACAGGACTGGATCCTAGATTCAGTCCTGGGATATCTCCTGTAAACAGTTGAGTGAAAACTTTTTGGTTACAGTTGTGATTTTTAAGGAGTATTATTGTATTTTAAAAGTTGAAAGAAACTTTTTCACATAGAATCACCAATGTTATCCTATAGGAGAAAATTCACTTAGCAAGTAAGTAGGATTATCGTTACTTTTTCTTACTCAGTGTTGGATCCTGGATCCAGCACTGGTGCATCTCCTGTAAACAGTTGAAAGAATGCGTTTTTGTTATACACGCGATTTTTAACGAATATTTGTAGGTTTGCTAAATCTACACTTAGAAGAATTTCTGGCAAAAACCAGGCAATGTTATCCTATGGAGGAAAATCAAGTTAGCGGTAAGTACGGTTGTAATTAATTTGCAGGGTCAGTGCTGGGCACCAAGATCCAGCACTGGGATCTCTCCTGATAACAGATGAGTAAATTCGGCTGATTTTAGAAGAAAATTTTTAATTTTCAAAACTTGACACTTAGAAGAATTTCCATGTTAAACCAGTCAATGTTACCCTATGGAAGAAAAGTGAGTTATCTGCTTTTGGGTAAGTACTCAACTGGCAGAGTTAAGGTTCTGGGCATAGACTCAGGGGTCTCCCAGGGTCAGGTAGGTATAGTTGTTACACCCTCAGCGGCACAGGGGCTGCCGGGTGCAGAGAGAGTTAGGCCCAATGTTATCCTATGGGAGGCAGGGGGCCCTTGGTTGGTGGCTGCTGGCTAGCAGGCCACGCGGCTGTGGGAACTGGGCTCCTGGTCACTTACTCAGGGCAAGTGGGGAAGTAGATTAGAGTAGACGTTGCACTGCCAGGGGCACTCGGGCGGCTGGGTGCAGTGTGCTTTTGAGCCGTCGGGCGCTCAATGGATTTCAATGGAGAAGCTCACGGACGAACAAAGGCTGCAAGCTTGGGGCCGAAGATTCTTCAGGTGCGACTACCACTTCGAGAGGTAAGTTGGGTAGTTGGCGGATAGGTAGGCACCCAGAAGTTGGGCACAGGGGGCCGCAGGGCGCCGGGTGCAGGGGTGCATTTTGGTGTCGGGATATCTTACCCTCTGCTGGTCGCAGTTGGAGGGGTTCTGAGGCTGCAGGCGTCATCAGGAGCGTCGAGGTGGGTCCTTGGGTGCCGGATTCTTGGTCACAGTCGCCGGGGGGACGTCCTCTTGGTGTTTGTCCACTCATGCACAGGCCAGGCTTGGCGGGTGCAGAGTGTGCAGGGTTCGCGGTTCCTGGCTGATGCCAGGGCTCAGTTGCTTGCTTTGAGCAGTGCCACTGCTTGTGGGAGTCACAGTTAGTTAGAGTCACAAGGCAGTCAGGTCTTCCGGGGTTTTTGAGGTTGCTGACAACTGGAGACGCCGGGGTTTAGCAGGAGCAGGTTCGAGGGTCGACAGGCCGGTAGGGCTGGGGCCAAATCAGTTTGTATCTTCCTCTTGTTAGCAGCTGCATGGCAGGTCTTCTTGTTACTTGATCTTCTTTCTTGTTTTGGAATCTGGATCTGTGGAAGGAAGGTTCAGGGTGCCTCTAAATACTAAATTTAGGGGCGTTACAGGTAGGTAAAGGGCAGGGACCAATGGGTCCATTCCCTGGGATGGGTACACCCCCTAGCCTGCCACTCTCCTGTGGTAGGGGTGCAGTAGCCTAGTCCTGATTGGGCAGGGCTCCCCATCTTCAAGATGGTGAGAGCCCAGAGATGTGCTTCACCTCGCCTCCCCCACCTGAGGGGTGGGGTTGGCAGAGGCTGGCACACCCCCTTTCCTTCCTCGGGTGTTCCCGCATTTGAGCTTCCCCTGCCCATCCTGGGTGAGGAGACCTAGCACCTCGCCCAGGATGTGCATTGTTGCAGGCCCAGGAGAGCGGATGGCTCTCTACCCAGGGGCCCAGCAACATGTCTACTGTGTGGCAGCCTAGGCAGCCCCTCAGACGAGACATGGATTGTAGGTTAGGTTCAGGGGGCAACTTTAGGTTGCCCTCTGTCGTGCATCTTACAGTAAATCCCACGCTGGCATCAGTGTGGGTTTACTGTGCTGAGAAGTTTGATACCAAACTTTTCAGTCTTCAGTGTAGCCATCATGGTGTTGTGGAGTTCGTGTTGATGAGCCCTCAGCACCATGTACTCTTAAATGGCAGCACTGCACTTACAGTGCCCAGGAATGGACATGGGTACTGTAGGGGCACAGGGCTCATGCACCTGTGCCCACACCACTGGCATAGGGCACCCAGCTAGAGGGGTGACTGAGGTATGCCAGGGCAGTGTGTGTTGCGGGCATGGCACACAGAGATGTGTGCCATGTCGACTCTCTGTTTAGTTCTGCACCAAGACACTCAGCCTGCAAAGGCAATGTGTGTGTGTCAGGGTACAGGGCCTCTAAGGGTGGCACAATAAGTGCTGCAGCCCTTAAGGGCCTTCTCTGGTCACAAGGCCCTGGGTACCTAGGGTACCATTTACCAGGGGCTGACATGTGGCCAGAGATGCCAATTGGGTTTAGGCTGTCATGCAGTTTTAGGGAAGGAACACAGGCCCTGGGTACCTGATTGGCAGGAGCCCAGGGCAACTCAGTCAAAGTACATCAGCAATTCAGCAAAAAGTGGGGGCATACCGTGCAAGAAAGATGGCACTTTCTCACATATATGTTCAGTAAAATGTGAATTTTCTTAAGCAATACTTGTCTGGCTCATAACATAATTAGTATGTTTGACTGTCTTCCTTAACGTGCCTCAGAAGGTTGGTAGGACTGGGGGACAGTCAGACACATATCTGCCAAATGGTGCATGTCCACAGTGCCTTTTTTCACCAACAGTACTTCACATGCTGAGACTCTGTAGCTCACACTTAAAAAATGCCCTAATGAAAAAATACACAAGGAC
Source organism: Triturus cristatus (assembly GCF_964204655.1). Classification (NCBI taxonomy): domain Eukaryota; kingdom Metazoa; phylum Chordata; class Amphibia; order Caudata; family Salamandridae; genus Triturus; species Triturus cristatus. The sequence continues at coordinate 321,060,145 of NC_140589.1, read as the reverse complement.
AAGTCTCTGACAGTGCTGCTGATTAAAAAGTGTATACTGGATGACGGAAACCTTCACGCATGTTATATGGGGCACTTTAGTAGCAATACAGTCACATGTCATAGCCCTCTTTGAGAAATGGGCAGACTTAGACTAAAGTCAATCTTTCAAATTCTCACCGAAAGGCTGGCAGAACTGAGGAATAGTCCCTTGCGGATCTAGGCTCACTATTCAAAGGCCAGATGGGCTGGGAAAAAGTCGGTCACATGAAAACTCTGCCTTGAAATCTAGGATGGCTGATTAAGATTCAGTCATATGTCAGAGCTGTGAATGAAAGAATAATAGTGTCGGGTACAGTCAAGCATGTGTCCTCATTACCTTAGAAAGCCTGGCTAGACTATTGAGTCCTTTATATGTCATTTTTGAATATAAGAGGGGATTGAGTGTTCTAGACTCCAGCTGGTTCCTCTGGAGCTTCAAAGAAGGTGGAAATGGCACCCTACGAAAAGAGGGAAGTTCGGGGCAGAGCGAGCTCACCCTTCTTGAAGGTGATGTAGATCGTCCTTTAACTGGATGTCTCTCTTACTCTCCTTGGGCAGCTTGGCTGGTGTGACATATCCCTTGGCAGTTTTGGTTCTTCATCTTAAAACTGTTTTTGAATCACTCCAAGATGCACATGTGTTGTGGCCATCTTATAATAATATTTCTTTTGCTTTGAAAAAACGCAGTCCAAGATAGTCGCCGCGTATATGTGTGCAGGCACAGCTGTCATCTGTTAACAAGCATTGGCATAGCTAATAGGTCTCGCTTTTGGGACCTTATAAGTATTTAGTTATACAGCACAATATCCTTGGTGCAACAACATCAACTGTTGCATGGCTAAACACTTATAAGGTCCCAAAAGCGAGACCTATTGGCTATGCCAATGCTTGTTTTGCAAATCGTGAAGTCCTGGAGGGTCTGTTTAGTGCTCCATCGCCAGACCAACGCGGATCATTTCAGGTAAGTATTCAGGGAAGAATGGGACTGGAACTGCTGCCACAGCAAGCTTCAAAATACATATTCGATAACAAATTGTAAACTACTTATACCCACTAAAACGACTGAACAGCGGGGAGCTTAGAAATACCTTTCTGTGACAATTTACATAGTACGCATGCCTATGATGACACGCGTGCGCACACGCGAGGATGGGCACTAACAGACGGGGAGTAGACTTGCTTGTCTCTTTTTTATGTCGGTCAGTTGGGCTTTTGTAGTGACGAAAATGTTAGCTGCACTCGAAATAATACAGTTTGAAGATGGATGCCATGAAAAAAGCAGTCATTGCCTTCGATGCGCATGCGTGTTTCACTCAGGCGGATTTACTTCCCATGGGCAGGCCTGGCACTCTTTGCTACGGATCCGCCTGACCTGGGGTAGCTGCAACATGATGGGCCGTACCAGCGAGCTGAGGAAGGTAAGTTTGTGGAAAAGTTGTTTGGTGTTAAAAGCATGGTCGGTTTCCAAAGGAGAGCAGGATAAAGTAACTACGGGGACGTCGGCAGTTAAGGGAGGTGGCCTTTGTATTGAGGGGCAGGGACAGCACCTGAAAGTCAGTGGTGAGGAGTATAGTTAACTTTTCTTTCTTTCTTAAAGTTTTCAACTCCGTTATAATGCAAGGCAACGGGCGTTAGATAAATCCCTCCTGTCGAAAAGTCTAAAGTTTCCTAAATGTTTGCATGTGTGCAGAGCGGGGGGGGGTGGTCCCTGCAAAGAGAGGAGTGTAGGTACAGAGCCATTAATGTGAGCACTGACAAATTTGTCCATGTCGTGTGACCCTGTCAGTTATGGCATTTGGGCATATCACATTCCATTCTTGTATTTTGATCCTCTATTCTGAACACTGAGCATCAGAGTGAAGTTTGTGATGAAAGTAGCAGGTCTGGCTGAGATGTCACGTATGAAGTGATGGAATTGTTAAACCAAACTCTGGGAAACAGTAAATTAGGGGTCAAGGCGTGTCAAACAAGCATTGGCCGTAACGCCCGCGCGGCCGTGAAAGCGAATGTGATCGCGATCGCGGTGAAAGCGAAAGTGATCACGATCACGAGGAGGTGCTCTGTGGGAAGCACGCGAGTGGTGCGAATGCAGCAGTGATCGCACTGGAAGGGAGGCAGATGGCGGCTGCACGCGTGCACGCTCGCGTGCACGCTCGCGTGATCGCAAGCTTTAGGCCAGCGAGGTCTAGCAGCACTTTGAAAACCCCAATACTAAATGTCTCGCAGAGCAGCGCATGCCCTGGCTCAGGCGAGAGCTAAAAAAGCAAGCATTTGCAAAGCCAGTAGGATTGCTTCTCAGACACACAGGTGACACCTGCTAGCTTTAGCAATACTTGTTACATAAGTCATTGTATATCAGTTTGTATATCAAATAAACAAGAATTTTAAAGTGCGGTGCACATGCAGAAATTTTCCTGTAATTCACTCTCTCAAAATAGCCTTCAAATCTCGTCTATGAACAAGGTGACATTTACGATGCTCTGCTCAATCCTCTTCAACTCAAGAAGGCCTCAATATATCACCCATGAAAGGGTGATGCTGTAGTCTGTGCAGTCTATATGTATGTGGAGATACCAAGGTAAACCAAGGCTCATCTGGATCAAAACCTCTTCAGATGTTAATGTTAGATGTTTTTCTTGTTTACATAATCCTTAAACACACAGACATTTCTACCATAACACAGTCTGTGCATGTATGTACCTGTTTTCTCAGCACTCAATTAGATGTTACTGTATTCCTTAGACTGTTTAAAAAAAAAAATGAATTGTTAATTTAAATCTTTATTTGCTTTTTATTTTTATCAGTCAACACATACCGTTTTACACAATACAGTGATCAGTTCTTGCCAATGTTCAAATTTGTACAATTTACAAACTGCAGCATGTTCCCATCATAGCACAATGAGCTTTTATTATACCTTTTAAACAGTCAATCATATATACTTACTCACCTCACCACTCAGAGCCACACTATCTATCCCAAGACTGTTTTTAAAGTTACCCCTGTATGTATAAATACTTTCTTCAACCAAGTGCAGTTCAACTACTTTTGTGCTTCTTCATACACAAGTATGCTGGCCAATAATTAATCTCCAAAAAGGTGACCCTGAGCTCTATATACAATCATGCCAACACCCATTCAAAAAGACATGCATAATTGGATGTTGTGTTATTTCAGACTTAAAATAATAGTGCTGAATTTAATAGATTTTACTGATTAAGTGTTTAATATTGTGAGACAAAAATATATTAAAAATATTGTTAGTGCAGAAATTTAGTGTCACAGAATACCGTTGTCACAAATTTTGTTTTTCTGATATAATACTGTTTTTAATAATATTGTTTATATATTATATTGTGTACTTAAACATAGTTGTAAAAAATATCGTTTTTGTGTAATTTAACAAATATAGTAGTTATAATATTATTTTAGGTGATAGTATTGTTAGTATAAGTGTTATTTTCTGTAATATAGTTTGTAACTTAAAATGTTTAATTAGTTTTTTAATTGAGTTAGTAATTTATAATATAATAGCATGTTATTGGGTTTGTAGGGGAATAGGGTGGGAAGGTATTTCAATTCTAATTAATGTTATTGTCAATTATTTAGTGTATTGTAAATTAAATATTACATTGATTTATGATTATTTAATGAGTTTAATTTGTATGTATGGATTAAAGTTTAATTTATTTGTAATGTATATTTACATTTTAAGCTTATTTTTTTATTTATATGTAGTGGCAGGTTGTTGGTTTTTGTTGGGTAACAGGATCGGAATTTTTTTTGAATGACTAATATTTTTATATTAATGGTAATACATTTTGCTTTTTTTAAATAATTATGTAATTTATTATTCATTATTGGTGTTATTGCACTTACCTAAGTGGATAGTTTCTGCTCTTTGATCTCAGGCATGTACCTTGCATGCTTAAATTGAAAAGCCTCTGCACAGGTTCTCCCCCAAATGCATTGTGGCAGTGTGAATTGTCTATGGATGATTGTGGATGTACAAAACTCCAATTGTAAATACTTTTTTTAAATCAATAAAATTATTTTCATTGCATATGTCGACAGAAGTTAGGTTTATGTGGAGGAACCCAAGTTCAACCTCTTGCTGCAGTCATAGGGAGACATAGGGGCCCATTAGGATGTAGGGCAGATTGCCACCGCCCACATGGCGGAGGCGATCCGCCCTACATCCTTCTCTGCCCGCCATTTACCCCCCACCATATTAGTATGGCGGGGGGTACCGCAGCGGAGGTGAAGACCGTCCGCCGCTTTTCCGCCTGGTCGACAAGTCGACCGGGTGAAAAAGGGTTTAATATGGCGGCGGTGTCTGCTAGACACCGCCATCCATATTAGCATGGGGGCGGAAACATGCCTTTCCGTGGCAGCAGAAAGGCATGCGGAATTCTTTTCCGGGGGCCCGTTGCGGGCCCCCAGGATATTGGGGGGTGGGGGTACCTATGGTCATGGACATGGTGGCAGGCACCTTGCGGTGCCTGTCACCTTGTGCATGACAATTGCCGCAGTGCACAGTGCATTCCCAGCATTGTGGCGGGCGGTGCTGTGAGCACCGCCCGCCACAGTGCTGGGAATGGAGGATGCCACCACCACGGTGGCGGTGGCATCCTAATCGCCGGTGCGGGACCGCCGCACCACTGGTGGCCGGTCCCAGCACCGCTAGGGTGGCAGGCCGCCATCCTAATGGTTCCTCATAGTGTCCTTCTTGAATTGTGCTTTATATTAGTTAGAATCGGGTCACTCTTGGCAGACGCGGTCCAGCACCCTGTGCAAGATTGAGGTCTTACTTCTCTTCCACATCAGGCAGCAAGACAATCCGCAGGCTTCCGAGAGTGTAGGCTAAGCCGGGATGAAGAACAGCAGCCATGCAGCGGTTCCTGTTGTGGTCCACAAGTCTTCCTTACTGGCAAAGGAGTGTAAGTCCATTAGTGTCTGGGTATTAGAGACGAAACAAGTACTGGCTGAGAGGGATGTATCCTCCTCTGATAGCCAAGGAGAGGACTGACAGAGTTACTAAGAATGTCTGCAATTTTGAAAAGTAGCATGCTTCCTCCAATCTCGAGGGATCTTTTTTCTGCTGTTGCTGCCCTAATTTGCTTCCTACCCACTGCCCCCGTGTGAGGGGTGGGTTTCACTGAGGCAAGTAAAAAGTGCTTTAAAGCAAAGTGATTGTCTGACTACCTCCCCTATCTACCGGTAAAACTAGTTTCATGGGGTTGAATGAAGAAGAAAGTGTACATACAGTTTGGGATGAACATCATCAGCTCAGTTCAAATGAGACCACATGCACATGAGGTTTAGTGAACCCAAGGACTCACCAGTTCCTTAACGCAGACAAATTCACATGGATCACAGTCATCCTTTGTACATGACCTGGGCTTTCAGAAGCCAAGATCAACTGTTCGTAGATAGCAAAAATGCAGTGTAGGAAACACCATCAATACACTGGCTTCTGGTCATTGATAGAATTCGCATGAAACTGGGTTGCTGGAAAGTAAATGCATTATTAATCTTGCACCTTAGAACCTGTCCACTGAGATTTCTCTTTACCATCCTGCATACCACACCTCACAGAAATTAATCCTTGTATCTCGCAGCTGTGGAACAGAGCAATCTGATTTACCTAAAAGTTCTGATAAATTTGCCAGTTAGAGTGAAAGAGTATTGATGCTAAAACACGCCTGCTATAATTGGTTTTCTACAATGAGTCTTCTGGTTTTAATTTTGCAGACCCAAATCCATGTATCAGTGTGTAATTCCTCCAGTGCCCTTAAGAGTGCCAAGGAAATACCCCATTATCTCAGTTTTATCCATAGTTTAGTGGTGTTAACACTATTGAATGGGGAGGATAAATCTATAAAGGCAACCTAGAAATAAATTTTCTTCTGAATAGCACCATTTTCTTTTATCATACTTAGGGCCAGGGTGCTATCAGTATTGTATCTTCCCGATATGAACAATGATTGTTCATAAAGAATGACCCTTTCCTCCTCTACAGAGTTATTGAGGACCACCAGTAGAGTCTTTGCAAATAATTTTCCAGATGCATCTTTAAGAAATATGGGTCGATAGTTTTGCAATAGGTCTCTGCTGCCCTTGTAAATAGGTAGCATTAATGATCCCTTCCATGATGGGGATGCTGCAAGTTTGAATGCGGTGTTGTAGTAGAGGAAAGGGATTTTTGCCTACTCTACAGGCAAAGCTCGATAGATAGTTATCAGTACCCCATCGGTGCCTTCAGCCTGAGATGCTCAAAATGACACGATACTCATAATACTGTGCGCATAAGTCTATGAGTGGGTCTCTAAGTAGGTGCGTGAATCTCTGAGTGGTTCTGTAGATGGGTGCATGAGTACCTGAATGAGTGTGTGCGTGGTTGCATGAGTATCTGAGTGGGTATGTGACTGAAAGTATAAGTGTGTGAGTGGGTATGTGAATGGGTGTATAAGTGTCTGAGTGAGTTTGTGAGTGCGTACATGAGTCTGTGACAGTGACGGCGAGTGCATACAAATATATATTTTTTATATTTTCTCCAAAATTTGCGGTGTCTCTGGAATATTTGTGATGTCCCTGTGACGGTACACAGGGGGCCATGCTGGCGGTTACGAATATTGCACGTGATTTTAAAAAATCGATTGATTAAAAAATCAATTTTGGACACATAATTTGTGTCACTAAAATCCCCATTTCTCAAATATAGGGTCATAGTATCTACCCCCTGACCCCTTATCTTAGCTTTGCCACAAATTCTCAGCCCTGGGAACCGTTCCAGATCGAAAAAATGGCAGCTGCAACTTTCTGTTTAGGTTGCGTCCAGCCAATCACAGCTTTCTCGTTGGTGCGCTTTTGCGATTTACCTCGAACATGTCGCTATTTAATCGCGATCACCGTGAAACCATCGCAACTTTCTATTTAGGTTGCGTCCAGCCAATCGTAGCATTCCTGCTGGCGCACGCTTTTGCAATTTACCTTAAACATTTCGTGATTTCACCTCGATCACTGTGAAACCATAGTGAAATATCTGCAGCGACAGATATCACTATATTGTTCGGATTTATTTTCACAACAACTACTGAACGGGTTTGCACCAAATAACAAAAAGCACAATCTGCGTAACAACACCGACCCTTCTGTCAAATTTTATGTAATTCCATCCAGCGGTTCGGGCTGTAGGTTCGACAGCATGTTCTTATCGGAATTAACACTACAAACACACCATTATTTTGTGCCCCTATTTCTCACTGCATGTACCACCCCCACACTTTCTTTGACATACAGAACCTACTTTGACACTTCTTTAGGAAAATTTCACGAAGATTGGTCAAATGACACCACAGTTATAGGCTAGTCAAAAAAGGCTTTACTATGGAAACTAGGTCCTAACTATACCTACCTACTGGAGACCGCCGGAATAAAAGTAGGAAGTTCCCTTTTGTATTATGTTTATCTATAAATATATTTTAAAATATTCCATACAATGTTAATTTCCTAAAACATTGATCTTCTTACCTTGTTTTTGAGGATATTTCCTTCCACATTATTTTTGTCATTCCTATTGTTAGTATAGGAAGACAATCTTTTTGCTAATGATATTTCTCGCAATATTTTTGTGTGACAATATTTTTGTGTTTGAGTTAGTATTATATAGCAATGACAAGTCAACCACACCTCAGATCTCATCTGATTCAGCTGAAGGTGATGTGTAACACAAGTCCTAAAATCACTCACTATTACAGCTGGTGTATTAGGACACAAGTTCAATAAATTATATATTTCAGCTATCGTGTTTACGCTGCTGCAATTGGGACTTCAATGTGGGGTTAAATACATTAAACGGTAATGCAGATTTGAGGCTAGGCAAGGTTATAGAAAGATACATTTTCGGAATAGTAAAATTTTAGATGCTGTATTAATTTGCACAAGGTTCCTTTTAAAAAGGCTACTGAGTAATACGGCCAAGTATGCTCTGTTTGTCCCCAAGCCATGTGAGCTGTGATGTCGACAGTAACAATAAACAAAAAAGCCCTACAGTGAGTTTGCATGATTGACACGCTCCCTGGAAAAAACACACAGGCTGGCCAGAAATGTGCAATGGCGGGGAGACACAGGTTGCCCAAACCATAGTCCTAACAACAGTGCTTGCAGTACCCTACATGGTGCATACACATAATGTATATATCGATGTATCAGCTTAGCCACCGTTTTTAGTGCCACACTGGTGTTCAAGTGGAAATCATCCCGCTATACCACAACGTATTTTGGTGGTGAGACTATTACTGCTCAATGATATTTTGCGTGCCTTTTAAATTGAGATATTAATGGTTTTAATCCCCAACTTTTGTTGCTTGCCGTCTCACTGGCACCTACATCCCTTCTGCAGAGAAGTGTTGTGTTGTGTCCATTCGGTTGTCATGCTATTGACATTGCATCTTTAAGAGGTCATTCACCTTTCATTGTGAGTGACTGCTACTGACTAATTCTGATTCAGGGTCCATCTGTCTCCTTGGTTGCCCACTGTATGTTGCTAGGTGACAAAGAATTTAATAGGAATTATGACCAACCAAGATTCGCTTGCGCTCTGATAGTATATTTAGTTCTGTAGACACTGAGGGGCATATTTATGAAAAACAGCACAGCGTACCAAGGAACCTTGCTCTGTGCAGGGAAAAGGCAGGAATGTGCCGTATTTATCCCAATACAGCGCATTCCAGTCCTTTCCCCAGCACTGGCACACAATGGGCTGCCTAGCGCCAATGCACGCACCCTTGGACCATGGTGCAAGCGTGTCTCCATTTCACGCAGAGTTGTTTTTGTGCAGGAAGGGGCACCGTCCTTCACAAAAACAATCCCTTGAGGCATACTCATCTATCTATGTGTGCTGCAGAATGCAGCAAACATAGAAAGAGGAAGTAACGAGGAGAAATAAAAATATTTCTCCTCGTTACACCTATCGTGGGAAGGCATATCATTGTTTTGCATTCCCAGGTCTACTAGTAACGGCATTTCTAGGAATACATTCAAATCCATGGGAGTCGCATGGGAACACCCATGCAATGCCCATGGAATGCCTTCCCAGGGCAGAGTAATGCAACACAGCGATTTGCACTGCATTGTGTTACTATTTATCAAACCACTCAGGGCCACGCAAAATTACCTTGCATGGCTTGATAAATCGCGTTTTGGGTTTGCATCTTGCATGTACCACGCTGGGTGGTGCAAACGCAATGCAACTCCCTTCATAAATATACCCCTGAGTGTATTGTTTACATTTCCTGTTTCTGTCTGTTATTTTCACTTGCTCTTTCAAGACATTGTTCTTTGTATCGTTTCACCCAAATTGTGTGCTTCACTGGAACTACTCAATGATTATAAGTATCATGGATGTTTGCTTTTTGTCTTGGCAGAGGGTGATATTGATGTTTTACTGGATACCTTCTATCAAGAAAACCAAGGCCACATTTCTTCATCTCTCAACCCATCAATAAATAAATCGACACCAACAACATCAGAGACGAATGGGAATGCTACATGCACTGGTGAGCACAAAAGAGCTGCTGATATTTCATCTGAAGTGTTTGCATACAGAGTGGATGCAGGAACGGTTTAACAGGTGTCATAGTTTTATGTAGGTTTTTACTCTGTCACTGCATGTTTCGTATACTGCATTCTAACTTATAGTTCAGTTTCTGAGTGCCAAATAAAAGCACGGTCTGTGTGTGCACGGTTCTTAAAAACAAATCAGGGCCTTATTACGACTTTGCCGGTCATCCTGCGGCACGCCCACCACTCCATCTGCAGGAGAACCACCAAGGCAGTGGTGCACCTGCCCACCCACCAGATTCAGGGCCTTATTATGACTTTGGCGGTCCTCCTGTGGCACTGCCACCACTCCATCCACAGGAGGACCCCCAAGACTATGGGGCGCCTACTCTCCAGATTCAGAGTTGAATCCACGGTGGGCGGGCTGTGCTGCGGCAGTCTCACGGCAGGTGGCTGTAAGGCTCATAGGAGAGCCTAACAGGCAGCCTACCGCTGTGACAGCGCCTGCAGCATGTTCCTGCACAGTGTGGCATGCATGCCACACTGTGCAGGTACGAGGGTGCAATTACAGGGGAGCGCAATATGTGTCCCCCCACATGCACCCCCAGCCCCTCTTAGTCTGGGCTCCCTTAGTTACCTCTCCTCGACCCTTTTCATGGCGGGCGCACCGCACTGAAAAGGGCGGTGAACAGGCAAATCGTAATATACTTGGCCGTGCCGGCAGCTGCACCACCAGCTCATTTAGGCTGGGTGCTGACTGCCAGACCAGCGGAATCCTTGATCGCGGTGGAACCAGCAGTCTCGAGGACCTGAGGTCCGCCGTACTTGTAATAAGGCCCTAATTCAGATTGGTACAATTATAGGAGATTTAAAAAATAGATAGATTTGCTCCTGTCAGTCTACCCATATCATATATTCAAACTTGTGCCTCAATATCCTTACCATATGCCTGGAGAATGTGCACTGAGAGATCATATCCTGATCATATTCTGGGTAAGGGCTAGGGGAAATAATCCCCGCCACCCTCTTCTCCAAATGGAAAACAGTTTTTCATGTCGAACATCCTTTTACATACACCCCAAAAACATGAAGGAGTTTGAGTCTTTTTGACACCATAAACGAACATTTGTTCATTTATGGAGAGTAAGTGTACGTGGGCTTTGGGAATATTTGTGAATACCCACAATGTTGTGACTTTATTGTTGTCTCTGTTTTTGCCCAGGTGCAAATACTGTTTCAATCATTCCCTATTGCATAAGAAGCAAACACGATACAAATGGATTTGTCTAGTTTTTTTGCACTTGTGCAAAGTTGTTTTTTTAAAGTTTTGACCTCAAAATATTCAAACCGCTTATATTTTGGAGAGCCATAAACTTTGGGGTTTACTTTCAATTCATTGTTTTAAAAATAATCTTTTAGAAGTTAGTAAAAGTTTTTGCAGAAATGGCGACAGCAATGATGCTATATGACTGTTTTCAAATCCAAAGCTGTGAAAAAGCATGTTTCAAAATGAAAGAATGAGCATGTCCCATAATGTTGGAAGCAAGTGTTTGATTGATGACAAATATCTACTAAATAGTTAATACGTGTGGGAATATATCAAAAGAAAGTTACTGGATCCCTGTTGGACATGGAGTTCATTTTCGCCAGTGTAAAATAATATCTTTGTATCAATTTGGTCTTGCCTTGTCCATCCCCCAAAGGTCAAATCACTCCCCTTAATTCTCCAGGATGGCTGTTCAAGATATTTTGCATTGTCTGTCAGATATTCTTTTGATAGGCAGTGCTGAGTCCAACAGACATGGCTTCACCAGATGATGTTCATGCTTTAACTTCTCGATGTTAGACGAGATATGACCGTCAGTTGTATTTGAGTTAATTGTTGTCTAATAGAATATTGTGGTAAAAAATATTGTTAACAAAACTATTGTGTCAAAAATATTGTTTATTGTAATATTGTGTTCCTACACATGAAATGGAAATGACAGAAATATCAAGTCAGAAATATCATCCAAAAACTGGCAAAAATATTGATTTTTAAAACATATTTAATATTGCATGGCTGGCCTCTCATGCTGGATCATTACTGCTGCTTCCGCTATCACATTAAATGCTCTACGAAATTATTTAAGCACCAAGGTCTGTTCCTATGGCAAGATCAGACTATTTTTATCTTCTCGGCTACAAACACCTATAAATTAAACTAAAATATTTTAAGCAGAATACTGCACATGAAAATCAGCATGGGGCATGAAATGCAGCTAAACATATTTGCTTTGCTTTCAGGTTACAATGTTGGATGGCATGAAATCCGCCCTACTCAGATAGCAATGGCACAGAAACTGCTGTCTCACATCTGCTCGATTGCAGACTCCAGCACCTTAAACCTTGATTTGGGTTCTTTTGAAAAGGTTGATTTTCTTATTTGTGTTCCTCCTTCGGAAGTGACTTACCAGCAAACACTATTCCATCTTGCACATTCTGGTAGGTCGGCAATGTTGTGAGCTATTGTATTTATCTTCCAAAATCACTTTATGCTATGTTCATCCTTAATGATGTTCACTTCATTCCCTGCAATAGGAGTTCTTTTGGAGCTTGGTCTGGAGAAGGAGCACCTAACAAAACAGGAGGTGGAACAATATGTAAACAAGTTAGACTCAGATGCTCAGCCTAAATTTAAAGCTTTTCTGCACAGGTCCTTGCAAAATCCTCACACGCTATTTCTACTTATCCACGACCATGCACATTGGGATCTTGGAAGGTAAGGTCAATGGCAAGATTTACATTTTGATTGGTACATAGTTGGTTGATAATCTTCACAGAAGATTAATAGCCAGAAGCTGAGAAATGTAGTTGCAGACCACATATGGCTGTTACTAGTTCTCAAAATTATTGCCTTTGAAGATCACATAGTTTTAATAGAGAACTGAATAATACATTCATAATGTGTACTGTTCTTGCATGAACTCCATCAGCTGACTCTGCAAGCAGCAACCTATGTCATTATATGAGGCACTTTAGTCAAGCACAAAAAAGAAGGGTGTACTGCTATTTTCCACTATTTATGGTCAGAGTGCAAAGTGAATCCCAATTTTGTGCAGTACGTCTGCTGCTTTAACTCTAGAGCCGCACTTAGTGTAGAGATGCTGCTTTAACCATTTCCAAAATTATTTGTATCTGCTCAAAGTGGTAGACTGAAGCAGAGGATAGTCCACTGAAATTAATCTCGGACACTGCAGTTTCAGTCACTTCATGGGGATAATGCTGGTGGGACGAGGGTTTCTGCAGGGGGCATAGGCCAAGTGACAACATTACTGATTGTGATATCATATTTTTTTATGTGGTACTTTCTTTTATTTTTGTGGTTCATTATAGAAGGATTTGCTTCCATACACAACTCGGCAAAAGGTTTGAGTTATTGAAACATTAACTCGGAACTATCTTCCATAGGACCAAGGAAGGCAGTCTGGCAATACTTGGGCCAGTGGTATAGGGTCATCTTTGTGAATACTGCAGATAGGTCAAACTAAAGATTGAAGCATCACCAACAGTCTGGACAATGTAAGCATGCACGCCACACCTGCACTGACACAAAGGGTGAGAAAAATGTTTCCAAACAGACTTAGTACTGCCTGTGCCTTCCCAAGGGGAAGTGCTCATCCAAAATTGTATCATAAAAAACCTTGCCTCTCTCCCAGGCTGTATGTCCCAAATAATCAGTTTTTGCGTAGCACTTACAAAATTGTGTTATTAGTCACTGTCTGAGTAGTCTTCCTGATTTCCCTCTAGCATACAGAGATCTCTGTCCCGACTGTTGACTCTCCCTGTGGTAAAGTACAATACAATTTAAAATGTTTATTAAACTTGGAAAAAGTTAATTACAATATTTTTACGTTATATATTTATGTAACTTATTTTTCTATATTTAATTTATATGTAGAATAAAATAAAAAATGCTGCAAAACTATTATCTTAATTTTGAATTAAAAAATGAAATTAATTTAAATATATTAAATAAATTAAAAGTATTTTGCTCAAGTTAAAATTAAAAAATACATTCTCACCAACAGTAAGAATTATTTTTTTATTATACATTAACAATTATTAAGAAGTGGCATATAGAATTAATTAAGAATAATAGTTAATACAATGTTACATTCATTTTTAAATGGAAAAAAAGGTTTATTATATTTTGAATACAGAATATGTACTATTTTGGCATTTCTTTAACATTAAGTTATAGTTATTTGTGTTTTTAACTCTATTTCAAATTATTTAATTTAATTTCACATTATTTCCTATGGGTTTTATTTCAATTCCATACCTTCAATGATTTCTGTGGAAGGGTGTTGCAGTTCCTGTGGTTGACCATGTGTGGTGGTGGGCGTACTTCAGCTGTGAGCTGTAGTAATTTACTACCATTTTGTGGCTCCTTGTTGGCTGTAGTAAATTTAAGAAGGCTGTTTATGAGTAACAATGAGCTTACTCTTCTCTGGGTGGGTACAAGTCCCTCCCTCCCTAAACCCCTTCCTTACCCTCCCTTCACCCCTCTTTAATCCACCCTAAACGTCTCTCTTCTAGTAGTAAGTTTCCCCAATTTTCCAGCCACCCTCCTCGCATACTTACTTTGTGTGCATTGACTCTGTAGTTAGGGCAGCGAGGTCTCTACATAAAAAGATTAGCGAGGGGTGATGGCGTTACCTAAGCATGTAGGTTTGTGAGTACCATTTTGTAGAACATTATTGTACTATTGTAGTGCTACAAAACATACTACAAATTGCAGTTTGTCAATAAGCACTAAGGAATATGTTTTTTTTTTTCTGGTACCATATGTTCAGTGTGTTTTCACTTCTTTTATCATTGTTTTAGTATAACACTATTAGCCTAATTGAGGCTTTGGCTGGTGGCCGCTGCCCAATAGGGGTGTGGAGGTAATAACCTCTTCCGCCCAAGTGGAGTACCACCTGCTGTATTTAGAGGTCTCTGCTTTCCTGGCAGAGATCTCTATGCCTTCAGAAAAGCGCCCTTCTTTGTTGCTCCCCTGATGGTATTGAATCTTTGCTTAGCAGCCACCATGCTCCATGCAGTCACTCAGCAAACTTTTTTGTTTTACAAAAAACGACTCTCAAAGTGGGAGTTTGTTTTTGTATAAAAAAATTACCCTGATATCCTGGGAGTTTTTTTCCCAGGGTGCATTAAGATTTCCTTTTTTCTCTTCCGAACTGCAATGCTTTTTCTGGTGGTCCCTAAGAGAAAAAGAAATACAACACAACAGAAGAGCATCTTTAAATAGAGCGGACAGTCTGATGTACTTACACCAATGGCTCCAAGTCGATTGAGCCATTGGTGTAAAGCTTTGCCGACTAAGCCAGTAGCAGCACCTATGGTAAAAGGTTGAATTTAAGAGAGTGGGTGGGCCTTCAGTTTAGCGAAAATCACATTTGTGGTGGAGTACTTTGTCCACGAAACTCTAAATCAGGCCTTCTATTCTTAGGTTGCCGTATGTGAATTGTGATTTTGTGTTTCTAGATTGTCACTCATTATTATTGGCCATTTAGTGGTGGAGGTCATCATATCTTCATGAGAAGTTTATTTATGGGTGTTTATAGGCTGTAATTGTTAGCTATGTGGACTGGATAACATTTTATTTGCTGGATTTACATAGATTTGTTTTTGTTCACATGCTTATGTTTACAAAAGTTCATCTTCATGAGTTTGTGATGTTTTGGCAGCTTTTCTCTGTAGTCAAGTAACTTCCTAAATCTGAAGTCATACAGATATGAGAACTTTAGGAGTTCACATTATAATTGTGAAGAACATATGGTTGACGAGTATAACCTGTAGTTAATAATTTCTGATGGATGCTTCAAACTGCGGATTCCTCACCTTGAAATACTTCCCAGTCACCAGACTGAATCTGTAACCTTTTCCAGCAATGCTCCCCTTTGCACTTATATGGCACCGAGTGGCTCTTCTCTGGCTATGTATTGTTCCAGAAGTAACGGAGTGGAACTGCGTATAAGCGCCAATCCTGTACACTGACACCAATGTTCTTCATTTCCACGCCTTCTGAGGTGGATCAGTAGCTCTGCTCCCACGTTCGTCCACCTTATGATGACATTTAGAAAGAGTTTTCCTAAAATAACAGGCTTCAAGTTATGGCTTGATTGTAGAAAACAGATGTCGGTCATGGACTTGCATGAGGTGTGTTGCTAATGTTTGGGCTTGAGGCACGACTCAAAATTGTCCGACAAGTGTGTCTTTATGTACCAGAAGGTGATCAGGGACCAGGAGGTGATGCTGCACATTGCTGAACACAAGAAGAAGTCAAGACCCATGCATAATTCCTATTCTAGGTAGCGGGCTTTAACTGCTGTGTCAAGGGCTGTTGTTGTGAGAGATCCACTTCAGGAACGAAGTCTCCCAGTAAGTCCAAACCAAAGTTTAAGAGCAAACATAAAAAGGTGAAGTTGGATTCGACCCTATCCTACCACTCTGTGTCTAGGAAGGAGGCACAAGGCCATCATGATGTCAGTCGCCCTCCTCCGGCGTTCTGAGCATGGAGCTGATTCCTCAGCTAATCCTGGTGCGTCTACGATGTGGCATAAAATCGAGGACTTCAAAAATGCCATGCTGCAAATTTTTGTTGCTTTTCCAGCTCCCACTAGTATGCCTTCAGGCTCCCTAAAAATCCCCAGGGGTCTCCAGTCAAGGTATTGCTATTGGGGCACCAATTGACCCCTTTGAACCTGTTCTGAGTCTAGTTCCAGCTCTGGGACAGACACCTACTCCGGCACCTGGACTTTTGCCAGACTGCCATTTGTTGATGCTTTTCTCAGTGTTGCTGGTGTCGAAGGGATCCGATCCTGAAGACTGACTCCGACCAGATTCCAGGACGATTTTGACAGAAGCACAACTGCTCCTCATGTAGCTGGTTCTGCTCTGATGCCTTCAAAATACCAGTCCGGCCAACAGAGGCTATAATATCTTTTGGCTCTGACTCTGAGCAAGGTACTGCAACAGAGGAAGGTGATGATGGTGTGGAAGGGGATGGTGATCTTCTGCTGCATTACGATGATTACATTTTTTACATGGATTTACAGGATGTCAGTGGGCTTGATACCTTCTTTAATACAGGGTTGGGTTTCCACTTGGCCCTCTGACTGAAGACAGTGTGTCATTTGTGGTCTAACTGGCAGCTAAGACCCTGGATTCTGCAGCTGTCAACTTTCTACACCAAGACTAACATCTTACAGAAATTTGCAGGTGGTCAAGCATTACAGACCGGCGCCTGGTGGTCCTGTTTTTCTCACCAGACATTCTACTACAAAGAGCCTGATGGTTCAGGGTTCAACCAGGAAGATGAACCTCAATTATTCTTTCCCCACAAGTCCTCTCGATAAGAAATCCAGAAGGATTGAGACTTTTGGAAAACAAATGTTTTGCAGCGTGAATGTTTTCTAGATTGACATGGCATCCATATTCTGCCATCGAGTGGTTGGGTCCAAAATTTCTTGTGTATAGTAGTCTCTCTTTTTTGTTGTTGTTGTTGGGCGCCCACAGTCTCCACCATTTGGTGCTTGTTCCATCCTCCTATAACATCAGACTCCCTGCCCGGAAGCCTTACTCGTGGTCGCCATCTTCAGATTTTTTTTTCTGCCTTTGGGTCTGGAAGCATCGGGAAGATCTCCAAACTGCAGGAAGATTAAAAATAAGCAAGGGAGTATTTTTGTTGAAGGGTATTGAGAAATACTCCGGAAAATCGAAGCAAGTGATTCTGTGAACTTTCAAGCAAAACTGAAGTAGGTGGAGTTTTTTATCATTGAGAGACAGAGAATGCGCGAACAGCGGGACCCCTGCTCGTCATGAAATGGAGAACACTCTGTTCCGTTTCTGCCCACAGTGCCACCACCAGTTTGTGCAGAGGGACAACCATCAGGTCTGTAATCTTTGCTTACCTATCAACCACGGCTCGGGATCCTACGAGGCATGTGTGGAGTTCAAGACAAAGACACTGAAGACAAGAGATAAGCAAAGATATGCACACTCTGCTATGCTTGGCAAAAAGGACGCTACCTCACTCTGAGATTTGGGGTTGCTGAGTGAGAAGAAAGGTAATGCGCGCGGAAGAAAAAGACTCCAGCGTCGAGAAAGGCATTATCAGTTTCGAGAAAGAACATGGTGGAGACCATCGGCCCCCAGCAACAACAAAAATAAAACAAAAAAGAGAGCCGGACTACTATACACAAGAAATTCCATACCCAACCACTTGACAGTGGAATAATGCACAGCATGTGAATCCAGAAAATTCTTCATGCTGCAGAACTTCTCCTACCAGTAAGTAACCATTTTGTTCTCCAGCCTGGGACTGAGATTGGTCAGTGTTTGTTGCGTTGTTACACACATTGCCTTATGGGATATTACCAGTGAGATCTTGCTTGTGGTCCCAGAATACTGTATAGCCTTCTTAGTTCAAACAATTCATGATGGACATGGTGCAGCCAAGTACATGATTTGTGCTTCCAAGGCTGAGGACAGGGGTCTTGCAGGTGCTGCCCAGGCTAGCAGGAACACTAGTCCTTCCAGGGCCCTTTCATGTGGCAACAGTCTGTAAGCCACTTTAGTTTGCACTTAATAGCTCATCCCATCCTACGGGGGTCAGGATTCAGGACTTCCTCCCAGGATAGTGATCAATCACATCTGACAGATGGGCCACATAGATCGTTCAGAATAGTTATGCTCTACCGTTTCTGTTTACTCTGCCCCATCTTACCTGGATATCCAGTCAACTTCCGTGGGGGACCTCTCCATTCTGTTTCAAGAGGTGAGAGTGTTGGTCTCCAGAGATGCCTTTGAGAGGGTTCAAGTGTCATAAAGAGGATAGGGTTGTTATTTTAGCTATTTCATTGTGCCCACAAATGACAGAGGCTTCTGGCCTATATATGACCTTCGACCCCTAAATACCTTCTTATGTGAGGAAAAATTCAACAGTCTAGCTTTAGGCCAGATCATGGCTGGTATGAGCCTAGGAGACTGGATGATATTCTTGGACCTGCAGAATACACATTTTTGCTAGTACTCATTCTAGAGTCCCACAGGCGTTTCCTGCAGGTCAGGGTTGGCGAGAAGCATTTCCATTTTCAGTGCTTCTCTTTGGCCACCCCAGTGCTCCTCTGGTGTTCATGAAAGTGATGTTGGTGGTCACAACACACCATTGAAGGCTGACGATATCTGTCTTTCCCTACCTCAACAAATGACTGTTGAAGGCGGGCTTGCCAAAGTTAGTTGTAGACCAGAGAACTTCTTGACATAGTTTGGGTTCACGATAAATGAGTAGAAGTTGCACTAGACTCCTTTGCAAAGGTTGCCATTCATTAGGGCTATCCTATGCACAATGCAATTCGAGGCCTTCCCCCTTCACCATAGCAAGTCTGGGATATTTGGGCTATGGGCTCAATGTTTCTGCCTCTGTCCTGATGTCAGTGAGAGCAGCTCTGAGACTTATAGGACTATTAGGATCCTGCATTTTCCTGGTTGACCATGCGAGGTGGCACATGCCAACTGTGCAATCGAATATGAATTAAAGTGATTTCAGCACCAAGGAAATCTATTGGATGCCATCCAGATTTTAGGAAAGATTCCTCTCTGCCTCTTCGCCACTATTGGGAACAAGCTGTGTCCAAAGTTTTGAGCATTGGAGCTTCTGTGAGAACACTCATTAGGAGAAGCTTTCTGGCTGGAATAGAACAAAGAACTCCTGTATACCTTTACTACTGTTTCCCCTAATTCTGAAAAAGATCAGAAACAACTTGGCCCAAGTCATCCTAGTGGCTCCGGATTGGGCCAGTATGGTTGATACACAAAACTTCTGGGCATGAGCATCTGTCCTCTGATCAGTCTACAACTTTGAGAATATCTTCTGTTGCAGCAGAAGGGAAGGGTCCTTCACCCGAACCCACTCAATTAACACCTGCACGTGTGGAGATTGAGTAACAGCCATTGACTGAGTTTCATCTGCCACCTGAACTTGTGAATGTCTTGTTTGCTGCCAGGCACTCGTCCACTTATACCAGGCGCTTGGACACATTTATTGTCTGATGTGGTATCCGCAAGTATGACCCTTTACAAGCCAAGCTGTTGGATGTTCTTTTTTGTTTTGTCTTCGTCCCACAAGGCCTTGCAGTGGGCACTGGTAAAGGTCATTCGTCAGTCATTTTGGCTTTTCTATGGTCGGCCCAACTGTCCTTATTTAAATCACCTGTTGTGATGAGATTCATAAAAGATTTGATGCACATGCTCTGTCCAACTGTTTTTGATGCCACAATGAGACCATACCTTGGTCTTGATGCTTCTCATGTGTACGCCCTTTGAGCTGATGCATAGGTGCTTGCTGCTTGTATGGACATTAAAGACTTTCCTCCTTATTGTGATTACTTCTGCTTGGTGCACAAGTGAACTTCAGGCACTATCTGGGGCAACCATCCTACACCAAGTTTTTCCTGGGCAAATTTTTGTTAAGATCTCAAGTGGTCTTCTTACCTGTTGTTACTTCCTTTCACTTTGGGCAATCCATCACTCACCAGCGTTCTTTGCTCCCCGTCAACCCTCAAAAGAGGATGACAGACTCCATCACCTGACCCCAAAAGGGCTTTAATCTTTTACATTGATTATCAGAGTATACCATCTTTTGTTGGTGTTCAGTGGGACAAAGAAAGGGAAGAATGTGCAGAAAAGGACCCCGTCAAGGTGGATAATCCTCTGTATTATGGTCTGCTATGCACTGGCCAAGAAGCAGCCTCTGGAAGGTCTATGACTCAATTCCATCAGGGCTAATGCTGCTACCTGCCGCGGAGTGCCTGTTTTTGACATCTGCCAGTCTGTGACATGGACATCGGTGCACATGTTCAAGACGCGCTACTGCCTTGATCATCAAGTACAGCATTAAGGGCATTTCGCCCGTTTGATCCTGCAAGACTTTTTTGATCTGAGCCTACTCACTGACCCTCCACCTTGGAAGGTAGTGGTTTGGTATCTATTCTAACGTGAATCTGTAGTTAGAAGCAGCGATCAGAATAACATGTTACTTCCTTCAGTAACTCTTTCTTGTGGGTCAAACCGCAGATTCCTCCTGGTTTTGTGGAATGGCCTCTTTTTAACATCTAAAGAAGTCCCAAGTTAGAGAGATCAGTAAACTGGTACAAACAATTGTTCATACTTAATTTCTGAGATTGTGGAAATGGAAATAAGAAACTGACCTCAGCTAACACGTATGGCGCCTATATGATGCTGTGCTCCATCACTTCCAGGGAGGTACGGAGCCAGTGTGAGGCTGCACGGTGCCACCTATCAGTACATGGGAGCATTGGTGGAAAAGCTTCTGGATTCACACTGGCACCTGGGTAGTATTCTAAGGTGAAGAATGTGTAGTTAGGTAGGCTGTCCATCAGATAGAGCGTTACCGAAGGTAAGTAACTTGTTCTTCTGATGGATATTTCTAACTGCAGAGTTCTCACCTTGCCAATTCCCCCAAGCATCAGACTGCTTCTGTAAAGTTCCAAAGTCAATGTTCTTGCACGCCAGTAGGTGACGTCTTACAATTTCGCATTGACTCCATTCCGGAAGTGAAGAGTTGAGCAGTGTATAAGCGCCAACATGCGCACTGATGTCGGTTTCTTTCTTAATGTGTCTTCAGGCGCGGATCTGTAGCTCAGCCTCTTAGCTCTGTGAAGAGATTTTTGCTGCAAAATTGTTCCAGTATGCAAGAGATTGTGACACCCCCTTAAACCACATGCTTTAAACTTTATAGGGCTATCACAAACAGTTGTCTGTAATTGATCCCCATGAGATGTGCTTCTGGTGCGTGGGTTCACCGCACAACCCAAAGGCATGCAAGACTGCACCCACATGAATCCGAACACCATGAGGGAATTTGAAGTCAAGTTCTGTGAGGCGAAGCATGACAAAACCCCATGAAGATCCTGCTTTACATCGATGTCATTTGTGCAGACACACTTCTGCTCCCAAAGTATTTCCTGCAGCAGATCTTTTTTGCAGTCAAAGTCTTTGGGTAAATACAAGAAAAACCATAGGAATTCCAAGCAAGATTGAGGACCTTCCTGACAATCTTATTCTCCAGAGAAGGCGCAGGGGCATTGTTGTGCCTCATGGTCTCGCTCCCGTTCCACTGAGGAGACGATTCTATTCTTAGTCCCGATGCACCCCGAATTCCTGGGTTCATCGGGGACGTTACAGCAGGTTGAAGTTTTTCAAGAGGTCATACTGCATGTAGGAAAGTGCGTTTCTGTTGCAGTAACCTCCCCACTTTTTGCCAGATTTCTGGTGCACTTTGACTATGTGTGCCCTGAGTCCTTGCCAACCAGGTATCCAGTGCCTGTGTTCTTTCCCTAACCAGTACCATTGTTTCCCCAATTGGCACAACTCTGGCCTACCTGTAGGTCCCTTGTAAAGGGTACCTATGGTACCAGGGGCATGGTAGCCAGGGAAAGGCCCCAGAGGGCAACAGCATGTATTATGCCACCCTCATAAACCTCTCACCACAAACATGCACCCCTACTATTGCATCTGCGTGTTTTGGTGCAGCTAAGAGTGAAGAGTCGACATGGCACACATCCCTGTGTGCCATGCCTGCCCAGCACTGAAAGGGGGCCTATGTAAGTCACCCTTAAGACAGGGTGCACTATCCCTCATGTGAAGACCTATCTGCATGAGCAGACAGACCCCTATAATATCTAAGGCCATTCTTAGATATTATAAGTGCCAAGTAAAGCAATACTGAGTATATAGTCTGGAAACTGGTCATTACGAGTTTCTCAGCACCATATTTGCTTTACTGAATCCTGGGATGTTTGTTATCAAACATCTCAGAATAATGAACCTGCACTGATTACAGTTTCAGATTTATTATTCCCTGCACTCAGGGGGCCCTTCTAGAGTGGCTCCCTGGACCAAATCAGCCTATGGTGGGTTCTTAACTGGTGACCACCAGCCTGCCACCACAAGACAGGTTTCTGGGCCCCTGGGGTTGGAGCCTTCGCTCCCTGGGCCTTTCCTGGGTGAAGGTGTTCACACGTCCCCCAGGTCAGGAAGAGCCATCTGTGGCTGGGAAGCTTCAAAGGCCTTGCCGCCTTTGCTAAGCGATCCCCAGCCTCTTCTGCTATCAGAAGCAGGCCCCCTTCCTGTCTCACCCCTCCCCCTTTTCAGCAGGAAGATAGGAGGGTAAAACTAGAAAAGCCCAGAAGGTGTGCCCACCTCTGCCAACCCCACCCCTCAGGTGGGGAGGCGAGGTGAAGCCCACTCTTCAGTTCCCGTCATCTCGCAGATGGCAGGCACCCTCCAATCAGGGCTAGGGTCTTTGCCCACTCCCCCAGGTCGGGTGAGCACACCAAGGTTGTAGTCATCCTAAGGTCAGTTGCCCTCTCTGTCCAGCCTCCTTACAGCATCTTCGTCCCAGGCAAACTGGTGTTAAGGAATCGAGCAGCATTCCTGCCAAATGTGGTGACCTTTTCACATCAGACAGGCTATCACCCATCCAACATTCTTTGCTCCACCTCATCTCTCGAAAGAGGAAGAAAGGGAGACTCTATCGCTTGGACCCAAAAGAGCATGAGTTTTAACATTACTCGTACCAAAGAACATTAGGTGGACTATCAACTCTTTCTGGGGTTCTTTGGTGCAAAGAAGGGCAAGACAATCTACCAAAACAGACTATTTCACAATTGAATATCCTCAATTAAAAACTGCTAGGCATTGGCTAAGAAGCAGCCTCCAGAAATCTGAGGGCTAATTTCACCAGGGCCGTTACCAGTGCATTGGCATGCAGAGTTCCTGTCCAAGAAATCTGTCAGTTAGCTACATGGGCATCACTGCACATGTTCCCGAAGCACTACTATCTTGTCAGGCCTGCTGGGATGGGCAGTTTGCCCATTCCGTCTTGCAGGACTTTTTTCTAAGCCATTCTACAGACTAACTACCACTTTGTCTATTAATTTGACATCTATTCATAAGGTGAGAAATCCGTGGTTAGAATTATCCATCAGGCGAACAAGTTATTTATCATCAGTAATGCTCTTTCTGGTGAATACATTTGACCGGTGATTACTCCCTGTTCTATAGAATGGTCAGTCTCCTTTTCCATAAAAAATATCCCAATTTAGGAATCCACAAAGGAGTCCCTCTGAATTGCTGATGGGTTCCATATCTGAGGGTACAGACAAGCTTCCCAAAAAAATTACCTCAGTGCACATGGGTGGCGCTTTTATGCGGCCCGCTGTTCTCTTCCAGAGTGGAATTGGAGTTGAAACAGATATGCATTGCGCCATGTACTGGCATCCATGAGCACTACTTTTAGAGCTTTCTGCATTCAATCTTGTGCCTGGGGCTATTCACAAGGTGACCTATCTGCGGTTAGATGGAGTATCCACCAGAAAGAGTGTTACCAAAGGTAATGACTTTAAGTTGGGTTTTGACATTTATTTTGATTTTCACATGCTTTGTTTCCTTGCAGCAAATCAGTGATATTCTAAATGCCCATTGTTGTTGTGCATACTTTTATATGTCTTCTGGTATTTCTCTTCACAGTGCAGTTCACAGTTCATACCCTCATGCTGACTATTCTGTGGGAATAGTTGATAGACTTCTGAACTGCCGGGAAGTAAGAGAAGCTTCAAATATTGTCACTCTTCATGTGACATCCTTCCCCTATGCTCTACAGACGCAGTACACTCACATCAGCCCGTACAACGAAATCCACTGGCCTCCTACGTACAGCCATGTAAGAGTCAGATGTTAACACTCAGCATGTTTAAGGAATACATGAATGTTATTTAAAAGTTTATTTGACAGTGTTTTTAGATTTATGTTGCTTGCTTGCTTGCTTGTGAAATTCACTGTCTGTTTTGTTGCATAAATTAAATTTCTGAGAGATTATGGTTGAATTGAACAAATCTGACCTTTTCATTTAGGGATTCGTTAATTATCTGAGAATATCTGTTGAATGGATTAGTTGGAGCACTAAAGTTATCAAGCTGATTCACACTGTAGCTAAACCATGTTGTAGTATTGCATAATGAAATCTCTTGTAGATTCAAATTTTATGCATATTTCACTATCTAGGGGCCGATTCCAATCCTGTATTTTTTTTTCCCGTACGACTCGTATCCGTATTTTTTACGTACGAATCGTACAAGTACCGTACAAACGGTGAAGTACGATTCGTAAGGGAAAAATACATACGAATCGCCTCGGGAAAAGTCAACGAGACGTCCCCGGACAGTTTTACGTACGACTCGTAAAACTGAAGTCCGAGCGCACAAGTACGATCCGTACCGGCGTTCCGAATGCACAAGTGTATGGAAAACGTCCCGTACGGAGCGAACTGTGTACGACCCCTACCCGTGTACCCGGGGTACGAGTCGTACGGACCCCCCACCCCACCCCCCGTATGTATGCGCCGTACCCCCAGCCCCGTATGTACGTGCCGTACCCCCAGCCCTTAGCTTTTCCGGCACTTTTTGGCTCCCGTAAAAATATAGCTGTGCGGAGTGCTGTGGGTACGAATCATACTTGCAGGTCCGTAAAACGCTGCCTGACTCCGTGCGGACGTCGCGTACGCGCTGTCCAGGATCGGAATTGTATGTATTTTTTAGCCGTACGGTGTTTTTTACGATTCGTACGGAAATGGTATTTATGTACGAATCGTGGAATTCCCGGGTACGAGTCGTACGGAGAAAACGCTCCGTACGACCATTTGTACCTGGGTTTTACAGGATCGGAATCGGCACCATAGTGTTGGAGCCAGTCTGTATACTTCTTTTAACCTTTTTTTTAGGTTCTGCAAGCACAGCACTTGCACAGTGCTTGTAAAATCTTTTAAATAAAAAATAAAAAAATCCTAAATGGGTCTTTGACTCCACCCAGAACTTACCTGAAATTACCATTCGTTCAATCCAACGTTGCTCTAATTTCTATGCTTCTGATTGGTCATCATGTCATCACTTCGTCACTTCCTGCTTTTCTTGCCTGTTTATTCCATGGAGCTTGGACCAAGTACAGCTTCCGGCCACTGGCTACGCATACAGAAGGTACTTATTGTCTTTATTTCTTATTGAGCACTCCATACGAGTGCATCTGCGGGCTGTCTTCTCTCCTACAGAACGACTTTTTAAAAATGTTATTGCATCTTCTTTATAATGCATCTGTAAACTCAACATCTTAAAATTAAGCATTTGTTGCTGGTTGCTCGTCTCTGCTTGCGACTGCAATGGGAGTTCAGCGGTGGTAAGCAGCGACGGGCGGGAGATGGATGGGCAACCTGTGAGAAGTTGGCCTGGCATATGCTGTCCACTAGTTATAGTGGGCACCGTGCACCAGTCCAAACTTATTGATGATAGGTTTAAAGACAACCCTTATTGAAAGCTATCCTAGTGGTAGCTATGGAGAGCAGCCTTCAGGCCAAGTCTTGAAGGAGTGCAAAGCAGCTTGGTTTACCAGATTATAACCTCTTGAATTACTAAATGAAAGGAGTACCACACAAGGGATATATATAAAATGTATGTATTTATTTCTGAACACTCTCTACTAACCTCTTTATGAAGTTAGAGAGCAAGGCACACAATAATACAGTTCTAAAACGACAGTAAATAGTACAATATACAATGGGCCCTAGGGGCGGACCAAACCATATATTAAGAAATTGGTATATTAACCACGACTTGAGTAGACACAGTGCCTAGAGCATGTAGAATCGCTGGGACCCCAAGGAACCACCCAAGGTAGTGACACAGGAGACCCACGGGGGACGCGTGCAGTGTGAGAACACAGGCGCGAGCCACGTACTATTCTATGTGAAAGTCACGGTTGGAATTTTAGAAGTTAAGGACACTTAGGAGAGGACTTTGAGCAAACCCCTTTAGACTTAGGGGGTTCTAGGGCCAGCACCCACGGGAACGCCGGAGTACTCGAGTTACCTCACCCAGGGAAGCCGGGTGCATAGGTGTCAAATGGTGTCGGGAATCGTCGTTGATTTTAATGGTGATCGGCTGCAAAGTGCTGCTGCCGGGAAGGAGAGAAGTGTCGACTGTGATCCAAGCCTGGATCAAAGATCAGAAGAACCTGAAAGCAGAGGGGACAGAGTCTGGGTCACTTGCCAGTGACCAGGGGCACGATAGACGAATGCCCACCGATGTCGGTGTTTCAGGTGCGAAGAGGTGAAGCTTGACTCTGCAGCCACGAGGACCAGGAGGCGTCGACGATGACCAGGAGCTGGGTTTGAGCTGTCCCACGAAGGATGTCGAGTGCTACGGTGTCGGTGCCCTGATTGGACCCAACAAGCCTTGGCAACAGCAACCCACGCAGGAAGAGAAAAGATGCTTCGGTGTGGACCAGTAAGGTCCTGGGGACTCCCCAAGCGATGGAGAGTCAGGGCACGTCTGGAGCAACCAGGTAAGCCCAATTAGAAGTAAATTTGCCTTCACAGAGACCCACCAGTCGACGAACTAGGGATCGCGAAGGGACCTTGAGAGAATACACAAAGGGCCAGCTCACGGAACACTTGTGGAGTGTAAGCGGGCAATCTTCGGTGCAAATGTTGGTCGGGGTCATGGCTACAAGTAACCCAAAGCTCAGCTGCAGGAGTCGCTGGAAAGCTGATGCCTCTGCAAATGGTCACAGTGTCCAGTTTCGCGCCAGAGCAGGGGCTGGCAGTCCCTGCAGCCGATATGAAGTGGACAATGCACAGGGACACCAAATGTGCCCCCAGTGCTGACCTTCAAAGCACTCTTGGAATGCAACCACCCAGCCCCAATACACTAAAGCCTGTCTGGGAGGTGGTGACACCTCCCTGTGACAGAAAACCTAATGTGGGCAGACTCGTGTCTGTGGCTAGCAGAATCCATTTTGTGATGCCAGGGCTCTGTTAGCTGTCATTTCTCTCCCTCTAGAAGGGTGGGATCATACCCCCACACCAGTTACTGGTGTGGGGGTATGATTCCAAGGTGTTTGATACCAAACACAACATGTTTCCATGCAGCCATCCCAAAGTTAGCATTTACCGTTTGGTTATAATGCACTTAAGAGTATATGGTTTGGCTGCATCACAATAACTCCGGAATAAAGGTTCCGAAGGCTGCAGAGGGGCTCTGCTCATGCATGGGCACCCTCTCACATAAAACCCAGCACCCTGCCTTCAGGATTAGTAAGTTTATGAAAAATAATGGGGTAACCCTTTGTCCCTCAGAACCTGGGTGTATGTATTATATAGCTACAATGGTTCTGTCGGGGAAATACAATTGCTTTGGGATGTTCACAATATGAATTACATTACATGTAACATGTATCCATGATTCAGGAAAAGAAAAGCACAACACCCAAGCGAAGTTTCAATCAATATTTTAAGAAGTAATAAATAAGTTAGGCTACAATGGTACAATTGAAAGGAATGTGAAAGAGGGGTGACATGTAGAAGTAAATACAGACAATACACTTAATACACTTAATATAACAAATAAAGTAATAGTTGGGAAGGTGCGATTTTTGGTAAAGTCCATATGATTGATCACATACATCTCCTGTTCATATGTGAATAGATTTTTGAACTGAGACGTTGCGTAGACACGTTCATCTGCACGCATAAACAGGCAGGCTTCCATCTCCCGCCTCAGTATTGTTTCGCACTGAGAGCTGGAGAGATGTCATTTTCACCCGATCGTGGTAAGTGCCTCAACCCCTGGCCCTTGACTTTCTGTAGATTTAAACAGACTCGTCTTTAAATGGGAGGATAGAGTTACATGAAAGTTGGGGGGGTGGGCATGGGAGGATAGAGTTACATGAAAGTTGGGGGGGTGGGCCAAAAACATTTTCATTTTTAGGCTCCTATCATTGCATTGTTGGCCTTGTAATTCTGTTATACAGTCAAGACTACATATCCCAGAATGCGAAGAAAAAGCTTGGTCTGGCTCAGCTGTTCACCCATGGAAATAGGAAACTTGAGAGCTCTGCACTTTTGTTCACTTTTGTAAAATTCTTATTTGATACACAAAACTAATAACGTGGTCTAGGCCAATGCTATGCTTGGCGTTTCTTGCTTTTTGTTTCCGGTGTAAATGTTCGTTCACCCGTCGGCACTAGGTGCAAAATGTCCACGTCCATCCAATTATTTTGCTCTGGCACTTGGTGGCTAAGCTTAATGTAAGCACATTTATTCTGTGCCGGACTCGGTAGCGTAGCTTGGAAGCCATGGCCCTTGGTGCAATAAAGGAAAAGGGCCCCTTGCACCGCTGCTGGTGTAGTAAAATATAGCAATCATCATGGTTCAAGGGGCCCTTCAGGGCTCTGGGCCCTGGTGTACTGCACCTGCTACACCAATGGTAGCTACACCCTGGACCTGTATCCAAATCTATACAAAAATGGAATCCAGCCCAACTTTAGTTCATGCGAAAGAGCGCAGTGCGAAAAAATTGACTCAATTGGTTCCATAAATAATTTATCTCATATATTGACAAAAATGCCGTAGGATATATAAGCAGGTCTGAAGGGAAGTTTAAGAAATTCTTAAATATAAGTTCTGCCAGAGTACCAGGAGCATCATTTAGTCAAGGTAGCACCTTGCATGTACACCCATAAAGAAATGATGGATGCAATACAAACAAAAAATAAACCATACACCAAATATTTATGCCACTGAAGATGCAAAAGACATCTGAAACAATATGCGCAATGGAATAAACCACATAAAACCATATGTCGATGTAAATAACACAAGTTTTATGTTATGTATTAGGATAACATGACCACTGTTGTTTTTTTGGGGCTTGTGTTTGTGTAGTGTCACAGCTCTATCACCCGTCATTGCCCTGGTACCCCGAGCATCTCCCTGACACAGTGAGTTGCCTTCTGTCTCAATGAGCAGCACTGATATTTTGACCATCAGTGAATGATGGCCATTTGAGAAGTTCTCTGTCATGTTTAAGCCTAATTGCTGCAAGGCTTGTTCATTTGGCATCAAATAACAGGCAGCTAAACCGGGTTTGATTGACACTTATATAGAATAAAAAAGATTAGAGAAGGGTGGTTCGGAGTGGAGTGAATTAGAGTGGAGGGGGGATTGGACTGGACTGGAGGTAGGTGGATTGGAGTGGGGTTGATTAGATTGGAGTAGGGTTGGATAGATTGGATTGTGGTGAGCTGGATGGATTGGATTGAGTGGGGCAGACTGAACTAGGGTAGGGTGGATTGGATTGGGGTAGATTGGAGAAGAGTTGGGTGGATTGGACTGCAGTGGAGTTTGCTGGACTGGATGGGTTGGATTAGATTGGAGTGGGGTGGATTGAAATGGGGTGGGGTGGATTGGATTGGGTTGGATTAAATTGGAGTGAGGTGGATTAAATTGGGTTGGGTGGATTGGATTGCGGTGGAGTGGGGTGGATTGGAGTGAGGTTGATTGAGTGGGGTGGATTGCAATTGAGTGGGGCTGAATGGATGCAATAAAGAGGGGTGGAATGTAGTGGGGTGAAATAGAGTGGGGTGAATTGGAGTGGAGTGGGGTGATATGAACTCGAGTGGAGTAGATTGGATTGCAATGGGGTGAATTGGATTGGAGTGAGGTGGATGGGATTAGGTGCACTGGGTTGATTGGGGTAGATTGGAATGGGGTGGGGTGAACTGGATTAGGGTTGAGTGGATTGGATTGAGGTGGATTAGTTTGGGGTGGCGTGGATTGGAGTGGGTAGATTGGATTTGGCTGTATTGGGGTGGATTGAATTGGTGTGGATTGTATTGGAGTCGGGTGGATTGGAGTGAGGTGAGGTGGATTGGATTGGAGTGAGGTGGATTGTATTGGAGTAGGGTGGATTAGATTGGAGTGGGGTGGGTAGAGAGGATTTGAGTGTGGTGGATTGGAGCGAATTGGATTGGGGTGAGTGGTTTGGTTTAGATTGGAGTGGGGTGGATTGGATTGGATTGGTCTGGGGTGGTTTGGATTGAGTGGGACGAAGTGGATTGGCATAGATTGGAGTAGGGTGGATTGGGGTGTACTGTAGGATTATGTGTTAAAGCATCATTTTAGAAATTACACATAGGAAAGAATTAAAGTTGCTTTGCAATGAAATAATTCTCACCTTTTGAGAACAGTGTCCACAAACAAAAAGAAAAGAAAACATGAGTGTAAAGTGAGAAAAAAAGACTTGGCAAAATAAAAGAAAGTTAACTATAGAAAAAACATCTTTGTAATGTTGTTTGTCCTGCTGGTCACATTTTTGACAGTCATGGGCCTTCTGGTTACAGGGCACTAAAAGTTAAACAAAACAAAATAGTATCAGGAGAAGCGGACGGGCACTGATTAAGTTGAATCTATCAGTGCTTGGTCCCTGCTCCACAGAGAAGATCGAAAATTGTGTTAGATCTGCCTTGATGAATTACGAAGCTGTAAAGAAGAGTGCCACGCAAACCAATCAATGGTAAGCAACAGGCGGGGTCTAAGCCCTTTTTTTGTTAACTGCGAGATGCAGGTGCTAGCGCATGCTCTCACAGGCTCAACCCTAAAAATAATCTGAAGGCTTGGCCACACAAAGAGAGTTTAATAGCCTACTCTCTGGGGATCTCTTTTCACTGGACACACCCATCTCCAAGAGGAGAGAAAGAAAAACAAGCATTGGCATAGCCAATAGGACTTCCCTTTGGGACCTTAAAAGTATTTAGTTATGCAGCACAATATCCTTGGTGCAACAACATCAACTGTTGCATGGCTAAACACTTACAAGGTCCCCAAAGGCGAGACCTATTGGCTATGCTAATGATTGTTTAATTTCCTGCTCTTCTCTGGCTTTACTTGCTACAAAAATCAATAAAATGAATACATCCTACGGCTAGCCCTGCCACTGAGGTTGAATAACAGTAAACCAACATCTTGCAAAGGGAGATTAGCAGCTGTCATGGATGAGGACTCTTGTGTGCAAAGCACCGAACACGAGAACTGATCATTCAGATCTGGAGCCTGCAGGATCAATTCAGACAGAAGAGAAAGAAGGAGGGAACGGGGGGGGGAGGAGAAATTCTGTCAAAGAGTGAGGAAGCGCTGGGTTCTGCAGCACAGTGCTTGAGTAGTGCTTGTATACTCATAGCGCTTATTACAAAGTGTTCAGACAGCAGAGTTGGCACTCAGAGTGAACAGACAAGCTCAAGTTTCAGACAGCAGCACTCTTTTGGTTACTCAGATCTTTGAAGAGTAGACAACAGAGACGGTCATTATGCTACAGAGATTTTACAGACATTGGTGTCAGACGAATCCTGTATCTGGAAGCTTGTTCTCACGTTTCTCGCTTTGGAGGGCTGTCTGAAAGACATGTGATCCCTTTGTGGTAAGAGCTGGGAGTATGACCGCACTGCACGCTGTGGGTCACTCTGGCATGTAGCGACAGTACTGCATTGTACAGAGCTTCACAGCACCGGCTCATGTACTGGTAGAGTGTAAAGAGTGGCTGTCCTGTGCCAGCGACCACCCATGAGGCTTCTGTATATTAATGTGTACACAGACAGCATCACCTCTAAAGAAAAGTTGCCATTTTGAAAAATGCCACGAGAATTGAAAACGAAAGTGCTTTTAAAATACCACACTTAATCTTAGTCAAAAGGCAGAGCTGGAACTCGAAGCACCTTTCAAATGCCCCCAGCGACCTGCAATGCGGCTGCTGTCTTAAGAATGAACTCACAACTTTCGGGGTCTGTTGTGAAAACCCTGATCAATCACCAAGTGAGCTTTACATTAATGTAGGGGAGTTAGTCCAAACAAGAGTGTGTCCACCAAGTGAAAATTCACACACTCAAGTTACATAACTCATATTTACAAATTCATTTAAATGAGAACATTTAAAAAAAAAATCAATTTTAGGAATAGAGAAATAAAGTTATTTGTTCAATCACATGATTTTCAGTCAAAAGGTCCCCCGGTTTCAATCTCTTCAGCTTAACTGCTCCACCACCGCATGCGCTCCAAGTTGAAAGTGAAAATCCCAAAAAGTAAAGGCTTCCCTGCCCTGTCTCAACATTCCCACAGAGGTCACCATGAGCTAACTTTCAAGGACAGCATGCATCCTGCCAGCCTGCACAGAGTCCTTTCCCTCGTGCCGCATCTCACCCTGGGAAGGACTGCCCCCGTCCCCAGTGGGAAGGTGGATCTCGCCCCAGTTTGCTCATCAGACGTCAAAGGAATTTGTCGCTGCAGCACTCTGCTGTGTAAACACGGCGTGTTGTGATTTCAGGGAGATCGGCCGCAGGACAAAGGGATGTCCTGGGAAGATAAAAGGGGCTGATTTGGGCCTCACCAGCATGAATGGGAACGGCAACCATTACATGGCTGAGGGGAAACCAGAGTTGGCGTTCCATGCTGTCCGCAAATGCCAGTGTTGCCGCTTGCCAAGTCCATTAGAGCCCAAATACACATACACCCCCGGCAGAGGTGTAGAGCTCGTAGCAAAGGTATGGGGGCTGGGCATTTTCACATACATCTAAGAGACTGGTGTCTTATAGAAATGGCCATCTCTACCTCCCTGATCCAATATATTTCTCAACATACCAGTGATCTGGACTACCAGTGCAATTACGTTAAGTAAAGTAGTTCAGTGATTTAATGCACCTGCTACACAAATACCCAGCAATAGAATGCAACACCAGCTGTGAAGGTCTGTTTAACCTGCGTGTGCTTCCCCCCGGCCGCAGGTCTGTATCGACGTGGTTGGGTTCGTCTTTTATCTTATGTCGATGATAGGACCATTCATTCACTAGTCTTAAACACCAGCTACGTGCAGTTATTCCACACTACAAGACTGTTAGTAATTATGCACCATGTTATCGGCGGTTCTGGGTTGGCTGTGCACAACTGTACATGGACCAGGAGGTAAACACGGTATTTGACCTAGGGAAAAGGGATCCTTCGTTCGCGAACAACCTTAATAAACAAGAAACGAAGCTGGAACTGCAACCGCAAAGATCAAAGATGAAGCGCCGGGAACAAAGCAGTGTTTACGTGAAGCCTTTATGGCACGGGCGTGTGGTGCGCGCGCGCACACTAAAGGAATTTAAGGAATCCAGCTGTCACACTGCGTGCTGCTGCTCGCTCCGCTCACTCCCAAGACCCATAGGCCATGGGAGTGAACCTTCACAGAAAAGGCAGGACATACCCCTGCATTTGGTCATTTGCGTGCTTTCATCTTTTAAAGCCACACACAAAGGACAATGGAATGTGTAGGAGGAGTCCGACCCATACGGAGAAGTCTCTTGGAAATCAGGAGTGATTCCAAGAGGCCTTCTCCTAGTATAGCGCATGCGCGCTGCACTAGGCGAGACCTAAAAAAGGTTAAAAGAAGTAGGACTTTCCCACTCCACCACTAAATGGCGAAATATGCACAGCATGTAAATCTAGAAGAGCTTCAGGCCGCAAAACCATTGTTACAGGCGAGTAACTTGTTTCTTACCTACGTATGGACAAAGTAGGCACGTTTGATTACTAATTTCAGGGCATTTATTTGGCCGAAATAACCACCAGTTGTGAACTAGCATGGAATTGAATATACTCAACATAAAGATAAACTGGAGGGAATAGAGCAATTACATTAAGTAATTTGTTTTTGTAGCAGTGAAGTTATGGTTGCTATTAGCAATTAAATTAAGTATTGTTTTTGTAGCAGTGTATTTCTGTTTGCTGTTTGTGCCAGTCTGAACGTTTTCGCTTTGGCAGCAATATTTGTAGAGCATGGCAGGCATTCTGAATCTGTTAAAATATTTCAAATCAAAGTTAAGTTCTTATGTGGATGTATTTAAATTATGTTGCATACCTTTTAATTATGTTTAATTCAGTCACTGGAAGAACATTCTTGGTATCTCAGAAGAAGTAGCTAAAAGACTGCATGATCGCTATAAAACACAAACTAAATAATTGACATGCATTGCTGGCGACCACCTACAGTACTTCTAAGGTAGCATGAAAAGACAATACAATAAACCGGCAGCAGCGGCCGGCACAGGCAAGTGTGGTGGGGCGGGACGAGGGAGAATCGACACACGATGGAATAGATATTATTTATTTAATTATACCTATTCCATCGTCTGTCGACTCCGCCATGCCACCGCGCTTACCTGTGATGGCCGCCCCAGTAAACTGGCATCAATACATTGTGGGAGTGAAAGCACTTGGTTAACTTATGAAGTAGGGAAATTATCTAAAGGTAGCTGACACACATATATTTAGCATTTTTTTGGCAGGCAGCATTTCACCATATTACCAGGGTTGCATAAGTTCCTGACCAGTAGGTTATTTGAATATGTTTAGTCAGTCTCTAGGGGTCATCTCAATTCTATCTTCCAATCTATGTATGTCCAAACATTGTATGGTAGTCAAATTGCTTTCCAGTTCCTTTTGTGCTAGGTTCTCTGCTTTGCTCAATTGGAATACTTTACACTGCCATACTTATAATGTGCTTCCCTTTCCTGGAGAGACTGGTTAGTCCTTCAAGAGATTTTTCTTAAGCAGAAAATGTTGTTGACATATTGTAGGTCAAATGCGTCCACCTAAAGATATATTAGCATGGGTGAGATCAGTGAGAACCAGGCTTTTATCCTACGCATTCCTACTCGCAGCAGCTCACGGACCCCACCACAGCCATCCACTACCACAACAAAAATGTTAGCGAAGGCTCCTTCCTGGTTATTCCGGCAGACGGGTTACTCCGTCACAAACGTGACGGATATCCCATCCGCCTAATTACAAGTACAATAGGATATAAAGCACTTGTAATACAGTGGACAGGATATCTGTCACGTTTGTGTCTGTAAGAAAGTGCTCTTTTTGACATGATCACCCCCACTTTTTGCCTGGTATTTGATCCTGCTATCCAGGTCCCCAGTGTCAGCTCTCTTTCCTTAAAACTGTACAATTGTTCCCCCAATTTGCAATACTTTTAACACCTCCTGTAAGTCCCTAATGAATGGTACGCCTGATACCTAGGGCAGGGAGGCTAAAGAGGGGACCTAGGACTGCACCATGTATTGTGCCACCCTAAGGGACCTCTCAGCACACTCATGCATTGTGCAATTGCAGATTGCGTGACCTGGTGCAATAAAAAGTGAAGACGCGACATGGCACACCTCTTTCGTGCCACGCCTACAGACACTGCATGCCATATAGGTAAGTCCCCCCTACAGCAGGCCTTACAGCCCTTAGGCAGGGTGCTCTATACTACATGTGTGGGTATAACTGCATGAGCAGAAATGCACCTGTGATGATAAGTCTATTCGTACATATTACAAGTGAACAGGGAAGCTATTTTACGTACATGAGCTGGATACTGG
Source organism: Triturus cristatus (assembly GCF_964204655.1). NCBI lineage: Eukaryota > Metazoa > Chordata > Amphibia > Caudata > Salamandridae > Triturus > Triturus cristatus. The sequence continues at coordinate 321,024,206 of NC_140589.1, read as the reverse complement.
TAATTACAAGTTCCCCAGCTACATAATGGCTTCACTGAAACTAGAGATGTTTGGTATCAAACATCTCGTGTTAATAAGCCCACACTGATTCCAGTGATGTAGTTATTAATACAAGCACCCAGAGGGCACCTTAATGGTGCCTCCTGAAAACCTACTGACTACCAGTGTACTGGCTGACTAATGTAGACCAGCCTGCCAACACAGATAGGTTTCTTACCCCTTGCACATGAGAGCACACGCTCTCCACGGGTAGAAACAATGCCTGCGTCGGCTGGAGGTGTTATCCCTTCCTCCAAGTAGGGATGGCTAAGTAATTCGATTATCATGGCAGGAGGCTTCAGAGGCCTATGCCGCCTTTGATATGCGAGTCAGGCCTCTCCCAGACAGGGGAAATGCCAACCCCTGCCCCAGGGCCACTTGGCACCAGGACAGGTGGCAAAACTAGCTACTCAGGCTAATTCCACCCCTCAAGGCTACCTACTGTGAACATGAAAACTAGAATTCCATCATCTTGGTTTTTGGTGGAATTAGGCTCACTGAGTCAGGGTTATGCCCAATTCACACAAGAAGTAGTTGCCAAATGGGGGGTGTAGTCGACCTAAAGATGAGTAGCCCATTGGGTACAACCTGTCACTCCCCTTAACACCTCTAAATTGAGTATTGAAGAAGAGTTGTGAGACAATGAGCACTGAAGACTGATGTGGACTTTTGACCCCAAACCCTACCTGCCTGCCCCAGTCTCGACAATCGTGACCGAGTGACTTGTCCTGCAGCTGAGCAACTAACAAGAACCCTGGCAGACAGCCAGTCCTTCACTAATTGCCAGCAATCTTCCTTGGAATAGAGGAGCTACTCTCCTGCAGGCCACAGGCACCAAAGAAGCCGATTCCGGTTTACAGTGTTGTCAATTCCTGGCCAGCCTGACCCTGCAGCCCCCCAGGAAGAGGTACCTGTGATCCTGATGGTCAGACCTGTCCCCCCACTGAGTGAGAGGACACCAGGACAGACCGGAGCCTCACAGCACCAATACCCGGGAACAAAATCCCCTGCAGCAACCAAGGCCTGTTTAAGTCCAGTTGGGACTCTAACAGCTCTGAGATCGAGCAGCCATCGAGGGACGTCAGCACCTCAGTGACCCACTTCCAGGATGCTCCAGCTGTCGTGATTTCTGCACCCTCAACTGGTGAGACTGACAACTGCACGGACCAAGGACGCACAGAGCCCAGCCGACCTTTCCACTCTGCACCTAGCGCCCTAGCCCTGGTATCAACAAACCAGCTGTGCCTCTTTGCTCCCAGGACCCTTGTGACCTGAGCCTCCAAGTGGGAGCTCCTGGGCTTGTCTCCAACTCCACCTCTCCAGCCTTTTTCTAGGTTTCCCCCGTTCTTTCCACTGGCAATGCACACAAAGCTAGCAACCTGACCAGCACCTCTGAACCCGGACGCCCCAGGACAGGTAACGAGTAACTGCTGGTGGTACGTTGGACTTTGACCTCCTACAAAAATATGACTTATCTGACTGAGAAATACAGGACAGTATTGTAGGAGAGTAGGGTCTGCAATCCTATGATCACCCAGATTTTTTGCTTTTGCTTCATTGGTTTACGACTTTCTCCGGCTGTGGGCCTGCCAATCAGACCCACAGCCTAGCTGTTCTCTCTCGAAATTAACACACATGTACGTTAGGTGCATCCACTAATTGGAACTGGGCCGCCTTGTCAGTCCCTGTCTCAGCATACCACAGGTATCCAGGGCATCGGTGTCCCCAGGGCCTACCAGGGGCTGCAGCATGTATTATGCCACTCCTGGAATGGCCGCCCAAATCTGACACAACTGGCTGCACGACAGCTGGGGCCACGTGGTGTAATCACCCGTTGCTGTAGGTGTAGTATTCCTACACCTAACCCTAAAATGGACACATGGATTCCTATCAGTCACTCCTATGGCAGGCCTTATCAATCCTGAAGGCAGAGTGCGGGGAGTCATGTGGGATGGTGCTCTGGCGCGAGCCGAGCCCGTCGACGGCTTGCGGAACCAAGTCCTAATAGCCGTTCCATGGTGACGCGGGCCAACTATTTGCTAACTTTGGCATCGCATCACCTACACATGTCGCGTAAGGTGTCATACGAATTGGAATACGAACCCCTCGCTAGTTCTGGCGACGGGGTTAGCATTCCCCCCTTCTAGAGGGGCACGACATGGAAGTAACCCTGAACCCCGGTTAAAGTTGACTCAAGCCTTAGCATCACAAAATGGATGCTGCCACCAGACACAAGTCTGACCTCCTGCTGCTGGGGGACCTTCCAGCGAAGGGAGTTTGGACAAAGGGTTTCCTGTCGAGGGCGGTGTTAGCACCGTCCCAGACAGGGTTGTGTATCCCAGGTAGGCAGGGCTGAAAGGAAGGTGATTGCCGGTGGCACCCCGGTGCTCACTGTGCATAGCCCGGCTCAAACCAGTTTCGGGGGCACACCAGCCCCTGAGCTGGCGCGAAGCCGGACAAAGGATAGGGGTGTAACCACCCCCCTCCTGGCTCCACCCATAGGTAGAACCTAGTCACGGGCCAACCCCTTTTTCTTAGAATAAAGGTAGGAGCGAGTCCCCTTCCCAATTTGGATAATCAGATAATCGGATACCTCCGAATCACGAACCACTTTCCACGAAAGGAACTCTTGACTATTTCTGAAGACTCTCCCTTGTGGCTAAGGAGTAGCCACCCTGCTCCAGCAGGCACCAACTAAGCGCTTGCGGTTTGCTGTAAGTCTCTCCTACGGATCAAGACTGCCCAGCTCGACGAGACCCGAGTTCCCTGCCATCTCTGACCTTTTACCTCCCTCATCAGCCCAGCTGAGAGCCGTAGGTGTGACGAGACCTGCGGGACCGGCTATCTTCAGAACCTGCACGACGCTTATCTAGCACGCCCACCGAGGGACCCTCGAGTGAGTGCACCCAGGGTTTGAGAAGCCCTAAACCCTGAGCAGCTCCAGCATCGAAGTCTGTCTCCCCAGCATCCGCGAGATCTGCGTGGGGGGCCCTTCCGCTCCTTGCTGTTCACCGCGTTGTCCGACCACTTGCCGTCCGGCTTGTGGCCCTCTTCACGACGCTCCAAGATTATTTTTCATCACTAGTCTGGTTGCTCCAGACTGGCACTTGCTCCCCTTCAACAGAGGAGTACCCCGGACCCTCCTGGTCCACTCCCGACGCCATCTGGACTCCCCCGCGTGGGTGGCCACTGCCAAGATCCGCTGCCCCTTCCTGGGCCCAGCATCATCGACAGCAGACACCTTCGTGGGACAGCTCGCCCTCCATCCTGGTCGCCGCCGCGCCTCCTGGTCCGAGGAACAGCCGAGTCCGACGTACCCCACTCACCTGGTCGAGGTGACTCCAGCCGGTACCCTCCTGGTACCCACCCGATCGCTGGCTAGCGGTTGAGAACTGAGTCCCCTCTGCTTTCAGGTTTTCCTTCATCACCGATCCAGGCTTGGATCGCTCTGAACATCGTCACTGGTCGCCTGCCAGCAACTTCTTCTTTCAGGCTCCTGAGACTACACGAGGACTCCCGACATCTTGACGAACTTCACGCAGCCGCAGCCTCCGGGCTAGGTAAATCGAGCATCTCGGTGCTCCATCGCAGGTTCGCTCTACAAGTGTCCAGTTCCTTTTTTGTTTAGTCCCACTGATCGGAACCCTCCGGAATCAGTACCTCCAGACTCTAACCATTCGCATTTCACTGTTAGTGTAGATGGTTTCTCGTGCCCCTCGGGCATTTGTGTAAATTGTGCAACTGAAGTATTTTCCTAAGAGTTTTGTAGTGTGCTTAGCTCCCTGACTCATAAAGAGCCAGGGTAGTCTTGTTATAAATAAATACCCTTTTATTTTCATAACAACTTGTGTGGTGTCCTTTCACTTGGTGTTCAAGGGGTATATGTGATGGTAAACAGCTGGCTTAACACGCCCTCTAGAGTTTAGCCTAAGACTGCTCGTATCCACGCTACTAGGATAGCTGGTCTAAAAGGTTGACTTACAACCAATCATCAATAAGGGTCGTTTGGAATGATACACAGTGATCACTAGAATAGTGAGCACTACATATCAGGCCAACTTCTCACATTGGTGAGCAGCGGTTGGGATTTGAGCTTGCTGTTGTTTTACCACACACGTATCCTAAGAATATCGCAGTGAAAGATCACATAAGTACCCAGGTACATATAACTTAACTTAGAATACTCCGAGTTCTACTGAACCGGCTGTTGTAGTGTAACAGGGCTTAGCACACCCTGACTACAACTCCTAGCAAGGGATCAGTAGGTAAACACATAGTGTAGGTAGGTGCAACACTTACACCGCACTAGACAAGCATGTCGGTCCACGGAGAGTCCTCGCAGACTCCCTTAGTGGTCAGTGACCCTCCACAGGTCGTGTCACGATATGCAACCCTTAGCTTCAAGGAGATGCGACAACTATGTGCCTCCAGGAAGCTAAACCAGGGTTCTAACCCTACCATCGCAATTCTGATAGGTCTCTTAGAGGCGTACGATGCTAGGAGGTCCTCTAACACAGGTCCCCCCAGTGCAGATGGGAACATGCCTCCCTTAGAGGGAACCCTCGGTGACCCCGACCTCGACCTCCACACAGAGGAGGAGGACGAGGACGAGTTATCGGGAGACGAGGCAGACAAAGGTCCAGCGGTAGTCGGCAGGCTTACAAGGACCAACTTAAGCAGGCATGAGAATGGAACTGGGGGAGCCCCGGGCCCACGCTCAAGCAGGCTTAACCTTGGGAACGGACGAGCTAGGTCTCTCTCCAGAGGCTCCGGCAGATCGGTTCATACACATGTCTCTCAGGCATCCTCTCAGAGAGGAATGACTTCCCCTCAGAGGAGGGAGCATGAAGCGAAGATGCGGGAAGTCAATCTGAGGATCGAGCGGGAAGAACTTGCCCTCGCCAAAGAAAGACTTGCCCTGGCCCGAGAGCAGAAATTAAGTGGGTTAGATCCCACTGGTGGCAGCAGTCTCAATAGAGAGAAAGACAGGGGTATAGACACTAGACACCTGAGTAAAATAGTGCCCCCCTTTAAACAAGGGGACGACATCCACAAGTGGATAACTGCTTTGGAGAGGGCCTGCACTGTCCAGTGCGTCCCCCCAAGTCAGTGGGCAGCTGTACTGTGGCTTTCCTTTGAAGGTAAAGGAAGGGACAAGCTCCTCACTACTAGAGCTGAGGATGCTAACAACTACCAAGTCCTGAAGAACACACTGATTGATGGGTTCGGCTTAACCACGGAACAGTACCGGGTGCTGTTCCGGGACACCCAGAAAATTCAGTCTCAGGATTGGACTGACTTTGTTGATTGTGCCACTAAGGCTTTGGAAGGCTGGTTGCTGGGTAGCAAGGTTACTGATTACACAGGATTGTACAATCGTATCATGCGAGAACAGATTTTAAACAACTGTCAGAACCAATTGTTGCATCAGCACCTTGTCGACTCGGATCTGACCTCTCCCCAAGAATTGGGAAAGAAGGCAGACAGATGGGTCAGAACAAGGGTCAAGCAGAACCAGAATCAGAACCAGGGTGGTCAGAAGAAAGCAGACCAAAAGGGTAACAAGAACGAACAAAGTGACCAGAAGTCTTCGACAGGTCCCCAACAAACCAAAGAGGGTGGGGGTCAGGCTTCACAGAAGAAGAAGACTCAAGAAGGCCAGTCAAAAAGGTGGTGCCAGTACTGTAAAAGTAAGACTCACTGGTTTAGTGAGTGCACCAAGAAAGGAGGGCAAACTCCTACCACTGCAGCCCCTAAGGCACCTGCGCCCCCTAGTACAGTCAGCAGTGGTAGTGCGCCTCCCAAGGCATTAGTTGGGTTAACCTTGGGAACCGAGGGGAGTGACGACTTAGTCGGCACGCTCACTCAGGCCGTCCTTGTCTGTACAGGGGATATGGATATGTCCCCTGATGCCAGTCCCAATACTTTGGGCAAATACAGACAGACACCTTTGATCAATGGAAAAGTGGCTCAGGCCTACAGGGACACGTGTGCCAGTGTCACCATGGTGACGCCTAACTTCGTGGACCCTGGACAGATCATGCTAGGTACCAGTTACCTAGTGACCAATGCCAGCAACGTCACTACCAATCACAGTATGGCAGTTGTTGATTTCTCCTGGGGAGGGGTAAGTGGCCCGAAAAAGGTTGTGGTTAGTTCAGACCTCCCCGTAGAATGTCTGTTGGGCAATGATTTGGAAACGTCACAATGGTCAGAAGTGGAGCAGAGGACTCACATGGAGATGTTAGGCTTGCCAGCACATGTCCTTGCTGTGACCAGGTCACAGGCCAAAAGATGCCCCACTGAACAGGTGCTGGATCCTGGAAGAACGGACCAGACACCTTCCAAGAAAAGGAGCAGTAAGGGTAAGGCTTCGCCTTCCCCCTTGCCCCAGGTCGTGGATCAAGTCTCCGAGGAGGCTGACCTTAAGGAACTGAGGGAAACTGAGCCGCAAGAGCTTGAACCTGGTCAGGTTGAGTTTCTGGGCTCAGGGGGACCCTCCAGGGAAGACCTGGGGAAGGCACAGTTAGACTGCCCCTCACTTGAACCCCTCAGACAGCAGGCTGCTGCTGAGGCTGCAGGGAACGCCACAGGTACCCACAAAGTGTACTGGGACGATGGACTCCTGTACTCTGAGGCAAGAGACCCCAAACCTGGTGCGACCAGGAGGCTGGTCATCCCCTTGTCTCTGAGAGGTTTCCTTCTCACCTTGGCCCACGAGATTCCCCTTGCAGGTCACTTAGGCCAGAATAAGACTTGGGACAGAATTGTCCCACACTTTCACTGGCCCCACATGTCCGAGGATACGAAGGAGTTTTGCCGCTCCTGTGTCACTTGCCAAGCCAGTGGTAAGTCAGGTGGCACGACAAAGGCCCCCCTGATACCACTACCAGTGGTGGGGGTACCCTTCGAGCGAGTGGGGATCGACATTGTCGGACCAATGGAACCCCAGACAGCATCAGGGCACAAGTTTATACTGGTGGTGGTGGACCACGCCACCAGGTATCCTGAAGCTATTCCCCTTAGGACCACTACAGCACCTGTGGTGGCACGGGCCCTACTTGGAGTGTTCTCCAGAGTGGGCTTCCCTAAGGAGGTCGTCTCAGACAGAGGTGCAAACTTCATGTCGGGATATCTGACTGCTATGTGGAAGGAATGTGGTGTCAACTACAAGTTCACCACACCCTATCACCCACAATGCAATGGGCTGGTTGAGAGATTCAACCGGACCCTAAAAGGGATGATTCACGGACTACCTGAAAAGCTTCGGCGGAGATGGGATGTCCTGATACCCTGCCTCTTGTTCGCCTACAGAGAGGTCCCGCAGAAGGGGGTTGGCTACAGCCCTTTCGAGCTTCTGTTCGGACATCCTGTAAGGGGACCCCTTTGTTTGGTAAAGGAAGGATGGGAGAGACCTCTCAGAAAGCCGGCATCAAACATTGTGGACTATGTGCTTGGTCTCCGCTCGCGGATGGCGGAGTACATGGAAAAGGCGTCTAAAAACCTTGAGGCGAGCCAAGAATTACAGAAAGCTTGGCACGACCAAAAGGCTGTCCTGACTGTGTACCAGCCTGGACAGAAGGTGTGGGTGCTGGAGCCAGTGGCCCCAGCAGCACTCAAAGACAAATGGTCTGGGCCCCACACGATCATTGAGCAAAAGGGAGAGGTCACCTACCTGGTAGACCTGGGAACTCCCCGGAGCCCCCACAGGGTGCTCCATGTAAACCGGCTCAAGGCATATGTCGACAGGGAGGGCATGGGCTTGCTCATGGCCACAGATGAGGGACAGGAGGAGGAGAGTGACCCTCTCCCGGACCTGCTCTCTCAGAACCCTGACGATGGGTCAGTAGATGGTGTTGTCTTTTGTGGCAGCCTCTCTGGACATCAACAAAAGGATTGCAAACAGGTTCTTCAATCCTTTCGACATATGTTCTCTCTGACACCCAGTCAGACCAATTGGTGTACCCACGAGGTCGACACTGGGGACAGTCTACCCGTAAAGAGTAAAATCTATCGGCAACCTGATCACGTCAGAGACTGCATCAAGACAGAGGTGCAGAAAATGTTGGAGCTGGGAGTCATTGAACCCTCGGACAGCCCCTGGGCTAGTCCCGTAGTGCTCGTGCCGAAACCTCACACCCAGGGCGGTAAGAAAGAGATGAGGTTCTGCGTGGACTACAGAGGTCTCAATGCAGTCACTAAGACTGACGCCCACCCGATACCAAGAGCAGACGAACTTATCGACCGGTTGGCCTCGGCCAACTACTTAAGTACGTTTGACCTGACAGCTGGGTATTGGCAAATCAGGTTAGCTGAGGAGGCCAAGCCCAAAACCGCATTTTCTACCCCGGGTGGGCATTATCAGTTCGTGGTAATGCCCTTTGGTTTGAAAAATGCACCTGCCACCTTCCAAAGGCTGGTGAATCAAGTTCTCACTGGGTTGGACGACTTCTGTGCGGCGTATCTGGACGATATCGCTGTCTTTAGCTCCACCTGGGAGGATCACCTGGTCCACCTGAGGAAAGTGTTAGAGGCCCTGCAGAAGGCAGGCCTCACTATCAAGGCCACCAAGTGCCAGATAGGGCAGACACAGGTTGTATACCTGGGCCACCTTGTAGGAGGGGGTCAGGTTCAACCGTTGGAGAGCAAAATACAGGCCATACAGGACTGGGCTCCTCCAACCACCCAGACTCAGGTTCGAGCTTTCTTGGGCCTGACTGGTTATTACCGGAAATTTGTCAGAAATTATGGATCCATTGTGACCCCGCTAAACGACCTGACAAGTAAAAAGATGCCAAAAAAAGTTCAGTGGACAGCAAGCTGTCAGAAGGCATTCGATGACCTAAAGCAGGCCATGTGCACAGCACCTATCCTAAAGAGTCCAGACTACTCCAAACCATTCATTGTCCAAACAGACGCTTCGGAGCTGGGTGTGGGAGCTGTTCTATCGCAACTGAATTTTGATGGTCATGACCAGCCCATAGCTTTTATTAGCAGGAGGCTGACCCCCAGAGAGAAGAATTGGTCAGCTATTGAGAGGGAGGCCTTTGCTGTGGTTTGGGCCCTGAAGAAGTTGAGGCCATACTTGTTTGGCACTCACTTCAAGATTCAGACCGACCATAAGCCCCTCTTGTGGCTAAATCAAATGAAGGGTGAAAACCCCAAACTACTTAGGTGGTCCATTTCCCTACAGGGGATGGACTTCACAGTGGAGCATAGACCTGGCACTGATCATGGCAATGCAGATGGGCTCTCCAGGTATTTCCACTTAGAGCAAGAAGACTCACCTGGTCAAGGTTAGCTTATTGTCCCAAAGTTTGGGGGGGGTCATGTAGGAGAGTAGGGTCTGCAATCCTATGATCACCCAGATTTTTTGCTTTTGCTTCATTGGTTTACGACTTTCTCCGGCTGTGGGCCTGCCAATCAGACCCACAGCCTAGCTGTTCTCTCTCGAAATTAACACACATGTACGTTAGGTGCATCCACTAATTGGAACTGGGCCGCCTTGTCAGTCCCTGTCTCAGCATACCACAGGTATCCAGGGCATCGGTGTCCCCAGGGCCTACCAGGGGCTGCAGCATGTATTATGCCACTCCTGGAATGGCCGCCCAAATCTGACACAACTGGCTGCACGACAGCTGGGGCCACGTGGTGTAATCACCCGTTGCTGTAGGTGTAGTATTCCTACACCTAACCCTAAAATGGACACATGGATTCCTATCAGTCACTCCTATGGCAGGCCTTATCAATCCTGAAGGCAGAGTGCGGGGAGTCATGTGGGATGGTGCTCTGGCGCGAGCCGAGCCCGTCGACGGCTTGCGGAACCAAGTCCTAATAGCCGTTCCATGGTGACGCGGGCCAACTATTTGCTAACTTTGGCATCGCATCACCTACACATGTCGCGTAAGGTGTCATACGAATTGGAATACGAACCCCTCGCTAGTTCTGGCGACGGGGTTAGCATTCCCCCCTTCTAGAGGGGCACGACATGGAAGTAACCCTGAACCCCGGTTAAAGTTGACTCAAGCCTTAGCATCACAAAATGGATGCTGCCACCAGACACAAGTCTGACCTCCTGCTGCTGGGGGACCTTCCAGCGAAGGGAGTTTGGACAAAGGGTTTCCTGTCGAGGGCGGTGTTAGCACCGTCCCAGACAGGGTTGTGTATCCCAGGTAGGCAGGGCTGAAAGGAAGGTGATTGCCGGTGGCACCCCGGTGCTCACTGTGCATAGCCCGGCTCAAACCAGTTTCGGGGGCACACCAGCCCCTGAGCTGGTGCGAAGCCGGACAAAGGATAGGGGTGTAACCACCCCCCTCCTGGCTCCACCCATAGGTAGAACCTAGTCACGGGCCAACCCCTTTTTCTTAGAATAAAGGTAGGAGCGAGTCCCCTTCCCAATTTGGATAATCAGATAATCGGATACCTCCGAATCACGAACCACTTTCCACGAAAGGAACTCTTGACTATTTCTGAAGACTCTCCCTTGTGGCTAAGGAGTAGCCACCCTGCTCCAGCAGGCACCAACTAAGCGCTTGCGGTTTGCTGTAAGTCTCTCCTACGGATCAAGACTGCCCAGCTCGACGAGACCCGAGTTCCCTGCCATCTCTGACCTTTTACCTCCCTCATCAGCCCAGCTGAGAGCCGTAGGTGTGACGAGACCTGCGGGACCGGCTATCTTCAGAACCTGCACGACGCTTATCTAGCACGCCCACCGAGGGACCCTCGAGTGAGTGCACCTAGGGTTTGAGAAGCCCTAAACCCTGAGCAGCTCCAGCATCGAAGTCTGTCTCCCCAGCATCCGCGAGATCTGCGTGGGGGGCCCTTCCGCTCCTTGCTGTTCACCGCGTTGTCCGACCACTTGCCGTCCGGCTTGTGGCCCTCTTCACGACGCTCCAAGATTATTTTTCATCACTAGTCTGGTTGCTCCAGACTGGCACTTGCTCCCCTTCAACAGAGGAGTACCCCGGACCCTCCTGGTCCACTCCCGACGCCATCTGGACTCCCCCGCGTGGGTGGCCACTGCCAAGATCCGCTGCCCCTTCCTGGGCCCAGCATCATCGACAGCAGACACCTTCGTGGGACAGCTCGCCCTCCATCCTGGTCGCCGCCGCGCCTCCTGGTCCGAGGAACAGCCGAGTCCGACGTCCCCCACTCACCTGGTCGAGGTGACTCCAGCCGGTACCCTCCTGGTACCCACCCGATCGCTGGCTAGCGGTTGAGAACTGAGTCCCCTCTGCTTTCAGGTTTTCCTTCATCACCGATCCAGGCTTGGATCGCTCTGAACATCGTCACTGGTCGCCTGCCAGCAACTTCTTCTTTCAGGCTCCTGAGACTACACGAGGACTCCCGACATCTTGACGAACTTCACGCAGCCGCAGCCTCCGGGCTAGGTAAATCGAGCATCTCGGTGCTCCATCGCAGGTTCGCTCTACAAGTGTCCAGTTCCTTTTTTGTTTAGTCCCACTGATCGGAACCCTCCGGAATCAGTACCTCCAGACTCTAACCATTCGCATTTCACTGTTAGTGTAGATGGTTTCTCGTGCCCCTCGGGCATTTGTGTAAATTGTGCAACTGAAGTATTTTCCTAAGAGTTTTGTAGTGTGCTTAGCTCCCTGACTCATAAAGAGCCAGGGTAGTCTTGTTATAAATAAATACCCTTTTATTTTCATAACAACTTGTGTGGTGTCCTTTCACTTGGTGTTCAAGGGGTATATGTGATGGTAAACAGCTGGCTTAACACGCCCTCTAGAGTTTAGCCTAAGACTGCTCGTATCCACGCTACTAGGATAGCTGGTCTAAAAGGTTGACTTACAACCAATCATCAATAAGGGTCGTTTGGAATGATACACAGTGATCACTAGAATAGTGAGCACTACATATCAGGCCAACTTCTCACAAGTATTAACTCTATTTGAGGAAATTATCTGGTATTTAACGCAATTAAAGACATTACGTCCATAAACCAAAATCGTGCGCAGTGAAGTTTACTGATAGTCCATATAGTACCCACCAATGGCTTTTTTGATGTAAATAGCTGTTTGTTGACTTTCAGTGCTAATCTTGATTTACTGTGGATGCAAAAACCAAGTTGTGATGGCACTGCTTATCAGTAAAATACTAATGCTCAAAAGAGGTACAGTTTGAGTTTCTTAAAGTGCATTGAGCTGTTGAAGTTTATGGCCACTTCCAGTTTTTTATTTTTTTATTACTTTTGATATATAAGCACAATAATATTTAGAACCCACAGGTACTATCAGAATGGCAGGCATCCTGTGAATATGTGGAGAAGTCTGAAAGGGATATTCTCTCGGGAGCCAGAAGTCAACTAAAAGATTTGGCCCTATTGTTTCCGAGACATTTCTTTTCCAATCGACTGTGCATGATGCCAGAAGGCCATAGTGCCTCAAGTTCATAATTTCTATTAGGCGGGTGCAGACTGGAATATATTTATACGCTTTTTTAAGTTGGGATCTTGTGACAGATCAGCAATTCAGAGATACCTCTGGCGGGTGTACGTGCCTCTAATGCAAATGAGATGCCAGAAACACAAAACTATTTCCATTTAGATACATCCGATCACCGGGCTCAGATTGCAGTAGTTTTTTCACTGGACTAAAGGACGATGGAATTGCACTCTGACTCTTATAAAGTGTCCAGGAATAACCCCCCAAAAAATTGATGGGTCATCAACTTCATTGGTAAAAGTCTCCCTCTTGAGTAAATAAATTACAATGCAAGAGCTTACTGAATATGAGTAAATGGCCTAGTTCTATCCAGTGACATTCTCTAAAAAGTAAAGAAAAACCATAATGGCTAACCGTTCTTTCATGGGGACTTGCACTTTTCAAAGCACATTTTAAGAAAGAGCCCTCATGTTTCCTTGAAGTCGCCAATAAACTAAAGATACTTAGTTGTCCCTATTATAAAAGTTTATTAAGTTTAATGAGTCCTCTGATATTATGCAAGTCATTTTTGAATGACTGAAATATATGAAGTACTGGTAGGAAACAACACATTTACAAGTTCTATCATGTGGGTCCTGTGGTAGTCAGTCCATACAGAATAATACCAATGCGTAGTACTGTCGACTAGTTTCCCAGGGACTATTACACTATTGCCTCTTGGTTACACAGGTTACTTCCCTTTTTAGGTCGAGCCTGAGCAGCGCATGCACTGCTCTGCGAGGCATGCTGTATTCAGGTAGGGACTTGAAGCTCCACCCACTTTCCGTCCATATTTTCCATTGGCTTATGTCATTGTCCACTGTAAACGGTGGCAGTTAATTGGTCAATAGGCTTAGTAGTCCCTCCTTAGTACCGCCTTGTCTCATTTTGGAACCTCCCATGGTTGACACCCCCTGTTAAATGTGCTGTTACCCAGTAGGCTTTAATTACAGCCTCCAAGCACTATTTTCTCAAATAGCAGGACATGCTCTCTCCTAACGCTTTTAAAAAAAATGTATAGCCGGGCGCCGAACACATTTGCAATGCAATAGGTCTCGCATTTGCGAGAGTTTAAGCTATTGGCATTGTAGATGACAATGCAATGCCTTTTATTTATATGTTTTAAAAACAACACATAAATAAAAGGCATTGTTATTTACAATGCTAATAGCTCAAACTCTCGTAAATGCGAGACCTATTGCATTGCAAATGCTTGTTAGAACTGATAGTAGACACTTCTAAAGTCAGAAGGGGATTGTGTGGTTTCTAAACGGCCTTTGACATAAAGGGGAGATGGCCCCAGAATTTGATTTGTGCCTTCACAAAATAAGCATATCTGTAGGTTGAATTGCAGGCAAGCATCAGGACTGTTCTGGTCATTACTCGTTTTCAAGTAGAACTATGGGTTAATATATATTTTAACCAGACAAGAGTGAAACTTGTGGTGTCTGTAATGTACGGTCTCAGGTGGTGATACCCCAGAGACAATGAAAGCTAAAGTTTGCTTACTAGCCATTAAGATTCATTCTTGGTTGCATGGGGAATACATTTTTTAGAATTCTGACCAAAATCTTTGTTCACTCTTGACTGATCATCCACAAATTGTATATGTCTGTGTGTAAGTGTGCGATGGTTAATTTTGTCATCAATAAAGTATTGTGTGGCACAAATAAGTTCCATAATCCGCTTAATGCATCCAGAAACATTGCTCCATCAACTTTGTTTACGTGATTTCTGCAGTAGTAGGTAGTAAATATGACTGCATTTACTAGTCATAGAAGTGTGTACCTTATTGCATGAAACATTATTTTATTAAAATATGCTATGTGTTCTAGGGAGTGGATTTGTATCAGGAAACAAAGAAGTATTTTGGATTGTCAGAGTTTGTTGAATCAACACTATCAGGGCACAGCCTTCCGATTCTACGCTACGATAGTTCTTATGAAGCTATGATCACAACATTAGGAAAAAGGTACACTCTGTTTTTTAAAAAACTTTACTTTTAAATGTCTCCAATATACGATTTTAGGATCTAATTTTTCTTCTGTTTAAAAAACCTCTCTATGAAACCTCTTGTGTCTGGAGAAAATGCATCCTCAGAATCAAAACGTTTGAGTTTGTTTGAGTGCTATGTGTCCTAAATCCGTAGAGGTCAACTTGGGAAGAATGGCCACAAATTGAGGACCTACAAGTGCTACTAGCCTCTTCTAGGAGTTTTCTTGTCCAACAAAGTTTCAATAAACAAGGGCGTAAAGAGCATTTCCAGGAAGTGAAACAGTATTCACAGTGTGTAGTAATTATTTCACTGTGTGTATCATTGAAAGGCAAAGTCAGCTTGTCAGGAGCTCGCCATTGACATAGTTAACAGACTCCAACCAACAGCAAACAGTGGTCTTCTTAGTATCAACATATTAAACTGACTGCTGCTCTAACAGTAGCGCATGCCCAAGGTCAAACACAGCTGAGATGGGACTAAGTATCAATAAACCATTTAAAAATCATTATTAAAGAATTAAATAAATAAAACATGGGGCAGATTTACTACTTCTGGCGCATCTCTGCTAATCAGCAGAGATGCGCCAGAAGAGTTGCGACGCATCTGCCCACCCGTGCGCCACCACTGATGCACCGTATTTACAATGCGGCGCACCGTGGCGCTCGGATGGGCAGATGCGTGACGCATCCCCCGTCGGAAAGGCGGCGCATTGCTGGAGTTGCGTCGCGAGCGCGACGCAGCTCCAGCAAGGCTCGGGGGTGCCCTATCCCTAACAAGCTGCATCAATCCTTACGCCTGCTTCAAGCAGGCGCAGAGTTTTGACGCAGCATGGCCTTAAAAGTGACTGAGTGAAATCTACAAGATTGCGAATTAAAAAGAAAAATCACAGGATTTCAGCATACAACTCGTGGACTCTTGCATATTTTATATGTAAAAGAATAAAGATGTCTGTTTCTGTCCTTTTAAAGAGATGTTACATGAAAGCCAATGACCCCACTCAAATACAGTTAAGCTATTTCACATCGGATTGTATGCACCCTACACGCCATTGTCCACTTTGCATGCATCTAATTACTATATGCACACATATATTGAATCGATTTTCTAAATATGGAACGTGCTATTTGCCCTCCTTTCATGAGTATGCAAATGGGCAATTCTTTCGTGTTTAGTTTTAATGAAACTTCTGCAAAATTAGCACTTTTTTTAAAAGTTAAATTAGTAGATACAATGTGAGTTATAACAGCAACATTAGTATAATATCCCAATACCTTTACATTAAATGTATTTTGTCAGGCCACCACGTCAGATGGCCTTTTACTGTTAGGTTTCCAATAGTAACAAAATGTACACACCTAAATCACACTTAAGCTTAGTCAGTAGGATAGATCCGTAAGTCAGTGCACTTGCAGTAGCGATCTTTTTAAGATTATCATAGGATGCAGTACACGTGAATCTGACTCAACTCATCATTGTTTACAAATCAATCAGGTTCGTACCATTGGGAGAGAAAACACGGATCCCTGTTGTGAACACTAGGGCTGGGGCCAATGTCTGTCGAGTGATGCCTGGCTGGTTAATTTTAGCACTTCCACAATTTGATTGCTGACCTTTTTCAACGGGAATGCTTCTGCTAATCATGCTAGAAGAATCTAGAATCATTGAAGCATATGTATGAAGCCCATTTCCCGTTCGCAAACGGGCCGATTCTCAGAATCGGCTCATTTGCGAATTGGAAAAAGCCTTTTGGGATGTATCATCCCAAAAGGCCCTTGCATAATAGGGAATTGCAAAATTTGCGATTCCATATTTTGCGAATGCATTTAAGGAATCGCAAATTGCGATTCCTTATATGCAATGCAGGAAGCACCCAAGTTGTGCGATTTCTCCTTAAGAAATCTCAAATTACCACCAACTTCAAGTTGGTGGTAATTTGCGGGGTTTTTTTTAAATGCGCTTTTTAGCATTTTTCAAAGTGCTATGTGGCGTACATACATGCCCTTAGGGCATGTATGTGCGCCTCATGTGCACACATACATATTTCAGGGGTGCAACAGGGTGTCTTTTTGACACCATTGCACACTTGAAATTGCATTCGCAATTTGCAAGTACCTAATAGGCCCATAGGAATGAATGGGAATCCATTCCTTAATTGTGACTCACAATTTGCGAGTCGCAATTAAGGATTGCTAAGGAATCACAAAATATTTGTGATTTTTTATTTGCACCTCGTTTTGCGATTCTCAAATTGCGATTCGCTAATAATCCCTATTTGAGAATCGAAAACACATTATGATACATATGCCCCATAATGCCTAATTACAAGAACAAGGCATATCGAAACGCTGACAGCGGAATGCTAATATTTGAGTTAGCAGTGCAAAAAGGGTTTCATTCTGAGAAAACTTCATTAAGATTTGTTCATTCAAACCTAATTGACGAAGCTACCTTTTGAAACCAGATGCAAGAAGAGCTCTTTGAAAGGAAGTTGTTAGCGCGCAGGTTGTCTATCAAAACCTTTCAAGTACGAGACTCACACAGCGCCCCGCGCGCCTGCCGTGCAGTGGAGAACACAGGCGCACGAGGATGGTCTATGGGCGCCCGCACTTCCAAGGGTGAGCCATCAATTGATAATCAAGCCGGGGATGGCAGCGCATCGCATATTTGCACTGATTATTTTCACTTAAAAAGATGCATTTAAAGGTATCCGACGCAGCATCAAAAGAATTCAGACAGAGAAGGGGAAAGAAAGGCTTTAAGCGGAATGAAAAAACTGGGGGGGTCTCTCAAAGGGGCGTGGACGACATTATTAAGGGCGTGGCTTAAAAACACATAAGCTAAAAATCGGTGCTTAGCATAGTGTGCCGCCCGATTTGTATTTTGCTGTTTCTGTCATTGCATCCAGATATATAATACAAGTAACATTACACCTAAAACAAGCCAGGACTATTGGCTTTGCCAATGGTTGTTAGTTGCATAAGATAAATAGGCAGCAATTATGGCTTGTATACAATATTGAAAAAACTTCCACTTACAGCCCTGGTGACACCACGACAATTTTGCTGCTCCTGAGTTTCAAAGCGAGAAGGGAAATCCAGAGAGAAAATGACTCTCTTTAAAGGGTTTCCCTTCCCCTATAAGGCTCACCTGACATGATGTCATGCCGTATCTTCTCCACTAGTGAGAAGTGAGCAGTGTGAGCACGCGCGCAGGATGTGCCTGCTGTCACTGCAGTCCGGAAACAAAGACCAGGGCACAAAACAGAGCCGATAGAGACCCGTTTCGAGGTCCAATTTAAAAAACTGCCGGTGCTCAGCACCGGTGAGACCCGGCCCACTTAAAGCCCTGGGCTTAGAGCTCGCCAAGTGCAGCTGGAAGATGCAGCTGAGGCAGAGCTGTGCCTTGGAAGAGCTACAGCTCCCTCTTCATGCCACCACAATCAGACGAGAAATACTACGGAGCGAGAACACTTTAATAAGACAAATCTTAAAGAAAATGTATTCAGCGCAATGCGATTAGAGCACCTGGCATTACAACAGAAATACAACAGAAATGTATTCTGCTCTTTTCATCTGAATTGTAATGAGGCTGACACATGAATAGAATTATAATTTTTAAATAAGAGAAAATGTACGGCAGCAGTTTTTGACTCCGCACATATATAAATTTAAATATGTTTGGTGCAGTCCTGTTGCATTTGAGTGCACAGTTAGCTATTGGAATGAAAAACGATGTGATAACTCATTTCCATGGCAGCCTCTAGATTTGCCTTGCTGCGTGTTCTGTAGAAAATGGTATCACTCTTTCATGACTGGGAGCAAGATCTGTATCCCCTAGCTGCCTTTTGATCAATGCAGAGATCTAACAAGGAGGCACTGCAGCTGCCGCCTTGTGCGCTGCTGCTCGCTGCTGCGGCAAAACGCCATGGGAGTTAACCTTTCAGAAGAGGTGGGAGATGCACCCACCTTTAGCCATTTGCAGGCTTTGATTGTGAAAAGACACATGCAAAAGCCAATCCAATGCGTGGGAGGAGTCAGACCCACAGAGAGTAGCTACAAGAAGCCGAACAGCGCATGCGCGCAGTGCTAAGCTTGACCCAAAAAGGGCATTGGCCTGTGGGTCTTGACAAGCCTCAAACATCTATAAATAAAAAGGCAGACTGTTGAACAGAAGCCAACAACCACCGTAGGTCTACATTAAAAGATAAATCACTGGATTTCCCTGCAGGAGTCTACTATTTTGTTGCATTGCATAACAACACAGTAAAATCACCTCATTCTCCCTAATTTGGTCCTGAGGCAAACTCCAAATATTCAGTACATTTGTATGACTCGAAGTTCAGCCGCATAAGCAGCTACCTTTGCAAACAGTAATGGTTATTTTTAGATGTCATCTTAAAATGTGCTCATTGCCACATTGAATGCTAATGCCTTGTTCAATCCCTCAATTTTGTTTCCAGTTAGTCCTGTAAAAGTTAGCAACAAAGCCTGGGGCATGTTGGGTTTTAGATAGGACTAACACAATATTCAATATATTTGCACAATAATAAACAAATCATTTCTGAGGTTCCATACTGGAGCATTTAAGGAAATATTGGCTTCTTCTCTGTATGTTTCAGTCAGTTCTTTACAGTAAGGTGCTTGCTACGGATGCAAGTGTCCAATGTTCCCAATACAATTCATAGCAGTACTTGAGCTAGTTTCTAATGCTGGAAGTCCTGGGGCCATATTATGTATTAGGGTGTACTTTCCCTGTTTGCACCTTGCACAAACAGAAAAAACAAACAGAAAAAGTCCACCCTATTACTTAGAATGCGCTGCCTCAAGGCAGCCACGAACTCGTGCTGCCTTGGGGGCAGCACATTCAAGTGAAATATGGAGCCGCTGCTTTGAAGCCGCTCCGTGTTTCACAGTGCATGCGGCAACCTGCCTACACCTTTAAAGGGGATGTCTGGGGGGTCCATAGGACCCCATGTACCACCCGCAGAGGGCTGCTCTCAGTGGGCGCACTGGTGCCCTGTCAGTGCGACTCCTTACTTCTTTGCCACTGTCCCTGCGTCTGTAATACAGCACGGGCGCAGAGGGATTCCCTCATTTGCATGGGGCGCACCCCCATGCAAATTAGGCAACGCCCCTTGCAGATAGTGCTGGCGCTTAATGTGCCCCTTCTGTAATATCAAAGTGCCGCAGGGCGCACAAAGCGAGTGCAAACGCCCGTTGCGCCCTCAGACTCTTATGTGTTACCCTTGCTCTTTTGCATGTTGCTCCTGATCTGTATTCGAATGTAGTGCAAATAACAGTGTAGTGTACTGATTTATGGTACATGCTAATTACTTCTGTTTCTTTTTTCTATCTGCACATGAAACATGTTAGCACAAAACTATAAGCCAGTGCCATACTTAACAAAGAGGTCTGCTGTTCTCTTCTAGCTTCAGCGGCATATTCACAAAGGTTTCCTTGCACCATGGAAGGGGACGCAATTGGAGAAGTAAAACCTACGTCGGATTTATCAAGCCACCCAAGGCCACCTTGCGTGGTCCTGCATGACTAGATAAATCCAGAGTAATGCAACTCAGCGCAAATCATTGCGTTTCCTTACTCTGCCCCAGGGCAGCAT
Source organism: Triturus cristatus (assembly GCF_964204655.1). NCBI lineage: Eukaryota > Metazoa > Chordata > Amphibia > Caudata > Salamandridae > Triturus > Triturus cristatus. The sequence goes on along the minus strand of NC_140589.1, from coordinate 321,004,112 downwards.
TCCATTGGTTGAGCGTATTCCCACGCATCCACCCATGGATTTTGGCATATTCCCAGATTTACCATTAGTGGTAGACCTAGGAATGCATCAAAATGCTACTCCTTCCCATGCGAGGTGTAACAAGGAGAAATATCTTTATTTCTCCTCAGTCTGCAGCATACATAGAGAGAGGAAAATGCCTCAGAGGATGGTTTTTGAGGAGGAAGGTGCCCCTTCCTCCACAAAAGCAATCCTGCTCACAATGCAGGCACCCTTGCACCAGGTGCAAGGGTGTCTGCATTTACGCTAGGCAGCCAAAAGGGTTCCAGTGTAGGCAAAGGACAGGAATGTATCATATTATATTAAATATGGCACATTCCTGCCCTTTCTCTTTCGCCCAGCGAAGGGGGCTTGCTGCGCTGTGTGAAGGCACTTAAACATGCCCCTTACTATCTATAGGTCGTGCTACCCTGCCTACTGTTTTTCATTGATGTTACATTATTCATCAACAATGTACTTATGTGTGCAAAATATTTTGAGCATATACATGGATTTTAATGCTTCGTACCATGCAGAGGGGCATATTAGTTAATTAATGATTACATCACAAAACAGCACTGATAATGAAATTGGTGCTAAGGTTTGCATACTAATCTCACCAGAGCCTTATTTTTCTGGATCTTTGAGGACATATCTGCAAATGTAACACTTTACTCTGGTCACTTATAACAATATCCCCACTGTTCCATTCTCATCCTATTGCAGGTTTCCAAAATTACACAGTGCAGTGATAAGGACTTTCGTGCTGATACAGCACTATTCAGCAGCCTTGATGGTGGTGTGCGGGCTCTCCCAGATGAAGAGTTACACCTCGGTGGAAACGTTGGAAATCATTCAGAACCTCTTAAATTCCCCAAAACAGTGTGCAAGTGGCCACGGCCTCATGGTTTTGCTCAGAGTTCCATGTGTCCCTCTAGCTACCTTGGCCTATGAGCGGCTCCGGCATGTGAGAGAAAAGCTAGCCCTCGAAAATCAATTTGAAATTATTTTAGGAGTTCCAGACTCGGGATTATCCATAGGAAAATACTTTATTGAGAAACTAAAGGTTTGTGCCTTTTTAACATTTTGTAATAAATTAATTTACATATACAGCAAGATGCACTTCATGACCTAAAGCTTAGCCTTGCAGATGTGTATTGCTTATTTGTCACATGCACCACCAAGATAGGGTCCTGACAAATGTATCCATTATCAGACTTGTCCACCTCAGCCTACTGAAGGTGGTCTCTCATTGTAATTGTTGCTATCTGTGCCATCTCAATACCTCCACACCTAGAAGCAGTTTTGCTATGGCAAGGGTGCTGTGTAAGTCAAATAAACATAAACATCCATGAAATGCATTTGTAGCACAGCAAGTTACATTGTTAAAAAAATACAGAGGTTATATTTAAGACAATTTCCTGAAGGGAAGCTACTGTTTGCATGACTCGTTCTTCACTGATTACCAGATGGACCAGTGCCTTTTAATTAACAGGTACGTTCATGCATGGTCTTGCTGGCAGAGCCGTACACTTTCACCCTCATTATAAGTTAATTTTAATTGGGCTGGTTACACTAGATTAATCAGAAATATGATATCTGTAGTAAATCCACAGATCTGTTGTAATTCAGAGGGAGACTCCACCTGCTAAAAGCAGCTGCATTTCAGGATTTACATATGTGGAGAAGGGGTGAGAAATAACCAGGGGAATCCGCCTAGAATTACCAATTCCACAGTATTTCCTGATATCCCAGGGAACTCTTAGAGTCCCACACATAAAGGTGGGTAACTTGGCCTTCGATATTGGTATCTCCTGAGCCAGAGTTACTTGGAGCAGGGCTTCACTTTGTGGGTTAAATGTCTTTAAGGGTAGCTAGAACATTGTCATTCATTAAAGACATGTTTTACAAAATCTACTTTTGATGATGCTTATGAAAGAGGTGCTTGATATCAACAATAGTTTAGCTTAGAATTTAAGAATATTTGTGAGTGCACTGCACACACCTGAAACAGAGTCTCTTCTGGGACAAATGTGAAGAAATGTGGTAATATTAGACCATGAAAACAATCCTTTTAGTGGTAAAATGAATACTGTAAATATGATTTTCCTGTTCTTTATGACAGACCTGGCAGAGGACTGATGACACAGATTGGCGGCCTCATACCTATGTAGAACTGGAAGGTTTGCCTTGTATCCTGATATTCAGTGGTATGGATCCACAGGGAGAGTCTTTGCCACGGTAAGATTACATTAATCCACCTTATATCTTCTTGAAACTTCATGTTTCTACCTGTATACTTTGCAACTACATATTTGTGCTTAGCATCTTAAGGAGTTTTCAGTAAAATGTCTCATTCACACATGAAAGGCCCCCATCCCTCCATCCTCTCCTTCTCCTCTCAGATCTACCCCTAATTTCAGAGTGTCACTTTAGTTATGCTTATTAAAAAATTTCAAACAATATTTTGGAATAAAGATAACTTTGAAATCAAAGGTACTCATAATAATACTTTTAACCCACCCTTAGTGGCCCCACATGGTCTGTTTACTTTCGAAAAAATCCAATCTGATACAGACATCGAGGGGCAAATGTACTGCTTTGGGCACTGTGCTGTGATACGTAAAAGGGAGAGAGCTGGACAGCACCATATGTGGCACGGCTGCTCTTTCCCCTAGTGCTGGTGTGCAATTTCCTCGCCCAGCGACCTGCACACAGCTTTGCACCATAATTCAAAGCTGTGTACCTGAGTCTAGCATTGTTGTACTGGAATGGTATACTTCCAGTACAAAATTCTATGCTAAAGTTACTTTCAAATGTTTCCCACTATATATGTGAAAAGTAAACCTGGCACAAATTACTGTCTGCAAATGTTCAGCGAAGAAGGCAATACATCATAAACAAATGGTGGTTGCAAGGACGCCCATGTACCACCCCTGGGACATCCTCTTTACACAAAATAGCACAAAGAAGTGCATAGGGCTATTTGTGTTACTTTATAGCTAATTGTATGCAACCTTCCAGAGTTTCCCGTTTTTAGAGAATGGGAGAGTTTATTAGGGAATGTACAACCCAGCCTTCCCCAGATGAGACAGTAGACTGGCAGCGCTTTAACTGCTTTACAACCCGCTTTTTGTTCATGATGATGTTTTTTGCACTGATAGAGTGTATTCATATTGGGTTGTCATTAAATGGCGCTCTTTTAAATTGTTCGCCTTGATCACTTAAATATAGAAAGAACATTGACCTTGAATAGCTTGTAAGATATGGCCCTGCTACTGGGTTGCAAGATTCCTTGATAATTCATATTACACTATGTGGCTGCATCAGAAAGGAAATACTCCCCAAAATCTTCTTTAAGCTTGTCTCATATATCTAATCCTGGTCTCTTACATCTGGCGTTCCAGTTATTTGATTTTATTAAATAATACTCACCAATCATAAACTAAGGCCATTTGTTTTTGTCCTGTTTCTCTTCATTTGTATATTTACTTTGATTGGCCATTATAGATTTGTATCATTTATTTTTCCATTCCCACATTTTTCATTTTTCATTTTCTATCCATAACATATTAATGCATCTTAATACAGAATCATTTGAACCATGAAAGATCAACTTTCCCAATTGTACCAGTGATAAAATGTTTACCTTGACTTAAAAGACTGGTACTTTTAGTTTTATTTCGTAATACCATTATAGGAATACCGTCTGCCATAAAATCATGCACGGAACATATGAAAACATAATTCCATTTAGTGTAGATTTTCTATTAATAACAACGGGGCAATATTTACAACATGATATTTGTGTCAGACGATATTCTAACAACTATATCTAGTAGCACACTTTTTTTCATACTGTTTCCGTTCCTGCAGGTCTTTAAGGTACTGTGATCTCCGTTTAGTGAACTCTTCGTCTTTTGTGCGAACAACCTTGGAACAAGAGCTTGGCTTGGCGTCCTATTTTGTTAGTCCCTGTCTATCGAGTGAAGGAGGTACAGCAAGCGATGTCCTGGAGAGTGATCCAGAGAAACTAAGTAGCACAGACAATGAGGACGAAGAATTAGGAACAGAAGGTATGATTTTTGCCACTGAATTTTAGTGCATGGGATCTGCTATATCAAAACACAGATATACACAATAATGCAGTGACCTAGATAGAAAAAATAAAACTGAATCCTTTTCATTCATATCCTCTATAGGGTAGAGCCTGCGAGACCATGTGCTAGCGCATGTGTCTCGTGTGCGTGGCACTGTTGTTAACAAAAAGGGCTTGGAGCTCGCCCGTTTCTTACCATTTATTGGCTTGTGTGGCACCCTTCTTTACAGCCTCATAATTTGTCAAGGCAGGCTTAACATCATTTCCATTCCTCTCTCTGGACACATAATCGTGCATTACACCCTAATCCACCTCACTCCAATTCAAGCCAGTCCACCCCACCCCACACTAATCTGCTCCACCCAATCCAGTCCACACCAATCCACCCGACTCATTCCAAACCACTTATCCAAATCCAATCCACCACGCTCAAATCCTCCCAACCCACCCCAATCTTCCCCACTCCAGTCTGCAATACTCCAATCCAAAACAATGTTCCCCCCTCCAATCCAAAACAATCTGCCACACTCTAATCCAAAGCAATCTGCCCCACTCCAATCCAATCCAGTCTGCCGCACTCCAATATGCCGCACTCCAATCCACTCCACTCCAATCCACCCCACTCCAATCCAATCCAATCCACCCACTTCAGTCCACCCCACACCAATCCAATCCAGCCAAATCCATTTTACCTCACTCCAACCCACCACATCCCATCCCTCTCCAGTTCACCCCAATCCAATCCACCCCACTCCAATCCAGTCCACCCCATTCAATCCAAACCACCCCACGGCAAACCAGTCCGCCCACCCCAATCCACTTCAACCCACTCCATTTCATCCCACTCTATGCCACCTCTTTCCATTTCACCTCACTCCAGTCCACCCCATTCCAGTCCACTTCACTCCAATCCAAACCACCCAACTCCAATCCACCCTTCTCCAGTCCACCCCACCCTAATCCAATCAATCCTACACCATCCCATTTCAATCCACCCCACCCCACTCCAGTGTAATCCACCCCATCCAGTACACACCTCTTCAATCCACCCAACTCCACAACAGTCTAATCCACCCTAGTCTACTCAAATCCACCCCACTGTGCCCCATTGCAATCCCCCAATTTACTCCAGCCCAATTCACCCCACTACCTTAATCTATTCCAACCTACTCCACACTATTCCACCTCACTCTACTCCACTCTATGCCACTCCACTCTACCCAGTCTACGACCCTGCACTATATGACGCTGCACTCTACGACACTCTCTGCCACTGAACCACAGAACCCTCTTCCCCTCTACTCAACTCTACTCCCCACTACTCCACTCTACAACACACTACTCCAACAAATCCAGCCTATGACACTCTACAGCCCCCACTCCACTCTAGGACACTTCACGCGATTAACTTTCAACCATGCTGAACAGAAGCCACACTGGTGTAGAGCATGTCAAAAACACTTTGCCAAAGCCAATAGCGCTTATGTAGGTGAGACCTATTGGCTTTGCCAATGCTTGTTTATTATGTGTTATTCACATTACCATCAAGTAGACTGATTAAGTGTTGTCATTGTAAAATATCTCACATATGTGAATGTCACCCCGTGTCACATCACGTAGATCAATTAAATAATTTTATGAAGCAATTCGCTGATCACAAAAGCTGTCTAACAGGTAGGCCCCACTAGTTGAGGGCCAGGTTGCAGGGACCTCTTGTTCCCCGGCCTGATTTTGGAAAGCTGTGTTGCTCTATCCTTGCATTTGTATCTAGACATCCTCATGATTGTCAAGCTCACAGGCATGCTTCCATGTTCCTATATTTGTTGACATCAAAGCCATGCTGTGATTTCAAGGGAACACTCAAATTGTACCCCTCTTGTATATGAGCAAAGCTGTCACCATATCAACCTAAGTGGTAACTGATGGCGAGGGTAGCATGATTCTAATCAAAGTGTGCAGGTGAAAACTCCTGAATAATTGTTACCAGTACCCATGTGGGGAGACTTCATACCAGCTCTCACTGTAATAGCTATTTCAGTTCCTTCACTGGAACATATATAGATGATGAATAGTGTGAGTACATGGCATACGTGCAAACTAGTGGACTGGTGAATGGAAGTGTTCTTCGGTTTCTGAGTTTGTGCTGCACAAACTCGTGGTTTATTTATGTTGAGCATATGGTGTCTGAGGCATCTCAGCCTGCCAGCTGGATCATGATGTAGATTTCCTTTACCTGGATGGATTAATTTATTCTCCATTTCTTGAGTTTAAAACATATCTATTGGTAATAGGAACAGATTTGAACATCCTGATGGTGGCATATACATTTCACAACTAGCTCATTTGAACTGGTCTAAGTGTAGACTCTTGGCAGAGAAGGCTGCAAAATCTGACCAGCAGCAGCAACCAGATGCTCCTACAGGATTGAAGGAGACTACAAGCATTTAAAAGCTGCCGACTATCTCGTTGGATCTGGCATACTTCCTTTCCTTTCAGAGGGACACGGTTATTGGACGACTCTATCAGGACTTTGTTTGTGTTTTGTAATCAGGACACCAGGTATGTATGTGCATGAGTGCGGGAACGGAAGACTGCAAATCAAGAGAGAAACCTTTCTGTAGTTGTCTGCCGTCCAGCTGCAAAACTGGAAAGCCTGTAGAGTTCACTTTGAGGTATGACACGAAGAAAGAAAGAAGATCTATGCACCTTGAAGGAACGCTTGCCATGAGATTCTTCATGATATCCAGAAAGACCTGTTCAGTGACAAGATGATAGGAGAGACTTGTGTGAGGACAGCTTAATGGACTGGGCTTGTCTAGGATCCATGAGGTTGCATCAACAGGATTCAGGGTCTCAAGCGGTATTAAGGAGCTCCTCCCTTACCCTTACAGAGAAAGGTGAACCTGCATCATTCCATGCATGTGCATGCCTGTTCTGACCTTTCTTGAGCCCTACAGTCAGTCTGTGTGGGGTCTGACTCAAAATATACAATATAAGTTTCCATTTGTTAAAGATGTCACCATTGACTGCTGTAAGTACCCCTGGTTCTTTGGATGCTCCTGAAAAACATTCTGAGATATACACGCCTAAATGTAAGCAACCTTTGGGATGTTATGGTGGAAAATCTACCACTATTTTTTGATCTGTAGTATCAGGGTATAAGGACCAGTCCAGACCTTTACCCCTAGATTACAGCTGGCCTGGCTTACAGCTGATAGGACAGTGTTCCTAAGTGGATACCGGTGACCAGTCAGCAGGTGACAGAACATCACCCAGACAGAAGCATGTAAGACTTTTTTCAAGTGTGGATCTTGTTTTTCTAAGTGGTGGGTTTTTGAGGACATATTTTGTTTCAGCTATTACTGCATAATTGCTATAAACAGTTTTATGTTTGGTAACAGAGCTGTATCATCAAAGTAGAATTTGAAATATAGCATCCCTATCTATATCCCCTGGCAATAATGTTAAAAATAGAAGAGACCTGAGTGCTTCCATAATTTATTCGTGACCAAGCCCATAGGATAAGATTGGGCTCTTGTCCAGTGTCAATGTAAAGCTATTGCAAGGGAGCTATGAAATGTCTGGGGTCGGATGTCAGCCCAGAAGGTGCTGGTATCTTCTATGTTATCTTAGTTTTAACTATTCTATATACTTATCTGCTGAATAAAGTATATTTCCTTCCCTAAATCAAACTACCAACTGGCTAATGTTGGCAATGAGGGAGCTTTAATCTTTTGGCTGAATCTAAGTTCCTTATTGCCTTCAGTTTCTGGATTGACCATCTATAGCTGTCCTTTACTACCCTGAGAGCATCAAGGGCCAGATTTATTAACCCCTTGAGTGCCCCGCCCTTTCCCCCTCCTGTGCCGGGCATTGCATTAGCGGGTGGGGTCCATGACGAGATAGTCTTGTCATGGGCACAGCGCAACCGCGCTCCATGACGAGACTATCTCGTCATGGGCATAGAAGAGGTTAAGGAGTAGCTTTGTCTTTGTGTCACACAGGGAGATGCAATGAAGCGCAGTTTCTTAATTCAGATTTACAGTGCTGTGCAAGGGGTGATTTGCCCGGCCTGGCGTGGCTTGGTAAAGAAATGTAAAGCAACGCAGGTGCTTGCGCTTTCTTAAGTTATATGGGTGGAGAATGGGTGTTCCCGTTCATTTACCCACGGATTTCACACAATGCAGATTTTCAAAAGTTTGTAAATTTAGGATTGCCTCAAATCGGTGCACCTCCCAGAGGATGGTGTAACAAGGAAAAAAAAAATCTTTTTTTCTCTTTCCTCGTTTTATGCGTAATGCATTCGGCCTCACACACAGAAAGAGGAAAATGCCTCTTTGGATTGTTTTTATGCAGGATTTTACACCTTCCTGCACAAAAACAATCCTGCCCATAACGCAGGCACCCTTGCTGTAGGAAGCTGGCTCTTTATATAGTGGGCCAAAAAGAGGTACACTATGTAAAGAGTCCAGGCAACCCTTATTGGTTTCCAGAGGCAAAAGTGCTATCACTAAATGTTCTCTTCTGTGGCAGTGTGGTTGAGCCGTTTAGGCTTATCAGAGGGTAGTGCTAAGCATTTGTTGTACTGACAGAGGGAATAAATGAGACATACACTCAAGAATAAATCAGAGACCAATTTAGAAAAATAAGTAGTATTTTTTATATACATTTTGCTACCAAAAACATCGTTATTAAGTAAATAATTTTTCAAATATTGAATTTTACAGGTAAGTAAGCAGTTCACTTTCTTGCGTCTTTACGCAGCAATGCTTTCCTATGGGGGAAAAGGCATATGTTGCATAGTTATTTACGGGTCGGTTTCTGGGGGTCTCCTTCTGGACTTATGGTCATAGGGGGCAAAGTCCCAAAGCACCACCAGCAGTTACTTGTTACTTGACCTGGGGCGCCCAGGTGCAGAAGTACTGGTAGGGTTGGTAGCTTTGGGCACTAAGCAGGTGGAAAGAAGGGGGGCACCTAAAAACAGGCTGCAGACTTGGGGACCAGTCCGGGAGCTCCCATCAGGGAGCTCGGGTCAAAAGGTCCCTGGGAGCAAGTGGGCACAGCTGGTTCGTCAGTACCTGGGCTGGGGCTCTTGGGTGCAGAGTAGATCGGTCGGCTGGGCTCTGTGTGTCAAAGGCCCTTGCAATCTCTCCACTTGAGGGTGCAAAATAAGAACAGCAGGGTCACTCTGCAAGTGGGTCTCTTTGGTGCTGACGTCATTCGATGGCTGGTCAGTCTCAGTGCTGTTAGAGTCCTGACTGAACATAAACAGGCCTTGCTTGCTGCAAGGGGTCTGGTACCCCTAGTATTGGTGCTGTGTGGCTCCGGTTAGTGCTGGTGTCTTCACACTTGCTGGGGGATAGATCTCACCTTCAGGAGCACAGGTACCTCTACCTGGGTGGCTGCTACATCGGGCTGGCTGGCAGGCGGCAACACAGTAAACCAGACTCTTCTTCAGTCCTGCAGACTGCAGGGGAGTAGCTCCCCTACTCCAAAAGAGATTGCTGGCAATTTGCGAGCGGCTGGCATTCTGCCGGGGTTCTTGGTAGTTGCTCAGCTGCAGGACGAGTCACTGTGTCATGATGTCGAGACTGGTGCAGGCAGGCAGGGTTTGACGGCAATCTTTAGTTCTCGATATTTCATGGCTCTTCTTTTTCCTCTTCTTCTTGATCCATCGAAATCTAAGTTCCTGGTATCAGGGGTGCCCCTTAAAACTCAATTTAGGGGCATTTAGAACGATTTACAGGTACCAGCCAATTACCTTTAGGGTGACTAGATCCTCTATATGACCACTTCCGGTTCCTGGCATAACACCAAAAACCAAGATGGTGGAATTCTCGTTTTCGTGTTCACATCAGATAGCCCACCTTAGGGGTATTAATAGCCTGATAGGGAACATGCCCCCTGACTATCCAATTTTCCCACCTGGTCTGGTCCCAAATGGGCCTCAGGGCAGGGGTTGGTATCTCTCATGTCTGGGGGAAGCTAGGATCGCATATCAAAGGCACCAGAGGCCTTTCAAGCATCCTGCCTTGATATGCTGATTACTTAGCAATTCTGCTTGGAGGAGGTGACAACACCTCCGGCCGGAGCAGGCCTTGTTTGTGCCGTCAGAGAGTGTGGGCTCTCACCTACAGGGGGTCAGAAACCTATCTGTGGTAGCAGGCTGATCTACACCAGTCAGCCAGCACACTAGTAGTTGGTAGGTTTTCGGGGGGCACCTCTAAGATGCCCTCTGGGTTCATGTATTAATAGATCCATCACTGGAGTCAGTGTGGGTTAGTAATACGAGGTGTATGATATCAAACATCTCTATTTTCAGTGAAGCCATCATGTAGCTGGGGAACTCGTAATCACCAGTGCCCAGTACGTGTACTCAAAATGGCTTCCCTGTTCACTGCATTGACATGGACATCACAGGGGCTTGTCTTCTCAGGCAGGTATGTCCTCACATTTAATGTAATGCACCCTGCCTCAGGGCTGTAAGGCCTGCTGTAGGGGTGACTTACTTATATTATATGCAGTGTCTGCAGGCCTGGCACCCAGGAGGTGTCCTGTGCAGTGAATTCACTTTTCTCTGCACCATGTCACGCAGCCTACAAATGCAGTTTGCATGTGTGTGCTGCAGCCCTTACGGACACTATTCAGCCTCCCTGCCCTAGATACGAGGGGTACCCTTTATTAGGGACTTACAGGGAGTGCTAAAGGTATTGCCAATTGTGGCAACAATTGTACAGTTTTAGGGAAAGAGAACTGGCAGTGGAGACCTGTGTAGCAGGCACCTAGTGCACTTCTGTCAAAATTGTATCAAATACTAGATATAAAGTGGGGGTGTCAGTGTCAAAAACAGGCACTTTCCTACAGAAGAGTTGGAGAAACATGTTCTTTTGCAGCGTGAATCTTTCTGGATTCACTATGCTGTGCATTATTCCGCGATCTTGTGGTTGGGTCCGGATTCGTAGTCTTTTCTTTGTTTTTTTTTTTTTTTTTTTTTTTTGTAGCCCAGGTGGGCGTCGACGTACACCATTTGGTGCACCTCCCGTGACGTCGTCGTGCTTCCTGCGGAAGTCCCACCTTTGGGGCGCCATCTTCAGATTCTTTTTTCCGCCGTTGGGTCTGGATCGTCATCGGGAAGCTCCAGAATTACACTCGAAGGAAGAAGGAAGAAAAGCGAGTTTCGTCGATAGAAACACTAGAAGATATCAGGAAAGGAAAAGATTTCATCAGGAGCGCGAAGAAAGGAGGACCAGCGCCCTTTTTTCTTCGACGGCCTTGGAGAATGCACGCTCAGAGACCCTGAGCGCAATGGACAAGACGCCATTCAAGTTCTGCCCAAACTGCCACCACAAGTTCGCGCAGAGAGACCAGCATCCGGTCTGCAACCTCTGCCTACCGGTCGATCACCAGAGTATCGACTGCAACGCCTGCTCAGCCTTCGCGCCGAAGACACTCAGGGTGAGAGAGCGGCAGAGAAGGGCCAACGCCAGCATGGACGGCAAGGGGAAGCCCCCGACGCTCTACGCTCTGGGCCTCTCCTCAGACGACGAGGACAACGTCGCCGAGACAGCCGAAAACTTCACGGTCGTAGAGACCGACAAGAAAAAAGAAGACGAGGTAAGAGAATCGTCGAGCGCAAAACAAAAAGTACCTCGACAACACGAGGGTGACTCGAGAAAATCTGAGTCAAAGTCCACGAAGGGAGCCCCGGCGCCGAAAACTTCGACGTCCAAAGGGGGAACCACGGACAAGAGGCCGAGCGGATCCTTAGATAAGGACTCCCCGGTGCCGAAAGACGCCGAAAGGCAAGGGTCGTCGAAAGCATCCCATGAAACGGGCCGATCGACGCAGAAAGAACGTTCGACGTCGACGCAAGGTTCATCGAAAAGACCCGCGGCCGACGCCGAAAGCATCTCCGAGATGGAGAAGAAGAAGAGGCGGCTCGAGGCCGAAATGGAGAACATCCTTCAAAGAAAGAAGGAGTTCGACGCCAGAATGAAGGAATTCAAGATTCCAACGGTTCCATCGGCGGACGTCGAGGAGGTCGACGACGAGTTCGACGCCGAAGGGCTGACAAGGGACCTCGAAGAGGAAGAAGAGCCCTATTATGAGGAAGAAGCCGAGGAAGAAGACCAACGGTCGTTCTACGAATTGGCGGCATCTACCAGCAACGACGTCGAATGGCACGATCTCGACACCGAAATCCCGGAAGAGCCCGTGGACACGTACCCTTCGAGGCCTTCACCACCCGACGACATCGGGGTCTACAATATGGTGGTCAGGAGCGCAGCAATGGCCTTCGGCGTCAAACTCGACGAGGAGAAACCGAAAGCAGATTTTCTCGTCGAGACACTGCTCCCCATCCAGACAAGGAGCCAGTTCCTCCCCATGCTACAAAGCGTGATGAATCAGGGGAGAGAAGCCTTCAAGGAACCTGCAACCTGCCGGTCGATCACGCCCAGGACAGAGAAGAAATATAAGCACTCCTCCCTGGACCCCCCTTACATCAAGGGTAGCGTGACCGCGGACTCCATCATAGCCTCCACGGCCAGGAGAAGGGCCAACGTACCAGCAACTTCGGGCCCACCCCCGGATAAGGAGAGCAGGAGGATTGACCTCACAGGAAGAAAGGTCGAGAGGAACGCCGCAATGCACTGGCGCATGGCGAATTCAAATGCACTCCTCAATAGACACCAGTACCAGCACTGGGATGAGATGGGGGAGTTAGTAAAGCACCTCCCCGAAGAATTCCGGCAGAGAGCCTCTCACCTGATAGATGAAGGCAAAAACATCGCCAACTCCTGTATAAAGACGGCGTTGGATGGGGCAGAGACTTCAGCAAGACTCATGGCCATAGGGGTCACAGAGAGGAGGCATGCATGGCTACGAATCTCGGGATTCAAGCCGGAAGTGCAGAACAACATCCTTGGCACCCCCTTCAATGGAGAGACACTGTTCGGAGCAACAGTGGACGACAAGCTCACCCAGCTGAAAAAAGAAAACGAGACGGCCAGGTCCATGGGGGCCCTACAGCTGAGGGGAATGAGGCGAGGAAATCCCTCGAGAAGACCCTACGGTAGGGGAGGAAGCCAGCAGGGGACGTCGCACCAGGCGTTCCAACAAAGTCAGCAGGGTGAAGGTCACGGACAAGGTCAACAGAAGCAAACCTGGCAATATCAACCTCGGGGCCAGTCCTTTCGCGGGAGAGGGAACGGACGTGGCCAAAGGAGGAGAGGGGGCGAACAGCCCTCGACAAAGTGACTCAGCACGCAAGAGGACGCCTACCCTCGTCAGGACCCCAAGGGTGAGGCGCAAAAAAGTGTCATCAGGGGGAAGAGAGAATTCAAGAGCCTACGAGCATACGACACCAGTAGGCGGAAGACTGAGGTTCTACCTTCAGGAGTGGCGGCGTATAACCACAGACAAGTGGATACGGAACGTTGTGCAGTACGGGTACTGCGTAGATTTGGAGAAAAGACCTCCAAACAGGAAACCAAGGGGAAGACTGAGATCGGCCCAAGAACTGGCAATACTCAGAGAAGAAACGCGGAAACTCCTGCAAAAGGGAGCCATAGAGACAGTGCCGTTCAGAGAACGCAACAAAGGGGTCTACTCAAACTACTTCGTGGTTCCGAAGGTAGACGGAGACCTCAGACCCATACTAGACCTCCGTTACCTAAACAAGGTCATCAGAACGCAAAGGTTCAAAATGACTTCACTGCAGGAGGTTCTACCACAGATAAGGGAAGGGGACTTCATGGTCACCGTGGACCTCAAGGATGCCTATCTTCACATCCCAATAAACAGAAGGCACAAGGGCCTTCTAAGATTCAACATCGAACAAGAACACTACCAGTTCACGACCCTGGCCTTCGGATTAAAATCAGCACCAAGGGTCTTTACAAAATGCCTGTCGGCGGTAGCGGCGCACCTACGAAGGCAGGGAATACATGTCTACCCCTACTTGGACGACTGGCTGGTCAAGGCAAACTCACGCGGAAAGTGCGAGAGGCACGCAAAACGCGTAACAGACACCCTCACAAAACTGGGATTCTCGATCCACTGGGGAAAATCATCGATGGAACCAGAGCAGGTGAAGATTTTCCTGGGGGCAAAGATCAACTCCCGCAACAGTACAGTAGTGCCCAGCGAGAGGAGGACAGAGGCTCTACTGAAGGAGGCGAAGCTCTACCAGAAGGGGCGAGCTCTGACAGTGAGGGCTGTGAGCAAGATGATGGGGATGATGGCGTCCTGTATACAGCTGGTGCCGAATGTGCGCCTGCACATGAGACCATTCCAGGAATGGCTGCAACAACAATGGTCACAAGCAAACGGAAGCTGGGAGGATCTAGTGGTTGTTACGCACGCAGTGCAGGAGGAGATAACTTGGTGGAACAGAGGCAACATAACAGCAGGGAGAAGCCTGACACCACCAATCCCAACAGTGACCATTACCACGGACGCATCGCAGAAGGGATGGGGAGCGCACATGGACAACCTCAGAGTGAGGGGTCTATGGGCCCCAGCAGATGCGGTCCGCCATATCAACTACCTCGAGTTGAAAACAATCCTGCTAGCCCTGAAGGCATTCCAGAGGCACCTGTTCAACAAGAGGGTGTTGGTCCAAACAGACAACACCACGGCGATGTTCTACATCAACAAACAAGGGGGGACACAGTCGTTCCCACTCTCATCCCTAGCTCAGGAGATTTGGAGATGGGCCATACCTCTCAGGATAGATCTACTGGCAATTCACCTACCGGGGAAGGACAATGTGGAGGCAGACTGGCTAAGCAGGCAGACCTCAGCATCACACGAGTGGGAGCTCAATGGCCAGGAAACGGAGAAACTCTTCCGGAGATGGGGGACTCCCACAATAGACCTTTTTGCAACACGCCACAATGCAAAATGCCAAAGCTTCGCGTCCAGGCAACCAGATCAGCAATCCAAGGGAAATGCCCTATGGATAAGCTGGTCGAGGACATTTGCCTACGCCTTTCCACCGATACCCCTGTTGCACAGAGTGCTCGACAAGTGCAGAACCAGCAACATGACCCTGATCCTGGTGGCTCCGCAGTGGGCGAGGCAGACATGGTTCTCACAAATTCAAGAAATGGCACAAGGCGACCCACACAGGTTCGAGAGGAGGAAGGACCTGCTCTCAATGCAAAACGGAGAGGTCCTGCACCCAGAGCCAGAGACCCTCAACCTGGCGGCATGGCTCCTGAAGACATAGAGTTCGCGCACCTAAGATTGCCGCCGAGCACGATGCGAGTGCTACGGGAGGCGAGGAAACCAACTACACGAAAATGCTACAGCGCAAAATGGAAGAGGTTCACTGTGTGGTGCCGGAAAAAGGGCCTGCAAAACAGAATGACAAGAGACTCAACAGTACTGAGGTACCTCACACACCTTCTAGAGAGTAACCTCTGCTCGAGCTCACTAAGGGTACACCTGGCGGCCATCGTGGCCTACACCAGAGGTGAAAAAGGTGGAAGTTTCTTCAGCTCGCAGGTGGTGAGGAGATTCATGGAAGGAGCCAAAAGGATGGCCCCCCCGAAAAGGTTGCCGCCGCCGGCATGGAATCTGAATGTGGTCCTGACGGAGCTCATGAAGGCACCGTTTGAACCCATTCACAAGGCCACACTGCAGATGTTGACTATGAAAACAGCCTTTCTGGTGGCCATAACCTCACTACGCAGGGTGAGCAAGCTTCAAGCACTAACGCTGCAGGAACCCTACATTCAGATTCACAAAGATAGAATAGTCCTGAGAACGGACCCACACTTCATGCCAAAGGTAGTGTCGGCGTTCCACATAAATCAGGCTATCCAGATACCAAGTTTCTTCCAAAACCCGACTACAAACGCAGAAAAGGCACTGCACACCCTCGATGCCAGAAGAGCGGTGATGCACTACATTGAGAGAACCAAGGAACTCAGGAAGTCGAAACAGCTGTTTGTGTCCTTTGCGACTAGCTTCATGGGTAGACCAGTGACTAAGGGCACCATCGCAAGGTGGATTGCCCTCACTATTCAATTCTGCCACAAACAGGCTGGACAGGAGCTAGCGGAGGGGCCGCAGGCTCACTCCACAAGGAAGAAAGGGGCCACCGTGGCCTTCCTGGCGAACACGCCCATCCAGGACATATGCCTCGCGGCAACTTGGGCATCTGTGCACACGTTCACGAAACACTACTGCGTGGACATTCAGATGAACAAGGAGGCACAGGTTGGACAGAAGGTGCTTCAGCACATTTTCAACGACCAACGCTCATCTACCACCCAGCCGCCACAGAACTAGGAAAACCGCTACAAAATCGATGCACAGCATAGTGAATCCAGAAAGATTCACGCTGCAAAACGAATAGTTTCTTACCTGTCGGTGTAGTTTTGCAGCTTGAAGATCTTTCTGGATTCACTAGCGAACCCACCCACCTCCGCCAGGAAGATGAGGCTGGAGGAAGAGGGGGTAAAATGGATAAGATCATAGAAATACAAACATACAGATAAAGGAACAAGAAGGATTAATCAATCGCCTAGGGTTAAAAAAAAAAAAAAAAAAAAAGAGGAAAGGAAAAAAGAACCCGAAGATGGCGCCCCAAAGGTGGGACTTCCGCAGGAAGCACGACGACGTCACGGGAGGTGCACCAAATGGTGTACGTCGACGCCCACCTGGGCTACAAAAAAAAAAAAAACAAAGAAAAGACTACGAATCCGGACCCAACCACAAGATCGCGGAATAATGCACAGCATAGTGAATCCAGAAAGATCTTCAAGCTGCAAAACTACACCGACAGGTAAGAAACTATTCGATACTTGACTAGGTTGAAAAACATACATGTGGTTGTGTTCTGTTCCCATTTCGAATAAGACATCAGCTCACTTAGAAGACCTAGATAAATGTTGTTGCTAAAATCCATATATTTCACAGCACATTCATCACCATTACAACAGAGAAGAAAGAAGGTGATGTAGAACTAGTCTCCGGTGTTGATGCCTGAAAGGACATAAAACGTCAACCTTCACTAGTCAAAAGTTTTATGTTAAAGTCCATAAAGACAAGCAAGTTCTATAGTGACACAAACAGGGTGTAAGAGAAACCCAGGCCATCGATTCAAAAGTCAGATGTCTTAAAGGTGCCAGAGTTCTCACCTAAATCCTAACATGAGGATATAAATTTCCTAATTCCACTCTGTACCTCATCCAGAACCTTTTGGCCTGCCTTTACAGGCCACATCTTTACTCTGCACTTTAGCTGTTACCGAATGTTCATCTCACAATCTGTTCTACTTTTCTGTCATAATAAAATAAAGAATAGCAACCCTCAAAGACCGTCTCCTTTTTGTTGTATAAAAGAAACCTTTGCAATATTTAGTAGTTACATTATGAAATAGTATGGCACAGAAAAAGAAAACTCATGTCTGTCAGGGAATTAAATCACAGGACTAATACTACATGCAAAAAAAAAACAGCAGTTATATGGGAGAAGTGGGGGTAAGGATGGTAAAAAACACGTTTAAGCATGACCATGAGTCATCACCAACGAAAAAAAATATACAGTTTAAAAACCCAGACACTAGTGGGAAATAACTGCACCTCTAACCATAGCAAGGAAAATACAAACATTGGCAAGGTGTGAGAAAGTGGCTCTGTATATACTGTTCCTTAATAGGTACAGGGTGTACAGAGTCCACAGACCCCAAGGGTTTAACAGAGGTTAAAGTTAGATATAACCTTACTCTCTAAAGTGGTAGCTTGGTCGAGCAGTAAGGCAGTATCAGAGGACAGTGTAAAGCATTTGTTGTACACACTCATTCAGCAAATGGTTCCACACACTCAATAACTGAACTCTAGGCCAATGGTTTATATATAAAAAATATATGCTTGTTTTATTTTAGAACCAACACTTGGAATTAAAATATACTTTCTCGACAGGAGATGTTTCATATAAATACTTTTCTATATGCAATAGGCTTTAGTAAACAGTTACAAGTAGTTGCAGTAGGCAACTCTATTTCTAAACACACCAATACATTGAGCTCAATGATAAATTCAAGTTATTTGCAACAGATTACTTTTTAGATTACTTTTGTAATTCCAGGACTGGATCCTAGATTCAGTCCTGGGTTAGTTCTCAGAATCAAGTGATGAAAGTCGACCTAAGTACTGTAATGATTTTTAACTAATATTTAGCTATTTTAAAAGTTGACACTTAGAAAATATTTCAGAGAAAACAATCAATGATTCCATATGGAAGAAAATGCAGGTTACAGGTACGGTACGTTCTCGTTACTTTTGTAATCCAGTACTGGGTGCCTAGACTCAGTACTGGGACCTTTATCCAAAACAGGTAAGTAATTACGTTTTCAGATATTATACGATTTTTGAAGAATATTTAAAGTTTGCAGAAATCGACACAGAAGAAATTTCACAGAAAAACAGACAATGGTTTCCTATGGAAGAAAATTGGGTTACGGGTAAGTACAGTTGTAGAGATTTTTCAGAGTCAGTGCTGGGCACCAAGATCCAGCACTGGGAGTTCACCTAGGAACAGGTGAGTAAAGTTGTTTTTGTCACTCGGCTGATTTTTGGTGAATATTTGAAGATTTGAAAAGTCCACACTTAGAAGAAATTTCTGGAAAAAGTCAGTCAATGTTACCCTATGAGGAAAATAGAGTTTGCGGTTCAAGGGTAAGTACTCGACTGGCAGTGTTGAGGTTCTGGGCACAGACTCAGGGGTCTCCCAGGGTCAGGTAGGTACAGTTGGTTCACCCTCAGCGGCTCTAGGGCCGCCGGGTGCAGAGAGAGTTAGACCCAATGTTATCCTATGAGGGATAGGGGGGCCTTGTTTGGTGGCTACTGACTGGCAAGCCACGCGGTTGTGGGAGCTGGGCTCCTGGTCACTTACTCAGGGCAAGTGGGGAAGTAGGAAGGAATAGAGTTTTCACTGCCAGGGCCACTCGGGCGGCTGGGTGCAGAGTGCTTTTGAGCCTTCGGGCGCTCAATGGATGGCAATGGGAAATCTCCGGTGAGGAAAAAGACTGCAAGCTCGGGGACGAGGACTCTTCGGGTGCCACCACCACTTCGAGAGGTAAGTTGGATAGTTGGAGGATAGGTAGGTACCCCGGGATTGGACACAGAGGGCCGTGGGCCGCCGGGTGCAGGGGTGCCTTTTGGTGTCGGAAAATCTTACCCTCTGTTGATCGCGGTTGGGGTGGCACACTGTTCTGAGGCTGCAGGCTTAGTCAGGATTGTCGAGGGGGGTCCTTGGGTGCCGGACTCGGGGTCACAGTCGCCGTGGGGTCGTCCTCGTGGGTTTAGTTCACTCCGGCACGGGACAGGCTTGGCTGGTGCAGAGTGTGCTGGGTTCGCGGTTCCGGGCTGCTGCCAGGGGTTAGAGATAGGTTTCGAGTAGATCCTCTACTCATGGGAGTCCCAGGGGCTTAGAGCCAAAAGGTAGCCAGGTCCTCCGGGGTTGGTGAGGTTGCTGGCCACAAGAGATGCCGCGCTGGAGCAGGAGCAGGTTCGAGGGTCGACAGGCCGGTAGGGCTGGGGCCAAAGCAGTTGGTGTCTTCCTCTTTTTAGCAGCTGCAGGGCAGGTCTTTGTTCTTCTTGCTCTTCTTGTAGTTTCGAATCTGGGATCTGGGGAAGGAAGGTTCAGGGTTCCCCTAAATACTAGATTTAGGGGCGTTACAGGTAGGTGAAGGGCAGGGGCCAATGGCTCCCTGTCCTGGGGTGGGTACACCCCCTATCCTGCCTCTCTCCTGTGGGAGGGGGACAGGAGCCTAGTCCTGATTGGGCAGGGCTTCCCATCTTCAAGATGGCGAGAGCCCGGAGATGTGCTTCACCTCGCCTCCCCCACCTGAGGGGTGGGGTTGGCAGGCTGGCACATCCCCTGTCCTTATTTGGGGTTTCCGGCCAAGCTTCCCGCCAGAGTGGGGGGTTGCAGTGGCCTGGGGAAGTTCACAGAGGCGGAATGCCTTTGAAGCTTCCCCCTGCCCATCCTGGGGGAGGAGATTTAGCACCTCGCCCAGGATGTGCATTGTTGCAGACCCAGGAGAGCAGGGGCTCTCCTACCCAGGGGTCCAGCAACATGTCTGCTGTGTGGCAGCCTAGGCAGCCTCAGAACAGACGTGGATTGTAGGTTTAGGTTTCAGGGGGCCTCTCTAAGATGCCCTCTGTGGTGCTTTGTACATTAAATCACACACTGGCATCAGTGTGCATTTAAGGTGCTGAGCAGTTTGATACCAAACTTCTCAGTCTTCAGTGCTGCCATTATGGTACTGTGGAGTTCGTGTTTGACAAGCTCCCAGCACCATATACTCTTAGCTGGCAGCACTGCACTTACAGGACCCAGGAATGGACCTGGGTACTGTAGGGGCACAGGGCTCCTGCCTCTGTGTCCACACCACTGGCATAGGGCACCCAGCTGGAGGGGTGGCTGATGTATGCCAGGGCAGTGTAGGTTGTGGGCATGGCACACAGGGATGTGTGCCATGTCGACTCTCTGTTTTGTCTTGTATCCAGACACTCAGCCTGCAAGAGCAGTGTGTGTGTGTTAGGGTACAGGGCCTCTAAGGGTGGCACAATGAGTGCTGCAGCCCTTAGAGGCCTTCCCTGGTCACAAGGCCCTGGGTACCTAGGGTACCATTTACCAGGGGCTGACATGTGGCTAGGGTTTGCCAATTTGGGTTTTGGCTGTTAGGCAGTTTTTAGGGAAGGAACACAGGCCCTGGGCACCTGATTGGCAGGAGCCCAGGGCACAACAAGGAAAAGTGCATCAGCTATTTAGGCAAAAAAGGGGGGGGGGGGTTACTGCAACAGAAACCCACTTTCTTACACAAGGTCAATAGCTCTTACCTTTGGGATCTATTGGCTTTCCAAATGGTTTTTAGCCACGCTGGATGGAATACCGTTGATATAGCATGATTTTTTTTTACATTGCATTTGGCGGTAGCCGCATGGAGGATACGAATGGACGAGCAACACTGAGGGCTTGGATGAGGGGAAGCAACATCAAGGATGCAGATTGGGGGAAGCAATGTGGATGAGACAAGAGCAACACAGATGGTGGGGGTGGGGAGGAGAAGCAGCGGCCAAGAGAGGAGGGCTCAGATGAGAGGAAGCAACATGGAGGGCTGGGTTGGGAGTTGAAGCAATGGGTGATAGCAATGTGGAGTGGGCTGGGGTGGAGCACATGGATGAGAAACTAATGGGGGGGGAGTACAAGAGGGCAAGTGCAACATGGAAGGGGATGGGAGAAGCACACGTGCGACAGAGAGCAACAAAAGGTGCAGGAAGAAAGAAGTGCATGAGGGAGACAGCTTAAAAACATACTTCCGTGGTGTGCTTAACACAAAAGGAAAAAGTAGTGCTTGAGAAGCAAGCAGTGGAAGCATTGAGGCCAGCCAATCA
The DNA here is from genome assembly GCF_964204655.1 of Triturus cristatus. NCBI lineage: Eukaryota > Metazoa > Chordata > Amphibia > Caudata > Salamandridae > Triturus > Triturus cristatus. Next base: position 320,982,581 of record NC_140589.1, on the reverse strand, counting down.
AAAGAGATGGTAAAGAGGCTATGCTCCACTGAAGGGACAAGCACGAGATTGAAAAGCTGGGACACAAATGTGAAGCAGGCAGATACGAGTGTCAGGAAAGCCATGAATAATAAGCAGTGGGTGGCTTCAAGCCCCTGGATGTTCTTGGTAAACCCACAATATGTCTCGCAATAGACAGCATTTGCACTGTCTAGTAGGCGAGTGTAGGAAGCTGGCTCTTTATATAGTGGACTAAAACTAGGTACACTTTGTAAACAGTCCAAGAAGCCCCCATTGGTTTACAGAGGCAAAAATGATAACACTATGGGCCAGATGTTTCAACATTGGATTTTGTGATTCCATTATAGCCAATTTTACTGATTCGCAATTATGGAATCGCAAAATGCAGTGTATGTAGGTTTCGCAATAATCATTGCGATTCCTACATTCCTTATTTGCGACTCACAAATTGCGAGTCGCAAATAAGCAATCACCATCACCTTCAAGAGTAATCCAAGGGTAATCCTTGCCTGACAACCTCCCTGCCATGGAAAGTTAAGTGCCTATTATCCCGTTCGTTAGTGGTGGGATTATGGCTTTAGCCTGGGACACTAGTAGTAATCTTCAGTACCCACAAAAAGATATTGCCCATTGCCCCCGGTTCGATGACAACAAGAAAGACCTAATAGTGCTTATTTGTTGATGTCATGTAGACATATCTCTGCTAAGCACTAATGCTCAAAACCAAGCAAGGTTTGGCTGCTAAGACTAGAAATATATTTTTAAGGTAGAAATAGCTTTTTCTGTATTTCTTCTTTTTCTTCCTACATTTAACATTGTACGTCTTTGATTTTTTAAATCTTTCTATTAGTAGATGATTATCATCTACAGGAAGCTGTGTACCTAGGACATAGTAAGGTTACTAATGGACAATCTTCGTGGAACTGGATTTTATATTATCAAACTGGTTTTTTTTTTACCCCTATCAGAAAGGCATCTACCGGTCCTGCTTGGCACCCCTAGTCAAAAACATAGAAAGTAGATAATTGACATCTTTGGACACTGGGGAAAATATATTGAGCAGCAAGGTTTCCTGAACAAATATGGTGACAATCTGGGGTCGATTGGCTACATTGTGCCTGTGATTTCTTGCCCCAAGGTTATTCTTTCCATCCTTGGTCAGCCATAGCCTTCACCATCCCTGTCCTTTACAGACTCCAACTTTGGTAGCACGTCATAGTGGATTTTGGCTTTTTGCTGAAGGCACATTTAGAATATTTCGGAAACATGTTAGCACAACTACTCCCCTTGGCTTCATGTGTACATTTAAATGTTAAGTAAAATAGTTTATAAGCCTTCTCTGACCCCTGAATAACAAAATGTTGTCTCCCGAGGATATCTTTGTCATCTTGTGCATTTTTGGTTACTTAGTTTATTGTTTTTAAGTCAAGCTTGGTTTAATGGATTTTGTTTGAGTATATTCTATTTAGAGTAACTAATACAATATCCCAAAATATATATATATTAAGAATTCTGGAAATGTTTTTTTTGTATAACTCTTTTTATTAACTTCGCTCAGAAGATCATACAATACAAAAGAAAAACACATGTGCATGTACATCAACAACACAAGTCATTTCTGTGTTGTCACTTGAAAATAGTGTGGACCCCTTTGTTCCATGCGAGGTCAACGAGGAACTGCATCCACACAACCCCTTCTCTCCGCTGGTGGGCGAGGGTACATCCAGGGTCCCCTGTTGGTATCCCCGCTGAATCACGTCTTTACGTCTGTTCGGGAAATTCTGGAAATGTTAAAATGTTTACAGAAACAATCACCAATTTTTGTTTAACAATTGCACTAAATAACTAAGGGGCATATTAACAAGCCAGGCGATAAAATTATCGCCACTTTAGTGGAAGAAAACTGCCGCTAAAACGGTGATAATGGGCTTGATAATATGCTCTATGGAATTCCAATTGAAACCCATGTTAGATGTGAAGGACATCTAACCTGAGCTTCAATTGGAATTCCATAGAGCATATTATCAAGCCCATTATCGCCGTTTTAGCTGCAGTTTTCTGCCGCTAAAACAGCGATAATTTTATCGCCTGGCTTGATAATATGCCCCTAATACGGGGGGGGGGTACGTACCCTGAGTTAGTGATAGCAGTTCCATCGCTGATGCCTAGGTAATCACTTCTTCCCCCAACATTGACGGTACCTGTTCGAGGAAGGAGCAGAGGTGTGTTGTGCCGAGGTCCTGGGCATAAAAGGAGCAATGGGGTCAAGCTGAAGCCAGAATCTCGGGTAGAAGCTCCAGTAGGTTCCCTCATTCTACTGCATGTAGAAGAACAAGGGAGGCCCAAGTTCCTGTACAGTGGCTGTAGGGCGACTAGTGGGATAGGGCTCAGAGAAGGCCAGCTCAACGTGAATTCCACAGACCAAATACATGCAAGCATCACATTTTAAACGAAAAAAAGGCAAACACACAGTCTAATCTATTATAAATAAGAGAATTGGAAAATAATGAGAAATCACAAACACAAAAGGTCGAGTTTGCCACAGGTATCCCTGCATGATGATATACATATTAATAATAATTGCAAAGTGTCATTATTAAGAAACATTGATTAATAGATCTATTATGTATATTATCTGATGCCATGCCATTGAAATTCAACATTGATGTTTGTTTTGTATGTTTAGTTACTTATGTCCACTGTATTTCCATTTGGGTTATTAGAAGCTCTAGCCCTATTTATAATGTGCTCTTATGTTCAACACTTTGAAATGCAAGCTGCCATAGGAATATAACAATCAGGGCATAAGGCTTTACAATACATTTTAGTATTCAAATATATTTGTTGACTATGTGTTCTGAAATAGACAACACTTGAAAATATTAATTTCTGTTATTGTGTTTTTCCCAACAGGCTCCACTTCGGATAAGCGGAGTCCTGTTACCAGAGAGAGGTCACATTCACAGGACTCGGGCTCATCATCTCTGTCTTCAAAAGCTTCAAGTAAATATTGGTTCCTTCATTTACAAAGCAAGTCAGTGACGAGCCCTGCTAAACTGAGACCTGCCTGGGCCTGATGCTTTACAAATTGATATTGTGCTGTAGCTCTGTACTCATGCAACACGACAGACTTTTAGCTGAGTTGACAAATGCCTCTGACTAGTGCACTTCCTTAACTGTATGCAATTTCATCTCAATATTTACTTAGACATTGTTTAATATTGTTTTTATGTTTCTTGAGGTTAGTTATGAAAGTCAAACGTACTGTGCCTTAACTGGCAGGTGCACATAAGTCCCTCTTGCATGTATAGTGCACTGTCTCGGCAGTCACACAGATAATGTCCCTCACCATTTTTCGTTTTGGTTTCTGTATTCTACCTGCTATTGCAGGGCTTGACTGGCCATTGTGCCACTCTGATAGGTTGCAGGATAGGGGGCTGGTTTCGGAGCTGGATTGCAGCCATGAACCAACCAATCGCCCATGGCCCCATTCTAATCATGGTCTCCTGCATTGTGGGGTTGGTTTAAACATTTTTCCAGAGCTGATTTTGCCTTCCTGTCTGGTCCTGGCTGCTTGTTCTGTGCACAATTCCTATTTTCCCTGCCACATTACATTGGATAACATGACATCATTATTTCATGCCATTAGAACGTACACTGAATAGTTATTTCCTGGGCAAGATGCCTTACTGTTAGGCCACCTGATGTTTCCACTGATGCCAATAGTTTATCTCTCCCTCTTTCCTTGGGTGTATGCAGCACCTGTAGCTAGACCAGGAATTATGTATATTCCCCTTCTGTAATGCAAGCTCTCAACATTACCTTCATTGGAGGGAAGTGAATTGTGTCCCTTAAGTTGTGGCATCATTGATACTGCTGCTTGAACTACTGTTTTTAGTCTTTATTTATTTAGAGCGGTGCTCTTCTCACCCAGGTACATTCTTATCTGAGGAGCACTAAATCATTCCTCCTTCATGTGTCAAACCCAGCCACTATTGAGCCGAATCCATCGGATGTTTAATTTCTGGTTGGATCCGACTTGCTGGTGTGCCGCACTGAAGGGAACCTGACTTCCAGAAGAGGTTCTAAGTCCGAATGTACAGGGCTTCACTGAGACAGATGCTGAGCTGAAGCATATTGGCTTCGGGCCTTATTTCATCCGCTTGGACCTTGATCTTCAGGATCTAGCCTTTACTTCCTTCAGAAGGGTCAGTGAGATACAAGCACTCACCATTCAAGAAACTTTTCTGCAAATGCATCATAATAAGGTTGTTCTCCGCACTAATCCAAAATTCCTTCCTAAAGCCATTTCTCCCTTTCACCTCAATCAATCTGTGGAACTGCCCGAATTCTTCTCGCAGCCACAAACCATTGCAGAAAGAGCTCTACACACCCTAGACGTCAAAAGAGCTTTACTCTACTACATCGAGAGAACACAACCTTTTCGCAAGACCAAACAATTATTCATGTCTTTCTCACCACCACACAAAGGCAACCCCATCTCCAAATCTGGGATAGCTAGGTGGATTGTTTAATGCAAACAGATTTGCTGCCACAAAGCAAAACGAACGCTATCTGTTTCCCCTAAAGCCCACTCTACACGTAAGATAGGGGCTTCCATGGCATTTTTAGGGAACATCCCCTTAGATGATATCTGCAAAGCAGCTACATGGTCTACACCGCACACTTTCACTAACCACTATTGTATAGATGTGCAAACTAAGCAACAAGCTAGTGTGGGCCAGGCTGTCCTCAAAACACTGTTTCAAACAACTGCAACAGATACCGGTGGTCGCCGCTAGGAGGGGGTACTGCTACACAATCTATGCACAGTGTGTAATCTGCAGCTCATATGCCTCGAACGGAATATGCTACTTACCAGTATGCATCTGTTCTTGGCATGTAGAGCTGCAGATCTACACACGCCCCCCCGCCTCCCCGGCTACCTTTATCTGTTCTAGTTTTATCTTATTTAGATACAGCACACATGGGCATCTTTCCTGTTTCTTACAAAGCTCTATCATTTCCCCGCTGGCGAAAAACAATCTGAGGATGGAGCCGAAGCCCATCCGCAATATGATCCAAAGGAGGAGTCACATACCTCGTGACTTCCAAAGACTTTCCCATAGTAAAACAACTGCAACATCCGGGCCCAACACCAGATGGCGATCTATGCACAGTGTGTAGATCTGCAGCTCTACATGCCAAGAACAGGTGCATACTGATAAGTAGCATATTCCTTATGATTCATAAATGTCACATAACTGTGGACAAAATGTACCTCTAAGAAAATTTTTGTATGATTTTTTTTAATATAAACATTTAAAATGAGCCTTGTAATATAGATAACCTAACTCGGAGCCGCCTGCGGACAGGAGAATGTATTTGTAGATGAGTTGTAATCGGTGCAGAGATCCACAAATAAGAAGAGTTGCGACTCAAATAGGCAAGAAATAAGACTCCGGATTTATTTTATGGTCCTTTCCTTCTGTGACTGTTCTGGTGCTAAAATATTTTCTCTTTTTAATGATTCAAGAAGTGCCACAGTTCACACCTCCTGTCTGTGGTCCTATTATTCTAATGTTGTTGCATGCCAGTGCAGATTAATTTACTCCAGAGTGAATGCTGACGTTATTTGTGCCTCCAGACAGGTAAAATGTATATCACAATGTCATTGATGAATTGCCAGGAAAAGAATGATACTATCAGCATCAGTGACATCACTTCCGGTTGCCAGAGAAGAGGCGTTCCCAGCTCGAGCGGTATTCTCAGCACAGTGCATGGACCAGGGATCGACCACTGTTCGTCAGAGTTCTTGGTTTACGTGTCTTGCACCTGCTCATGGAACTACCTTTCCATTTCTTGACACATTAACATCAAATTATAAGATGAACAGTGTGCAGTGCAGCATGCTATGCCATAGCACTGGGCATTTCTGTTTGGTAATTGTATACAGGTTAATCGAAGGAAAATTTAAAATTTGCATTATCCAGAATTTGTAGTGTTTTTATAGTGTGAAATAGGAGAACGTGTTTATAAGTTGTACATTTTGAGCTGACGTTGTGCATACACCTGACAGCTAACATTTGTCTGTGTTTATTGTAGGCCTGGCATTCTGTGGTGAATTGTCCATTTCAGTCACCACAGAGGAAACAGTGAAATCTCCCCACCAAGCAGTAATCAGCAGCACAGAGGATGGTGCAATGTCTTGTGAAAGACTCACGGGAGACAGAAATGTCCCAATGAATGCAAACAAACACTCTCCAGCTGCAAGTGAACAATGTGAGAGCAGCAGCCAAAAACAGAGTGTGAAGCCCTCTTCTGTCTCCATTACCTCATCATCCTCATCCTCTCCTTCCTCATCCTCAACCCCTGCCCAAAAGGCCTTTGTTCTTCAGACACCACAGTGTTCCATGACTAAAGGAAACAAGCAGCTACCTGTCGTGTTTCTCCCTAAGCTAGTGTATGACATTGTTACATCCACTGACGTCAGTGGACTGCCAAAGTCCTCTGCTTTACTACCTCATCATTCTGTGATGTGGGCAAGTTCATTCCGTCCTCTCCTGAGCAAAATGATGACTTGCACGGAGCAGTCTCTTTACTACCGCCAGTGGACGCTTCCCAAACAACTCCACATGGACTACACCAACAGAGGGAATGGCCGAATGGACACCTTCCATCCCAGGAGGCTTCTGTTGAGTGGGCCACCACAGGTATGTATTCCCCCAACAAAATGTGCATAAATGCAGTATTGTAACCCGCTTAGAAAATGTTACCATTAAATGATCACAATTGATTTTTCAGTCACTAAAAAAAGCAATTTTCATAAACTATTTAAATGATGTCGGTCATCATTCAGAAAGCAATTAATTGTATGCACCGATTTTGATTTTAGGTGTTAAAACATTTGCTTGATGTGTCCAAAGTCCCAATCCTGATTTACAAAATCAAGATTTCTGAGGTGTATCTGTCTTTGTAAACATTCCCAACCCCAAATTTGTTTATAATGATCCATGGATTTGTAGGCCTTCCTGTGTGGAACACATGAGTGAAAAAAACCATTCATGATCGCAGTGAATCATTCAGATGCTTACCTGAAGAGGAATATGTGTATGAATTTAATATATTATTTGTCTTCATATGAGTTTTTTGTTAGTATGGAAATCTTGAGGAAGTATTTCAATAAAATTCATTCGCTATCAATAATTAGGTATTTTCTAGAAATGCGTTGTTTGTTATGAGGTCACAACAAGTCAGTTGTTGTGTTTTGGGTGACGCCTATTTGTAAGGTCCTATGACCAACAGATTGGTCAATTCCAGCCAGACTGTTTGAGCCAAAGTGCCCCGGTTGCTATGCAATGATCTGCACAGTGCATGAAAGACTGAATGGGCAGAAGAGCAGATTTAGACTCTCCCTAGCTAATTAAAAACTACAGTACTGGGGAGGGGGCCTATGCAAAAAAACATAGACATGATATCACCTTCACTGTGGATGAAGACAAACTTACAGGGCCACCAGTAGTTGTGCAGCCGACACACCTGGCCCTAAAATTGATAACATCTCTTCAGCAAATGCTGTTCCGATTCCACAAAGTGAACACTAGCCATCACACATGCACACACACACAGATACACACACACACATACATCACAGCATACGAGTGTCATTTGGAAACATTCCTACCACAGATGCTGGTAAAAAGGCAAGTAGCCCTTAAACTATAAACTGCCACCATCCTGTTATGTGGGAGCAGGACCAATAGCCACCATTGGCAAGGTTTATGGGATGCACTTTCAGAATATCCCCTTTATTTTGAGCCTTACATCTGTTGTTTAGTGTCTTCAGTTAAAATGTGAATCACCTCCTGTGGGCTTGCAGATTGGTGAGCTCACTGGATGAAAATCATAAAGCAGCCCTGGAAAAGGAACATTTTAGGGTGTAGTTAGCTGGCTTTCTATATAGTGCACCAACATTCGGTGCACTGTGCAGAGAGTCCAGGCAACCCTTACTGTTTTACAGGGGTTAAAACAATTATAACAAATGCTCTATTTTGTGGTAGTGTGGGCGAGCAGTTTAGGCTTATCAGAGGATAGTGTTAATGTTGGACTTGGCCCTTTTTGCAGGGTCATCCCTGAACTTTTTGCCTTCCTCCTAGTCTTTTTGTTCTGAACTGGTGTTGGTGGTTTTAGGACTCTGGGCACTTTAGCACTGCTGTCCAGTGTATAGTGCGTGTGCCCTCTGTGGTAAACATGGTAAGATTAGTCTACACCTGGCATATTTAATTTACCTGTCAGTCCCCAGTAATGTGATATCTCATATACCCGGGACAAGTAAATTAATGCTACTGGTGGGCTTGCAGTGCTGCTTGCGTCATCCACAAAAGTAGCCTTTCAAACCTGTCTCAGGCATCTACCATTGCAGGGTATGTGCGCGCAGGGTTACTGCCGCAGTGACGTTACACCTAAAGTGTGTGCCAAGTCTGTGAACCCCCTTTTACTGCTTGTCAGTCACCCCAAGGTAGGCCCTAGCTTGCCCTATGGGCAGGGTGCATTGTAGATGAAAGGTAGGACATGTACCTTAAGTGTGTGACATGTCCTAGTAGCGACGAACAGCCATTGTAGTTTCTCACTGCTGTGAGGCTGCCCTCCCATCGGAATGCATTGGGGATTCCATGATAAGTGTTTCAGTGGTAATTCCTGATATGAGAGGAGCAGCGTGGTCAAGTTTGGTATGTTTGGAATAGTAATAATAAGTGCTGCGCAATGGTGTGCGCAGATTTATTATCTCTATTTTAGAAATGCCACTTTTAGAAGTTGGCATTTCTGTGTGCTATGTGTCTGCCTGCCTGATGTGTATTGCATGTCTGGCTCTGGAGTGACAGGGGCTGTTGAGGTGTGTGGCTTCAGGGAGTGCAGGGTGAGTCAACACTAGGCTGAATAGGTGATCTGCATTTGGAGTAGTGGAAGGAGTAGTCCCCTGACGCTGAATAGGTCTTTGCCTGCCTGGGTGAATGCTGGCTCCGCCCCCCCTGTGGTTTGTCTGAGGACTGAGCCCCCATCTGACAAAGAAGGGTGGAAGCCTGGTAAACAGAGTGCTTCAACACCCCCAGAACCAGCTGAGGCTGGTTCCCCAAACCCTGTGCCAAGGGCAGAACAAAGGAAAATTTACTATATATACTGGGGATGTGACCCCATGAAAAGTGTGCTGTTTGGGTGCTACTTGTGCCTGCTGGGCCCCAGGAGGAACCACCACGAGGGACTGCCCCTCTGCTGGAGGGCCCTGTGAGCTAGCCTGCCTGGGCCCAGCTTTGCATTCTGAACTCTGGGATTCTAGCACCTCGTGAGCACTGCACCTTGTTCTTCCCTGCTCCAAGATGAGGGGAGCGTTGGAGCCCTGCAGCACTGGGCAGAGGAGTGTTCTGAAGGAATCTCGGTGTGGGGATTCCCCCGGGCTGCCTACTTGTGGACGGGAACCTACCCCACCGTTTTGAGGTCCCAGGAGTAGAGGAGTTATCGTTCCGTGAGTAGCCACATTTCCAGGGGGACTCCCGTGTGTAGGAAAGTGGGTTTCTGTTGCAGTAACTCCCCCAATTTTTGTCAGACTACTGATGCACTTTTTCTTGGTGTGCCCTGGGTCCCTGCCAATCAGGGTCCCAGGGCCTCTGTTCTTTCCCCAAAACGAACCCAATTGGCATCGCTGGCCACAGGTTAGCCCCTGGTAAATGGCACCACAGGTACCCAGGGCACTGTGACTAGGGAAGACCTCTAAGTGCTGCAGCACTTATTGTTCCACCCTTAGAGGCCCTGTACCTTTACACACACACACACTGCCTTTGCAGGCTGCGTGTTTTGGTGCATGTGAGAAAGTGGCTCTGTATATACTGTTCCCAAATAGGTACAGTGTGTACAGAGTACACAGTCCCCAGAGGTTTGGCAGAGGTTAAAGTTAGATATAACCTTATTCTCTAAAGCGGTAGCTTGGTCGAGCAGTAAGGCAGTATCAAAGGACAGTGTAAAGCATTTGTTGTACACACTCAGTCATCAAATGGGCTCACACACTCAAGAACTGAACTCTAGGCCAATGATTTGTATATAAAAATATATGGTTTTATTTTAGAACCAACAATAGGTATCAAAATATACTTTCTCAGAATGAGATGCTTTAGATAAATGCTTTCAATAGGCAATAGACTTTTGAATACAGTAGCTACAGTTGTTGCAATAGGCAACACAATTTCAAACACAATTATACATTGAGCTCACTGGGAATTTCTAAGTAAATGCAATTAGTTACTTTTTGGATTACTTTTCTTACCACAGGACTGGATCCTAGATTCAGTCCTGGGACATATCCTGGAAACAGGTGAGTAAAAACGTTTTGGTTACGGATATGATTTTTAAGGAATATTATTGTATTTTAAAAGTTGACACTTCGAAACTTTTCCACATAGAATCACCATTGTTATCCTATGGGAGGAAATCCATTTAGAATAACTTTTTCTTACTCAGTGTTGGATCCTGGATCCAGCGCCGGTGCATCTCCTGTAAACAGTTGAAAGAATGCGTTTGTTATACAGGCGATTTTTAAGGAATATTTGCAAGTTTCAAAAATCGACACTTAAAAGAATTTCCGGTGAAAACGAGGCAATGTTATCCTATGGAGAAAAATCAAGTTAGCGGTAAGTACAGTTGTAATTACTTTTCAGAGTCAGTGCTGGGCACCAAGATCCAGCACTGGGATCTCTCCTGATAACAGGTGACTATTTTCGTTTTCATTACTCAGTTGATTTTAGGTGAATATTTTAAAGTTTTGAAACTCCACACACACAAGAATTTCCAAGTGAAACCAGTCAATGTTACCCTATGGAAGAAAAGTGAGTTATCGGCTTTTGGGTAAGTACTCGACTGGCAGAGTGAAGGTTCTGGGCATAGACTCAGAGGTCTCCCAGGGTCAGGTAGTTACAGTTGTTACACCCTCAGCGGCACAGGGGCAGCCGGGTGCAGAGAGAGTTAGGCCCAATGTTAGCCTATGGCAGGCAGGGGGCCTTTGGTTGGTGGCTGCTGGCAAGCAGGCCACATGGCTGTGGAAGCTGGGCTCCTGGTCACTTGCTCAGGGCAAGTGGGTAAGTAGATTAGGATAGAGGTTGCACTCCCAGGGGCACTCGGGCGCCTGGGTGCAGGGTGCTTTTGAGCCATCGGGCGCTCAATGGATTGCTAAGGAGAAGCTACAAGACGAACAAAGGCTGCAAGCTCGGGGACGAAGATTCTTCAGGTGCGACCACCACTTCGAGAGGTAAGTTGGGAAGTTGTAGGATAGGTAGGCACCCAGGAGTTGGGCACAGGGGGCTGCAGGGCGCCGAGTGCAGGGGTGCTTTTTGGCTTCAGGAAATCTTACCCTCTGCTGGTCGCGGTTGGAGGGGTCCCTGGTTCTGAGGCTGCAGGCGTCGTCGGAAGCGTCGAGGTGGGTCCTTGGGTGCTGGATTCTGGGTCACAGTCGCCGGGGGGACGTCCTCATGGTCTTTGTCCACTCAGGCACAGGCCAGGCTTGGCGGGTGCAGAGTGTGCAGGGTTCGCGGTTTCTGGCTGGTACCAGGGGTTGTTGCTTGTTGTTGAGCAGGACCACTGCTCCTGGGAGTCCCAGTCTTTGTAGAGTCACAAAGCAGTGAGGTCCTCTGGGGTTTTTGAGGTTGCTGACCACTGGAGATGCCGAGGTTTAGCAGGAGCAGGTTCGAGGGTCGACAGGCCTGTAGGGCTGGGGCCAAATCAGTTGGTGTCTTCCTCTTGTTAGCAGCTGCACGGCAGGTCTTCTTGTTTCTTGATCTTCTTGCTTGTTTTGGATTCGGGATCTGTGGAAGGAAGGTTCAGGGTGCCCCTAAACACTAAATTTAGGGGTGTTACAAGTAGGTAAAGGGCAGGGACCAATGGGTCCCTTCCCTGGGGTGGGTACACCCCCTATCCTGCCACTCTCCTGTGGGAGGGGGGCGGTAGGCTAGTCCTGATTGGGCAGGGCTCCCCATCTTCAAGATGGCGAGAGCCCGGAGATGTGCTTCACCTCGCCTCCCGCACCTGAGGGGTGGGGTTGGCAGAGGCTGGCACACCCCCTTTCCTTCCTTGGGGCTTCCCGCCAGTCGTCCCGCCAGAGGGGGGGTCAGAACCGGTGGGGGCCAGTTGCTGAGTACAGCAAGTGGCCTGGAGAAGCTCACAAAGGTGGCATGCCTTTGAATCAGCCTAGGCAGCCCCTCAGACAAGATGTGGATTGTAGGTTAGGTTCAGGGGGCAACTCTAAGTTGCCCTCTGTCGTGCATTGTACATTAAATCCCACACTGGCATCAGTGCGGGTTTAATGTGCTGAGAAGTTTGATACCAAACTTCTCAGTCTTCAGTGTTGCCATCATGGTGCTGTGGAGTTCGTGTTGACGACCTCCCAGCACCATATACTCTTAATGGCAGCACTGCACTTACAGTGCCCAGGAATGGACCTGGGTACTGTAGGGGCACAGGGCTCATGCACCTGTAGAACACCCTGCTAGAGGGGTGACTGAGGTATGCCAGGGCAGTGTGTGTTGTGGGCATGACACACAAGGATGTGTGCCATGTCGACTCTCTGTTTTGTTCTGCACCCAGACACTCAGCCTGCAAAGGCAGTGTGTGTGTTTCAGGGTACAGGGCCTCTAAGGGTGGCACAATAAGTGCTGCAGCCCTTAGGGGCCTTCTCTGGTCACAAGGCCCTGGGCACCTAGGGTACCATTTACCAGGGGCTGACATGTGGCCAGAGATGCCAATTGGGTTTAGGCTGTCATGCAGTTTTAGGGAAGGAACACAGGCCCTGTCTACCTGATTGGCAGGAGCCCAGGGCACACTCATCAGTACATCAGTAATTCAGCATAAAAAAGTGGGCATACCATGCAAGAAAGATGGCACTTTCTCATTAAAAGTAATCCGAAAAGTAACTTACCTGCAATTTATTTTTAAAAAAAGCCCATTCATTTGAATGTACTATACCTGCTAAGTGTTACAAACTGCTTCCTTAAACTGTAAACCAAAACCAGTATAATTTCTACAGCAATTTTGAACTGTGTTCACACAAGTAATTTATTACTGCAAAGTATTTTTATGCTTCTCTGTACAAGGCTTGCTTGGTTCTAGAAATAACACAATAGTGTATTTTTTTATACAAAACAATTGGCTTAGAGTTCAGTTCTTGAGTGTGTGAATTCATTTGCTGACTGAGTGTGTACATCAAATGCTTAACACTGTCTTCTGATACTGCCTTACTGCTCGACCAAGCTACCACTTTAGAGAGTAAGGTTCTATCTAACTTTAATCTCTGCCTACCTTTGGGGACTCTTGGACTCTATACACACTGTACCTCACTTTGGTGCAGTATATATAGAGCCAGTTTCTTACACCGTGTGCCAGGGAGAGCTCCGCGTTTTAGGGAAACTGAGCGGGAGCCCACCCTGTGTCTTTTTCGTTGCTGAAATTGGCTGCCCCACCACGAGCTGCGACCCAGAAGGCAGGCAAACTGCCTGGTTGTGGGCGAGGACAGCGGGAGCAACCAATCGTCCCTGAGGCGGCAGGAAGTCAGGCGAGCTTGTGCCTCCTTGTAGGTGGGGCTCCCATGACCGGAGAGAGCCCCGCATGTTGCCAAGCCTGAGAGGGTCTCGGACACACAGCAACGATTAGAAAGGAGCTCTTAAATGCTCCACATGGAAAGAAGGCAACACCTCCCCCCTTCGCCCATTGAGGAGAGAAGCCCCTGTGAGTGGGGCTCCCCAAAGCACGCTGTGCTGCCGATTGCACTCGAGGAATCCCGGTAAGTGGGGCGGAGGAGGCACTGTTTGTGCCGATCCTTAGGAGGACAGCTGCACCGCCAGAGTGCGGGCAGCTACAACAAAGGGGGCATTTCTTAGTGGCCCACCAGGAGGAGCCCAGTGAACGGGGCCCCTTAAGCACTAATAGGTGCCGGTGCTAATTTGTGTACACAGCTGCAGCGCGGGCAGCTGCAATGTGGGGGCATGTTCATTTTGATGATAAGGAAGGAGTGAAGTAGACTCCCCCGGTGTATTGCGCACATGGTCTTTGCTGCCAAGGCTGCCAGAGGGCCACTTGAAAGGCTCTATGAATTAGCACCCTGACTTGTGGGACAGAGGGCATTTGGGCCCCAGAGAAGGCCGGTTGGCCTGGGTTCATCATTGGGATATTAGTAGGACGTAAGGCCCTACAGAGATTTCATAATGTGTTTATGCCTAATGAGATTGCATAATGTGTTTATGCCTAATGAGACTGCATAATGTGTTTATGCCTAATGTGATAATGCTGAGTTCATTATTTTACCGGTAGTTACTGGTTGTGTTATTACTTGTGCTTTCTAATGGTCCTGACCGTGGCCTGATTTGCCCTGTCATGTTTATAATCCCCTGTGAATATCAACTTGGTGCCAGTTGGCACAGTGTATATTTTGTGATTATGATTCTAATGTGTTTATGATTATACAAAGGCTATTTTTGATATAACCTTGTATGGAGTCTTTTTTGTGGTGTGCCTAGTGTGTCGTTGCTGTGTGTGTGTGTATTGCACAAAGGCTTTACACATTGCCTCTTGGATAAGCCTGACTGCTCGAGCCAAGCTACCAAGGGGGTAAGCAGGGGTTATCTTCAGCATGTAACTCCCTTGCCCTGACTAGAGTGGTGGTCTCTGCCTTGCTTAGGTTCTTGCCCTAGCCAACCAGAAATCCCATTTCTAACATTGATTGTCAGCGGTGAGGATAGGACTTGTGTTTGCGCAGTACCACAGTGACAACTGGTTGCACTACAAACTCTGCATTTAGATAATCACAGGACAGTCATGTCTCACCTCGTTGATCCAGCAGTTATTGTGACAGGACGTGCATTGAACGTAAAGAGGTAGCGTAAATACACTGTGAAGTACCTAAAGAGGTTCCGTCAGGATCTTGGGTGTTAGGTGAAGAGGTCTGCCCAGAAAACGGAACTGCAGGAGGCCTTGTTGGCCTGTTGGACATCGCAAAACCCGGTGGGGGAGGAGTCTGGAAAGGAGGGCTCCGAGACCAGTGAGATCCGCGAGAGGGAGGGTCCCCAACCAGCACACCCAGAGGGCAATGGCCCAGGAGAGATTGAGCAGGAGGGAGAAAATGACAGGGCAGGGATGCCAGTAGTTAGGGAGGACCCCATAGAAAGGGACTCCCTTGCTGGGTCCAGTGCCAGGGGCAGTGCCCCATCCCTTTCCCTGTCCCTAGAGGAGTGGGTGGATGGGAGGGAAGAAAGGGAGCATCAGCTGGCATTGGAAAGGCTCCGGTTGGAGCTAGCACAGCTGGGTGTGGAGGAGAAAAAGCTATAGACTGAGAGGGTCTTAGCGCAGGAGAGGATGGCGGAGGCAGAGAGGGCCTTCGCCAGGGAAAAACTAATTCTTGAAGATATGTCCCCTGAGTACAGTTTTAGGGGGGTCTAGTGGTGGCAGCAATAGTGAGCCCAGTGCAGGAAGTCCCACTCCCAGATCCCAGGTTCCCAGGAAGAGGGGTACAGGTTGAGGTTCAGGGGCAGTAGAAAACTGTCTCACCAGTGTTGGGGGGAGTTTCTGGATGTGTGTTGTGATGCACTGGAGGATTGGGTGATGGGTAGCACGGCAAATGATTTTAAAGGGCTGTACAATCTGGTTATCAGAGAGCAGATGTTCGGTAATTGTTTTCCGGGGTTACGCCAACACCTGTTGGAGTGTGAGTTCTCTGATCCCAGGGAGCTTGCACGGGAGGCAGACCTCTGGGTGAGTGCCAGAGAGTCTGAAGAGGCATTGGGGAGTGACCCTAAGAGAAGTGGCTCAGGTATCTTCCAGCCCAGAGTGGTGGGAGAGGTTCAGAGTAGCCCAGCTAGGTCCCGGTGTAGTGGGATGGGTGTAGGGACTCACGTCCTGTCTCTGCAGAGAAGGAGTGAGAATGGGATGCGTCCCAAGGTGCCCGAAACTTAGTCTCATGGCCTTGAGGGTTCTTTAAGGGAACACCAGGTAGGGACCCTAGGCTGTCCTGATAGGCCGATCGTTGAGGGGGATCTCCTAGTGTCAGGAGAACGTGGAGTGTCTGTAAACAGAGCTTCGGTGGTTCTGGCGTCTGGCGGTGCCGCTCCTAAGTGGAGGGTGCAGAAGTCCAGATTGAGGGGTGAGAGTGGATGCTATCCTCAGTGGGAGAACCAGTGGGTCAGGGGCCAGCCAGAAGGGTTAAGCCTCCTAGGAGTGACCATGGTGACACCACTTCTGTCCTGGAGGATCTTCGCCCACTGTCAGATGGACAGGGGTCAGTAGATCTGCACCACGCAGACTGTCACACAACACATGAGTCATGTGTTACCCTCGGGGGTGCATGCGTGCTTCCCAGGAAGTCCTGGTGTGCCAGGCAGGAGCTCAGCCACTGGGTTCAGTACCTGGGTAGGGAGGCCTGGTTCAGGTGTTGTCTGACCTGGAGGGAAGGATGACTGTAAGCAGTGTCCTGACCGGTTTGTTTTCTAGTGGTGCCACTCCTGATGGGAGAGTGCAGAACTCTGGAAGGGGGTGCAGGGGGAGGGAGTCCTCGCCTCTAACCCCAGTTCAACCTGAGGATTTAGATCCTAGGTTGGTAGATCAGTTTCAGGGTCAAGGCACTGAACTAATGGAAGGATTGTGTAGGAGGGCTGATTGCAGCGTCCTGACAGTGGTTGGTTCTGGGGGGTGCTTCTCCTGGGTGGAGAGTGCGGAACCCCAGAAGGAGAGGTAAGGGGAGGAGAGCCTCGCCCGAGACCTCTAGTCAGCCTGAGGGTGCAGACCCTAGGTTTGAGGATCAGTGGCAGTTTAGAACTGCACTGATGAGAGGAAGAGTGGAGAATGGTTACTATGTGCCAGGGCAAGGAGCAGAGACACCTGGATGGCCCAGGGCCTGGTCCTGGCCGCAGACAACTAGGGAGTGCCAGTGGGGTAGCTTAGTTGGTCCTGGGAGCTTTGACAGAGGGAACCACATGGGTTTAGAATGGCGTAGAACTGGATTGTGCCCCTGCAGTTACGGGCCAGCGTCCATGTTCTATCGCCCAAAGCAGGGAAGCCCATCAAGGTAATGATTGGTCTACCCTGGCTTTTGGCTGGAAAGGGGGTTGTGTTGGACTTGGCCCTTTTTGCAGTGTCATCCCTGAACTTTTTGCCTTCCTCCTAGTCTTTTTTTTAGGTCAAGCCTAGCGCAGCGCGCATTCGTTGTCTATGGGGAGGCCTCTTGGAATCACTCCAGACTTCCCCGAAACTTTTCAGTGTGGTTTTTCAACTTCCACACATTCTGTGGCTTTTAAAAATGAAAGCACGCAATTGGCCAAAGGCGGGTGCATGTCCTACCTTTTCTCTAAATGTTTACTCCCACGGCCTCCGCCTGTCGGAAGCAAACAGCGGCGCGCAGGCTGCCAGCTGCATTCCTTCCTTGTCCTTAAATATAGCGCGGTCGCTTTCACATTCGAGGCCGTGCGTGCTTGTCTTCCGCACTTGTCAGTGGTTCTTTTTCATGTTCACTCCTTTATTTGTTTCTCACACTTTTTGATTGGTCACGCTATCTTCCATTGGTTTATTTGATTGCAAGCACGTTATTTAATTAAAAGTCGTCGTCTAAGAAGGCAGCGCACGTCTGCAAGGCAGGCATAGTCATGTCAGCTTAGCAGACCGCCGCACTTCCGGAGCATTACCGGTGTGTTTACCATGGACACTATGCTTCCAATTCCCGAGCATTGCCGGTGTGTATATCAAGGCACACTACACTTCCACTTCCGGAGCATTACCAGTGCGTATACCATAGCACACTAGGCTTTTACTGCCAGAGCATTACCCATGTGTATACCATGGACATGACGCTTCCACTTCCGGAGGATTACCGGTTTGTATACCATGCCACACTATGCTTCCACTTCCGGAGCATTACGAGTGTGTATACCATGGGCACTACACTTCCACTTCCGGCGCATTACCAGTGTGTATATCATGGCACACTACACTTCTACTTTTGGAGCATTACCGGTGTGTTTACCATGGCACACTACTCTTCCACTTCCGGAGCATTACCCGTGTGTATACAATGGCACACTAGGCTTCCACTTCCGGAGCATTACCTGTGCGTATACCATGGCACACTAGGCTTTTACTGCCAGAGCATTACCCATGTGTATACCATGGACACAACGCTTCCACTTCTGGAGCATTACCAGTGTGTATACCATGGCACACTACGCTTCCGGAGCATTACCAGTGTGTATACCATGGACACTACACTTCCACTTCCGTAGCATTACCAGTGTGTATACCATGGCACACTAGTCTTTTACTTCTGGAGCATAACCGTGTGTACACCATGGCACACTACGCTTCCACTTCCGGAGCATTACCCGTGTGTATTCCATGGCACCCTAGGCTTCCACTTCCGGAGCACTAACGTTGTGTATATCATAGCACCCTACGCTTCTACTTTTGGAGCATTACCGGTGTGTATACCATGGCCATTACGCTTCCACTTCCGGAACATTACCAGTGTGTTTACCATGGTACACTACATTTCCATTTTTGGAGCATTACCGTTGTGTTTATCATGGCACATTACGTTTCCACTTCTGCAGCATTACCGGTGTGTTTACCATGGCACACTATGCTTCTGAAGCATTACCGGTGTGATTACCATAGCACACTCCGCTTCCACTTCCGATTACTGGAAATGCTCCACTTCCAAAGCATTGCAAGTGTGTTTACCATGGCACACTATACTTACAGTTCCGGAGCATTACCGGTGTGTATACCATGGCATACTGCGCTTCCACTTCCGGAGCATTGCCGGTGTGTATACCGTGTATACTATGCTTCCAATTCCGGAGAATTACCAGTGTATACCATGGTACACTCGACTTTTAATACTACTGGTGTGTATAAAAGAGCACACTACACTTCCACTTCCGGAGCATTACCAGTTTATACCATGGCTTTTACTTCCGGAGTATTCCCGGTGTGTTTACCATGGCACACTATGCTTCCTATTCTGGAGCATTACTGGTGTATATCATGGTACACTAGGCTTTTACTTCAAGAGTATTACCAGTGTGTTTACCATGGCACACTACTCGTTTCAACTTCTGGAGCATTACCGGTGTGTATACCATGGTACACTACGCTTCTACTTTTGGAGCATTGCCGGTGTGTTTACCATAGCACACTATGCTTCCACTTCCGATTCCTAAAAATGCCTCACTTCCAGAGCATAACCGGTGTGTTTACCATGGCACACTACGCTTCCAGTTCTGGAGCATTACCAGTGTGTATACCATGGACACTATGCTTCCAATTCCGGATCATGACAGGTGTGTACCATGGTACAGTAGGCTTTTACTTCCTGAGTATTACCGGTGTGTATACCATGGCACACTACGCTTCCACTTCCAGAGCTTTACCAATGTGTATACCATGGACACTATGCTGCCACTTCCGGAGCATTACCGGTGTGTATACCATGGCACACTAGGCATTTTCTTCCGGAACATTACCCGTGTGTATACCATGGCACATTATGCTTCCACTTCCGGAGCATTACCCGTGTGTATACAATGGCACACTACGCTTCCACTACCGGATCATTACCAGTGTGTATACCATGGACACTATGCTTCCGATTCCTGAGCATTACCGGTGTATACCATGGTACACTAGGCTTTTACTTCCGGAGTATTACCGGTATGTATACCATGGCACACTATGCTTCCACTTCTGGAGCATTACCGGTGTTTATACCATGGACACTATGCTTCCAATTCCAGAGCATTACTGGTGTGTATACCATGGCACACTACGCTTCCACTTCCGGAGCATTACCGGTGTGTATACCATGGACACTATGCTTCCACTTCCGGAGCATTACCGGTGTGTATACCATGGCACACTAGGCATTTACTTCCGAAGCATTACCAGTCTGCATACCATGACACACTATGCTTCCACTTCCGGAGCATTACTGGTGAGTACCATGGTACAGTAGGCTTTTACTTCCTGAGTATTACCGATGTGTATACCATGGCACACTACACTTCCACTTCCGGTGCATTACCGGTGTATATACCATGGACACTATGCTTCCACTTCCGGAGCATTACCAGTGTGTATACCATGGCACACTAGGCATTTACTTCCGTAGCATTACCCATCTGCATACCATGACACACTATGCTTCCACTTCCGGAGCATTACTGGTGTGTATACCATGGCACACTACACTTCCACTTCCGGAGCATTACCAGTGTGTGTACCATGGACACTGTGCTTCCAATTCCAGAGCATTACCTGTGTATACCA
This sequence comes from Triturus cristatus, assembly GCF_964204655.1. Lineage (NCBI taxonomy): Eukaryota > Metazoa > Chordata > Amphibia > Caudata > Salamandridae > Triturus > Triturus cristatus. Next base: position 320,962,241 of record NC_140589.1, on the reverse strand, counting down.
TGGTACACTAGGCTTTTAGTTCCGGAGTATTACCGGTGTGTATACCATGGCACACTATGCTTCCGCTTCTGTGGCATTACCGGTGTGTATACCATGGACACTGTGCTTCCAATTCCGGAGCATTACTGATGTGTATACCATGGCATGCTAAGCTTCCACTTCCAGAGCATTACCGGTATGTATATCATGGCACCCTACGCTTCTACTTTTTGGAGCATTACCGGTGTGTATACCATGGCACACTACGCTCCCAGTTCCGGAGCATTACCGGTGTGTATACCATGGACACTGCTTCCAATTCCGGAGCATTACTGGTGTATACCGTGGTACAATAGGCTTTTACTTCCTGAGTATTACCGGTGTGTTTACCATGGCACACTACGCTTCCACTTCCAGAGAACTACCGGTGTGTATAACATGGCACACTAGGCATTTACTTCCAGAGCATTAGCCGTGTGTATACCATGGCACACTAGGCATTTACTTCCAGAGCATTAGCCGTGTGTATACCATGGCACATTACAGTTCCACTTACAGAGCATTACCGGTGTGTTTACCATGGCACACTATGCTTCTGAAGCATTACCGGTGTGCATACCATAGCACACTACGCTTCCACTTCCGATTACTGGAAATGCTCCACTTCCAGAGCATTACCAGTGTGTTTACCTTGGCACACTACGCTTCCACTTCTGGTGAATTACCAGTGTGTATACCATGGCATACTACGCTTCCACTTCCGGAGCATTACCGGTGTGTATACCATGGACACTATGCTTCCAATTCCAGAGCATTACCAGTGTATTCCATAGTACACTAGACTTTTAATTCCGGAGTACTACTGGTGTGTATACCATGGCACACTACACTTCCACTTCTGAAGCGTTACCGGTGTGTATACCATGGCACACTATGCTTCAACTTTTGGAGCATTACCGGTGTGTTTACCATGGCACACTACACTTCCACTTCTGGAGAATCACCGGTTTATACCATGACACACTAGGCTTTTACTTCTAGAGTATTACCGGTGTGTTTACCATGGCACACTATGCTTCCTATTCCTGAGTATTACCGGTGTATACCATGGTACACTAGGCTTCTACTTCCAGAGTGTTACCGGTGTGTTTACCATGGCACACTACGCTTCCACTTCCGATTACTAAAAATCCCTCACTTCCGGAGCATTACCGGTGTGTTTACCATGGCACACTACGCTTCCAGTTCCGGAGCATTACCGGTGTGTATACCATGGACACTGCTTCCAATTCCGCAGCATTACTGGTGTATACCATGGTACAACAGGCTTTTACTTCCTGAGTATTACTGGTGTGTTTACCATGGCACACTACGCTTCCACTTCCAGTGCATTACCGGTGTGTATACCATGGCACACTAGCCATTTACTTCCAGAGCATTAGCCGTGTGTATACCATGGCACATTATGCTTCCACTTCCGTAGCATTACCGGTGTGTATACCATGGTACACTACGCTTCCACTTCTGGAGCATTACCGGTGTGTATACCATGGACACTATGCTTCCAATTTAAGAGCATTACCAGTGTATACCGTGGTATACTAGGCTTTACTTTTGGAGCATTACCGGTGTGTATACCATGGCCATTACGCTTCCACTTCCGGAACATTACCAGTGTGTTTACCATGGTACACTACATTTCCATTTTTGGAGCATTACCGTTGTGTTTATCATGGCACATTACGTTTCCACTTCTGCAGCATTACCGGTGTGTTTACCATGGCACACTATGCTTCTGAAGCATTACCGGTGTGATTACCATAGCACACTCCGCTTCCACTTCCGATTACTGGAAATGCTCCACTTCCAAAGCATTGCAAGTGTGTTTACCATGGCACACTATACTTACAGTTCCGGAGCATTACCGGTGTGTATACCATGGCACACAACTCTTCTACTTTTGGAGCATTACCGGAGTGTAGAACATGGACACTATGCTTCTAATGCCGGAGCATTACCGGTGTGTATACCATGGCACACTACTCTTCTACTTTTGGAGCATTACCGCTGTATATACCATGGCACACTATGCTTCTAATGCCGGAGCATTACCTGTGTGTATACCATGGCACACTACGTTTCCACTTCCAGAGCATTACCGGTGTGTATAACATGGACACTATGCTTTCAATTCCAGAGCATTACCGGTGTATACCATGTTACAATAGACTTTTACTTCCTGAGTATTACTGGTGTGTAAACCATGGCACACTACGCTTCCACTTCCGGAGCATTACCGGTATGTATACCATAGCACACTAGACATTTAGTTCCAGAGCATTACCCGTGTGTATAGCACGGCACACTATGCTTCCACTTCCGGAGCATTACCTGTGTGTATACCATAGCACACTATGCTTCCACTTCTGGAGCATTACCGGTGTATACCATGGTACAATAGACTTTTACTTCCTGAGTATTACCGGTGTGTATACCATGGCACACTACGCTTCCACTTCCGGAGCATTACCGGTGTGTATACCATAGACACTACGCTTCCACTTCCGGAGCATTACTGGTGTGTATACCATGGCACATTATGCATTTACTTCTGGAGCATTGTCCGTGTGTATACCATGGCACACTAGGCTTCCACTTCCGGAGCATTACTGGTGTGTATACCATGGCACACTACGCTTCCACTTCCGCAGCATTACTGGTGTCTATACCATGGCACACTACCCTTCCACTTCCAGAGCATTACCGGTGTGTATACCATGGCACACTAGGCTTTTACTTTCAGAGCATTACCCATGTGTATACCATGGACTCTACGCTTCCACTTCCGGAGCATTACCGTGTGTATATCATGGCACACTAGACTTTAACTTCCGGAGCATTACCCGTGTGTATACCATGGCACACTATGGTTCCACTTCCGGAACATTACCAGTGTGTATACCACGGCCAGCGAGGTACATGGAAGTTGGTAAAAAGCAGAAATTCGTACACTCCATGGTGCTGTTCATGTAATACATCAAACAGGAGCGCAAGCCACTGTCTCCGGTCTCTCCAGCAGCCTTAAGCAGCATCTTACACTTTCACCGTCAAAGTGCAAGATGCTGCTTAATGCTGCTGGAGGGAGCGGAGTCGGAAAGTTTGACCACATACATATTCCACTGTAGTCTATTTGCTGTTGCTAGCTTTGCAGCAGACAGCTATGAACTGCTTTTCTCTGTGGCCAGTATTGAAAAGACTAAGGGGCAGATTTACGTTCCCTGGCGCATCCCTGCAAATCAGCAGGGATGCGCCAGGGAAGATGCATCACGCAAGTTTGCCCTTGCGCCACCGCAGATGCGCCGCATTTACAATGCGGTGCATTGTGGCGCAAGGACACGCTGATGCGTGACGCATCTACCGGCGTAAGGTTGGTGCAGTGCTGAAGTTGTGTCGCAAGCGCGACACAACTCCAGCACTGTTACAACCTGGCCTATCCCTAACATGGTGCGTCACGCCTTACGCCTGTTTGAAGCAGGCGTAAGGATTTGACGCACCATCGTCGGAAAAGTGACTGTGTGAAATCTTGTAGATTTCACTGCGTCACTTTTCCGAGGCTTTTTCCGACGTAACTCCCACCCTGCATACATTAAACCTGACGCGGGTTTAATGTGGCGCAGGGCTTTACAACGTGACGCATCTCCCTAGATGCGTCACGTTGTAAATCTGTCGCAGCATGGCACTAGCTTTGCGCCACCGCTGCTTCACAAAAGTGACGCAACGCTGTCGCAAAAGTGTCGCACGGGGCTTGTAAATCTGCCCCAACTTGCATAGCAACAGCTGGATTATTGAATATTCATGTGATTGCACTTCTGCAGTACATCCTGATAAAAAAAAAAACAGAACGACGTGAATAGGTTCCTACTGTGTGAGAGGGTAATAATCGGGCCACTGGAATTATGTGGCAGGGGAGGGCAAAATATGCAGCAGGGTTGTAGTAAATTATGAGGCAAGAAAAGGCAAGGAAAGGCAAATTACGAGGCACAATGCCGCACATTTTGTGACGGTATTACTTCATTATTTTTCCATTTTGTAAACATGCTAACACTGTCTGAGCTTTGGATTCACCTGTGTAACACCCAAATATAGCAATAAGCAACAGATAGGTGATCAGTCAGGCTTTGTAAAGGGCTTTCAGGTGGGCTGCAAGGAAATGCATGGGTTCTCGGATTTCCACTTCTGGCAGTGCCACATACTTCAATCCGTGTTAAACTAGGATAGGCCCACGTGATGTGACTTACATTAAACAAATCTGTGCCTGGGCCACGGGGTGCACAACGAGGAGGAAAGATTGTGGGCTTTCTCGCCTCGTCTGTTTCCTGTTGTGAATAGATTCCATTTTGTGTGGGGCATCTGCTTTTGGTAAATACCATTCCTGTGGACGAGTGCCTTCTCTAGGTTCTTAGGTGTTCACGATCTGGCTAGGGAGCAGGCTTATGCGTGGCCCTGTGGGGCATTTTAAGTCATGACTATGGCCACTGCAAAATATTCTAAAGGAAAACATCACAAAGTTATTGAAACATATCTGTTTAGGAGCTTAAATATTCGTAGCACAATAAAAAATAACTCAGCTCTTCAATAAAAATGCATTGAATGGATTCATGTTATGTGTTCTAGAGTATTAATGTTCTTTCCAAATTAGTTATGAGATTTGGTTAAAAAAACGTAATTTATGAATTTCAATTTTTTGTTATATAATGTTATAGCCTGCTTGCAGAGCAAACACATTTAAATATGAGTTACCATGCTACCAAATTACTACGGATAACAGAAATATTTGCAGTGCGCAACACAAATGCTCAAATAATAATACAACATTTGGGGGGAAAGATGGGGCCCAGAGATGTACAGTACCTTAAGGGTGCCCTACTGCCTTTTAATGTTTATTTCTTGCTATCTCGTGTCCAGCCTGACAAATCACAATAATTTTTATTTTCTCAGTAGATTTCATTTCTAAAGGTATATCATTAAATAAAGAAATATGTGAGGTACTCAGCATTGTAATCTCAAAGTCTGTTATGATATATATACACACATACATCCCACCAACACACATCATATCACAACTCACCACTACATTCCACACCATGCCAGTGCCCTTACGTCACTACACTAAGCACACAAACTTTACAGTACTAAACACAGCAGCTACATTGCTCTACAACATACCTTAAAAACATTGCCAATATCTCTGGCTAAATACTTATAAGGTCCCAAAGGTGAGACCTATTGGCTGTGCCAATGCTTGTTCTGACCTGGTATTGGTGGTTTTAGGACTCTGGGTACTTTAGCACTGCTGTCCAGTGTAAACTGAGTGTGCTCTCTGTGGTAAACATGGTAAGATTGGTCTGCACCTGTTTGGCATATTTAATTTACTTGTCAGTCCCCAGTAATGTGGTATTTCATATACCCGGGGCCAGTAAATAAAACGTTACTGCATGTCAGTCACCCCTAAGGTAGGCCCCAGCTAGCCCTATGGCCAGGGTGCATTGTAGGTGAAAGATTAGACATGTACCTTAAGGGTGTGACTTGTCCTGGTAGTGACAAACAGCCATTTTGGTTTCTCACTGCTGTGAGGCTGCCCTCCCATAGGAATACATTGGGGAGTCCCTGATAAGTGTTTCAGTGGTAATTCCTGATATGAGAGGAGCAGCGTGGTCAACTTTAGTGTGTTTGGAATAGTAATAATAAATGCTGCGCAATGGTGTGCGCAGATTTATTATCCCTATTTTAGAAATGCCACTTTTAGAAGTTGGCGTTTCTGGGTGCTATTTGTCTGCCTGCCTGATGTGTATTGCATGTCTGGTTCTGGAGTGACAGGGACGGGTGAGGTGTGTGGCTCCAGGGAGAGCAGGGTGAGTCAGCGCTAGGCTGAATAGGTGATCTGCATTTGGAGTAGTGGGAGGAGTAGTCCCCTGACCCTGAATAGGTCTGTGCCTGCCTGGGTGAATGCTGGCTCCGCCCCCCTGTGGTGTGTCTGAGGACCGAGCCCCCATCTGACAAAGGAGGGTGGAAGCCTGGTAAACAGAGTGCTTCAACACCCCCCCGAACTAGTTGAGGCTGGCTCCCCAAGCCCTGTTCTAAGCGCAGAACAAAGAAAAATGTACTATATACTGGGACTGTGACCCCATGAAAAGTGTGCTGTTTGGGTGCTACTGGTGCCTGCTGGGCCCCAGGAGACCCAGGAGGAACCGCCACGAGGGACTGCCCCACTGCTGGAGGGCCCTGTGAGCTGGCCTGCCTGGGCCCAGCTTTGCTTTCTGAACTCTGCTCCAGGACGAGGGGAGCGTTGGAGCCCTGCAGCGCTGGGCAGAGGAGTGTTCTGAAGGAATCCTGGCGTGGGGATTCCCCCGGGCTGCCTGTTTGTAGATGGAAGCCTACCCCGCCGTTTTGAGGGCCCAGGAATAGAGGAGTCATCGCTACGTGAGTAGCCACATTCCCAGCGGTGCTACCATGTGCCAGGGAGAAAACCGAGCAGGAGCCCACCCCGCGTCTTTTTCGTTTCGAAATTGGCTGCCGCACCACGAGCAGCGACCCGGAAGGCAGGCAAGCTGCCTGGTTGTAGGCGGGGCCAGCAGGAGCAACCAATCGTCCCTGAGGCGGCAGGAAGTTAGGCGAGCTTGTGGAGCTTGAAGGTGATCCTCTTGTTGACAGGGAGCCAGTGAAGGTCTTTCAGGTGGGCTGAGATGTGGCTGTGGCGGGGGATGTCGAGGATGAGGCGTGCTGAGGCGTTCTGTATGCGTTGTAGTCATTTCTGGAGTTTGGCTGATGTTCCTGCGTAGAGAGCGTTGCCGTAGTCCAGTATGCTGCTGACGAGGGCCTGGGTGACTGTCCTTCTGGTACCGGTGGGGATCCATCTGTAGATCTTGCGGAGCATGTGGAGGGTGTTGAAGCAGGAGGAGGAGACGGCGTTCACTTTCTCGGTCATTGACAGTGCGGAGTCCAGGATGACTCCCAGGTTGCGTGCGTGGCTAGTGGGCATCGGTGCAACCCCCAGTGCGGCCGGCCACCATGAGTCGTCCCAGGCGGAGGGGGTGGATCGGATGATGAGGACCTCCATCTTGTCCGAGTTCAGTTTCAGGCGGCTGATCGTCATCCATTCGGCGATGGCCTACATTCCTTTGTGGAGGTTGGATTTGGCGGTGGTGGGGGCCTTGGTGAGGGAGAGGATCAGCTGGGTGTCGTCGGCGTATGAGACGATGTTGAGGTCGTGTGATCTGACGATGTTGGCGACCGGTGCCATGTGGATGTTGAAGAGTGTTGGGCTGAGGGATGATCCTTTAGGTACGCCGCAGATGATCTTGGTGTCTTTGGAGCGGAATGGGGGAGGCGGACTGTGTTAATGTGTTTATGCCTAATGAGATTGCATAATGTGTTTATGCCTAATGAGATTGCATAATGTGTTTATGCCTAATGAGACTGCATAATGTGTTTAAGCCTAATGTGATAATCCGGAGTTCATTATTTTAGCCGTAGTTACTGGTTGTATTATTACTTGTGCTTTCTAATGGTCCTGACCGTGGCCTGATTGGCCCGGTCATGTATAAAATCCCCTGTGAATTTTTACCTGGTGCCAGATGGCACAGTGTATATTTTGTGATTATGATTCTAATGTGTTTATGATAATACAAAGGCTATTTTTGATATAACCTTGTGTGGAGTCTCTTTTGTGGTGTGCGTAGTGTTTCGCTGCTATGTGTGTGTGTTGCGTAAACACTTTACACATTGCCTCTGGGATAAGCCTGACTGCTCGTGCCAAGCTACCAATGGGGTGAGCAGAGGTTATCTTCAGCATGTAACTCCCTTGACCTGACTAGAGTGGTGGTTTCTGCCTAGCTTAGACGGTAAGTGAGACACACACTCAATAAAGAAATCCAAAACCAATTTATAAAAATAACACACATTTCCATATGAATTTAGGCACCAAGATCATCATAATCAGGGATGTACTTTTCAAGTTATCCCTTTTTAAGTAAAAAGAAATACACTTTTATTTGTAGCTTTGAAGTGGTTATGTTATCCTATGGGAAAGAAACACATACTGCGTACAGTAATGTGTCAATGACTTACAGGACTGTCTCAGCCCATTGTTTAGGTGCAGCAGGAAAAGGGGCGGTGGGCTCACAGTGATTCCCAGCAGTAGGCATGAAGGCTGCAAGTCGCTGGCAGCACGCTGGCTACCCAAGGACTCAATCCCGCGGGTGGAATAGCGGGTGCCACTAAAACCTGGGGGCCCAACGCAGAACCCAGAGGCGGCAAGGTCATGCCTGTACAAGGCACCTCCCCGCCAAGTATCCAGTGGGGAACCCGGTCAGGCACATGTCATGTGGATGCTGCACGCAGCAGCAAGGAGCGGGCCGCATCCAAGGCCTGGCATGGGCTGCGAAGTGAGATGATGTGATGCGGGTTTCTCGGGCATCCAGCCAGCCCGCCAACCACACGAATCACCTCACGGCTGTCACATGCAAGCTGCCATGGTGTTTTGGGCCATGAGGGAGCCCGCTGATCAAGGATGTCTATCAATTCTGGTATCGGCTGGCAGAGCCCTCTAAAGAGCGACCATCTTGCTGCATGGTTAGGCTCTGCCTCCTCTCAACACATTCCCAGATGTACCAACATTGGTATATCTGGGAATGCTTCATGATTGTACGCCTCCCCACCAGAGGCACAACAAGTAGAAATATTTTTTTTCTTCACATCGTTTCCTCTTTCTAAGTGTGCTGCATTCTCTTGAGGATTGTTTTTGTGCAGGGAGGTGTCTGCACAATGTTACAATGGTGGCTGCATTGGCACTAGGCAGCCGAAGGTGCGTCAGTGCAAGGAAGGGACAGGAATGTCGCTTGCTGCATTGCGTTGCTTGAATTAAAAAAAAAAATATGGCCCTGAATTTTATTGAATTCTATGTACATGCATCTATGTCCAAAATGTATACATTATATTAAGTGCTTTTCTTAAAGATGCCCACAGTATCAGCAGGGAAGTACATATCTTTAGTGCACAGGCGTAATTCCATGGATATTATTTTATTATGAATTCCATTTATCTGTATTAAATTCTGATTTTTGTCTGCGCAGATTGGAAAAACTGGAGCGTATCTACAGTTCCTCAGCATCTTGTCCAGAATGCTAATTCGATTGACAGAAGTGGACGTTTATGATGAGGAGGAGATCAACCTCAGTAAGTTATTGTCTGCAGGCTTTTAGCTGTTAGTCAGACAGCAGTAATATTTAAATCCCCTGAGAAAAAGCTATGCATGTAGTACAGTGGTTGTCTTCTCAAGTAAAGCAAATGTTGTATTTGTCTGACACACAAAAGACATTTAAGTCCAAAATGCCATGAAATCAGATTTCACTCCCACATATTATTAAAAAACACATATTGATATCTTCAATGTTATTGGAACAGTGCCTCATGGTATGTTATGTTAAATCTTTTTGTATAGCGCACTCCCACTAGTTCCTTCTCACTAATGCTTTTGGAACCTGGGAATCCTTAACGATTCTGGGATCCTCACTGAACAGAGTGTTACTGGTCTATTGCTATTGTATTTGGTTATGATTCTTATTGTTTAGAGGTGAGATATATTGAATAGTAGATGGCAAGGTTGGAGTCGATTAATGTTTAGTTATGGATCTTAGATCCCATATCACATATGATGAATACCTTGGACAATGACAAATATCAGGTTAACTAATGTTATATGTGTTTTGCTTATCCGTCAGTACTAACGTTACTTTCTACACCTTTTAGCATCTACCTATCCATTTGTTACTTTCTTTATTACACCCTATCAAGTGGGATAGACATACCCATCATATTGAAGGCATCTTTGTGTTTTAAGAGATCCACTTTACAGCTATGACGCGCCATGCACAGTTACATGAATTCTACATAAATTCTAACCATGTTTTTATTTCACAAATATCCTCTCATTTAGGTCTGCCTCATAGACAAACATTTGCTGGAAGATTGCAAATGTGTTAATTTTGTAAATTTCTTGCTTAGGGTCTGATTCACAAAATGTCCACATGTAAAAGTAATGTGAACGTCTTCAGGAAAAGGTCATATACTCTGCAATACATTGAAGGTTTCACACCACCAGGAGGGTATGAGTACATTGAAGGTTTCAAGCCACCAGGAGGGCATGACTGCAGACGTTCTGCCAGGCATGCAGACTTGGTAACTTAGCACCTAGAATAGCAGTGAGCATTCTTAGAGAAGCATCAGAGAAGCATTCTGTAAAATACAGGGCAAGTTAACTGAACTCTCATACAATTGGAGTTTTGTGCATATTAACAAATTGCACTTCTTAACCTATACCTGAATTTTAGAAATTTGATTTCTTCATAAAGCGAAGGAAAGTGAAAGAAAGTCCCCCATTTTCCTAGAGTGTGTGTAGGAAGGGGAGAACTTACAAATAGAAATGTCTTTCGTATGAAGAATAAAGTGCATTTTTCCACCGTCTAGTGGCTGGGTCTGGAAGTGGCTCCTTTTTTTTTTGTGGGCGTTATTCTTGGCTATTTGGTGCTATGTCCCTGCTATACTGACATTAGACATATGCCCCAGAAATCCCTTAGTGTGGGTCACCATCTTCAGATTCTTTTTTCTGCCATTGGGCCACGATGCATAGGATAGAGCTCCCAGATGAGGGGAAGAATGAAGTCTGATTTGATTTAAAAAAATCCTATTTCTTTACCACTGACCATCAATCATGAAGCAAGCATCGAAAAATGCAGGTTTTTCAACTCATCGAACCCATGGGGGTTATTAACCATGTGGAACAGATAATGCAGTTTGGGGCATGGAGCACACATCATTCAGGTTTTGCCCTAACTGCCATCACACGTTTGACAGAGGGACAACCACACGGTGTGTAAACTATGCCTAACAAAAGGCCATGAATTAAAGGACTGTGACATCTTCACTGAATTCCAGGCGAAGGTACCCATGGCTAGAGAGAGGAAGAAGTGGATACACTACATCATGGCACAGCTGCAAAAGCACACCTCGAAGAAGGAAACGGAAACCTTAAGCAAGATGCATGAGGACACCAAGATGGCACAGAGAGAGGACTCCAATGCCAAGACCACACCGACTCCAAAATCCTCCACAAACAAAAACCCAAAGAGCCGCTCGATCCAAACTCAGAGATACCGTAGGCGGAAAACATTCAGAACCAGTCTCGACTCCGAAAAGCGATCAAGAATGAGGGAGGAAGGAGGAATCCCATGAAGCAAAACCTACAGTGCCAAAAACAATATTTGACATCCACCAGAAGGCACTCAACATTAAAGAGGTGTCTCGAGGCTGAAATGGAGGCCTTGATCAGGAGGAAGGAGTAGACAAATGCATGAAGGGCTTTAGGATTCCCCATTAATCTCTGAAGGAGAGAGCAATCAAACTTGAAGAACAGGGGCTGGGACTGCAGACGATTCCAGAACCAGGAGAAGAATAGGAAGAGGAAATCTTAGAGTACTAAGAGGATTTCAAGGTATGGGGCATATGAAGGAGACACCTCTGAGAAAGCATGGCTGTAACTCAACGCTAACTAAAATAACATATTTAAAATAAAAAACTGTCATTTGCAATTTAAATAATTTCTCACCCTATTGCCCTACAAATCCAACCTGCTACTAAATCATAAATTTTCTAATTGTAAAGAAAATGTAGTTACACATTTAAAATGACACACTACAATTACAAAAGTTTAAAACAAATATATTAATGTTAACACATACAATGAATACAATAACTAATGTATATTGAATTAATTAAAATAATGTTTATAATACAACTGTATTAAAGTAAACAATATTATATACAACAATATTTTTATAAACAATATTATAGACATAAGAAAAATTCTTACCTTCAATATTTTTTTGCTCAATATTTTTGTCACAACTGGATTTTCTACACAAAATCCATGGCACACATTATTTTGATTTAATATTTTTGTCATTCACCCTGGCATCGTCAAGAACTCCTGGGAGCTCGTCAAACACGAACTTCACAGCACCATAATGGCAACACTGAAGACTGAGAAGTTTGTTATCAAACATCTCAGCACATTAAACCCACACTGATGCCAGTGTGGGATTTAATGTACAAAGCACTACAGAGGGCATCTTAGAGATGCCCCCTGAAACCTAACCTACAATCCACGTCTTGTCTGAGAGGCTGCTTATGCTGCCACTGGGTGGAGAGCCCCCCGCTCCCCTGGGCCTGCCACAATGCACATCCTGGGTGAGGTGCTAGGTCTCCTCCCCCAGGATGGGCAGGGGGAAGCTTTAAAGGCATGACACCTTTGTGAGCTTCTCCAGGCCACTTGCTGTACTCAGCAACTGGCCCCCACCGGTTCTGACCCCCACTCTGGCGGGAAGACTGGCCGAAAACTCCAAGTATGGACAGGAGATATGCCAGCCCTGCCAACCCCACCCCTCAGGTGGGGGAGGTGAGGTGAAGCACATTTCCGGGCTCTCGCCATCTTGAAGATGGGGAGCCCTACCCCTATTTGTAGTTTGCAAAAATCGACACTTAATTTCACAGAAAAACAGTCAATGGTTTCCTATGGGAGAAAATTGAGTTAGTGGTAAGTACGGTTGTGAGTACTTTTCAGGGTCAGTGCTGGGCACCAAGATCCAACACTGGGATCTCTCCTAATAGCAGGTGAGTATTTTCGATTTCGTTGCTCGGTTGATTTTAGGTGAATATTTAAAGTTTAGAAACTCCACACTTAGAAGAATTTTCAAGTGAAACCAGTCAATGTTACCCTATGGAAGAAAAGTGAGTTATTGGCTTTTGGGTAAGTACTCGACTGGCAGAGTTGAGGTTCTGTGCATAGGCTCAGGGGTCTCCCAGGGTCAGGTAAGTACAGTTGTTACACCCTCAGCGGCTCAGGGGCAGCCGGGTGAAGAGTGAGGTAGGCCCAATGTTATCCTATGGGAGGCAGGGGGCCCGTGGTGTTTTCGTGTGTTTTTGCACGGGAACGCCTACTCTGCATATCATTAGCGTTAGTTGTCGCTCTCATCCGTGGCGACGTTTTTCGTGGAAGCTATCGCTGGAAAACTGGTGATATCGGCAGTTTGCACAAGCTTGAGAATGGGGCGATAATTCTTTCGCCACTTTTGCTGCGCTAAAGTGCCATTAACTCAGCGATAAGTCCTTGAGAATATTGTGAGAAAGTGGCTCTGTATATACTGTTCCCAAATAGGTACAGAGTGTAAAGAGTCCAGAGTCCCCAGAGGTTTGGCAGAGGCTAAAGTTAGATATAACCTTACTCTCTAAAGTGGTAGCTTGGTCGAGCAGTAAGGCAGTATCAGAGGACAGTGTAAAGCATTTGTTTTACACACTCAGTCAGCAAATGGTCTCACACACTCAATAACTGAACTCTAGGCCAATGGTTTATATAAAAAATATATGTCTGTTTTATTTTAGAACCAACAATAGGTATTAAAATATACTTTCTCAGAATGAGATGCTTTAGGTAAATACTTTTGCAATATGCAATTGACTTTTGTAAATACTGGTTGTTGCAATAGGCAACACAATTTCAAACACAATAATGCATTGAGCTCAATGGAAGTTTTAAGTTATTTGCAATAGATTACTTTCAGGATTACTTTTGTAATTCCAGGACTGGATCCTAGATTCAGTCCTGGGTCAGTTCTTAGAAACAAGTGATAAAAGTCAACTTAGTTGCTGTTATGATTTTTAGACAATATTTTGCTATTTTAAAAGATGACACTTAGAAAATATTTCATAGAAAACAGTCAATGATTCCGTATGGAAGAAAATTCAAGTTGCAGGCATAGTATGTTCTCGTTACTTTTGTAATCCAGTACTGGGTGCCTAGACTCAGTACTGAGACCTTTATCCAAAACAGGTAAGTAATTACGTTTTCAAAATTTATACGATTTTTAAAGAATATTTAAAGTTTGCAAAAATCGACAGAAGAAGTTTCACAGAAAAACAGTCAATGATTTCCTATGGAAGAAAATTGAGTTACTGGTAAGTACGGTTGTGAATATTTTTCAGGGTCAGTGCTGGGCACCAAGATCCAGCACTGGGAGCTCACCTAATAGCAGGTGAGTATTTTCGTTTTCATTACTCGGCTGATATTTGGGGAATATTTTAAGTTTTGAAAACTCCACACTTCAATGTTACCCTATGGAGAAAATTGAGTTATTGGCTTTCAGGTAAGTACTCGGCTGGCAAAGTTAAGGTTCTGGGCACAGACTCAGGGGTCTCCCTGGGTCAGGTAGGTACAGTTGTTACACCCTCAGCGGCACAGGGGCAGCCGGGTGCAGAGTGAGTTAGGCCCAATGTTATCCTATGGGAGACAGGGGGGCCTGGGTTGGTGGTTGCTGACTAGCAGGCCACGTGGCTGTGGGAGCTGGGCTCCTGGTCACTTGCTCAGGGCAAATGGGGAAGTAGATAGGTGCAAAGATTACACTGCCAGGGCCACTCGGGCGGCTGGGTGCACGGTGCATTTGAGCCTTCGGGCGCTCAATTGGTTTCAATGGGAAAGCTCCGGTTTAGAAAAAGACTGCAAGCTCGGGGACGAAGATTCTTCAGGTGCCACCACTACTTCGAGAGGTAAGTTGGGTAGTTGGAGGATAGGTAGGTACCCAGGAGTTGGGCACAGGGGGCCGCAGGGTGCCGGGTGCAGGGGTGCCTTTTGGTGTCGGGAAATCTAACCCTCTGTTGATCGCGGTTAGGGGGTTACCTGGTTCTGAGGCCGCAGGCGTCGTCAGGAGCGTCGAGGGAAGTCCTTGGGTGCCGGACTCGGGGTCACAGTCACCGGGGGGTCATCCTCGTGGTCTTTGTTCACTCCGGCACAGGCCAGGCTTGGCGGGTGCAGAGTGTGCAGGGTTCGTGGTTCCGGGCTGATGCCAGGGAAGCTGATTTTGAATAGAGCCTCTACTCATGGGAGTCCCAGGTGCTTATAGCCAAAAGGTAGCCAGGTCCTCCGGGGTTTGTGAGGTTGCTGGCCACAAGAGATGCCGGGTTGTAGCAGGAGCAGGTTCGAGGGTCGACAGGCCGGTAGGGCTGGGGCCAAAGCAGTTGGTGTCTTCCTCTTCTTAGCAGCTACAGGGCAGGTCTTCTTTCTTCTTTGTATTTCGGAATCTGGAATTTAGGGAAGGAAGGTTCAGGGTGCCCCTAAATACTAGATTTAGGGGCGTTACAGGTAGGTGAAGGGCAGGGACCAATGGGTCCGTGTCCTGTGGTGGGTACACCCCTTATCCTGCCTCTCTCCTGTGGGAGGGGGGCAGTAGCCTAGTCCTAATTGGGTAGGGCCTCCCATCTTCAAGATGGCGAGTGGCCGGAGATGTGCTTCACCTCGCCTCCCCCACCTGAGCGGTGGGGTTGGCAGGCTGGCACATCCCCTGTCCTTATTTGGGGTTTCCGGCCAGGCTTCCCGCCAGAGTGGGGGCTGCCAGTGGCCTGGGGAAGCTCACAGAGGTGGCATGCCTTAGAAGCTTCCCCCTGCCCATCATGGGGGAGGAGATCTTTGCAACTCGCCCAGGATGTGCATTGTTGCAGGCCCAGGAGAGCAGGGGCTCTCCTACCCAGGGGTCCAGCAACATGTCTGCTGTGTGGCAGCCTAGGCAGCCTCCCAGACCAGACGTGGATTGTAGGTTAGGCTTCAGGGGGCATGTCTAAGATGCCCTCTAAGGTGCTTGGTACATTAAATCCCACACTGGCATCAGTGCGGGTTTAATGTGCTGAGAAGTTTCATACCAAACTTCTCAGTCTTCAGTGTTGCCATTATGGTGCTGTGGAGTTCGTGTTTGATGAGCTCTCAGCACCATGTACTCTTAAATGGCAGCACTGCACTTACAGGGCCTAGGAATGGACCTGGGTACTGTAGGGGCACAGGGCTTGTGCTCCTGTGCCCAAACCACTGGCATAGGGCACCCAGCTAGAGGGGTGGCTGATGTATGCCTGGGCAGTGTAGGTGGTGGGCATGGCACACAGGGATGTGTGCCATGTCGACTCACTGTTTTGTTCTATACCCAGACACTCAGCCTGCAAGGGCAGTGTGTTTGTGTCAGGGTACAGGGCCTCTGAGGGTGGCACAATAAGTGCTGCAGCCCTTAGGGGCCTTCCCTGGTCACAAGGCCCTGGGTACCTAGTGTACTATTTACCAGGGGCTGACATGTGGCCAGGGTTTGCCAATTTGGGTTTCAGGTTTCAGCACAGTTTTTAGGTAAGGAACATAGGCCCTAGGCACCTGATTGGCAGGAGCCCAGGGCGCACTCAGTCAAAGTACATTCAGCAGTTCAGTAAAAAGTGGAGGCATACCATGCAAGAAAGATGGCACTTTCTCACTTCTATAAAATGAAGGACACGCCAGAAACAGTTCAGTTACGTATATACCCTCAAACTGGCCACATCCAAACCAAGACTGTGGTGTCGGCACCACCTCCATCAAAACGTCAACTCTCCTTTAAAAAAGCAATAAACTTGCCTGTGCCTGTTAAAAGGAGGAAGACAGACAAGGCTAGTACTCCTTGCACCCTTCTCCACCTGCTTCACCACCACCTTCCTCTCCATCCTTCATTCCCCCACCTTCACCCTCTCCACGTCATTTTCAGGGTGATCCCCAGATATCACTCTGCAGGGGTCCCCACATTCCTTCACGGGTGAGCATGGATGGGCAGATGATTCTTATGATGCACCACATCCCCCAAATCTCTGGCCAGATTATAACATTGAACCCCAGGGGGACCAGATCCATATATATACCCTAACAAACCATTGACTCCTGATGATACCACCTTATATCAGGAACTCATCAGCAGGGCTGCAGTGTAACACCAGGTCCTGCTCTATAACGAGCACGTAGAGAAGGATTTCCTCTTTGAAACCCTATCCAGTACACAGAGGGCTACCCAATACCTTCCTATGTTGAAAGGCATAATGCGTCACACCGATGACATCTTTAAAGGCCCTGTGCGAGCAAGCATTATCACTCACACGTTCGACAACAGCTAGAAAGCCACACCCTCAGACTCTATCTACATCTGAGGGCAACTCCCCTCTGATTCCTTAGTTGTGTCCAATGCCCATAAGAGGGCTAATTTACAAATCAGAGCTGATGCTCCACTTCCTGATAAGGAGTCTAAGCTAATTGATGCTTCGGGGAAACGAGTAGGGGTGCAGTCTGCCAATCACTGGCGAATTGCAAATACACAAGCCCTATTAGCCTGGCATGATCATGCCCACTGGGAGGAAATGGAGGAACTTCTCCAGTACCTCCCAGACGATCATAGGAAAAGAGGACAGGAACTCGTAGTGCAGGGCAAACTCAATTCCAATTACTTCAATAGGTGCACCTTAGACTCCGTGTACACAGCTGCCAGAGGTACAAATACTAGTGTGTTGTTACGCAGACATGCTTAGCTGTATATATCTGGCTTCAAGCCAGAAGTCCAGCAAACACTTCTGAATATCCCCTTTGACAAGGAACACCTTTTGGTCCAGAAGTTGACCAAGCATTAGAAAAGATGCAGAAGGACCCTGAGGTTGCTAAGTCCATGGGTGCAGTCCAAAAACCCACTCCCCATAGCTTTTTTTGCTGCTCCTCATATAGGGCAGGCTCAAAATCGGCATCCTCCGATGCCTCTTCTTCATCATATTGTGTGCTAAGTCTCCACTCCCCTTCACCAAGCTGTTTCAGGGGTAACAACTTCAAGGTCGTGGCAGAGGTGCTTACTCATATGTTGCCCCACCCACCACGAAGCAGTGACTAGTTTTTCCTCCCCCCTGATCATTTAATACCTGTTGGGGTCGATTACAACTGTTTCTCTCCAGCTGGTGATCCAACCCATTGGATTAGTGGGTGTTGGACATTAACTAACATGGTTATTGTCTGGAGCTAATCAACACACCTCCAAAGATTCCACCTCGCACTCACAAACTCTCTCTTGAACATCAAACACTACTCAAACAGGAAGTTCAAGCTCTCTAACTCAAAGGAGCTGTAGAACCTGTCCCTGTTCAAGATCAGGGGATAGGGGTATACTCCCTGCACTTTCTCATCCCCCCCAAAAAGGTTAATTACAGCATTACATCCTGTCAGAGCATTTCCATATGGTCACCCTCCGGGATTTGATCCCATTTCTCCAGCAAAGCGACTTTATGTCAACCCTAGACTTTAAGGACGCCTACTTTCACATCTCAAAGCACACCGCAAGTACCCTCAGGTATTTCATAGCTGGCAAACATTATCAGTTCAAAGACCTCCCTTTTGGTGGGTGACTACTGCACCCTGGGTGTTCACTGAATGCTTAGCAGTGGTAGCAGCACATATACGCAGATAAAACATCCACATCTTCCCATACCTGGACAACTGATTTATCAAGGCCAGTACATTTCTTCTGTGCCACCAACACACTCATGGACCCCATAGACCTGCTCCGTTAACTAGCGTTTACAATCAATGTGCAAAGATCCCATCTTTAACCTTTACAGGTTCAGCCATATTTGGGCTGTATTCTCACACACACATAGAATTAGCCTATCCCAATGCAGCAAGGATTCAAAATTTCCAAACACTGCTACCACACTTTGAAGCCAATCACCAACTGAAAGAACAGTTATGTGTATGATCGCCTCATGCATCGCCATTGTGCCACATGCACGATTACACATGCATCTGCAGCAGGAATGTGTAGCATGCCAGTGGTCTCAGTCACAGGTGCAGTTAGAGGATCTAGTGTTGATAGACATATGCACTAATTGCTCTCTGCAGTGGTGGACCACACAAAATCTGTTAAAAAGTCGGCCTTTCCTCGACCCTGTTCCACAAATCATTCTGACAGCGGATGGATCTCTCACAGGATGGGGTGCTCACCCATAGGATTTCACTGTTCATGGTCTCTGGAACACCAGACACCAGGGTCTCCACATCAACTACCTCGAGCTTCAAGCTTTTCACCTAGCATTGAAAGCGTTCCTACCTCTCCTGATAAGCAAGGTTGTCTTAGTCCGGATGGACAATATGACACCCATGTACTATGTACAGAAACAGGGGGTTATCACGTCTATCTCAGACCATTTGGCGTTGGGCAATACATCACAACATACAGCTGTTAGTAGAACATCTCCCGGGAACATACAACAACTTTGCAGACCTCCTCAGCAGGATGCGACAACAAGTCCTACCGTGGGAACTCCACCCCTAGTCCTCCTCCCATACTACCATAAGTGGGGGGTTTCCACAGATAGACCTGTCCGCAGCCGCATGCAACGCAAAATGCCCAAACTTCACCACTAGGTTCCCACACCCGCTACCCAAGGGCAATGCTCTATGGATGAACTGGTCAGGGATATTTGCCTTTGCTTTTCAACCTTTCCCTCTTTTTCCGTTTCTAGTTTTGAAGCTCAGGCAAACGTCTTTCATCCTCATTCTAGTAGCTCCCACTTGGGCACATCAACCCTGGTTCACGACACTACTCAATCCTGCACCCAAACCTAATCTCAGTACTGTTCTCATCAGACTTAGGGGTCCATAATTTGTACCATTACATAATTGTTCCCTATAATTTCTATCTGGGAAGGTCGCCTTTTTGATTTCCATTACTTCACATAGGCATGTCAGTGAGCTCCAGACACTAACCATATAAGAACCTTTCTTCCTACTACACAGGATAGGGTTGTCCGACACACCCAACCCAAGATTCCTTCCAAAGGAGGTATCCCTGATCCACCTTAACCAATCAGTTGAGTTACCTGTTTTATTTCCTAAATCAGACTCAGTTGTGGAAAGGGCTCTTCATACACTAGATGTTAAAAGAGCTCTAATGTATTACATTGACAGAACCAAAGATTTCCTTACAACTAAACAACTCGTTGTTTCTTTTTTGCACCCTCACAAAGGAAAGCCCATGTCTAAATCAGGCATTTCTAGATGGATAATTAAATGCATTCTGACATAATACGTCATAGCTAAATGGACTTTACCTACACCCCCTAGAGCGCACTCTACTCATAAAATATAGACTTCCATGGATTTCCTGGGCAATATACCAATAGCTTGCATATGTAAGGCAGCTACATGGGCTACACCACATACTTTCACTAAACATTATTGTGTAGATTTTCTAGCACACTAATGTGGGCCAGGCAGTGCTACGTGCATTTTTCCAACAACTGCAACACCCACAGGTTAGCCACCGCTTTTGGAGGGCACTGCGTTACAGTCTATGCAAAGCATATGTATCTACAGCCACACATGCTTCGAACGGATTATGTTACTTACCCTGTAAGCATCTGTTCTTGAAATGTAGTGCTGTAGATTTACATGCACTCACCCTCCTCCCCAGACACCTGTGGCAATTGCAGTTAATTTTACCTTTTCATATGCATTAACATCTCTTTACTGTTACTTACTTACACTCCATTCTCACCCACCTGCGGGAAAAAGTCTAAGAATGGAGTCGATGCCCATGTGCACTATTACCAACAGGAGGAGTCACTTTACCTCGTGACTCAAAAGACTTTATTTAAGAAAAACAACTTGCACACATCCAGACCTAATACTAGATGGCAGGAGTATGCAAAGCATGTGTGTGAATTTACAGCATACATGCCAAGAACAGATGCCTACAAGTTAAGTAACATAGGGGCATATTATCAAGATAGGCGATAAAATTATCGCCGCTTTGGCGGCAGAAAACTGCCACTAAAACGGCGATAATGGGCTTGGTAATATGCTCTATGGAATTCCAATTGAAGCTCAGATTAGATGTCCTTCACATCTAACATGGACTTCAATTGGAATTCCATAGAGCATATTATCAAGCCCATTATCGCCTGTCTTGATAATATGCCCCATAATCCTTTCTCTGTAGAGAAAAAAAGTGTGATTTGCAAAGTGGATCCTATTCCCCCCGTCGAGGACTTGTGTACTATGGAGAGAACATGAACACAGTCAAAATACAGTTGTGTATTTGATTTTGTCTTCTTTTTGTAATTACATATCAACATTGGCAGTGAAATTTTTTGTCTTTTCTTAATATTACTATACCAGAAAAAAGTATTGAAAAACAGAAGTGCATGACATAGACTGAAACAATCCTCCTCATCTGATATGTTACTCCAGAGCATTAGTAACTCCATAATTCATTTTATCATGAATGTCTGTGAGATGTTAGGTAGCTAAGCAGCACATATTAGAGCAAAATTAATGTTGATAAGTTCCATTATGAATACCACATAAGGCATATTTCATCCCTTGTTATATATGCTATTTGTTCAGTATTATGGCTCTGACAGAATGTGCACTATCTGTGGGGATATAGAAAAAGGGTCTGTGCAGACTGAGTTGTAGGCAGTTCACTGCCCTTCATTTACAGCAAAGGTTGGGACAATTTTAATGCGTACACTAAATGTTATCTACACATTGTATGGAATTTTACTAACATTGTAGACCTCAGAGATGAATCCGATGCATGTTATCACCAGCCTGGGGATGTGTGGCCTGAATGGGAGATCATGAAGAAGATGCCATTTGACTACACTATCCATGACCCGAAGTACAAGGATGCAAGTTTAATCTGCTCAAGTCAACTAAATACCAAGACTGATGGTTAGAAATTTATTTTCCTTTTAAGCAATTTTATTGATTTTACATGCAAATGTTATGATACATAAAGCTGAAGTACAGTGTACAAAGAGAATAAAAAGCAAAACATCAAGTAATTGATCAGAATGAATTCATACAGATAAGTATATAGAAAGCATATGCTGAAAGGGACAGAATAAGCCATCCACCAAAATATTCATGTAGTCTATTAGGAATGAAGATGTGCCACTCTGGTATGCTTATTTTCCGTTTTATTCTCACAAGGCATCCACTTCAAACCAGCTAAATTTGACATACTCTCTAAGATATCTTTCACATACTCATTGGAAACGCCAATGTTACCTTTAATCTGCACCTGTTATTTGTGCAACATCTAGTCATGGATATTGTGAGAATTACCTTTTTCAATGTATGAGACCATTAGAAGCCAACTGCCCCAGTTTCAAAAGTTAACACCTGCTATAGTAGTTGTTCAAAGGATTTAATATTTTCCTCACCTTTCTTTGCACTCTAAAGCACTTTTTCTTACCGCCCTGTACTACTGGTAAATGACAAAACATATCCTAAGCATTTTACTGCTCTTGAAATCTACAAATATTTATTTGGGATGTTCTATCCAAATGGGCACATGAAATAAACCATCAGAACACCTTAACTGAGGCGGTTTGTATAAAAAATGAGTTGATAGTGGTTGTTGTCAATTTATCACTTTTGCTGCTGTAAACAAGCCTGTCAGTTCTTAATGCATAATGTAAAGATTTCGTTGGCAAGCAACAAAATGATACTATAGAACGTGTAAAAGACATATATAGTTCATCGCGAAATTAGACACCAGAGTAAAAAAAATTGAGGACAATGAATGCAAACTTGGACAGATTTCACATGCTTAAATAATGTAACAGAAAGAGAAGACAGGCGGGGAAAACTAGCCAATGATAGATGGGAAGGAAAAAGTCAAAGGAATTGAAAATAAAAAACACACTACAAACAATTAATACAAATAATTAAAACAAACACATTACAAATAATTAACATTTTAGAGGAGTGATGATGAAAGGCACTGTGTCTAAAGAAACTGGTAAATATGGTAAATAGCATTAGCATTATCGACGTTTTACTTACCTGTAATTAATACAGAAGATGCATTGTGGCACCATTATTGTATGAATGTGAAATAGTGAACCTGACAATGCAGCTACTTTATCAATGACATAATAGAGTCAATTTCACAATCTATATATCCGTGATTTGCTGTGGCTCACTGTTATGAATATCATTAGTTTGCACTCAGAAACTCAGACACTCAGAAAATACAGTGAACACAGGAGAAAGAAGGAAACATCTGACGTGTGGTGGAAAACCATAGCAAAAGAACCGTCTGAGGACCTCATTCAAAGTGGACCAAAAACAGCCTGGCAATAATGTCGCCACAAAGAGTATCCTTTACCTAAAATATTAAAAGTTTAGTGTGAAATTACTCTTTTGATAACTTGGAACCCTGAGAAATGGGGAATTATCTTTGAAATATGGAATACCGAATTCTGTGGTAATTTCCTATTTCTCTCAGAATGTTACCTGGACATTTTGGCTGCTATTAACAGCTAAAGTGCTTACGTGACAAACCCCAGAGCCAGTAACACCAATTACTGCCCCATCCAGATTGCAGTAGAACTTGTAACAAGGCTCCAAGTGGTAACCAATCAGCTAGTACAAGGCTGCAGGTTCACTGTATAAATAGGACCACAGAAACTGTCCAAAACTGAAAACATTACGAAAGCACTCTCAGATGTACTCAGTCTGTAAAAGAAACACGTTTAGGGAAAGGAAAGTTGAAGAATTATATACTGTGTTAAGAAGCCTCCCTGTTACAGTCTCTTATTTTTTAAGGTAGTTAAATTCTTTTGATGACTATCAGAGATTATTTCAACTTTTTCAGATGGTAGAAGTAATGCTGTGGCAAAATTAAGAAATAATCTGATAGTGTGGAATATGTGGCAAGCACAGGCAAACGGCCCCTGCATCAATTATATGTTTGCACAGTAGCACACTGTATGTGGGGATGCTTAACATTTTTTTGCCTGTGCACCATCACAGAAGGGCAGATTTTCCCAATGATCGGTGAGGGTTTACAAAAAGAGGTCCTTGGCCTTTGATATTTGAGGGTGAGTCTCAAGATTCCCACAGGAATGGATGCAGTCATGACACCCTACTTACCCACTGTCAAGTGAGGCATGTATGTATGTGGTCACTTGTGTTATGACGCTCATATCTTTTTACTCTGAAAATATATAAAATTGACAGATGCCCTAAATTCAGAATTGAGACATGAAGGGGAAGCCAGATGAGCATAGCGTTCCAATAGCACTCTCTCTGTCACAAAATTATGTTGCTGCACATACATTGCAACAGGCATTACACAGAAAGTTTCATCTATCTTGTCATGTACTACAAAGCATTCAATTTGTGTACACTCTTTATCTTTCAAACTATGAATTGTGATAGATCACAGAGGTATGATTTAAATTATGGTTGCATAATGTGCACAATCGTATTATTGGTATGGGTGCTACATAAGAACTCCAATGTAAATAGAGGGAGAATACAAATTTACTAGCTCTGCATATTTTCCGGGTTGTACAGTAACATGCCAGTATGTTCACAGATCTCTTCATGAACAGAAGGCAGGAGGACATGTATATGAGACGTCACACTACCCGGATGAGGCTATTGAAGTATTCCGCCTACAACACATACCATCATTGCGAGCAGTGCTATCAGTACATGGGCTTTAACCCCAAGTATCAAGTAAGTAGTATTGTCTTTTTGTATAGATTGTGCTCCACATTCAGATGCATATGAGTTAGGCAATGCAAGACTTGGAATCAGATGTCCCCATGAACATGAATATATATCCACATTGATGTCTACGAGGAAGCGACTTCCTGTCCTTAAAAACAGTATACTATGAGGCAGGAGGTCATGTTTTGGGAAATAAGCAGGCTATTGTTCATCTAAAGGTTACTTAGATCCCAATTCAATTTCCTAATTGATTTTTATATGGAGGTATACAGCTACTCAGGATGCGTCATCTGATTTAAATGGAGGAATTTTCAACCAATTGAAGCAGATAGAAAGCAGAGCAGAAAGATCCTGTTCACTTGACAAGACAGAAAGAATGAAAGGGTCACCTAATCAGGTTCCACTTGTTAGTCTAGGCTTAAGTCTGTAGGTGAGGAGAGCTAGCAGGTCGTATATTTTCTATGTGTCTGGTATAGAAAGATTTAGAAATCTGAAATACTCCGTGAATGTAAATTAAAGTAGTGCCTGGGTGTGTTTCAAAGAGAACACTCCAACTAAGGATTAAAAGTTCAATTGTTCATCTTAACGTGTTGATTTTGGCATCTGCACACAGTTCCTGTGGTGCCCCTGTTCAAAATGTATTTTGAGTACTTTGAAGTTTAATTCATCTTATGGTCTTGCACACAGAGTCTGATTCATAAAGAAGTAAGAAGTGTACTTCTTCAGGGTTCCTCCTACAATTGGAGTAAATGTAAAGTTTTTACCAAATTCACAAAGGACATGGTTATGCCTGGGAAGCTGCAATAGTGCTTTCAGAGACAATGGTTCATGTGAACTGATATTATCTGTTTTGATATTAATATTTTGCGTAATAGCAATGTAAAGGGTTAATGTGTTGTCAGAAGGCAAAGAACCACCAATACCAATTATTGAATGTATCACATTAGATTTTATAGTATAGAACGGAGGGAGCAGTATATACATTATCAAGTAATGAACCAAAATTAAATCAACAATTGTGCGTAGTAGTGCCCCAGTGAAAACAGGAACCTCAAATAAAAGTGCTAAATTGTGACAGTATTTTT
The DNA here is from genome assembly GCF_964204655.1 of Triturus cristatus. Taxonomy (NCBI): domain Eukaryota; kingdom Metazoa; phylum Chordata; class Amphibia; order Caudata; family Salamandridae; genus Triturus; species Triturus cristatus. Next base: position 320,936,726 of record NC_140589.1, on the reverse strand, counting down.
TACAGGGTTTCCATAATTCTTTAAAAGTTGGCCATTACGTATGTACAAAATGTGCAGCAGCTATATACAATGATATGCGCTTGTTAATGGTTCGCTCTTGCTTTGTGTCGACGACGTTTCGACCCTCTGTGTGGTGGAGGGTCTCTTCAGGATCTAGGGTTGTAGGGACATCTACAAAAAAAAGAGTAGTATCAGCATAGGGCCCAATTAGCGGCACAAATGCGACTGAAAGGAGAAAGATCGTAGTGTAAATACCTGGTAGTTATGCGCAGCCGCGTGAGGAGTGTGTGCCAACCGTGAGTGAAAGAATAGAAAAAAGGTACTCATAATGGGACCCAGCTGGGTGCTAATTGTGGTAGAAGGAAAGGAGAGGGTTAGATTAGAAACCTACAATCCTATCTTAAAATTCACTCAAAAGGCATGTAGGAGCGCTTACCCCAATCGTGAGAGGAAAGAAGGGGCTGCTCGTCAAGGATAGGACAACGTTACTGTTGAAGAATAATACACTATAGCGTGGGATGGCTAATAGTGTGACGGGGGAACTCGCTAAGAAACAAGGAATGTATTAGCTTGTGTCTGCCCAAATTAAAAATACCCTAATTTACTTTGAAGGGGTTATCAAGCGGTGATCATTACCTGAATATCAAACGGGCCTTGAAGCTCCTGTATCATCAGATAGAAGAGATTGTACTTTATTTCAGTGCCCTGCGAACGACAAGGATGCATGATTACCAGGGGCGGCTGGTGACATTTGAAAGTGGTGAGGCGTAAAATGTGTGGTGGAGCGCAAAATCCCCTACGTCTGAAACCCACTAGTCCAGGTCAGCCGGTGTCCATCCAAAAACACCGTACTTTTTAATTTCAGCCATTCCGTGCCTCACCCCAGTCTCCAAATTCTTACTCTAATATGTGCCCCGCAGTTATTGCTACCACCTCGCACTACACGCCCTGTAATCCATGCCCTCTGAAAGGACCACCAACGCCTCCGGGGCAACACTTCTTAGCATTCAAATGTGTCTTACAACTACAAATGTTTTGACAGTGGCATGCGGCCTTATATATTTCAAACAAAAAGGATCTCTTTGGAAAACACATAAAGAGAGTGTTTGTGTGTTTATGCAATTTTAACACTAGGAGTAAAACGCAAACTACACAAACTCCAGTTTTAGTCCAGACACTTTCATTTCCTCGCTAAATGTACAAAATGCATCCAAATAGGAGCAAAACCAATTTTTGCACACATTATAATCTATTATTTACAAAGTGTATAAATCGGAGACGAAAACACACCAAATTCCCAGTGTAAATACTATTTGTTTAAAGGCATTTTAGTATGTGATATTACCTGAAGGGAGTAAATGATCCTTGTTACAGTCAAGAATTGTTTTTTTCTTGCTATCTTTTACACCCTGTGATTTGATGGATATGCCTAGGGACTTAACTCGATTGTGGGTTCAAGTAAGTGGCTAAGTATATAGGGTTGAATAACACTCACAGGACACAGGAGGGTGGGGGATACAATTTAATATACGGCAAAAAAAAAAAAGATTTTTTTTTTTGAATGGGCGGAATCTGGGGATAAGCGCAGGTTCATCCTGGGCGTAACTCCAAGACGCCCCTAAGGTTTTTGGGAGGGTTGCAATGTGGGCTGCGTGGCAGCTAGGGGGGTTTCCACAATACAAGGGGAGGGTAAGTGGTAGGGAGTGGGGATTGGGAGGATCTTGGGTCAGTAGGGGGGGGTATAAAAACAAAATAATAATGAGCAGAAGCTGAAAAGGTCAAATTAGCTAAGCAGTGGAAGGTTAAAACAGGTAGACGATGGGTAGGTTATGTTTTTTCAGGTAACTGGTGGGAAGTAGTCAGTGGAAGGAAGATGGAATTATATAGGAAATGACAAACTCGTGTAGTATCTACTCTCTAAATGTTAACGGGATTTTAAATAAGCAGAAATACAGAGGCCTGATTAGATGGCTCATCACCCTGACTCCTCAAGTTCTGTTTTTACAAGAAACACACTTAAAATCAAATTCTCCAAATCTATTTCTTCCTTGTTGGTTTTCTCATGTCTTTTTCGCTTCGGCCGGATTGGCTTGTAGAGGTGTTGCTATATATTTTTGTAAAAATCTTCCTTGGGAATTTGGCCAAATAGTAAGAGATCCTCTGGGTAGATGGATCTGGGTTGAAGCCAGATTAAAGGGCATTTCATTTAATTTTGTGAATTATTATGCCCCTGTAACGGATGACAACGTAGCTGTAATTAAAATAGGGGAAATACTACGGGGGAGACCGGGGAAAATTATTTGGGGTGGGGATTTCAACTTTATCCAAAACTTAAAAAAAGATACCTCAAATAGGGAAAAAAAAGAGCTGAAACCCCAAACCAAGAAAGCGCTAGAAGGCTTAATAGCAGAACATGTTTTAATAGACCCTTGGCGTGAGGCTAATCCCTTTAAGATGGAATTCACTTGCTATTCCAATAAATACAATACAGCATCTAGAATTGATTTTTTTTTAATAACTAAATCTTTGGGGTATAAGAGCACACAAATTATGACAAACCCTTTCTCGGATCATTCCCTAATAAAAGTAGAGATCAAAATTAACGAAAAGGTGAGATCAAGATCCAAGTGGCAGATGGATCGACTCCTCTTACAGGATAGTCAGTGGGTGAATAACACGGAGGAATGGATAAAGGAATTTTTTGACAGAAACGAGAACACGGCAGACATATTTTCTGTATGGGGGGGTTTAAGGCTGCTCTAAGGGCCAAATAATAGCCGACTCGGCCGCCCAAACGAAACAGAGGAGGGAAAAAATTAATAATCTCCAACAGAATGTCGAAAAGGCAACAAAGGCAGTAAATAATCACACTGCAACGTTAGAGGAGGATAAAAGACATCTGAGTAAAGCTAAATATGAACTGAAAGAATTTTTTATTATAGAAGAGATAGCTAGCTCCAGAGCTTACCAGCAACGAGTGTATGAAGAAAACCAGTTGATTGGTAAAATGCTTGCTGGCGCTACTAAAACTAATCAAGAGTCTGCAATGATCATCGAAATCATGGACCCCAGAAATAATGGCCTGTTATCTGAAAAAGGAGAGATTGCGCAAACATTCTTGGAACACTACACTAAATTATACGCAACTGAATATCACGTTGGAGTAGAACAGATTGATCAATTTTATGAGCAAGTCGAGATACCTAGTCTTACAAGAGAAATGGCAAACCAGCTTCAAATGGACATATCCAAAGATGAAATAGAAAAAGCCATAGGACTAATTCCAGGGGCAAAAGCCTGTGGAGCGGACGGGCTCCCGATCGAGCTATATAAAACTTTTAAGAAGATATTGACTCCCTTTCTTGAAAAAATATTTACTTTTATCAAACACGGGGGTAATGTTCCCACAACTTTCACGGAGTCTGTTTTGATCAGTTTTGTCAAAAAGGGGAAGAATGAAAAAGATGTGAATTCGTATAGACCAATCAGCCTTTTGAATGCAGACTTTAAAATATTAATGAAAATCTGGGCCCAGCGCTTTACACCCATAGCCCAAGTTTTAATTCATCCAGATCAGACTGGGTTTATCTCAGGTAGACATATGTCAACAAATACCCGGTTTTTAATTCAGACTTTAGACTTTGCCTCTGTAAATAAACTACCTATTTTTATCACAATGGTCGATGCCGAAAAAGCTTTCGATCTAGTGAATTGGGAAGCTCTTTTTATCGGTTTATCCAAGTTTGGGTTTCCTAGCCAAACTATTAAAATGTTAAACAATATATATCAAGGAGCTCATGCCAAACTAATTATAAATGGTGAATCAATTGGGGAAGTAGAAATAAAACGAGGGACAAGGCAGGGCTGCCCCCTTTCACCTATTTTGTTTACATTTTTTATAGAGCCATTGGCTTGTAGAATAAGGAATAATCTTTTAATTAGAGCTCCCATTGATGGGATGCCAAAAATGAAATTATTTGCAGACGACATAATCTTGTACTTATATCCGGATGAAATGAACTGGAGCGAGGTATTAGCGGAGTTTAGAAGATTTGAACAAATTGGGGGATACAAAATAAATCAAAATAAAGCAGAAATGTTAATATTAAATAATGACTATAATTTTCTACCCCCGAATTTAAAACCCCAGGCGATGAAAACAGACCCAATAAGGTATCTGGGCATTTATGTCTCTAGCCAAGTTGATCTACTTTTTAGCTTGAATTACTTGACAATGAAATGTAAGATCAAAAGTTTATTGGACAAGTGGTCTATACTACCTTTGACTTTGATAGGCCGGGTCGTGCTTTTAAAGATGTCTATTCTACCCTTATTAAATTTCTTATTTATCAATATTCCTCTTAAGATAAATGTGAAATTTTTTAAAGAAATCGATTCAATGTTTAGAGAATTTATTTGGAACAACAAGATCTCCAGAGTTAAACTTTCCACACTACAATTAGAAATAGACCAGGGGGGATTGGCTCTACCTAATATCCAAATCTATTACGAGGCTGCCCTTCTGGACATATCTGCCCGTCTTCTTGACTGTAAAGATTTGACTGAAATTTATTACTATGAAAAAATGCTTTGTGAGTCTGGAACACAATTATCAGCCTTTCTTAAAACAACCAAACTACCTAAGAAATCCCGCTATAAGACAATACGAGACTTCTCCAGGCGCCTTTTATGCTTCTTTAAACAAACTAACTCTTCCGGCTACATTTTTTTAAATCTCGAAGAAATTAGAACTCTGGGGTTGCAGATGCATTCTCGCCTGTTAACAAAATGGAAGGACAATGGTTTTTTCGAGTTAGGTAGCTTTTTTATAGTTCAAACCTTTATGTCCTGGGAACAGGTTATAGCCAGATGTGGGAATATGGAGAAACCTGGATTCTTGGAATATTTACAGATCTCGCACCTGATTAAAAAATATGATATCTGCCCAGACCAGGTAGTAGGAGGACTTGTAAACGCACTCTATAAGATGCGATTGAAAGGCGTAGGTAATTGGTACTCTCTACTTTTAAAACAGAGGTCAGCTCCTTTAGTTGAAATTTTTTTGGGAAAAATCATTCAAGAAACTAATTGCAAATTTTCCCAGCTAGAGTGGCAGCAGATTGCATTAATGGGTAATAAAGCATTGAGAGCGGCCAATTTCAAAAGGATGGCCTTTCTTTCAAGATGGATGGCATACTATACTCCGGCAGTATTAAATAAGCGTCATGCCGGGGTTGCTAATAATTGCTTTCGGTGCCAGGCCTTGGGTGAGGGAGACTGGCTACATATCTGTTTTACATGCCCAAAACTTCAGATTTTTTGGAATACATTTTTTTCAACTATAAGCAATGCAATGGATAAAAATATCAATCCTGAAACAGAGGTAGCGCTGTTTGGGATCACTAGAGTAGGAGCTGACCTAAATAAAGCAGAAGCAACGTTCGTGGCTATTGGCACTGCAATAGCACGGTCATTGATTTTACAAAAGTGGCGAACAGAACAGATTCCTACCTACTCGGAATGGTTAATTAAAATGTGGAGGACTAGGAGATTTGAAGAAGCATATGCCAAGCGGATTGGGGCAGTAAAAATTTTTTGCCGGGTTTGGAAATTCTTAGATAATTATCAGGCCATATAAAAAAAAATATATTTTTTTTTAGTATGGTAGTGGCACAGCACTTTAGCTCTAAATACCTTAGCATGTTGCACTTTAGGATAATTTGCATTTTTGTACAATTTATTGTAGATTTGATGAAACAGATCAAAACAAGAGGATAAAGTAAAAGTTTCTCTTATTGTGGAGCACAGGCCATCAGATAAACTGTTGCACTTTAGCACACGGCACTTACGCATATTGCACTTTAAGAAAATTTGTATTTTTGCACAATTTACTTCTGATTGGATGTAAAGATTTAATACGTTGATATTGTCGGGCGAGGAAAAGTAGATAATTTTCATATTATGGACTGCAGGCTAGTAGATAAACTGTTATTAATATAAAATTGAAATCTTGTAGAAAGCCTCACAGTCTTGTACATTGCACTTTAGTAGTTTTATACTTCTTCAGATCATTTATTTGGCTATTTTAGGTATTTTGGCACAATTGATTTTTGAACTGTCGAGGGTCCATTGCACTGCATATTGCACTTTAGCTGCTCTACACTTTCTGTTTGCCTGTTTTTAGATTGGTTTGTTAGGATGTGTTGTTCCAAATGTCTACATGTAACAGAAAGAAATTGTAAAATCGCTTTAAAAAATTGTCTTTCTTACTATTCTGCTCTATTCTGCTCAATAAAAATATTTAAAAAAAAAAAAAGAATGTTTGGGTCTACTCTAGCAATAAAACCATAGCAGAGTTAAAAACAACATTCTCAGGTTTCCTGAGATCATTTTTGAATAGCTAAGCATTTTTTTTTTTGTAATTTGCATTCTGGGACTTGTAGTCCGAAATGTATAATTAATCATCACAGCTACGAGTACCAGTATGCAAAGACACAACATGAAATGTATAAGCTTGACAGCTCTGGTGCTCACCTAATCTATTCTCAATTGGGGTTCCACCTGCTTAGTATTTTCACCACACTGTTATTAACAAATACCGGGACATTCAACAAAAGTTGGTCTCTTTTCCATTTTGGAATATAAACTTGAAGCAGCAAATACATTAATAAATCAATTGAAAAACAATTTAGAGCTATCTAATTTATTCATAAATGATCAATAAAGCAAAGAAAACAGACATGAAATGTTAAAATGAGAATTTAGAGTATTGCCCACCAAACTGTTTATAAGTACTGGCGTCTGAATCTTCCAGAATGTCAAAGCCACTTTTACCTCACCGCCCTGACCTGAGATGAATGTCACGGCCCTTGAAGCCACTAATGAATGCGCTAGCACTTTAAACAATCTGCCTTATCTCCAGAAACAGCTCCGCGCCTCCCTTCTCTTCGCGTCCTGGAAGTCTGTAAGTTTCCTGCTATATATTTTTTTGTTTTTACGCTGCTATTTTTATACTTCACCTATATCTCACATTCCTCCAAGTGTTACAATTCATATTGTCCCAGGCCCCTAAAGCTATACAAATGTTTTGGAAGGCAAGTATTAGCCATTTGTGAGGTATAACAAGTGTAGTTGTGCTCGTCTTTAAGTTAGACAAAAATCGCCTCTATGTTGCAGACTCAAGCCAGTGTTGAAAATTAGGAACTAGACCTATGTAATAAATCAGAGTTCATCCACAACACAAGCAGAAATCTTTTGTTGAAGTGGCGCTGCGGATTGGCAACAGAGATGGTGGTATCTTGATGGGCTGAGCTGGCGTGGTGCCGAGCCGAGTGCCTATGCTGCGCAGAGTGAATTCATGTAACCCGATATTTCTCGGAGCTAGTGCTTTATTTTCAAATTGTACAGCTTGGAAATAGCGAGCAAAGTGTGTCTCGTTCTGCTTCAGAGCTGTGGTGTGTGAAAATATAGTTCTAACTCTGAGAAATATTGGTTAAAGGAAGGCCCATAAAAGAATCACTGGCTATACACTGTGCCACAAAAGCCTGTCACGATGGGGCGCCTGAAGCAAAAGTGCAACCAGCTGATACCCTGTGCACGTTGGCGTTAGCACAGCTAGCGGACTAAAGTAGTAAGTCAAAATACGTGCCCCAAGATTATACTACAACCGGAGTAAAATGCAACAAGTTGACATGTTCTTCAGGTACATCTTGTAAATTAGACAGTCGCGGCTCGCAGGGGGGGGAAGTCGCGCGTGGTGGGGGAAGTCGCGGGGGGGATGTCGCGGGGGGGATGTCACGGGGGGTTTCGCGCGGGGTGGGGAGTGTTAAAATACATTTTTTTAAAATCCTACCTGAGGTCCTCAGCACGTCCGCGCCGCCTCGGGTCCGTCCGTTGGCGCCTACAGCCCCTCTTACCTGACCGCCTCTGCCCTCTTCAAACTGGATGGAAGTTGAACAGCACGTCGTCACGTCAGCACTGCAGTGGCAACCCCTCAGCCAATCCTGGCGCTGCTGCAGTGTCAGGATTGGCTTAGGGCACAGCCTACTCCTCGCCCGCGGCCTGCCCATTAGGAGACCGAGGGGCTCCTAATGGGCATGCGCAAATCCGTGAAAACACAAGTGCGCATGACTGGGCACGGGCTAAAAACTAGCTCACCATGCCCACTCATGCGCACTTGTGCTGCAGTGCTGCCTGGTCTGACAATACTTGTCAGTCAACATGACGCCGGACCGCCCACGGTCCGACGTCATGCTGACTGACATGCATTGTCAGTTGAGTTCTCCCCACCCTCGGCGTCTCTGAACTTAAGTAAACTAAGTTCAGAGACACCGAGGGAGCTGCGGGTGCGGGCGGGTGCGTGGGCGGGCGTGGGGGCTACGCCCCCACGCCCCAATGGACGCACCGCGCCTGGACCACAGGCATCATTGTCGATTGCCGCGAGGTGGTACCATCCGGTTTTCAGTAACCAAGAGTAAAAAATAGAAGAAAGACCTGAGATTTAGATGAGAAAAGAGAGAATTAATCAGATTAGAAGAAAGAGAAGAGTGTGGCACAAGACGGGCTTGCGGGTCCAGGGTGTGTAATATAATCAATTCCAGCAAAGCAGTTATTTGATTTTATATAGAATATTAAAGACTGAACGCAGTAATATTTATGTATATTTAGGTGCCCAATTGTGTAGTAGTGACACGGGTGCAAATGGTAGTAAAAATGCGATCGGGTTTGTTTGGTGGAAAAAACAGTGAGACATATAAATCCTCAGATCGGATGCCGTATATTAACTATAAAGAAAATAGTACGTTTGTCACAGAACTCACATACCTGGGAATAATGGTGTGTGAGGGCAACGTTTTGGCCACATATTAAGACAATGTAGTACTATAGAGGGTGTATACACAGTATTATAGCATGGCCCACATGGTACATCAATAGTAACGGTACGATGCAGTTTTACCATCCATTATCCACAGGGTCTATTGAACATGACTGGTCATTTGTTCATATTCCACCTTATATCATGTCTATTTTGGAACTTAGCAATGTTACTCAGCCAGAGAGACAATCAACTGTCACCGTGTGTGTAATTTGGAAAACGGCGATAAAGCATATTGATTCTCCTGTGCAGATGTATAGCTGTAAATAACAAGGAATAGTAATGCTTGTTACTTCCAGGAAACATTGGTGTGTATAAGCCCAAGTATTGGCACATGGTATGGCATTTGCAAATAATTAGATGATGCGAACAAGCAGTATCTGTGACACAACCCACAGGTGTCCAGCAATGGTAACAACTTAGCTATAGTTTGACCACGAGGTCTACTTAGGCACACTTGGTCATATGTTTACATATTTACAAGTGTCAGAACTATCCAAAGGACAGGTAGGAGGTTGCCTGTATGTGGATGTCCAGGTGTACTTAGGTATATATTAATGTGTCAGTGTAGTCACGAAACCTCGTAATTCTTCAACAGAGTTGAGGCCCTCCTCTATGGAGTTGATTCTCTCTATCCAGCGACATTCAAGTCGTTGTAGGATTTGAGCGATGTCTCCACCCCTCTCAGGGATGGTGGCAATATCAATTACTTGCCATTTGATGTCATCTGCGGTGTGATTTTCTCATCAAAATGGGAAACCAGAGGGGCATTGTCTACTGATATACGTATCCGACTCCTGTGTTGTCCAATCCTAGCTTTCACTGGTTGCTGGGTTTGTCCGATATATGGGAGACCACATGGGCACCATATGCAATATACAACATTACGTGTATTACAGTTGGAAAATAATTCCAATGTATGCTTGACATTTGCATGTTCAAATGTTTTGGTGTTGGATGTGGAAGGACATGAAACACAGTTCCCGCATTTGTGGTGCACTTTGATTTCTGGTAGACCCCATGTGGAATGTAGTGTATTGGATCTGCTCGTGTTTGTCTCAGTAGATGATGCAACCAAGTGGTCTTTTATATTTTTGCTACGTTTGTAAGTAAACATGGGTATCTCAATGCTTGGGAAATACTTTTTATGACATCCCAATTTGTAGTTATAAGGTTACGGACTTTACTCGGGTGTTTACCAAATGTGGTAACACAGATGAGTCTGTCTACTGACGGTTTTTCTTTGGTTTTTAGAAGTTCTTCCCTTCCAGTCACATTTTTGCTATGCTGATACTACTCTTTTTTCATAGATGTCCCTACAACCCTAGGTCCTGATGAGACACTACACCGCACAGAGGGTCGAAACGTCGTCGACGCAAAGCAAAATCGAACCATTAACAAGCGCATATCATTGTATATAGCTGCTGCACATTTTGTCCATAAGTAATGGTCGACTTTTAAAGAATTATGGAAACCCTGTAAAAAATACTGTCACAATTTAGCACTGTTATTTGCGGTTCCAGTTTTCACTGGAACACTACGCACAATTGTTGATTTAATTTTGGTTAATTTCTTGATATTGTATATACTGATTCCTCCGTTCTATACTATAAAATCTAATGTGATACATTCAATCATTGATAACAGATAATATCAATTCACAGGATTTATTGTCTCTGAAAGCACCTTACCTGCCCTGTTTCCTTAGTGAGAAGGGTTCCCCTGTTTCTGTTCTTGGGAAGCTGCAATAGTCATAAGTTTCAAAACGATTTGGGCTAAAGCATATTTGTATGTGTACACATATGCTTGAGTAAATGCAACATGTGTGCAAATTGTTGTTAAAGTTTTTATTTATCCACACAATATTGTTGTCCATTTAGAAATCTATTGCCCCACCCCCTTAACATTTCTCTTTACCACCCTATAAATAAATTAAATTCTGCCTGCCAGGAGTAAATCTCCAACTAATCCAGCTTGGTGATAGGGCATAGAAAGGTCTACGAATGAAACAGGGTTCTCTTTATTGTTGGTTGTAGGAAAGTGACCCTTTTTTACATGGTCACCCACACTTTTTGCGTGATGTTTGATGCAATTTTGACTGAAGTGCACTGAGTTCCAGCTAAGCAGGTCCCCAGTGCCAGTGTTCTTTCCCTAAAACAAGGTAACTGTTGAATTGTTCCCCAATTGGCAAGAGCCTAAGCTCCCATGGAAGTCCCTAGTAAATGGTACCCCTGGTACCTAGGGCATGGGTAAACAGGGGGTCCGTAAGGGTTGCAGCATCTATTGTGCCACCCTAAGAAACCCACCACCAATCTCATTCAGACTGCCATTGCAGTCTGCGTGAAATGGTGCAGACAAATGTGAAAACACGCCATGGCACACACCCTGTGTGCCATACCCACAGACATTGCATGCAATATATGTATATCACTCCTACAGCAGGTCATAGAGCCCTAAGGCAGAGTGCTATATATTACATGTGAGGACATATCTGCATGAGCAGATATGGCGCTGTGCTGTCAAGTTCAATTGCTAGATAATAACAGTGAACAGGGAAGTCATCTTATGTATATGAACTGGGCACTGGTCATTGCGCGTTTCCCCGTTACAGGATGGATTCACTGAAACCTATGGTGTTTGGTATCAAACACCTAGTCTTAATAAATCTGTACTGATGCCAGTAGTGGATTTATTAATGCATGCACCCATAGGTCATCTTAGAGGTGCCCCCTGAAAACCTACCAGCCTCTTAGTGTTTTGACTGACTGGAATTGTCCAGCCTCCCACCAGAGACATGTTTCTGACGACTGCAGGTGAGAGCCCGTGCTCTCTGAGGCCAGAAACAATGCCTGCTCGAGAGGAAGTTGTTCACACATACTCCAGCTGGATGGCTAGTAACTCTGCACACCAAAGCCAGGCACTTCAAAGCCCTGCCACCTCTGATATGCAACATTGGCTTCCCCAGACCTGGAATATGTCAACCCCTGCCCTGACGCCCATTTGGCACCAAGTCAGGCGGGAACTTAGCTAGGCAAGGAGGCGTGATGCACTACCAGTGCAGTCTCACCCCTAAGGTGGCCTGCCTGATGTGCTTCATGAAAGAAGGGTTCCACCATTTTGATTTTGGTGGAAATTGGAATTCTGGGACAGGGTTATTCCCACTCCCCACAGGAAGTGGTCATATAGGGGGTGTAGTGACCACAGAGTCAGTAGCCTATTGGCTCCAACCCTTCATTTCCCTTAATGCCCCTTAATTGAGTATTTAGGCGGTCCTTGATACCAGGAACTCAGATCAGATTCCCCTGACACAAGAAGAAGAAGGACCAAGAAGAGCTGAAGAAGTGAGAACTGCAGACTACTGGTGGACTTTGGCCCCAAACCCTGCCTGACTGCCTGCTCCTGTCCCGACAATAGTGACAATCCGACGCGTCCTGCAGATGTGTATCCTCCAAAAGCCTTGGTGGGCCTCCTGCACTTTGGTAAGCCATCAGCAACTCCCCTGCAGTGGAAGAGCCACTTCCCTGCAACCTGCAGGCACCGACCGCAACATCCGGTTCACTGTCCTGCTGACCACTGGGTCCACCGACACAGCAGCCACCCAGGAGTAAGTCACCATGCTCCAGGAGGTCAAATCCTTCTCCCCACAAAGTGTGAAGATGCCAGGACTAACTGGAGCCGCCTTGCACCAATACCCGGGGTACCAGACATCTTGCATCAACCAAAGCTTGTTTAAGTCCAATCCAGTCTCCAACACTGAAAAGACAGACCTGCCAATGAGGGACATCAGCACCACAGAGGCAAGCACCAAGAGTGGCCCAGCTGTCCTGTTTTGTCCCCCTTTGCAGGTCTGACCGAGAAACGTGGGTGCCTTTGACACAATGGCGCCAACCAAAACCCTCTGCACCGAGCTCTCGGGCTCTGGTCCAAGATGACCGACTATGCCCCTCCATTCCCAGGACCCTCACTAACCGAGCCCCTTGTTGGGAGCTCCTGTACTTGTCCTCAAGTCCCCCTCTTCAGCCTGTTTCTAGGTGCCCCCCCCCTTTTCCTACGGTGTAGCGAGCAAGACTACCAACCCGTCCTGCACCTCTGCACCTAGACACTCTAGGGCAGGTAAACTCAAAGTGCTGGTAGTACTTTGTATCTTGGTCCACTACCACCTTAAGTCTTAAAATGGACCCTGTGATTCAATTGTCAATATCTGTATGCAGTGTATGTTTCTTTCTTAATAGGAAAGCATTACTGTGTAAAAACGCATTTGTGTGACATTTTTACTTACCTGCAAAAATTGATCAACTGAAAAGTACTTGCCCAATTGCGAAGTTCTTGATGTTAAAATAAATATAAAAATACCTGTTATTTTTCTAACAGTGGTCTCAAATTTCTTCTTGAGTGTGTGCCTCTTTTATTAACTGCGTGTGTTATAGAAATGCTTAACACTACTTTCTGATAAGCCTAATCTGTTCGTCCATACAACCACATAAAAAAGCATTTGGGATTATTAATTTAAGCCCTGTTACCCAAGAAGGGTCTTCTTGACTTTCTACATAGTGTACCTCGTTTTGGTATACTGTATAAAAAGCCAGCTTCCTACATTTGGATAATCTTTACACGTCATTCCCGGCCCAGAATGCGCGCTCCCACTCCGAGATAAGATTTGCTCACACCAGAAGGTTTCAATGAATGAACTATTTTTCAGCTGAAATCACAATTTGTGTGCCACAAATATGGTTTTAGCCTTGTACAAAGACCATTTGCGTGAGTAAGTTAAACAAACATGCAGAAATTGCTTTGTGAATCAGACCATCAAATTGCCTTGATGACAGAAATACCTTCTTTGTAGGGATTCAGTGTAGGAAAGTGGGTTTCTGTTGCAGTAACCCCCCACTTTTTGCCAGACTACTGATGCACTTTTTCTTGGTGAGCCCTGGGTCCCTGCCAATCAGGTTCCCAGGGCCAGTGTTCTTTCCCCAAAACTAACCCAATTGGCATCTCTGGCCACAGGTCAGCCCCTGGTAAATGGTACCATAGGTACCCAGGGCACTGTGACTAGGGAAGAACTCTAAGGGCTGCAGCACGTATTGTGCCACCCTTAGAGGCCCTGTACCTTTACACACATACTGCCTTTGCAGGCTGCATGTTTTGGTGCAGAACAAATTAAAGAGTCGACATGGCACACATCCATGTGTGCCATGCCTACAACCCACTGCCCTGGCATAGATCAGTCACCTCTCTAGCTGGGTGCCCTATGCCAGCGGTGAAGGTACAGGTGCATGAGCCCTGTACCCCTACAGTGTCTAAGCCAATTCTTAGGCATTGTAAGTGCAGTGCTGCCATTAAGAGTATATGGTGCTGGGAGCTTGTCATTACGAACTCCACAGCACCATAATGGCTACACTGAGAACTGAGAAGTTTGGTATCAAACTTCTCAGCCCATTAAACCCACGCTGATCCCAGTGTGGGATTTAATGAAAAATGCATACAGAGGGCATCTCAGAGATGCCCCCTGGAAAACGACCAGCCTATGGTGGGTTCCCTGACTGGTACACACCAGCCTGCCACCACGAGACATGTTTCTGGACCCCTAGGGTGGGAGCCTACGCTCCCCGAGCCCAGAAATAAAAGCCTTTCCTGGGCGGAGGTGTTCACACCTCCCCCAGGCCAGGAAGAGCCATCTGTGGCAGGGGAGCTTCAAAGGCCTGGCAGCCTTTGTAATGCGACCCCCAGCCTCTCCTGCTGGCAGGAGCAGGCCCCCTTCCTGTCTCCCCTCCCTTTAGGCGGGAAGACGGGTGGGAAAACCTTGCCAACCCAGGAGGTGTGGCCAACTCCACCCCTCAGGTGGGGGAGACAAGGTGAAGCCCACTCTCCTGTGCTCGCCATCTTGCAGATGGCAGGCACTCCCCAATCAGGACTAGGGATTGTGCTCACTCCCCCACGTGGGGTGAGCACACCATGGGTGTAGTCACCCTAAGGTCCCGACGCCTGGAACTACCACTGCACCCATCGCCTACGGCCTGAGTTCGAGTGGCCCACTGGTCCCAGCGAGGTCCCCCAGCGCTCCAGAGTCCGAGTCCACCATGGGTTGACCCCTCCACGACTCCCTGACGTCGCCTGCTGCCTGTGCACAGAGACCCCCCCAACCGCGAGTGGCCCGGTAAGGTGAAATCCGACCTCAAAAGACACCCCTGCATCCAGCCGCCCTGCGCCCTGGAGAAAAAAACCTTGGGTGCACCTACATCCCGAGCCCTCCAACTTACCTTCCCAGCTGTTGGTTCCTCCCGGAAGTCTTCCTGGACCAAGCCTGCAGCTAAAAACCAAAACCGAAATTCCCCTTTGAAAACAACAGGGCACCCGACGCCAAAACAGCACTCTGCACCCGGCCGCCCCAGTGCCGCTGAGGGTGCACTTTTTGTGCCTACTTGGTTCCCCATTTGCCCTAATCTAAACCATAGGAGCATGGCTCCCACAACCCTGTGGCCTGCTTGCCAGCAGCCACCAACCGGAGCCCCCCTTTCCTCCATAGGATAACATTGGGCCTCAACACTTTGCACCCGGCCGCCGTAGTGCCACTGGGGGTGCAACAACAGTGAATCACTGACCCTGGGTGACCCCTGAGTCTTGCCCCAGAACCCTAACTCCAAAAAACGAATACCTACCTCGAAACCGATAACCTGATTTTCCTCATAGGATAACAATGACACTTTTTCTCCCAAAAAGTTTCTGTCGACTTTTAAAAACTTAGAATATTCTTTAAAAATCACACAAATAACCTAACCGAATTTTCTCAACTGTTTGCAGGAAAGGTCCCAGTGCTGAACCTAGGTGTCCAGCACTGAGTAAGAAAAGTAACTTAGAAGTAACTTGCCTGTGAATTGAATTTCCTTCCATAGGATAACATTGGTGTTTTTTTGTGAAAAAGGTTGTCAACTTTTGAAAAACAAGAATAGTCTTTAAAAATCGTACAAACTACAAAAACGTAATTACTTACCTGTTTTAAGTAGATGTCCCAGTGCTGAATCTAGGAGTCCAGCACTGGATTACAAAAGTAACGCGAAAGTAATTTACCTGCAATTTACAGGAAAAGCCTATGTATTTCAATGTACTGGTACAAAAAGTTTCTAAGGGCCATATGTAGGTAAATTATATTTACCGATTCTTAAATACCGAATGTTACCGATTCAGTATTTATGAATCAGTAAATAGAATGTAGGTAACCATTCGGTAATTATTACCGAATCGGTAATATTCGGTATTTATGAATCGGTAATTACCGATTTGGTAATAATGCATCCCTTCCCATTCATTCCTATGGGCCTGGAGGCCCATAGGAATGAATGGGAAGCCATTCACTATTACCGATTCGGTAAATACCGAATCGGTAATAGGGGGAGCATATTCATGGGTGGCAGGGTGTCACATTGACACCCTGTTGCACCCCTGAATCGTGCATGTGTGCACATGTGGCGCACATACATGCCCTAAGGGCATGTATGTCTGCCACATGGCACATTCCAAAAAGCACAAAATTGCTTTTTCAAAGGTATTCGTCATCTACCATCAACTTGTAGTTGGTGGTAAATAACGAATCCAGAAACAGAAATGCACTCACTTGAGTGCCCCCGACATAGCATTTCAGGATTCGGTAATTTACCGAATCGGTATTTTACCGATTTCTTAAAATTCCGAATCGGTAAATTACCGAATCCTGAAAATCAGCCACCTACATCTCAAGTGCCTAAATACCGGTCGGTAACGGGATATTTACCGATTTTCGGCCGTTACCGACCGGTATTTAGGTACCTACATATGGCCCTAAGTGTGGACTTTTGAAATCTTAAAATATTCTTTAAAAATCGTACAAACTATGAATACGTAATTACTTACCTACTTTAAGTAAGTGTCCCAGTGCTGAATCAAGGAGTCCAGCATTGGATTACAAAAGTAATGTAAAAGTAATTTTACATGCATTTACTTTAAAAAGCCATTCATTTCAATGTACTGCATTTACTAAGTATTGCAATCTACTGCATCCCCTGTAAATCAAATCAAGTACAATCTTCATTGCTTTTTAAAACTATTGACAACAAGTAACTTATTAATGAAAAGAATTGAATGCTTACCTGTATCAGGCTTGCTTGGTTCTAATAAAATAACAGTATATTTTTTTATACAAAAACAATTGGCGTAGAGTGCAGTCCTTGAGTGTGTGAATTAATTTGCTGACTGAGTGCGTACATCAAATGCTTAACAGTGTCCTCTGATACTGCCTTACTGCTCGACCAAGCTACCACTTTGGAGAGTAAGGTTCTATCTAACTTTAACCTCTGCCTACCTCTGGAGACCCTTGGACTCTATACACACTGAACCTCACTTTGGTGCAGTATATATAGAGCCAGTTTCTTACATTCAGTAAATGTGTTAGGAGGATATTCCTCCCAGGATCCATCATGTTAACAGGTTTCTTGTGAGGTTCATGATCCAATCCATAGTGATTTTTATGTTCTGTCAAGCACTGCACTTACTGACTACAAGTTATTTGCAAATTTGTTTTTACCCTAGAGTCATCAGCGACATATACAACATAGTATATTGTATGATGATACTACAATACTCTATCTTTTAGTGGTGTGCATTTTTATAATTATCTCAATCACTCCCCAACCCGAAACCTAGAATACTCTGAATATCCTTAGATGGATTCCCACTTTTCCCAGCCTCAAGCCTACTGCTTCCTGTGGCAGTAAGGGATGATTTTGCTTGTGATAAAACAGAGTTCTGATGACAAGGATGAAGAAACTCCAATAAGCAATACTCAACTTAGGATGGACGACACAGTTTCAGGCTTGCAACATAACTATCTGCATCTTTTAATCTTAACATGTAGTAACCTGACCTTATTCCTGAAATTTCTATATGGTCTCATTTAACTGACTGCAATTGTGGGGTCACCATACATTTGCTTGAGATGTTTCATGCATACCAATTTTGCAAGTGTAAATTGTTGCTAGCTTTACATATTAACAAGGCCTATCATTGGCAGCAAAAAATGATTACAAGTGTAAAGTCTTTTGAAATTCAAGTTTTGTAGGTCTTGTGTAATATCTATGTTCTCCCTAAAGATATTCTGAGATAAGTTTAGTGGAAATTGAATTTTATCACATGTTTCATAACGTTATCAGAATTTGTAAGGATATATAAAACTGTTGATTCGATCATTGATTCCCTTCCCAGCTTTATGAGTCCTCTCTGCATGCGTTTGCATTCTCCTATTCAATGCTTGGGGAAGAGATTCAACTCCATTTTATTATACCCAAGTCGAAAGAACACCATTTTGTCTTCAATCAACCCGGAGGACAGCTGGAAAGCATGAGGTTACCACTTGTGACAGAAAAAGTAAGTAAATGTTTAGAATCTATGTTAAAGTCGCATTCTTTGTCAAGTGTCTCGTCATTTTCATTTCTTTCTGAGAACAGCCCACCTCCCCCCAGTATTATTCACTCCCATCATACCCTGCCACAAAAACAATGATATTATTGCCTCATTATAAATTTCTTCAGTTTCAGTTAAAAACGAAAACATTTTACAAAAGCCTTGAGCACCAGTTCACAGTCACAGATTGTTGTAAAATAGTCAATGCTTAATTTGGAAAAAAGAACTGCTGGTGATCTCAAATGGCAGGTTGCAAAATACCAGAGATGCCTCATCTAGATTTTCCTCATTCCTCTTTCTTCCACCCCCTACTCTCTGATTAACTGAGGGATTAAAAAGAACCTTTAATAGTGCCACACTATTAAAGGTTCTTTTTAATCCCTGTTTTCTCCCTTTGGAAAGGTAAAATCACTCTGTATATCGCAACACATATTTAGTTTAAATTGGATCCCTGCGATTATCCGGTATTCAATTATCTCAGAATTCACAGTAATGGTTCAGTCCGCCACTGATATTCAGCTACCGTAGTGAAGAATATTGCCTATGATGAAGCATGCCACCATGAGTTGTGGGTGAGGCGATATCTCCAAAAATCTTTTTTTGATCCAGGTAGATTCACCCTTGATTAAAGTTTTTGTGGCATGACCACTCGTAATGTGATTATATATAGGTGTGGAGGACGTGACCAGGTTGTGTTCCTCTGCCTCTGCCTCTCCCTCTGTGTACACATAAATTAGACATATGCCTTGAAAAGTTTACAATCGCGTGTGATTACTGTCTGATATACTCAACACTGTGCTCTGAAAGACATGCAAAAAGGGCCTGCCCAGTTGAGTGCTAGAAAAGTGCTTAAAAGCATGCAGTCTATATGTGGTGTGCAAACTAATATGTTTGCCAGTAAATTTCCTACTTCTGTTTTTGTCCAGATTTTGTAGCTCCTCCTCAAAGCATTTTTATTCTGAGGGATCGCACTTTATGAAATAACTTTTCCTACTGATTTGTTTGGTACCTTCCCTTACTATAATCACTTCCTATTTCAATCACTGAGTATTAAACAGTTTGATCTGAGAGTCTACGAAACATTGAGTTTGTGACAGACTTGCATCTAAAGGGGCTGACAATTAGCACCCAACACATATTACAAGTAAATAAACAAATCAAAGCATTCTGCAGTGGAGTGTGGTGTGGATATAATGCAGCTCGCAAGAAGTAGCTAACCAAGGTCTCTCACATTTAGGGAGAGTGAAACACTTTCAGTAGGTAACCAAAAGCATGAAGATTATATCAAAACTCTTTACATGACGAAAGCACACCTATCTCCAAATCTTTCCTGAAAATTCTACAACTACATATCCATTTCTTGTGGCAGTTTTCTTCTTCCCCCATGTGTGTGTGATGAGGTGAAATATGCTTCTCAGTCCCTGTACAAAAACTCTGGAACCAGCATCTAGTAATCATTGTGACTCATGCTGCTCTCATCTCAGCCAGGAAAGCCTTCCTCCCTGTACACCTAACAGTCATGTAGAGTCACATATCACTTTTTTGAGGGATGACTTATTGTCACTGTGAATGTGTTCATAGTGTGCCTGTTGCAAGCTACTTACATAAAACACAACACAACCAACAATGAAAATAAGTAATCTGAGAGAACACTACTTACTAGTTAAATATATACACACTGGGGCATATTCACAACAAAATGGCAGAGAACGGTGTTACGCCACAATTGGTAACGCTGCGGTCCAACATTCTGAAAACGCTGGGATGTGCCGTTTTTACAATAATACAAAAACAAGGAGATGATGGACACAGCGTTGAAACTTTATGCAAATCAGTCTTGACCCTGTGCCTCATCGAAACAGTTCAGCTCGAACTGCCAAGCCAGGTCTTCCCTGAACCAGATCCAAGCATCCTGGGACCGGTGTCTGGGTAACACCCATCATCAGCCAGGCTAGATTGAATCCAGTGGCTAAGTGAGCAAGGGACCCACGTGTGGGCATACCCTGCCAACCTAGGGCGAACAAAGCAAACACAAGGAGATGATGGACAGAGCGCTGAAACTTTTCAGACACTCACCCCCAGCCACAGATCTGGTTGAATCCATCATCATTCTTTAGCTCACTTCGCCACCTCAGTTCAGACACAGCTTTATGCAAATCAGTCGTGACCCTGTGCCTCATGGGAACATCCAGCCCGAACTACCAAGCCAGATCTTCCCTGAACCGGATACAAGCATCCTGGGACCGGTTTCTGGGTAACACCCTTCATCAGCCAGGCTAGCTTGAATCCATCAATTGTTCTTTTTGTATTTGTCACCCCGAGTTGAACGGGTATGCCCAGACGTGGGTCCCGTGCTCTCCATGCCACGGGAGTCAAGCTATCCTGGCTGATGAGGGCTGAAAGCCCAAAACCAGTCCTAGGATGCTTGTTTCCAGCCCAGGGAGGACCTGACTTGGCAGTTCGGGCTGGACTGTTGCCATTGGGCGCAGGGTCAAGACTGATTTGCATATGGCTGGGTCCAAACTGGAATGGCATGGTGAGCAAAAAAACAATGGATTTTGGCCCAGATCTCTGCACTGGGGTGAATGTATGACATTGTTCTGCATTCTGTCCATTAATTGTTCTTTTTGCATTTGTCACCCCGAGTGGGACGGGTATGCCCAGACGTGGGTCCCATGCTCTCCATGCCACTGGAATCAAGCTATCCTAGCTGATGAGGGCTGAAAGCCCGAAACCGGTCCTAGGATGCTTGTTTCCAGTCGAGGGAGGACCTGACTTTGCAGTTCGGGCTGGACTGTTCCCATTGGACACAGGGTCAAGACTGATTTGCATATGGCTGGGTCCAAACTGGAATGGCATGGTGAGCAGAAAAACGATGGATTAGGTCCAAATCTCTGCACTCGGGTGAATGTATGACATTGTTCTGCATTCTGTCCATCAATTGTTCTTTTTGCATTTGTCACCCTGAGTGGGACGGATATGCCCAGACGTGGGTCCTGTGCTCTCCATTCCACTGGAGTAAAGCTATCCTAGCTGATGAGGGCTGAAAGCCCAAAACCGGTTCTAGGATGCTTGTTTCCAGTCCAGGGAGGACCTGGCTTGGCAGTTCAGGCTGGACTGTACCCATTGGGCGCAGGGTCAAGACTGATTTGCATATGGCTGGGTCCAAACTGGAATGACATGGTGAGCAAAAAAACGATGGTTTTAGGCCCAGATCTCTGCACTGGGGTGAATGTATGACATTCTTCTGCATTCTGTCCATCAATTGTTCTTTTTGTATTTACAAAAACACGGCGCACCCCCTGCGTTTTGCCTAGCGCTGGCACTGAATTCAGCTGTATAGTACCAAAGCAGGCACCATAGTGCAAGGGTGTCTGTGTTGCAGGGAATGATTGTTAATGTGCAGGAAGGTGTCCCTTCCTGCACATGATCAATCACTAATGGCGATTTGTAACTTTTATGAGTGCTGCAAAATGCAGCACATATAGAAGTTGCAACTCGTCATTATTTAATGATTGTTTATGTGCAGGAAGGGACACCTTCCTGCAAATGAAAAATCACTTATGGTGATTTGCTCTTTCTATGTGTGCTGCACTCTTTTGATGTGTGCTGCAGAATCACACACACATAGAAACAGCAAAAACGAGGAGAAATTAATAATTTCTCCTTGTTGTGCCAGTTTAAGACCAGGTTTTCCCTGGTCTTATTTTTGGTGCTGCCCCATATTTATGCCAGCCTTGTAAATAGGGGCAGCGTCAAAAAGTAATAAATGTTGAGGCGGAACGGCCACCACAACACCCATTGCCCGCTCCTTTCACACTAAGTTCTACTTGATTTGGGGCATTATTAACAAGGCGGCGTTATGCCACGTTAAGTGGCTTCCCGCCGCCTTGTACAAAAGGCGAAGGGCTTATCGCCACCAGAACATCAAAAAAGTGATGTTCTGGTGGCTATAACCCCTTGTAAATATGCCCCACTGTTCTGCTCATTTGTACTGCTACTATGCGAACTGAAACTGAAGTCATGTTAAATAAATGTTAACAATATTTTGACATAGTATTTCACGTTCTCATTGTTCGTAAGTCTGTTTCATTACTGGTATCCTGTACTTTTTCTCAGATGTATAGATAATGTAATTTTTTGTCTTCCACTCTGAACAGAATCTTGATTATGTAAGAAGCCCTATTTTTACACCTACAACTGGTCGGCATGAGCATGGACTCTTTAACTTGTACCATGCGATGGACGGTGCCGGACATTTGCATGTTCTCGTTGTCAAAGAATATGAAATGGCAATATATAAAAAATACTGGCCAAACCACATTATGCTGGTCCTTCCAAGTATATTCAACAGTGCTGGTGTAGGTAAGGGCTTTTATTTACATTTTTATGTCTTTTTAGAAGTCACTTGCATATATTTGATGATTATATCAACTGTATCTTACCTAAGTAGTGGTGCCCAATGCTAGACCATAGGGCCAAGTTCACATAAACTCTTGCAGTCAATGTACTAAACCACTTTGTTTTTATGGTTTGCAAATGTACAGGTGTTTCATGGCACATACTAAATTAATTTCTCCAGTTATAAATGCTGTTCTGACTTACAAAATGGATTTTGCAATCCATTCCAAATCACAATTAGGAGGAAGCACGAAAGAGGCATTCATTCCTAACTCCATGTTGCAGTAGTATGTCTCCATAATTTGTTGCCTCACTCTCCAACCCTGTGTTTGTTGTCAATCACAGGGGGTCACAAATAATGACTTGCCTGTTTAATAATAACTTGGCGGGTTGTTCTGCAACCCCCTGAAAATTGAGATTTTGTAACACAACCTATTAATGCACAACGTGCAACTACATTTTACAACCTGTCCAATAGTAAATTAGTACTAGCATGAGAGGAAGCTTTTGTGTATTAATCAAGAACGTGCCTTATTAACAGTGGGCAGAATATTAATTTGCACTTGGTTTCACATGTATGTGTTAATATGATACTATCGCCATTGAAACCATTTTTCTATGACCTCTTGAAGTGTGTTTTCCCAGCTTCTGCTAACTAGGCCTCATTTAGATCTCAATGCCATCTTGTTTAAAATGGATGCCACGGCCTCCTATTTATTCACCCTTTGTATTTCTGCTGTATGTATCACAACAAGGCATGAGTTTGTTTATTTCAGAATGACATTGTTCTCGAGGAGCTTGCTAGAGGGATTAAAACATGTTTTCAAGAATCTTTCACTCGCACACATTGTTACATTAATTCACAATGGTCCACTGTTGTTTATGTAACTAATTTGTTCTGACACCTCCGTCTGACATTGGGCCAGAAGTGCTGATTAGAAGTCATGTATTGGGTTAGTGCTTAGGTAGTAGGGCTGTATGACGATTTTAAGGTCTGTAATCTGATCTGTTGAAAATTTATTTATTTGCTCACACCTCAGTGACTTTGCTGTTTTCAGACACCTTTATGGAGCAGTTTGCTATATAAACCCTCCAATTTTAGGTTGAAACAGATCATTTTGAGCATCTACTGGAGGTGCTGTCCGATTTCTTACTGATTCTGCTGCAAATTTGGGACTTGGCATTTCTGATTTTGTTACTATTCTGTATAATCCTGAATTGATGGCCTTCATGGCAACTAAATTCTCTGTGAAACAGTAGTTAATGCATTCCATTACCCTGTATTGTAGGTTTACATTTTGTAATAAACCTGTATGGTTTCTCTAAATTCGGAGCTGACATGTTAAATCAGTCCTTTGATATTGACGGTATTCTTTAATGCTTATTTGAATATTGACTCTGGGATATATTGCTATGTGATTTACACTAGCCGCAACACCACCCCCTCCCCCACCCCACCATCCACCAAATTGTTGGGAGTGCTTTTGAGGTGTAAGATTTTAGGGTTACATACAGCAAGTCCACTTGCTGCACTCTGGAAATGTTTGGGGACATAGCTTGGCTCTAGACGTGCTGTCACAGTAAGGTTTCCTTTGCGCATGATATTTTTAACTGCCCTTTTCAATTACCTGTAGATAAAGGTTATTTGTCTTCGAAGATATACCACAAGCTGAACATTTAGTTTATTGAGTGTTACTTACTCTGTCCTTCCATACATGTGTCTCTAGCCACTTTTACATCCTAATGTAAGCCTATATTGCTTGACTTAACTACCCCGGCAGAGGCAGGTACTTAAAGGGACTGACTTAGTTCTCCATTTGAAGTATAATGGTATTGGTGACATTGGAACATCAGAGGTAAACCGAAAATGTTGCCAAGAAGATTACATAGTAACCACCAACTAACCTGGGACTTCAGGAATAGTCACCACAATCACCTAGGAACATTAAGGGCCTTATTTCAAAGTCGGTCGGAAAGCGTATGACTGCCGGTCGGAGGCTTTCCGACTGACATGGAAGGTGTACATTCCGACCGCTGAATTACAATGTCGGCGGTCGGAGTGTAAACCGGCCGGGGAAACCGACTCGGTTCTGATGGGCTCAAGGAGGCCGTTGGCCAGTTGGAAACCACTCATAATCTCTAATGGACGTCGTTTCTGCCGTAGGGATTATGATGTTGGTTTCCAACAGCCTTTCCATGTCGGGCGTTTCGACATGGAAAGCATACGGGAAGCGACTTTGGGGGGCCCTAGCAGGGCCCCCTAACCCCTTAGCCCTCTGCTTGTGGCCTTGGGGGCACCTATGGTGGTCCCTTGAAAATCCCTGCACCGTGTGAGCAACGTGAGGTGCCTGCCACACGGTGCAGGGATTTACACAAACTCCCATTTCACTATGGGAGCTTGTGCTGCAGGCCATTTCTGCCCGCCGCACAAGCTCGCATAGAGAAATGGGAGTGTGCAACCACACCTTGTGCAGTCGCATCCTAATTTAGTTTAAGGAACTGCCAGCCTATAGTCAGGTGGTTCATACATTGAGACAGTGTCGGTCACAGGCAACTCCGACCGACATTGTAATGAGGCCCTCAGTGTTATTCATTGTAAGAAAAGTGGTATTATAAGACAATGGCATAAACCATAAACAAGCATTTTCAGACCTCACAACTCTGCTTGTTTTTGTTTCAGGGCCAAGTAGCATGAAGGCATTTTATGATGTCTGCTTGATGTCTTTGGTTAAACCAGAGAGGCCATCAGACATTCTTGTTTCACATATCTGTTAATCAGGTCATTTTAAGAGATGGAGACCATGACGTTGTTTTTTGCAACTTTAAATGTAAAATCAACAGTGTGACATAATCTTCTCCTCCTTACCTATTCTTTATCATTTGAAAGAACCTTGACCAAAACTTAATTGTCACCCATTCAGATATATATATATTTTGTGTTGGCATTACATGAGATGTCCATGGCATTGTGAAGCTGTGCAGCCTTGTCTTACAGCAATTCTGGACAGTCCTGCTTGTTTTCCATCATTGAGCTTGAAAACTTAAACAATCCCATTGGAGGTTTTTCCTTGAATGTACGTTTTTGTGAGCATGAGAGCTGTGCTTTGATGCTAGAGAACACCCATAGTGTACCCATTTGTTTTAGAGTGGCTATTGCAGTCCTGTGGCAGGCTATGCTGTGCCTGGCAGTGGTGACAGGGTGTTTAAGTCAGAGGTACAGGCCATTTTACCTGTACCACTGAGAGCAGATTGCTACTGGTTGGTACATGTAATAGTCCGTTCAGTCCCCATAACTGGAGCACTTGGCCTTCATCAGGGTTAGGACATAAATGAAGGGATACATGGAAGGTGTGCAGTGTGTGAGGGTTTGTCTGTATGTTGCCATACTGATGGGTGCTAGGTTTCATTGGATCCCAAATGCATGTTTTTGCAAGATGGCAGTCTCCTTTGTAGTGGGCTGGCAAAGTCAGTATTGGCCATTGGAACCTGTAGAACAAACTCTGCCCCCATCTATGAAACTGGTATACCTTTTGATAGTGAAGGCAGGTAGCCCAGGGCGTCTCTTTATTTTAGTGCAAGTCTGCACTCCAAGATTGAAGTCCACTCCCATATTCACTGTGATGTGGTCATTTCCCATAACAACGGGTCTTCAGGCCTTTACAGACTGTTGAACAAACCTCTGATTTAAAATTTCAGTCAAGTCCGAAACAGTATTTTTTGCAAAAAGAATATGTGAATTACAGAATGTGAAAGGTATCCTTCTTACACCTGCGGTGGAGAAAAGCTCTCCAAGTAATACACACATACATGCGCTATTGCAGAAGTTTCTAATATGCCACATGACTGAGTTCTCACTAAGATACAGGCCATTGCACTAATTCAAATATTTAGCTGAGCAAACTTATTTCTAAAAAGCTTACCAAGGTGCATTATGTCTCACCTCGGAGACTGGTCCTCCAGTCAACAAAGCTAGCATGAGATGAAAATGTGGCAGCTATATGCTATTGTAATCAAGAATTTTACAAAGTAGTACATTTCCTTTCACAAAGTTATAACTGAGCACCTTCCCATTCGGTCTTCAATCCCCTATGTTGAGTCTGGTTCCTTTGGCTAGAGATGGCTACTCTGAATCTGTAACTATATGAACCGTAGTTCTTTCCTTAGTAGTTTCAGAGCTATCGCTGGCTAAAGGTGTAGTCGTCTGTCAGCCCTATCTAACCCATAGCCATTGAATATCTGACACACCTGGGACTGGCGTGGATGCTGTAGTTCCTGTGACTGCCTCTCCACTGGAAAATCTCTACCATGACTGGAAGACAAAAATTTAGAGGGACCTGAAGTTTTGGAGCACTATCTCATATTGGGAGCACCCAATATTTTGTTCTCTGTCCCTAACTTTGGCTTAAGGGGCCAGTTGGGCACTTCAATTGTTCCAGGTCTCCAGTCACTTGGGTTCTGACGTCCCAGTGGCCACTAATCACAACTCAAGCCATTTTCCCACCTGGAGAATAGAGGAAGTTACCAAGGATTCTTGAGGATAGAATTCTGGTGCTTGGGTCATGAGCTTTGGGATGGGCATTTCTTAAGGTTATTAGTTTGAACTATTTTTAGGGGATTCTCCTTTTATTTAGGATCGTTCTTGTGTACCAAATAAATGCTAGAATAAAGTAGAGCTTTAGCACCAGCTTCCTGTATTTCATCACTCAGACATAGGTTTATGGAAAGAGACCAGAGCTTTTCTGAATTTTACTGAGCTGACCAGCGGCGTCCCTCGTAGGTTAATACTGGCCCTGTAGCTCAGTGTAAAACAGTGTGATGGAGCTATAAGAATGTTTGGAGTTGGATCTGTGGCCCAGAATGTGCTAAGATCTTCTTGATTTCTTTTTGCATCCTATTGTTGAGGATGCTGTTATACGTACCTGTTAGTAAAGCCCTGGGCATTAATGTATTATCAGTTATGTACGGTGCTATACAGAATTCTGAGACTCTAAGTGCTTCAGCCTTCAGAGGTTAGCCCTGACTCCTTGTCCTTGCTACCCTGAGAGACTCAAGTGCTGGAGGGTAGTTCTTGGCTATCCAGTTTGGAGTACACCAGTTTCGCGGCCATGAAACACCGGTGGTTAACAACAACAAACCTAAATGATGATGCCAAGTAACCACCAACTGTCCCAGTGTGTATTCGGAACTTGCTTGTTAAGTAACGTTTTTATGAGTAGGTTGTCCTTTGGTTGTTTTAGGTGCAGCTCACTTTTTGATCAAAGAACTGTCTTATCACAACCTGGAATTAGAGCGAAACAGACAAGGAGAGCTTGGAGTGAAACCTCAAGACATCTGGCCCTTCATCGTCATCGCTGATGATTCGTGTGTGATGTGGAACACTGTAGACGTCACCCCTACAGAATACAGAAACAGGTAAGTTTTGAGTAGCGTTGGAACCCTCATTTGTTTTATTATCATTTGTAGTTCATAAAAAGATCTACTTGTAAGCAGAAAAGGGCATGTTCCACATTAGCACCATGGATGGAACGTTGATAACTGGCCAGCCAGTCAGAATGCTCCCTCTGAGGGCTGTTGCTATTGTTACAGGCCTGATAAGGGTGCTGTTAGCCCTGACAGTGCTGTAGGAGCCGGAACTGCCTCTTAAAGACAGGCAGAACAACGGTTTGCAAACTTTTCACTGCCGGGGCAAACACTGACACACTCTCAGCACCATTTTTTGCCCTTGCGCTGATTGATGTTTATTTTTACGTGCTCCAGCTCCACGCCCCATCCTTCACATGCATTTCACCACCACCAACTGTAGCACTCAGTAATTAGGCGAAGCGTGGCACATCTGGAAACCGAAAAACTAGCGCCATTTTCTTCTTTGGCGCTCCCTGAGTGAGCCGTTGCGGTCGCTGCTTCACAAACGGTTGGCTTTCCGGGGTCCTCTTCTTGCTTTAGAAGAATGGGACACCCAATCAGCCAGAAAGAATGGAAAAGCATCAACGGTTTTGTACTTTTTTGGGTGCTTTGGATTCCCTCTCTGTAAAATCAACCGGTGGGGGGGGGGAGATCCTGGACAGCTGTCTGTGAACCGGCAGCTGCATTAGAAGAGACAGGTGAATGGAGAAATCTTTTGCCAGCCTGTCTTTAAGGTAAAAAGCGGTTCCTTCCCTTTTAGGGGAGCAAGTGGTAATAAATGTATTGCCCTAACCTGCAGGGCAATATCGCATTTTAAGTAACCTCCCCCTCATTATGGCCCCTCGCCTGTACCTCACCTAATTATATTCAACGAAGTGGTATATTGTAGTGAATGTCGTAATATTTTTTTCTATGAGTACATTGACTTTGCTAGTAAAAAATCCCTTTATAACAATGTAAAAAAATGTAATTCTTAGCTGTTTGCAGCACCATCAAATCGGGGCCTTATTTTAGAGTAAGTTATTGCCCTACATGTTAAAAACGCGATTATCATCTAAAAAGCTCCAACCCCTTCAGGCTGCCTCACAACATCCCCAGGACATGAAGGTGTTATTCCTTTCTAATTTTGCAAGCAAGCACAGTTTCTTTGGACCTGATGGCTGGTCAGGAGATTCTCTTCCTTGCTCAGAAGGGTCAGCCTAGATAGAGGAAGCAGAGATGAATTCATGGCAGTATGTCTTGGGGGAGGTATTTGCTAGATTCTTTCATAGTAGTCACACAGCTGCTAAGAGTTGTGTGCGAGCCTTGCATTTCACAGGTTTGAATCGTGACAGGACTGAATCAGTCTTACATTCTACCAGGTTCAATAAATTGAGTACCAATAAATTGGATGATAGAAGTATTCTCACTTACAGTGCTCTGGGATGGCACAACTGTAAGATCATATATATTTTATTATTATAAAACAAAGCATTTATGAAGTAATGAAATATACTGCGTATAATAAATTATTCTTTAAATATTAAGTCCTTAAAAAACAGGATTCACCTCTTAAGGACTGAGCCTGTGCATCATTACACTTTGGTAGCTAGTTCTGGGATGCTCTGGAGACAAACAGTGGTTAAAGGTAGGGAGGGATCCCTTTCATTTGTTACAGGATGGTGTATTTCCTCCATTCTGTTTTCAGTCCTACTTTTTCTAAAACTTGATATTCAGGCCTTTTGTGCACACAGTGATGCTTCCACTGACATGCGTATCATGAAGATACCTCTCTGGGCATTTATTTTCACTATAGATTCGAATGAGGGAGGCTGGAAGACTTTGCCTTGTTATGTACCTCCTCCTCCTCTCTTTTAGGGGACATCCAGTATCAGAAAGGAATGTGTCTCTGAAGTATGTGCTGCAGCACATGGAGGCGGCCCCGAACATTACCCTTCATGCCTTGGTCGGGATGCGGAAATGGTCAAGTAAAGCGAAGAGCTGCGACATCAAGGAGCCCTTCTCCCGCTGCCACCTGCACGATTTCATCCTCCTGAACGTGGATCTAACGCAGAATGTACAATACAACCAGAACAGGTGGGTGCAGCAGGCCTTTTCATAGCCAGGCACATTATGTACTGAGCTCTTTGGATCTGTATGAGTCAGGCACGGTAAATATTTGAGCTGTGCAAATGTCCCAGTGTTGTCTCTTCCAGTAATTGTAGTCCAACTGACATCTGAGCACCCTAAAATAGAATTTACATCCTGTGGATGAAATAGTTCTGTAAGAGATAAGACAATGAAATTAGAGGGAGCAGTGCCTTTTCAGAGGTATTCATGTACAGTTCTGGTTCAGTACTCCACACCTGTTTCTTCAACACATTACCTCTCTTTACTCACCCTATCTCCTAGTATGTGTTCCTTGTTTATCTGGTTTATAATGTAGTTTGGATGTTATAAAGTATTGGTAGAGGATCTTGATTTAATATGTTTAATGCAAGACTTCAATAACAGTCGAAGAAACAAGTCTATTACTCTACCTTTTTCGGAGCATGTTATTTGTTAATAGACTATTAGCCCTTATTCCGAGGGACGCAGGATTTCAGGAGGCAAATTGCAAATTTGGTAAATAAGAACCTTGGGGATTATGGTATATCAGGTGCGATTTGGGCGCTATTCTGAGTTTCAGAAAGCGAAAGTGCGCTAATTATGCATGTTTTTTTCGCTTCTGAGATGAGTTTAGTTTTCTGTAGATTTTGCGTGATTTGGGGCAGCTTGCCTGTATAACTTGTAACAGGTATATTCTGGCAAAAACCTTACTGACAAAATCCCTATAGGTCTAAAGGGTACCTCGTTCAGAAAACCTTTTACTTTTTCTCAAACCTTTTCTGGTGCAGCAACTTCCTTCTGGAACTCACTGTCACCAGCCCTTCAAACCCTTCCAATCTATTTATATTGTTAAAAAAACCCGATAGTCTTTCTTGACACTTCATTTTTTAGCTGATCATTTGACTGCCACTATCATGGCTGTTTTATTGGTAAGTGTCAGTTTTAAAGTGTTGTATTATATATGATTAAATTGTATGTGCTGAAGTGCATCTGCTCTGTGCTCAAGCAATGTGCGTAATGAAAATAAATGATGAAACATAAAGACAGGCAGAAAATATATTCTAAATTTTCATCCAAAAGGCCAGGTGGAGTGGTGGTAACTAATTCCAAGGAATATATTTAGAACAATGTAGTAGGTAAGGCTAGCCCCTCATTCGACTATCTGGCTAGATGTTGCTCAATCAAATTCATGTCATTCTTGATCACAACCGTGGTGGATATTAATTGCATTTCTGTAGTGTGAACCTCAACACATGGGCAGTTGAGTTATTTACAATGAACAAGCAGCATTGGGTAAGCCAATAGCTCTGAGTTAATGTGCGAATGCTTGAGATATTAGCACATTAAAGCGAGGCACACATGAGGGAACAGACTTAGAAGAAAGTAAGGGCTATGGTTGTAAGTTAGTCCCTCATGCAGTTTAGTGCAAGCAGTCGGTGGTAGACTGAAGGATACACCCAGAGACGGCTCCTCCTTGAGCAGTACATAAGAAAGATAAAATGATAATAACAAGAAGTTATTATCATTTTATTTTTCTTTGCTCCAGCCAGGTCGGGCAGAGCAGGGCTGGCTCCCTGCAGAGGGAGCAGGAGTGGTTTGCACTCCCTCCCTACGTGTCCATGGCGGCTTGACCGGCCCCTAGGGCTTGCCAAATCGCCATGCGCACTTGGCATGTGCTCCATCGGGCTGTGTTGCGCAGTTAGGGAATACTGAATCACAGAGGTAGGGACCCTGCGTAGATAATTGTTAGGTATTCAAAAGGTGGGTTTCATTTTAGTGAGTCTGTATGGCTTTCAGAAGGAAAATATTTGCTTCCAGGAGACATGGCTGGCGGGTGAGGATTTTCATCAAAATGGTTTCATGAATTTTAGGAAAGATGGAACCAAATCGGGTACGCGGAGGGAGAATGGAGGCCTAATGACTCTGATATCTACTAAATCTAGTAAGGGGGCAAAGAAATTTGAAACAAGTATTGATTGGGTCTTGGCATGCCTACTGGATCTCTATTCGCGGGGCCTGCAACAAAATAAACTGATAGTCGTGAATGTCTACATAAATCAGAAAATCTCTAGGAAAGAGGAATGGGAAATGTTCAAGAGAGAGCTGGTAAATCTAATAGAGGTCCAGGGGGAATATACGATTTTGTTATTAGGAGATTTCAATCTGCATTTCGATCCAAGGTAGGCTGACTCTTCAATCCCCTGATATGCTAGAGTGTTATAGTATCCCGACCGCAAATTTTCCAAAATGTGAGGCTTGTTAGGAACATGGTGAACTTTTTGGCAGAACTAGATTTTGTATGCCTAAATGGCCGCTTCAAAGAGGACGACCCGGCAGTACAACCTTTTCTATATGGGAAACAACAGTGCCCCATTGACTACATATTCATACAGGCATGGTATTTTAATCTCTGTAGGGAATTTATGGTACTAAGACTAAAGGGAAGCGATCATTGGGGGCTAAAATTAGACATAGCGATAGCCCCACTAGTGAGAGATCAAGCTGTTCCAGTGGCTCTAGAGTTCCCCAGACGTTTAACTACAAGAATTGATGGGAGATATATTGAGCAGTTAATGCAGTATCAATTAATCAATGATATGATCCAGGATAGGGCCATGGGAGAGCCAAATGGTGCTTGATATGAAACTACCATTGCAGAGGTAATAAAGAGATTGATACCAGTAGTAAGGATATTTAATAAGAGGGGGAAAAGGGATCAGCTGTGCCAAACCTCAAATCAACAATGGTTTGACAAAAAGTGTGCTGTAGCCAGGAAGGAGATAAGGAAAATAGGAAGGTTAAGGCGATCAAATGATCAAGCAAACCTAGTTGAAATCTACAGTTGCAAGAAAAGGGAATATGAAGCTCTGGTGTGGAGGAAATAGTGGGCTTTATTTAATTTGAACTGGGATGTGATGATCAGGACGCTTCAGGAAAAGGATATGACAACATTCTTGAAATTGGTCCAGAAGGGTTGTGGTACGATTGCCCCTCCAGCTAGATGTATGGTGCAAGAAGCAGATTAGGTACCCTTCTTAACCAACATTTATAAGCCAAGTGGGACAGTGGTGAAGAAGGACTGGCCAACTGTGGGTATGGAGGCCTTGGAGTCATTCTCTATTCAATCAATAGATAGGTTGATAACTTCCTTAAAATTGACAAAGGCAGCACGGCGAGATAATCTGCCAGCTATTATAATTAAGGCAAATAATTTGTGGTAGGCTGGATTCTTTTCTAAAGTTTTTATCCACATAACAAAAACCCAGATATTTCCTCCAAGTTGGAAGGGTGCAATAATTAAACCTATACATAAAAAAGGTGCTAAGGAAGACCCAGGAAATTACAAGTTAATAAGTTTGTTGGATGTAGGTGCGAAGCTGTACTCCAAAGTAATATTAAGGGCTTTAAAGAACTGTATAGCCGGAAATAGTATTATCCTAATGGAGCAGGGAGGCTTTGAAGCCGGACACTGCACAATAGATCACTGCTTCAGTTTATGGGGTTTGGGGAAGAAGGGAAAAGAAACAACAGGGAATCTATTCTGTTGATTTTAGTTCAGTGTTCAATTTGGTCGATCGTAGAATACTTTGGGCAAAATTAATACGGTTGGGCATTCCTTGTCCATTAATTTAAATTCTGCAGGAATTGCATACTGGGAACTGGGCCCAAGTAGAACTTGACTTAGCTGGAGCCCTCTCTGAGAAAATTCCATTGGGTAATGGATTAAGACAGGGCTGTGTCCTGGCTCCCACATTGTTCTCCCTACTTTTTGCTGTTCTACCGGGAGAGTTGGCAGCGACACATTTGTTCTCCCCGAAAATGGGAGGAAGCCCATAATATACTGGTCGAGTGCGCAGGAATCCAAGGTTAAGCTCTTGAATGGATTCGTTCTTTTCTGGGAAATCGATCTCAAGCAGTCCGTTTAGGTCAGTTCACAATCCCCAAGATGAACACTACTTGCGGTGTGCCACAGGGCTCCTCACTTCCCCTCATCTATTCAACTTATACCTGTTTCCTCTGATCGATGCTCTTAAAGAAAAGAAAGTCCGCACCTTTAATTATGCGGATGATTTCCAACTTGTGTTTTCTATCAGTAACTTCCCACAATCCATCAACGAATTTCAGACTACGATGCTGTTCATCCGTGATTGGATGAACAGCAATCACCCGAAGCTAAATCCAGATAAGACAGAGGTGATTTTAATAGAGGGCTCCCTGGATCCCGGTAGTCCCCTCTTTTGGCCTAAGGAGCTGGGACAGCCCCCCTCCCCCTCGGTCTCTGCCAAAACATTGGGGGTCATTATTAACAGCGACCTCACAATGAAGACTCAAATTGGCTCTGTGATCTCAACGTGTTTTTTCCAGATGAGAAAAATAAGGAAAATCAGCAGGTCCCTTACACAGGAAGCTAAATTACAGGTGGTTCTAGCTATGGTGATATCGCATATAGATTATGCCAACTCTCTATACTTCAAGTAACCATGAACCGGAGCATTTTAATTATGCTCCAAACTGTCGCACTGCTACATGTGGGAAAAGCCCCATCAGTATATCAGTTGATCCAGGTAATCCATACTTGACACACTATTCCGAATATTTTACACTTATTTCTCCAAAACTTATGAGCTTTTCTTTAAATCACTGCGGAGACAGGATGATTTCGTTCAAACAGTTTATTCAAAATCTTCTCATGCGCTGTGTGCCCATCCAGGCTTCATACAACAACACGTTCCGCTTGAAGTCAATCATTTCATGGAAAAGACGTGTATATTAATATCCAATGCATTTCGAGCCTGTGTGGCTCTTCGTCAGGGATCTATACAATAAAGTAAAAGAGACCACTAAACCAACAGATCATAAGACAACCATTGAAAAATAAACAATACTACAAAACATCTCACTTATCCACCCTTGTCCCAGAATCAATGAAATAATGAAAAAATGAATGAATGAAAAAAAACCTCTACAAATACGCACTTATTCACCCCCTCAGTCATGAGAACATGCTCTTGTACCAAAAATATAAAATGTACCCGTCTAACAAAAATTCGTTTTCACTTTCCAACCCCTTCTTTCCTCCCAACAATGTTTTAAATATTCCCCTCAACCCGTATCTGTAAACTGCAATACTCCATAGATGTTACCTTAACAAACCGTCAAACTGCAACAAAATCTCCTCATACTGTTTGTTGTGTTCATGATAATCCTTCACTAACGTGCGATATGCTAATTAAATACCCCCTCATGAACTAAATGATTAACGGCACCTGTAGAAGCAATTTGTTTACGTGACCTCTTTTTCAATGAATACGCTCAGTTCTACTAAAAACTTTATATGAAAAAACTCAAACTCCCACAATGCCTTGCCCAATGAAACCTATGAACGTGAAAACCCTTGTATTCTACCCCAGCACTAAAACAAGAATAACACATAATCACTGAAAACTGGAGTCAACAGATCGACTCTCCGCTGTAAAAAATATACATCAATTTAACTGAAACTTAAAATAATAAACAGTTAAGTAGTGATGAATCAAAATCGAAAACATAGTTGTCACTTGATTGCATTGTTGTAGTTTCTTTAAGATGTTGAAACATGACTTCATGTGTCTCTATTCCATTTAGTCACTGTCTCCGAAGTGACAATTTTAACGTATTCTCTGTGCTTCATAATCAAACGATTTCATAAACGCTGGGGTGCATACCTCGTGGAGGCGAAAATAATTTCTAAGCAGTAAACATCAATGAGGATGCACTCCTTCCCTTTTATTTGTAAATATTTAGTTAATTCATTCGAATCGGGAGTGCGTGCGATCAGCGACTGTGAAACACCTCCAATCACAGTGAATACTGAAGTAAACATGAACCAGAGCATTTTAATTATGCTCCAAACTGTCGCACTGCTACATGTGGGAAAAGCCCCACCAGTATATCAGTTAATCCAGGTAATCCATACTTGACACACTATTCCGAATATTTTACACTTATTTTTCCAAAACTTATGAGCTTTTCTTTAAATCACTGCGGAGACAGGATGATTTCGTTCAAACAGTTTATTCAAAATCTTCTCATGCGCTGTGTGCCCATCCAGGCTTCATACAACAACACGTTCCGCTTGAAGTCAATCATTTCATGGAAAAGACGTGTATATTAATATCCAATGTATTTCGAGCCTGTGTGGCTCTTCGTCAGGGATCTATACAATAAAGTAAAAGAGACCACTAAACCAACATATCATAAGACAACCATTGAAAAATAAACAATACTACAAAACATCTCACTTATCCACCCTTGTTTCAGAATCAATGAAATAATGAAAAAACGAATGAATGAAAAAAACCCTCTACAAATACGCACTTATTCACCCCCTCAGTCATGAGAACATGCTCTTGTGCCAAAAATATAAAATGTACCCGTCTAACAAAAATTTGTTTTCACTTTCCAACCCCTTCTTTCCTCCCAACAATGTTTTAAATATTCCCCTCAACCCGTATCTGTAAACTGCAATACTCCATAGATGTTACCTTAACAAACCGTCAAACTGCAACAAAATCTCCTCATACTGTTTGTTGTGTTCATGATAATCCTCCACTAACGTGCGATATGCTAATTAAATACCCCCTCGTGAACTAAATGATTAACGGCACCTATAGAAGCAATTTGTTCACGTGACCTCTTTTTCAATGAATACGCTCAGTTCTACCAAAAACTTTATATGAAAAACTCTCTATACTTCGGCATTCCAGCTAATCTTGTCCACCGACTCCAATTGGTACAGAATCAGGCAGCAAGACTAATCCTGCGGGAAAATAGGTGTCAACATGTCACACCTCTTATGAGGAAGTTGCACTGGCTCCCTATAATTCAGAGATGCGCCTTCAAGGTGGGATGTATCATCTTTAAATCCCTGAACGGCAAGTGCCCCAAATTTGTTGACAGTATGATTGAAAGATACACCCCGAGCCGCAATCTGCGATCTGCCCACTTGTATCTTCTGCCCTCTCCGTCATTCAAGTTGAAGCGTCTCGGTGGAACAAGGTTCGCCGTATTAGGCCCGAGATACTGGAATTCCTTGCCCTCAGAAATTAGATCCTGCACGGATCTCACGGAAACATGGCTATTTAGACAGGCATACGAGTAAAGTCCAGGACTATGGCATCCCTTAGAGTAGCGCCATGAAACCAATCTGGTGTACGTGCGCTTTATAAGTAATATATAACATAATATAACATGTGTCATGCCTACTCTATGCAGATGATGTGGCAATTCTGGATGTGACGCAAATAGGCCTTCAGAGGAAGTTAAAAAAGTATAATCATTATTACGAGGCTAACAAATTGAAGATAAACATGGGATAAACAAAGATAATTATGTTTGGGGGAAAAAGGAAATCATATTATTGGCAGCTAGGCAACAGTAGAGTTGAGGTTGTGTCCTCCTATAAGTATCTGGGCATGTCATTTACCAGCCAGTTCAGTTAGACCTTACATAAAGAATCAGTGGAATCGAGGTCATTAGCTACGATTTAAAAAGATTTATGGCGGCCCCTCCTGGTCCCCCCACTTAACCGCTTATAACGCAATGGTCCCTACGCAAAGTCTCTATGGGGCCGAGCTGTTAGCCATTAGTATGGAGGGAAGCTGGGACAGGTGTGAAAATAAATGTCTGAAAAAATGGTTGGCCCTCCCTAAAGGTGCAATGTCCCAGGTAATAAGATTATGAGCAAAATTGCAAGCCTGGAACTTCCTAGCCTATAAAACAACTCTGCGTTTTTGGGATAAGTTATTGGTCCCAAATACCCAGAAGATATCAGCCTGCTGTGCCACTGAAATAGAAAGAAGTGGACTACAGTGGGCAAGGAAGGTTAAGAAAAGATTGGAAGACATTGCAGGCACCTTAAATCTAGACTTAAAAAGAGCTGAAGCCCCAATCCCTAAAGCAGGATAAAAATTAGCCTTTAAAAAGAATCTAGATTGGCTGACCTGAAATATTTAAGGAGCAAACCCTCTGCACAATACATGTTAGATTCATAGGAAAATATTAATGTATTCCCGTATTTATCAGCATTACCGGATGGCTGGTTACGACTATTACTATTAAAGTTCTGTGCAGGTTTAAATATGCGGTATGTAAGAGCTGAAAAATGTGAAGCAATTTTAGATCAAGAGAATAACTGCACATGTGGGTTGCCATAGCATAACCTTAACGTTCCTTCTTTAATTGATTGCCGTCATTTTTATAGGCCACGCTGCTTGATTTTAAAACCTCTTTTTAAAAAGTATAACTTTAAATGTCGGAATGATGCACTGGAACTTCTCCTAAGGATGGATTTTTTTGATGTGACTTGTGCACTGGCTAAGTTTCTTAAAATTGTTTGGATTAGTGTCTTATAGTTTAAATAGTAGAGGTGCAGAGCTTTTAGTGTACTATGATGAATTGGTATTTATATGGCGTAATTATATAAAAAGTGTTTTTAAGGACTATGGGGCAGATTTATGTTTCCTGGCGCATCCCTGCAAATCAGCAGGGATGTGCCAGGAAAGATGTGTCACGCAAGTTTACCCTTGCGCCACCACAGATGCGCCGCATTTACAATGCAGCGCATCGTGGTGCAAGGATAAACAGATGCGTGACGCATCTGATGGCGGAAGGGCGGCGCATTGCTGGAGTCGTGTCGCAAGCACGACGCAACTCCAGCCATGTTTAGGGGCTGCCCATACCTAACATGCTGCGTCATGCCTTACGCCTGCTTCGAGCAGGCGCAAGGTTTTGACGCAGCAGCGTCGAAAAAGTGACTGAGTGAAATCTTGTAGATTTCACTGCGTCACTTTTCCGAGGCTTTTTCCGATGGAACGCCCACTCGGCATACATTAAACCTGACGCAGGTTCAATGTGGCGCAGGGCTTTACACCGTGACGCATCTCCATAGATGCGTCACGATGTAAATGGGGCGCAACGTGGCGCAGGGTTTACGCCGCCGCTGCGTCACAAAAGTGACGCAATGGCGGCGTAAAAGTGGCGCAAGTCTAACATGAATCTGCCCCTATATGTTTTAAAGACGGTGACTAAACATTAATAAAAAATAAATTCATCATTCAGAAGAAAACAGATTATGACCTAACTGAATCTCTTCTGGAAGTATGTTCCTTATTCTTTGGGTGTTGAATGATAATGCTTGTTTTACTGTTTTTTTTATTTTGCTCCTTTGGAATTTATTGGAAAGCTAAGGTTTTCTCCTAATGGTCTGGCAGTCTCCAAAGGTGAGCTGTCACAACTGACTTACTGAGTCTGCAAGAGCATTGCAAAAACTCCATGCCCCAGTTTACCTTCTGATATCTGATACTGTGATGATTTAATCAGAATAGATTTAGGAAGACAGAGGAAAGGGTACTTGATAAGAAAAAGAAAAATCTCTCTGGACTCGTCTTGCCTTCTGGTCAACAAAGTCTCCGGTGCATAACACGGTCTTCATAATGAACATAACTCTTCAGATCCAGTGAGATACGAGACCTCAATTATAAGTAAACAATGCGAGGGCTTTACTGTGTAAAATATTAACACTTGCATACCTTACTGCACTTGCTGACGTTTGGTGTCTTCAGTTACCAAACGAACACGGGAATCATTAGGGCGATAAGAACAGCCCAAGCTTTGCACAAGCAAGCTAATGTTTACTAATATGCTAAACTTTGATTCTAACTAACATTTTTAAACCTTTTATATTAATACCTTCATATTTTTAAATAACAACATACCAGGAGCCATGCATCCTGCATCTAATTCTGTTACATCACAGAATAATTACATTTGAGACTTGACAAAACATGTGTAGTTACTGTATAAGGTCAATTAAAACACTTCTTTGTTTTTAAAAGATGCTAGCTGAAGTTCTTCGCAGAAGAAGGATATCCCAGGCAGAGATGGGTTGCGCTGATAAAAGCCATCTAGCGACAAATGACTTGAAAGTGAGGCTGGCGGCTTAGAACGCTGTCAAGAGACACAATGAGCTTTTTAAAGCCATGTAGCGAGAATTGACTTGAAAGGGAGGATAGAGGTTTTTTGGGGGGAGAGTTTTATGTAGAGCGAACTCAACCTGAAGGTATCAGATTGCTTTACATGAGCACCAGTTGCATTACAGACGGACAAATTAATTTTGGTAGGGACAGGGATGTGGAACTCCTATAGCCGGGACCTATTGTTTGGGGTCAAGAGCAACAAGTTTTAATGTCTATTTTGTCCTTGGAACAAGTAGGCCCAACCCCCTACAGCACAAACCCTTTAGCTGCCAGTTTACAATACCACATTATGGATCAAGGAAGGGCATTGTCTACAGTTAAGGTAACAGGTGTGTTCATGTGTTAACACTGTTCAAACTTGTATTTATGGTTCATTAATGCAAAGCCTTTATTATTAGGGTGAGCACAAAAAGTAAATGTTATCAGCTCAGCCTGCACTACTGACGGTGGTTCCAGTATAAACATGTACACACGTTTTCAAAGTTTAGTAATATAAGGCTTTGTATAATGCTCCCAGAATGCTGTCTGATTATATGCAAATATTTGCAGAAGCTTGAAAGCAATAGTGATGATTCTTTGCTTTCAAAATAAAAAGTTCACAAAAAAAAGTAGGAAAAAAATATTTTTCTAAATTACTGGAAGATTTTAGCAGCAGCATTTAGTAACATGTTGATGTATGCTTGTATTTCCCAAAAATATTCATAATGGAAAATCAGTGTAACCAGTTAAAATACGATTGTGGGAAACAAAAATGAACAAGCATTGGCAAAGCCAGTAGGTCTGAAATTGGTGGTCAGGCTTTTGGTTTTGTCAATGCGTGACTTGTTTAGGCATGGTTTTTGTAAAACCTTATCTGTGTGGGAGCTGTAGGGCCCTCGCCATTCTAAAAAGCATTGGAAAAAGCAAAAAAACTGTTTGTGGTCTCAAAAAGCACACATTGCCACAGCAGTTCAGGTGCTGAACAAAACTACTTTGTGTGCCAATATGCTCCTTGTAATAGAGCAGAATACTGTCACTCACAGTGAAGCCAGCTGATAGATGGAGAGAGAGACAGAGAGAGACACATAATGTTACTAAAAACAAAAGGTCATGGTTAACCCCAGGCCTAATTAGAGGCCCAATTATTAAAGAAAGTCTCAAAAGTGCATCCATGGTATATATCCATGCTTTACGTGCATATATACAGTCTCCGTGAATTCACAAGAATTTACAGAAGTAGGCCAAGAAATGGTACTCCTAGAAAATATATGTGAACTGCATTTTAGCATGAGCAAATGTGCTTGTGTAGATTTGCTCATGTGAAAATCTGAATGTTTCAAGTTCACTTTTCCTCCAACCACTTTTTTCCCAACCCGGAAGAAGTTTTACGTCTGCCACTGCCAGGAGTAAATTTCCAACCTTTTTCAGTATGGGAAAAGATTAGAAAAGAGTTGGTGAAAACCCTTAAAACATGCAAGTTAGTAGGTTTGCACAGACTCAAAAGGGCATTCCAACCCTTGAACTATTGCTTACCACCACCTTCAGCCCCAGTATGTAGACCTGCAGAAACGTAGTAACATAAGGGAATTGCTAGTATTCAAACCCTACTATGGTACAAGCCCTGGCATAATTAGAGAGGCTTTATCAGAACTCTTGCTTAATGAGATTGCTGCTGTAATTTGTCGCCATATTACATGGCACAAAAGGGACAAGTGGATTTTGTTACAGGACAAGTAGATTTATGAAGCAACTTGCCCCATGGACAAGTAGAAATTTTATTAAATTCCACACCCCTGCGGGAAGATTGAGCGATTTGCCCAGAAACACAGGTGGCTGAGTGTCCATACTGAGAATAGAACCAGGTTTCCCATCTTCGAGGCTGACCGTTCTAGTCGTTAGGCCACATGCCAAGAAGAGTCCCATTGAGCATTTGGAAGCCATGAAGTGAGCAATGGCATTACAATGTAAAGTAGCAGGAAACATGTAATAAGCAAGCACAACAAACAGAGAACACTTGAGTATGCCAGTAATATGTAACTCCACAATCGGAATCTCAAAGTCAAGCAAAGCTCACAATTCCATGCAGTGTATTTGATGAATGTTTGTTAACTATGCTGCGTCCTTCTTCATTATTGTGTGGTAAAACAATACTGTAAGATGCAGCTTGATACCAGTCTCACTGTAGCAGCAGCCACAAAGAAGAAACCAGAGTGCAACCATTGAGTTCTGTAAGGAACCCTGTTTTGTCCCAGAAGTTTTTTTCTGGGTTAGGCCAAGCAGTAACTCCTCAGCTAAGATTCCTAAAATTTCCTTTGGCTGCCCTACATTGAAACATCGTTTGCACATTGGTATTAGTTTTCCGGAAAAGACAAAAATGAGAACTGGAGTATCCAACAAATGGTATAGGCTACAGTTAGTTAACCACAAATTTATGGTTCTATGTCCCTATATTAGCCGTTGACTACCACTATATTGTTAAAGTAAGTAAATATTTAATCCGCTGCCTTGATTATATGGTGATGGTTCAGACAGTGGATGCAGTATTTATGTAGGTAGATGTTTTGGCAGTGGCACCAAAAGTAACATATTGGAGGATTGAAAATAAAAAGCATATATCTTAACTTTGACATGACTTGGGGAAAATGAGTAGGGCATGTTGCTGCAATACTATCAGAAGTGCCAAAAGGGACAGAGCACTGTGCTTATCAGTTAGCAGCCAGCTGAAATTGCCAAAGAATCACTACGAATAGAAACTTCCATGGATATTTTTTGTGAATTTCACTGGCAAACTCTATGAAATCATTCACTGAAAAACTTCAGCAGCGCTCTTGTAAACAGGGAAGAATTCTGCACACATTTGGAAGGGTCCAAAGAAAGAGGTTTTTAGTTTGAGAGCATTTGATTGGAACTTTATTGAAAAGGTTTTCCATTCTGAGATGTGTTGTTAAGATTTTACAGGAGTTGTGTCTAAATTCATTATATAGTTCAGAGGTGCTTTATTTCATGAAAAGTATTATCCAAGCGAGATGGAGAGTTTTCAGGAATTCTGCAATTTTTTTCTCAGCAATTACCTTATATTTTATCTATAGCCCCTATTACTTTAAACTTCATGAAAATATATACAGAATTTGCACAGACTGTGTGGCGGATTCACAGTGTGCTTACTGCAGAAATATGTGTAGAATGATAAGAGTGAAGTGAACAAAATAGGTATTAATTTCCTTCCTAACCACATAATGCAGTCTTTTATCGAAATATTCAGCATGTTAAAACATTATCTGCATTTATCCAGAATTTCAGCAGA
Source organism: Triturus cristatus (assembly GCF_964204655.1). Taxonomy (NCBI): domain Eukaryota; kingdom Metazoa; phylum Chordata; class Amphibia; order Caudata; family Salamandridae; genus Triturus; species Triturus cristatus. Next base: position 320,893,231 of record NC_140589.1, on the reverse strand, counting down.
ATGGAACACCCCATATAGCAGGAAGGTTCAACCGTGCAAATGTCGCGATAACTTATTGGTGATCTTGATTACTCACAGTTGAGGTGTGCTAGTCACAGTACTTCCAAAACTCCTTTTGGCATTTGTATTCCAGCGTCTCTTGCTTGGTTACCCACAGGAGGCTTTTTGGAACCATGCAGAAAGGTCTAGCAAGAGAAAAGGTGGGCAACAAAAAAGTAGAACTGGCAAGTGAATTGTATGTCTTCTGGAGAGGACTCACATTACACATCAGGACTGTGATGAGAAAGAGAGACTGGAGGTCTCATGCGTATTCTTAAACACCAAAAGTATCACTCATCTTTATAACAGACATTTCGATTATTGATTGGGAGTGTTATGCCATGAATTATTATATAAACAAGTTCCATCAACTATATTCATAATTTGGATATTGAATAACTAGAAATATACTGAACACTGATGGCTCGATTAGATTTTTTTAAAAGAATTTTACTATAATATCAAATTGCTACAAAATGCCAATCATTGAAAACACTGTTTCTCCCCACAGCCAATTTGCATCTTATTGTACATGAAGTCACTTACTTGTGGTATTCTGTCATCCTTTGTGTGCAAATGTATGCGACAGTAAAGCGGTAAATTCAAGTAGTGCCATGAAGTGGCCATGTTCCTTTTAATTACAGATTTCTCAGTTAATTATTTCCTCTGTGTAACCTAAATATATGTAAAGAAATGCCAAGATTAAGATGGATGAGGTAGACTAATTGGTATAAATGAGGGAGAAGGTGGGTCTTTCCATTAATGTACTCACACTTTTTTGTTTTTCTGTCTTATTTAGGTTTACCTGCAATGATGTTGACTTCAATTTGCGAGCACACAGTTCAGGGCTTTTGATCTGTAGATTCAATCACTTCAGTGTAATGAAAAAGCAAATTGCAGTCGGAGGGCACAGGTCCTTCCATATCAAACCTAAGGTAGGTGAAGATAAGGGTTGTTGCTTTGTCAATATGATATTGAGTGTATTTTGTACTTTTGTTTTGCATTTTTCCATGAAATCCTGATTATTTTCCCATTTTTGTGCTCATGTACCCATATTAATTTGAAGGAATACTGAAAATGTATTTACATAGGCAGCATTCAATATTTTAATAAGTACTGTATTGAACAGGTAATAATAAACCAATTACAATATTACAAACATGGTAAAATGGCAAATTAGTCAAATTGAATAGCCGACCATGAATATACAGAACTATGAACACACAAAAGGTGATCACAGTAATACATGCAAATAACCTAGCCACTAATAAACACAAAAGACTCTGCTGTACCTATATGTCTCAAATTAACATGTTTATTTAACATTTCAATATATTGATGTCAGTTCTATAGACTTTTACTATAAATCATTATCAACAGCATATTATTATTCTTCGTTTTTTTAGGGATTTAAATGAGATATGCCAGTTACTTTTGGGCATCTGAATTATGACTTTCCAGATTTTAGGATGTATGTTCGTTTAATGTGTGTTCTTGGTTTGAATGGTTTTGAATGAAAGAGAAAGTGTTTGAATGTTTTGTGTCCTAGATTGTCCATGGGAATTATGCTTTAGCAGGTTTCCGATGTTTTCTTGCTATTTGAACCTCTTTTCTCAACACATGATGGATACATTTCTGATTTGTTTCAATTAATTTGTAAATAAAGAAAAGACAAAATATCAATGTGATTATCAGATTCGCGTTATAATTTGACGGCATGGTCTAGCAAGCGTGGTCTTTTTCAATAATCGACTTTATTGCGAGGTATCAAAACATATAGGTACAGCAGAGTCTTTTGTGTTTATTTGTGATTTATCCCCTGCTGCTCTACCTTTATTCATACAGGGGTTCCCCTTTTCGTAGTGGTAATAACCTAGCCACTGGCAGTCGCTCAGGGTAGCATTCCAACCCATCATTTTGTTGCTCACCATGCCTCCTCAGATTACACACAGCTATATGCAAATCAGCCTTGGCCCACTCAAATAGTAACAGTCCAGCCTGAACTGCCAAGCCAGGTCCTCTCTGGAACGGAACACAAACAACCCAAGACCAGTTTCAACCTATTTGGTCCTCTGCAGTGGACTGCAACTTGGTTCCAGTTACACAGTGAGCATTAGACCCACATCTCAACATACCCTGGGCCCTTAGAGCGTTACATCAAACACACAAAAGGTGTTGGGAGAAATCGTTGCAAAACTCTAACCACTGGCAATCATTCTGGTTAGCATTCCAACCCATCATATGTTTTTGTGAGGTGGCGTAATAGGTAAAATAACTGTTCTTATTGGAGCAGGACCAAGGCTGATTTGCATACAGATGGATCAAATCTGAAGTGGCATAGTGGGCAAAAAATGAGGTGTTGGAATGCTGCCCTGAGTGATTGCCTGTGGTTATACTATTTGCAAGCATTCCTCACATCACCTTTTGTGTGTTTGATATACGGAACTGTAAATGGAAATATAGGAGACAAAAAACTAACTTTAGGAAGCTGGCTCTTTATATAAGATATCAAAAGAGATATATTGTGTGAGGAGTCCAGGGATTCCCCTCGTAAGTGGACAGCGGCTTGCTATGGCAATCCCAAGGTGCCCTGCTAGGGGGGGTAGTGTGGCGGGGCAGCCGTAGGCTTATCACAGAGGAGTGCAAGACATCTGAAAATCCACACAATGGTCAATAAATGAGACACACGACTCAAGATGAAGATCCACGCCAATTTATAAAAATAGCACGCATCTTTATAGATGTTTAGGCCTCAGAAGAAAATTGTTAATGTAAGCATTTTTTTAAATAGGAACTCTTTTTAGTTCAAAAAGTCGACACAATGCAATTTCTGGAAGCTGCAATGTTATTCTATGGGATGAAAAGTCAATGCAGCATTCAGGTATAGTACATTGACGTACAGGACCAATCTCCATGAGTTAAGGTGTGCGGTGGGCAAGGTCCAAGGCAGCAACTGCAGAACACCTCCAGCGGGGGCACGTCGGGTACAGAGGTGTAAAACATCATTGGGAGCCCAATGTTACTCTATGGGGATCAGTCTTTGCGTAAAAAGGATGCAGGCTCGGACTGGGAGTCCAGTCTGGCTGAACCAACAGAGGGGCTCAGGCTTCATGATGCTCTGGATGTAGGAACACATATGGTCCTCTACTCCACAGCCCAGGGGTGACGGGTCCAGGAGTGTCTTTAGGCGTCGTATTTTCCTTCACTGGAGCAGTCACGGTAGAAGGGGTCTGCGTACAGAGGCTGCAGGCGACGTCAGGGAGTTAATTGGGTTGGAAACCATGGTGGACTCGGTCCCTGGAGGGCTGGTGAACCACAATGACACACTTGGCCCACTTCAACATGGGCTTGGGGTGACGGGTGTAGTAGAGTCTTCAGGCGTCGGTTTTCTGCGGTCACAGAGTCCTCGCAGAAGTCTTAGGTTGACTGCAGGATGCAGGGAAGCAGGTCCGCTATTACTCTGGAGATCTTGGTTCCTGGGTGAAGTGTTGGCAGGTCACCTAGGCTTTGGGGGCTCCGCAGCTGCAGGACAAGTTGACTTTTGGCACACTTGGCAAAGTTAGCAGGCAGGCCGGCAGGGTTGGCACCAGGTCATTTGCTGAATCTTCAGTTCGTGCAGGATCAGACTCACGTCCTTTGTTTTTCAGGTCAATACGATCTGATTGCCTGGTTCCACGGGCGCCCCTAAATACTGAATTTAGGGGTGTTACTGGAGTTTCGGGTAGTAGCCAATGGGCTACCGACCCTTCGGGTCACTACTCCCCCTCAAGTACCACTTCCTGTGGGAAGTGGGCTTAACCCTGCTCCAGAATTCTTACGTATGCCATCACAAAGATGGCTAATTTTGAAAAGTCACGTTCACCTCAGTTTAGCCCAGCCTAGGGTTGCTACTAGCCTGGTGGTGGCACGCCTACCTGACTAGCTAATTTTGCCACCTGTCTCAGTGCCAAAGGGGCTCTTGAATCTCTTCTATGAGGGGTGCCAGATTTGCATTTCAAAAGCGGCAGCTCTTTGAAGCTTGCCGGCCTAGGAAGGCTAATCAGCAGGTCATTCTGTGGAAAGGGGTGTGGCACCCTCTTCCCAGATAGGCTTTTGTTCTGTGTCTCTTGCAAGCAGAAGGCTCTCACCCTAGGAGGTCAGAACAGTGTCTCGGGTGGCAAGCTGGCAGAAACCAGTCAGCGAGCACACCAGTGGCTGTTAGGTTTTTAGGGGGCACCTCTAAGTTGCCCTCTATGTGCATGTATTGGTAAATCCAGCACTGGAATCAGTGTGGGTTCGATAATACAAAATGTTTCATACCAAACATATTTGGTTTCAATGAAGCCATCATGTAGCTGGGGAGCTTGTTTTCAGCACATTTACTTAAAATAGCTTCCCTTGTCACTTGTACTGGCAGTTATTGAACTGGACAGAACAGGGGCATATCTGCTCATGCACATATGTCCACAAATGCAGTATAGGGCACCCTGCCTTAGGGCTGTAAGGCCTGCTGTAGGGGTGACTTACTTGTCCGTAGGCAGGTAACTCCGGGCTATGTGCCATGTCATGTTTTCACTTTTGCCTGCACCAAGATGCACAGCATGCAATGGCAGTCTGCATGAGTTAGGAGAGGGGTCCCTTTGGGTGGCAGAATACATGCTGCAGCCCCTAAGGACCCTCTTTGGTACCCAAACCCTAGGTAACTGGGGTACCATTTACTAGGGACTTACAGGGGTGCCAAATGTATTGCCAATTTGGGGAAGAATTGCACCTTTTTGGGAACGAGATCCGGCACTGGGGACCTGGATAGCAGGATTCCAGTGCACTTCAGGTCAAAATTGCATTAAATACTAGGCAAAAAGTGGGGGTGACCATGTCAAAAAGGGGCACTTTCCTACAGCGTGCTTTATGTCTACCTGTCATTCATCTTATAACAATAGCCTAATGCATGGTACTCCTTCATTTTAGCTTACTTGCACAGTAAATATACCAAGACAAAACAGGCATGCTTTACATTGCTAGTTTTCAATGTACATCATTTCTATATTATATTTTCAAAAATAGGGTTTAGCAAAAAGATTTTAGATCCCAGCCTTAATACAGTGCACATAAAACATTTTCCCTTCCTTAAAATCCACCATTAAACAAAGACTAAATATTGATACAGACCATTAAAAAATAGGAGATAAAAACTCAAGCTTGTATTATACTCTTTATTCTTTCCTCTCAGAGTTGCCCACTTCTTTTATCGTAATGCTGTATGCTCTCCATACGTATTGTGTTGTACAGAAATGGGCGAAATTCCTTTGCATGAATGAAGAGCATTCTAGCATTACATTGTTTGAACAGGATTATAACCATTTTTGTCTGGGCCCTCTATAAGCAGGAATTAAGAAAAGTAAATGTGCGATTTCCTCTAGAACATTGATATTACATTGGCTTTTTTGCTCTTATCATCCAGACTACTTTCCACGCAAGGTCATAATGCTAGAGTTCCCAGTTGAATTTGCAGATACAATAAACTTTTCCCCCTAAGAGATAGGTATTTATTTCAGACACCGAGCGAGGTTCACCTCAAAATATCTAACAACCATGCTGCTACTAGCAACTGTTCCAGTGATAGCTTCTTTGACATGTACCCAATATGATGTTGAGAGTCCTCATGTTATTCTTTGTAATCATATCACTCCCACAGTGTTACCATATTAACCAAATCCTTAGTGTTCTATTGTGATTCAAGCATGATGTTGATGAAAATGAAGGGGTAACTTATGGTTGTGAGAAAGTGCCATCTTTCTTGCATGGTATGCCCCCACTTTTTGCTGAATTGCTGAATGTACTTTGACTGAGTGTGCCCTGGACTCCTCCCAATCAGATGTCCAGGGCCTATGTTCCTTTCCTAAAACACAAAACCCAAATTGGCAAACCCTGGCCACATGTCAGCCCCTGTTAAATGGTACCCTAGTTACCCAGGGCCTTGTAACCAGGGAAGGCCTCTAAGGGCTGCAGCACTCATTCTGCCACCCTTAGAGGCCCTGTACCCTTACACACACACACTAACCTTTGCAGGCTGGGTGTCTGGGTACAAGATAAAATAAAGAGTCGACATGGCACACATCCCTGTGTGCCATGCCCACCACCTACACTGTCCTGGCATACATCAGCCACCCCTCTAGCTGGGTGCCCTATGCCAGTGGTGTGGGCACAGGAGCAGGAGCCCTGTGCCCCTACAGTACCCTGGTCCATTCCTGGGCACTGTAAGTGGAGTGCTGCCATTTAAGAGTACATGGTGCTGGGAGCTCGTCAAACATGAACTCCACAGCACCATAATGGCAACACTGAAGACTGAGAAGTTTGGTATCAAACGTCTCAGCACATTAAACCCACACTGATGCCAGTGTGGGATTTAATGTACAAAGCACCCCAGAGGGCATCTTAGAGATGCCCCCTAAAACCTAATCTACAATCCACGTCTGTTGTGAGGCTGCCTAGGCTGCCACACAGCAGACATGTTGCTGGACCCCTGGGTAGGAGAGCCCCTGCTCTCCTGAGTCTGCAACAATGCACATCATGAGCGAGGTGCTAAATCTCCTCCCCCAGGATGGGCAGGGGGAAGTTTCAAAGGCATGCTACCTCTGTGAGCTTCCCCAGGCCCCTGCAACCCCCCACTCTGGCGGGAAGCTTGGCCGGAAACCCCAAATAAGGACAGGGGATGTGCCAGCCTGCCAACCCCACCCCTCAGGTGGGGGAGGCGAGGTGAAGCACATCTCCGGGCTCTCGCCATCTTGAAGATGGGAAGCCCTGCCCAATCAGGACTAGGCTACTGCCCCCTCCCACAGGAGAGAGGCAGGATAGGGGGTGTACCCACCCCAGTACAGGGACCCATTGGTCCCTGCCCTTCACCAACCTGTAACGCCCCTAAATCTAGTATTTCGGGGCACCCTGAACCTTCCTTCGCCAGATTCCGAAATCCGAAGAAGAGCTAGAAGAAAGAAGACTTTTGCAGCGTGAATCGTTCTGGATTCACTATGCTGTGCATTATTCCGCGATCTTGTGGTTGGGTCTTTTTTTTTTTTTTTTTTTTTTGTAGCCCAGGTGGGCGTCGACGTGCACCATTTGGTGCACCTCCCGTGACGTCGTCGTGCTTCCTGCGGAAGTCCCACCTTTGGGGCGCCATCTTCAGATTCTTTTTTCCGCCGTTGGGTCTGGATCGTCATCGGGAAGCTCCAGAATTACACTCGAAGGAAGAAGGAAGAAAAGCGAGTTTCGTCGATAGAAACACGAGAAGATATCAGGAAAGGAAAAGATTTCATCAGGAGCGCGAAGAAAGGAGGACCAGCGCCCTTTTTCTTCGACGGCCTTGGAGAATGCACGCTCAGAGACCCTGAGCGCAATGGACAAGACGCCATTCAAGTTCTGCCCAAACTGCCACCACAAGTTCGCGCAGAGAGACCAGCATCCGGTCTGCAACCTCTGCCTACCGGTCGATCACCAGAGTATCGACTGCAACGCCTGCTCAGCCTTCGCGCCGAAGACACTCAGGGTGAGAGAGCGGCAGAGAAGGGCCAACGCCAGCATGGATGGCAAGGGGAAGCCCCCGACGCTCTACGCTCTGGGCCTCTCCTCGGACGACGAGGACAACGTCGCCGAGACAGCCGAAAACTTCACGGTCGTAGAGACCGACAAGAAAAAAGAAGACGAGGTAAGAGAATCGTCGAGCGCAAAACAGAAAGTACCTCGACAACACGAGGGTGACTCGAGAAAATCTGAGTCAAAGTCCACGAAGGGAGCCCCGGCGCCGAAAACTTCGACGTCCAAAGGGGGAACCACGGACAAGAGGCTGAGCGGATCCTTAGATAAGGACTCCCTGGTGCCGAAAGACGCCGAAAGGCAAGGGTCGTCGAAAGCATCCCATGAAACGGGCCGATCGACGCAGAAAGAACGTTCGACGTCGACGCAAGTTTCATCGAAAAGACCCGCGGTCGACGCCGAAAGCATCTCCGAGATGGAGAAAAAGAAGAGGCGGCTCGAGGCCGAAATGGAGAACATCCTTCAAAGAAAGAAGGAGTTCGACGCCAGAATGAAGGAATTCAAGATTCCAACGGTTCCATCAGCGGACGTCGAGGAGGTCGAAGACGAGTTCGACGCCGAAGGGCTGACAAGGGAACTCGAAGAGGAAGAAGAGCCCTATTATGAGGGAGAAGCCGAGGAAGAAGACCAACGGTCGTTCTACGAATCGGCGGCATCTACCAGCAACGACGTCGAATGGCACGATCTCGACACCGAAAACCCGGAGGAGCCCGTGGACACGTACCCTTCGAGGCCTTCGCCACCCGACGACATCGGGGTCTACAATATGGTGGTCAGGAGCGCAGCAATGGCCTTCGGCGTCAAACTCGACGAGGAGAAAGCGAAAGCCGATTTTCTCGTCGAGACACTGCTCCCCATCCAGACAAGGAGCCAGTTCCTCCCCATGCTACAAAGCGTGATGAATCAGGGGAGAGAAGCCTTCAAGGAACCTGCGACCTGCCGGTCGATCACGCCCAGGACAGAGAAGAAATATAAGCACTCCTCCTTGGACCCCCCTTACATCAAGGGTAGCGTGACCGCGGACTCCATCATAGCCTCCACGGCCAGGAGAAGGGCCAACGTACCAGCAACTTCGGGCCCACCCCCGGATAAGGAGAGCAGGAGGATTGACCTCACAGGAAGAAAGGTCGAGAGGAACGCCGCAATGCACTGGCGCATGGCGAATTCAAATGCACTCCTCAATAGACACCAATACCAGCACTGGGATGAGATGGGGGAGTTAGTAAAGCACCTCCCCGAAGAATACCGGCAGAGAGCCTCTCACCTGATAGATGAAGGCAAAAACATCGCCAACTCCTGTATAAAGACGGCGTTGGATGGGGCAGAGACTTCAGCAAGACTCATGGCCATAGGGGTCACAGAGAGGAGGCATGCATGGCTAAGAATCTCGGGATTCAAACCGGAAGTGCAGAACAACATCCTTGGCACCCCCTTCAATGGAGAGACACTGTTCGGAGCAACAGTGGACGACAAGCTCACCCAGCTGAAAAAAGAAAACGAGACGGCGAGGTCCATGGGGGCCCTACAGCTGAGGGGAATGAGGCGAGGAAATCCCTCGAGAAGACCCTACGGTAGGGGAGGAAGCCAGCAGGGGACGTCGCACCAGGCGTTCCAACAAAGTCAGCAGGGTGAAGGTCACGGACAAGGTCAGCAGAAGCAAAACTGGCAATATCAACCTCGGGGCCAGTCCTTTCGCGGGAGAGGGAACGGACGTGGCCAAAGGAGGAGAGGGGGCGAACAGCCCTCGACGAAGTGACTCAGCACGCAAGAGGACGCCTACCCTCGTCAGGACCCCAAGGGTGAGGCGCAAAAAAGTGTCATCAGGGGGAAGAGAAAATTCAAGAGCCTACGAGCATACGACACCAGTAGGCGGAAGACTGAGGTTCTACCTTCAGGAGTGGCGGCGTATAACCACAGACAAGTGGATACGGAACGTTGTGCAGTACGGGTACTGCGTAGATTTGGAGAAAAGACCTCCAAACAGGAAACCAAGGGGAAGACTGAGATCGGCCCAAGAACGGGCAATACTCAGAGAAGAAACGCGGAAACTCCTGCAAAAGGGAGCCATAGAGACAGTGCCGTTCAGAGAACGCAACAAAGGGGTCTACTCAAACTACTTCGTGGTTCCGAAGGTAGACGGAGACCTCAGACCCATACTAGACCTCCGTTACCTAAACAAGTTCATCAGAACGCAAAGGTTCAAAATGACTTCACTGCAGGAGGTTCTGCCACAGATAAGAGAAGGGGACTTCATGGTCACCGTGGACCTCAAGGATGCCTATCTTCACATCCCAATAAACAGAAGGCACAAGGGCCTTCTAAGATTCAACATCGAACAAGAACACTACCAGTTCACGACCCTGGCCTTCGGATTAAAATCAGCACCAAGGGTCTTTACAAAATGCCTGTCGGCGGTAGCGGCGCACCTACGAAGGCAGGGAATACATGTCTACCCCTACTTGGACGACTGGCTGGTCAAGGCAAACTCACGCGGAAAGTGCGAGAGGCACGCAAAACGCGTAACAGACACCCTCACAAATCTGGGATTCTCGATCCACTGGGGAAAATCATCGATGGAACCGGAGCAGGTGAAGATTTTCCTGGGGGCAAAGATCAACTCCCGCAACAGTACAGTAGTGCCCAGCGAGAGGAGGACAGAGGCTCTACTGAAGGAGGCGAAGCTCTACCAGAAGGGGCGAGCTCTGACAGTGAGGGCTGTGAGCAAGATGATGGGGATGATGGCGTCCTGTATCCAGCTGGTGCCGAATGTACGCCTGCACATGAGACCATTCCAGGAATGGCTACAACAACAATGGTCACAAGCAAACGGAAGCTGGGAGGATCTAGTGGTTGTTACGCACGCAGTGCAGGAGGAGATAACTTGGTGGAACAGAGACAACATAACAGCAGGGAGAAGCCTGACACCACCAAGCCCAACAGTGACCATTACCACGGACGCATCGCAGAAGGGATGGGGAGCGCACATGGACAACCTCAGAGTGAGGGGTCTATGGGCCCCAGCAGATGCGGTCCGCCATATCAACTACCTCGAGTTGAAAACAATCCTGCTAGCCCTGAAGGCATTCCAGAGGCACCTGTTCAGCAAGAGGGTGTTGGTCCAAACAGACAACACCACGGCGATGTTCTACATCAACAAACAAGGGGGGACACAGTCGTTCCCGCTCTCATCCCTAGCTCAGGAGATTTGGAGATGGGCCATACCTCTCAGGATAGATCTACTGGCAATTCACCTACCGGGGAAGGACAATGTGGAGGCAGACTGGCTAAGCAGGCAGACCTCAGCATCACACGAGTGGGAGCTCAATGGCCAGGAAACGGAGAAACTCTTCCGGAGATGGGGGACTCCCACAATAGACCTTTTTGCAACACGCCACAATGCAAAATGCCAAAGCTTCGCGTCCAGGCAACCAGATCAGCAATCCAAGGGAAATGCCCTATGGATAAGCTGGTCGAGGACATTTGACTACGCCTTTCCACCGATACCCCTGTTGCACAGAGTGCTCGACAAGTGCAGAACCAGCAACATGACCCTGATCCTGGTGGCTCCGCAGTGGGCGAGGCAGACATGGTTCTCACAAATTCAAGAAATGGCACAAGGCGACCCATACAGGTTCGAGAGGAGGAAGGACCTGCTCTCAATGCAAAACGGAGAGGTCCTGCACACAGAGCCAGAGACCCTCAACCTGGCGGCATGGCTCCTGAAGACCTAGAGTTCGCACACCTAAGATTGCCGCCGAGCACGATGCGAGTGCTACGGGAGGCGAGGAAACCAACTACACGAAAATGCTACAGCGCAAAATGGAAGAGGTTCACTGTGTGGTGCCGGAAAAAGGGCCTGCAAAACAGAATGACAAGAGACTCAACAGTACTGAGGTACCTCACACACCTTCTAAAGAGTAACCTCTGCTCGAGCTCACTAAGGGTACACCTAGCGGCCATCGTGGCCTACACCAGAGGTGAAAAAGGTGGAAGTTTCTTCAGCTCGCAGGTGGTGAGGAGATTCGTGGAAGGAGCCAAAAGGATGGCCCCCCCGAAAAGGTTGCCGCCGCCGGCATGGAATCTGAATGTGGTCCTGACGGAGCTCATGAAGGCACCGTTTGAACCCATTCACAAGGCCACACTGCAGATGTTGACTATGAAAACAGCCTTTCTGGTGGCCATAACCTCACTACGCAGGGTGAGCGAGCTTCAAGCACTAACGCTGCAGGAACCCTACATTCAGATTCACAAAGATAGAATAGCCCTGAGAACGGACCCACACTTCATGCCCAAGGTAGTGTCGGCGTTCCACATAAATCAGGCTATCCAGATACCAAGTTTCTTCCAAAACCCGACTACAAACGCAGAAAAGGCACTGCACACCCTCGATGCCAGAAGAGCGGTGATGCACTACATTGAGAGAACCAAGGAACTCAGGAAGTCGAAACAGCTGTTTGTGTCCTTTGCTACTAGCTTCATGGGTAGACCAGTGACTAAGGGCACCATCGCAAGGTGGATTGCCCTCACTATTCAATTCTGCCACAAACAGGCTGGACAGGAGCTAGCGGAGGGGCCGCAGGCTCACTCCACAAGGAAGAAAGGGGCCACCGTGGCCTTCCTGGCGAACACGCCCATCCAGGACATATGCCTCGCGGCAACTTGGGCATCTGTGCACACGTTCACGAAACACTACTGCGTGGACATTCAGATGAACAAGGAAGCACAGGTTGGACAGAAGGTGCTTCAGCACATTTTCAACGACCAACGCTCATCTACCACCCAGCCGCCACAGAACTAGGAAAACCGCTACAAAATCGATGCACAGCATAGTGAATCCAGAAAGATTCACGCTGCAAAACGAATAGTTTCTTACCTGTCGGTGTAGTTTTGCAGCTTGAAGATCTTTCTGGATTCACTAGCGAACCCACCCACCTCCGCCAGGAAGATGACGCTGGAGGAAGAGGGGGTAAAATGGAAAAGATCAAAGAAATACAGACATACAGATAAAGGGACAAGAAGGATTAATCAATCGCCTAGGGTTAAAAAAAAAAAAAAAAAAGAGGAAAGGAAAAAAGAACCCGAAGATGGCGCCCCAAAGGTGGGACTTCCGCAGGAAGCACGACGACGTCACGGGAGGTGCACCAAATGGTGTACGTCGACGCCCACCTGGGCTACAAAAAAAAAAAAAAAAAAAAAAGACCCAACCACAAGATCGCGGAATAATGCACAGCATAGTGAATCCAGAAAGATCTTCAAGCTGCAAAACTACACCGACAGGTAAGAAACTATTCGTTGCCCTGAGTAAGTGACCAGAAGCCCAGCTCCCACAGCTGCGTGGCCTGCTAGTCAGCAGCCACCAACCAAGGCCCCCCTACCTCTCATAGGATAAAATGGGGCCAAACTCTCTCTGCACCCGGCTGCCCCTGTGCCGCTGAGGGTGAACCAACTATACCTACCTGACCCTGGGAGACCCCTGAGTCTATGCCCAGAACCTTAACTCTGCCAGTCGAGTACTTACCTTTAAACCGATAACTCAATTTTCTCCATAGGGTAACATTGACTGTTTTTTTCTGAAATTTCTTCTGTGGACTTTTCAAATCTTAAAATATTCACCAAAAATCAGCCGAGAAACAAAAACAAAAATACTCACCTGCTATTAGGTGAGCTCCCAGTGCTGGATCTTGGTGCCCAGCACCGACTCTGAAAAATACTTACAACTGTACTTTTGCAGCGTAAATTTTTCCGGATTCACTATGCTGTGCATTATTCCGCGATCTGGTGGTTGGGTCCGGATTCGTAGTCTTTCCTTTGTTTTTTTTGTTTTTTTGTAGCCCAGGTGGGCGTCGACGTCCCACCATTTGGTGCACCTCTCGTGACGTTGTCGTGCTTCCTGCGGAAGTCCCACCTTTGGGGCGCCATCTTCAGATTCTTTTATCCGCCGTTGGGTCTGGATCGTCATCGAGAAGCTCCAGGATTTCAATCGAAGGAAGAAGGAGAAAACGCGAGTTTCGTCGAGGAAAGAACTACTGATCACACAGAGAGGAATAACTTACATCCGGGACGCGAAGAAGGAAGAGTTTTCACGAAATTTCTTCGACGCCCTTGGAAAATGCGCACTCAGAGGCTCTGAGCGCAATGGACAAGACACCATTCAAATTCTGCCCTAACTGCCACCACAAGTTCGCGCAGAAGGACCAGCATCCGGTCTGCAACCTTTGCCTACCGATCGACCACCCAAGCAAGGACTGCAACGCCTGTTCAGCTTTCGCGCCGAAGACGCTCCGGGTGAGAGAACGCCAGAGAAGAGCCAACTTCAGCATGGAAGGCAAGGGTAAGGCCCCGTCGCTTTACGATCTGGGCTCTCCACCGACGATGAGGACAACATCGCCGAGGGACCTGAAAGCTTCACGGTCGTAGAGACCGACAAGAAAACGCCTGACGAGGTAAGAGAATCGTCGAGTTCAAAACCCCCGAAAGGGCCTCGAAAACCTGAGAGTGACTCTCGAAAATCTGAGTCAAAGTCCTCAAAAGGAGCACAGGCGCCGAAAATTTCGACGACCAAGGGTGGATCCATGGACAAAAGGCCGAGCGGATCCTGCGAAAAGGACTCCCTGGTGCCGAAAGACGCCGAAAGGCAGAGTTCGTCGAAGATAGCCCACGAAACGGGGCGTTCGATGCAGAAAGACAAGCCAGTGTCGACGCAAGCTCCGTCGAAAAGACCTGCGGTCGATGTCGAAAGCATCTCCGAGATGGAGAAAAAGAAGAGAAGGCTCGAGGCGGAGATGGAGAGCATCCTTCAGAGGAAGAAGGAGTTCGACGCCAAAATGAAACAATTCAGAATTCCAACGACTCCGTCGATGGACGTCGTCGAGATCGAGGAACAGGACGAATTCGACGCCGAAGGGCTGCCGAGGGATCCTGAGGAGGAGGAAGAAGGCCCCTACTATGAAGGCGAAGACGAGGAAGACGACCAGCAGTCGTTCTACGGCTCGGCGCCATTAACCACTCACGAGCTGGAATGGCAAGACATTGACGCCGAAAATCCCGAAGAGCCCGTGGACACGTATCCTTCGAGGCCTTCGCCGCCCGACGACATCGGGGTGTACAATATGGTCGTCAGGAGTGCTGCAGCAGCCTTTGGGGTAAAACTGGACGAAGAGAAACCGAAAGCTGATTTCCTTCTCGAGACTCTGCTCCCCATTCAGACAAGGAGCCAGTTCCTTCCCATGCTCCAAAGTGTAATGAACCAAGGAAAGGGGGCCTTTAAGGAACCAGCAACATGCCGGTCCATCACGCCCAGGACAGAGAAGAAGTACAAGCACTCCTCCCTGGACCCGCCTTACATCAAGGGAGCGGTCACGGCCGACTCCATCATCGCTTCCACGGCCAGGAGAAGGGCCAATGTGCCAGCGACCTCGGGGCCACCCCCCGATAAGGAAAGCAGGAGGATGGACCTCACTGGGAGGAAGGTCGAAAGGAACGCCGCAATGCACTGGCGCATGGCGAACTCCAATGCGCTTCTCAATCGACACCAGTACCAGCACTGGGACGAGATGGTGGAACTAGTCAAACACCTCCCTGAAGAGTACCGCCAAAGAGCCTCCCACCTTGTGGAAGAAGGTAAAAACATAGCCAACTCATGCATTAAGACTGCATTGGACGGGGCGGAAACTTCAAGGAGACTGATGGCCATAGGGATCACCGAACGAAGACAGGCCTGGCTGAGAATCTCTGGATTCAAACAGGAGGTGCAGAGCAACATACTAAACACTCCTTTCAACGGGGAAACGCTGTTCGGGGCAACAGTGGACGAAAAGCTCACCCAGCTGAAGAAAGAGAACGAGACGGCGAGGTCCATGGGGGCCCTACAGTTCAGGGGGATGAGAAGAGGCACTCAAACTAGGAGACCCTACGGTAGAGGAGGTAACCAGCAGGGAGTGTCGCACCAGACGTTCCAGCAAGGACAGCAGGGTGACAGTCACAGCCAGCAAGGTCAGCAAAAACAAAACTGGCAGTACCAGCCTCGGGGCCAGTCCATTCGCGGGAGGGGAAACGGACGTGGCCAAAGGAGACGAGGGGGTGACAAACCCTCATCTAAGTGACTTGGCACGCATGGGGACGCTCACCCCCAACATACCCCCAGGGGTGAGGTGCAATGCAAAAACAACGGGGGAGGGACGAGACCCGATCGCCTACGAGCATCCAACACCGGTAGGCGGAAGACTGGGACTCTACCTACAGGAATGGCAACGTAAAACCACAGACAAGTGGATACTGAACGTCATACAACACGGTTACTGCGTGGACTTGAAGGAAACGCATCCAAACAGAAAACCAAAAAGAAGGCAACGCTCAGGTCAAGAGCTTGCTCAACTCAGAGAGGAAACACTGAAGCTGCTCGAAAAGAGAGCCATCGAGCCAGTGCCTTACAAGGAAAGGAACAAAGGCGTCTACTCGAACTACTTCGTGGTACCGAAAGTAGACGGAAATCTCAGACCCATCCTGGACCTGCGGTACCTAAACAAATTCATCAGAACACAGAAGTTCAAAATGACATCACTACAGGAGGTGCTGCCCCAAATAAGGGACGGAGACTTCGTGTCCACCGTGGATCTCAAAGATGCCTACCTGCACATCCCAATAAACAGAAGGCACAAAAGTCTTTTAAGATTCAGCATCAACCAGGATCATTACCAATTCACGACCCTGGCCTTCGGCCTGAAATCAGCACCAAGGGTATTCACGAAATGCCTGTCGGCAGTCGCAGCATACCTACGAAGGAAGGGGATTCATGTATACCCTTACCTAGACGACTGGTTGATCAAAGCAAACACCCACGAGAAGTGCGAGAAACACGCAGCACGGGTGACAAAGACACTGATGAACCTGGGGTTCTCGATACACTGGGGGAGGTCATCAATGAAGCCAGAACAGGTGAAGATTTTCCTGGGAGCAAAGATCAACACCATAAACAGAACGGTCGTGCCCAGCGACAGGAGAGCAGCAGCCCTACTGAAGGAGACGCGCCTCTACCAGAAGGGGCGAGTTCTGACAGTGAGAACAGTGAGCAAGATCATGGGGATGATGGCATCATGGATCCACCTGGTCCCAAATGTAAGACTTCACATGAGACCATTCCAAGAATGGCTACGACAGCAATGGTCACAAGCAAGCGGAATTTGAGAAGATCTAGTGGTTGTTACGCACGCAGTGCAGGAAGAGATAACTTGGTGGAACAGGGACAACATAACTGCAGGAAAAAGCCTGGCACCACCAAACCCAACTGTGACCATCACCACGGACGCATCTCAAGGGGGATGGGGCGCACACATGGACAAACTCAGAGTGAGGGGTCTGTGGGCTCCGGCAGATGCGGTCAGACATATCAATTTCCTGGAATTGAAGACTGTCCTGCTAGCCCTGAAGGCATTCCAGAAGCACCTGTACAACCAGAGAGTGTTGATTCAAACGGACAACACCACAACCATGTTTATATCAACAAACAGGGTGGGACACAGTCGTTCCCCCTTTCCACTCTGGCACAGGAGATTTGGAAATGGGCCATACCTCTCAAGATAGACCTGCTGGCAATTCACCTACCAGGGAAGGACAATGTGGAGGCAGACTGGCTAAGCAGGCAGACCTCGGCTTCACACGAGTGGGAGCTCAATGGGCACGAAACGCAGAAGCTTTTCCAGAAATGGGGAACTCCCACAATAGACCTGTTTGCAACACGCCAGAATGCAAAATGCCAAAGCTTCGCGTCCAGACAACCAGATCAGCAATCCCAAGGGAATGCCCTATGGATAAGCTGGTCAAGGACATTTGCCTACGCTTTTCCGCCGATACCACTGATACACAGGGTGCTCGACAAGTGCAGAACCAGCAACATGACACTGATCCTGGTGGCACCACAGTGGGCAAGGCAGACTTGTTTCTCCCAAATTCTAGAAATGGCTCAGGGCAATCCCCACAGATTCACGAGAAGAAAGGACCTGCTCTCCATGCAGAACGGAGAGGTTCTACATCCAGAACCAGAGAGCCTCAGCCTGGCGGCATGGCTCCTGAAGACTTAGAGTTTGCGGACCTTAGATTGCCTCCAAGCACTATGCGAGTGCTGCGAGAGGCAAGGAGACCAACTACACGCAAATGCTATAGTGCGAAATGGAAAAGATTTACAATATGGTGCAGGAAAAATGGGCTGCAAAATAAAATGACAAAGGACTCAACAGTGCTGAGATACCTCACGCACCTTCTGAAAAGTAACCTATGCTCGACCTCACTAAGGGTACACTTAGCGGCGATAGTAGCCTACACAAGAGGGGAGAAAGATGGAAGTTTCTTTACGTCGCAGGTAGTAAAGAGATTCATGGAAGGAGCAAAAAGAATCGCGCCACCTAAGAGGTTGCCGCCGCCGGCATGGAACCTCAACGTGGTCCTAACGGAGCTTATGAAGGCACCGTTTGAACCCATCCACAAGGCCTCAATGCAAATGTTGACTATGAAAACGGCATTTCTGGTAGCCATAACCTCGCTACGCAGGGTGAGCAAGCTGCAAGCACTAAAGCTACAAGAGCCCTACATACAGATACACAAGGATAGGGTTGTCCTGAGAACGGACCCGCACTTCATGCCTAAAGTCGTGTCGGCGTTCCATATGAACCAGAGTATTCAGATACCGAGTTTCTTTCAAAACCCAACTTCGAACGCAGAAAAGGCTCTACACACTCTAGACGCTAGAAGAGCGGTGATGCACTACATTGAGAGGACCAAGGAGCACAGAAAAACTAAGCAGCTCTTTGTGTCCTTTGCAACGAGTTTTATGGGTAGACCAGTGACAAAGGGCACCATTGCTAGATGGATTGCACTGACTATACAGTTTTGCCACAAACAGGCAGGACAGGAGCTAACGGAGGGGCCTCAAGCTCACTCCACAAGGAAGAAGGGGGCAACCATTGCCTTTCTGGCAAACACGCTCATTCAGGACATATGCCTGGCGGCAACATAGGCTTCAGTGCACACGTTTACCAAGCACTACTGCGTGGACATACAGATGAACAAGGAAGCACAAGTAGGACAGAAGGTGCTTCAACACATATTCAACGACCAACGCTCATCTACCACCCAGCCGCCACAAAGATAACAAACCGCTACAAAGTCTATGCACAGCATAGTGAATCCAGAAAGATTCACGCTGCAAAACGAATAGTTTCTTACCTGTCGGTGTAGTTTTGCAGCTTGAAGATCTTTCTGGATTCACTAGCGAACCCACCCACCTCCGCCAGGAAGATGAGGCTGGAGGAAGAGGGGGGAAAACAAAGAAGAACAGAAGGAATGAAATACTACAGAAAAGTGGACATATAATTTAATCATTCGCCTAGGGTTAAAAAAAAAAAGAAAAAAAAGAAAAAAGAAAACGAGAGGAAAAAAGAACCCGAAAATGGCGCCCCAAAGGTGGGACTTCCGCAGGAAGCACGACGACGTCACGAGAGGTGCACCAAATGGTGGGACGTCGACGCCCACCTGGGCTACAAAAAAAAAAAAAAAAAAAGGAAAGACTACGAATCCGGACCCAACCACCAGATCGCGGAATAATGCACAGCATAGTGAATCCAGAAAGATCTTCAAGCTGCAAAACTACACCGACAGGTAAGAAACTATTTGTTACCAGTGACCCAATTTTATCCCATAGGAAATCATTGACTGTTTTTCTGTGAAATTTCTTCCAAGTGTCAATTTCTGCAAACTTTAAATATTCTTTAAAAATCGTATAACTTCTGAAAACGTAATTACTTACCTGTTTTGGATAAAGGTCCCAGTACTGAGTCTAGGTACCCAGTACTGGATTACAAAAGTAACGAGAACATACTATACCTGCAACTTGAATTTTCTTCCATAGGGAATCATTGACTGTTTTCTATGAAATACTTTCTAAGTGTCAACTTTTAAAATAGCAAAATATTGTCTAAAAATCATAACAGTAATTAAGTCGACTTTTATCACTTGATTCCAACTACTGACCCAGGACTGAATCAGGATCCAGTCCTGAAATTCCAAAAGTAATCCTAAAAGTAATCTGTTGCAAAGAACTTGAAACTTCCATTGAACTCAATGCATTATTGTGTTCAAAATTGTGTTGCCTATTGCAACCACTTGTAACTGTTTACAAAAATCAATTGCATATTGCAAAAGTATTTATGTAAAGCATCTCATTCTGAGAAAGTATATTTTAATACCTATTGTTGGTTCTAAAATAAAACAAGCATATATTTTTTATATATAAACCATTGGCCTAGAGTTCAGTTATTGAGTGTGTGAGACCATTTGCTGACTGAGTGTGTGCAATAAATGCTTTACACTGTCCTCTGATACTGCCTTACTGCTCGACCAAGCTACCACTTTAGAGAGTAAGGTTATATCTAACTTTAGCCTCTGCCAAACCTCTGGGGACTGTGGACTCTGTACACCCTGTACCTATTTGGGAACAGTATATACAGAGCCACTTTCTCACAATGGTTCATTTAGTTGATCTCTTATCGTAAGCAGCTGTTCTCTCTAGCAGGGCACGTATTACAGAGAGGGTGCACTCTCCCTGTTTGTGCCATGGCACAACTTTAATTGGGTGCTCTGTTCTCAAACAGGGACTGTGTGCCCTATAACTGTGACTCATGCTGCTTTGGGGGCAGTGCATTAGTTAAAGACGGACAGGCTGATTGAAGCAGTCATTGCACCTTTGACAATTGATGAAATCACCATTTAAACTAATGTGTAAAGTTACGTTAAATATTTTTACATTAAAAACAGCCTTCCTTAAAAAGAGTAAGTAAAATACAAGCCTTAACCCCCCCTTGAAACATATTGCAAGTACATAAAGATACGATTATAATGAGGACATGTAGGAAGCTGGCTCTGTATATACTATACCAAAATGAGGTATAGTGTGCCCAGAGTCCAGTGGAACCCTAAAGGTTGGCAGAGGTAAAAGTAAATAGCACCATACTCTCTATTTGTGGTAGTGTGGGCGAGCAGTAAGGCTTTATCAGAGGGTAGTGTTAAGCATTTGTTGTACACACTCAGTCAGCAAATGATGTCACACACTCAAAGACTGACCAGTTTTGTTTGTATAAAAATATTATTAAGTTTTGCCGCATGAATCCTTTTCTGGATTCACATGCTGTGCATTATTCCGGCATCTAGTGGTTGGGTCCGGAATTGTCCTTGTTTTCTTTTTTTTTTTTTTGTTCTATTTCTTTTTTGGTCACTGTCGACCACCATTTGGTGCCAGGTACGTCCCCTGTGTGACGTCAGACGGTACCCTGGACGTCGACGTGTGTTGTGGCCATCTTCAGATTCTTTTTTCCGCCGTTGGGTCTGGAAGCAAGACGGAAAGCTCAGAAGAAAGTTTGCTTTTTCCCGAAAAAACTTCAAGAAAAGAAATCGTCATTGAAAGATCGACCGAAGAACATCTAGTAACGACTAGGGTCGTTTAAAGAAGCAGAGCATTTTTCAGTACCAGAGGCCCACTCTGGGACACAAATGGCGAGGTAGGTGCCATGGAGAAGACCCCTTTTAAATTTTGCCCAAAGTGCCACCACAAATACACACAGAGAGATCCACACAGCGTGTGCAACCTCTGCCTGCCCAAGGATCACCAGGACGAAGACTATGAGGCCTGTGCAGCGTTCCTACCGAAGACTCTCAGGACGTGCCGAAACCAGAGACAGGTCCACTACACCACAATGTTGCAGCCCATGAAGAAACCTTCCATGAGGGACATGGGCTTCTCTAGCGATGAGGAGGAGCATGCAGCTCCAGCAGAATCGACGCACAAGGGGTTGGACGGTGAAATTCTAGAAAAGGACACCAAAAAGAGACACGCCGAAAAGAAGGCGAAGGAGTCGAAAAAGAAGAAGGAGAAGGTGAGACACAAAGATCCGTCAGAACCGAAGGGCCACGAACCAAAGCCAGCCAAGGCAGCCCCGATGCCGAACAAAAAGGCAATCGAAGGACAGCCGCGATCAAAAGAGACCCACGGGACCCATCCAAAGGTTACCGAAGAGGGACGATCGCACAAGGCCCCAAGGGTCGACATCGAACCCACAAAAAAGAGTGTGACGCCGAACTCGAACGTCATGCTGAAAAGAAAAGGAAGTCCCCAGCCTCCAATGCCAAAAGGGCCCTCGAAGTCGAAAAGAAAAAGAGAAGACTCGAGGAAGAGATGGCTGCTCTATTACAGAGAAAGAAGGAACTCGATGAATCTTTAAAGGATTTCCGAATCCCAAAATCACCGGCAGCAGAGCCGGGAAACATCAACACCGAAGAGGCTGAAGACGCAGATGAAGAAGAAGCTATCTTCGAATCCCCATCGACGCCGGAACCTCGAGGAGAAGATCCCGAGGAATACGGAAACATACCGGAGGAGGAGGAAGACGAAGGAAACTTCGAAGACAAATGGAACAATCTTGACACCGAGAGTCCAGAGGAAGAAATCTGCAACTATCCCTCGAAAGCATCACCCCCAGATGACATTGCTTTCTATAACGACATCATTAGAGAAGCAGCAAACCAGTTTGGGGTGCCCCTGGAGGAAGAAAAAGGGGATACATGTTTCCTGCGGAAAACACTGGCACCTGCAAAAAAGGGAACACAATATCTACCCATGTTGCGAAGTATTCTGGACCAAGGAAAATAAGCTTTCAAAGAGCCAGCTTCAAGCAGAGGGGGAACTCATAGAGTGGAAAAGAAATATAAGCCCTCTTCAAAGGATCCAAAATACATACAGGGAAGCGTTATACCTGACTCCATTATCGTGACAACAGCCAGGAGGAGAGCAAATGCAGTCTCCAACACAGGTCCTCGACCAGAGAAGGAGAGCAAAACGATGGGCTTGGTGGGCAGAAGGATGGAAAAAGAAGCAGCAACGCAGTGGCGCATTGCCAACTCAAATGCCCTGCTCAATAGGTATGGCCATTAACAATGGAATGAAATTGAGGATTTCATAAACAAGCTTCCAGAGGAAGACAAGAAAAGGGCGAAACCAGTCATCCAAGAGGGGAAGAATGTGGTAAACACATGCCTAAAATCTGCAATAGATGCAGCAGATACTGCAGTCAGGCAAATGTGCATGGAAACCTTACTCCGAAGGCATGCCTGGCTCAGTATCTCTTGATTCAAACTAGAAGTCCAGACATCAATTATCAACAGGCCCTTTAACGGGCAAGATCTATTTGGCAAAGAGGTGGACGAATCACTTCAGCAAATTAAGAAGGACAATGAGATAGCAAGGGCAATGGGAGCCCTGCAACAGTGATGATCTTTCAAAAGAAGAGGTAGCTTCAGCCAAAGCCAACAGTACCCACAACAGGCTCAGGGACAGAACCCAAACCAACAGATGGGTCAACAATCTAGCTACCAGGGCTGGCAGCAGCAGAAGCAGCCCTTTCGATGGTGAGGTAACGGCAGATGAAGAGGCCAAACCTCGAGAGGTAGAGGAAATGGCTCAAACTGACTGCAACACGGAAGAGGACCCACACAAAACACCAGTGGGGGGAAGAATATCCTTTCACCACAGTCAGTGAGAAAGGATCACAACGGGCAAAAGGGTATTAAATTTGGTACAACACAGATATTGCATAGAGTTAGCAAAAACGCCACCTGCAAATCCACCAAGAACAAGAAAGTTATCAAAATCAAAACACATACTGCTAAACGCAGAGATCAAGGAACTGTACCAAAAACAGGCAATAGAAATAGTACCAAAATAAGAACGGCACACAGGAAACTACTCACCATCCTTCCTTGTACCTAAACAAGATCTAACCCTAAGGCCAATCATGGACTTAAGGTTCATAAACAACTTCATACAGACTCAACACTTCAAAATATGTATCCTTCAGGAAATAATCCAACACATCCAAAAAGGGGGTTTTCTGGCAACAATAGACCTCAAAGACTCATATCTACATATCCCAATGAACAAAAGACACAGAAAGTACCTAAGATTCCTACACAATGAAACACACTACCAATTCAAGGTACTCATCTTCAGAATAAAATCAGCACCACAGCTGTTCACAAAGTGTCTAACCCTGGTGTCTGCACACCTAAGGAAAGAAAGAATCCACGTATACCCATACCTGGACAATTGGCTAGTAAAGGGTTGCACGAAGCAGATATGCCAGTAGCACGTGCGAAAGACAATTCAAATGCTACAAAGCCTAGGCTTCTCAATAAACCACAAAAAATCATCAACAAACCCAGATAAAGAAAAGACCTTTCTGAGAGCAAGGCTAAATACAAAAGACGCAAAGGCTTACCCCACACATAACAGCATACAAGCCATCTGCCTCAAAGCAGCCCTCTACCAGAGGGGACAGTCTCTGACAGTGAGAAAGGTAATGAAACTAATGGGCATGATGGCCTTATGTATCCCACTCATCCCTCACGCTCGGTTACACATGCGCTCATTTAAGGAATGGCTCAATAACAGCTGGTCGCAAGCCACAGGAAGTTGGGAGGATCTAGTGGTTGTTACACAAAGGGTGCAAGCAGAGACACAATGGTGGGCATCCAACAACATAGCACAGGGGAGACCTTTCAGGGACCCAACTCCATCTGTGACAGTCACTACAGATGCATCCCTCAACGGATGGGGAGCACATCTCAACCAGCTGAAAGTACATGGCCAATGGAGCGAGCAGGACTCCACGAAACACACCAATTTCCTGGAGGGAGATGAAGACTGTTTTTCTAGCACTCAAGGCATTCCAGAAACATATTCAGAGGAAAACAATCCTAATGAAGACAGACAATACAACCACAATGTTCTATCTCAACAAACAAGGTGGAACAAAGTTCTTTCTTCTGAGCAAACTAGCACAGGAAATCTGGCATTGGGCAATACCCCAACACATCCATCTGCAAACTGTATATTTACCAGGAATAGACAACATCACTGCAGACCAACTGAGCAGACAGAACAATTGCTCTCACGAATGGTAGCTAAAGCAGACAACAGTCTAGTACCTATTCAACATCTGGGGAACAACAGTGTTGGACCTGTTTGCAACAATACAGAACAAGAAATCCAATACTTTCCCTCAAGTTTTCCACACCACCTGTCAAAAGGAAATGCGCTTTCACTAAACTGGTCTCGAACATTTGTTTACGCCTTTCCACCGATACTCCTGATACAAAGGGTACTACAAAAGGCAAAAGAACCAGGAACAAATATGATTCTCAGTGCCCCTCCTTGGCCAAGGCAAACATGGTACTCAACTCTCCTAGAACTATCCAAGGGAGAAACGATCAGGATCAAAGCAGAAAAGACCTGCTTACAATGCAACATGCCAAAGCTTTCATCCAGAACCAGCGACGCTACAACTAGCAGCCTGTCGCCTGAATACATAGAATTTGGTCATCTCAATCTACTCCTAAGAACCATGGAAGTGCTTAAGGAGGCACGGAAGCAATCCACTAAAAAATGCTATACAGCAAAATGGACACGATATACCAAATGGTGCATCGCAAACAACAAGACAAGTGCCATAAATACACAAAAAACAGTTATCACATATCTTACTTACCTCTTGGACAGTAACATACATTTTTCAAGCCTTAAGGTGCACCTGGCTGCCATAGTGGCATACACAAGAGGAGAATCATGCAAAAGCTTTTTTACGAGACCAGTCATAAAAAGATTCCCAGAGGGAGCCAAAAGAATAGCTCCGCCAAGAGCTGCACCCGTATCAACATGGAGCTTAAATATAGTGCTTTCTCAAATGGTGAAGAAACCCTTTGAACCCTTGCATGCAGCAGACTTCAAACATATCACCCTAAAGACAGCCTTTCTCATTGAAATAACATCACTATGCAGAGTAAGTGAATTACAGGCCTTGACAATACAAGAGCCCTACTTACAAATCCACAAGGATAAAGTAATATTGAAACCAACCCGCGTTTTCTGCCAAAGGTGGTATCTTAACTGCTTCAGCGCGGTGCGGATTACCGCGCTGTACTGAAGGGTTCGTGCGCGGGCGGGGCCGTGACGGAGCGGTTCCGTCATCCGCACAGCGCGACCGACGCGCATGACGGAACTGCTCCGTCACAAGCATCGAAAGGGTTAATATCACTTAAATCAAAACATTGTGCTACCAGTGTTCTTCTAAAAGCCAGAAACAAACGCAGAAAGAAGCCTCCACACCTTGGATGTAAGGAGGGCTTTGCTGTATTATTTACAGAAAACGGAAAAAATAAGGAAAACCAAACAATTGTTTTTTGCATATCCGCATACCAACACACGATCTGCGATCACAAAAGCAACCATTGCAAGATGGATAGTACAAGCTATTCAGGTCTGTTATAACAAGGCCAAAAAGGAACTAACACTGCAACCAACAACACACTCCACAAGAAAACAAGCATTTACAATGCAACGGTCTCGGCATTGTTAAAGTTAGAGCTATTGGCATTGCTCATGACAATGCCGTTTCTTTAAATGTTTTAAAAACATAAACAAAAATAATGTCATGAGCAATGCCAATAGCTCTAACTTTACCAATGCCGAGACCATTGCATTGTAAATGCTTGTTATTTACAGTGTTTCATGAGACTGGCTATCAGAAGGTGCTTCCAGAGAGGCCACAATTCCAGGCAGGAACAGAAATTCTTTTTTTGTGTCATAAAATTCGCCTTTCTGCTGGGAATAGTTACAGACCTGTAAATCTGCGCACACTCACGGTGCACCTTTCATTATGAAAAGACGACTTTCACGCCGCTGACCTCACTTTAGAAATTTGAGACCCGCCGCTCCCCCCCCCACACCTTCTGAATCCCATCGCTATATTATTAGAGCCGGGGCAAGAGGGTGTTCTTGTTTAAAAAGATTCAGCATTTTCCGCCAGTGACAACAGCACCTACCTACCTGTCTATCTATCTATCTATCTATCTATCTATCTATCTATCTATCTATCTATCTATCTATCTATCTATCTATCTATCTATCTATCTATCTATCTATCTATCTATCTATCTATCTATCTATCTATCTATCTATCTATCTATCTATCTATCTATCTATCTATCTATCTATCTATCTATCTGTCTATCTGTCTATCTGTCTATCTGTCTGTCTGTCTGTCTGTCTGTCTGTCTGTCTGTCTGTCTGTCTGTCTGTCTGTCTGTCTGTCTATCTGTCTATCTATCTGTCTATCTATCTGTCTATCTATCTATCTATCAAAACAAACCTCACAAACTCATATTTGCAATACACAATCGGTGCCTCCTTCTCGGACAAAGAAATTACTCGCCTTAAAAATGGCTATCTACCTGTGGTATTGCATTTCAGCATTCATTTTGCGCTTCGTGATCTTGTCGAGGCCGCTAAGAGCTTTGGGGCATATTATCAAGCCAGGCGATACAATTATCGCCGCTTTAGCGGCAGAAAACTGCTGCTAAAGCGGCGATAATGGGCTTGATAATATGCTCTATGGAATTCCAATTGAAGCCCATGTTAGACTCCTTCACATCTAACATGGGCTTCAATTGGAATTCCATAGAGCATAATATGAAGCCCATTATCGCCGTTTTAGCGGCAGTTTTCTGCCGCTAAAGCTGCGATAATTTTATCGCCTGGCTTGATAATATGCCCCTTTGTTCTTCTAATCAAAGGGAGAGCATATCTATCTCAAAGTTATAATGCAGTTTATTTTAACAATGTGTATAAAATGTATTTATTTGTTTCTTGTACGGTGAATGTTAAGTGAGCAATATCAAACAGGCACGGTGGTTATTTTCTTTCAAAACAGGCCCCCAGCTTTTTCTTCTAAGAAACTGTTGCACTTTTTAAAAGATTAGCCTTTCTTTCTGTGTTGTTTTCAGGTCTCCGGGTGCTGTTTACTCTACAGACATTGAATCCAGGAATCACACCCAGCACCCCAGCACCAGAGCATCTGTATTTATCAGGCTCTGCTCTCACATCATTTTTTTACCACTTGAATGGTCATTTCATATATTTCCTGATGTTCTCAAGTCCGCCATCGGACTCGTTCTGCCAATCTTTTATGTGCGGCAGAAATGTTAACTTCTCTGCTTCTTTTTAAAGTCTTTATTGACAATGGCTTAAATGATGGCAGATATCTTTTTTCCTTTTTGCTTTGAAATGACGCCGGCCCTGGAGGACTGGGTCGATCGGGAGGTATAAAAATTATGCATGAAGCAGCGCTGTCGATTATTTGAGATATCGGCGGCGAGCGTTGTATTGCCTCCATCGGGTAACTGTCCGAGCGCTGCCTTCAAACGCATATTATTAATGCCGTCGATACTGTCAAAGCTGCCAGCTTTATTGCCCCGGGTCTGCAATACTCCTCGGATCTGCATAATGCCCGCTGCAGTCTTGCCTTTCTGTCCCGTGTCTGTGAAAATCCATACGTCACTTTAATCAAGGGATGTGCGTTTCCCAACCGAGGCGAGGCGTGCACGGCTGCCCTGAGTGCACCGACGGAGACTGCTTCACCCAGGCTTATGCCGTGTACCATTTGCCACCCCACCGCCCCTCCCCCTCCCCCCCCCCACAACAAAAATTAATGAGAGGCTTTTCCAGAAGCTTATGTGGTGACTGTGCACACCTCAAAGAAGGCAGGCTGAGGAGGTGTGACATCTCCGTGCACACTGTCAGCAGTACAAGAGAAGTGCGCATGTGTGTGTGTAGGGGAGGGGGAGGGCGTTGTGGCGTTCAGATAACTAATAGGGGTTCACTGACTGCTTAGGCCAGCCTCCCAGCATGTGCTAACAGGCCAGTTTCCAGGCTGGCTTGTTTATAATGAGATATAACGTCACGCGTGCCCCTCACCTTTCACACAAAATACTTCTTCTGTCCTTGAACTGCAGATTCAGAGAACTGGCGACATTGTGGCACCCGGTCTCGTGCTTATTGCACGCGTGACACTCCATTGCCTGCACGGGTGACATTCTTTACTGCCTGCACGGGTAACACTGTTTACTGACTGCACGGGTGACACTCTTCCTTGACTACTCGCGTGTCACTCTTCACTGCCTGCACGCGTTCACTGTCTGCACGGGTGTCACTCTTCACTGTCTGCAGGCTCGTTGCTCTTCACTGCCTGCATGGGTGACTCTGTTTACTGCCTGCACGTGTGACACTCTTCACTGCCTGCCGGCAGAAGTCTGGGTGCCAGAGCTGCGTACGGCGTGACAGGTCTGGCGGGTCTGGCGCGGAGGGCTGCGGCTGCCACCCTAACAGCGCAGAGGGACTGCTAAAGGGACTTTCTGTGTGTGGGGTAAAGGGAGACACCACCGCCTTTCTCCGAGGCAGAGCAGAAATGCCTCGGAGAAACGCAGCGTCCTTTTCGGATTCGGGGGCGTGTTTGTCTTTTCTCTCCTCCAGCCATTGGCTGGAGGAGAGAATGAGACTTCTCGCAAAAAACACGCCCCCGATCCGAAAAGGACGGGGCCTAATCAGAGTGACTGACCTCTTCTCCAGTGGCTGGCCAGCATTTACGAGGCCAGCCAATGGAGAACAGGGGAGAAGAGGGGCTGGTTCAAGCCCCTCTTCTCCAAGTCATTAAATCTCCGACTTCCGGTTCTGCCTTTCGGCAGACCGGTAGTCCTCGACCTAAAAAGGAGCAACGCTAGCATTTATGGCCAATATACCCATTGATGCCATCTGCGCAGCAGCAACATGGGCATCACCACACACCTTCACAAAACATTATTGTGTGGACATACAGATGAACAAGGAAGCTCAAACTGGACAGAAGATGCTCCAACACCTGTTTGCAAAGTCTTCCTTTCACCACAGCCTCCCCAGGACAGGAGTAACCGCTACATAATCTAATGCAAAGCATGTGAATCCAGAAAAGGATTCATGCTGCAAAACGAACTGGTTACTCACCAGTAGGAGTAGTTTTGCAGCTTGAAGAGTTTTCTTGATTCACATGCGACCCACCCAGCCTTCCCCTACAAGGACAGCAAACAGGTGGGGAAGTAAAAGGCAATATCAGTGTTTATTAAAACAATCTCAAAGATTACAAGAAAAAAAGAACCCGAAGAAGGCCACCATGCACGTCGACCTCCCAGATACCGTCTGACGTTACACAGGGGACATACCTGGCACCAAATGGTGGTCGACAGCGACCAAAAAAGAAACAAGCATTGGCATAGCCAATAGGTCTCGCCTTTGGGACCTTATAAGTGTTTAGCTATGCAACAGTTGCATAACTAAATACTTAGAAGGTCCCAAAAGCGAGACCTATTGGCTATGCACAGCAGCCGTGAAAGTGAAAGTGATCGCGATCAAACATCAAAGTGGCCCTGCGGCCGCGAAAGTGAAAGTAATCGCAGTAAAAGCGGCGCGCGCGCCCGCCCACATGCACTGTAGCTCTAGGCTGGCCTGGTAGCACTTTTTGGAGCCCTCTCAATAAGTCTCGCCAGACCAGCGCATGCGCTGGGTCAGGCGAGATCTAAAAAGAAAGAAAGAAAACAAGGACAATTCCGGATCCAACCACTAGTTGGCGGAATAATGCACAGTATGTAAATCCAGAAAACTCTTCAAGCTGCAAAACTGCTCCTACTGGTAAGTAACCATTTTGTTATTTTATTTCTAGAACCACGCAAAGCCTGGCACGGGTAAGTGAAATAAAAGCTTTGCAAAATATTATGCAATGTTTTACAATTGAATGCAGATTCAAATGCAATTGGTTGAAATACAGGTAAGTTAAAATGTCGAAATTACTTTTCAGATGACTTTTTAAGTTACTTTTTTCACTCAGTGTGATATTACTAGATATCACACTAGGAAATTTCCTAGGGAAAAGGTAAGTAAAATCGGTTTTGCACAGTTGTAGTTTTTCAGGTTTTCATACAAATCAACTCCGCACTTGAAGAAACATTTTTCAAGGGGAAAAAAGTCAGTATATTCCTATGGAGAGAAATTAAGTTATCAGTTAGCAGGTAAGTACTCGGTCTTTGGGGTTGAGTTTCTTGGGTTAGAACAAGGGTTTCCCCAGTGTCAAGGATGCACTCTCAAAGCACCCTCAGCTGCACTAGGGCGGACAGGTGCAGAGTGCTGAGGCCTAATGTTATCCAATGGGGGAAAGGGGACCTCCGGTTGGTGGTTGCTCGCGAGCAGGCCCCAAGGTTGTGGGAACAAAGCTCCTCGGGTTTAGCTTAGGGGAAAGGGGGATCCGTTTTAGCACCCAAAGTACACCCGCTGAGGTGCCGGGGCGGCTGGGTGCAGGGTGCTGGTTTGGTGTCTGGTACCCCTTTTGATTTCAATGGGGATTCTCCGGTTTCAACAAAGACTGTAAGCTTGGGGACGCAGATCTTCTGGAGGTGACCACCAGTTTGAGAGGTCATGGGACTTTAGGTTAAGGGGTGTCTTTAGGCATCGGGTTTTCCTTACCTGCTCCGGTCGGGGGGATCCTCCAGAAAGAGGCTGCAGGATTCGCTGGGATATTCAAGGGAGGTCAGAGATCACCAGATCTCAGTTCAGGATCGCTGGGAAGACCTCCTTGTGGTGTTGGGCCACTCGAACTCAGGCCGTGGGCGTCGTGTGCAGAGTGGGGCTGACTCGCGGATTTGGCCAGAGCCCGAGTCTGTGGGTGAGCAAATCCGGTGCTCACGGGAGACAGTGGGGCCGATTCACAGAACTAATCTGAGACAAAATCCTAAACTTACTACTTTTGGTATTTACAGAAGGCATTTAGTAGTAGTAAAGTTAGTATTTTGTCTTAAATTACTATTTTGTCTTAAATTAGGATTTTGTCTTAATTTAGGATTTTGTCATGCGTTAGGATTTTGTCTTGCGTTAGGATTTTGTCTTAAATTAGGATTTTGTCTTGAGACCAAAATTTAAGACAAAATCCTAATTTAAGACAAAATACTAACTTTACTACTA
This sequence comes from Triturus cristatus, assembly GCF_964204655.1. Classification (NCBI taxonomy): domain Eukaryota; kingdom Metazoa; phylum Chordata; class Amphibia; order Caudata; family Salamandridae; genus Triturus; species Triturus cristatus. Next base: position 320,861,709 of record NC_140589.1, on the reverse strand, counting down.
CTAAATGCCTTCTGTGAATACCAAAAGTAGTAAGTATAGGGGGCCGATTCACAGAACTAATCTGAGACAAAATCCTAAATGTACTACTTTTGGTATTCACAGAAGGCATTTAGTAGTAGTAAAGTTAGTATCTTGTCTTAAGTTAGTATTTTGTCTTACGTTAGGATTTTGTCTTAAATTAGGATTTTGCCTTGAGACCAAAACTTAAGACAAAATCCTAACTTAAGACAAAATACTAGCTTAAGACAAAATCCTAAAGAAAGACAAAATAATAACTTTACTACTACTAAATGCCTTCTGTGAATACCAAAAGTAGTAAGTTTAGGATTTTGTTTCAGATTAGTTCTGTGAATCGGCCCCAGTGTCTTTTCTGTGGAAGGCAGGGCAGGTCCTCAAGATTCTTGAGGTTCCTGGCTGCAGGATACACCGGGATTTCGCTGCAGCAGGTTCGAGGTGGGAACAGGCCGGTAGGGCTGGGGCCAAGTCAGTGTGCGTCCTCCTCTTTTTCGCTTCAGCACAGCTCCTTGGTCCTTCTTCTTTTCTTCTTGGTCGGTTCTTGTCTGAGGAGGCAAGGTTCGGGGTTGCCCCTAAATACTAAATTTAGAGGCGTTACAGGTAAGTAAAGGTTGGGACAAACGGGTACACCCCCTATTATGCCACCCTCCAGTGGGCATATGCCTCACTCCGTTTGTCTGGCTCCCCCATCTGCAAGATGGCAGGGACTGAGAGTTGTACCTCATCTCCCCCACCTGAGGGGTGGGGTTGGCAAAGGTGGGCTCACGCCCCTTCCTCACTTGGTTTGCCCGCCGATTCTCCTGCCTAAAGTGGGGGTCAGAACCAGTGAGGGCCAGTTGCTGGAAGCAGCACAAGGTCTGGGGAAACTCACAAAGGCAGCAAGCCTTTGAAGCATCCCCTTAGTGGACCCTGCCCATCCTGGGGGATGAGGCTTGGCACCTCGTCCCAGTATGTGCATTGTTTCAGACCCCCGAGAGCAGCAGGCTCTCGACCTAGGGGTCAGCCTGGACACTAGTGGTAGCTCATTTTTCAGGGGGCATCTCTAAGATGCCCTTTGTGTGTCCACCTCTGCCAACTTCACCCCTCAGGTGGGGGAGGCGAGGAGAAGCACAACTCTAAGTCCCTGCCATCTTGCAGATGGGGGACTCAGCCAACCAGGGACAGGCTCATACCCCCCTCCCACTGGAGGGTGGCATAACAGGGGGTGTACCCACCCCAGGGAAGGGACCCATTGGTCCCTACCTTTTACCTACCTGTAACGCCCCTCAATCTAGTATTTAGGGGCACCCCTGCACCTTGCTTCCTCAGACAAGAACCTGCAAAAAGAAAAGAAGAAGAAGGACCAAACAGCTGTGCCGAAGCTAACAAGAGGAAGATGCCCACTGACAGCCCCAGCCCTACCGGCCTGTCTCCACCTCGAACCTGCTCCTGTGAAATCCCGGTGTGTCCTGCAGCCAGCAACCTCAAAAACCCCGGAGGGCCTGCCTGCCTTGAACCACAAAGACTTTGTCTACCGTGAACACCGGATTTGTACATCTGCGACCTCTAGCTGCAACCAGAAACCGCAAATCTGCACCACTCTGCACCTGCCGTCCACGGCCCCAGCTCGCGTGGGCAAACACCAAGAGGAGGTGCCCCTGGCGATCCTGCCCAGAGATCTGGCAAACCCTGACCTGCCTCAAGCCTCCAGCCGACACCTGCAGCCGAAATCCAGAAGGTCCCCCCAACCGTGACCAGGAGCTGGTAAGAAGATCCGATCCCAAAAGGCACCCCTGCACCCGACACCCCACAGCCTTGGGTGGCCAAACCGACAGTGCCTAACCAACCCCTAAATTCCCAACTTACCTCTCAAAGTGGTGGTCGCACCCAGAAGACCTTTGTCCCCGAGCCTGTAGTGCTTTTGCAAATCAGAGACTCCTCATTGAAAGCTACAGGGCTTCCGACGCCAAAACAGCACTCTGCACCCGGCCGCCCCAGTGCTGCTGAGGGTGCAACTTTTGTGCTGGCCTAAACCCCCATTTGCCTGTACTTGAGTCCAGGAGCTTTGCTCCCACAACCCAGTGGCCTGCTCATCAGCAGCCACCAACCGGAGGCCTGCTATCCCCCAATGGATAACATTGGGCCTCAGCACTCTGTACCCGGCCGCCCTAGTGCAGCTGAGGGTGTAGCTAGAGTGCATCCTTGACCATGGGGGACCACTGAGTCTACCCCCAGAACCTCAACTCCCACTACCAAATACTTACCTCACAACCAATAACACTATTTCCTCTATAGGATAACATTGACTGTTTTTCTGTGAAAAGTTTCTAAGTGCGGGATTTGAAAACCTAAAGAAATTCTTTAAAATTGTACTGTTTAACAAAAACGATTTTACTTACCTGTTTACAGGAAATGTACCAGTGTAAGAAAAGTAATCTCAAAAGTAACTTACCTTTAATCTTACTGAAAATCCCATTCAAAGTATATGTACTTTATTCTGAAAAGCAGTGCATTACCAGTAACACTACTGTAATCAAATCAAAGTACATTTAAAATTGCAATCCAAACTGTGTTACAATCTGTATATTTACTGCAAAGGCTTGCTTGGTTCTAGGAAATAAAATAACTCGAAGAATGTTTTTATACAAAAACAATTGGTCTGAACTTCAGTCTTTGAGTGTGTGAATTCATTTGCTGACGGAGTGTGTACAAAAAATGCTTAACACTGTCCTCTGATAAAGCCTTACTGCTCGACCACACTATGACAAATTTAGAGTGAAGTGCTATCTAACTTTACCTCTGCCTACCTTTGAGGTTCCACTGGACTCTATGCACACTATACCTCACTTTGGTATAGTATATACAGAGCCAGCTTCCTACAACAGTAGTAGTATGCATAGTGCAATGTACTGAATTATGCTTTTATTTTCCAAGGAAAGTTTAAAAGGATAATCAATAACCCATTGCACGTACAAGGAAGCAAGGCTTCAATAGCTTTGATAGGGAACATATTTCTACATGACATTTGTAGAGAAACCACATGGACTGCAATGCTCATATTTATTAAACACTGTTGTATACATGTACAATCAAGAAGAGATTTTCAGGTGGGACAAAAAGCTCTAAAGCAATTATTTGCATACACACACTTAACAGCCCTCCACCAATTAAAGGTGATACTGCTTTAAAATCAATGCACATCATGTGAATCTAGAGAAGATTCATGCTGCAAACGGAATAGGTTACTTACAACTGCTTTTTGGCTTGAAATTTCTCTTTATTCACATGTGACCTTTCCACCTCTTCTAGAGAAAATTCATGCTGGAAAAGAAATGGGCTACTTATAATAGTTTTGTGGCTTAAAACTCTTCTAGATTCACAGGTGACCGACCAAGTTCCCCGGTTAAGAAGGCTCTGCATTATTGCTGATTAACTGGAGAGGTTGGACGATATAGACAAATGATAACAGTGCTAATCAATGCCATTTATCAGTGACATCATGTAGGATGTCATCTCTAACATACTGAAAGTAAATGTATTGATCATAGTTTGTCATGCATTGTAAGTTTAACTTAAATGTAATTCCTGTGTTTTTTTTCAGATGTTAGACACTCCAGTTTCTATTGCACCTGCTCAATATATTTGTGCTCCAGACAGCAAACATACTTTCTTGGCTGCGCCAGCACAAATGCTGCTTGAAAAATATCTTCAATATAACAGTCATCGATTCTTCCCTCTGTCGCTGAAGAATTATAGCCATCCAGTGCTGTCAGTGGATTGTTACCTCAACCTAGGGCCACAGGTAGTGTATGCGAGACAACACATTGTGCAATCTTAAATATATGAAGTATTATATCAGGTTTATTGTAACACTCTGACTTGTGAATTATGTAATTCTCACTGAGGGGCATATTCACAAGAAAGTGGCGAAGTGTGTCATTAAGCCAAGAAGGCTTACTACACACTTCGTCACTTTAGAAATGCAGGGATGCACCATATTTACTAGAATATGGTGCAACCTTGTGTTCCCCCTGAGCTGGCGCTAAATTTAGCTGCCTAGAGCCAACGCAGGCACCCTTGCACCATAGTGCAAGGGTGCCTGTGTTAAGGGGAAGATTGTGTTCGAGGCATATGAGCTGCAGATTACACACTTTTGCATAGATCGCCATCTGGTGTTGGGCCCGGATGTTTTCAGTTTGTTTTTCCTCTTGGAAAGTCTTTGGAAGTCACGAGGTCGGTGACTCCTCCTTTGGATCGTATTGCGCATGGGCTTCGGCTCCATCCTCAGATTGTTTTTTTCCGCCATCGGGCTCGGATTTAATCTTCTTGCTCCGGTTCCGAACATTTCCAGTTCGACGATCGAAGCAGAATCCTCACCTCACATCGCGGTATTGTTTCGATCGTGATCTCCTCAATCAACGCACCTTCTCATCGACAATTCTTCGGTTCCAGTCGTCGACTGCAACCTTCGGACCTACCCAAGCTCCGGTCCCGGCTGATGGAAAGAACTCCATTCAAGAAGTGCCCTCGATGTGGGTCCAAATTCCCCCACACCGATCTTCATGAGGTATGCAACCTCTGCCTCTCCCCTGAACACGAGGCTCGAGACTGTCCGGCCCGTAAGTCTTTCAGATCAAAAAAGACTATTCGGGACCGAAGAGCCAGAAGAAACATGGCACACTCCTCGACCTCCGTTCCAGTCGATATCTTCGGAGACGACATCGAAGATCCGGGACAGCAGTGCACCGAAGAGGACCTCGTCAGTGCTTCCGACTCAGATGTGGAGGACATCACTCCGGCGCAGAGGGTCGTGAGTACTATACCCCCCCCCCACATTCGTGCCAACACCCAAAAAGGCTTCGGTCACGCCTTCGCCTCCGGGCCTAAGCAAGACCAGAGACACTGCTTCACACAACCCACCTTCGGGCCCGGTGAAGAAGCCAAGTAAGCCTTCCGGCGGCTCGGGCTCGAGCCAGCCTGCCAGCGGTGCCGAGAAACACACTTCGGCACCGAAAAAGAAACCGGCCTCTACCTCGACACCGAGCTCTGCACCAAAGCCCTCGGGGTCGAAACCCAGCGCTTCCGTACCAACGCCATCTTCGGTACCGACCAAACCCAATAAGTCCCTCGGCACCGACCCTTCCAAGCCGAAGCCCATCTCGGCGCCGACCAAGAAATCAGAGGTTCCCAAGCCCAGTGCTAAGCAAACTGGCACGGACAAGCCTAAAAAGTCATTGGCCCGAAGACTTCGGCGCCAATGGACCAAACACTGTCACAGGAACTATTTACACCAGATCCCTTACAAAAATATCTCACCAGGAATCCAAAAACTGGACATCTGGCACTCTCTTACAAAAAGAGACATTTGGACAAACCGGCTCCGCCTCCACCTCCACCTCCAAAGAGGAAGGACTCTGCTACCTCTCCTTTCAGAATACCTTCCCCACCTCCTCCACCCTCTCCACCTACGCCCCCTCCGCCTTCTCCACCCCCACCTCATCGCTCTCCGACCTCGTCTCCAGACGTTGATGATCAGGGGGACCCATATCACGATACAGGGGATGTGCCCCAAGACCCCACCCCAACAGGATCCCCAGACCCATGGGACGACTACAATAACCCAGATATTCCCGACGTCCCACAAGATGACCTTTACCCTTCCAGGCCATCTCCACCGGAAGACTCATTAGGGTTCCACCATCTACTTCAAAGGGCGGCACACTATCACGGGGTAGAGTTGCACACTGACCCAGTGGAGGAGGATTTCCTCCTCGACACATTTGATACCACACATAGGTCTACCTCCATACTACCTATGCTTAAGGGGGTGGTAAAGCATGCGCCAGAGGTTTTTAAAGACCCAGTCAGGGCCAGGGTCATTAACCCACGCATAGAAAAGAAATACAAAGCTGCCCCCACAGATCCCGCCTATATCAAAGGGCCAGCGCCACTAGATTCCCTAGTGGTTTCCACTGCACGAAAAAGAACAAATTCCCAGGCGTCAGGCGAAGCACCACCACCTGACAAAGAGTCAAAGCTACTGGACGCATCAGGAAAGCGCACTGCGTCACAGGCAGCCAATATATGGCGTATCGCCAACACCCTAGCGCTATTGGCCAGATACGATAGGGCACATTATGATGAATTGGAAAACATAATGCACCACCTCCCTGAAAAATATAAAGCTAGGGCCAATTAATTAATTCAAGAGGGTAAGACAATCACTAACACCTCTATACGCTGTGCCTTAGATGCAGCAGACACAGCCTCCAGGGCCATTAATACTAGCGTCCTCCTCCGTCGCCATGCTTGGCTAAGAATATCAGGATTTAAGCCTCCATCCTTAATCATCCCTTTGACCAGGAACACCTATTCGGCCCAAAGGTAGATGAGGCCCTCGAAAAAATGAAGAAGGACACCGATACGGCGAAGTCCATGGGAGCCCTACAGTCACACCCTCCTAGGCGCTCCTTTCGCCGCTCTTCCTTTCGAAGTACATCTAGAGGCTACTCCTCAGATAACACGTCCACTTCCCACAAATCCCCCACTCAGTCCACCTTCACAAGGGGCTATCAAAGAGGCTGCTATAGGGGCAACAATAATAAAGGCAGATTCAAAACAAATACCGCCCGCTCTGCCACACCGCCTACCCAATGACTTCCCCTCGCTCCCTCCAGACCATCCCACTCCGGTCGGGGGCAGACTTCAAAATTTCCTTCCTATCTGGGAGACCATCACCTCAGACAAATGGGTGACCCAAATTATTCGGTCAGGATACTGCCTGGAATTAACATCTACCCCCCAAACATTCCACCCAGGCAACGCCCAATGTCACAAGAACATTCCACATTACTAAAGCAGGAGGTAATCTCCCTCCTACAAAAACAAGTTCCCGTCAATCAGCAAAATTTAGGGGTCTACTCCCTATATTTTCTAATACCAAAATGGGACGAGACTCTACGACCTATTCTAGATCTCCGGCCCCTAAACACATACATACACTCAGACCATTTTCACATGGTAACGCTTCAGCAGGTGCTTCCGCTCCTCTCCCAGAACGACTTCCTCACCATACTGGACTTGAAAGATGCATACTTCCACATTCCAGTACACCATGCTCACAGAAAGTACCTCAGATTTGTAGTGGACGGACAACACTACCAGTTCAAGGTGCTCCCATTCGGAGTCACAACAGCACCATGGGTATTCACCAAGTGCCTAGCGGTAGTGGCGGCACACCTCAGAAGACAGCACATTCACGTCTTCCCATACTTGGACGACTGGCTGATAAAAGCCACTTCATACAACCAATGTGTACACCACACCGCCACTACAATCCAACTACTTCACCAACTAGGCTTCACAGTGAACCACCAAAAGTCCCAGCTAACACCATCCCACATAAAACAATACCTCGGTGCCACCATAGACACCTCAAAAGCAATAGCCTACCCCAATCCGGCCAGGAATGCAAGCATTCAGGCTTTGCGACAAAAAATCGTACTTCAACACTCCCTTCCAGCAAGAGTGTTTATGCAACTGATAGGGATGATGGCCTCTTACATTTTCATAGTGCCTCACGCAAGACTCCAGATGTGTCCACTCCAAGAGTGCTTAGCGCGCCAATGGAACCAGGCCCAGGGGCAACTGGCAGATCTGGTGTTGGTAGACGGTCGTACCCATCGCTCTCTGCAGTGGTGGAACACCACAAACCTTTCCAAAGGTCGACCGTTCCTGGACCCGGTTCCACAAATAATACTAATAACAGACACATCGCTCTCCGGCTGGGGAGCTCACCTATTACACCTCACAGTGCAGGGCACATGGACGCCTCAACAAAAGTTTCTCCATGTCAACCATCTGGAGTTACTAGCAATCTTTCTAGCCCTAAAATCTTTTCAGACACAGATTTCAGCCAAGGCAGTCCTCATTCGCACAGACAACATGAAGACCATGTATTATATTCAAAAACAAGGCGGCACACACTCTCCACAGCTCTCTCAATTAGCACAGAGCATATGGAGATGGGCAATTCCACACAAAATCTTTCTCCTAGCCCAACATGTCCCAGGAGTCCAAAACACCATGGCAGATCTGCTCAGCAGACAGACGCAACAGATCCATGAGTGGGAACTTCACCCGCAGGTTCTTCACCCGTTCTTTCAAATGTAGGGGCATCCACAGATAGACCTATTCACCACCAACGAAAACAAAAAATGCCCAAGCTTCGCCGCCAGATATCCACACCCATTGTCCAAAGGAAATGCAATATGGATGAACTGGTCAGGCAAATTTGCGTACGCTTTTCCACCTCTCCCACTAATTCCATTAGTGGTGCGAAAGCTACAACAGCATTCCCTCACACTGATCCTAGTAGCTCCAACATGGGCTAGACAACCGTGGTACACCACGCTGCTGGAACTCTCGGTAGTACCACACCAAAAGCTACACCTCTCACCATGCCTCCTAACCCAGAACCATGGAGATATCAGGCACCCGGACCCAGCTCAGCTCAACCTTGCGATCTGGCTCCTGAAATCCTAGAATTCGGATACCTAAACCTTCTCCCTGACTGTATGAACGTCATCAGAGAAGCTAGACGCCCTACCACTAGAGCCTGCTACGCTGCCAAGTGGAAAAGATTTGTTGTTTATTGCCATAACAACACAATCAATCCTCTAGACGTGTCGATACAACACATCATATGCTACTTACTCCACCTACAAAGGTGTAATCTAGCATATACCTCCATTCGGCTACACCTCGCAGCAATTGCAGCTTACCTACAAAACAGGCAGCACCTATCACTTTTCAGAGTACCTGCCATTAAAGCCTTCATGGAAGGCCTAAAAAGAATAATTCCCCCCAGAGTACCACCCTCACCTGTGTGGAACCTAAATATCGTTCTCACAAGGCTGATGGGGCCTCCCTTCGAACCATTGCATAAATGCGAACTGCAAGTTCTCACATGGAAAACAGCTTTCCTTGTAGCCATCACTTCCCTTAGAAGGGTCAGTGAGATACAAGCACTTACCATACAAGAACCTTTTCTTCAAATGCACCAGAACAAGGTTGTTCTCCGTACCAACCCAAAATTCCTACCAAAAGTCATTTCCCCTTTTCACCTAAACTAATCTGTAGAATTACCAGTATTTTTCTCGCAACCTCAGACCGTTGCAGAAAGGGCTCTACACACGCTAGATGTCAAACGAGCCTTACTTTACTATATCCAAAGAACACAACCTTTCAGAAAAACCAAACAACTGTTTGTCTCTTTCTCTCCACCACACAAGGGCAACCCCATCTCAAAATCATGGATAGCTAGGTGGATTGTAAAATGCATCCAGATTTGCTACCACAAAGCAAAACGAACGCTATCCGTTCTCCCTAAAGCCCATTCTACACGGAAGATAGGGGCTTCCATGGCTTTTCTAGGGAACATCCCATTAGATGATATCTGCAAAGCAGCTACATGGTCAACACCGCACACTTTCACTAAACACTATTGTGTAGATGTGCAAACCAAGCAACAAGCTAGTGTGGGCCAGGCTGTACTAAAAACATTATTTCAAACCACTGCAATAGATACCGGTGGCCGCCGCTAAGGTTGGGAACTGCTATATAGTCTATGCAAAAGTGTGTAATATGCAGCTCATATGCCTCGAACGGAATATGCTACTTACCAGTATGCATCTGTTCTTGGCATGTAGAGCTGCAGATCTACACACGCCCACCCGCCTCCCCGGCTACCTGTATCTGTTCCAGTTTACCTTATTTAGATACAACACACATGGGTTTCTTCACTGTTGTTACTACGCTCCATCTTTCCCTGCTGGCGAAAAACAATCTGAGGATGGAGCCGAAGCCCATGCGCAATACGATCCAAAGGAGGAGTCACCGACCTCGTGACTTCCAAAGACTTTCCAAGAGGAAAAATAAACTGCAAACATCCGGCCCCAACACCAGATGGCGATCTATGCAAAGTGTGTAGATCTGCAGCTCTACATGCCAAGAACAGATGCATACTGGTAAGTAGCATATTCCTTATATGCAGGAAGGTCCCCCCTTACTGCACATAAACAATCTTTAAATGCATTTTGTAACTTCTGTGTGTGCTGCTTAGTGCAGCACACATAGAAGTTGCAAAAAGCATTTTTTTTAAATGATTGTTTATGTGCAGGGAGGGGCAGCTTCTGCACATAAACAGTCATTGGCGTTTTGCTGTTTCTATGTGTGCTGCACAACGCAGCACACATGGAAACAGCAACAACGAGGAGAAATAAAGCAGTTCTCCTTGTTTCGCCTGTTTAAGACCAGGGTTTCCCTGATCTTCATTTTGGCGCTGCCTCCTATTTACTCTTGACTTGTAAATAGGGGGCAGTGTCAAAATCAATGGGTGTTGCGGTGGAATGCCCATTATTGAGAAGTCTGTTGTGATCAACGTTACACACCACATAATATATATAAATATATTATAAATCCTCACTATAGGAATACAGCAATTACTGTAACTTGTAGTTTTTTGCAGTTTTTCTACTGTGTTTTTATACAAAATGTATGGCAATGTCAGTTAATAGTGCAAGATTGTAATATTACATTAATTAATATCAAGTTAGGTGTTCTCTTACAATGCATTTTTTCTACCCTTTTTTCAGATTGCTGTCTGCTATGTAAGTTCTCGGCCTCACTCAATAAACATCAACTGCTCTGGTCTGGAATTTAGCGGCCTTGTGTTGCACCTGTGTGACTCCTTCGTAGTGGCCAGCTTTTTGAAACAGTTTCATTTTCTGAAAGGTAAGGCAGCAAGTCTTTTTTCATAATGTTAAGCCGCTAGTGGTGGGTCCAATATTAATTATCTTGTAAGGAATAGCTGCGCTGTCGTTTAAGAATAGCGTGGACCAGGTTGGCCGTTAGTAAACACAGAAAATTGTAGGTTTCCAACTGCAAAAATAACTTTCTTTTCCTCTATCAAAACCTTTTCTCAAATTATTGTTGATAGAAATGGGCACAGGGAATGCTGTATAAAATTTAGATCAATTTTTAACTCTAGGCTCTACTTATTTGTATTACTTTTGGCATGACTTCTCCGATCACGAGCTATTACGTTTTGCATTCCACTGATTGGAATACACAAGACTGGGAATACACATCTTTAGTGCTGCCGAGCCACAGATTGAAAACTAATACATTAGCTACTAAAGCTTGTTCTATTTTTTTTTTTTTTTTTTTTAGTGCTTAACAACACAACTTGGTTTAACAGCCAAAAAACAGTGCCACAATCTCCTCCTACTGCCCGGTCTAGGAAGTTCCAGTACATTGCATATGACAAAACATCGAATACAGTGACATGCAAGCCCAGCATGGATCCATATTGAGATATAAATATTGATTACGATACATGCACCAATAACAAACAATCTTAATATATAAGAAAGGCAGAGAAGAAAGAGAGGGTTAAGAAAACAAGCTAGAGAAAGAGGACAATAAAGAGAAGAAGGGCAAAAAGAAAAGAAGAGAGGGAAGATGAAACTACAAAGCGTGGACGAGAAGTCCGGTCTGGCAAATCCCAAGTATAGTAATGCGAGGGGGAGTGGGGGAAATGGAGTGCAATGATAGTGGGAAGGAAGAATCAAGATTCAATACAAATTAGGGTGGGCATCCTGCAGAAAAGGGGACCATGTGAGAATAAAAATATCTGCTTTATCCATTAAATTGTAAATGATCTTTCATAGTATGCAGTTTTGTACATTTCCGTGATCCATTCCTCCTGTGATGGCAATTGTGGAGAACGCCAATATTGCAGAATGCAGATAAAGACATAACTAACAGTACAAACAGAACATAGTGTGTGGGTGCAGGCATGAGTATGCAGTCCAGCGTTCCTAGTCTAATTCTCCCCACCCTCAGGAAACAGCCAGCCACCATATATTTTACCACAGTCAGTTGGACAACCCCTGGAATTATACACCACCTCCTCACCCACCGCACATAAGTCCATGCCTCTGCACCAATCCGCAATAGGTTGGGCAGTTGGGGTTTTCCAATATATCTCAACATCCCTAATAGCAAGTACCAGGCCTGTAAACACAAATTGCCTCCTAGATCATTCACCCCCCTTCATCAGCCAAGATCCCAAGTAGGTCAAGTCACAGATCAGCAGTCTGTGTCATCCACTGGCCTCTTCCTGAGCCTTGTGTATCCACGACGAAAATCTGTATCACCGGGCATTCCCCACAATGTGAAAAAAGGTGCTAGTGTGCACGTTGCATCTAAGGTAGAGTTTATCTGTACTTTTACATTTTCTTGCCCAAGATGGCGTGTAGCATAGTCTATGAAAATAATGTAAATGTATGAGATGCTGATATGAGCAGTTGATGGCCTCAACTCAGTCATTGTTGTCCAGTGGACCCAGGATCAAGTTCTATTATTACAGAAAATACTTAACGACATACAATGAAAATCAATTGTTACTATTTGTTACTTAAAATGTGAATTGCACCTTTTGAGGAGATTTACCTTTTTAAGTGGGTTTATATATTTGGAATACAAAATGCACACATATAACGAATCCGTAATCTGTATTAAAAGAGATACATTTTGTTTATTTTGTTGGAGTTGTTTTTATAGCGCAGACCTGCCTTAAGGTGATAGACACATACTAGTGTCATAGTCAATAAAATGTGAGCTACTTGTCAGTGGTTACAGAGTTCACTCCACGACAATTACATAGATTTGAGACATTTGTATACAGTAATGATTGAGGGATGGGGACGGGAAAAGAGAAGACTCGGAAACCTGCCATTAGGGGTGGGACTCAATTATTCACTCAGCTGGTCGTAAGTGTATAGAGAAGATGTTTAGTTTCAAGCTCTCAGCTTGTGTTATTGGGATGGATGGAGAGAGTGTAAGATACAGGAAAGTTCTGGAGAAATTAGTGAAGAAGGCTTCTTTCCAGGTTGTTTCTTTTTGTGGCTCTGGATATCCATCCACAATTAGGTGACCACCTGACTTCATGTCATCACAAACCCTATTTCCAATCCTGGGCCTTAATGTTGTGACTAAGTGTATTCTGAGTGGTGTAGTCCTAGTTTGCTTACATGGAAGTAAATAGGCTGACACAGCAGATACCAATGATTTGTGGTTTATAAAACAAGACTGGAATTAATGTTTGGGGAGTGTGCTAAACGTTGTGCTTAGACTGCTAGATAAATGAATTTCCACTCAAGGCCACCTGGATTCCTGGACACATGATATTTTTTTTAAGTCAAAGAGCATGATTTGAATGTGATGCATGTTGGTTAGGGGAACAAAAGGTGTTATTTTGTTGTGATGGTGATGTGGCCAGATTTGATTTGGTTTAGTATTAGGGAGGCAGAGTTTTCAATGGACACTACAATGGTTTCAGGGAGTTCTGTTGGCATGGTATTGCCACCATCCATGTGGAACAGATTAGGATTCTGGATGGTCTAGCAGAATTTGTTCGGAGCCAGGAAGGGTTTCATACTGAACAGGAGGCTCTGTTTAAAGCTGGCTGTTGTTGTTTTCATTCTTGATGTCATTCTTGAAGGACACTTTCATTCTGAATATGACAGAATGACGATTCTCCCAATCACCCAGGGGCACTCCAGATCTTCTGGAGCCACATGCTGAAGGTGTAGAAAGTGGCCCTTTTTGACATGGTCGCCCCCACTTTTTGCCTAAGTGATGCAACTTTGACAGGCATGCACTGGGTTCCTGCTATCCTGGTCCCCTGTGCCAGATCTCTTTCCCTAAAACTGTACAATTGTTCCCCCAATTGGCAATGCCTTAAGCACCCCTCTAAGTCCCTAGTAAATGGTACCCCAGGTACCTACGGTAAGGGTACTAAAGAGGGTCCCTTAGGGCTGCAGCATGTATATGCCACCCTAAGGTACCCCTTACCACACTCATACAAATTGCCATTGTATGCTCCGTGCCATGGTGGAGACGAAAGTGAAGACACAACATGGCACATCTCCTGTGTGCCATGCCTACAGACACCTCAAAATTAAGACCTGGCCTTTTCCCATAGTATAATCTTTCTGATTATGATCTATAGCTTCCCCAGTTGGTAACATACGTGTATCGCAGCACCAGGATGCCCGTAGGGTTACAGCGCACTTTATAAATGTGTTTACATTACATTAAATTACATACAATATATGTACGTCACCCCTAAGGCAGGCCTTAAAGCAGGGCGCATTATATTACATGTGAGGACATATCTGCGTGAGCAGATATGCCCCTGTGATGTCCAAGTTGATTCTTGGATATTGCCAATGGAAAGGAACGCCATACTGAGCATATGTACTGGGTACTGGGGACTACGAGTTCTCCAGCTATATAATGGCTTCACTGAAACCAAAGATGTTTGGTATCAACATGTCGTATTAATAAACCCACAGTGATTCCAGTGATACTGTTATTAATACATGCACTCAGAGCTAACCTTAGATATGCCCCCTGAAAACCTACAAACCTCTAGTGTACTGGCTGACTGGTGTAGACCAGCCTACCACCACAGGCAGGTTTATGACCCCCTGCAGGTGAGAGCTTGCGCTCTCTGAGGGAAGAAGCAATGCCTGCTCCTGGCCGGAGGTCTTGTCACCACCTCCAAGCAGGATGGCTAATCATCTGCATATCAAGGCAGGAGGCTTCAAAGGCCACCTTTGGTATGCGACCCTGGCTTATCCCAGACAGGGCCCCTTTGCCACCAAGACAGGTGGGAAAATTAGTCAGGCTAGTTCCACCCCTAAGGCTGAACATGAAAACTAAAATTCCACCATCTTGGTTTTTGATGGAATGAGGATCACTGGGTCAGGGTTGTGCCCACTTCACACAGGAAGGGGTCATATAGGGGGTTTAGTCACCCTAAAGGTAAGTAGCCCATTGGCTCCCCTTAACACCCCTAAATTGAGTATTTAGGTGACACCCTTGATGCCATGAACTCAGATTCGACAGACCCAGAAGAAGAAGACAAAGAACACCCGCAAAAACGAGAACCAAAGACTTGCTGTGGACGTTTTGGTACCAAGCCCTGCCTGCATGCACCAGTCTTGAGAATCGTGAAGAAACCGCCCTGTCCTACAGCTGACCTTCTACCAATAACCCCGGTAGGCTGCCAGCCCTACACAAATTGCCAGCAATCTCCCTTGAAGTAGAGGAGCTACTCCCCTTCAGTCAGCAGGCACCAAACCACCGAGTCCAGTTTACCATGCTGCCACTCCCAGGTCGCAATGACGCAGCAGCCGCACAGGAAGAGGTCATCGAGCTCCAAAAGGTCAAATCCAGTTCTCCACAAAGTGAGAAGATACCAGGACCACCAGAGTCACACAGCACCAATACCCGGGGTACCAGACCACTTGCAACAAACAAAGCCTGTTTGAGTTCAACCCGGACTCCAACGACACCAAGACCGAGTAGCCATCTTGGGATGTCAGCATTGCAGAGACCAACTGCCCAGAGTAGCCCAGCTGTTCTGGTTTCTGCACCCTCAACCAACCAGACCGACAACCGCAAGGACCTGTGACACACCAGCCCAGCCGATCTAACTCCTCTGCACTCAAGCTAGCCCAGCCACCTAACCCCTCTGCACCCGAGTGACCTGGCCCTGGCCCTAGCCTCATGAACTGACTGTGCTACCTTACTCCCAGATTCCATTGGGAGCTCTCAGACTTGTCCCCAAGTCTCCCACTGCAGCCGGTTTTTAGGTGCCCCCCATCCTTTGGTGTAGCGCCTTAGGCTACCGAACCGACTAGTACCTCTGCACCTAGATGCCCCAGAGCAGATAAACCCTAACTGTTGGTAGTACTTTGGACCTCAAGTCCTGAAGGGGACACCCAGAAACCTACTGCAAGTACCTGTATACCGTATATGCCTTTTTCTCTCATAGTAAAGCATTGCGCGTAAAGATATGTTTACATGAACAATTTACTTACCTGAGAAAATCGACATTTTAAAAAGTACTTAATTGCTTACGAAGTTCTCGGTATAAAGATTTATAAAGATTTATATAAAAATATGAATTATATTTTAAAATTGGTCTCAGATTTATTCTTTGAGTATGTGTCTCATTTATTGCCTCTGTGAGTACAAGTGCTTACCGCTACTGTCTGATAAGTCTAAACTGCTCACCCACACTACCACAAAAGACAGTTTATTATTATCATTTGTTCCTCTGTAAACCAGTAAGGGTCTACACAGTGTACCTCACTTTGATGCACTACATAGAGATGCAGCTTCCTAAATAAGGCCAGTTTCAACCCCCGCTATCCATTGGAAGCAAATTCTAGATCACTATAATGCTTTTTATGAATATGAACACTCAAAGTTTGGGAGTCTTCTCCATGATGCTGAATGGACAATGGCACTAGAATCCCTGCAGACTATATCACGCAATGCAAGATTAAAAAACATGCAGTATATGATGTTACATAGGGCCCACCTCCCCCCGTCCAAACTTAATCGCATATTCCCAACTGCCCACCTCACCTGCCCGAGATGTCTGTCCAACACAGCAGATTTCCAACACATGCTGTCCTGTCCTACCCTGACGCATTACTGGAGAGTTTTCCATGAAGCTCAAAACACAGTAACTGGGCTCCCTCACTTGGATATAAGGGCAGCGACCGCCTTAAGGAATCAGGGGAAGAATCAGACAGTTCAAACCCGATTCGCAAATCTGGCCCTCATACTGGCCAAATGGACCCTTGCGCTATGTTGGAGAGCTCCCCAATCCCATGCACTCATCCAATAGTATAATGCACTGCTGCGATGCGTAGAGTCTGAAAGCGCTAACCTTCATCATGAAGAGATATGTTGCCTTCATAAAAAGCCCATAGCAGCCTCTTGAGACCCGAGGACTGCTGCGAGAGGAAGAACCCCCCCATGATGGTTAGCCACAGAAGCACTCACACTTCCTTTGTCCATTCCACCCGCCTAGACTCTAGGTCCTGGCCTCGTCCAGGGCTCTCCTGCTCTGCGTGCGTGTGCCCCGGGTCCCTGCCCATGGCAGGTCTCTGAACCCCTGGGATAGTTCCGGTCCTGCGGTCCAGCTGCCTGGCGTGGCCTGTTGGGCCTGACGACTCTCCCACAACCAGTGCTATTTATTAGCTCCCTTTAACCCAGTTTTGTTATTACAGAGGTATATACGTATCCAGATTGATGGCTAGAGCCTCATTCATAGTGAGCAGCAGCCCATCTCTACCTTTATAGCGTGCTCCACTCTGAGTCCTGTGCAGGGCCACTGCAATGTCTTAATTCCCTAGCCGGTTGCTCCAGCTGTACTACAGCAGCACTTGGACTATGAAACCGGACTCAACAACTAGCACAACTATACCTATTCATTCTGTATTTTTGTTTACTTGAACGATTGCTTCCGGATTAAATTGTGTAAGAACTATAAAACATAAAAAACGTCAATAAAAATATTTTACAAAAAATGAACACTCTCAAAGTAAGACTGAATTGCAGATCTATTTAGCAAACATCCATGTTTGGATGGTGTTAGAAATGGATCATGTTAAAGTAGACTGTTGTGTTGTTTGGTGACAGTCTACTTCATATTGGCCCACCTAGACTACATCTTTTTGACAGTAAAAAAGTAATATAGAAATTAATTTCTTTAACTTCTTTAACAAAAGGAAACAGCATGATGAGTCTGATGATACTACCGTAAAAACAGTGTACACATTAAAAAGAGTGGGTCTATGCTAGACGCCCTGGACGACCAAACCTTGAAGACATCTACAGGTAGACTGAATTGATTCCAAAGCAACTGAGGGCCATATTATCAAGGAAGGCGATAACATTATCACCACTTTAGCGGTAGTAAACTGACGCTAAAGCGGCGATAATGGGCTTGATAATATGCCCTTGAGAATTCCCATAGAAGCCCAGGTTCACACCAGAACCTGGGCCTCTATGGGAATTCACGAGGGCATATTATCAAGCCCATTATCGCCGCTTTAGCGGCAGTTTCCTGCCGCTAAAACGGCAATAATATTATCACCGTTCCTTGATAATATGGCCCTGAGTTACCAGTTTCAAGCACCCTGATTGCAACTTGAACCTGATGCCAGGTGAGTGGCATTTGGACACTAGGCTAGAGTGTGGTGCTGAGTGCAACTGACAAATTGAGAAATTCATCAAGGATCACGTTCTGCATTTCTGTGCAGTGGCCTCGAAGGAAATGTACATTCACAGAATCTAGAGCATGCATGTCGTCCAGGTATGTCAAATGTTCATTACTCACTATTTTTTCAAGGACTTTTGCAGCAGCTGTAAAAATTGGGATATACTGGGCTTAATTTTCCAGATCACAGAGTAGCCTGTTTCAGGGTAGGAGGGACAACAACTGAGAGGAGGAATTGATTATGACTAAAACAAAGGACCATTGAAATCAATTCCACTGCTTTTTTGATCTGACTAATAAGGGTCAGATCTGAATGGGAGCAGTACTTGACATTTGCTAGGCTGTGATATACCCACTCAAAGATAAGAGAGAAAAGGTCACAGAGCTGGTATTAAGGGCAGGGATAGCCGCACCAATGTCAGGCCTCGCTCATGATGGCCTGATCATTGAAAAGGGCTTGATACCAGCTCTTTTTTCTAAAGAAAGTGAAACCACTTTTCCCCGAAAATGACTTCAGAACTGCTCTTCAATCACTCATATCCTTGAATCTCTATGGTGGTAACACCATCTTCCTTGACTCCCAGACTCCACACTCGCATTCCTTAAAGGCATTCTACATGCCACAGTGTGTCTTTTACATGGCCTGAATAAATCCATTGGCTTCACTTTCCAGCCCCCACCATCTTCAAAACCAGCTGCGTCATTTACAAAGCCATCACAAGAAGCACCCCTTCTTTTATTGCAGGCAAGCACACCATCCCTAGTGGTTCTCGTCACACTGCAGCCAGGACACCATCAGACTGCTGGTTGAGAAGTGTACAAAAAAATATAAAACAAGGCAGCCATAGATGCACCCAGGATCTGAAACAGCAACCTAACACTGCTCCAATTCAGGAAAGAGTTGAAGAGGCACCTTTTTAAAGAACACTACAACACAATGCATTAACAGTCCATAATCCAGCTACCTCTCCTATAACTCATTGACTTTATGCTTGTCTTTGACATGTTCATGTCTCCATTGTCTTTTGGCGAGGTTTGTGCTATATGCCACATACATTCATACATACATGCATTTAATTGCCTCAGACTAATATGTCATTCAAGAGATTAGTGAACTAGAGCAGAACATGTACATGGAAATTTGGGAAAGGTTTGCTAGGACTGCAATGCTTCAGATGTGTCAAGCGTCATCCATCTGGGAGCTAACTGAGACTCGATTCAACTGCAGATGAAATTAGGTGAAGTGGAGATTAAAATGTTGTATTTAAGTCAGTGGACACTGCTTTATAGATGATGATGCTCGACCATACGCACATATTTTGGTTAAGTGTTTCAATTGAGTATAATTACACTGAAAGAAAAGAAACACTGGAAGAAAAAAAAGTATTAAGAAAGAATCAGGTTTTGCAGATTGATGATTTATGTCTTTTAAAGAGCAGGATTATGAGTCTAACAGTTTAACATTATTATAGTAGCTTGATCATATATTTTCTTGCACATACATACTTTTATTTGAATATTTTCATCTTCAGACACTGCTAATAAAATAATGTATTGTAAAATAAAGTAAATTGCAGTTTATATAATGAACTGTGCCATTTTGGTGACGGGTAGAATACCAGTTTATGCTTTTGGAAGAAGTGTCAATTCTTATTCTTTTATCAGTTGTCTTGATTATGGGAGCACTGGGTTTTTACCTTTTCAAATGCAGCTGCCTGTATGACCATGCCCCACCCTTCTGTTCATTGCTTTAGAATCTATGGCTTTAATAAATCCTTGCCTCATCATGCAATGGCACTATATTAGACCACAGTACTATTTACTTAGAAGATGATCTTTCTTTAGAGAGCTTTGCAAGATGATTGTAATGAAAATGCGCAATCTTCTTCCATTCTTTCAATCTGACGGAATTGTCTATTTTCCCGCAGATGCCACATTGTGTGTGATTTGCCAGGATCGCAATTCTCTGCGTCAGACTGTGGTCCGGCTTGAACTGGAGGATGAGTGGCAGTTCCGGCTGAGAGATGAGTTTCAAACAGCTAATTCCAAAGAAGACCAACCCCTTTTCTTTTTGACTGGGAGACATGTTTAACTGGACACTTCACAGTGACAGCGTTAAATAGCGAAAGCATACCATTGTACAAAGATTGCGCTTGTTTCTCGTTGACATCGGTTTGCAACCTAATATGGACACGTTGCACAACAGGTCATCAACCAGAGCCAACTGAGTAACTTCATTTGTTAAAAATGAGAATGGTCCTATATGTGAGCTCTTCTGTTTCCTACATTTCAGAAATGTGTTTCAGATTAGAGACGTGTCCTGGTAACTCATTATACCAGGAATTTTTTTAAAATATAAAATGATGTACTTTTTATTTGTACCTAGTTTTATTACTTTATTGTATTGTGTACCAAGAAAAAGGAAGCCTCCACCATAATGATGGGCAAACTATTAACACCTTCTTTTTGATACGCGACTGGTGTTTTCTTAATGTGTTGTATAAAAAGCTTCATTTCTTAACACTGTCAATTAGGGTTTGTATTTTAGAGAACAAGATGTGAAAGGGCCTGCGTCACTCCTTACGCCTACTATGAAGCAGGCGAATTTGACGCATTGGCATGCTCGAAGTGGCGTAGTGAAATCTCATAGACTTCACTGCGCCACTACTATGAGCCTTTTTGCGGAGGAACGCCCACCCTGCATACCTGATACCTGATGCAGGTATAATGTAGAGCAGGGGATTACAAAGTGACGCATCTGCCTAGATGCGTCGCTTTGTAAATATGGCGCAGTGTCGCGCATATTTTACACCACCGCAGCGTCACAAAAAGTGCCGCAATGGCGGAGTAAAGGGCTCATAAATAAAGCCCCATGATCCAGAAGAACGAGTACAGAGAGAAGCCAGATTTTGTAACAACTGTGGGCACTGCCAAGTTCCAGTGGATTAATCCTGGACACTGT
The DNA here is from genome assembly GCF_964204655.1 of Triturus cristatus. NCBI lineage: Eukaryota > Metazoa > Chordata > Amphibia > Caudata > Salamandridae > Triturus > Triturus cristatus. The sequence continues at coordinate 320,840,602 of NC_140589.1, read as the reverse complement.
TGAAATATAGACCTAGGGCATATTTATCAAGGGTTTGCATTGCGTTTACACCACGGAATGTGGTGCATGCACAACGCAAATCCTAAAATGTGATTTATCAAGCTGTTCAAGGCCACTTTGCGTGGTCCTGAGTGGCTTGATAAATTAGGAGTAGCACAACGCAGAACTAATAGCTGCGATGCGTTACTCTGCCCCACGAAGGTGTTCCATGAGCATTGCGTGGGTGTTCCTGCTTAACTCCCATGGATTTGATGCATTCCCAGATTTACCATTACCAAGGAATGCTCCAAAATGTTACGCCTTTCCAGGACAGGCGTAATGAGGAGAAATATCTTATTTCTCCTTGTTACTTCCTCGTTCTATGTGTACTGCATTTTACAGGATACATAAGAAGAGGAATATGACCCGGGGGAGGAGGGGGGAGGATTGTTTTTGTTCAGGAAGGTGCCCCATCCTGCACAATAACTATTCTGCATGCGACAAAGGCAGACTTGCACTAGGGTGCAAGGGTGCCTGCATTGGCACTAGGCAGCCCATTGTGTGCCAGCTCCTGAGAAAAGGCAAGAATGTGCCATATTTTGTTACATACGATGCATGGTAAACAACGCTTATGAAAAAACTTTTTTCCCGCATGGAATCACAACGCGGTCGTTACAACGGCCGCGTTGTGATTCCGCATACCATTACTCCGCAAGTCGGAACAACGACTTGCGGGGGTTGGGGAGGTGTTGGATTTAAAATCCAACACCTTCCCTAGTGTCCGCACAGACTGGAGTTGGAATAGTAAATTATACTATTCCAACATCCAGCGCACCCCCTCTGCAATTCATTGTTCCGACTTGCGGAGTAATGGTATGCGGAATCACAACGCGGTCGTTGTAACGACCGCGTTGTGATTCCATGCAGGAAAAAAGACTGCGGGACAAAGACCTATATTCACGAGGCATTCCTGCCCTTTCCTTGTAATGCAGCGAAGTGCAGCAAGGTGACTTGCTAAGCTGCTTTACTTTTTTATAAATTGGCCCCCCAGTATCCAATTCTTGTCATTTGTGAATAGTTAAAGAACTAGCCCTTCGGTCTCTCCTTCAAGTAATAGAGGCCAAATTATACAGGATGATCGTGAAACATCATCCTGAAAGAGATGCCATAAGTGTGATATTCCTGAAGAATGTCTTAGTGATGACCGTTAAAATCTTGTGCACTCAGAACTGTGTGGTCTATATGTCACAGGTTTAAATCATCCCTGGATAAGGTGAGATCTTCATTCTTCATGTTCAATTAAAAAGTACCAATTTGGTGTGTGTTCAATAATGGCGTATAAAAATGATTGTTCGTTGTAGCTTTCTGTAGATTTAAACACTGTATAAGTAATAGATTATTGTTTTGTCAATTTTAAGAGGTAGACTTGAGGATATATTTTCTGATGTCTGGTTGCCTTTGACTCCTCCACATTCAGCCACTGGAACTTCAACCTTGCCTTATCTGTTACAAAAAGGAGAGAACATGTATTAGAAATTTAATTCCAGCCACTACAAAAAGCTAACTTGTCCATACAGGCAGAAATACCCTTGTTAGGTATTGCACCATTTTTAGACACAAGCCTTTTGGCAATTGGGCAGAAATTTGATTGATTACATCTTGTATTTTACTGTGCTATGAAATAAGCTGCTGACCATTTGTAAAAAATCTACCTATGGAGATTTGCTGCAGCGGATCTGCAGAGAAGCAACACGGTCTTCGTTTTTATAACTATATTGGGAAAATTATACGAACTGGCTTCTATTGCTTGGCTAGAGTCTAGGTTATGCAGCACGGTGTTCTCAGGTTCCTTGTGTCCTATGACCTTAATTGGCAAGTAACTGCTATGAAAATCATTTAAAAAGCCTAGAACCTCCTAGGATACAGTTGTGGTTTGAATGGTGGTACATCAAAAAAGTTGTTTTTCTGTCGGAAAAGCTTACCATCCTTTCATTTGCTTTTGGTTATTATTGGAATGATCATTGTCAGCAATATAAATACATTAGAGGAGCTAAGGTTTTGTCATATAGCCACTGTCATGTCATGTAATACAGAATTAAGCTTGGCATCGTTGGCATTACTTTGTGTCTTGCAGTGAATTTTCAGGCTGTGCTGTGGGATACTGCAAATGGATGGCACAGGATGTACATATATTCTTGTTAATAGAACTGGCAGCTCACTTCTTTCAACACATGCTGTAAAACAAAGGGTCATATTAACAAGCCAGGCGATAAAATTATCGCCGCTTTAGCGGCAGAAAACTGCCGCTAAAACGGCGATAATGGGCTTGATAATATGCTCTATGGGATTCCAATTGAAGCCCATGTTAAATGTGAAGGACGTCTAACATGGGCTTCAATTGGAATTCCATAGAGCATATTATCAACCACATTATCGCCGTTTTAGCGGCAGTTTTCTGCCGCTAAAGCGGCGATAATTTTAATGCCTGGCTTGTTAATATGCCCCAAAGTGACAGATTTACCAAGGCTTTGTGCAGCCGCTGTCACACAAAGTGACTCCAAGGGCAGAAAGTCTTGATAGGGTATATACTTTCTATTGCAAATCATTTTTGTGTTAGAATAGTGCCCTTTTTAGCACAAATAGTGCTTTGTGCTACTTTGCATTAATGCATCCATGGGTGGTACTGGGCATATCAGGGCAACCAACCATTTTTCTTGATGCAAAGCCCAATTTACTAACATTGTCAGATCTGGCCTTGCATCAAAACAATAATACTTCCTTGAGGCAGGCACAAAGTTGGAGTAATCTTTTTATTTCTCCTAGTATTTATTACATTGCATGTGTGTTGCAATTTATATCACACATGCAATGTGTGGAATATTTTAAAGTTTATCTAGGCATAACATCATGCACCTGCCTTGGCACAGTTGCGAAAAGTTGTGTGCCTGGAACTAGGCAGCCTGATTATGTGCCAGTGCAGGCGAAGAAAGCAGCAGCAGGCCATATTTAGTGAATATGACTCTGTGCTGCTCTCCCTAGCATAATGCAGCACAGCAACTTAGGTTGCTTTGCTGTATTGAGCTATAATTAGGTAAATTTCCCACAAGCACTAGTAGTCAGATTGTATTAAGGAGGTTGCCCCGCGAAACAGTTAAAAAAGCACTTGTTACTATGCTTAAATTAGTTTCAGCTTCATGTTTATTGGAGGATATAGTGGCACTTACCCATGTATTCTTAGTTATTGTAGTGCTATTCCAGCTAACGTCTTCTATATTACTCTTTAATGCATAGTCATTTAACCTTTAGACTCCTTTCATAATCACCTCAGGATTTTGGTCGTTCCACCTGCTAAGCTGGATGCTACCAGAGGGATGTACTGTTTTTCTCTTTAACAGACACTCCCAATTGGAAAGAGTGAAGTTACTTTTGTGAAGTTCTCAAATAAGCAGACTGAAGCATCTGCTGCACAACAGAAACATCATGCAGTGGAAAGCCTGTTCGTAGTTGTCTGCTCACTCCAGTAGTTGTGTATATAGTGTTGATCTAATTTCTTGCACAGTCTCACAAATGTTTGCTTTTTCTCAATTCAGCTCAGTCCAAAGCAAAAAATGTTGTATTTACTTGGTTGCTGTACAGATTTGAGCACTGCTCAGCCATGTTTCCATGCTGTTTCAGTACCACTTGCCGTGGTGCCTATTCTTTATCAGAAAACATGCAATATGTTTTCAAATTGTTACACTGGATAAGTATCTCATCTTCATGAGCTTTAGAAATCTCACAAAATAAGTTTACTTTGGCAAATAAACTAGTTGCAATGTAACTTTGAATAGTACGACTGTGCCAAAGCTGAGCTCAGCATAGATGTATTGACTGAAATCTTTAGGTTGATGTTTACACAAGTATTTTGTTAGACAATGGTATTTGTACATTTTTAATTTGTTTATCTTTCCTTTGTGGAAGAAGCGTTGTGTTTTTTAGTCAATATGTTTGATTGTACATAGCATATTCTGTGAATTTTATTTCACTGTTCATTTCTGTTTGGTCGGTTAATTTAAATACTTTAAAATAAAAATGTTATATTCCAATCTGAGTCCTTTGTAATGAATAAAACTACAAACAAATTTTATTTCTTTGTAACATAGGAAATAGTTGCTCAATGAAACAGAGCAAGTTGGTGCATCGTTCGAGTTGCAGTTAGTTGCCCCACTGTGTGGAATTCAGCAGTTACATATGCAATATTTTGACTTGAAGTAAAGATCAATAAATTGCATCAGTTTATGAAAATACCAGTATCAACTAGCCAACCGTGGCAGCCCGCCAGCCTGCATTGTTATTTACTCTTTTTGAATGTGAGTAGTTAATTTGAATTTAATGTTTCGCTTTCCTAGACCATATCTCAAATAGCTATTTTATTTTCCTTTTTCAGTCATGGGTCAGATGTATTATTTTTCTATGCAGCACAGCAGCTAAATTTGTTGCACTGCACGGCATTACTTAAGGGAGAAAACAGCAAAGAGCTATATCTACTAACATTAGCTGTCTGCTTCTGCCATCCCCTACACCGTCCCCCTAATAAGCCTTTTTTTGCGTGAGGCACAGCCTTGTACCTTGGTGCAGAAGCGAATGTGCGCTGTCTAGCATAGGAATTGTATTGTAAGTATACCCTTCCTATGCATAAATAACCTCACCAGGATCTCACACATTGGATGTGTGCTGTACACTTCAGCACACATTCAGTGCATGTTTTTTTCAGAAATGGACACATTTCCCCTCGTTAACTCAAGGAGGCAATATTATTAATGCTGAGCCAGGATCGGCTATCTCAATAGATCAGGCTTTGTGTCAAAACCTAGGTGTTCTCGCGATGACTCACTGAAGTAATGCCTCCTAGACGCAAAGCAGCGCACTAGTTTACCCAGAAAATGCCACCAGTTGGGCTAGAAAGTAACTGTCAATGCATTGCTTTGCGTCACTTCAGAACAGTGCAAAGCCATAGTAAAGCTAGGCTGTTGTTCTCAATCTGCTGCCCTTTCTAGTTTCATCATTGTGAGTTTACTTTCTGTTAGGCCTGTTTGTTTTTCTTATAAATATGCTAATGGATTCTAGGGAGTGATGAAGAATATTACAGCTTTCCAGTAACCCTTAGTGTGAGGCCTTTGCCCAAATTTCTCCTTCCTTTGTGTAAACATGCACCAATATCCTGCTGTTACCCTCTAATATATCTATCCAGTGCAGTGTATGTCAATGGAACATTCATGATGTACCAAGATATCAATTACAAAGACCCTTATAACATATTTGAGAAATATTCAGTGTATCTGCAAGTGGCCTGATTACTTAGCTGTAGTCTACATCACTTCAAGTTCAGGCATTCTTCATCATGGTACTTACAAACCAGACAAATGCCTCTCCGAAGACAAAAAAGGCCCATGGAAACAACTAGGGAAGACTGAAATTCCCCTGTGGATATATATCTTCTTAATTACTTGTGGCATCTTCCTGCCATTGTATGTGTGTGTTTGTTATGTCTGTGATGTAATTAGTATGTGGCTTCTTATTGGTTCAGTCAGTGTTCCTAGATGGAATGTACTCTCTTGGTTTTCATTTGAAAGGATTCAGTTATGTACTGGTTCCTGTCCAGTGCTTCATTTGTAAAACAAAATAAGTGCCAGGGCTCTTGTCAGAAGGCCACTGTAGCTTGCACCACACATTGCCCTTGCCATGCTGCCAATGATAGTAAAAACACAACTACTAACCATCACACTCCTACAAGTGTGACAGTTCGGACTATTCCAGGCCCATAAAGCTATAAGAATGGCTATGGCAGCAAGTAATAGTACTGTTCGAAGCATATGAGCTGCAGATTACACACTGTGCATAGATCGCCATCTGGTGTTGGGCCCGGATGTTTGCAATTGTTTTTGTCTTGGAAAGTCTTTGGAAGTCACGAGGTATGTGACTCCTCCTTTGGATCATAGTGCGCATGGGCATCGGCTCCATCCTCAGATTGTTTTTTTCTGCCATCGGGCTCGGATGTGTATTGTTTCGATCGCGTTTTCCCATCACACGCGACCCTTCAACTTCGAAGTCTTCGATTCCGGTCGTCGACGAAGGCCTTCGGGCCTACCTGGGCCTCATCTCCGACTCATGGAAAGGACGCTATTCAAAAAGTGTCCTCGATGTGGGTCGAAGTTTCCCCACACCGACCTACATGAGGTGTGCAACCTCTGCCTCTCACCGGAGCATGAGGCCAGAGACTGTCCAGCTTGCGCCTCCTTCCGCTCCAAAAAGACCATCCGGGACCGACGAGCTCGAAGAACAATGGCGCGCTCGTCATCTTCAATTCCCGACGACCTCTTTCAAGAGGGCGTCGATGTTCCGGAGCAGGGTCGGTTCGAGGAAGCCATCATCAGCGCCTCCGAAGCAGATGATTCTGACGTCGAAGACATCACCCAAGCTCAAAGGGCCATGAGTACAGACGTCAACCCCGACCCACAACCCCCCTCGACACTGTCAAAAAGGCTTTGGTACCACCTCCACCTTCAGGCCCGGGTGCACACCGAGACACTGCTTCCCATGCCCCGGACCCAGTAAAGAAGCCTATTAAGCCTTTAGGCGACTCGGGCTCAAGTAAGCCTACCCTCGGTACCGAAAAACAAACTAGGGCATCGTAGAAGAAGGCGTCCTCGTCCTCATCCACACCGACTGCAGCTTCCACATTGAAGCACTCGGCGTCGAAGGCTAGCACCAGTTCCTCGGCACCGACAACACCCTCGGAGTCGACTAAAAAACGCCCACCGAAAGGCCCCGATTCTTCCAAGCCAAAGACCTCGGAACCGAAAATACAGCAACCGGTTCCAACTCATAAAGACACTTCAAAACTACACGGTTCCAAGCCTAGAACTGCTACCGAGTCGACGCCGAAAAAACTTACGGCACCAAAGCCCTCGACTCCGAAGGATCTGTCTCCCACAGATGAACTGTTTCATCCAGATCCTACCCAAAAGACTCTAATGAAGGATCCTAAGACTGGTTATTTAATGCTCAGCATCAAGAAAAGACCCCTGGAAACGCCTGCGCCCGCACCGCCACCAAAGAAGAGAGACTTTGCTAGCTCTCCATTAAGGATCCCTTCTCCTCTTCCTCCTCCTCCTCCTCCTCCTCCTCCCCCACCACACCGCTCTCCCACACCATCACCTACCCCAATAGATGATGATGACAACACCTCAGATGATGCAGGGGGAGGTGCGGACGATCAACCCCTTGGGGACCCTACCCCTACTGGCTCCCCTGACCCCTGAATACAGTGTCCCAGATGTCCCTTACACCCCACAGGATGATATTTATCCCTCCAGGCCTTCCCCGCTAGAGGACAAAATCGGTTTCAACCAGCTCCTTCACAGAGCTGCCCAATACTACGGGGTTGCCCTGCATACAGACCCAGTAGAGGAGGATTTTCTTATGGACACCTTCGATACTACACAAAGGTTCACCTCAACACTGCCCATGCTTAAAGGGGTCATTAAGCACGCACCAGAGATCTTTAAAGACCCAGTTAGTGCTCGAGTCATCAACCCGAGAATAGGAAAGAAGTATAAAGCTGCTCCTACTGACCCAGTATACATTAAGGGCCCCGCACCACTAGACTCCCTAGTAGTCTCTAATGCAAGGAAGAGAGCAAATTCCCAAACATCAGGTGACGCACCACCACCAGATAAGGAATCAAAACTCCTAGACGCCTCTGGCAAATGCACAGCGCCACATGCAGCAAACATTTGGCGCATTGCTAATACCCAAGCGCTGCTAGCAAGGTATGACAGGTCACATTATGATAAGCTGGAGTCCATAATGCAGCACCTCCCTGACAAATATAAAAACAGGGCCAGTGAACTCATCCAGGAGGGTAAAACCATCACTAACCCTTCCATCCAGTGTGCCCTAGATGTAGCAGATACCGCCTCAAGGGCAATAAACACCAGTGTCCTTTTGCGCAGGCATGCCTCCACCAATTTCTCCCTGCCTGGACAAACATCACTTCAGACAGGTGGGTCCACCAAATAATTCAATCCGGCTACTGTCTCGAACTAACATCTACCCCCCAACCATACCACCCAAACACCATCCAATGTCACAAGAACATCTGTTACTATTAAAGCAGGATGTAATCTCCCTCCTACAAAAAAGTGCAATAGAACCAGTTTTGCAGCGTGAATCTTTCTGGATTCACTATGCTGTGCATTATTCCGCGATCTTGTGGTTGGGTCCGGATTCGTAGTCTTTTCTTTGTGTTTTTTTTTTTTTTTTTTTGTAGCCCAGGTGGGCGTCGACGTCCACCATTTGGTGCACCTCCCGTGACGTCGTCGTGCTTCCTGCGGAAGTCCCACCTTTGGGGCGCCATCTTCAGATTCTTTTTTCCGCCGTTGGGTCTGGATCGTCATCGGGAAGCTCCAGAAATTCACTCGGAGGAAGAAGGAAGAAAAGCGAGTTTCGTCGATAGAATCAATAGAAGACATCAGGAATAGAACAGATTTCATCAGGAGCGCGAAGAAAGAGGACCAGCGCGCTTTTTCTTCGACAGCCTGGGAGAATGCACGCTCAGAGACCCTGAGCGAAATGGACAAGACGCCATTCAAGTTCTGCCCAAACTGCCACCACAAGTTCGCGCAGAAAGACCAGCATCCGGTCTGCAACCTCTGCCTACCGGTTGATCACCAGAGTATCGACTGCAACGCCTGCGCAGCCTTCGCGCCGAAGACACTCAGGGTGAGAGAGAGGCAGAGAAGAGCCAACGCCAACATGGATGGCAAAGGGAAAGCCCCGACACTCTACGATCTGGGCCTCGACACGGACGACGAGGACAACGTCGCCGAGACAGCCGAAAACTTCACGGTCGTAGAGACCGACAAGAAAAAAGAAGACGAGGTAAGAGAATCGTCGAGCGCAAAACAAAAAACACCTCGAAAACACGAGGGTGACTCGAGAAAAACTGAGTCAAAGTCCACGAAGGGAGCCCCGGCGCCGAAAACTTCGACGTCCAAAGGGGGAACTTCGGACAAAAGGCCCAGCGGATCCTTAGAAAAGGACTCCCTGGTGCAGAAAGACGCCGAAAGGCAAGGGTCGTCGAAATCATCCCATGAAACGGGCCGATCGACGCAGAAAGAACGTTCGACGTCGACGCAAGTTTCATCGAAAAGACCCGCGGTCGACGCCGAAAGCATCTCCGAAATGGAGAAAAAGAAGAGGCGGCTCGAGGCCGAAATGGAGAACATCCTTCAAAGGAAGAGGGAGTTCGACGCCAGGATGAAGGAATTCAAGATTCCAACGGTTTCATCGGCGGACGTCGCCGAGGTCGAAGAAGAGTTCGACGCCGAGGGGGTGACAAGGGATCTCGAAGAAGAAGAGGAGCCCTATTATGAGGAAGAAGACCAACAGTCGTTCTACGAATCGGCGGCATCTACCAGCAACGACGTCGAATGGCACGATCTCGACACCGAAAACCCGGAGGAGTCCGTGGACACGTACCCCTCGAGGCCTTCGCCACCCGACGACATCGGGGTGTACAATATGGTCGTGAGGAGCGCAGCAATGGCCTTCGGCGTCAAACTCGACGAGGAGAGGCCGAAAGCCGATTTTCTCGTCGAGACACTGCTCCCCATCCAGACTAGGAGTCAGTTCCTCCCCATGCTACAAAGCGTGATGAACCAGGGGAGAGAAGCCTTCAAGGAACCTGCGACCTGCCGGTCGATCACGCCCAGGACAGAGAAGAAATATAAGCACTCCTCCCTGGACCCACCTTACATCAAGGGTAGCGTCACCGCAGACTCCATCATAGCCTCCACGGCCAGGAGAAGGGCCAACGTCCCAGCAACTTCGGGCCCACCTCCGGATAAAGAGAGCAGGAGGATCGACCTCACAGGCAGAAAGGTCGAGAGGAACGCCGCAATGCACTGGCGCATGGCGAATTCGAATGCACTCCTCAATAGACACCAATACCAGCACTGGGATGAGATGGGGGAACTAGTAAAGCACCTCCCCGAAGAATACCGCCAGAGAGCCTCTCACCTGGTAGATGAAGGCAAGAACATCGCCAACTCCTGTATAAAGACGGCGTTGGATGGGGCAGAGACTTCAGCAAGACTCATGGCCATAGGGGTCACAGAGAGGAGGCATGCATGGCTAAGAATCTCGGGATTCAAACCGGAAGTGCAGAACAACATCCTTGGCACCCCCTTCAACGGAGAGACACTGTTCGGAGCAACGGTGGACGAAAAGCTCACCCAGCTCAAAAAGGAAAACGAGACAGCGAGGTCCATGGGGGCCCTACAGCTGAGGGGAATGAGACGAGGAAATCCCTCGAGGAGACCCTACGGTAGGGGTGGAAGCCAACAGGGGACGTCGCACCAGGCGTTCCAACAAGGTCAGCAGGGCGAAGGTCACGGACAAAGTCAGCAGAAGCAAAACTGGCAATATCAACCTCGGGGCCAGTCCTTTCGCGGGAGAGGGAACGGACGTGGCCAAAGGAGGAGAGGGGGCGATCAGCCCTCCTCGAAGTGACTCAGCACGCAAGAAGACGCCTACCCTCGTCAGGTCCCCAAGGGTGAGGCGCAAAAAAGTGTCATCAGGGGGAAGAGAAGATTCCAGAGCCTACGAGCATACGACACCAGTAGGCGGAAGGCTGAGGTTCTACCTTCAGGAGTGGCGGCGTATAACCACAGACAAGTGGATACGGAACATCGTGCAGTACGGATACTGCGTAGACTTGGAGAAAAGACCTCCAAACAGGAAGCCGAAGGGAAGACAGAGATCGGCCCAAGAACTGGCAATACTCAGAGAAGAAACGCGGAAACTCCTACAAAAGAGAGCCATAGAGACAGTGCCGTTCAGAGAACGCAACAAAGGGGTCTACTCAAACTACTTCGTGGTTCCGAAGGTAGACGGAGACCTCAGACCCATACTGGACCTCCTTTACCTAAACAAGTTCATCAGAACGCAAAGGTTCAAAATGACTTCACTGCAGGAGGTACTGCCACAGATAAGAGAAGGGGACTTCATGGTCACCGTGGACCTCAAGGATGCCTACCTTCACATCCCAATAAACAGAAGGCACAAGGGCCTTCTAAGATTCAACATCGAACAGGAACACTACCAGTTCACAACCCTGGCCTTCGGATTAAAATCAGCGCCAAGGGTCTTTACAAAATGCCTGTCGGCGGTAGCGGCACACCTACGAAAGCAGGGAATACACGTATACCCCTACTTGGACGACTGGCTGGTCAAGGCAAACTCACGCGAGAAGTGCGAGAGGCACGCAAGACGCGTAACAGACACCCTCACAAATCTGGGATTTTCCATCCACTGGGGAAAATCATCGCTGGAACCGGAACAGGTAAAGATTTTCCTGGGGGCAAAGATCAACTGCCTCAACAGTACAGTAGTGCCCAGCGACAGGAGGACAGATGCTCTACTGAAGGAGACGCAGCTCTACCAGAAGGGGCGAGCTCTGACAGTGAGGGCGGTGAGCAAGATGATGGGGATGATGGCGTCCTGTATCCAGCTGGTGCCGAATGTACGCCTGCACATGAGACCATTCCAGGAATGGCTGCAACAGCAATGGTCACAAGCAAACGGAAGTTGGGAGGATCTAGTGGTTGTTACGCACGCAGTGCAGGAGGAGATAACTTGGTGGAACAGGGACAACATAACAACGGGGAGAAGCCTGACACCACCAAGCCCAACAGTGACCATTACCACGGACGCATCGCAGAAGGGATGGGGAGCGCACATGGACAACCTCAGAGTGAGGGGTCTATGGGCTCCAGCAGATGCGGTCCGCCACATCAACTACCTCGAGTTGAAAACGATACTGCTAGCCCTGAAGGCATTCCAGAGACACCTGTTCGGCCAGAGGGTGTTGGTCCAGACAGACAACACCACGGCGATGTTCTACATCAACAAACAAGGGGGGACACAGTCGTTTCCCCTCTCATCCCTAGCTCAGGAGATTTGGAGATGGGCCATACCTCTCAAGATAGATCTACTGGCAATTCACCTACCAGGGAAGGACAATGTGGAGGCAGACTGGCTGAGCAGGCAGACCTCAGCATCGCACGAGTGGGAGCTCAATGGCCAGGAAACGGAGAAAATCTTCCGGAGATGGGGGACTCCCACAATAGACCTATTTGCAACACGCCACAATGCAAAATGCCAAAGCTTCGCGTCCAGGCAACCAGATCAGCAATCCAAGGGAAATGCCCTATGGATAAGCTGGTGGGGGACATTTGCCTACGCCTTTCCACCGATACCCCTGTTGCACAGAGTGCTCGACAAGTGCAGAACCAGCAACATGACTCTGATCCTGGTGGCTCCACAGTGGGCGAGGCAGACATGGTTCTCACAAATTCAAGCAATGGCGCAAGGCAATCCGTACAGGTTCGAGAGGAGAAAAGACCTGCTCTCAATGCAAAACGGGGAGGTCCTGCACCCAGAGCCAGAGACCCTCAACCTAGCAGCATGGCTCCTGAAGACCTAGAGTTCGCACACCTAAGGTTACCTCAGAGCACTATGCGAGTGCTACGGGAGGCAAGGAAACCTACTACAAGAAAGTGCTACAGCGCAAAATGGAAGAGATTCACGGTGTGGTGCAGGAAAAAGGGCCTGCAAAACAGAATGACAAGAGACTCAACTGTGCTGAGGTACCTCACACACCTTCTAAAGAGTAACCTCTGCTCGAGCTCCCTAAGGGTACACCTAGCAGCGATCGTTGCCTACACCAGAGGTGAGAAAGGTGGAAGTTTCTTCACCTCGCAGGTGGTGAAGAGATTCATGGAGGGAGCCAAAAGAATGGCACCCCCGAAAAGGTTGCCGCCGCCGGCATGGAATTTAAACGTGGTTCTGACGGAGCTCATGAAGGCGCCGTTTGAACCCATTCACAAGGCCACTCTACAAATGTTGACGATGAAAACTGCCTTTCTAGTGGCCATAACCTCTCTACGCAGGGTGAGCGAGCTTCAAGCACTAACGCTACAGGAGCCCTACATTCAAATTCACAAAGACAGGGTAGTCCTGAGGACGGAACCACACTTCATGCCCAAGGTAGTGTCGGCGTTCCACATGAATCAGAGTATCCAGATACCGAGTTTCTTCCAAAACCCGACTACAAACGCAGAAAAGGCCCTGCACACCCTCAATGCCAGACGAGCGGTGATGCACTACATTGAAAGAACCAAGGAACTCAGGAAGTCGAAGCAGCTGTTTGTGTCCTTTGCTACTAGCTTCATTGGTAGACCAGTGACCAAGGGCACCATCGCTAGGTGGATTGCCCTCACTATTCAATTCTGTCACAAACAGGCTGGACAGGAGCTAGCGGAGGGGCCCCAAGCTCACTCCACAAGGAAGAAGGGGGCCACAGTTGCCTTCCTGGCAAACACGCCCATCCAAGACATTTGTCTCGCAGCAACTTGGGCATCTGTGCACACGTTCACAAAACACTACTGCGTGGACATTCAAATGAATAAGGAAGCACAGGTAGGACAGAAGGTGCTACAACACATTTTCAACGACCAGCGATCATCTTCCACCCAGCCACCACAAAAATAGGAAAACCGCTACAAAGTCTATGCACAGCATAGTGAATCCAGAAAGATTCACGCTGCAAAACGAAAAGTTTCTTACCTGTCGGTGTAGTTTTGCAGCTTGAAGATCTTTCTGGATTCACTAGCGAACCCACCCACCTCCGCCAGGAAGATGAGGCTGGAGGAAGAGGGGGTGAAATGGAAAGGATCAAAGAAATGGAAACGTACAGAAATATGAACAAAAGGATTAATCAATCGCCTAGGGTTAAAAAAAAAAAAAAAAAAAAACAGGGAAAAAAGAACCCGAAGATGGCGCCCCAAAGGTGGGACTTCCGCAGGAAGCACGACGACGTCACGGGAGGTGCACCAAATGGTGGACGTCGACGCCCACCTGGGCTACAAAAAAAAAAAAAAAAAAACACAAAGAAAAGACTACGAATCCGGACCCAACCACAAGATCGCGGAATAATGCACAGCATAGTGAATCCAGAAAGATCTTCAAGCTGCAAAACTACACCGACAGGTAAGAAACTTTTCGTTACTCCACATCAACCACCTGGAGTTACTAGCCATATTCCTAGTCTTAAAAGCATTTCAAAAACAAATATCAGGCAAGACTGTCTTAGTCCGCACTGACAACATGACAGCCATGTATTATATCCAAAAACAAGGCGGGACACACTCTCTGCAACTCATTCTGGAGATGGGCTATACCTCAGAACATTTTTCTCCTAGCCAACATGTCCCAGGAGTCTAAAACACAATAGCCGATCTGTTGAGCCGTCAAACACAACAAATCCACGAGTGGGAACTTCATCCACAAGTTCTTCAACCGTTTTTTCAGATGTGGGGGCACCCACAGATAGACCTCTTTGCCACCCAAGAAAACGCCAAATGCCCAAACTTCGCCGCCAGGTATCCTCACCCATCGTCCAAAGGCAATGCGATATGGATGAACTGGTCAGGCAGATTTGCGTACGCTTTTCCGCCTCTCCCACTCATTCCGCTAGTGGTGCGCAAACTACAGATACACTCCTTAATGTTCATCCTAGTTGCTCCAACTTGGGCCAGACAACCATGGTACACCACACTGCTGGAACCCTCCATAGTTCCGCACCAAAACTACACCTCTCTCCACGCCTCTTAACCCAGAACCATGGAGAGATCCAACACCCAGACCCAGCGCAGCTCAACCTAGCGATCTGGCTCCTGAAGTCTTAGAATTCGGTTACCTTAACCTTCCTCCTGACTGTATGAACGTCATCAAAGACGCTAGACGGCCTACCACTAGAGCATGCTATGCATCCAAATGGAAAAGATTTGTGATATACTGCCATAACAACAACACTAATCCCCTAGATGTGTCTATCCAACACATCATAGGCTACTTACTACACCACCAAAGATGCAACCTAGCCTACACGTCTATCAGACTGCATCTTGCTACCATAGCAGCATTCCTACAAAATAGACAACATCTATCACTTTTCAGAGTACCTGCCATAAAGTTCTTTATGGAGGGACTCAAGAGAATAATTCCCCCCAGAGTACCACTTTCGCCTGTGTGGAATTTAAACATAGTTCTCACAAGACTAATGGGGCCTCCATTTGAACCTCTACATAAATGTGAGCTACAATTCTTAACATGGAAAACTGCTTTCCTAGTAGCCGTTACTTCTCAACGAAGAGATAGTGAACTGCAAGCACTAATCATTCAAGAACCCTTTCTGCAGATGCATCTTAATAAGGTTGTTCTCCGAACCAATCCTAAATTCCTCCCTAAAGTAATTTCTCCCTTCCACCTCAATCAATCTGTGGAGCTGCCTGTATTCTTCTCGCAGCCACAAACAGTTGCAGAAAGAGCTCTTCACACCTTAGATGTCAAAAGAGCAATACTGTACTACATAGAGAGAACACAACCTTTTCGTAAGACCAAACAACTATTCATGTCTTTCTCACCACCACACAAGGGCAACCCCATATCAAAATCTGGGATAGCTAGGTGGATTGTCAAATGCATACAGATTTGTTACCACAAAGCAAAACGTACATTATCTGTTCCTCCTAAAGCCCACTCTACACGAAAGATAGAGGCTTCAATGGCATTTTTAGGCAGCATTCCCTTAAATGATATCTGCTGAGCAGCTACATGGTTTCGACACCGCACACATTCACAAAACACTATTGTGTCGATGTGCAGACTAAACAACAAGCTAGTGTGGGCCAGGCTGTACTCAAAACACTATTTCAAACTACTGCAACAGATACAGGTGGTCTCCGCTAGGAGGGGATACTGCTATGCAATCTATGCACAGTGTGTAATCTGCAGCTCATATGCCTCGAACGGAATATGCTACTTACCAGTATGCATCTGTTCTTGGCATGTAGAGCTGCAGATCTACACACGCCCAACCGCTTCCCCGGCTACCTTTATCTGTTCCAGTATTATCTTACTTAGATACAGCATACATGGGCATCTTTCCTGTTTCTTACTAAGCTCCATCATTTCCCTGCTGGCGAAAAACAACCTGAGGTTGGAGCCGATGCCCATGCGCACTATGATCCAAAGGAGGAGTCACATACCTCGTGACTTCCAAAGACTTTCCAAGACAAAAACAAGTGCAAACATCCGGGCCCAACACCAGATGGCGATCTATACACAGTGTATAGATCTGCAGCTCTACATGCCAAGAACAGATGCATACTGGTAAGTAGCATATTCCTTTTAATGTAAAATGAATTAATAATTGACTTTTGTTGTGGTTATCTGTAAATCAGCCAGACAGTGCCACCTTGTGGCAGACTGTCACAAGCGTTGGTGTTGACAATTATGTGCCAGTGATGAGCACCGGAAACCACCGGCTCAAATTAAGCACTGCTCCTGGGCCTTTTGCAGCTGACTTCTTACGTTCCTGTTATCTCAGTAAATATTCAACTTGGAACAATTTGTGCTCACAGATACGTTTGGATTAAGGTCCCTTTTTTTTGCTGCATACTTCATATCTCTTTCCATGACTCTACGCTGCCGTTTTCATAACAAAGGCCCAGGAAGCGTGCTCTACTAATTTATTTTTCAAGTACACTTTATCTTTGGGATTTGCATTCATACTCCATTGTAATTTAGTTTGAGGTCAGTTGAGTTTCCTCGCTGCTGTTTTCCAGGAGGAGTTTCACATGCTGCCTTCCATAGAGTGCTCGACCCTCGAACTCTCTTTTGTTTGCTCGCGCAGGGAAACATTTGGGGGCATATTATCAAGGATGGCGTTAAAATTATCGCCGCTTTAGCGGCAGAAAACTGCCGCTAAAGCGGCGATAATGGGCTTGATAATATGCCCTGGAGAATTCCCATAGAAGCCCATGTTCACACCAGAACATGGGCTTTTATGGGAATTCACAAGGGTATATTATCAAGCCCATTATTGCCGCTTTAGCGCCAGTTTTCTGCCGCTAAACCGGTGATAATTTTTAACGCCGTGCATGATAATATGCCCCTTAGTCAGCCTATTTGTCTGCATAGTGAAAGTTTCTTTCATCGTTTCACAAACACTTGGGAAACATAATTTCTTACCTTAGTAGGAGTCTGTGACAGATCACACTTTTAACGGATTTTCTCTGTTTCCTCCTCAGATCATAATGACTTCCAGTTTCAGTGATGTTACCCTGCTACCCACTGATTGTATTCTTTGAAAGAAGGATTTTATAGGCAGTATACAGTATACAGCGATTTGCACGCTGGTGCAGATTTTAATATTATTAACGCGGGATAACAAACTAACTGTATTACAAAGCATCAAGACTTCATCAGCAACAGTTTGCACGCTTGTACCAATTTCTATATTGGGACCATTAACTGGGTATTTGTCAGAGCACTTCATTAACTATTTATTGATTTTGTTTTCTCTTTATTTGTATCTAAAGTAACCACTGTCTAAATATGGTGTAACATTTTGGGGCATATTAACAAGGGCTTTAAAAGCCAAAAAAGCAGAGATAAAACTATTGCCCTATTTACAAGAGGGTGCTAACATGCATAATCGCATGTTAGCACCCGTTTTCCCGACGCCTCCCTTTGCATCTCTAGTGAGATGCAAAGTGAACGTCACTGGGCAGTACAGCCTTGCAAATATCTCTGATGTGCACATCGTGATATTTACAAGGCAGCCCCAGCATTTTAGCAGACGTTAGTTTTTGGAGAAAACTTCTGTTTTCTCCAAAAACTAACGTCTGCTAGAATCCTGACTTACCCATCCCTAACATAGGGGATGGATTATGCTGCTACGACCACAGTGTCGTATCAGCAAGGTTATCGCCCTTTTGCAGGGAACATCGCTGGAAAACCAGCGATGTTTCCTGCAAAACAACGATTTCCCCCGCTATCTCTGGAATTTTTATCGCCCTGGAGCAACGCGTTGTTGATAAGGCAATGCCAGGGCGATAAATTACAGAGATAGACGGCGATGAATAACAAAGCGCTAAGCGCGCTTTGCGTTATTCGTCGCCGTTCCTTGGTGATATGCCCCTTTGTTTTTTGTCTTTCTCATTTTTGTATACTCTCTCTTGATTTACGTATATGTTTTTTCCTCATCATGATGCAAATGGTTACGCCTTCTACACCCTTCCTTCTGGAACCTGATGAACCTCCCTTGAAGTGACACATTTGGTTTAGATGCTCTAATGCTTATTTGGTGCTAAATTCAAACCCGATTGCAAAAGAAGCATAATATGTTACTACCTTAGAGTTGAGGAGTCAAAACATTTTTGATCCTCTACCAGATTTGATGATGAAGATCTATACAAATTCCAGGTTGCTATCAAACAAATAGAAAGGAAAAGTAAATCTTGATGTGCGCAGAATTACATTTTTCACTAGATTGCAGGGTTCAAACAAATCCATACATACTTATTTGACAGCTTTAAAAGTATTAACTTCTTGTTGTGAATTTGAACATTTTACTTCCCTGCTGATTGAGGATCAGATAGTATCTAGATGCAATTCTAAAAAAGTTCAACAAAAACGTAAATCTTTAGATGAAGCTGTGGACATCGCCAAAAGTATTGAATGTTCTCAAGAAGTTTCCAAGCAACAAGATTTACATTTTATTCAAGATTCCAAGGTCAACAGCTGCAGCAAAACACCCATTCAGGCTAAATATAGTAACAACAAAGGGAAAGGTTTAAATCGTTTAGGTTCAAAAACAGTGGGGCATATTCTCAAGAACGTGTGATAATCATCGCCAAAATCGGTTAACGCAATCTTTCATATCGCCGTCTATCGCGGAAAAATAACTCTGTGTCAACTTCGTATTCTCAACACGGCGGTAACATGCAATAGTTTCCCGACAATGCGTCAAACGTCCATGATAAAAGTCCCTGGACGGCGATAAAAATGTAAACCCCAACGTGAAAAATCTTGCGATGGGCACAATTGCGATAAAAAATCCAGCGAAAAGCAGCGCCAGTTTGCAAGTCCCACAAGTCAGGCGGCCAAAAGCACTATAAAATGGCAACCAAAAACACAAACAAGACCCAAATAACTGTGAAGCACCATGGAGGTAGCCGGAGCAAGTACAGAGGCCAACCAGAACCCCACAAGCTCCATGGAAGACTAGCCTGGGACCATCATTGGGGAGACGGTGGCAGGATTTGGGGGACCAGACACTGCACAACATGACCTGAGTCAACAGAAACAGGGTGAGTAACGACTGGGGGGACGGTGGAGATGGGCACAATGGCACACATGCACAAGTAATTATAGCACTTCTGCGGACAAATCCAACAAGCCCAATTTACGCAAGTCTGCAACATCTCAGCACTGTATAAGCACAGAAGTGAAAGGCACACTGCCTGAAAGGGATAAGGGCCAGCCAAATCAGGGCCGAAGGGGCACCGGCTTCCTCTACTCTGCAGTCTGTCACCACTGGTGTCCCACAAGGGTCTTCCCTTAGCCCCCTTCTTTTTAACATCTATGTTACTCCACTGGTCTACTTGGCCAAGGAGTTGGGGGCTAAGGTGATAGCATATGCTGACAACACCCAGCTCCTCTTCACGTGGGGTAAGGATGAGGATTCGGTATCCTCTGTACAGCTGTGCTTGTCTTCGGTTTTTGAGTGGCTTGCCGTGGCCCAACTCAAGTGTAACGAAGACAAGTCAGAGATCCTACTCTACGGTAACTTTTCCCCTGATTTCAGAAACACGATCTGGCCTCCTGGATTCCCTTTACCAACTTCGAATGGAAAATCCGCAAAAAATCTTGGAGTATGGTTTGAGGATAACCTCTCCTTTTCGGTTCAGGTGAAAAAGATCTCAGGTTGTTGTTTTGGCCTCCTCAAAACACTACAGAATTTTCTACCTCTCCTTCCTAGGTCTGCCAAAGAGATGGTCATCCGGGCGTAGATCCTGTTCCGTCTGGACTATGCTAGGCTGCTCATGGGTATCGCTAAGAGGAGTAGCGTGCGTGAACATCTCCGCACCCTCCACTGGCTTCCCGTGGCGGATATTGTCAAATTTAAATCCCTGGTCATTGCTCACCGAGCCCTTTACGCTCTTGGGCCCCTCTATCTACAGAAGCGGTTCTCCTTCTATGTCCCGCTGAGACAACTGCGCTCTTCCGCCCTCCTTCTGGCTAGGGTGCCTTGTTTTTTCCGCCGGAAGCTGGGTGGCTGCTCTTTGGCTGTTAAAGCTGCCCAGGCATGGAATGCCCTCCCATTCCCACTTCGGAACACTCAGAACCCGTTAGCCTTCAAGAAATTATTAAAAACTCACCTGTTTCCGTAGATGCTGGTTGTATAGTTCAGAGATTCCTCTTGGTTCCGCGCCGGGACACTCCTTGGTGTAGCTATTGCGCGTTATAAAAGCACTTAACATAACATAACATAACATAACTCACCCACAATGCAGCACACACACATAAGATGCAGAGCACCACAACATTGACAACAATGTGGTGCAAACTGCAACACTTTCACAACAGAACAGCCGCTTGTGTGTAGAAAATGGCCATTTGCATTTGGCATAGCAGGAAGCTGTGAGATGACAATGTACAAGTATAAACTCATATCCCTGATGATTTAGAAATGCCAAGTGTCCCGCTTCAAATAGGCGTCTCCTCATAAACAGTCACAATGTACATTGCCATGCAGTCTGACAGTCAACTTGTAAAATGCGTGAACATACATGTGAACACAATGTCAATGTGCATTTCCCCTTCACATTGCAGAGGGAGAATCAACACCTCCTGCAGAGCAGACCCAACAACTCAGCACTGATGATGAAGATGACCTCCCCCACATCTACACCGACGCACTTTAACAGCTCAGGGACAGCTCTGGTACTCCACCTCCAGGAGCAGGGAAGCCTGGCTGCATCCATGAGACCTCACCCCCTGCACAGACCACACAGCAGGAAGCACCCACCACCACAGCTGTCTCCCCAGACCCCCACAACCACACATGGCCTTCCAACACCGTATGTTAGGGTGCCAGGAGGAGATGTCTGACCAGCTGCGGGTGGGGTTCGACCTCATGCCAGTCAAACTAGATGCCATACCTGGGTGTCTAAGTCCCATCTGGGACCATTCACAGTCCCTAACGGACACCCACTGTCCGCTCCTTTCTCTACAACAAGCCATGGCTGACATCGCTGGAGTCATGACTCTGAGCCAAGGACAACTGTCTAGTCAGAGTGGCCCCAGCGAATGCATCCGTGAGTTGGGACACATAAGGAGAATGATGGAGAGCTTGGAGCAGATGCAGGTGGAAAGAATGTTTGCCATGGCTGCACACCAGCGAGAAGTAGCTGTGATCGTCCATGTCCTGCAGATCCTCGTCATGGCATTGCTGCCACAAGGACTGGCGCGGATGGATGCTGCTGCTACAACTACATCCACATCTCCTCCCCCTGATGTGTCACTGCCACACAGTGATGCAGACAAAAAACCACCACCCACATGTGTGGCATCTGACACACCAGAGGATGAAGATGATGATGAATCTGGCTTTGTGGCTAGAATGAAGTGGTAGCATTAATCTCTGCCATATGGCCGGGTTCAGCTTGGTTCTGCCCTCTGCATCATGCCCTGGAATAACACCTCCCACTGTCCCCCTATACACTGTGCAACACTCACCTTGGACCTCGACATGGACTGCCATATTTGGTTTGGTTACCAATGACACAGCAATCCCACTGCGGACTGTAGTCTTCCACTCCCTATGAACTTGTCAATCCTGAAAGGACTCTGGCAGGCCCTCCACAGGCCAACAATGTAAAGTGGGGTTCGCATGGCCCTGTACTGGTCCAGCTTCAACACTCCACTGAATGTGAATAAAACATTCCAATTCACACAGATGTGTGATGGCCATGATCAATCAAGAATGAAAGTATGGATGAATGTAGAGACAGTGATTCCACAAAAAGGTACTCCCTGGGTAATTCTATCAATGCGCATGTATGGCCGTCACCCAGATAGGCATTGAGACACACATTGTCATTCAAATCAACAATCATCACAGTTGAAAACAAGTGAAGGTGTGTAGACTTTATTAGCATATGCGTGTCAGTATGGGCAAGATAAGTGCCACAACATGCAGACCAATGCAGCAGTATATCAGAATGAGGAACGTTGCCAATCGCCGCTGTCCACTCCGGGGGAGTGCCTCACCTCTCACAGGTGTGTGTTAAGCCGAGTTGTTGTCCACTCATGTATTTGGAATCCAGGCGAATGCAGCCATGTCAACTGTTGTCGTGGGATATGTGACCTTATCTCCAAGATGCAACAAGGTGTCGGGACATGTGCAAAGTGTGCCAATCTGTTGTGGCTGCAGGTACGTAGTTACTCGTCCATGAAAGCGATTGCAGCTTCGTAGTCTAACATTTCCAACATGAGGTCGTTGTCGACTTCTTCAAACAGGACGGCGAGGTGATCCATTAGCAGGTCCTGACAGATGTGCTGCGTCCACCCCCTTACACCAATTAGCACTACAGCCCAATAGGGGAGCGGTTCAATGTGGTCACTGCACACGAGGATTTGTGCAATCTCCCAGGTCCAGCTGCCAGCATATATGCCAAGTATCAAGGCATTCCATAAATGGGTATCATGGTGACACTCCTGGTCGTGGGCCAACAGGGGGCGCACACACATGTCAAAATCCAGTTCAGCTACCATCCTGTTGGATAGGCAGACATCCATGGACATCCTGTGTTGCATTGTCGATGCACGATCGACAATGCAACACAGGCTGAACGCAGGTGACATTGGCAAGGCGGAAGCTTAGCCGGTAACTGATCTGCAGCACTGCCAATGGCAGTGCCCCCAGTAAATGCAGCATTCATGTACCGTACAGTTCCACGTGACAGGGGTTGTGCATGTGTTCGGGATGTGGCTCTTGTTGAAGTGGCACTATTCTGACCTGCGACAGTTCTGTGGATGAAATGCCACATCTCGGATCAATGAGTTGTTTTAGTGTGCACCGGTTGTTCGCCTGGGATGTTGTGGGAGTAAGTGTGAAGGCCATTCCATGCAAGATAACTTCGAGCAAGGACTCCTGTGTGTGGGGTGTGTATACGTTGGTCTCTCGTCGGGCTGTGCGTAGTGTGGGAGTCAGCATCAGCTGCTATAATATCTGTCAGGGGTTGCCGGACACATGCAATTCCGAGGTCGGAGGTGCAGCTGTGCTTCCGCCTGATAGTTCAGACAAAGGAGCTTTCATCCCTAGTGTAAGTTTGTAATCTGCTTGCATTCATGAAATGTGACGTGAGTTGTTGGGGGTGGCGTGAGATGAGTGCGACTTTGGGATTCATTTTTGATATGTCTTGCAAGTGGAAAATGAGCAGCATCAATGTGTGTTATGTTGCCTCACAGCTGCTCCTCCCTCCCCCGAACCCATTTACTTAGGTGCGCTGCACGATTGCATCACTTGCACTCCTACGGCACAGTATTGTCATGCCTGTCTGTGCATGCTCACAAGCCTGACAACAACACTGTGATGTTGGCCGTTGAAGGTGGTGGGCCACGTGAGTGTAAGCCTATGGTAAGGATTGGGCGGACACAGATGTAGAGTACATGCCTGGCT
The DNA here is from genome assembly GCF_964204655.1 of Triturus cristatus. NCBI lineage: Eukaryota > Metazoa > Chordata > Amphibia > Caudata > Salamandridae > Triturus > Triturus cristatus. The sequence continues at coordinate 320,816,985 of NC_140589.1, read as the reverse complement.
GAACTGGCGCTGCTAATGTGGCTAGGCATTTGGCTCATGCTGCGGCAATACAGATACACACAACACTCGGCATGTATGATCCTGGACCCCGAGCGGTCTTGCGCTCCTTCATTACTCCGATCATGCGAGCCCGCCCTCCGGGTGCATGCTACATTGCAACATTGTCGCTTACAAGGGGGGTGGGGACTTAGCTACATGTCCAAGCTCTTACCCACTGCCTGAGGTGACATCGTTGCGTCCGCTGTCCACAGCACAATGTAATGTGGTAGGGCCTGGGGCCATCATTCATACATAATGACCACACGGACACACTTGGATAGATAGTGGAACTGGCTACGGACATGTGCGCCCGGCCCCTTTATATTACCAGGATCACATATCCAGTGACGCCTGTGCTGGATGGGTGTGAGGTGAGTGTGAGCCTGCCCTCAGGGAGTGGTTGGTGCTGCAACAACTTGAATAGTGATCACTATTAAAGCGGAAACAGAAAACACCAACATAACACAAACAACTGCAAAGCATCATGGAGGTAGCCGGAGCAAGTACAGAGGTCACCCAATGTTCAATCAGAAGGGGCCATGACTTGTGGTGCACTGAGGTAGGGGCACCAGAGCTGAGCGTGCTCATGTCAAGAAATTGTCAATGATTGTGTCCCTTCGGGATATTCCTGCTGCAGCTGCAGTGGGGTGTGTCACGTGTATATTATTTCTATGACTGCGCGCCTCCAAATCTTCGTTCTTAGCTGCGATAGCTTTCAGCAGCTTGTCCATAGCTGTCACTTTGTCTGGAGTTGGGAGGTTGTGTCTTCGTTATCCGATATGCGGCGCTCTGTCTGTTTTATACGGTCTTCATGGACGTCCAGTTTGTGCACTATGGCGTCCATGCGGCTTGGCATAGTGTCCATTTTGTCAGCAATGGCGGCCAGACCTTGTCACACTTCTATTAGTAAGGCTCTCATGTCTCCTTCAGGCGCAAGGGCGGATCCCGATGCTAGCGCTTCGGTGTTTGCAGTGGTTTCTTCCTGTTGTATGCGCCCTCCCTTTCTGGCCTCAAACATAAGTCTTGGCTGTTTTGGGTCTGCCTTTCCCATGGTTTTTCGTTAGACAGCCCGAAGGGTCTGGCCTGGTGCCGTATAGTGCTGTGTGCTTGGTCCGTTGCCACTTTGCGCAGCCAATTGCTTTTGCGCCCTTCTGCCGTCTAGCAGCCGGCGGTATCGCTGTTGCTAGGGTCGTATGGGCACCTATGTCTCTTGCAAGTTATTGGAAATTAATCCCCTTTCAATATGCCAGTACTTCAGACAGATGAGGTTACAGTGGAGTAGAACAGTTAGGGTGACTAGGATCCGTGCACCAGGAGCTGCACAACTCGCGCCCCTCCTTCCTCAACTCGTAGTGGCCTATGCAGGGTGGCCAAATAGGGCATGCTGTGACTCACAAACTGCTTCTCTCCCCCGCAGGTAAGATTAATTCAGCCTCCCAATTGCTCACAGAGCTGGTGGCGGCTTTCCCCCGGCAAAACAATCCTGCCAGTAGTGCTGGTAGGGCGCTTCGCTGTGGATGGGTTCAGAGGCCGGTATCACCCTCAATGTGAGCAGGGGAGTCGGGCCACAGATGTTTCATTCTGGACGAATACCTCACTTACTTCGCCTCAGGTCGTCACCAGCGTTTCCCGGACCGCAGCGGCAGCAATCGGGGGAGGCTTCAGCGCTGCAGTCAAGCGCGGGGTAATTTCTAGGAGCCTCTGCGTCTTTTTCCCAGCACAGACACAGTTCAATAATAGCGGCAGTGGTTATGCGGCCCCCTCGGTACCTGGTATGTTGGCGTCAGCCCCAGTGACGTGGTGCGATCAGGCAACTCCTCCACAAGTCCCATCAGCCTCAGTTAGACAGCGTGGAAATGCAGGAGGATGGTAGTCGTGAAGTCGCACACGCTATGCTGTCCGTCGTTGCGGTCGCACTGGTTTCCGTCCGCAAGGCCCCGCACCACGTGTGCGCCCCGGCCTCCCGTAGTGCGTGCAGCCCAGGCCCCCTTGCAGGAGTCGGTACTGTAGCAGTGGCGCTGGCTAGCCCCGCAAAGCCTGTGGCCAGGGACAACCTACCGGCACCAAACTCGTGCCAGGCAGTGACCAGTACACCGGCTTCCCGTTGCTGTGGTTTGGAGGGTTCTGGGATCGTCTGGGCAGGATATTTGTACGGGTAAATGCTCCGGGTTGCAGGAGCCACACTACAGTGTGGCCATACTACTTGTGCGCCACCTAGCGCCCCGCCCCCCCGATTTTTGCCATTTTTTTTTTAAGTGTTAGGGCCTTGGTTAATTTCCCCACTGACTGTGAAGTAGTTACACCTTCGAAGTAATTAGAGTTTTTTTTAAACATCTAATAAGGCTGCACATACTTTAAACACCATGATTGATACTGCAGGGACTAGCCGGGAGCTCAACCAGGGTCCCTATGAACATCTAAAAGTTTCTCATCTTAAATATTTGTGCAAAGCATGGAAACTTGTATGTGTCCTAAACCCACAAAAGCCCATCTTCAGCAGTTGCTGCCAGATAATGACAAGGCCCTGGCAAGCCATATTTCCTTCAATGGGGAGAAGAAGAAGAGGGGTGGAAGGGGAGGACACAGACTCCATCACTACCCCCTCAGATAGCAAAACCTCTGGTGGAAGTAACCCCAATAGTGTCCCAGACGAGATAAATAGTGAAGAGACAGATCTTAAGAAACTGGCCAAGAGGATATCCTTAGAGGCTAGACTCTTGACCATAGAAAAAGAAAGAGCTGAGTTGGGCCTAAGACCCATCTCTGGTGCAACAAAATAATAAATCGGGAGATAGACTTTATTGACTACAAAATCCCTAAAGGGATTGTCCCTAAATACTTTGAGGGAGATTATATCACTAAGTGGTTCATTGCATTTAAGAGAGCCTGTCTTGGTATACAGGTCCACAGGTCTTGGTAGACAGGTGCATTTCCTGTGGGAAATGTTCTCAGGAAACTGCAGGGATAGATTCCTGACATTCAATGAGAAAGATGCTACATCCTATGACCTCATGAAGTGTTCCCTGATTAAGGGCTTGGAGTCGGCACTGAGGAGTATAGGATTATGTTATATCCTTTCTCTACCTTTGGTGTGTTACAGCCTTAAGCTGTAGTTCTTTGCTCTGTGTTCAATCCTTGGTGACATCTAGTAGAATGTACAGGGGTTGCCTAGTTGCTTAGTCGTTAGGTTCTCTTTTACATTTGAAAAGGGTTGGTGGAGCGGTTGGAGACTGATGTGGATCTGCCTTGATGTACTTTTGCTGTGTAGCTATTCTACAATAAAACTGGACTGAACTCTTCAAAGTGTCACAGTTCTCACTACAATTTGTGGCGACGATCCAGCTACACAGCCACACTCAGGACCCTGTGTGCATCTGTTTGTTTCTCTTATACGACACAAGGTCTTCTCTACATGCGGTAAGACTGTTATTTTATTTGCTCAGCGACGCATCGTTCCGCACTATTCAAGCATCGAGCGACAGATCACATCGCTATCTCCTTACAAGTTCCCGACACGGGCTTATCCTTAAAGCTCCTGTCATGGACTAATCCAGAGACTTTTTAAAAGACTTGTTGAAAACCTCACCTGTTATCGGCTCATTTCCGAGTGTCTTCAGGGAGGTGCTGTGCTTCATCGCTTCATACCGCTCATATCTCCGCTGCATCCTGCCAGCTTTTGCAGTTCTCCAACGTTCAGGCCTGACGTTCCGTGAGCATGCGCAACAGTAGGCCTCATCGTGCCTGACCTGCCTGCCCTCCACGCTTCACGCAACGCCATATTCGTTGCTTAGCAACCTCTCAAGCTCCCGTTTACTAAGGCACTTTTCCGATCAGGACGATCGGCACGTCTGGAATCTTTTCTCTTTCAAGGAAGCTAATAACCATATTTTCAGCCGATCATGACGATTGGCACGTCAATTATTAGTCCAATCTTTTATTTTATTTTATTGTTCATTTTTCCTCAAGGTGTTTCATGTGACTTTGTTTACAACTTGGGCCAACATAAATAATCTTTAAATCTATCAATTTTCGTCGTTCTCAAACTGCATATCATCTAGGTTTCCTCAGCATTTACTTGTCTTCACGGTGATTCGCACACCTGCTTTGTGCGGATGATTAAACGGTGATTCGCACACCAGTCTTGTTTTTTATGTGTTTTGTGCGGATGAATTTACGGTGATTCGCACACAAGTTCAATTATACTTCTTTTTAAACCTTTCCCACCTGGCTTTCAATACTCCTTCTTCATTTTTAACATTTTCTCCTCAGTTGTTTTTTCTCTGTTCATTATACGCAATTCTCTACTTTGTCCTTTCCTCTATTCACTATTTTTCATTTATTTTCTTGTTATCTCCCAGGCCATGCAGTCTGTAACACCTCATCCCTCATTTCTTGAATCCCCAGGTGAACCTCCCGTTCGTTGGGAGATATGGTTTGATGCTTTTCAAACTTACCTCGGTGCCATTGGCCCTTCCAGATTTAGTAAAGAAATTCCTCCTTCTTCATTCCTTGGGTTTTGAGGGAAGATCGATTTTTAAGCATCTTCCTGAAATTAATAATCCTCCAGAAGATGTTGTTGACGTCTACCAAGACACCATCATGAAACTCAAAACAAGGTTTGATAAATAACTTAGCTCGATGGTTCTAAAGAGACAACAGTGTGAAAGCGAGGATGTTGATTCCTACATTTCTGCCTTACGTATGCTAGCCTCTGTCTGTCAATTTGACATGTTCACGGACCAGTTGATCAGGGATCAATTTGTTTGCCACTGCACAGACAAACAGATTCGTCAAAAATCGTTGTCTTTAGCTAATCCTTCGTTGGAAGAAACTATTAAAATTGCTAAGAGCATCGAGACTTCTCAGGTTTCGCTGAAGGAGCTAGAAGTTAAGCCTGTTGATTCTGTCAATATTGTTGCTGAAAATAATAAGAGCAGACATTCTGCATATCAACAAGGTCCTTCAAAAAACAGTTCTTCAAAGAACCCTAATGTGGTTAAAAATGGTTCAGCCTTTAAGTCAGAATTCCAGAATGTCAAGCAAATGTGTTGCCGATGTGGGAACCCACCTCATCAAAAAGGGGGAAAGTGTCCTGGGGCCAATTCGGTCTGCAATTATTGTAAAAAAACAGAGCATTTCGAAAAAGTTTGCTTGAAAAAGAAAAATCGTAGAAGAACTGTTGCATGTGTATTAGAATCAGATCAAGAATCTGATTCCGATGTAGTCTCAGTGGTTGTTAATTCTCATGATGTTATCTCCAATATACATGATTCCCCTGAGTGCGTCGATCCTATTGTGGAGATTTGTGTAGGAGGTAAACCACTAAATCTTCTCATTGATTCAGGGGCTAGAATTACCATGTTACCACAGAGATTGTTCTACGAGACTTGGGGAGATAGGGCTCTCCAACCTCCTGATCGCTCTCCTGTCTCGTATGAGGGACATTAAATGGATCTTCTAGGGTTCTTCGAAGACAAACTTATATTCAAGGTGAGGAAAATTTGGGGTAAGATCTATGTTGCAATCAAAGGCTTGAATATTTTGGGCTGGTATCATCAGGGTTTATTCAAAATGATCCTCAAACCAGGTACGTCTGAACAAGTTCTTGTGGTTTCAGATGATCAAGATTTAAGAGGATGGAAGGAACGTTATCCATCTGTTTTTTCAGGGAATCTTGGAACCATACGAGGTTTCAGACATAAAATTGTTGTAAAGGATGGAGCTGTTCCGATAAATCATAAATTGAGGGGTGTACCTTTCAGTGTGAGAGATGATCTAGAGTCTGAGCTCAAGTCTCTGTGCGACCAAGGGATCATCGAACCTACGGGTCATCACTCTGGCTTTCACCCTTGGTCGTTGCGTGCAAGAAATGTGGTAAGTTGCGCGTTTGTGTGGACTTGAGGTCTCTCAACAGAGAGATCTGGGTTGATTCTCACCCATTACCTAAAATTGATGATCTTTTTGCATGTGTCAGGGGGTTGCGCTATTTCTCAAAACTGCATCTATCCAGCACGTATCATCAGATAGAGCTAGATCCAGAATCACGCCCCCTCATGGCATTTGTCTCACCATTGGGTACCTTCCAGTACAAACGGATGTCTTTTGGGCTTGCCTCTGAGGCGTCCGTTTTTCAACGAGTCATGCAGAACATGTTAGGAGGTATTGATGGAGTCCTAGTTTTTCAGGATGACGTGTTAGTACACTCTAAAGATGTTCTTTTGCACGAGACTGTACTTAGAGAGGTTCTTGAAATTTTCAAGAACCGTGGTGTAGTGGTTAAATCGGAAAAGTGTAAATTCCTCTGTGATGAAATTGAATACTAGGTCACCTTATTTCTGGGGAAGGAATCAGGCATAGGCAGGGATTGTTAGATGCTATCACTCATGCTCCTGCCCCAGTTGATAAGACAGAAGTCAAGTCCTTGCTCGGGCTTCTGGAGTACTATTTGAAGTTTATTCCTAACTATGCCACTCTTGTACATCCTACAAGTTCTCTCCTCAGAAGGGGAGTAGTTTTTGTGTGGGGAAATGAATGCGCTTCCGCTTTGAGCTCTGTTAAAGATTGTTTAAAAAATAGTGCAGCTCTCAAACCTTACGACCCGAGATTGCCATCTTGCATAACGGTTGATGTGAGTCAAGTGTGGTTGGGGGCAGTGCTAACCCAAGATTACCACTCTACTGAGTATACTGTTGCATTTGCTTCTAGGGTCCTAAGAAACAGCGAACTTGAATACTCAGTTATTGAGAAGGAACTCTTGTCCTGTTTGTGGGCCATTGAAACGTTCCGTCCTTATGTCTGGTGAAGGCGTTTTTTGTTGAGAATCGATCACAAGCCCTTGATCAATATTCTTGGTGCAGGAACTGGTAATGGCTGTTCTCCTAGAATCCTTCGTATGGTGTCACGCCTTATGCAGTACCAGTTCGATGTTGTCCATGTCTCTGGTGATAGGAACGTCAGGGCTGACTTCTTGTCTCGTTTTCCCATGGATGATGGTAAAAGGGATCCTGACTTGGCTGACTGTGGGGAGGAAGATTCTGACGATTGTCTGATAGCCTCAATTGATTTACTAGAGCATGGTGTTGGCACAGAACACGAGTGGTTGAAGGCCCTTGCTGATGATGACGTTCTGCAAGAAGTCTGTGAGTTTATTAGAACTGGATGGCCCAAAGAGTGTGTCCTTCCTCAAAGTTTACAACCTTTTTGGAAAGTTGAGTCGGAAATTTCCCTGGAGGGTGGAATTTTGCTTCGTGCTGACAAACTCATTCCTCCACAGAATCTTAGGAGAGGTATTATCACAAGTGCCCACGATGGTCATTTAGGGTCCACACTGTAAGAAAGTGGGTTTCTGTTGCAGTAACCTCCCCCCATTTTTTAGCCTGATAACTGATGCCCTTTTCCTTGTTGTGCCCTGGGCTGCTGCCAATCAGGTGCCCAGGTCCTGTGTTCCTTCCCTAAAAACTGCCTAACAGCCAGAACCCAAATTGGCAAACCCTGGCCACATGTCAGTCCCTGGTAAATGGTACCCAAGGTACCCAGGGCCTTGTGACCAGGGAAAGCATCTAAGGGCTGCAGCACTCATTGTGTCACCCTTAGAGGCCCTGTACCCTAACACACACACACTGCCCTTGCAGCCTGAGTGTCTGGGTACAAGACAAAACAAAGAGTCGACATGGCACACATCCCTGTGTGCCATGCCCACCACCTACACTGCCCTGGCATACATTAGCCACCCCTCTAGCTGGGTGCCCTATGCAAGTGGTGTGGGCACAGGAGCATGAGCCCTGTGCCCCTGCAGTACCCAGGTCCATTCCTGGGTCCTGTAAGTGCAGTGCTGCCAGCTAAGAGTATATGGTGCTGGGAGCTTGTCAAACATGAACTCCACAGCACCATAATGGCAGCACTGAAGACTGAGAAGTTTGGTATCAAACTTCTCAGCACATTAAACCCGCACTGATGCCAGTGTGGGATTTAATGTACCAAGCACCACAGAGGGCATCTTACAGATGCCCCCTGAAACCTAACCTACAATCCACGTCTGGTCTGAGAGGCTGCCTAGGCTGCCACATAGCAGACATGTTGCTGGACCCCTGGGTAGGAGAGCCCCATCCCTCCTGGGCCTGCAACAATGCACATCCTGGGCGAGGTGCTAGGTCTCCTCCCCCAGGATGGACGGGGGAAGCTTCAAAGGCATGCCGCCTCTGTGAGCTTCCCCAGGTCACTTGCAGCCCCCACTCTGGCGGGAAGCCTGGCCGGAAACCCCAAATAAGGACAGGGGATATGCCAGCCTGCCAATCCCACCCCTCAGGTGGGGGAGGCGAGGTGAAGCACATCTCCGGTCTCTCGCCATCTTGAAGATGGGAGGCCCTACCCAATCAGGACTAGGCTACTGCCCCCTCCCACAGGAGAGTGGCAGAATAGGGGGTGTACCCACCCAGGACAGGGACCCATTGGTCCCTGCCCTTTACCTACCAGTAACGCCCCTAAATCGAGTATTTAGGGGCACCCTGAACCTTCCTTCCCCAGATTCCAGATTCCAAAATACAAAGAAGAGCAAGAAGAAAGAAGACCTGCCGTGCAGCTGCTAAGAAGAGGAAGACACCAACTGCTTTGGCCCCAGCCCTACCCACCTGTCGACCCTCGAACCTGCTCCTCCTACATCCCGGCACCTCTTGTGGCCAGCAACCTCACAAACCCTGGAGGACCTGGCTACCTTTTAACTCTAAGCACCTGGGACTTCCATGAGCAGAGGCTCTGCTCAAAATCAGCTTCTACTCCCTGGCATCAGCCCGGAACCGCGAACCCTGCCCATTCTGCACCCGCCAAGCCTGGCCTGTGCCAGAGTGAACAAAGACCACGAGGACGACCCCCCGGCAACTGTGACCCGAGTCTGGCACCCAAGGACTTCCCTTGACGCTCCTGACGACGCCTGCAGTTTCAGAACCAGGTACCACCCCCAACCGAGATCAACAGAGGGTAAGATTTCCCGACACCAAAAGGCACCCCTGCACCCAGCGCCCTGCGGCCCCCTGTGCCCAACTTCTGGGTACCTACCTATCCTCCAACTACCCAACTTACCCCTCGAAGTGGTGGTGGCACCTGAAGAATCATCGTCCCCGAGCTTGCAGCCTTTTTCCAACCAGGAGCTTTCCCATAAAAATCAATTGAGCGCCCGAAGGCTCAAAAGCACCCTGTACCCAGCCGCTCCCGTGGCCCTGGCAGTGTAACCTCTACACCTATCTACTTCCCCATTTGCCCTGAGCAAGTGACCAGGAGCACAGCTCCCACAGCCGCGTGGCCTGCTAGTCAGCAGCCACCAACCAAGGCCCCCCTGCCTCCCATGGGATAACATTGGGCCTAACTCACTCTGCACCCGGCTGCCCCTGCGCCGCTGAGGGTGTAACAACTGTACCTACCTGACCCTGGGAGACCCCTGAGTCTGTGCCCAGAACCTTAACTTTGCCAGTCGAGTACTTACCCAACAGCCGATAACTTAATTTTCTCCATTGACTGGTTTCTTCTGAAAAATCCGCCGAGTGACGAAAACGAAAATACTCACCTGTTTTTAGGAGAGATCCCAGTGCTGGATCTTGGTGCCCAGCACTGACCCCGAAAAATATTCACAACCGTACTTACCAGTAACCCAATTTTCTTCCATATGAAACCATTGACTGTTTTTCTGTGAAATTTCTTCTAAGTGTCGATTTTTGCAAACTTTAAATATTCTTTAAAAATCGTGCTAGCTGTGAAAACGCAATTACTTACCTGTTTTAGATAGAGATCCCAGTACTGAGTCTAGGAGCCCAGTACTGGATTACAAAAGTAACGAGAACCTACTTTACCTGCAACTTGAATTTTCTTCCATAGGGAATCATTGACTGTTTTTCTATGAAATATTTTCTAAGTGTCACCTTTTAAAATAGAAAAATATTGCCTAAAAATCACAACAGTAACTAAGTCGACTTTTATCACATGTTTCTAAAAACTGTCCCAGGACTGAATCTAGGATCCAGTCCTGGAGTTACAAAAGTAATCCTGGAAGTAATATATTGCAAATAACTTGAAACTTCCATTGAGCTCAATTGTGTTTGAATTTGTGTTGCCTAATGCAACAACCTGTAACCAGTATTTACAAAAATCAATTGCATATTGCAAAAGTATTTACCTAAAGCATCTCATTCTGAGAAACTATATTTGAATACCTATTGTAGGTTCTAAAATTTAAAAAAGCATATATATTTTTTATATAAACCATTGGCCTAGAGTTCAGTTGTTGAGTGTGTGAGACCATTTGCTGACTGTGTACAACAAATGCTTTACACTGTCCTCTGATACTGCCTTACTGCTCGACCAAGCTACCACTTTAGAGAATAAGGTTGTATCTAACTTTAGCCTCTGCCAAACCTCTGGGGACTGTGGACTCTGTACACACTGTACCTATTTGGGAGCAGTATATACAGAGCCACTTTCTCACACACACTCACTAGGAGACAAATCCGAGAATGTTTCTGGTGGCCCCCTATGGACAGTGAAATCAATGAAATTGTTGATATGTGCCTTATTTGCCGGTCGGCTGGTAAAGGATTGAAGGTAGTTACACCGCTGCTGATTCCCATTGAATGTCCTGCTGGACCCTGGTCCAAAGTGGGTTTGGACATCATGGGACCTCTTGATATATTACCTGGTGGGTGTTGTTTTGTTCTGGTTCTTATTGATTATGCCTCGAAGTGGCCAGAAGTAAAACTTGTCAAGGGGGCCTCCACTAATATCATTATTTCTTTTCTCAAGGATGTTTTCATGCAGGAGGGGTTTCCAGAGACCAGAGTGACAGATAATGGTATTCAATTCACCAGTCTAAACTTTGGGAATTTCCTACAGTCATGCAGTATCAAACATGTAAGGAGTTCATTTTACCACCCCAATCCAATGGGCTTGTTGAGCGTATGCATAGAGTGGTGGGGGACTGCATTAGGTGGGCCAAATCTGGAAATTGTGACATTCTCAATTCTCTGGAAAGCATGCTATGGTTCTGCAGGACAACTCCCCACTCTACAACAAAAGTTTCTCCTTTTGAGCTCCTATGGGGAAGAAAGGTGACACTAACTTCAAACCTGCCTGGATGAACAGGTGGATTAAAGCTGTGCCTGATATTGATTCACTTATGGAGATGGTAAGGGAAAATGTTTCTTGTTCACAACACAAACAAAAGTCATGGTTTGACAAAAAGAGAAGTGTAAAGATGTTTCCCGTTGGAGTTGGAGACATGGTACGCATTAAGTCTCCTTTTCACGTCAAGAAGGGTGAGAGCAAGTTTGGTCCACCCGTTTCTGTCACTAAGGTGGGAAGGAATGCTATTCAAGTTGAAGGGGGAAAGTGGTGGAAAGTGTGTAAAGTTGTAAAAATAAAAAATTTCGTTCCATGTTCTTCATCTTTATGTCCTGGTCCGGTGGTTAGTGGACCTTCTGAGATTTCGCTTAGGAGAAGTGCAAGAACAAGTGTTATTCCCAAAAGGTATCAGATGTGAAATGCCTATTACAATGCTTGCTCTATTTATCCAGTATTGGTACCTTTCATGACTGTTTTTATTAATGTTTTCTTTGCCTTTTATCTTTTATGTTATTTTATTTTTGTTTTTTTAGTGAGCAAGAAGGATATGTTTTATCCTTTCTCTACCTTAGGTGTGTTACAGCCTTAAGCTGTAGTTCTTTGCTCTGTGTTCCATCCTTGGTGACATCTAGTAGAATGCCCAGGGGTTGCCTAGTTGCTTGCTCGTTAGGTTCTCTTGTCATTTGAAAAGGGTTGGTGGAGCGGTTGGAGACTGATGTGGATCTGCCTTGATGTCCTTTTGCTGTGTAGCTATTCTGCAATAAAACTGGACTGAACTCTTCAAAGTCTCACATCGTCTTCACTACAGATTAGATTTAGGGAGACCAAGAAACCCAAGGCCAATCCTGGGTAGATTTTGTAGATTACTCAGTGAAAACACTAGGAGGTTGGTTAAATGGTTGGTTTGAAGGATTGTATAGTTTGATTATGAAGGAGCACCTTTTAAGTAATTGTCACCAAGTGAAACAACATCGATTCCTGGTAGATCTAGGTCCACTTTCTCCGCAAGAATTGGAGAAGAAGGCAGACCACTGGGTCAAGACAAGGGTCACTGAAACTAACCCTGGTGCGTGAGACCAAAAGAAAGAGGCCAAAATGCCCCCCTCCCCCAAGGGAAAGAAGGTAATCCTAAAAATAACCAAGAGTCTTCTACAGGCCCCCAAAAACCAGATCAGGAGGGTGGGCTCAGAGTCTCTACACAGTCTAAGGGTTGGATCCCAACAAGGCTTGGTGTCATGATTGTGAAGCACTAGTCTGGAGACCTTAGGTATAAAAATAAGAAAAATGCCTCTAGTCCACCTGCAGTATTTGCACTTGCTAACATCCAGACTGAATCCCAGGTGTGACCTGACCATGTCAGTAGCCCCACTGAGGGAACATTCATTTTTGAGGGAGAGGTAGACTTAGTCTGTTTTGCCTGACCAGCTAATATGAAAAAAATGCAGGACATTTCCCAAGATTAATGAAACCACAATAAGAGGCCTTGAGGGATACTGGGACTAGTGTCACCAAGGAGTCCCAGCAGCTGGTTCACTCAGACCAGAAAAATCAATACCAAATTAGGGAGTAGAGCGGTAACTGGATAGAACCTTCCTCATGTATAGCTTTTAATAAACAATGTGATTCTACCCTATCTATATACAACTATCTAGTGTTTTTTTAATTATTTTAAGTGATAATTGGTGAGGTACGTTTAGTGGTCCATGAGATGTCATGGGAAAGCACTAAGTGTTTTTAAAATACTTCTCACACACTATGAGTCCCATAGTGTCATGCTTCATCATAGGGGTCTTCCCGTCCCTCTACGGGGCGGGGCGTGCTACTACCTGTGAATACGGGGGAGACTGTTGTTATGAAGGAATAGGCTATGTGTAGTGAAGAGGTGTGAGTGATAGGGTTAAGTGAAAATTACAAAAAAAAAAAAAAAATCCCTGGCTAGTAGAAAAAACAATGTTATTCACTTCTCTGGCTGGGAACATTAAAAAGGGGAATGTGTACGAGGTGTATCATAATATGTAGCCCCCTACTGGGTCAACATGTTTCGTAAGCAGTCCCCACTGCTTTACTCATCAGGACCAAATGTAATCCCTACTGCACTCAATAAAGATTTATTGGTTTGATTGTATGCCTATTATTCCAAAAAAACAGACTGTTAGAAATGTGTGTGGATCTGGAGAAAGATTCATATAAGGGTACACTGACCCCTGTGGTTCATAACCAAATTGGTATCTGAAAAGATAAGGAAAAACACAAGATGCAAACACGTTTCTGATTGTTACATTGACACATCACCATACTGGGGAACATCCAAATTAGATTCGTTTTTGTGATAGATTAGATATACTTTTCGTGATATATTTTTCTAGACATATTTTTCTTCTGTGGCAGCGTAGATTTTATTCTAAAACCTGTAACGCACTGCCTATTTGTTGCACAGTGTTGTGGCAAGGTTAAAAAAGAGAGTACTGTAGTTAGACAAAAGGCAACGTGCACATACACATTCGACAATAAATAAATAAATAAAATAGCAAAACAAAAACTCTGGTATTGTTTGTAAAGGTGATCAATCATTCATCCATATACTCAGACTTGGTGGTAAAAGTTATTAAATTCAGCCCGTAGTTAATTATGCCATAAAATATTTTAACGTGAAATCGCTATGTACATACACTATTTAGGAGTAATACTCAGGCTTCATGAGCGCGCACTGGAGGGGAGGATGCCTGGATTAAACATTGTTAGAAAACAAACATGGTGTTAGCTTTAGGCGATCGAGCCATAATATGGCGATGCAACAGTCACGCGTGCCTGGTTGAAAGACTAGGCTTGGTCTTACTCACATATTGTAGGATCTTTCCTCGCTTCCGTATACCTCCGTGTTGCTCCGTGGATAGCAACACGGAAGTGTATGTGGAGGCTTTAACTGGTTGGTTGAGCTAGATGCGGCGGGAAAAACACTTTGGTTTTGTAGACTAGAGCGTGAATCATTTCAAAATGGCTACCCGGAATAGGCCTTCGAGGAGGTACTAAAAACCTTACTTCCTGGTTGTCGATGTTCATGAAAATGGAAAAAAGGAAAAATTAAACATCCAGCGTGAAAAGAGAATTGAGTTGTTGTAATGTAAGTTATAATACTAGAATAGTACTTTCTTATTTGTATGCCCATCGATCTGCACCGGATAAAAAACTTGGAATCGAAAAAACTATCGGAAAAACGGGGAATGAGCGGGGCAATGTCCGTGGGGGATAATAGTAATGAAAAGACATTTAGATTAGCTTTAAAGTCTGTAGGAGGTTCATATCACCATCAGAATCGAAGTGGAGGGAGGGGCGTCAACTCCTAGTGCAATGCAAAAAAAGGAGAAAAGGAAGTGCTTCTGTTTCTGTTCTTGGCGAACCTTCCTTAATTATGAAGTACTGTAAAAAAATACATGTGCTTAAAAAAAAGGGAGAAATGAAAACGAGTAAAAACATCTCGGGGAAAATGAGAGGCTTTTGATGGTCTGCTATTTAGACACTCCTTCATTGGAAGGACTGTAGTTATGAATATGCGGATACTTCTTCACGCGGTTGTGTGACATTATTGAATGAGACAGGAATACTTGGTGGTCTCCTTGTGAATACTCTTTTGTTTCCAAAAATCCTAGTTTTGGCTATGCAGGTATACGTGGATACCTTATCGCAGAGTTAGCTGATATCTAGAAATTTTGAAGAGGGCAGGGAGAGGGAGGAATAACTGGTAGTTGTTTAGGGTGGACAATGTAATGTTCCATATAAAAAGTGTTTGGTTCTTAGTGTGGTCATAGCTGACCCCATGGGATATCGTCGTTCAGGCCTGTGATATTGTTCTTCAGGCGGAACACCCATCTCCGTTCTTTTTCAAAAAGATATTTTTCATTAGGGACTTGTTTGATTACTGTCCATGATATATCTTCAGGTGTATGGCCGAAATCTATGAAGTGCATAGCCATTTTTGTTGTGCCTCTTTTGCACCTTATGTTGCTTTTATGTTCTCCTATCCTTGTCTTTACAGGTCGTGTTGTCATGCCTATATATTCTAACTGACAAGGACAGGTGACTAGGTATACCACATCTTTACTGTTGCAGGTGGTAAATTTCGTCTGTTCCCATTTTGTACCATCAAGGAAGTTGATACTTTAACTTTTTTTGGTGTGTGGACAGACCTTACACTTACCACATGGGTGGTGTCCATGAATGTTGGCCATCGCTGTTGATTGGCCTGTAGGTTCATTCTTGCCAGGTCTTGTGTGGACAATCATGTCGCGAATACTTTTCCCTCTTCTATGCGAATAGATTGGTTTAGGGAGAGTCAAGCCTCCACTATTGAGGATACGCCAATGTTTGTTAACAATTTTAGTAACTTGGTTAGACTTGGTGTTGTATGTGGTAATACAGAATGGTCGATTGTCATTGAGTTTGGGATTAGCAGGTTCCAGGAGGCTCTCTCTGCAGTTGTTACACGCCCTTTTGTACGCTTTTTCTATGATCTGTTTTGGATATTGTCTTTTCACAAGTTTGGCTTTGAGATCTCCTGATTGGATTTTAAAATCATTAACTTCTGTGCAGTTTCGTCTCATGTGCAAAAATTGTCCGTAGGGGAGGTTATCACGCAGGTGTCTAGGGTAGAAACTTTGATACAGTAAAAGGCAGTTTTTGGCTGTGGTTTTGAAGTGTGTTGTGGTCATGAGTCTCCCATATTTGGGTGATATATTCAGGTCGAGGAAGACTAATTCTTTGTTAGAAATAGTGCTAGTGAAATTCAAAAATTCATCTTGGGAGTTGAGCCAAGTAATGAACCGATTAGCAGTGTCCTCATCGCCGTCCCAGATGATCAATATATCATCAATATATCTTTTCCAGGTGTTAATGTGATTGTGGAAAGGGTTGTTGGGATGTAGAATTTTCATTGTCTCCAAGTGATGTACATAGAGACCAGCTATGCTAGGAGCAAAGGTGCTCCCCATGCTGGTCCTGTGCTTCTGGAGGTAAAGGGTTTCATTGTATTTAAAGAAATTCTCTCTCAATGCTAGATTACAACATTCCATGATGACATTTCTAGGTGTATGATACTCCCATTCAGTGCCAAAGAGGACTTCTTTAATGATGTTTAGAGTCTCAGTATGGGGGAGGCTGGTGTACAAACTTTCGACATCACAACTTTCTCATCAACAAGCAACAACAGATGATGATTCTTCTGACACGGGTTCCAACAGTTCAGGGCCTACCCACGGAAAAAAATCAGGATACCCGGGTTCGAGGTACAACTACAGACGCCCTAACCAACAAGTATCAAGAGGATGGGGCAATTTCCAAGGACCGACCATGTATCCACCACAGTTCTTTGGACCACCCCCTTTCTCACATCCCCAAGGGACATACCCGCTATGGAACTATCCCTCTCAAGAATATTCCTACTTTGACCAACCTCGTTTTTTAGGAACACGCCAAGGAAGAAACAGAGGAAGGAACCGGAGAGGGAACAGTGTCCACTGGACACCGAGAGAAGAGGAACAAGTGAAAGTATCAACCAGGAGCATAACAAAAGCGTCAACGAGGAGGAAATGAACTTGGTAGTGAACCTAACCAATGAACCGCTTACAGCAGCGCAGATCTCAGTCTTAGAAAAAGGACTGGGTTTTGTGCCGACAGCGAATATGGACAAATTCCTATTATGCAAAGAAATACAGGAATTTATGAGAAGATTGAAATTACAAATCTTCTTTAAAGACAAGGAACCAACGGAAACACAAGAAGGTGACACCGGTCTGAAACCTAAGTAAAACTTCACACCAGTGGACTCAACTCTTCCTATAGAACTGCTCACTTTTGAAAAAGCAGTGATGAAGGACTTAGAAGACCTGAACCCTACCACCAACCAAGTTTTCCAGAACATAACAAACGACGAAAGACAAGCAATACGAGAATTTAGCAATAATCCTAATTTGGTGATAAAACCTGCTGACAAAGGAGGGGCGATAGTCATACAATCCAAAGACCAGTATGACAATGAATGCAAACGCCTCCTTCAAGACTCAAGAAATTATGAAATTCTAGATCAAGACCCAACCCAAAGGATAAAAGTAAAAATAATGAGCATGGTAGAAGAAGCACTTGCTCACGGATGGATAACAAAAAAAGAAGGAGACTTCTTGATTCAAGATTCGCCCATAACACCTTATCTGTACACCATCCCCAAGATACACAAAAAACTAGAAAAACCTCCAGGCCGTCCGATCGTATCCGGAATAGGATCCATCCTAGAACCGGTCTCTAAATTTGCAGACGCATACTTGAGACCCATTGTTCAAAAGACATCTACTTATCTGAGAGATACCAAAGACGTTCTTGTACTACTAGAAGACCTCCCTTTTGACCCTGAACACCAACTACTGATAAGTTGTGATGTCGAAAGTTTGTACACCAGCCTCCCCCATACTGAGACTCTTAACATCATTGAAGAAGTCCTCTTTGACACTGAATGGGAGTATCATACACCTAGAAATGTCATCATGGAATGTTGTAATCTAGCATTGAGAGAGAATTTCTTTAAATACAATGAAACCCTTTACCTCCAGAAGCACGGGACCATAGCTGGTCTCTATGTACATCACTTGGAGACAATGAAAATTCTACATCCCAAAAACCCTTTCCACAATCACATTAACACCTGGAAAAGATATATAGATGATATATTGAACATCTGGGACGGCGATGAGGACACTGCTAATCGGTTCATTACTTGGCTCAACTACCAAGATGAATTTTTGAATTTCACTAGCACTATTTCTAACAAAGAATTAGTCTTCCTCGACCTGAATATATCACCCAAAGATGGGAGACTCATGACCACAACACACTTCAAAACTACAGCCAAAAACTGCCTTTTACTGTATCAAAGTTTCCACCCTAGACACCTGCATGATAACCTCCCCTATGGACAATGTTTGCGCTTGAGACGAAACTGTACAGAAGTTAATGATTTTAAAATCCAATCAGGAGATCTCAAAGCCAAACTTGTGAAAAGACAATATCCAAAACAGATCATAGAAAAAGCAAACAAAAAGGCGCGTTACAACTGCAGAGAGAGCCTCCTGGAACCTGCTAATTCCAAACCCAATGACAAACGACCATTCTGTATTACCACATACAACACCAAGTCTAACCAAGTTACCAAAATTGTTAACAAACATTGGCGTATCCTCAATAGTGGAGGCTTGAATCTCCCTAAACCAATATTTTCGCATAGAAGAGGGAAAAGTATTCGCAACATGATTGTCCACACAAGACCTGGCAAGAATGAACCTACAGGCCAATCAACAGCGATGGCCAACATTCATGGACACCACCCATGTGGTAAGTGTAAGGTCTGTCCACTCACCAAAAAAAGTAAAAGTATCAACTTCCTTGATGGTACAAAATGAGAACAGAGGAAATTTAACACCTGCAACAGTAACAATGTGGTATACCTAGTCACCTGTCCTTGTCAATTAGAATATATAGGGATGACAACACGACCTGTAAAGACAAGGATAGGAGAACATAAAAGCAACATCAGGTGCAAAAGAGGCACAACAAAAATGACTATGCACTTCATAGATTTCGGCCATACACATGAAGATATATCATGGACAGTAATCGAAAAAGTCCCTAATAAAAGAGATCTTTTTGAAAAAGAACAGAGATGGGTGTTCCGCCTGAAGACCAATATCAGAGGCCTGAATGACGATATCCCATGGGGTCAGCTATGACCACACTAAGAACCAAACACTTTTTATATGGAACATTACATTGTCCACCCTAATCAACTACCAGTTATTCCTCCCTCTCCCTGCCCTCTTCAAAATTTCTAGATATCAGCTAACTCTGCGATAAGGTATCCACGTATACCTGCATAGCCAAAACTAGGATTTTTGGAAACAAAAGAGTATTCACAAGGAGACCACCAAGTATTTCTGTCTCATTCAATAATGTCACACAACCGCGTGAAGAAGTATCCGCATATTCATAACTACAGTCCTTCCAATGAAGGAGTGTCTAAATAGCAGACCATCAAAAGCCTCTCATTTTCCCTGAGATGTTTTTACTCGTTTTCATTTCTTCCTTTTTTTTAGGCACATGTATTTTTTTACAGTACTTCATAATTAAGGAAGGTTCGCCAAGAACAGAAACGGAAGACCCTCCTTTTCTCCTTTTTTGCATTGCACTAGGAGTTGACCCCCCTCCCTCCACTTCGATTCTGAAGGTGATATGAAACTCCTATAGACTTTGAAACTAATCTAAATGTCTTTTCATTACTATTATCCTCCACGGACATTGCCCCGCTCATTCCCCGTTTTTCCGATTGTTTTTTCGATTCCAAGTTTTTTATCCGGTGCAGGTCGATGGGCATACAAATAAGAAAATACTATTCTAGTATTATAACTTACATTACAACAACTCAATTCTCTTTTCACGCTAGATGTTTAATTTTTCATTTTTTCCATTTTCATGAACATCGACAACCAGGAAGTAAGGTTTTTAGTACCTCCTCGAAGGCCTATTCCGGTTAGCCATTTTGAAATGATTCACGCTCTAGTCTACAAAACCAAAGCGTTTTTCCCGCCGCATCTAGCTGAACCAACCAGTTAAAGCCTCCACATACACTTCCGTGTTGCTATCCACGGAGCAACACAGAGGTATACGGAAGCGAGGAAAGATCCTACAATATGTGAGTAAGACCAAGCCTAGTCTTTAAACCAGGCATGTGTGACTTTTGCATCGCCATATTATGGCGCGATCGCCTAAAGCTAACACCATGTTTGTTTTCCAACAGTGTTTAATCCAGGCATCCTCCCCTCCAGTGTGCGCTCATGAAGCCTGAGTATTACTCCTAAATAGTGTATGTACATAGCGATTTCACGTTAAAATATTGTATGGCATAATTAACTACGGGCTGAATTTAATAACTTTTACCTCCAAGTCTGAGTATATGGATGAATGATTGATCACCTTTACAAATAATACCAGAGTTTTTGTTTTGCTATTTTATTTCTTTCTTTCTTGTCGAATGCGTGTGTGCGCGTTGCCTCTTGTCTAACTACAGTACTCTCTTTTTTAACCTTGCCATGACACTGTGCAACAAATAGGCAGTGGGTTACGGGTTTTAGAATAAAACCTACGCTGCCACAGAAGAAAAATATATCTAGAAAAATATATCACGAAAAGTATATCTAATCTATCACAAAAACGAATCTAATTTGGATGTTCCACAGTATGGTGATGTGTCAATGTAACAATCAGAAACTTGTTTGCATCTTGTGTTTTTCCTTATCTTTTCAGATACTAATTTGGTTATGAACCACAGGGGTCAGTGTACCCTTATATGAATCTTTCTCCAGATCCACACACATTTCTAACGGTCTGGTTTTTTGGAATAATAGGCATACAATCAAACCAATAAATCTTTATTGAGTGCAGTAGGGATTACATTTGGTCCTGATGAGTAAAGCAGTGGGGACTTCTTACGAAACATGTTGACCCATTAGGGGGCTACATATTATGATACACCTCCTACACATTCCCCTTTTTAATGTTCCCAGCCAGAGAAGTGAATAAAATTGTTTTTTCTACTAGCCAGGGAATTTTTTACATTTCTTTGTAATTTTCACCTAACCCTATCACTCACACCTCTTCACTACACATAGCCTATTCCTTCATAACAACAGTGCTCCCCCGTATTCGCAGGTAGTAGCATGCCCCGCCCCGTAGAGGGACGGGAAGACCCCTATGATGAAGCATGACACTATGGGACTCATAGTGTGTGAGGGGTATTTTAAAAACAGTTAGTGCTTTCTCATGG
The DNA here is from genome assembly GCF_964204655.1 of Triturus cristatus. Lineage (NCBI taxonomy): Eukaryota > Metazoa > Chordata > Amphibia > Caudata > Salamandridae > Triturus > Triturus cristatus. Next base: position 320,795,984 of record NC_140589.1, on the reverse strand, counting down.
ACCACTAAACGTACCTCACCAATTATCACTCAGACCAGCACCTGATTGGAAGGTACCATCCAGCCACCAACGCTAATAGTATCACCACTGTCCATTTGGCCCGGGAGCAGGGGGGGGGGGGGTTGGGCAAACATTAGCTGTGTTCCCACTGTCCCTGTAAATTGTCTGCTTGGAAATGATTTGGAGGCCTGTCCTAGGGCTGAAGTTAAACTGATGACCCATGCCAGCATGGTAGGCCTCTCAGGATGGGGCTGTGTTACTATAAGAGCACAGAGCAGACCTCTGGTGAAAAAGAGGTGCAGGATCCTAGAAGAATGGACCAGCCCTCCACGAAAAAGTGGCAAGAAGACTGGGGGACCAGCTTCTAAACAGATCTCAAGTCAGAACCCCTCTTCTCAGGAATTGGACTTGTTATTCTCAGAGGGAACTGAGCCTGAAGAGGTTGGGCCTTACCAAGCAGATCTTCTGTGCTCCGGGGACCCTCTAGAATAGATCTGTGCCAGGGTCAAGAAACCCGTCCCACTCTCGAAAGCCTGAGGCAGCAAGCTGCTGTACAGGTAAAGGGTGATATCAGTAGCACCAATAGGGTCTATTGGTAGGATAGGTTCCTTTACACTGAGGCCACAGACCCCAAACCTGTTGCAACCAGGAGAGTGGTAGTACCTCAGAGTTTTAGAGAGTATCTCCTTACTTTGGCCCATGATATCCCCTTCGCTGGGCACCTTGGCCAGGATAAGACTTGGAGTAGATTGCAAATCACTTCTACTGACCATGGACGTCACAGAAGGTGAAGGACTTTTGTCGGTCCTGTGTCACCTGCAGGCAAGTGGCAAGGCAGGTGGCCATGAAACGCTACCTTAATTCCACTTCCATTGTTTGGGGTACCCTTTGAAAGGGTAAAGGTTGACATTGGTGGGCCCCTGGACCGTCCAACAGCCTCAGAAACTAATATATATTAATATATTGGTGGTAGTGGACCATGCCACTAGATATCCTGAACCTATTCAAGGCCCTCCCTGGTGTCTTTACCAGGGATGGTTTTCCTAAGGAGGTAGTATCAGACAGAGATAAAAACTTCATGTCTGTATACTTAAAACACATGTGGGAGGAATGTGGAGTAAACTACAGGTTCACCACATCTTTCCACCCACAAACCAATGGCCTGGTGGAGAGATTCAACCAGACATTGAAAGGCATGATTCGTGGGCTCCCAGAAAGAATCAGAAGGAGATGGGATGTCCCACTTCCATGCCTGCTTTTTGCCTACAGGGAAGTACCACAAAAGGAAGTGGGGTTTTCACCCTTTGAACTTTTGTTTGGGCATCCTGTTAGAGGTCCTCTGAGTCTTGTAAGAGAAGGCTGGGAGAAACATCTCAAGTAACCAAAACAAGACATAGTGGACTATGTGCTTGGCTTTTGTTCCAGGATGTCTGAGTACATGGAGAAAGCAAGCCAAAACCTTCAGGCCAGCCAAGAGCTTCAAAAGCAGTGGTATGTCAAAAAGGCTGTTCTGTTAGAATTGAAACCAGGGCAGAAGGTATGGGTATTGGAGCCCCAAGGACCCTCCAAGACAATTGGAGTAGGCCCTACCCTGTAATTGAAAGAATAGGGGATGTCACTTATCTGGTGGAACATGGCAGTTGCAAACACTTCAAAAGAGTGATACATGTCAACCACCAGAAGCCTTATTATGACAGAGCTGACATGACCATACTCATGGTCACAGATGAGGAACAGGAATTTGAAAGTAAACCTCACACTGATCTCCTCTACAGGAATCCACAAAATGAGTCTGTTGATGGAGTGGTCTTTCCAAACACATTCACTGCCCAACAACAAGCTGACTGCAGGTTAGACCTATTTCAGTATGCTGAGCTCTTCTCTCTGACCACTGGTCAGACTAGCTGGTGTACCCATGATTTGGACACTGGTAACAAGTTACCTGTCAAAAATAAATTTTACAGTCAGTCTGATAATGCCAGAGAGAGCATCCAAGCTGAGGTGTGCACGATGCTGGAACTGGGTGTCATTGACCCCTTTGAGAGCCCCTGGGCCAGTCCAGTTGTCTTAGCACTCCAAGGCTGAAAAGAAAGAAATGCGCTTTTGTGTCGACTATATGGGCCTCAATGTGGTGACAAAAAAACTGATGCACATCCAATCCTTAGAGCAGATGAGCTGATTGACAGCTATGGGGTAGCCAAATATCTCAGTACCTTTGATCTTACATCAAGTACTGGCTGATAGGACTGACCCCTGGAGCAAAAGAAAATCAGCATTCTCAACCCCAAATGGTAACTTACAGTTTCCAGTGATGCCCTTTGGACTAAAGAATGTCCCTGCCACCTTTCAACGGTTGAAAGTCCTTGCTGGGTCCCCTGTGTCAGAGCTTCTTTCCTAAAACATGTCCATAATTAGTACTTCTGCCACCTGAAAGTCCCTAGTAAATGGTACCCTAGGTACTTGAGGACAGGGAGTTGAAGGGGGTCTCCTAGGACACCTCTCACTGGACCACGCCACTGTCCTTTCAGCTTGAATGCCCCAGTGAGGGAGAAAACGACAAAGTCAACGTAGCACCGTACCTGGGTGCCATGCTAGCCAACACTGCCTGGAGGTATAGGTAAGTCACCCCTCTAGCATGCCTCACAGCTGTAAGGTAGGGTACCTTATACACCAGGTTAGGACGTTTCTGCATGAGCAGATGTGCTTGTACAATATTAGGGTCCATTCATTAATATTGCAAGTGCTAGGAAAGCCATAGGGAGCACATGGGCTGGAAACTCGACACCCGAGTTCCACAGCACCATGATGGCTTCACTGAACACAGCAGTGTATGTTACCAAACTACTCCTTTCAATAAATCCACACCGATGCCAGTGTGTGATTTATTGTACCATGTACCCAGAGGGCACTTCAGAGGTGCCCCCTGAAAACCTACTAACCCTGGTGTGGTCTCTGACTGGCTGTTGGCAGCCAGCCACCACCAGGCATGTCTCTGGACCCTTTGGTAGAGAGTCTCGGCTCTCTGTGATGATAAACGATGATCATCCTGGGCAGAGTTGTCACACCTCCTCCCCCAGGATGGGCAAGTGCTCAAGGGCGAAGCTTCAAAGGCCTGCCGCCTTTGTAATGCAACCTCCAGCCTCTGCTGCTAGCAGCAGATAACAGCCCCCAGTTCACACCCCCACTTTGGGTGGGAAAACGTAGAAGAATAGGGGGTGTGCCGACCTTTGCCAAATCCACCCCTAAGGTGGGGAAGGCGCGCTGAAGCACATCTTTCAGTCCCGCTATCTTGAAAATAGGAGATTCCTCCAATCAGGGCTAGATCTATGCCTCCTCCTCCAGGAGTGTGGCATAATAGTGGGTGTTGTCACCCCAGGTAAGGTACCCATTGATCCTACCTACTACTCCCCTAAAACACCTACTAAATTGAGTATTTAGGTGGCTCCCCCAGACCTAGAAGCTAGATCAGCGATGATATAAGAAGCAAGACTGAAAATGACAACACCCTTGGCTCGAGCCTGACCAGCATGTCTCCAGCTTCTGTGAACCTGCGACCTGTCTTGCAGCCAGTGCCCTCTGAAAACCCTGGGAGGACTGCTGTCTTTGGAAAAGAGTCCAATCTCCCATGGACAGCGGACCTATCCAATAAGAAACAAACTCCAAGGACCCCGGATCAGGCGGATTCGAGTCTCCTGCCTACTCTGTATCCAACGCCTACAGCCTGAGTCTGAGTGGTTCGCCTGTGTAGTGAAGTCTCCCCAGTGATCCTGACCTCGAATCCATTGTTGGCTGACCTCTCCTGACCTCCACTCCTCCTGACCTCCTATCCCAATGGGTTAATTCCCCTACCCACTGTGGAGGTCACATCCTGGTCACTATTTGCTCTATATTTTTCCATTATAATTAAGCCCCCTTTTCAAGTTACCTGGACTGATCATGCAGTTATTCCGTTCGCTTGGTGTTGTAAAGACCCTCTCCTCCCAAAAAACTCACCCAGCACAAACTGCCACCCAAAATCAATCCTGATGCCTTCAGATCAGCCTTGGCAGAGTCTAAGCCAGACTTAGCCCAAGATATGGAGGTTGTTTGGGGAAATTTTAATAGTTGGATCACTCAGGCGGTCGAGCTTACTTCCTCTTCTTTTCCCCCAGATTAAACAGAGACTCCCCTTTGAAACCTTGGTTCTCCTAGGAGCTCAAAACTCAGAAGAGGGTATGTAAAAAATTAGAGCGGAGCTGGCGTCAATCCTATTGCATAACACACAAGATGATGGAAGGAATGTTGCAAATTGGCAAAACATTCACCCCCAGTCATAGATCTGGGTTTAATCCATCGTTATTCTGCTCACCACGCCACCCCAGTTCAAACAGGGTCAAAACTGATTTGCATATGGCTGGGTTCAAACTGGAGTTGCATGCTGAGCAAAAAATCGATGGATTTAGGCCAGATCTCTGTACTGGGGTGAATGTATGACATTGTTCTGCATTCTGTCCATCAACTTTTGTTTTTGCGTCAATCCTATTGCCCCTTGGCTAAAGGGATATTGAGGAAAGCTCAAAAACTGTATTATGCTTCCATTCTGCAGGCTAAAAGCATGTACTATGCTGAGAGAATTGCTCTTTCAAAAAATAACGCTAAGGAAATTTTCTCCATCGTACAGAGTTTCCAGGCACGCACAGCTGAAAGTACTATTCTTCCTACGTCGGCTGCTTGGTGTGAGAAATTATTGAGCTTTTTTATCGATAAAATTCTGTCAATTAAAGAAAATTTTAAGATATCCTCAACCAGGACTTTATCAGTTGAGGGCGCTGTCCCGTCAGCCGCACTAGGGGGACCATATGGATCCTCTATTTTCTCTGCTTTTTCCTCCATCACTCTGCAAGATTCTTTGGCAATTGTAAAAGCTCTTAAATCTGGTTCACCATCAGATCCCTGCGTGGCCAGGCTGCTGGCATCAGTGGCTGAGACTGTTAACCTAGAGGTTAACACTCTGATTAATCTATCCCTGAGGACAGCCACTGGCACTCTGATGTGGAAGCAAGCCAAACTCTTGCCTTTGCTTAAAAAGCCATCGCTTGATCCTTTGATTCCTACAAGTTACCGGCCAATTTCGCTTCTGCCAGCAGTGGCTAAAGTCTGTGAGAAGGCGGTAAATAGACAACTTACTGCCTTTGTGGAAGACAAAGGCCTGTTCCATCCAGCTCAATCTGGATTTAGGGCCAAAGTATAGTACGGAGTCGGCCTTGGTTTAAGTGACTGAGGCCATCAGAGAGTGTTTGGACGCTGGCGGCAGAGCGGCTCTGATTTTATTAGACCTCTCTGCGGCATTCAATACCGTCCCTCACTCGCTGTTGCTGGCCCGGTTGGCTGACATTGGGGTGACAGGGTCTGCGCTGCGGTGGGTTGGTTATTTTTTGGACCAATGCTCTCAGCAAGTCTGGTTGCCCCCGTTCATTTCTACGCCACAAGCTCTGTCCACTGGAGTTCCTCAGGGCTTTACCCTAAGCACTCTTCTTTTTAATATTTATATGACTCCTCTGATTTATCTGGCAGAGGAGCTGGGAACTAAGGTCATCGCCTACGCTGATGACACCCAGCTCCTCTTTACCTGGAGTAAAGATGACTCTTCTCCGGCTCAGGCCAGAGCCTGCCTGTCGGCCGTTTTTAAATGGCTTCATGTTGCAGAGCTTGAGTGCAATGAGGATAAGTCCGAAATCCTCTTGTAGGGTACCTTTCCTTCACAATACAAGGAATCCCTTTGGCCGACCGAATATCCTTTACCCAATTCAGAGGGCCAACATGTAAAAAATCTGGGGATTTGGTTTAATGAGGATCTCAGGTTTACAAACGGATAAAAAAATTAGCCGGACAATGTTTTGGTGTCCTAAGATCACTTAGGAAATTTCTGCCACTTCTACCACATTGGGCCAAACTCCAACTTCGACCTCTGCACCCAGCCGCCCCTGTGCCGATGGTGGTGCAGTTTTGGTACTCACCTGACTCTTGCCCCTTGCTGACCTTTGGCCCTGAAGACTGGAATTGTAAGCGCATTACTTACCCGTTTAACCGCAATATTGTTTTCCCCCCAAGGATAACATTGAACTGTTCTGAAAAGTTTCTACATTATTTTATTTTAAAAACATACTTACCTCATTGCGAAGATATTGATCTTAAAATACAAAGAGTATATTGTTCTAAAGTTGGCCTGGGTCCCCTTCTTGTGTCAGGAGTCCATTACTGGTCAATGTTGTGCAATAAATGTCTTACACTCCTTTCTGTTAGGCCTATTGCTGCTCACCCACACTACCGCTAATAGAGCACTTTGGGTTTTACATTGAGGCCTGTACTCTTTTGGAGAACCCCAGGACTCTGTGCATGGTATTACTGTGCATGGTATACCCACCTAGTGGTAGTACCATATACGAAGCCTGCTATCTACAGAGTACATAGCTAAATCTGTGTGGCATCTCACCTAACACATATAAATGTGTAGTCCTAACCTGTGCTGGATTGGCTATATAACCACGATGCCGCCACACTTGACTCACTAGGAAAGGATACAACTGTTACATGCAAGATTGATGTGACCATGTAGCTCTATCTATGTGTTCTAATTTGTTCAGGACAGAGAGCTCATCTAATAACCAAGTACATGTCAAGGTGTAACTACATGTGATGTCACATCTGGCAAGGTAGCATGCACTGACGAATCCAAGATCAGAGTAGCATAACCTTCAATAAATGCACATATGCCTATCTGGTGTTAATGTCTACCCCAAGTTCTAATTTCACGCAGTACCTCTCTGTTGTCGAATAATGTGATTCATGGACATGCTAAACATATTCCTACTTGAAAGTCCTCACACTTGCTAGGCCTACTCAAGCATGACTCATGAAGAATAAGATATTGGCTAACAGTTCTGGCTGATCCTTTTCTGCAGGCGGGCAGGGCCAGAGCCAAGAATCTGTCATAAGAGGAGTTTTGTGGCCTGCTCTGGCTGTTGGTGCACTACTTTTCAAACATGATCAGCAGTGGAGGTTCACGACAACACTAGCGCACATGCATGGCTGCATCGCCCTTATTGAGAGGGTGGCGGGGCTGGAGGGCAGCGGGTACTGAGTGGTAGCTCCCGTCCATTTGTCCCCTGACATTGTGATACAAGTGGCTCAATCAGCGTGACTCATTCTTAAGACTGGGAGATAGCGGCTGGAGCGACATGTCTGACGGTGAGGGGGGGGAGTTGGAGGGGTGGGGGGAGGGTAGAGGGTGTTTTATTAACCCGTTATCTATTGAGGAGGCTTGAAGCGAGGTCTCGCTGGGACACTTATGAACTGGATCCTCCAGATGGGGCTATAGATCGTGCCTAACCAGTAGCTGCCGACTATGTGCGGGATTGCAGGACCAAGAGGGGAAATAGGGGTAGTGGGAGTGATGTTCCTTCCAAGTGCCTTTGATATTGCATGTGAATGTCGAGAACTCATTATTGAGTGTTTGGGAAACGATCCTGTCTTATGATGATACTAGTAGAGGCATACTGACACAATAAAATCTGTTTGGGAGGCCTTGAAAGGAGCTCTAGGTAACATGATTTGTTTAGGCACGGTTAATCCTATGTTAGTCATTGCTGTGATTACTGTCATGTTTTAACAAAACTGCAATAAAGTTTGTTTAAAAAAAAAACAATGATCAGCAGTGGAGGTAGGGTGAACCAAGGCTACCCTGAACAAAAGAGGCGGGAGCGTTGTTAAAAGATACGGTTCCAGATGAGTTGTGTCTTCAACGTCGAGCGTAATGTCCACCAACTCAAGCACTGATGGGCAGATGTGGTCAGCCGGGAGACAGATCTCCTAGATCACCTAGGAATTGAAGTTAGTGGGCCTAATGGTAAGTACCTATATTCCATGAGCTTCTAGCTGTGTGGCTTTTGAAAATATTTTTAAATGCTTTGTGAACAGGAAGGCCCAGATATGGTTTTGAGTTAGTATGCCAAGATACGGGCTAACTCAATTAAATAAACAGAACATGCCACAGGGGCCTGTTCACGGTGGCATTACAATAGCCATGCAGTTTAGGGGAGGCCCATAGGTACTGGGGACCCATCCAGCACTGTGCAGGGAGTATTATCAACCGGCCTACTAGGTCATTACTGACTCCCAACTGTGGGGGCCATCCGCCATGTATGTTGCATTGGAGCACACTCACATGCCATCAGGCCACAGGTTGGAGAAGGTATTTGCTTTACCCCCAAAAGTGTAACACATACGTGTATATTAACAAAGAAATGTCATATTGCCTTTATGAGACTATACAGTGCTTGAATGATCATTGTCCATTTACTGTGCACTGGTCATATGTATGGGGCAAAGTGAAGAAGACATACAAGCATGTCAACTGTCTGATGTGTGAAGCACTGTTCAGAACACGTATTAACTTGAGAAGGCCCCAGCAATATCATATTATGCAGAGTGTAGTCCGTCGAATTGGACTGTTCACATAACCATCATAGCCAGGCACCCATGCACCAAGTAGCAAGCTAGGCTGGTTTTGTACCTTGTGTGCACTCTGTACACCTAATGCGTTATGGGCCTGGTATTATCTGAAAACACTGCAACATGGCATACATATGTCGATCATTAGGGCATTCCAACTTAGCCTTATGGTACATGTCCTATGTACAGACAGTACCAGGTATTTGTGAAGTCAATGTACAGTGCTTCATAGGTACACAGGGTACATCACCAGTATTCATAGATCAATGTGCCATGTTTTTGTCTTGTAGGTGGACCTAGTCCATACACCTGTGGTGAGGTGGGCCACTACAGAGAACCCAATGCTACCAGTGAGTGTAACATGAACGTTTCTGTGTTCTGTAAGGATTGTGTGTGTCTTATATTGGTTGCAGTGAGATTTGTAAAGGGTATCATCAGACAGCGGAAACAAGCTTTACCTTTCATGTAGATTCACAACAGAAGTAGGACAAAGTTGCATTGTTCGATTGATAGGCGCAAAATGCAATGTGAATTAATTTACACTCTTACCCACATGATGGATGGCTCTGAATCTGCTGTGCTAATGTTGTGCCTGGTATAGTGTGGATGCTTATGGCTCATGTATTATCTCCCGCCCCAAAACCAACAGATGGTCATCAGTTCAAATGTCTCTTACCTATACTATGAAAAGAAAGTGAGAACATGTTACCCAAAATATGCGACAGAAATGTTGCCTGGGATAGGCTGTCAATTTCATAACACAGTATGTTTGCCCAAGTCAAAATTTGAGCAGGACACAGGTGTGGTTGGGGTATAATGCATATCCCAGACAATACTACTGATTGCCAACAGCACATTTAATGTTGACATGTGCTCAGTGACCATCTTCTCAAATTTAATTCTCCTATTGTGTGTTCACATCATACCATGCCCATGCCTGCACCATACCAAAACTGATACAGTCTAAATGGTTGAAAGCATGTCAGACATTCATGCCACTCAAACAGCAAAATGTTTTGGGATCCATACATGTACCTTTAGTTCAGCATCTAGCCAAAGTTTGGACTCCAATGGACTTGGGTGACCATATGAGCAGGCTCAGCATACAGAAACATAGGGGCATATTTATAATAACTGACGCATCCCTGCATATCAGCAGGGATGCGCCAGTTATTTTGCACCCCAGCTCCGCCATCATGGATGCGCCGCATTTATAATGCGGCGCACCATGGGGCAAAAACGGCACAGATGCGTCACGCATCTGTGCCGTAAAAGTGGCGCAATAGCTGGAGTTGCGTCGCAAGCGCGACGCAGCTCCAGCAAGGCTCTGGGGTGCCCTATCTGCACAATGCTGCGTGAATCCTTACGCCTGCTTCAAGCAGGCGCAGGGTTTTGACGCAGCATGGGCTCAAAAGTGACTGAGTGAAATCTTGTAGATTTCGCTCAGCCACTTTAAGGAGGCGTTCCTGCGACGGAACGCCCCCCCCTGCACAGGTACGCCTACTTGAGGCGCAGGGCTTTACAACGTGACGCATCTCCCAGATGCGTCACGTTGTAAATACCCCGCACCATGGCGCAGGATTTGCGCCGCTGCTGCGTCACAAAAGTGACGCAACGGCGGCGTAAATGAGGCGCAAATCAAACATAAATCTGCCCCATGATTCCTTCCTAGAATCGATGCTGTGTTTGTATTTGTGATGTGGCATCGTTGAAATGTATCATTCATGACAGCAAAACAAGTGGGCATGTTACATATTCCCATCTGTTGCTGAGAGTGTGTAAGTCCAATGTCCATACCAGTGACTTACTTGGGTTCACACCTTAACCCACATTTATCATGATATGTGGCAACTGTCATCTCTCATAATGGGCCCCTGCACATCCCTCAGAGTACTGCATATCAGTGACATGGGGTGACAGAGGAACAATTTGCAAAATGCCATTGCTGTATAAAGGGTGTTGTCACAAAATTCTATATGAACATAATTGAAGAGATTAACTCTGTCTGAGGCACATTGCTAGTGCAGGAGTCCACATGGCAATGCATGGTCAATTGTGTGTGGCTGGTCCATACAGGCTGTGATGTTTCTACCTCAGTGTAGATAGAATAGGTATGAGTCAATGTGGCACATGTCACCAGTCCACACATGCCTATGCAGTACTCAGCCCACAGCTCCTGTGATGGTGATGTGGGTTTTGTCATGAATTAGTTATAAACCTGCAGTCTGCCTTCCACACAGTACACCACGGCACTCTGCCTTGTTATACTGTCTTACATACACATTGTGCATTAATGTGGCCTTGGATTCTGTTTTTCACACACATCCTGCATACCTCTACATAGCTTCCAACCTTGCTACACTGTAGGAATGTGTGAGGGCATGTTCTTACCATGGGTTTCCTATTTGCATATACTCATGTTATTTCATTGCACACATGGTTGGCTTCATATTTGTGGACAGTGGGCACTATGTACCAACTCGGTGGGGATGGGCCCAGTCAAACTAGGTCGATTGTTAGCACTGAAGCTCACCCCATTTCATCATTGCCAGAGTTGGTTATCTGCAGAGTATCACACATCGTTTGACTCAGGCCCCCTCACTTGTACATGTACATGCCTCCTCTGGCAATCCTCACTTTGGGCCAGGGACTCAACTTACTGCACCACACTAGTGGAACCGAGATCATACATTGCCTCTTGTGTACCTACAACACCAACAATATATGCAACCATATCCAATGGCCTCACATGGCTGGCTGTTTTTTAGGGCTATAGGTCAATCTGTACTCCACATGTTAATAGTGCTGGAATTGGTGACATGTACCTACCAAGGTTTGCCACACAACTGGGCCCATCCACTTCAGCCTTCAGCCATACCTGACTCCTGGCCTATGTGGTGGCAAACTAGTTCATCCTATACCTTGACAGATACCCGTTTCACATCTTCAAACTTTGACATTTGTGGCATGGTGAGACAATTTGCCTTCAGAGTACTTCCTTGTAGGTGCCTCCCTGGTCCCTCCATTGTGCAAGGGTGCCTCTGTTGCATTCAGGAATGTGTTTTGTGCAGGAAGTGGCACCTTCCTGCACAAAAGCAATCCTAAGAGTCGTTTTCCTCTTTATCTGTGTGCTACAGAACGCAGCATACATAGAAAGAGGAAAGAACAAGGAGAAATAAAGATATGTCTCTTTGTTATGCATCACCTTGGGAGGTGTACAGATTTGGCCCTTCCCCACGTTGATGAGTTTGTAAATCTAGGGCAGCGTCTAATTCCATGGGCGTTGTGTGGGAAACCCACTGCAACACCCATGGAACACCTCCCGCGAGCAAAGTAAGGCGACGCACAGATTTGCCCTGCGTTGTCTTATTCAAGATTTACGAGGCCACTCAAAGCCATGCAGGGTGGCTTTGCGTGGCTTCATAAATCTGATTGTGAGACCCGTCGCCATGTATGTACCACTTTACGTGGTGCAAACGTGATGCACGGATCTCATGAATAAGCCCCTAGGTGGCTGGTTCAAAGGTAACCAGGTGCAAGACTATGATGGGCTTTATAATCTTATTATGAAAGTAAAAGTGTTTCCAAAAAATTGCATCAATACTTGGTGGACCTAGGTCCAGTCTCTCCCCAAGAATTGGGAAAGAAGGCTGACCATTGGGTGAATACTAGGGTGTCCAAGAAGTCTCACTAAACCCCCAAAGGGCAAGATGGTAAACACTATATAGATAAAACAAAGGGGGATATTCTCAAGAACGTGTGATAACCATCGCAAAATTAGCTTAAATCAACTCTTCACATCGCAGTCTATCGCGGGAAAATAACTCAGTGTTGACGTGGTATTCTCAACCCAGCGACACAATGCGATAGTCCCGCGATAACGTGCCAAATGACCGCGATAAAGTCAACATGACGCCGCAGAAATGCGAAACACGAACGCAAAAAGAGCTGCGATGAGGCCAATCGCGATACAAAAATCTGTGAAAACCAGCTACAGGCGTGCAATTCCCAAGCGTCATGCGGGAAAATGCACCATAAAAGTCGAAAAAAAACCCCAGACAAATGCCAAACAACAGCGAAGCCCAATGGAGGTAGGCGGAGCAAGTGCAGAGGACAACCAGAACTCCACAAGCCCCCTGGAGGACCAGCCTAGGACTTAGGGTCAGGGAGGGGCAAGGACAAGAAGAGTAGGAAGAAGCGGTTCAGTCCGCAGGAAAACAGCCTCCTGATAACGGAGGTGATAGAACACCATCAACTACTGTTCGTCACCTACACTGTGTCACTGGGAACTGAAAATGGAATATGGCAGACCATCGTGGACAAGGTGAATGCATTCGGAGTACAGAAGAGGTTAATGGAAGAGGTCAAGAGGTGCTGGAATGATGTCAAGCGCAAAACCAAGCAGAAACTCGCAAACAACCGGAAGGCAGCAATGCAGACTGGGGGTGGGAGTCCAGCACCTCAGGAAGAGCTGGAGGAGAGTGAGGAAATGGTGTCCAAAGTCATCAGTGGGGAGACAGTGGCAGGAGTTGGGGGCCCGGATACTGCTTAACATGACAAGACACAACAGCAACAGGGTGAGTAACGACTAGGGACTGGGTGGACAGGGGGGAGATGGGCACAATGGCACACATGCACAAGTAAGCATAGCACATCTGCGGACAGACCATGCCCCAGACCCCAACTCCCACCAAGAGACCAATGCACCCAAGTATGCAACATCTCAGCACTGTATAAGCACAGAAGTCAGGGGCACATCACATGTAAAGGATAAGGAGCAGTCAAATCAGAGCTGCATGGGCGACTCCCCACAAAATGCGGCACACACACATCACATGCAGAGCACATCAACATTCAATCAATCAATCAATCAATCAGTCATTTGTAAAGCGCACTACATACCCGTGAGGGTCTCAAGGCGCTGAGGGGGGGTGCTGCTCATCGAACAGCCAGGTCTTGAGCATCCTCCTGAAGGTCAGCAGGTCTTGGGTCTGTCGTAGGCTCAGTGGGAGGGTGTTCCATGTCTTGGCGGCAAGGTGGGAGAAGGATCTTCCGCCGGGGGTTGTTTTTCGGATGTGCGGGACGGTGGCGAGCGAGAGGTCGGCGGAGCGTAGCTGGCGGTTGGGGATGTAGAAGGAGAGCCGTCTGTTGAGGTAGGTTGGGCCGGTCTTGTGGAGTGCCTTGTGTGTGTGGATGAGGAGCTTAAAGGATATCCTCTTGCTGACGGGGAGCCAGTGCAGGTCCCTCAGGTGGGGGGTGATGTGGCCGTGGCGTGGTACATCGAGGATCAGTCATGATGAGGCATTTTGGATGCGTTGGAATCTTTTGATGAGCTTGGTCGGGGCTCCCGCGTAGATGGCGTTTCCGTAGTCGAGTTCGCTGCTGACGAGGGCCTGGGTGACTGTCTTTCTTGTATCTGTCGGGATCGATCTTGTGGAGCATGCGGAGAGTGTTGAAGCAGGAGGAGGAGACGGCGTTGACCTGCTTAGTCATAGAGAGCGTTGAGTCGAGGATGATTCCCAGGTTGCGTGCATGGTCGGTGGGTGTTGGGGCTGCTCCCAGTGCCGACCGCCACCAGGAGTCATCCCAGGCTGAAGGGTTGGAACCGAGGATGAGGACATCCGTCTTGTCCGAGTTCAGCTTCAGCCGGCTGGTTTTCATCCAGTTGACGACGGCCTTCATTCCTTCGTGGAGGTTGGCTTTGGCGGTGATGGTGTCCTTGGTAAGGAAGAGGATCAGTTGAGTGTCGTCGGCGTAGGAGAATATGTTGAGGTCGTGCTGTCGGGCGACGTGTGCGAGCAGGGCCATGTAAATTTTGAATAGTGTCGGGCTGAGGGAGAATCCCTGGGGTACGCCACAGATGATCTCGGAGGCTTTGGACCGGAATGGCGGAGGCGGACGCTCTGGGTTCTGCCGGATAGGAAGGAGGTGGTCCATTCCAGCGCCATGTCTCAGATCCCTGAGGCGTGGAGGCGTGTGCGTAGTGTGCAGTGGCAGACGGTGTCGAAGGCAGTGGAGAGGTCTAGGAGGATTAGTGCTGCGGTCTCGCCGTTGTCCAGCAGGTTCCTGATGTCGTCGGTGGCGGCGATGAGGGCGGTCTTGGTGCTGTGGTTGCTGCAGAACCCTGACTGGGGAGCGTCCAGGATTCTGTTTTCTTCGAGGTATCGGGTTAGCTGTCTGTGGACGATTTTCTCGATGACCTTGGCCGGGAAGGGGAGCAGAGAGATGGGCCAGTTCTTGAGGTCTCTTGGGTCAGCCTTGGGTTTTTTCAGTAGGGCGTTGATCTCGGCATGAGGGAGAGATTGATGATGTTGCGTAGGTGGGGTGCGATGGAGCTGCTTGCTTTGTTGAAGACGTGGTGTGGGAAAGGATCTGACGGAGAGCCGGAGTGGATTGTGCTCATGGTCTTGATGGTGTCATTGATGCTCACGTTGGCCCAGGCTAGCAGGGGTTCGTGGTCATTGGTGGGCAGAGGGTCTGTTGTGTTGCTGTCTGTTAGGTCTGTCTGGGTGTTGAAGCTGTCGTGGATGTCTGCTATCTTGCGGTGGAAGAAGGTGGTGAGGGAGTCGCACAGGGCTTGTGACGGCGGGAGGCCGTTGGTGTTGAAGCTGGGGTCAGAGAGTTCCTTCACGATGTTGAAGAGCTCCTAGCTATTGTGTGCATTGTTGTCGAGGCGGTCTTTGAACGAGGTTCTCTTGGCGGCCCTGATGAGGTGGTGGTGGTTGCTGATGGCGTCCTTGTGTGCTGCGCGGTTGTCCGGAGTTTGTTCGCTGTGCCACTTCTTCTCTAGTTTCCGGCAGGCTTGCTTGGAGGCTAAGAGTTCCGGGGTGAACCAGCTGGCCCTCTTGCTGGTGTCTCTGTGGGGGGGTTTCTTCAGCGGGGCAAGGGTGTTGGTGCAGTCTTCGATCCAGCGTCTAAGGCTGTGGGCAGTGTCATCGGTGTTGGAGGGCTCGTGGGTGGGCTGAGCGAGGTTTGCATGTAGTTGGTCTTCGGTGATTTTGCTCCAGCAGCAGCGGGGGATCTGTTGGGTGCAGTGGTGTGTGGTGGGTTTCTGGAAGGCGAAGTGGATGCAGCGGTGGTCGGTACAGAGGAGTTCGGTGGTGTGGCTGACGGAGACGTGCGGGCTTGAGGAGAAGACGGGGTCGAGCGTGTGGCCGGCGGAGTGGGTGGGCGATGTGATGAGTTGCTTTAGCCCGAGGTTGGCGAGGTTGTCGATCAGGGTTGTGGAGTTGTTGTCGTTGTTGTTCACAAGGTAAAAGATCAGGTCTCTGAGGAGGATGTAGTCGGTGGAGGTCAGGGCGTGCGTGCTGATGAAGTCGGCGATGGAGTCGCTGAACTAGGTGCGGGGTCTGGGGGTCAGTAGACGAGGGTGCCTCCGAGGGTGGAGTTGGGGTCTGTGTGGATCTGGAAGTGCATGTGTTCGGCGGTGCTAAGCGCGTCGTCGGTGTTAGTTGCGATCCTGATGCTGTTCTTGTGGACGATGGCGATTCCTCCTCCGACTCCGTTGGTGCGGTCTCTGCGGGTGATCTTGTAGCCATCTGGGATGGCTATGTTGATGTCGGGTGCGGAGGAGTCGTTCAACCAGGTCTCTGTCAAGAAGGCAACATCCGGGGATGTTGTGTCGAGCAGGTCCCAGAGCTCGATGGCGAGTTTGCGTGCGGAGCGGGTGTTCAGTAGGATGCATCGCAGGTAGGTGCGGTCATTCTTGGCGGGTGGTTCGTCGGTTCTGAGGCTGGAGTAGCTGCAGTTCCGGCAGGTGAAGGGACCGTGTGTGCGTTTCGGCGCTGCCTTGAAGCAGGTGTGGGTCCGTCCGGGGTTGAGAGCGTGGAGTGTGCTGGCATCGTAGCGGCGGTGGTCATCGTGGCGGGAGCGGGGGCCAGGGGTCCAGGCGTGGACAGGTGCAGACGGGCTTGCCTTAGGCGTGCCCGCTGCGCGCGGCCAGCATTTATGGGGAGGTGGGAGGGAGGAGCAGCTGGGTGGCGGGAGGTGGGGGCAGCGAATGGGCAGAAGGCAGTTAGGGGGGCGGGGCCGCAGGGGACTCAGTGGCGGGGGCGGTGAGGGACGACGGAGGGAACAGAAGGAAAAAGGGGCCCAGAAATCAATAAGAACGAGTGGTACAGAAGGCAAGAGGGGCTCAAAAACGAGGGGGGAGCGAGTGGCACAGAAAGCAAAGGGCACAGAAATCAATAAGAACGAGTGGTACAGAAGCAAAAGGGGCACAAAAACGAGGGGGGAGCGAGTGGCACAGAAAGCAAAGGGCACAGAAATCAATAAGAACGAGTGGTACAGAAGGCAAAAGGGGCACAAAAACGAGGGGGGAACGAGTGGCACAGAAAGCAAAGGGCACAGAAATCAATAAGAACGAGTGGTACAGAAGGCAAATAGGGGCACAAAAACGAGGGGGGAACGAGTGGCACAGAAAGCAAAGGGCACAGAAATCAATAAGAATGAGTGGTACAGAAGGCAAAAGGGGCACAAAAACGAGGGGAGAGCGAGTGGCACAGAAAGCAAAGGGCACAGAAATCAATAGAAGACAAGTGGTACAGAAGGCAAAAAAGACACAGAGATACGGGGCAGCTGGGGAACAGAAGGCAAATGCGGGCAGAGAGGCATGGGGGCAGTGGCAGGAACAGAAGGGAGAAACCGGGCGGAGGGACACGGGGCGGCGAAGGGTACAGAAAGGACAAAAAAAAATGGGCAGAGACACGGGTGCAGGGAGGGGTACAGAAGGAAGAAAACGGGCAAGGTTGTTGTTTGTCTTCCCCCGCTGCCTGCACGTAGGCAGCGGGGGAAGACAAACAACAACGGTCACAGATACAACAGGAAAAATACAGGCAGTACTGTAGAACAGAAGGCTGAGGGTGAACAACTTACGATTTCTCAGCAGCTGAGGCAGGGACACACAGGCGGAGCTGTGCGGAGGGAGAGCAACCTACCTGGTGGGGTCAAGGGTCGCAGACAACAATGTGGCACAATTCGCAACACATCCACAACAGAACAGAGGACACAACTGGTGCCGCTTGTGTGCAGAAACTGGCCAATCACATATGCCATCGCAGGGAAATGTGAGTTGACAATGTACAAGTACAAACACACATCCAGTATGTTGTCGAAATATCCACTGTCCCGCATCATATAGGCAGCTCCCCACAAACAGTCACAATGTACACTGTCATTCAGTCTGAATGTAAACATGTACAATGCATCAACATACATATGAACACAATGTTAAATTGCATCTCCCCTTCACATTGCAGGGGGAAATCCGACACCCCCTGCAGAGCAGTCCCAACTTCTCTTCTCTGATGATGAAGAGGACCACCACACCTTTGACTCTGACGCCCTCCAACACCTCCGCACCCCACATCCAGGAGCAGGGCAGCCCACCTGCTACGAGGAGAGCCCACCCCCTGCACAGAACACACAGCAGGCAGCACCCACCACCACGGCTGCCTCCCAGGACCCCCATGACGAACACATGGCCTTCCAACGCCGTGTGTTGGGGTGCCAGGAGAAGCTGGCTGAACAGGAGCAGGTGGGGTTCGACCGCATGGCAGACAAACTAGATGCCATACGTGGGTGTCTAAGTCCCATCAGGGACCACTCACAGTCTCTAACGCACACCCACAGTCTGCTTCATGCTCTCCAACAAACCATGCCTGACATCGCTAGAGTCCTGACTCTGCAACAAGAGCGACTGTCTAGTCAGAGTGCCTCCAGCGAACTCGCCCGGGAGTTGGGACTCATGCGGAGGGTCATGGAGAACATGGAGCGGACACGGGCGGAAAGAGCGGCTGCCACTGCTGTACACCAGCGAGAGGTAGCTGGGTCCCTCAGTGCCCCAAAGACCCTCCTCATGGCATTGCTGCCACGAGGCCTGGCGCTGATGCATGCTGCTGCTACCATTCCATCCACATCTCAGGCCCCTGATGTGTCAGTGCCACACAGTGCGGCAAGCATTCCACCTCCGGCGCCTGAGGTGTCACTGCCACACAGTGCTGGAGCCAGCACACCACCACCCACATGTGAGGCACATGCAACAGCAGAGGACGAAGATGCGGATGAATCTGCCTCCGTGGTCAGAAGGACACAGTAGCATTCATCTCTGCCATGTGGCCTGTTTCTGCTTGGTTCTATCCTCTGCAGCATCACCTTCCACTGTCCCCCGATGCACTCTGCGACACTCACCTAGGACCTCGACATGGACTGCCATATTCTGTTTGGTTACCAATGACACAGCTATCAGACTGCGGACTGAAGTCCTCCTCTTCAGATGTACCTGTAATTCCCTGAAGGACTCTAGCTGGCCCTACGCGGGCCAACAATGTGAAGTGGGGTTTGCATGGCCCTGTACTGCTCCGGCTTCAGAACTCCACTGATTGTGCAATAAACATTTGTGGTCACACCGATGTGTCATGCCTATGATCTTTTAAGGGTGGAAGTACGGATGAATGTAGGGTCAGTGATTCCCCCTTACGTCCATGTTGCTCATGTTGTGGGACTTGGGTCACGGGTGACACATTGACGATTGCGGCATGGGTGGATCCAACACTACAACGGGGACACACGCATTAGTTACTTCCTTGTCCAGCCCAGAACAGAACCACGCCCAGCGCCTGGGGTCATTGTTCACACCCTTACGCTGGACTGGCATCCGCCAGGCCAGCCCACTCGGCTTATGCTCACAGGGGGGGGGGGCAGCGCTACATGTCCCAGCTCTTCCCTGTTGGGATCTGCTGCTCACAGGTCTAGTTGTCAGCATGCCACAGCCACTCCCACATGGCTGGTTTACACCCACACCACACCCATCCAGCACAGCCATCACAGGACATGTGACCCTGCCAATATAAAGGGCCTGGCGCATGTGCTGGATGCCATTTCCACTCTGTAACTGGGTGTCTCTGTGTGGTTCTCGTTTCTGCATGAGGCCCTACGGCCCTGCCAAGGGACATTGCACAGTGCTGGGGGTGACATGGTGGCGTCTGCAACACGAGACTCAATCATAAAGGATCCATGGCTTGCGGTGCACAGACTTGGTGGCACCGAATACACTGCGGCAGGCACAGGCACACCGCCACGGGACGGTGTGTTTTGGTGCACTGAGGTAGGGACACCTTAACTGCTGAGCGGGTGTGCAGCCTGCGATGATGCCTCATCCTGGTGGTCCGAACTTGTGAGGATTAGTGTGCACCCTGCTGGACCGCAGTGTAGGTCTGAGCCAACGGGCAATGCGGGCCTCTCGCCACTTGGCGTTGCCTAGCGGTTCACAGAGTTAGTGGCACCTATAGGGCTGAGAGGGTGTGCAGCCTGCGATGATGCCGTGTGCACTGATATGGTCTCTGCCATTGCGTAATCAAGACCCAGAATCAAGTGTGTGACATGTTGGCCCGCGGTGTGGGGCTGCATGATGTGGAGGGTGCCATGGTCACGGGCCCCGGGCTTGGTGCTCCCACCAGCACGTGGTGTGCCCTCTTGGAGAAACAACGGTGTCGGAAGGTGAGCAGTGAGGCCTGGTTGAGAAGGGGCAGGCAATCACCGCTGGGTGGCGGGAGTGGCTGGGGTGCGGCAGCCTGTGTGCACAGGGGCGGGCAAGCGATGATGGTGTGTGCAACTGTATGGACTCTGCCATTCATGTCCCTGTGAACTGATGCAGATAAGGGACCTGGGGGACTGCAGTGTATACCGGCACGTGGTTGGAGACACACCGGTGGCAGCAGGTGAGCAGTGTGGCCTGGGTCCGCAGTGTCAGCGCTCTCTTTCTCTCTCTTTCGCTCTCCCTCTCTCTCCCTCTTTCTCTCTCTCTTTCTCTCTCTTTCTCTTTCCCTCTCTCTCTTTCTCTCTTTCTCTCTCGCACCCTCTCTTTCTCTCTCTTTCTCTCTCCCTCTCTCTCTCTCCCTCTCTTTCTCTCTCTTTCTCTTTCTCTCTCCATCTCTCTCCCTCTCTTTTTCTCTCTTTCTCCCTCCCTCTCTTTCTCTCTCTTTCTCTCTCCCTCTCTCTCCCTCTCTTTCTATCTCCCTCTCTCAAGGACCTATTGCTGAGTTATCGGCACTTTAGCACAGCCAAAGTCGCGAATAATTCATTGCCCCATTCACAAGCTGGTGCTAACAGCCGATAACACCAGTTTACCTGCGATAGCAGCCGCAAAAGACATAGCCACGGATGAACCCGGCAACTAACGCTAATGAGATGCAGAGTAGGCATTCCCGTGCAAAAAGCCGCAACAACACCACTCCGCAACATTCTCAGCGATCAGCCAGATCTGCGATAAGAACACAAAACAGGCGATAAGGCGCATTAGCAGCAGGAAACTAACACCTGCTTTGACCTGGTGCAAAGTCGGACGACAACAGGCAGAGCACAGCCCATAGCCAAACATGAAGAAAAACAGATGCCCCCGAGCAACTGAACACGCAGCCCGGAGCCCCAATAGGGCAACAACACCCACCGCACCCTCCACATCATGCGGCCCGCACCGCGGGCCACCAGGTCACACACTTGATTCTGGGTCTTGATTACGCAATGGCAGAGACCATATCAGTGCACACGGCATCATCGCAGGCTGCACACCCGCTCAGACCTATAGGTGCCACTAACTCTGTGAACTGCTAGGCCACCGTCTCCCCACTGATGACTGTGGACACCATTTCATCCATCTCGTCCAGCTCCTACTGTGGCGCTGGACTCCCACCTCCAGTCTGCATTGCTGCCTTCCGGTTGTTTGCGAGTTTCTGCTTGGTTTTGCACTTGACATCATTCCAGCGCCTCATGACCTCTTCCATTGACCTCTTCAGCACTCCGACTGCATTCACCTTGTCCACGATGATCTGCTATATTCCATTTTTAGTTCCCAGTGACACAGTGGAGGTGACGAACAGTAGTTTGTGGTGTTCTATCACCTCTGTTATCAGGATCCTGTTTTCCTGCGGACTGAACTGCTTCTTCCTACTCTTCTAGTCCTTGCCCTTCCCTGACCCTGAAGTCCCAGGCTGGTCCTCTGGGGGGCTTGTGGGGTTCTGGTTGTCCTCTGCACTTGCTCCGGCTACCTCCATTGGGCTTCGCTGTTTCTGTGTTTTTTTTCGACTTTTATAGTGCATTTTCCCACATGACATATGGGAATTGCAGGCCAGTGGCTGGTTTTCACTGATTTTTGTATCGCGATTCGCCTCATCGCAGCTTTTTTTGCGTTTGTGGTGTTTCGCATTTTTGCGGCGTCGCGTTGACTTTATCACAGTCATTTGACGCGTTATCATGGGTCTATCGCATGGTGCCGCTGGGTTGAAAATATCACGTTAACACAGAGTTATTTTCCTGCAATAGACTGCGATGTGAAGAGTTGCGTTAAGCTAAATTTGCGATGGTTATCACACTTTCTTGAGAATATTCCCCTCGGTGTTTTAATTGCAAAGCCAATGGGCACCAAACTGGAGACAGTATCTGTCACAAAAAGGCTTTCTCTAGTACATCTCCAATGACCACTTGGGTGGGGAGTTTGGGTTGGCCCCCCTGAGCACTCCAACAGCTTCAGGTAACAGATTCATACTGGTGGTAGTGGATCATGCCACCAGGTATCCTGAAGCCATACCCCTTAGGACTGTAACTGCTTCTACCATTGCCAGAGCTCTCTTGAGTATTTCTACAATAGTGGGTTTCCCTAAAGAGGTGGTGTCAGACAGAGGTAGTAACCTCATGTCTGGCTACCCAAAGGCAATGTTGAATGAATGTGGTGTGACTTACAAATTCACTATCCCATATCATCCACAAACCAATGGCCTAATTGAGAGTTTCAACAAAGCAATGAAAGGTATGATCATGGGATTCCCTGAAAAACTCGAACGAGATAGAATGTCCTGTTGCCATGCCTCATTTTCTCTTACAGAGAAATACCTCAGAAGGGATTAGGGTTTAGACCCTTTGAACTTCTATTTTGGCATCCTGTAAGGGGACCACTGTACCTAGTTAAGGAAGGCTTGGAGAGACTTCTCAAAGAGCCTCAACAAGACGTTGTGTGCTTGGCCTACGTTCAAGGATGGCCGAGTACATTGTTATAGCATCCGAAAACCTTGAAGCCAGCCAAGAGCTCCAGAAGCTTTGGTATGACCCAAAGGCTGCACTGGTGCAGTTCCAACTAGGGCAGAAAGTATGGATTTGGAGCCTCTGGCACATAGGGCCCACCCTATCTTTGAGAGGAACGGTGAGTTCAACTATCTGGTTGACTTAGGAATTTGCAGAAGCCCTCATAGGGTCATCCTTGTCAACCACCTGAAGCCTTTCTATGACAGGGCTGATGTGACCATGCTCATTGTCACCAATGAGGATCAGGATGCAGAGAGCGGACCCCTTCCTGACCTCCCCTCCTACAGCCCCAAAGAAGGGCCAGTGGATGGAGCTTTCTTCTCAGACACACTCACTGCCCAACAGCACACTGACTGCAAGCACGTCCTGGAGCAGTATGCTGAGCTCTTCTCCCTGGCCAGACAACCTGGTATACCCATGTTGTGGACACTAGGGACAACACACTTGTCAAAAACAAAATATATAGACAGTCTGATCAAGTTAAGGAGAGCATCAGAGTTTAAGTCAGCAAAGTGCTGGAATTGGGAGCTATTGAACTCTCTGACAGCCCCTGGGCCCGCCCAGTTGTGTTAGTCCCAAAATCTCATTTCAAGGGTAGAAAAACAAAGATGAGGTTTTGTGTACCTACTCACTCACCCATACAGTTACTCGCACACCCATACAGTTACTGACACACCAACTCACTCACTCATATATATACTGTTGGAAGGCGGACCCCGAGGGGTCGGCGAGACCACCAAGGGGGGGCCCTCACACTGTACGAAGTAGCCGAGCGCTGCCGAGAAGTCTCCTGAGAGATCCTTCTCCTATCACGTACTAGCACAGTAACACCACCACACAGGACTCAAGGAGGTTGTCTCAAGACAAGCAATTCTTTATCAGCAATAAAAAGGTTACGAGGTCAATATTTACACAAAGGGATCGAGGGATCCACCAAAAGTCTCAGTGTCTCTGTGGAAGGGTAGGGGTAGAGGGACAGTCCTCGGCAGGAGTGCGGTACAAGGGTACCTGGGGCCCAGTTCTTATCCTCAAGCTGGAGGACCTCCGGATCTCGGAGGGGTCGAGCCGCGACGGCGTCAGCAGGGCTCTGGCGGACAGTTCGTGGAGAGCCGCGATCCAATCAGCAGGGCTGTCAAGATGGGTTCTGCTCAGCTCGAGCCGCGACGTCGTCAGCAGGGCTCCGAGGGAGGTTTCAGCGAGGTTGGGCCGCGACAGCGTCAGCAGGGCTCCGATGTTCCAGGTGGCTTCAAAGTGTTCACAAGAAGGAGCCGCGACGCAGTCAGCAGGGCTCGTGATGGTTCCGACAAGAGTTCTTCTCCGTAGGGTCAGCCGCGATTCAATCAGCAGGGCTCTCGACTCCGGGATACAACTGCCGATCTGTGGCGGGGTCGCCCCAGATATAGGTCTGGAGCCCTTTGATGTCCGGACCCAGGCGCCCGGTGGGGGCGGAGAGGCCGGGTGGAGGTGGCCAGACGCCCAGCAGGAGAGGCGCCAGGCCCAAGGGAGTTGCAGGGCGATCACACCTCGAGAGGAGAGGACAGTTGGGGGTCCCATCGATACTGTCCTCCGCCGGGGGCGATGAATGGTTC
Organism: Triturus cristatus; assembly: GCF_964204655.1. Lineage (NCBI taxonomy): Eukaryota > Metazoa > Chordata > Amphibia > Caudata > Salamandridae > Triturus > Triturus cristatus. The sequence goes on along the minus strand of NC_140589.1, from coordinate 320,771,832 downwards.
CTGCGGCACCCCCTGGCCAGTTCGTGGTGCCTCGATGTCGGGGCTTCGCTGGGGTCGAGGCCGGGTTGAGTGGGGTCACGCTGGCTGGTGCACAGAGTCACGTGGGTGCCAACAAGATGGCGGAGCCACGAGGGGTATGCGACCTCGTGCCGCTCAGGAGGAAGGGCCTCGGTGCAGTTCAGAAGGGTGGCCCGTGAAGGCCGGGGCGGGGAACGGGCACAATCCACGGGGGTAAGGACCATGCCACGAGGCCGGGTCCAACAGGCGTCCCCCCCAGCCGAAGGCATGGAGAGTCACCCATCTCCTCGGGGATTCTCCTCGTCAAGGCGGAAGAAGCGGGACAGGCCGTCGGCGTTGGCGTGGTCATTGCCGGGCCGGTGTTCAACGTCAAAGTCCATCCCTTGTAGCGAGATGGACCACCGCAGCAGCTTGGGGTTCTCGCCCCGCATTTGCATTAACCACCGCAGGGGCCGGTGGTCGGTCTGGACCCGGAAGTGGGTACCGAAGAGGTAGGGCCGGAGTTTCTTAAGGGCCCACACCACAGCGAAGGCCTCGCGCTCGATGGTGCTCCATCGTTGCTCCCGGGGCAGTAGCCGTCGGCTGATGAAGGCCACTAGTCGGTCGAGCCCCTTTTCATCGGCCTGGGACAGGACGGCCCCGATCCCATACTCGGAGGCGTCCGTCTGCACCACAAACTCCTTATTGTAGTCAGGGGCCTGTAGCACCGGGGCAGTACACATTGCGGTCTTTAGGGTGTCGAAGGCTGCTTGGCAGCGGGGTGTCCAGTGCACCTTCTTGGGCTGCTTTTTGGACGTTAGCTCTGTGAGGGGGCCAACAATGCTCCCATAGTCCCGGATAAACCGTCGGTAGTATCCGGTGAGACCCAGGAAGGCCCGGACAGCGGTCTGGGTAGTGGGGGGTTCCCAGGCCTGGATGGCATCTATTTTCGGTTGGAGAGGGGCCACCTGCCCGCTCCCCACTTGATGGCCAAGATAGGTCACGGATCCGTGGCCGATCTGGCATTTGCTGGCCTTGATTGTGAGCCCGGCCCGCTGGAGGGCGGCCAGGACGGCTTTAATGTGAAGGAGGTGCTCTGCCCAGTGGTTGCTGTACACAGCAATGTCATCTAGGTAGGCCGCGCTGAAGGCCTCAAGCCCGGCCAAAACCTTGTTCACCAGTCTTTGAAAAGTGGCCGGGGCGTTCTTCATTCCGAAGGGCATCACCCGAAAGTGGTAATGCCCATCCGGGGTCGAAAAGGCGGATCTTTCTTGGGCGCCGGGGGTGAGCTGGATCTGCCAGTACCCGGCGGTGAGGTCCAGCGTGCTCAAGTAGCGAGCGGCCCCTAAGCGGTCAATGAGTTCGTCGGCCCTGGGTATAGGGTGGGCGTCCGTCTTGGTCACTGCATTCAGGGCTCGGTAGTCCACGCAGAATCGCAACTCCGGGGGGTGGCCGGGAGCCGCGGCCTTTGGCACCAGGACGACAGGACTGGCCCACGGGCTGTCGGAGGGTTCGATGACCCCCAGGGCCAGCATCTTCGTTACTTCGGCCTGGATGCATGCCCACACTCGGTCGGGTACCCGGTAGGCTCTGTGTCGCACGGGGGGCTCTCCCCGGTGTCAACGTCGTGGACGCACCAGTGGGTCACCCCCGGGGTGAGGGAGAAGAGGGCTGCGTAGTCCTGCAGCAGTTGCTGGCAGTCGTTGCGCTGTTCCGGAGTCAGGGAAGAGGCGAGTTGGACACCCTCGATTGTTCCATCATGGACGTTGGACTGCAAGAGGTCGGGCAGGGGCTCGGAGTCGTCCTCGCCCCCCTCGTCGGTCGCCAGTAGCAGGCTCAGTTCGGTCCGGGCAAAGTGGGGTTTTAGCCTGTTAGCATGTAGGACCCGGAGGGGGTTCCGGGGGGACTCCAGGTCAACCAGGTAGGTGACGGGACTTTTCTTCTCCACTACCTTGAAGGGCCCGGTCCACTTGTCCTGGAGGGCGCCGGGTTCAACCGGGGCCATGACCCATACCTTCTGACCTGGCTCGAATTCTATGGTAGAGGAGTTCCGGTCGTACCACCGCTTCATGTCCTCCTGGCTGGCCTCGAGGTTGGCTTCGGCCAGGGCTCGGAACTTGCGGGTCTGGTTTCGGAGGGTCAGGAGGTATCGGTAGACGTCAGGAGGGGTGCCTTGGGGCTTCGTCTCCCAGCTCTCTTTGACCAGGCTGAGCGGTCCGCGGACCGGGTGTCCGTACAGTAGTTCAAACGGGCTGAACCCCAGGGACTTCTGCGGGACCTCCCGATAGGCAAACAGGAGGCACGGCAGCAGGACATCCCATCTCTGCCTGAGGGGCTCTTCTAGGCCCTGGATCATTCCCTTTAATGTTCTGTTGAACCGCTCAACCAGTCTGTTCCCCTGAGGGTGATAGGGGGTCGTGAACTTGTATGTGACCCCGCACTGCTGCCACAGGGACCGCATGTATCTGGAAATAAAGTTCGTGCCTCTGTCGCTCACCACTTCGCGGGGAAATCCCACTCGGGAGAAGATCCCCATTAGGGCCCGGCCTACCACGGGGGCCGTTACAGTTCTTAGCGGGACCGCCTCCGGGTACCTGGTGGCGTGGTCCACGAGGACCAGGATGAAGCGGTGGCCCAGGGCGGTCTGGGGGTCCAGGGGCCCCACAATATCGATTCCGACCCGTTCGAACGGGGTGCTGACGGCTGGAAAGGGTTGGAGGGGGGCCTTGACCCGACCCCCCGTCTTCCCGCTGGCTTGGCAGGTCTGGCAGGACCGGCAGTGGTTGTCCACGTCTCTCCGCATCCGAGGCCAGTAGAAGTGGGTCACCAAACGGCTGTACGTTTTGTCTTGCCCCAAGTGTCCGGCGAGGGGCACATCATGTGCCAGGTTGAGCAGGAACTCCCGGAAGCGGAGGGGGACCACCAACACTCGGCTGGCCCCGAGTTCTGCCACTTTCTGCTCACGGTATAGCAGGCCCTCGGCCCAGTAGACCCAGTGGGTGCCGGTCTGGTCCCCGTTGGTTTGGGCGGACGCTTGTTGGCGGACCCCTTCGAGAGTGGGGCAGGACTGCTGCTCTTGTTGGAACTGCTCCCGGGTGGGGCCCCCTTCGTGTCGCCATTGTGTCAGCTCTGGTAGGGCGCACGGGGAAGCCATCTCTTCGGGGGAGGATTCACTAGGCCCAGGGTCGGTGTCCGCCTCCCCCTCGCTGCTGGCGGGAGGTGGTGCGAGCCCCTCGGGCTGGGCGGCCCCGGAGGCTGAGGATGAGCGGGGGGCCCGGGCTGTCATGGACCGGGTGATGGCACAGGCCCAGTCAGATAGTCCCAGCATTTGGAGGTGCTCTCGTCGCTCTACTTGAGCCCAGGGGGAACTCTCCAAGTCGTTCCCCAGGAGGCAGTCGACGGGGGCGTCGTCGCGTACCGTCACCTTCAGCAGGCCCGTCACCCCTCCCCACTCGAAGGGGACCAGGGCCATCTGGCACAGGCTCTCGCTGTTGTCGGCCGTCCGGACGGGACACAGCACATTCGGTAGGATCTGTTCGGGGGTCACCAGGTGGCAGCGGACAGCGGTGACACTGGCGCCGGTGTCACGAAGGGCTTCGGCCCGTTGTCCATTGACCGTGACCTGCTGCCGGTACTTCTGGGTGTTGCTTGGGATGGGGGTGCTGGGTACCATTTCTCGGCTACCCAGGCAGACCAGGGACATGGCTGCCGGCTCCCATTCAGTGGTCCCTCGGTCGAGGGTCTCCTCTTCCTCTTCTCCTTCTCCCAGGGCGGCAGCCGCCAGCTGTCGGGGCGGGGGCCCGCCGGCCCCGTTTCTTCGGTTCAGGGGGCAGACCGGATCGCTGGCATAGTGTCCGGTTTGTTGGCAGCCGTAGCACGTTACTGGTGGCCGTGGTCCGGATCTGACCGGGGGCGCCCCCCTTCGGGCTAGGCTCGGGGAGAGTTGTTGCTGCGGTGGCCCTCGAGGGGGACTCCTGGGGGCCCCGGCGGGAGGGTCTCGGTTCCTGTTCGGCCCTCCCCCTCCACCGCGTTGGCGGGGGGGTCCGGTGGGGTTCCTCTGGTACTCCCCCATTGAGTTCCGGGGGACCCGGGAGTTGACCCATCGATCGGCCTCGATGGCGAGTTTTCGCGGGTCGGTCATTTTGCTGTCGAGGAGGTGCTGTCTCAGTTCCACGAAGCAATTGTTGGAGAGATGTTCCCACACGATGAGGTCGACCAGCTGCCTGTAGGTGGTTACTTTGCTCCCTCTGATCCACCCTTCTAGGGCCCGACTGAAAAAGTCCACATATTCCACCCAGGTGGTGCCCGGGATTTTCTTGCAGTCTCTGAACTGCTGGCGGTACATTTCTGTGGTTAGCCCGTAGCGGGTGAGCAGAGCCTCCTTCATGTGATCGTAGGAGGTCATCACCTCCTCCGGCAGCTGGAGCAGTGTGTCTCGACCCTCACTCAGGAACCGCCCCCACAGGCCCACGCCCCAGTCTTTTCGGGGCACCCGATGAGAGGTCATGGCCACCTCGTAGGCCTTGAACCATTGTTGGATGTCGTCATTCTTGTAGTACTCCTTGACGACCTCTTTCGGGATATGTACCTTGGTCTCGGCAGGCCGGGTCCAACATATATTAACACATGTACTCACTCACCTATACAGTCACTGACACAGGCACATACTGTCCCATACAACCTCTCTCACGCTCACTTACCCACCCATGCAACCACTCACACACCCATTCACTTACCCATACAGACACTCACACGCCCACACACCCATTTACACACTCTTTCTTGCACCCATACAGCCACTCATGCACCCTGTCACTCACCCATACAGACACTTATGTAACTGCTCAGTTACCCATTCAGCCACTCATGCTCCCTCTCATTCACCATGTACAACCACTGACACACTGGTACACTCACCCATACACCCTCTCATTCACCATTAGTCACTTACACATCGACTCACCCATACAAAAACTCACACACCCACTCACTCATGTATACAGTCTCTCACATACCCACTCACTCTTCTATACACCTACTTACACATATAGGCACTCCTACAGCCACTTACCTTAGTATATATGTTTAACACTCAGTAACCTTTAGAAAACACTCACACTCACTGGATTATGTCATCAGTGATGTCATTTGAGATGTTGTCAGTGATGTCACTGGCCATGTCATGAGTGATGTTATATGTGAGGTCATAAGCAGTGGGGGCATAAGTTATAGTTGGCTCAACTATAACTGCTGAATTTCTCTGGTTTTACATGTGTGAAATGTGAGCCTAACTATAATGTCCCTGTAAAATGTGTTTTTTCACTGAATTTCTAAGCTTTTTTTTCATTCTTTTTCCTAACTATAATGCTCCTTTAACCTTTGATTGTTTCAGTGAATTTCTAAGGTTTTTAAAATTTCCTAACAATAACGTCCCTGTATCCTTAGTTTTTTTAGTGAATATATATATATATATATATTATCTACTGGCCGTCGCCAGTAGATAGTTATCGTTAGGACCGTGTTTCCATAGGAAATCCGCAACATTCTATTTGGAATAACTTTGGCGCCGGTTGACGAATCCTCGCGAAATTTTCAAAATAGGTGGGGCGCTCCGCTCCGCTCCTACCCTGAAAGTCTCGGGGGGATTCATCAAGCGGGGGCTGAGAAAAAAGGGGGGTCCCAAAACACGTTTTCCCCATGCAATTTTCCATAGGGACCTTTAGTCCAAGGTACAGCCCGAACGGCTGACCAGAATTACTTGAAATTTGGCAGAGAGGTAGTCCTCAGGTCAGGGATGTGCCTTTTGCAGGTCTGGTGTCAATCTGTTCAGTAGTTCCTGAGAAAATCAAAAGTAAAATCATATATATATGTGGGCGGAGCCTAACCACACATCTCATCCTGAGATCTGATTGGCTGTCAGCACTTCATCCAAGAAGTGTTGGCAGCCATCTTGGGACCAATATACATGATAACACCTCATTAAAAAGCATTGCAGTTAATAGAAGGTTTTAAGACTTTAGTTACATTATAAATCATTTATTGAAGGTACCATACTCATTTTAGGAATTGTGGTATGTTCTAAGGTGATTTCACCATGTGAAAAAGCCTTCTGCTGGGATATCATGATTGAGAGAAAAATATTTTCTCATGCTTTTCCCACAGAGGTTTGGAAGGTGATCTATAAGCTAAACTGAGAGCTTATTTTCTGTAAATTCACATTATCTTTCTCAGTCATGTGAGAATGAAGTCTGACATTCTCAGTAAAACATGTACATCCAACAAGGGCAGAGACTGTCAGTTGATTCCTTTGTGTTCTACTGCAGCTTCCCAGAGTGTTCCAAAGAACTACTAGAGCGCTAACAGTCCTACTTATGATAAACGTATGGCACACCTGAAGCCATCTTGCTTGGATTAAAGTGGTAACTCTTAAAACATTTATTTTAAAAAGGAACAAAATGAGGGTGTTCATATTTCCATAAAAAGTATGATTAGTGCTGCAGAAAGAAAAATTAGGGCACATTTTGAGTGACTTCTCAAATCCTCTTCTATTTCATTAAAAAATTCTGACATGCAGACTGAAACATGCACTTTCAATACCAGCTGCAGTTTTCCCTGGTGAGCAGTAGCTTTACTACAGTGATCTAATGAGCAAAAAGAGTGCTAACATTCTGAATTTATGGCAAATGTGTGACACATCTGAATGCCTTTGGAATCAAAGTAAAAAACTGAAAGTATTTCCTTCTGAGGAGACTGAAGTAAATGAGGAAATTAGGAAACTTCATAACAAATAAGTCTGCCAAGATGGCCACCAGAGACAAAAGAGCCCAAATGTAGCCCAAATATCATCCAGATGTAGCCCAAGTATAGCCCAATGACAGAATGTCCCAGAGTGTTCTTAAAACAACTAGAGCGCTTACTGTCTTCATTATGACAAAAGTATGGCACACCTGAAGCCATCTTGATTGGAATAAACTGGTAACACTTAAAACATTTAATTTAAAAAGGAACACAATGAGGGGGTTCATTTTGCCATAGAAATTATGATTAATGCTGAAGAAAGAAAATGAGGGCACATTTTGAGTGACTTCTCAAATCCTCTTCTATTTCATTAATAAATTCTGACATGCAGACTGAAACATGCACTTTTAATACCAGGAGCAGACTTCCATGGTGAACAGTAGTTTTACTACAGTGATCTAATGAGCAACTAGAGTGCTAACATTCAGAATTTATGGCAAATGTGTGACATATCTGAATACCTTCATGATGGAATCAAAGTAAAAAACTGAAAGCATTTCCTACTGAGGAGACTGCAGTACATGAGGAAATTAGGAAACTTCATAACAAATAAATCTCCCAAGATGGCCACCGGAGACAAAAGAGCCCAAATGTAGCCCAAAATCACCCAGATGTAGCCCAAATATAGCCCAATGACAGAAGTGTGCAAAACACTTATTATTTTGTGTTTTTGCAGTGTTATATAGTGCAGACTTGTCAGGTATTGGAGTGCTTTACATGAGCATTGGTTACATGACACAAGAACAAATTCATTTTGGTTGTAGACATGGGGAGACTAAGTGATTTGACCAGAATCACAGAATGTCGAGCTGAAGCAGAAACTCCAACCTGGTTCCCCAGTTGCAAAGTCTGCAGTTCTGGAAGTAACACCACATCCTCTCCCCTAAGTGCAACATTTAATCAAGTGGTCAACTGGATAAAAAAACATAAAGGTAACAAATAATTTAAAAGTGCTTTCTCGCTATTTGAAAACTCAGAAAATATGGCCTTATTTTAGTCTTTTAGAGCACTAACCATAATTTTGATGCCAATAAGACCCTCTCATATATGTAATTTCTAAAGGAAATGCTCTAGGTATTACAGTTTTGATTACATCAAGATGACATCAGGCGTTCCACACTTTTGTAATAAATATAGAATGTTAGCAATCTAGTTGATCATTAGGATACTGTTGAGAGGCAGAGGCCAGGGGCACGGACTCTGAAAATTGAAGGCAGGTAGGAGGGTGCAAAGGCAACAATTTAACCACACTGAGCAGGCAGGAAGGGCCGTGGCAGCACAACAGACTATGGAGGGCAGTGGAAAGGGGGGCAGGGGCAACAAACCAACAATACAGGACTTGCAAGAGAGGCTGTGGCAATGTAATAGACCATTGTGGGCAGAAGGAAGAGGCAATGGTAGTACAACCATACATGCCAACAGACCCGATTCAGCCAGGAAACGTCCAATGTTTTTAAGCTCAAATGGGCTTTATTTGATCTGTCTCCTGTCTACAATCTCCTCTTTTTCAATGTAACTCAAAGGGGAAAATCAATACCCCAGTTTTTTTTCAAAATCTCCCTCTTACCAAGTTCAAAATGTTCGCAAGTATGGTACATTGGATCATGGAAGGAAATGGGGTAGGGACATGGACTTGGATAACAGAGGACAGGAGGGACATGGAAAGGTGCACCAAACTGACCCTGCAGGGCAGGCATCAGGGTTTGCAGCAGCCCAATACACCACACAGGGCATGTGGGGCGGGAGTGCAGCACAACAATCCATAGAAAGCAAGAGGGAGGGGACAGGACCATGCACATGGACAACAGAGAACAGAGGGGCAAGAGGCAGGACCATAATGGACAGACAGGAGAGAAAGCTGCAGCATAACAGACCATAAAGGGCAGGAGGGATGGATCAGGGGCATTACAATGGAACAGACAAGCCAGGAGGGAGGGAGTAGGGGTCTGCACATGTAAACAGAGGGCTGGGGGCAAGGGGGCAGGGCAGGAGCAGCAAGATAGCCATGGAGGTCAGGCAGGATGGGCACTAGAAGCAAGACACACCATGAAGAGCAACAGTGAGACTGTGATGGCATTCACACAGACCATGGAGGGAAGGTGGGAGGGGTTCAGGGGCAGCTAACTGACCACACAGAGAAGGTGGGAGGGGCCATGGCAGCACAGAAGACCATGCATGGCAAGTGGGAGGGTTAGTGGTAGCACAATGGCTATGATGGGCAAGAAGGAGGGTGCAGGGGCATGCACAAAGGACGATGGAGGATAGAAGGGAGGGTCAGGATCTGTGCACAGACAAGAAAGTTCAGGGGAAGGGGCCTCACAACAGACCGCACGGGGCAGGCAGGAGGAGCAGTTGCAGCACAACAGACCAGGGAGGGCAGAAGGGTGTGGCAGTACAATGGACCATGTAGGACAGGAGGAAGAGGATAGGGGCATGGCATGTGGACAGGCAGGGTGGAGGTGGCAGGGACAGGTTACAGTCATCTGACAATGCTAGGCAGGTGGGAGGGGAGTGGCAGCTCAACAGAACACTCAGAGTAGATAGGAGTGGCAGGTCCATGGAACATGGTGGGCAAAAAGGATGGAGCAGGGGCATGCACAAAGACATCGGAGGGCAGGGGGAAGGAGAATAGGGGCAGCGAGCTAAGCACAGAGTTTAAGCAGGAGGTCAATGATGGGGCATAGAATTAGGCAATGGAGGGCAGGAGGAGTGGACTGGTACATCATACTAAATTGAGGGCAGTGGCAGCACATCAGACCATGCATGGCAGGAGGGAGGAGGCTAGTCCATGGATTCACACAACAGAGGATAGGGAGGAGGGGGATGGGGCATCAAGCTAACTGTTCAGAGAAGGCGGGTATTAGGAACTTTATTGTTTTTAAAACGTGTGTCTGTGCGAACAACTTAAAATATGAACAAGGGGGGAGGAGCCTAGCGCTTGACCAAGATGGCCCCGTGAGCTCTGAGCTCCCGAGACCGTCGCGCCCTCCGTCGACTATCCTGTCTCTAATCCTGTCTGTATGCATGGCATCGTGTAGATGACCTGTCAGGGAGGCGATTGATGCTACCCGCGGTCGGATCGCCCACCGGGAACCGGAGTTATGCATGGCGGAAGATTGCGGCCTATCTCCAAGGGATGCCAGGGGCTAGAGTTGGCAGGATGCCCGACTTCTAGTTGAACAACAACGGCCAGGCGAGGTGTGAACTGTCGGATGGAGGTCCCCGTCCTTTCACTTTCGCTTTCTCTCCCTTTGTCTGCCCTGCCCCTGGAGAGCTCTTGGTGGCTTTATTATCCTTTGGACGCACTACATGCTACTCTGGCGGCCCATTGCAGAACTGATTACTCCTGATTCCTCTCGTTGAGAGAGGGCCGTCTTATCTGAACCGACCTGCTTGGTACCAACCATGTCGGGCAAAGCAGAGGTGGATCGGCTGAAGCCTAAGTCTACCAGGCGGGGAGCCTATACTCAAGTCAATAATATGGACCGCTATGCTCTGCAGAAGGGATCACCGAGTGGGTCGAGCCAGTCGCCGGATACCCAGAAGGAGGCCTCGCCCTTGGCCCCGGAGCTCTCGCTGCAGGATGTCATGGGCGCGCTCGAAGGGATGCAGACTTCGATTGGGAGACAGTTTGATGCCCTGGCGCATAAGGGGGATGCCATCTTGGTGGATGTTAACCTGATCCGTGCGGACTTGGGCAAAACGAATGAACGGGTTAAAACCCTGGACCTCAAGACCACGGGCCTCGCCGATGATGTCACGGAACTGCAGACCGAGGTTCGTAAGCTGAGGACCGAGAGTGATCTCGCCGCCCGCCGGCTGGAGGACTTTGAGAGCCGGGCCAGGCGCAACAACGTGCGCGTTATCGGGGTCCCGGAGTCCTCGGATGAGGCTTCGGTTGACCTGCTCGTCGAGGACTTGGTGCTTAACCATCTGCAGCCTAAGGGTCTTGGGAAGTTCTTTGCGGTTGAAAGGGCCCATAGAGTGCCGGGTGGGAGGCCCAAGGTGGGAGCCCCACCGAGGCCGATTGTCGCCCGGCTCTTTCATTTTCGAGATCGGGACGCTATCCTGCAAGCATCGAGGGTGACTGGCCCGGTCCCCTTCCAGAACGCGTCGGTGAATTTCTATCCGGACTTCACCCAGCAGGTGCAGAGGCAGAGACAGGGCTTTCTGGGGGTGAAGAGGCGACTTCGGGAGAGGGATCTGAAGTATGCCATGCTCTTCCCTGCCAGACTACGTGTGGTGTACGAAGATCGGACATTCTTCTTTGAGTCTCCTGTCATGGCCGATGAATGGCTGGACGCTTTGCCCCGGCGGCGGACGGGAGAGGACACTGCCGCGGATGGGGACAGTGGCCGGGATGGGCAGGGCTGATCTTTCGGAGCCGGTCTGACTCGATTTGACTTTATTTGATGACTTGATTAGAGTGCAGTAAATGCGGAGGGTTGCGGGAGGACGAGGGGAGCTCTTTCCTCCCTTAGGGTGCTTTTTGTAGATTTTGGGTTTTGTAGGGCGACAGGCACACTGCAAGTTGGGGGGGCTTTGTAAGCTGCAGCAGGGGTGCAGGGTGGGGGGGATGGTTGGGATTTTGGGGTTGTTGTTGGGGGGTCTGTTTCTGCAAGGCGTAGTGATCATCTTCGGTATTGTCCCATGGTGGCTCTTCGGGGGGGGTGGGCCTCTTTGTGTTTGGGGATGGGGGGTAGAGGTTTAAGTGTTATTAGCTGGAATGTTAATGGTTTGGGGGATCGCATTAAGCGCGGGATAGTTTTGCAGCACTTGAAACGGTCAATGCCAGATGTTGCCCTACTGCAGGAGACACACCTTATAGGTAACACGTGCTATGCTCTTAATAGGAAGGGTTATAAATTCATATCTCATTCGGGATTTTCCTCCGGGTCTAGGGGTGTGGGCATCCTTGTCAGGGCCTCGCTACCATTTGAGGTGGACTCCACCGTTGTTGACGATAGGGGGAGGTTTGTGGCGGGGAGGTGGGAAGGTAGAACTTTGGTTTTAGTTTCGGTTTATGTCCCTCCAGCCCTGCAGGCCTCCACGTTTGTAGATCTGGGTAGGGCCTTGCTGGATCTCCCGGGGGGTATGTTAGTGGTAGGGGGGGACTTCAATGCTGTCGGCTCTGGGCTGCTGGATAGGTACCCGCCCAGAGACACAGGGGGGGCTCAGAAGTGGCTTCCAGACTTCCTAGACACACTCGGCCTGATAGACTGCTGGAGGCTCCGACACCCCACACAGCGTCAATACACCTTCCACTCCGGGGCGCATGGTAGCCTTTCTAGGATTGACTACCTGCTCACTTTGGCTGTGCACGCCCCTTTGGTGTCTGAGGCCAGGCACATGGCGCGTGGCATATCGGACCATTCGCCAGTGTGGGTCAGGCTGGATGTCGGCCGAGAGGGAGGGGGAAGGGTGGCTCCTATTAACCCCTGGTACTTTCGAGATTCCAAGATGCGCAGCGCACTGGTGAAGACAGTTGATAATTTTTTCAAGGATAATCAGGGGTCCGTGGACTCGGCAGTGTCGCTCTGGGAAGCGTTTAAGACCGTGCTGCGAGGGGAGGCCCTCTCACTTGTAGTGGCGGCCAAGCGGCGGAGAGATGGCGAGGTTATGCAGGTGGAGGAGGAGATCGTGGCTTTGGAGGGAGCGCTAGAGGAGGAGGTAACAGCGGCCTCACTGCATGAGCTGAGCTTGAAGCAAGCCGAGTATAAGGACCTTGTGACAAATGCCGCTAAGACCCTCAGTAGGGAACAGCAGGGCCGCCTGTATGATGTTGGTGACAAGGCCGGGAAGCTCCTAGCTTGGCTGGATAAAAAAGAACGGGTTAATAGAGTAGTGCCGGAGCTGACGGGAGAGGGGGGAGAGGTGATTGTGGAACCTGAGGGGATTGTCCAATGTTTCTCGGACTATTTCCGTAAGGTTTATGCCTCAGTGTCGGATAGGCCGCCCGAGGACTCGCGTGACCTCTTGCGGGATATCGCTCTGCCCTGTCTTTCTGATGTAGATAGAGATGATCTTGATGGAGACTTAACGGTCGATGAGGTGGCGGGAGCTATTCGCGCGCTGAACTCGGGCAAGGCCTCGGGCCCGAATGGCTTGCCGATTGACCTGTATAAACTGTTCCCGGATAGGGTAGCCCCTCACCTGCGCGCCATGTTCGTGGAGGCGCGGGGGAGTGGGACCCTCCCGTTGGACCAGAGGCTGGCGACAATTGTTGTGATACATAAAGATGGTAAACCCCGAGATAAGTGTGCCTCATATAGGCCCATATCACTCCTCAACGCCGAGCCGAAGATCCTGGCTAAAATCCTGGCGGGCAGATTGGTCAGGGTACTTGGAGACTTGATTCACCCTGATCAATCCGGTTTTATTCCGCATCGCAACACCGCGTTGAACCTTCGGCGCCTTCATGGGGTGATCGCCAGGGCTGGCACGCTGCGAGAACCGGCTATTGTGGCGTCTCTTGATGCCACGATGGCCTTCGATACGGTGGAATGGGAGTATTTGTGGGCTGTGCTAGCCAAGTTCGGCTTTGGCCCTGGTTTTGTGAGTTGGGTGAGGTTGCTGTATGAGGGACCCCTTGTGAGTGTGGTGGTAAATGGCCGGGCATCGACTCCGTTCCGGCTTGGGAGGGGGACTCGGCAGGGCTGCCCCCTGTCGCCTCTGTTGTTCGCCCTTGCTCTTGAACCTCTGGCGGCGTGGATACGCTGGCACCCGGATATACGTGGCCTTCGGTGGTCGCCCGAACACGAGGACCGCATTTCGCTATATGCTGATGACATCTTGTTGTATCTTGCCTCGCCCAAGAACTCACTCATAGTGGTCTGTGACGTTCTTACGTCCTTCGGTAGGAATTCGGGTCTCGTCATCAACTGGAGTAAATCGTATTTATACGTCCTGAGTGGTGAGGTTCCGCCGGTCCCGCGAACTTGTTCGATCCAGATTGCTCAGCAGGGCTTCGTGTATCTGGGGATCTTTATCTCCATGGACCCCGCTTTGCGGTATGAGAGAAACCTGCTCCCCCCCTGGCGCGCCTGCGGCGGGATGTTGAGGGCTGGCGGAGGCTGCCGCTCTCCCTCGTCGGGCGCGCTGCCTTGTTCAAAATGATGTCCCTTCCTCGGTTCCTCTACGCATTGCAAAATACTCTAGATTGGGTGCCGGCCAAGTACTTTCGGGAGGTCGAAAGCCTCCAACGGACGTTGTTGTGGGATGGGCGGCCGCGGATAGCGATTGCTAAATTGACGCTTCCATGGTATGACGGGGGTATCGCGCTTCCAGACATCCGACGCTATTACTGGGCCACCCAGTTGTCCGCGATTAACCACGGTTTCTATGGCCCGGCCCTCAGCCCTGGTTATGCCATGGACAGATGGTTGTTGCGCGGTGGGAACTATCTTAGGGCGTTGTACTCGCGGTCCCTCGACTCATCCCTCACGGGGCCCACTGGGGTGGCGGTGCGTGTATGGAAGATGGCGACTGACTCTCTGGGCTGGAAGGATAGGCTCACCCTAGCTGCCCCGGTGTTTGAATCTGAAAGGTTGGGTAGGCTTTGGCATACGAAAGGGTTTGATAAATGGGACTTGATCGGCATCTCCAGGGTTGGAGATATGCTGATTAAGGGTAGGGTGAAGTCCTTTGAAGAGTTGCAGAAGGAGTATGAGTTGGGGGCGTCTGAGTTTTTTCGATATGTTCAGGTGCGTCATGCCCTGCGGTCAGTCCTCGTGGAGGGTGAGAAGGTGCCTGAGTCCTCTCCTTTGGAGGACCGGATCCTTGATGGCCATATGCCGGAGAGCACGATCTCGCTCATCTACAAGAAACTGATAAATGTTCGGGCTGATATGCTACTGGGGCTGCGGGACCAGTGGACTAGGGACGGACTCGAGTTGGATGATGAGGACTGGCAGTCTGCTGTTTCCTCTCCTAAGGAGGTTGCGATCCCGTCGCGTCTGAGGCTGGTGCAGCTCAAGATCCTGCATCGAGTGTATGTGACGGGGCCGCGACTGGTTCATATGGGATTCTCTGAGGAAGGCCTATGTAGGAGGGGATGCGGTATGGTGGGTACTTTCCTACATATCATCTGGGAATGTGGTGTCATCACGGAATTTTGGAGGCGAGTTCATGCGGTGATGGGGGAGGTGACGGGCATTGCTATGCAGCCGGAAGCGCGGTGTTGTCTCCTGAATGTCTGGGGGCCCACTGACCATGATGAGGCACAGACCCAGTGGGTGACCCTGGGTAACATGGTTGCTAAGAGGGACATCGCGCGCTTGTGGGGTTCCGGGGGGCCCCCCACGTTAACTGCGTGGAAAGAAAATAAGGACTGGAGTATGCTCAGGGAGAAGACAGTATATTGCGCCAGAGGCCGCCCTCGGAAGTGGCATGCCATCTGGGGGCGGTGGAATCAATACAGAGGGGGAATATGTCTTGCCCCTGATCTGGATCCCCCCGAGGAACAGCTTTCTTCTTGACCTTCTTTCCAGCTCAGTATGCAGATGCGATGGTTAATTGACTTCTTGGGCCTCTGCTTTTCCCCCTTTTTTCCTCTTATCATAGTACTGTGACTGTTAGACGATTGGGGTCCGGCTCCCCCTGAGGGGCTACCACCGTGGGCATTCAGTGTTGTTGCCTTGCTGGGGTTTGTTGTGTGTTTGTAATTATTAAAAATGGAACCTTCTCACTGCTCCTTCAATGTACTGTGGACGATTCTTTGTACTCTCCTATCGAAGCTGCCGAACCTCCGGGTTGTCGGCTGAATAGCTGTGTCCAGACTCTTGAAGAAATAAAGGTTTTTAAAAAAAAAACAAAAAAAAAACAAAAACAAAAAAAAAAATATGAACAAGTATGCAGCATAATCTCACTTTTATTCAGGAAGAAGAGGACGTTTGTGACTGTGACTCCGGGCTCACTTGGCAGAAACACCCTCTGACCCTCCACCCCCTATCGCAAAATGTAATGCCCGTGAAAAGGGTAGGTGAACACAGTGTTATATAGAACATAGTCCTGAGAGCACGATTGAAAATGAAAACTAGATATAGTGTATGGTATAAACTATGCACCAAAAAGTGTGATATAAGATGAACCGGGCGTGAAATATAATATGCAATACATTGTGCGCAATGACAGATTCATTGGAGAGCGCGAGATAGCACAGGCACTAGCGCATGCTATGCGATATGCGCCTTGGAGTGTAATATGCACAGGGCAGTGTTGTGTAACCTAACTAGTCTCTAAAGTTGTAATATAAAATATGTGCTGGGGAGTGTAACGTTGCATATGCACTGTGACAAAGATATGGATCCCAGATTGTAATATGTATGGCATAGCACTGTGCGTTATAACATAGGCATCGATGAAGGCACGTTAGATGGGGCAATATAACCCGTGCGAAGACAAGTGTGGCATGACATATTCACGGGGTGGTGTTACAGTGCACATGGGCTAGAGAGTTTCATAGCATATGCACTAGCTAGTGGAATACAACACAGAGGTGTGTGGCACTCAGCAGGCAATGGTGGGTGTAACACAGCATTGGGCTCTGCCAGGAGCGCGCTGTGACTCTCAAGTGATGTTCGTCCCCTTTCCAGAGAGTAAAATAAAAAGTATTACACATCCGGCAGTGGATGTGTGTTTTATTAACCGTGAGAGGGGTTTCTTGCATAGTTTTGGTCAAATTTTTGTCGAATCCCCTTTGTATGGCTTGGTGTGCATGTGTATTAAATGTGCCCGTCAATAGCTACCCATGTTTGTATAAATAAACGACAAGGGTGTCTACCGGGATTAGGCACGGTAGGGCATCAGACATGTCAGAGCTTCACTAGTGGTGTAAATACATTCCACGTGGATTCATTGTATGCATAGTCGCCTTTTAATGAATATCACGCAAATCGTCATGGTGATAGGTACGTACGGTTTGTCCAGCATGTCCTAGGTGTGTCTATAAATATATATTTTTTAAAAATAATAAAAAACAGTGGCCGGCCCTGGGGATTGGGGTCAAAAAAATATAATTAGGAGACAGGCCCTGGGGGATGGGGTCATCAGGGCCAACAAATTAGAATAAGAAGGGGAACCACACAGCCCCCTTTCTTAAAAAATTAAAATAAATAAAAGACTGGCATCGTGCCGGAGGCCACGCCCCCTCCTTGCAGCACTCTGCAAACGCGCCCCCTGGCGAGTTGTAAGTTGGGGAATTAATTCCTCTTCAATACTGAGGGTCCCTGAGGGCCAACTAGCCCAACAGGCATCTCCAGTATGCACCAGGGAGCTGCGCTGCAGACAGGTGTTCTGAGGCCAAGCCACTTTTTACACCTCTCTGCAACGCAGCTCTGTGGCACTTACTGGAGGTACCTAGTGGGCTAGTTGGACCCTAGGGACCCTCAGGATTCAAATGAACTTAATCTCCCAACTAAAAACGGACACAGGGCGTGTTTACACAGTGGTGAAGGGAGGGGACGGGGCCTGAGTTAACGTGTGCAAAAACGCCCTGTGGCCTGTTTTAAGAGGTAGTTTTAATCCCCCTGCCCTCTTATATACTAGGGGCTTACAGAGGAGGTCATGCTAATCACAGGGGGACCCCAACGCATAATGTTTCCTAGTGTATGTAGGTGTTTTCACTGAATTCTATGTGTCTTTTAACATAGCACTGGCTTTAAAACTGGTTAGTCAGACTCAGTTACCACCAGTATCCGTCTGAAAAAGTTGAGGGTACAGGATGATTTTGCAACAAGGCTTCTTTCTGCTCTTCTTTTTGTTCTTTCTGCACGTTATCCTTCTTCCTGCACTTTTCTTCATCTTTGAGGACTTCTGTTGCTTCTTTCTGCACTTGTTTTTTTTCTTTCTGTGCATTTTTTCTTCTTTCTTCACATGTCCTATCTCTGTAGGCATAGTTAGAAATTAGCATTTAAAAAACCTTTTAAATTCACAGAAAAAAACATAGGTTTAAGGCACGTTATAGTTAGGAATTAGCATTTAAAAAAACTCAGAAATTCACTGAAAAAACCATAGGTTTCAGGGGTGTTATAGTTTGCTGGACTTTTCACTTGTACAAAACCATTCAAATTCCCCCGTTATAGTTAGTTCAGCTAACTATAACTCGCGCGCCCGCAATGCACTGCTGATGACGTCACATATTACATCACTCATGACATGGTCAGTGACATCACTCATGACATCACTGATGACATCTCAAATGACATCACTGATGACATCATCCTTGTGATAGAGTGGCAGAACTCCTCTCACCCTAATATAACCTTTGATACACACATTCAAAAATAGAGACTAAACTTTTCAAAACAATGGACATACCAATACCAGTTACAACAACCTCTTCAGTAATTCTAAGATCCACATACACATCCACTCATTCACCAACAGTCCTATACTGTCACTCATACATGTATTCACTCATCATATGTACTCATACACCTATACATCCTGTTACACAATGCCACTCATCCATAGAGTTACTCACACACATAGTCACTCATGCTAATAAAGAATCAAACATACATTTATTTGCATATACAGTTATACACACTCCACCACACTTACTTCTACGGAAACTTACACATACTCAGTCTTTTAAACAATCACTTATAGAAACACATACTTATTCATACAGGAACTCTTTCAATCTCTCACTCTCACATATACTCACTTATATACACTAATAGTCACATATACTAGTTTTAAACATATGTAGTTACTCATAAAGACACTATTGAGACAGTCATTCACTCACTAACATACCCATACACACACTCATCCACCCATACAGTCCTGCACACATGCTGTCTTCATCACATACAAAGAGTGAGTCACTCATTCATGCACCTATGCACTACGTAATACCCCCCACCGAACCATGCAGACACTCAGATTGATACTCAAAAAACCAACTAATAACCTATATAGACACCCATGTAGCTACTCACCAACCCATGCAGCCACTTATACACAAAGTGAGAGACTGATAAAGATATTTACATATTTAAACATTACTCACTAAGCCATGTATTCACTATGATACACTTAATCAGTCAGTTACACAATCAATTTTTCAAAAACAAATCATCCATTTAGACACTTATATACCCATTTATTCTTCCATCGACCTTGAGATATACATATATAAAACATATTTAATTTTCAGAAAAACACACATTCACTGGATGATGTCATCAGTGATGTCATTTGAGATGTCATCAGTGATGTCATGAGTGATGTCACTGACCATGTCATGAGTGATGTAATATGTGACGTCATCAGCAGTGCATTGCGGGCGTGCGAGTTATAGTTAGCTGAACTAACTATAACGGGGGAATTTGAATGGTTTTGTACAAGTGAAAAGTCCAGCTAACTATAACACCCCTGAAACCTATGGTTTTTTCAGTGAATATATATATATATATATATATATATTACCTACTGGCGGTCGCCAGTAGGTAGTTATAGTTAGGACCACGTTTCCATAGGAAATCCGCAACATTCTATTTTGAATAACTTTGGCGCCGGTCGAAGAATCCTCGCAAATTTTTCAAAATAGGTGGGGCGCTACGCTCCGCTCCTACCCTGAAAGTCTCGGGGGGATTCGTCAAGCGGGGGCTGAGATAAAAGGGGGGTCCCAAAACGCGTTTTTCCCATGCATTTTTCCATAGGACCTTTAGACACAGCTACAGCCCGAACGGCTGAACAGAATTACTTGAAATTTGGCAGAGAGGTAGTCCTCAGGTCAAGGAAGTGCCTTTTGTAGGTTTGGTGTAAATCTGTTCAGTAGATTCTGAGAAAATAGCCTTTAAATCAATATATATATCTGTGGCAGCTTACCGTGCGCTTACGGTGCGCTTACCGTACGCGTACGGTGGCGTGCGCGAGCGCGATTCTGATTGGATCTTAGATCTTAGTAAACATTCGAATCGGTCGAAACCAGGAAGCGGCGGCCGCCATTTTGTGTATTTCACTCAGAAAAAAAAGGGTGATATCTTGAAAAGGGGGCAAGGGAGAGAGTTACAGACCCCCTAACATTTGTAAGGGGGTCAAAGAAGGACAGGAAAGTACAAAGAAAACATTTATTGATTTTAAAAAAAATCGCGGGGTACGCGTACGGTAAGCTCAACGTACGCGTACGGTAGAAAAAAAAGAAAAAAAAGAAATGAAATGCAGATTTAAGAGTTTAGATATTAGGGGGCTCTAAAAAGAGCCGTTGTGTTTATGAAGTGATTTTTTAGTGGTACCTACAAGTAAGTACCGATGCAGAGTCTAAGGTTCAAGAGGAAGACTCTGTTCCCTTCATCATTGAAGTGCACACCATCTCCTCTATAAATGTCTTGCATGTCGTAACGCAAGTTGTTGTGGTAAATGGAACCCATACCATAGTCACGGAGGAAAGCAGAAACAGATTTGTTGACGTGCTTTCTTGCTTTGTCAATCTGCGGACAGAAATGATTGGACCAGTTCCATTTTTGCCTTTGGCATATGTTAGAAAACACAAAGGCAGTTTTAGGGAAAAGTGAAAACAGTTGTGCAAAGGTGTCCTTCATAAGCATTTCCAGACCTACCCCAGTCAAAGTGCCTAGGTCATTGCCACCACAGTGCACTATTATGAGGTCAGGGTGTTGGATTTGCATGAAGGATTTCACCAATGGCATCAATTGGTGCCACTTTAACCCTCTCTGACCAATCCATTTAATGTCTACATTTGGCAAAGCAAGGTCTCTCACCATATCTGTTTTCTCTGCATACTTTTCACTCCAGAAGACATAGCTGTGCCCTACAATCCACACTGTGAACATCTTCAAAGGAGAACTGGATGCACTCAGGAGGTGTAATTCAGTAGAATGGTAAAAAGAAATGAAAGACAGTTTGGAAATGGAGGCATACATATTTTTTTTATAAAAAAAAGAACTGATTGGCTGTTTCATACCATTCTAGAATAAAAACTAGGCTGTATGTGTAAATTAATAGAAGCATGTTTTGTATTGGTATAGAAAAATGTGTTACCAAAGAACAGTACTTTGGATTTGCTGTTAGGTTTGAAAAGTCAAGCACTCCTGCTCTTTGGAAATGAAACATTGTGTGGCGAACTTCTGACCTAACTCTACACAGCAGTGTTTCAAGAGCTGTTGCTATGGTAGCAGGCAGAAGTCAAGTTGGGGGAAGGGTACTAGGCAGAAGTCAAGTTGGGGGAAGGGTACTTTTGGAAAAGGGTTGGTTTTCAACCAATAGAAATGTGTGATTACATTTGAAAAAAAGGGGGAAGCACTGAGATTTGAAATTAAGATGTATATGTGTGGAAAAAGAGAGGGAAAGTTTGCCATTATCTGGTTCTGCTGAGAGGAGAGAGGTGTAAAGAACAGAGATCCTGGCTCTGATAATCTGCTGTTTGAGTGCCACATTTCTTTCACAACTAACTAATTTTAAAGGTGAGTTTAGAGTTTGAGAGGGGATGTATATGGAAAATTAAGAAATGAATAATAGAAATGGAATTCCTTTTGTTGAAGTTGTGTTTATTATTTTCTGTTTTGGGAGAAATTTAAATGTGAGGAACATGTAAAATAATATGGACTATGTTTTCACGATAAATTAAGGTGTACTGGTAAAAATAAGGAATACTTTAAGGGTTTGAGGTTGCACTCAGTAATGCAAATACATACAGCATCAGTAAGGCTGGTTGCCCTTGCTGGAGTGTAGGCAGTCACCCAGGTTACAAATGGTGTTGGTTTGAAAAAGCAGTTTGGACATGTGCTGTTTTCAGAATCTGAAAAGTGGATTCAAGATGTGTCAGTCTGTAAAAGTGTTTATCACTTGCCAAAAAAAAGAAAAGTAAGTGTGCTTTCAAATTGGCAAAGAAATTTCGTTCTGTGACTAATGTGAAAACATGACTCTGTGTGCAAATAGGAATTACAGGCAGAGATTTATTGCATATTGTTCTGGTGATTTTACATTTGCATTAGATGGAAAGGGGGAGCCATTTTTGTGTGCAGAAGCAGACTCTTAGCACACACCCAGCTGCTTATCCTGTGGAATCATGCACAGTATTCACAACCGAGTGGGGTTTGAGGTTTCAGTCAGTAATGCAAATACATTCAGCATCACTAAGGCTGGTTGCCCTTGCTGGAGTGTAGTCAGTCACCCAGGTTACACATGGTGCTGGTCTGAAAAAGTAGTTTGGACATGTGCTTTTTTAAGAATCTGAAAAATGGATTCAAAATGTGTCAGTCTGTAAAAGTGTTTATCACTTGCCAAAAAAAAGAGTAGTAAGTGTGCTTTCAAATTGGCAAAGGGATTTTTGTTTTCTGACCAATATGAAAACATGACTCTGTGTGCAAAGAGGAATTACAGGCAGAGATTTATTGCGTATTGCTCTGGTGATTTCACAGTTGCATTAGATGGAAAGGGGGAGCCATTTTTTTTGTGCAGAAGCAGACTCTTAGCACACACCCAGCTGCTTATCCTGTGGAATCATGCACAGTATTCACAACCGAGTGGGGTTTGAGGTTTCAGTCAGTAATGCAAATACATTCAGCATCACTAAGGCTGGTTGCCCTTGCTGGAGTATAGTCAGTCACCCAGGTTACACATGGTGCTGGTCTGAAAAAGCAGTTTGGACATGTGCTTTTTTAAGAATCTGAAAAGTGGATTCAAAATGTGTCAGTCTGTAAAAGTGTTTATCACTTGCCAAAAAAAAGAGTAGTAAGTGTGCTTTCAAATTGGCAAAGAAATTTCGTTTTCTGACTAATATGAAAACATGACTCTGTGTGCAAAGAGGAATTACAGGCAGAGATTTATTGCGTATTGCTCTGGTGATTTCACAGTTGCATTAGATGGAAAGGGGGAGCCATTTTTTTTGTGCAGAAGCAGACTCTTAGCACACACCCAGCTGCTTATCCTGTGGAATCATGCACAGTATTCACAACCGAGTGGGGTTTGAGGTTTCAGTCAGTAATGCAAATACATTCAGCATCACTAAGGCTGGTTGCCCTTGCTGGAGTGTAGTCAGTCACCCAGGTTACACATGGTGCTGGTCTGAAAAAGCAGTTTGGACATGTGCTTTTTTAAGAATCTGAAAAGTGGATTCAAAATGTGTCAGTCTGTAAAAGTGTTTATCACTTGCCAAAAAAAAGAGTAGTAAGTGTGCTTTCAAATTGGCAAAGAAATTTCGTTTTGTGACTAATGTGAAACATGACTCTGTGTGCAAATAGGAATTACAGGCAGAGATTTATTGCGTATTGCTCTGGAGATTTCACATTTGCATTAGATGGAAAGGGGGAGCCATTTTTTTGTGCAGAAGCAGACTCTTAGCACACACCCAGCTGCTTATCCTGTGGAATCATGCACAGTATTCACAACCGAGTGGGGTTTGAGGTTTCAGTCAGTAATACAAATACATTCAGCATCACTAAGGCTGGTTGCCCTTGCTGGAGTGTAGTCAGTCACCCAGGTTACACATGGTGCTGGTCTGAAAAAGCAGTTTGGACATGTGCTTTTTTAAGAATCTGAAAAGTGGATTCAAAATGTGTCAGTCTGTAAAAGTGTTTATCACTTGCCAAAAAAAAAGAGTAGTAAGTGTGCTTTCAAATTGGCAAAGAAATTTCGTTTTGTGACTAATGTGAAAACATGACTCTGTGTGCAAATAGGAATTACAGGCAGAGATTTATTGCGTATTGCTCTGGAGATTTCACATTTGCATTAGATGGAAAGGGGGAGCCATTTTTTTGTGCAGAAGCAGACTCTTAACACACACCCAGCTGCTTATCCTGTGGAATCATGCACAGTATTCACAACCGAGTGGGGTTTGAGGTTTCAGTCAGTAATGCAAATACATTCAGCATCACTAAGGCTGGTTGCCCTTGCTGGAGTGTAGTCAGTCACCCAGGTTACACATGGTGCTGGTCTGAAAAAGCAGTTTGGACATGTGCTGTTTTCAGAATCTGAAAAGTGGATTCAAAATGTGTCAGTCTGTAAAAGTGTTTATCACTTGCCAAAAAAAAGAGAAGTAAGTGTGCTTTCAAATTGGCAAAGAAATTTCGTTTTGTGACTAATGTGAAAACATGACTCTGTGTGCAAATAGGAATTACAGGCAGAGATTTATTGCGTATTGCTCTGGAGATTTCACATTTGCATTAGATGGAAAGGGGGAGCCATTTTTTTTGTGTAGAAGCAGACTCTTAGCACACACCCAGCTGCTTATCCTGTGGAATCATGCACAGTATTCACAACCGAGTGGGGTTTGAGGTTTCAGTCAGTAATGCAAATACATTCAGCATCACTAAGGCTGGTTGCCCTTGCTGGAGTGTAGTCAGTCACCCAGGTTACACATGGTGCTGGTCTGAAAAAGCAGTTTGGACATGTGCTTTTTTAAGAATCTGAAAAGTGGATTCAAAATGTGTCAGTCTGTAAAAGTACTTACTTAAATTTAAGATGCCTACAAAATCCAGACTAAAGAAAGACCACAAAAAAAACCAATATTTGAAGACAACTGGAGGACCTAAGTTAGTTGGAGATGCTCATGTTGGGAAAAAGAAAAAATCTTCTGGTAAGCAGACAAAAGATTTTTTAAAGAACATATTCAAAAAAAGGAAAAATGTACAAAATGTCTGTACTGGAAAGAATGTTTTCAATAGAAAAGGACAGGAAAAAATTGAGAATTTAGTTAATGCAAATATACCTTCTGCAACTATAAAGATTAACTTAAACAGAAAAACAGCGTTTAAATAGATACGTAGAAAAATGTTTCAGAGAAGAGTTATGTCCAATTTGATAAAGGATGTGAAGAAATATAAGCAAAAGGCAAAATTTTACAAGAGAAAAAAAGAAATTGAAGACATTGCAGCAAAGGCATTAGAATTAAAAAGGAAACTATTCATTTTAATTTTGAATAGGATGCGTACATTAGATAAAATGGTTAATGTACTGAAATCACAAAGCAAAAGGAAAAGAGTAGTGAACAGAACAAACTTTTGTAAAGTGTTTTTAGGAAAATGGATGCATAGTTCAAGTAGTGAACCTTTTTTTAATGAAGAGAGCTATTTTCAATGTAATAGTTTGCTGCATGCAGTTGACACCAGAGGTCGTGCTTATGAAGTGAAAAATGGTTGCATAATGGAGAAGGAGATAATGGTTCCAAGAGATGAGGTACAAGTGATGGCGGATGAGGCTATGGGGAGACGTCCTAAAGCCCCAGTGTACACTTGGAATTGTAGTAGTATTTGCACTGTGCGTCAGGAATCTATTGATAAATTTCGTGAGTTTCTAAGAGAATATAGTAAAAAAAGTGTAAAACAGAAGATTAAGGTACTTCAAAGTCTAGATCCATGCAGAGTGAGAGAGAATACTGGTTTGCAGGGTCATTCTCTGGCTTGTCTATCTAGAAAAGTGTGTAATAGTGTTTTCCATCATTTTAGGATGCTGGCTGTTCATCATACTGAAATGAAAAAGTTTGTGAGACGGTTGTATTTTGCTAAAAGTCCAGCAATAAAGTTAGATGAATTGAATAGGGCTCTGTTCCGTGGATCGGTATCAGATGTAGAGAAGGTTGTTGATGAAATTCAGTTTTGTTACTTTGGTCCTGAACAAAACAGTGCAGAAAAGGACACAGTAAATGAGGAAGAAGTGGAAGAGAATGTAGAACCCTCTGTAAGTAAGACATTTAATGATCACATAACAAAATTTGCAATAATCTCTAATGAAAGACCAAATATTACTTGTATTTGTTGCCGCAGAACTCATTATAGAAAACAAACCAGGAATGTTGATCTCTACAGAAAGAGTGAAAATGAAGATAATTATAAGTGGAAGGATTTTGCCACATATATATTTCTTGAAAATTGTTTTGATCTGGGTGAAGATCAGCGTATTTGTAAATACTGTTACAACAAGTTAGAGGAAAATAGAATGCCGACCAGAGCTGTACATAATAATTTAGAATTGGATGCTATTCCTGCTGAACTTTCTGAATTAAATACATATGAGTCTATACTCATTCAATGTGTTCATCCGTTCCAGACCATAGTACGTATGGAGCCCAAAACTGGTAAATTACCTCCTTCAGATTTACTGAGAGGTTTAAAAGGTAGAGTAGTGTATTTGCCCTTGGATTTGAAAAAAAATATGGAAACTATTGATGCGGATACTTTGGAAACTGAACCATTAATTATTCTGGTTAATGGTGTACCTACAAAGAATAAGAAGATTTGGCAGGAGCTGGTAGATGTACGGAAAGTACAAAGAGCAAATTTGTATTTGAAAAGGAATAACAAATGGTATGAATCAATTTATATAGAAGAAGAAGAAGAAGATTTACAAGAAGACACAGAAACACCAACTGGACAAATTGAAAAAGTGGACAAGTCAAAGGAAGAAGAAATTTATGAACATTTTAGCATACATCCTCTTCATTCAAAAGAAGTTTTGGGAGACAATATTGATCTGTTTCAGATGAGGAAAGCAAAAGGAACTCCCGTGAGTGTATGGGAGGAGAGCTTGGAAGCTCGATGTTTTCCCCAGCTGTTTCCTAAAGGAAAAGGAGGACGATACGATGAACGTCCAGAACAGATTCCAGCTTCTGAGTATCGGACTACAAGACTATATGCTGAAGATCCCAGATTTCGACAAAGTATTCCTTATTTGTTCCATCTTTTATTTGAAAGCGACTTGTCTGCACTGTCTTATGCAGTAAATCACATTTTAAAAAGTGGAGTACATTTACAAAATGTGTCTTCTAAGGATTTTATGGAGAAAGTGCAGCACCGAGATGATCATTTGGAAACACAACTGATCAATCTGATGGCTTGTCAGCGTGGGACAAATGAATATTGGTACCGACGCCATGGTGAATTAAAATGCATGTTACGGAATTTAGGAACACCAACATGGTTCCTTACCCTAAGCTGTGCTGAGTACGCTTGGGATGATTTACTGGATTTTCTACGAGAGGCAAATTCAAACATTAAAAACATCGAATACAAGACAGCAGGAGAACTGTGCTCATTGGATCCGGTTAATGTTTGCAGATATTTCAATCATAGATTTGAGGCTATGATGTCCTTCATCTGCAATAAAAAAAATCCACCTCTAGGAGAAGTAGTGGATTTCTTTTGGAGAAAAGAGTACCAGGCAAGAGGTGCTCCTCATATTCATATGCTGTTGTGGATCAAGGATGCCCCAAAGTTTGGAACCGATGCTGATGAAGCAGTGTTATCTTACATTGAAGAATATGCAACATGTGCTATACCAAAAAGCACAGAAGAGAAAAAGTTAAAGGAGCAAGTTTTACGTTTCCAAAGTCATCGGTGTGGAAAATACTGTCGACGGAAATACAAGAGCAAAGATAAATACTACACTAAATGTCGATTTGGATTTCCTAGACCTGTTCTTTCAAATGGAAGAGTAAACAGTTTTATGTCATCTGTGAGACATACTATCACAAGAAAATCACCTAAGAATACCTACAACCTTAAAAGAAAAGAAGAATCAAAAAATATAAATGACTACAACCCAGTCATTTTATCCATGTGGAATGCTAACATGGATATACAGTATGTAGCTGACAATTCCATTGCTGTTGCTCGATATGTAACGTCTTACATTACTAAATCTGAAAAAACTGAATTGAAAGAAATGTGGGAAGAGATTTCTCACGAGAAGACTGTCAGTAAGAAGCTGTACAGTTTCAGTTTAAAGATGTTATCGCATCGAGAAATTGGATCCTACGAATGTTCAGATAGGTTATCTTCTGTAAGTCTCTACTCGAAATCAAGAAGAATAATTTGGGCAAGTTTAGGCCTTGCAGCAATGAGAAATCGGGTACTGAAATCTGTTGGAGAAATTGAATATTTGGCCGAGAATGACCCAGAAAGTACAGATATTTTGAAATCAAACATGTTGAACACATATTATCCAAAAAGAAGTTATCATCTGGAGAACATGTGTCTCTATGAAGTGCTGCAGAACTACATTTATTCACGGAAAGCCGCAGAAGACATCAACAATGGAAAATATAAAGTCATTGGTGAGGAAGGATGTTTGGTGAAGCAAACAAAAGGAAGTTTGATAAATCACAGGAAGCTGAGTTGCGACACTACTGACAAAAAGGAATTTTACTACTTGGCTCTTTTACAGCTGTTTAAACCATGGCGTACAGAGGATGAACTACTGGGAGAATTTCAAAGCTATGAAGATTCTTTTAATGCTTGCAAAGACAGCATACAATGCAGTACATTCTCAACTTATCTGCAAATGTTAAATGAAGAAATTGAACAGGAAACTACAATTGCAGCTGAAGTAGCTAGAGACAGTTCTCAAGACAGCCAAAGTTCAGGAACACTCAGTCAAGATCCCCTAGGACAACCAATCGTTGAAAATGAAGCATCAATAGCCATGAATGAAGTGGAAACAGCTATGAATCAAGCTCAAGAAGAATTTATAGACTTACAAAATTTGGAAAGACAACTGAATGAAGAGCAGCAACAAATTTATGAAGAGATCAGAAGCAAAATTGATCACGGATTTCAACATAAAAAAAAAAGAGTGCTCATGCACATCATTTCATCCAATCAGGATGTATGTAAGTGGACAAGCTGGAACTGGAAAAAGTTTCTTAATAAAAGTCATCAGAAGCTACCTACAGCAAAAAACGGATTCAACTTTGTCTTGTGTGGTTACTGCTCCAACTGGGTTAGCAGCCTATAACATAAAAGGAATCACCTTACATCGTTTGCTAATGTTACCAGTGGAGCATGAGAACAAAATACAATACAACAAGCTAACTGGAGAAGCATGCTTGGAAGTTTCAACAGTATTGAAGAAGATGCAAGTTCTTATTATTGATGAGGTGAGCATGGTATCAAACTTAATGCTTGCCTTTGTGCATTTAAGAATGCAGCAAATTCTAAGAACAGACTATGACGTGTTATTTGGTGGAAAACATGTCATAGTTTTTGGGGATCTTCTACAGCTTACTCCAGTTAAAGGACAACCAGTGTTTAATACTGTGACACATGAAGACACAAAGAAGTCATTGGGAAGCATTGGTAATGCAAATATTTGGTCCTTCTTTGAGTACAAGGAACGTACTACTAATATGAGGCAAGCAAACGATGAAGAATATGGAAGTATTCTGAAAGATATCAGGATTGGACTACTGACTGAAGCTGGCACAAAAGCATTACAGAGTCGGTTGCTACATAATTTATTTCCAAAGGAAGAAATAGTTGCAGAGAAGATATACAAGAACATTGCAGAAAAGAAAAGTGTCATCTGCTTAATGCCAACTCTACGTGAATGCTCAATATTCAATAAGGAGCTTTTGAAATTGGAAAAGGAAGATATCAGGAAATTGGAAGCAGTGGACAAAATTGAGGATGGAAGCATTACTATCACATTAACAGGCACACTGAAAAATAAATTGGATTCACTAGAGAAGAACATTTCCAAAACAGCTGGATTAGAAAGAAATCTATATGTTTGCATGAACTGTAGAGTATTTTTAAGGAGAAATTTGGATGTTGAAAAAGGTTTAGTTAATGGAGCTATGGGAAGAGTTGTGGGTTTTATTAATTATCAGAAAAAAGATGGAATTGAATGTTTAAAAATAAAATTTGATCAGATAGAAGAAGTTAAAGACATTTGTCGTTGTTCAGTTCGTTTCATGCTTGTGAAAGATTTATATGTACGTAGGAAGCAGTTTCCGTTTTCGCTAGCATATGCTGTAACTATTCACAAGTCTCAAGGATTGACTGTAGATTGTGCTTTTGTGAACATTGGTTCAACTGTGTTCAAAGAAGGTATGGCTTATGTAGCTTTGTCACAAGTGAAAACATTATCTGGTTTATTCATGATAGACTTTGATGACTCAAAAGTTAGTGCTGATACAAATTGTGTAAAGGAGTATAATAGATTAAGAAGAACCTATGCTCCTCATTTAGGTCAGTATCCTGTGTTGGAGAAACGTGTAGTTTCTCGTAAAAGGAGAAATGAGAATATCTGTAATGAAGATGTAGAGAGGAGGAAAAAAAAGAGGAGTGATGTAATTGCAAGCAAAAAGAAAAAGGAAAATGAAGAAGAGGTTGTAGGATGTCATTTTGAAAATAGCTCTGGTGTCAACTGCTACGCTAATGTAGTGCTGAATGTTGCATTTTATCTGGAAAGTGTGCAAGAGCAGATAATAGTAAATCAGGGAAAAAGATTCTGTTCTGAGTTGAGTCTCCTTTTTCAAAAGCTGAGTAATGATAAAACTCAAATAGAAAGTGCTACTGAAATTAGAAAACTTTTAGATGTATGTTCAGGACGAACACAGTTTTCTCAAAATGTACAGCAAGACGCACAGGAATTCTTGATGTTTTTTCTTCAGGTACTGGAAGAAGAAGGGGTTCCGATTGAAAATTTGTTTGGTCTCTCTTATAAATGGGAACATAGTTGTGAAAACTGTTTCAATACATGTGGCTCTAATGTTGATTCTGAAAGGTTTATTTATTTAACATTGCCAGAAAGTAAAACAGTCACTTTTGCTAAATTAGTTAAAGATGCTAATCATAACATGGAATGCAGTGAGTGTCAATCTGAAATGTTTTCAACGTTACTTTTAAAGGAATACGGACAATATGTAATTTTAATGATGCAACGATGTAAAGCTGATGGTTCAAAATTGGATACTTTAATAAAGAAGTTTACAGGACAGCAATTATCAATTTCAGGAAAAACTTTTGTAACAGTTGCAATAATTTTCCATGAAGGACCTACTGTTACTTCTGGACATTACACAGTTTATCTTAAATGTGAAAAAGGCTGGACACTGTGTAATGATTCCCAATTGATTTTCAAGCAACGTTTGCCTTTTGATTTAGCAAATTCCTATCTAATCTTCCTGAAACCTAAATTTTAGAGAGACTTGGCAAGATGTGTACAAAACAATTTAACCATTTTTTTGGATTACCATTGGAATTTTAAAAAAAAATGATTTTTCAAATTATCATTTGGCCTAATGGAAAGGTAACCAATTGTAATGTGGTCTTTTTAAATTTTTTATGAAACTTTGGAAAACCAAAAATTTAGAAAAAATCGGTAACATCTGCACAATTTAAATTTTGGAATGTTATTGGATTGCCATTGGAAATTTATTCAAAAAAGATTTTTAAAATTACTATTTGGCCATGTGGAAAGGTAAACAATTGTATTGTGGACTTATATAATTATTAATTAATCTTTCGGAAACCAAAATGTTTCAGAGAATCGGTGAGATCTGTACAATTTAAACTTTAGAATTTTATTGGATTACCATTGGAAATTTAATCAAAAAAGAATTTTAAAATTACTATTTGGCCTAAAGGAAATGGAACCAGATGTATTGTGGAGTTATTTGAGATATATTTTTGTGATTATACTTCTGAAACAAAAATGTCAGACGGTATTTTAAATAAATAAGTATTGATATTAGTTGATATTTTTTTAGAATATTATGCATTTCTATAATGTTATGTTTAAGTTAAAAGAGATTCTGGGCTTTTTTTATACAATCTTTGAGATTGTTATTTTTTTTTTGCCCGCTGTTAAATGATGAATGCAATTGCTTTCACAATTTATAGTGAAATGCAATATATTCTGAAAACAGCAAAAAAAAGGCAAAAAATGTTTTGGGAAAAACATGTAAATTCGTGTACTGTGTAATATATTGATTTATTAAATATTAATACTTTTTTCTTTTTTTTCAGATTGTGAAAGAAAATTTTCAAAAAAAACCAACCATTTTTTCAAGTTATTTCAATTACATTTTAATTAAAAATTAAATTGTTGGGTGGGACAGGTAACTGAGAAATTAGAAGGTCTCTTTCTTCCACTTTATCTCAAAAAGATTTTTAGTATATAGTTATTAATTCCTCAAGGATCTTGAGATGTGGTAATTGATTTTTAGTGTTTTTTAAAAAAAAAAAAAATATATATACGCTTACCGTACGCGTACGGTAAAAACAAAAAAACAAAAAAAGTTTTAAAGAAAAAATAAAAAAAAGTTGAGAGGTAAGGTTGGCTCTTAAAAGAGCCGTTGTGTTCATGCAGGGACAGAGGAAAGGAAGTATGGGAACATTAGCTGGTTGGACATTTGTGCTGATCTATTCTGTTGTTAATGAGGGAAACACTGGTCTCCCTGTGAACAATTAGATCATGGCAAAATGAACACCGCATAGTAACCCTACCAAACCGAGGGTTCATTTCCAGAGGTTCAGAAAAAGGTGATTGTGCCCCCACAGATGAAGGGCTCTGCTGAGCTTCCGAAGAAGGACTCGTCTGAGCTGCTGTGGATGTGCTCGCTCGACTTACTGAAGGGTTGCCACTAGTATGTCGTGCATGTGTCCTAGGATGCACATCCTCAAGGTGTCTCAACATAGTGTGATTCCCAAAGGAATACTTCTTGTTGGGATTACCTCGCGAAAGTACACGCTGGCACAGCTTGCAAGTCACCAGTGCAGCATTGACTTTTTTCTCACCCTCTGGAAAAGTGAAATACTCCCATATGAAAGAGCCCTTCTGTTTCCTCCTTCTCTGCCTGATGGTGGTGCTGCTAGCCTCACTCTCAGCAGAAGAGTGCTGGTCTGCCATCGTATCCCAAAGACAACTCAGCTCCTTCTCCTAAGGGATCACAAGCAGAAATGAGGGGAATGGGTGTGGTGTAGGAGAGTTCTAGAACTGAAAGTAGTTTCAACCAATCAAAAGTTGTGTTTCATGATCACATGACCCACCGTGCGCGTACGTTACGCTTACGTTATGCTTACGGTGCGCTTACGGTAAAAGTGCGCATGCGCGTAAAAAAGACACGCGCTCGCGCGCATGCGCAAAACAGTCACTCTACAACACTTCCGCGTAACGTGCGCGTGTAGCGTACACGCCCCACGCACAGTACGCGCGGCTACGCAAATTGCGTAACTATACGCAAACAGAGTAGATAAATTACAAACATTGCGTAAACCGTAAGCTTACCGTACGCTTACCGTACGCGCACTAAAAAAAAAAAAAAAAAAAAATATATATATTTTCTATGTTATACTAAAATATCTTACCTGTTTGGTAAAAAAAAAAGAGAAAACTTGATATATTGCATATTTTTTATAAAAAAAAAGTGTTTTAAGAGAATAAAAAGTTTTTAAAAAACGTGTTTTTTTTTTAAAAAAAAACACATTTAAGATAAGAATTTATAATAAAAAAATCATACAAAATCAAAAAAAATATATATGGGAATCGCATATGTTATAGGTAAGAATTAGCATTTAAAAAACCATACAAATTCACTGAAAAAACCATGGGTTTCACACACGTTATAGTTAGAAATTAGCATTTAAAAAACCTTGCAAATTCACTGAAAAAACCATAGGTTTCACACATATTATAGTTAGGGATTAGCATTTAAAAAACCTTGCAAATTCACTGAAAAAACCATAGGTTTCACACATGTTATAGTTAGGAATTAGCTTTTAAAAAACCTTGCAAATTCAGTGAAAAAACCATAGGTTTCACACACGTTATAGTTAGCTGGACATTTCACTCGTAAAAAAACAATGAAATTTTCCCGTTGTAGTTAGTTAAGCTAACTATAACTCGCGTGCCCGCAATGCACTGCTGATGACGTCACATATTACATCACTCATGACATGGTCAGTGACATCACTCATGACATCACTGATGACATCTCAAATGACATCACTGATGACAACACTGATGACATCATCCATGTGATGGAGTGGCAGATCTCCTCTCACCCTAATATAACCTTTGATACACACATTCAAAAAGAGAGACTGAAATTTTCAAAAAAATGAACATACCAATACCAATTACAACAACCTCTTCAATAATTCTAAGAACCACATAAACATCCACTCATTCACCAACAGTCCTGTACAGTCACTCATTCGTGTACTCACACATCATATGTACACATACACCAATACATCCTGTTACACAATGCCACTCATCCACAGAGTTACTGACACACATAGTCACTCATGAAAAAAAGAAAGAAACATACTTTTACTTGCATATACAGTTATACACACACCACCACACTTACTTCTACAGAAACTTACACATACTTAGTCTTTTAAACAATCACTTATAGAAACACATACTTATTCATACAGGAACTCTTTCAATCTCTCACTCTCACATATACTCACTTATATACACCAATAGTCACATATACTAGTTTAAAACATATGTAGTTACTCATAAAGACACTATTGAGACAGCCATTCACTCACTAACACACCCATACACACACTCATCCACCCATACAGTCCTGCACATATGCTGTCTTCAACACATACAAACAGTGAGTCACTCATTCATGCACCTATGCACTACGTAATACGTCCCACCGAACCATATAGACACTGATACTCAAAAAACCAACTAATAACCTATATAGACACTCATGTAGCTACTCACCAACCCATGCAGCCACTTATACACAAAGTGAGAGACTAATACAGATATTTACATATTTAAACATTACTCACTAAGCCATGTATTCACTAAGATACACTTAATCAGTCAGTTACACAATCAATTTTTAAAAAACAAATCATCCATTTAGACACTTATATACCCATTTATTCTTCCATCGACCTTGAGATATACATATATAAAACATATTTAATTTTCAGAAAAACACACATTCACTGGATGATGTTATCAGTGATGTCATCAGTGATGTCATTTGAGATGTCATCAGTGATGTCATGAGTGATGTCACTGACCATGTCATGAGTGATGTAATATGTGACGTCATCAGCAGTGCATTGCGGGCGCGCGAGTTATAGTTAGCTTAACTAACTATAACGGTAACATTTCATTGGTTTTTTACGAGTGAAATGTCCAGCTAACTATAACGTGTGTGAAACCTATGGTTTTTTCACTGAATTTGCAAGGTTTTTTAAAAGCTAATTCCTAACTATAACATGTGTGAAACCTATGGTTTTTTCAGTGAATATATATATATATATATATATATATATATATATATACATATATATATGTGTGTGTATATATATATATGTGTATATATATATTTATATATATATAACCTATTGACGGTCACCAGTAGGTAGTTATAGTTATGACCATGTTTCCATAGTAGAAGCATTTTTTGACTTGCCTATAACTTTGGCGTCGTTTGACCAATCTTCATGAAAGTTTCCCAAAACAGTATCAAGGTATGCTCTGGTTGTCATGGGGGTGATCCGTGCAGTGGGGGCTGAGAATTTAAGGTGCAAAATAAGAGGGTGTTGTAATGTTGATTCCAATACCAACCTTTAGTCACACCTACAGCTAGAACGGCTGAACGAACTAACACCAAATTTGGCAGGTTGGTAGATGTTGGTTCAAGGAAGTGCCTTTTGCCTATTTGGTGTAAATCTGTTCTGTAGTTTTTGCTAAATGTAGGCTAAAAATTATAGTGATATCTCTGGCCGCGATATTTCGCAACGGTTTCACGATTAATCGCAAATGCACTCCCCAAACCAAATGCTCTGATTGGCTGGACACAACCTGAACAGAAAGCTGCGGCCCCCCATTTTATCTATCGGGAATGGTTCCCGGGGCTGAAAATTTGTGTGAAAGCCTACATAAGAGGTCAGGGTGAAGATAATCTGACCCCATGGTTGAGCAATGAGGGTGTTAGTGACACAAGTTATGTGCCCAAAATAGATTTTTTTAATCACATGCTATATTCGTGATGTCGCCGTGACCACGATGTGTCCAGGGGAGATCGCGATTGTGATTACCGACATCATCGCGATCACCGGATTCACCATGAAAAGATAAAATCAGTTTTAGAGATGGTTTTTATAGAAACTCTCTAGAAAAACATGACTTTAGAGAATACTGTAAGAAACTCCTGGAATGTAAAATACTGTAGTATGTGTGGATGTATGTGTTTTAGACTTTATGGAAAAGGCGCTATCATTGTGGTTAACGACGTCATCGCGACATCCCGGACAACCGCGATAAACGGAAAATAGGTCTTAAAGATGGATTTTAAAGAACCTTGGTACAAAAACATGAGTTTAAATATATTTATAAAGAAGTATGTATATAGTAATATGTGGAGGGTAATGTTCAGAATAGAGTTTTTTACATATTATTTTTGGATGTGTTGATGGTCACTGAATGTCTCCTTTTGTATTCCATTTTCAGGACGTGTCAGCGGGGATCACGACATCGTCATGAACACTGTCAAAAACTAAAGAAAAAAAAACTTTTTAAAAAAACGTAACAATATTTTGGGTTACTAGGGTGGCTCTGACAAGAGCCGTTGCATTGGTTGTGTGTATATGGTTACTATACATAAGAATGGAAGAAGAATTTCAGGTTACTTAGAAACACTCAGCTTCCTTCATCTGTAAAGTGCACTCCATAATTTCTTTAAATTCCATGCATGTCAAAAGGCAGATTGTTGTGGACAGAATTGATTCGACCACTTCCATTTCTTTCTTTGGCATATATTAGAGCAGTGTTTCCCAAACTGTGGTCCGCGGATCCCCAGGGGTCCGTGACACATTCCAAGGGGGTCCTCAGGCAGTAATTTTCAAAGCACAACAAAGTTCCTTGTAGAATTAGCACTTTTCCAGCAACAATAAAAGTGTCAAGATAACATCAGTGATTAATGTGCCTGCTGGAGAGAGATGAGAGTTTTGTCAAATGGCTGCTTTGACTTATCTAATGTAGCTCAGAGGGTTAATATGCCTACTGCAAAGAACGTGTACCATGCATTTAATTTTTTTTTTTATGTGCATAGGTTAGTGGGTTACTGCTTTTGTCACAGAGATTCTTTTGTTACTGTGCAGTTCTTAAGTGACTATCGTAATCTAGCACAGTGACCTATAAACTGTCACCAAGGAGCTGCTTGCAAACTGCATGGTACAAGTTAGAAACATATGTTTTTTCCAAGTCTTTCATTATCCTGATGCTTCTAAAAAAGGTTTATTTGGGTGGAAATACATTTTTATTGTTAAAGTCAATGCTAACCACTGTGTTATGTTCTGAATCCTGATTTTGTGCTTCTCCAGACCAAGCCCTCTTTAAAAATGCCTACCAGTATTAATGACATGTGAATCCTACACCTTGTAGTCGCATTTGCCTTATGTAACATTTTCTATACACTGATTTACACATATGAATCATTGTCTCTATGGGGCAGATTTAGCAGGAAAGTGACTCAGTGTGTGCCGCAAGCCATTTACAACAATATGTTGCATCTCTGTGCTTCCCCCTGCGCTGGCGCACAAACTGCTGCCATGTGCCTGCACAGGCACATTTGCACCATGGTGGAAGGATGCCTGCGTCGTGGGGAGATTGTTTATATGCAGGAACGGTTCCCTTCCTGCACAAACAATCAGAAATGGCATTTTTCAACTTCTAAGTGTGCTGCATTAGCACACATAGAACTTGCAAAGCGTCATTGTTTTACTGATTGTTTATGAAGAGGAAGGGACACCTTCCTGTACATAAACAATCAACAGAGGTGATAACCTCTTTCTATGCATGCTGCAGAATGCAACACGCATAGAAAGAGGAAACAAATGAGGAGAAATTAATACATTTCTCCTCGTTGCGCCTCACTACGCCTCCCCTGGGGAGGCATAGCATTCAGACACATTCCAGATTTACGATTTCTAGTAAATCTGGAAATGTCTTGTTTCATGGGTGTTGCGTGGGAACACCCACATCAACACCCATGGAATGCCCCTTTCACACAAAGTGCTGCGTGCAAATGGGCCATATTTACAAGACCAGGAAAAGTCGCGCAGGGTGGCTTTTCCTGCCTTGGAAATATGGGGCACTAAAATGAGCCACCGGTGCATCACTTTTTGTGATGCACCCGTGGTGCAAGGGGCTTGTAAATCTTCCCCTATATGTGTGTGATCTAAAGTGCTCTGACATCCTTCAATGGTATGAGAGATGCTATAAAACAAATGAAATACATGTGACAGAGGGGCTATGGAGAGATGAGAGGCACTGTTGGAGGGTGAAAATAAGGCAATCATTGAAGAACCCAAACAAAGATTGTCGTATCCTGGTGCATAGTAAGGTCATCATTTACTATTCTTTAAAAACGGACACAATTCAATATATTATGATAAATTTGTTGTAGAATGCATCATTGCTTCCTAACTTTTCTTGTGGTCAGGCTCACTTACTGCACTTGGTGTGCACTGTATGGGGACTGGTCTGAAAACATTTGCCAGGGCTGCTTTGGGTTTCCAATCTGGCCCTGGCAGGAGCTTCGTACTGCCAAATAAAACCAACCATTTAAAAGTTAGTCACGGAGATGCAGCACTAACATTCCTGTTTTTTGCAAATTCTTTCAATATAAAGTACTAAAATCCTTAGTAATTCGAGTATTTGTTTTGTGTGCACATGTGTGTTTATTGTTTTCGAATTACTGTTTTAATGTTTGAAATTTAAATCCTACAAATTGCTTGGGGGTCCCCGGCTTCCAGTGGTGATTCAATGGGGGTCCTCAGGAGTCAAAAGTTTGGGAACCACTGTATTAGAGTACACCAAGACAGTGCGAGGGAAAAGTGACATAGGCTCCTCAAAGGTTTCTTTCATTAGGATTTCCAGCCCTACCCCAGTCACTGTGCCTAGGTAATTGCCACCACAGTGCACAATCATGAGGTGAGGAGCTTTGGAATCCACAATAGATTTAACCAAAGCCAGCAACTGATGAAACATTAACCCTCTCTGGCCCAACCAAGTAATCTGCAGAATTGGCAAACCTAAGTCCCTGTAAATACCTCTCTTTTATTCAATCTCTTTAGCCCACTAGATATAGCTGTGGCCCACAATCCTTACTCTAAGCATTTTGAAGTGACAGGAGCAGTAGCAGCCAGAAGTCTGTAGCTGAATTAGGTAGTTTTCCAAAGGAAAAACAGTTAAAACAGAGGTGTTTTTTTAAAATAAAGAAAGATTTATTTCATTGGATGCTGTCAGAATGAAAGTGAATAAAATTAGGTAGTGTGTTGGATGTCTTAGCAAGAAGTCCTATTATTGGCTGTTGTTTCAAAAAAGAACTGTAATACAGACATGGATATGCTTTTTAACATGTAGAGTAAAGCACACCTGCTGTATCTTATTTTGAAGCACCATGGGGCATATTTTCAAGGACGGTGTTAAAATTATCGCCGCTTTAGTGGCAGAAAACTGCTGCTAAAGCGGCGATAATGGGCTTGATAATATGCCCTGGAGAATTCCAATAGAAGCCCATGTTGACACCAGAACATGGGATTCTAGGGGATTTCTCCAGGGCATGTTATCAAGCCCATTATCGCCGCTTTAGCGGCAGTTTTCTGCCGCTAAAGCGGCGATAATTTTAACGCCGTTTCTTGATAATATGCCCCCATGTTCCTGCTAGAAAGTGCTGTGAACTTGTGACCTACTAGTTCCACTGGGTTGCTTGGTGCACTGAGCTAAGATTGTATTGGGAGAAGGATATTAAAGAGACAGAACATTTTTTTCAAAGTTGAGGAGTGATGACACAATTTAAGTAATGGCAAGTTTTAATTTTCAACTCAGTACTATGTAATAAACTGTTGTGTAGTATTTAAATTTCAGAAAAATTAACCTAGCTACAGGTTTGAACTACCGTTTTTTTTCTTGCGATTATTCTTCGATCATCATGAAGGCAACTCAACCTCGTTTTGAAAGCCAGGAAAGGGTTAACAGCTGCTAACCATTCACAAGTGGAGATGAAGTCTAAAATGAAAGACATGATTTCACTTGCTTCCTTTCTCATGATGATAGAGTGGAAAGTTGAAGAGGTTGCCATTTTAGAGTTGCTTGGTACGAGAGTGGTATACCATTTTTGTGCTTAGTTTTTACAAATCCTAACAGTGCCAAAAGTATCCACAGAGAGCTAAAACAACAATATAATCTACAAACTCAATTTACTGGTATGTACGTAACTTTTTAAACCTTTAAAAAACTACGGGCATATCATCAAGCCCCGGAGGTAAAATTATTGCCGCTTTAGCGTCTGTTTTCAGACGGAAAGCGGCGATAATTTTATCGCCTAATCAGCAAGGTCACGCTATCGCGTGAATCCTTGCATTATCGCCCTTTCCCCCAACGCCCATCTTTGCATCTCTAATGAGATGCAAAGTGGGCGTTCCTGCCCTGACATAACTGGAGAAATGTCGCTAAGCGACATTTCTCCAATTATCAATGAGCACACTAACCTGGAGAGCGACAAGCAAAGTAGCGATAACCTCTGTTATCGCTACTTTCCATACGCCTGCTTCAAGACTGACTTAGCCACAATATCCTATGTAAGGTGGATATCATGGCTAAGTATGCCTTGCCCTATCAGCAAGCTTTCGCCAAACCTTGTGCGATTATCGCTGTATTTCCAGCAATAATCGCACAATTGGCAGCTTGCGCTCTGAATTTTATCGCTTTGGAGATAAGCGTTGTTGATAGCAAGCTATCTCCGCGATAAAATTCAGAGTTGGCCGGCGATAATTATCCTCGCACTAAGAGCGCTGAGCGATAATTATCGCATGGCCTTGATATTAGAAATGAAGATGTAAATGGGAGTTGGATGAAAAAAAGTGTATCACAGTGTGATTATGAACTTAATCTATTAGAGTGTATGTATTTAAGAGATTATTGATGAATGTTTTGGGAAGTAAGAGAAAAATGAATTAGTGCCTCTTTATTACATTGTGTATTTTATTGACAAATAACAGTATAGTCTTTTGGAAAGTTGCAAT
This sequence comes from Triturus cristatus, assembly GCF_964204655.1. Taxonomy (NCBI): domain Eukaryota; kingdom Metazoa; phylum Chordata; class Amphibia; order Caudata; family Salamandridae; genus Triturus; species Triturus cristatus. The sequence goes on along the minus strand of NC_140589.1, from coordinate 320,731,270 downwards.
GAGGAACTTTGGGGCATATCAACAAGGGCTTTATCTCTGCTTTTTAGGCTTTAAAAGCCAAAAAAGCAGAGATAAAACTAGCGCCCTATCAACAACAGGGTGCTAACACGCAAATTTGCATGTTAGCACCCTTTTACTCTACGCTCTCCTTGCATCTCTAATGAGATGCAAAGGGGGCGTTCCAGAGTAAAATAATAGGAGAAATGTCGCTAAGCGACATTTCTCCTATTATCAAGAATGTCGCTAACCCTTTTAGAGACAAAAAAAGCAGCGCTAACCGCGGTTAACGCTGCTTTTTTACGTCTGCTAATTTTCAGACTTAGCCATGATATCCTATGGAAGGAGGATATCATGGCTAAGTTTGCCTGTCCCTATCAACAAGGTAACGTGTGATTATCGCTGGGTTTCCAGCGATAATCTCACGTTAGCCTGTTAGCGTGTTGATTTTTATCGCTATTGAGATAAGCGTTGCTAATAGCACGCTATCTCAGCGATAAAAATTCACGCTAGCCGGCGATAATTATCCTCACGCTAAGAGCGCTGAGCGATAATTATCGCCGGTTGTTTGTTGATATGCCCCTAAGAATGTTTTAAATGTCTAAATATCATGTGCAGAATAGATACATTTGTTATTTGCATTCTGGGAGGTGACATACTTTTAGTAACATTCTTAAACAGGAATAGTGTAGTGAGAAATAAAAGATAACATGTTGTCCACCGATATTTGAATTAGAAATAAGTAATTCTTGTTAGGTATGTATTGGAAAGTGTTTTTTTCAATGTGTTTTTAACTTATATGACCACTTTGCATATGCTTAGATGGTACGGTATGGTTTTTGTGCTTGCACATACCAATACATAGGGTGGGTCTTTTGAGTTTACTTAAAGATGCAGAGAAGTATATGTTTTTGGAAAGATGGCGTAAAGGTGGTCATCTATTAAGAAATTATATATATGTTTACATGGTGATCTATGTTCAGTAAGGCTGATGAAAATTACATGTATATGGTGAGGGTAGTGTTTTTTCTTTAAACATGGTTTATTTAAACATGAGGAGGATTAATAGTGCAGAATGCCTCGAGCGTTCTTGTGCTAGCTTCATTTCGAGTTTACATTGTTTGAGATATGGTGAATTTATGTTTTAGAAGCAGAATAAGTATTTGAGGAATGATGTAGGTATGCCATTCGCAAAAGATTTTCTGCTTTGAAAAATTTAAAAATGTTGCTTTCCATATTAGAAACTTACTGATGCATGTGTACGCTCAGGAAGAAAGCAATGTATGTTTCTAGAGAGCCAATAATGCAATTATATATCAAGTGTGATACCTAGACTTCACTGATGCACTAATTCAATTATCCAGGCACTACCCATGTAGTTATCTAAAAATCCAGTTCCTACCTGTTCACTCAATCAAAAACAAATGGGCAGCACACAATCACTGAAACACTATTTATTCACTCATCTAATAGGCTAGTTGCTATGCATTGGCTTAAAGAATCTTTCATACACTACCCATGCACTCTATAAATCACCTATCAATCAATCAAGCATTTGTAGAGCGCACTACTCACCCGCGAGGGTCTCAAGGCACTAAGGAAAGGGGGGGGTGCTGCTACTGCTGGAACAGCCAGGTTTTGAGAAGTCTCCTGAAGGGCATCAGGTCCTGGATCTGTCACAGGTGGATGGGTAAGGTGTTCCATGTCTTGGCAGCGAGGTGGGAGAAGGATCTGCCGCCAGTGGTTGCTCGGTGGATGCGTGGAATGGTGGCGAGGTCGGCGGAGCGGGGCTGGCGGTTGGGAGTGTAGAAGGTGAGTCATTTGTTGAGGTATGTTGATCTGGTCTCGTGGAGTGCTTTGTGGGCGTAGGTGAGGAGCTTGAAGGTGATCCTCTTGTTCACGGGGAGCCAGTGTAGGTCTCTCAGGTGGGCAGTGATTTGGCTCTGGCGGGGGATGACGAGGCGTGCGGAGGCGTTCTGTATGCGTTGAAGTATTTTCTGGAGATCCGTGGTTCCTGTGTAGAGGGAGTTGCCATAGTCCAGCCTGCTGGTGACGAGGGCCTGGGTGACCGTCCTTCTGGTTCTGGTCAGGATCCATATGTAGATCTTGCGAAGCATGCGGAGAGTGTTGAAGCAGGAGGAAGAGATGGCGTTGACTTGCTGGGTCATTGACAGTGAAGAGTCTAGGATGAATCCTAGGCTGCGTGTGTGGTCTGTGGGTGTCGGCACCGCTCCCAGCGAGGCTGGCCACCAGGAGTCGTCCCAGGCGAAGGGGGTGGAGCCGAAGATGAGGACCTCAGTCTTGTCCGAATTCAGTTTCAGGTGACTGTTCTTCAGCCATTCGGCGACAGCCTTCATTCCTTCGTGGAAGTTGGTTTTGATGGTGGCAGGGTCCTTGGTGAGGGAGAGGATCAGCTGGGTGTCGTCGGCGTAAGAGACGATGTTGAGGTCCTGTGATCGGACGATGTTGGCGAGTGGCAACATGTAGACGTTGAAGAGGGTCGGGCTGAGGAAAGATCCTTGGGGTACGCCGCAGGTGATCTTGAGGGCTTCGGATCGGAATGGAGGGAGGCAGACTCTCTGGGTTCTGTCGGTGAGGAAGGAGGTGATCCAGTCCAGGGCTTTGCCACGGATTCCTGCATTGTGGAGGCTTGTGCATAGGGTGTGGTGGCAGACGGTGTTGAAGGGGGCTGAGAGGTCTAGGAGGATGAGGGCCGTGGTTTTGCCGTTGTCCAGTAGGGTCCTGATGTCGTCAGTGGCGGCGATGAGGGCGGTTTCAGTGCTTTGGTTGCTGCAGAATCCGGATTGGGACGAGTCCAGGGTGTTGTTCTCTTCAAGGAAGTGAACAGTTGTCTGTTGATGATCTTCTCAATGACTTGCGCTGGGAACGGGAGCAGGGAGATGGGCCAGAAGTTCTTGAGGTCCTTTGGGTCTGCCTTGGGTTTCTTGAGTAGGGCGTTGATCTCGGCATGTTTCCAGCTCTCCAGGAAGGTGGCGGTCTCGAAGGAGCTGTTGAACATCTTCCGGAGTTGGGGAACGATGATGAAGCTCACTTTGTTGAAGATGTGGTGAGGGCAGGGGTCTCACAGTGAGCTGGAGTGGATGGTGTTCATGGTTTTGATGGTGTCTTCGTCGTTGACGTGGTTCCAGGAGAGCAGGAGGCTGGTGTGGCTGGGGGGCAGTGGGTCTGGGGTGTCAGCAGCTGTCGGGGGGGGTCTGAGTGTTGAAGCTGTCATGAATGTCTATGATCTTGCGGTGGAAGAAGGTGGCTAGAGAGTCGCAGAGGTCTTGTGACGGCGGGATGTCGTTGGAGCTGGAGCTGGGGTTGGTGAGTTCCTTCACGATGTTGAAGAGTTCTTTGCTGTTGTGTACGTTGCTGTGGATGCGTTCCTGGAAGGAGGTCCTTTTGGCAGTTCGAATGATTTGGTGGTTGGCGGCTGGCGTTCTTGAGGGCTGCGTAGTTGTCCGGTGTCTGTTCGTGGCGCCACTTCTTCTTGAGTCTTCGGAAGGTCTGCTTGGATGCCTGGAGGTTGGTGGTGAACCAGATGGCCCTTCTATCGGTGCGTCTGTTTGAGGGTTTCTTGATAGGGGCTAGAGTTTTGGCGCAGTCGTCGATCCATTGCCTAAGGTTACGGGCGGCTGTGTTGGTGTCGGTGTGGTCGGTTGGTGAGTCTTGGGCGAGGTTGGTGATTTGCTGGCTTTCAGTGACCTTGTTCAAGCTGTGGTAGGGGATTCGTTGCGGGTGGTTGTGTGCGGTGTTTTTCTTGAAGGAGAAGTGGATGCAGCGGTGGCCGATCCAGTGGAGCTCGGTGGTGTGGCTGAAGGTGACGTGGTTGCTGGCAGAAAAGATGTGGATGAGCATGTGTCCGGCGGAGTGGGTGGGTGTCGTGATGAGCTGTTTGAGTCCGAAGTTGGCGAGGTTGTCGATCAGGGTGGTGGAGTTGCTGTTGTTGGCGTTTTCGAGGTGGAAGTTCAAGTTTCCGAGGAGGATGTAGTCTGTGGAGGCCAAGGCGTTCGAGCTGACGATGTCGGTGATGGAGTCGGAGAACTGTGGCCGGGGTCCGGGGGGTCTGTAGACGAGGGTTCCTCTGAGGGTGGTGTTGGGATCGATGTGGATCTGGAAGTGCAGGTGTTCGGCGGTGCTGAGGGTGTCTTCGGTACTGGTCGATATTGTGAAGGTGTTCTTGTGGACGATGGCGATTCCTCCTCCCGGTCTGTTGGTGCGGTTCCTGCGGGTGATCTTGTAGCCATCTGGCTATGGCAGTGTTGGGTGCCGATGAGGGGTTCATCCAGGTCTCCGTCAGGAAGGCGACGTCCGGGGAGGATGAGTCGAGCAGGTCCCAGAGTTCGACGGTGTGCTTGTGGACGGAGTGGGTGTTAAGTAGTATGCATCTGAGATGGTTGTGGCCTGCCCTGGTGGGAGGGGCAAGTCATGCTGGTGTACGCTGGCTAGTTTAAGCTGCAGTTTCGGCAGGTGAAGGGTCCATGGGTGCACCTCGGGGTGGCCTGGAAGCAGGTAGATGAATGGCCGATGTTGAGTACGTGGAGGAGGTTAGTATCGTCGTGGTGTCGGGTGTCGTGGCGCTTGCGGGGGCCAGGCGGTCTGGCGCTGTGTGCGGTCCAGGCGCAGACAGGCTTGCCTTAGGTGCACCTTCGGCGTGCCAGCGGCGCGCCCGCTGCGTGCGTCCACTGCGCGGCCGAACAACGGCCGCCATTAAGAAGGGGAGGTGGGAGGGAGGAACAGTTAGGAGGCTGGTGGGAGGGTGAATGGGCGAGTGAGGGGGCAGGGCTGAAGGAGACGCAGCGGCAGGAAAACACTCAGCGAGCAGCAGGGGCGAGGAACCAGAAGAGCAGGCAAAAATCTGTGAAAACTCTGAAAATGAAAGAAACAAGAGTGGGCACAGGCAGACACAGTAGCCCAGAAGAGTGGGCAAAAACCAGTGAAAACGCTGTAAATGAAAAGAAATGAGAGCGGGAACAGGCAGACACAGTAGCCCAGAAGAGTGGGCAAAAATGAGTGAAAACGCTGAAAATGAAAAAGAAGCGAGAGTGGGCACAGGAGGCTCGAACCTGTGCTTGTAGCAGAAGCAGTGGGAGGAAGGACACGGGCACAATCAAGTGGTGCTAGCTGTGTGGCATGGGGAGCGACCTGCCTGAACGCAGAGTCAAGGGTCGCTCTCCTCACCGCGCAGCGGCCGCCATTAAGAAGGGGAGGTGGGAGGGAGGAGCATCTGGGAGGCGGATGGGAGGGCGAATGGGCGAGTGAGGGAGGCTGGGCCGTAGAGGACGCAGCGGCGGGAAAACACTCAGCGAGCAGCGGGGGAGAGGAACCAGAAGAGTGGGCAAAAACCAGTGAAAACGCTGAAAATGAATAGAAACAAGAGCGGGCACAGGCAGACACAGTAGCCCAGAAGAGTTGGCAAAAACCAGTGAAAACACTGAAAATGAAAAGAAAGGAGAGCGGGCACAGGCTGACACAGTAGCCCATACTATGTATGCACTCTTTCAATCATCCAGACACTAGAGTTGCACTCATGTAATCATCCCACCAGCATCCATGCATGTATTGAATGAATGAAGCATTAGTCATGCACTTGTCTAATCATTCAGGCTTTACTCATGCACTCATCCAAACACCCAGATACTAGTGGTATACTCATGCAAACACGCAGGCATTAAGTATGCAGATATGGAATGATGCATGGAGTTATGAGATATTCAGGGAATGATATAGACACTAACTATGTCCTCAGGGAATCACCAGCACTCATTCATTCATCCAGGGAGTAATGATGTATTCAATCACAAAACCATGTATTTACAAGTTTTACTGAGGAATATGTAGTCTTTTAGAACAATGTGGGGAATTATATATGGAACCTGTCACACACTCTTTGCAAGTACTCTGAAGAATTAGTAAGCAATATGGTTGGATATAGATTAATGTGCAGATTTTTATATGCAGTGTTTCCCAAAATTTAAATTGGATACATTTTAGTAGAAAAGTACAGAGATACAAAATACACTAGTGACAGATTGGATAGAGAGGCACGCAAATAGCTTTTATAGTGTGTTTTTGAATTTACAGTGTTGAGACACTGTATTTACTTCTACACTTCGGAGAAGTGTAGAAGCCGCAAGCCATTTGGCTGCGCCATGCTGCATTACTTTCAAAGTACAGGGATCCATCATATTTACAACATTGCCTATTAATGATTCACTGATATTTTTTTTTATATTTCCACCAATATTCGTGTCGAACTGATATTCGCGATGTAGGATGATATGATGGATCGCTGTGCTCTCCCCTGCGCTGGTGCACAACTGGCTGTCATGCTCCAATGAAGGCACCCTTGCACCATGGTGTAAAGGTGCCTGTGCTGCAGGGTGAGGGTTTTTTGTGCAGGAAAGCATCACAAGAGGTGTTTTCCTCTTTCTATGCGTGCTGCATAATGCAGCACACATAGAAAGAGGAAAAAATGAGGAGAAATAAAAGCATTTCTCCTTGTTGTGCCTCCCTACACCTCCCCTGGGAGGCGTAGAATTCTGATGAATTACTAGGTGTATGAATCGTTGTAAATCTGGGAATGTGGCAAAATGCATGGGTGTTACATGGAAACACCCACAGCAACACCCATGGCACGCTCCTTTCACGCAAAGTGCTTAGTGAAAAGGACTCATATTTACAAGGCAATGAAAATTCACACAGAGTGGCTTTATGTGGCCTAGTAAATATGAAGCATCACACTATGCCAATGGTGTGTCAACAAAAGTGACGCTTTGGTGCATGGGGCTTGTAAATACACTCCCTTGGCTGAATGTTCATTAAAAAAAATTATTACAGTAGGGATAACCCTCTTCTTTCGCCATGTATAACTTAGAAGGGAAATTTGGTGCAGCTGTGTTGTAGGACAGGGTGCTAAAATGTTAAAAGGTAACTAATAAAGTTTTGTGTTTTGCGTTGGGTTTGCTATATTGAAGTAAGTGCATGTAGTAATATAGTTAGGTTCATCTGGAGATTTAAAACTGCAATATACCATTAAAACTGTTTTTTGTATTATGTGTAAGTCAGTAGTAAAGTAGTTTGTTGTTGGCTAGGGTAAAAAAAATATATACTTTTTTTTTTTACAGAACAAGATATACATAACTACATACAGTTAGAAGCCTACAAAAGCTCCGATAAAAAAGCAACTAAAGCAACTACATAACTCCAAAAATCAGGGGCAAAATGCACAAAAAGTACTGAAACAAAAAGAGCAAGTGGTAAGAGGACAAAGCCCTTTCTTAAAAATATATGTGGACATTTGCAAAAATTACAAAATAAGGAAAATGCAATTATGACTATGAGAAACAACAAGAAAGGACAAAGTGTACATCAGAAGAAGAGAAAAGATTGTAACAAAGATGGACACAACATAACCAGGAGACAGAAGCAGTTTAAGGAAATCAGAGCCAGGATGTTTTGTAGTAGAGTGGTTGTAAATTTAGTGAGACCGTTAAAAAGTGTAGAAGAAGGAGAGATGCAGTGAAACAGAAAGAATGAGTTTAGACAATTGTTTATAAGGCCTTTGCTTTGAAGAGGAAGCTTTTCGTTTTGATTCTAAATAGAATGTAGACAAAACCAGATGAAAAGATTAGTGAACAGAAGTAACTTTTTACAGTTTTTAGTAGAGAATAGGTACATATTTCTGGTACAGATCCTTTCTTTAATGAAGAAAGCTATCTCCAGGATAACAGATCAGTTCATGCTATTGATGAAAGAGGATGATGTTATGAAAGGAAGAATGGTAGTCCTATGGCAAAAGAGTTGATGATAACTAGAAATGTAGAAGATGTTATTGCAGAAGAGGTTCAAGGAACGTGTAGTCAGGGTCCTGTATACAAATGGAATTGTCGTAGTGTTTGTAGTATTAGACAGCAAGCAATTGATATATTAAGAAAATTCCTACATATCTTTCCAAGGCGAAAGTTTAAAACACAAAATAAGTTATACCACTCAACAATGCAAACTTTAGATAGGAGGCTCTACTATGTAAAAAGTCCTGCTTTATGTTTAAGAGAAAGAATAGAGCATGGTAGTGTGGCAGAATTAGAAAAGGTTTGTGGTGATGTACAGTTTCGTTTCTTTGGTCCTGAGCAGGATTCTCGTGAAAATGAAGAGTTGTTAAGAGGAGGAGTTGCAGAACAGGACACATATTACAGTTGATGGCTTTAAAGAAGAGATTACAAAATTTAACACAGTGTTGTTTAAAAAAGTATGATTTAAACACAAACTGTTGATATTTAAAATGGGAAAAAGTAAATGATAACTGGCAAAAGTTAGTATTCATTTGTAGAGGGATGGTTTGACTTGTCTGTATGGCAAGTTATATGTAAGTAGTGTTACAATGAGGCCTGGGCGGTAAATTCCATTCCGCTCGCGGAATATGCAGAATTTGGGTAATTTCGTGGTCCGCGGAATTGCCCAAAATTCCACGATCTGCGACTTTGCGGAATTATTTGCTTGTTCACGCTTTCAAAATGCGTGTTCGCAAGATATTTCCCCCGAGCACGCAAACAGCGTTCGCAAACAGGAAAAAAGCATCGTGAATGGGCGGAACAAGCAATTCCGCGTGTTCGCGGAACTCTGCGTGCTCAAGGAGATGGTTTACCGTTTCGCAGAGCTTTGCGTAGCGCGACTACGCAAATTCCACCCACCCCTAGTTACAATAAATTAGAAGATAATAAAATGAACAACACATAGATATTAGATACCCATTTTGTAAGATAATAAAATGCCTGCTAATGTAGAAAAACTATGAACGGCCAAAAATAAAAAATAAATCAACATTTATTATTCTTTGCAGCAATACGAAGGGCTGTTATGAACTGCTCTCCAGCACTTACTACAACTCCACAATCCATGCAGTATGATGCCATCTGGGAAAACTGTGGAGCCAAATCTTGAAGTTGATATTGGACGTTTGAATAGACACTCTGCTTCGGTGTTGTTGTGGCTGCTATTGAAGTCGAGGGTCCTTCAACCTTGTGTTGCTTTCTTGCTGCTCACTATGAACTTCTCCTAAAGAATGTTCTAGATAGATAAATGGGTGTGTTCATATTCTTTTAGTTGAAAAGTGTATTATCCAATGATATTCCTTTATTTCCTGGTGACATGATTTTCTGTTTTGTTTTTGTAGTTTTTTCTTTTTTATTAGTCGTTTTGTAAAGTTTAAAAAAAAAAAATCTTTTTTATTGTAACAAAAATGGCAACTGAGAAAGGAGGAATTCAATAAATGTGCAAAAAATATAAAAGGGGAAAAAAATGTGCATGTAGGATTTTTGAGGAGCATTTTGAATAGTTGTAACACACTGCTCACCAGCTCTTATAATAACACTTCAGTCCATGCAATACGTGACCATTCTTGAAAACCGGAGCCATATTTGTTGTAGTAGTCTGTACCTTTGAAGGGATTTTCCGGCCAGGAATTATTGCTGCGGCCACTGATGTAGATGGTCCTCCAGCTTCCCTCTGCTTGATCCGTAGTTGGAGACATTCTTTATAATAGGTTTCAAGATGATATAACATGAACATTGTTCCACATGAGTATTTTTTTGTACGTCCCTGTTGAGAGCGTCTTGTCCCAGATAATGCATTTCACTAGTTTTGCAGCAGATTTTGATACCCCGGATGGGATTTAAAAAAATCCCAAGCCACACTTGCCCTCTTCTGGGGAGACCCCTCATCTTCAATATCTTTTATGTCAACTCCCTCCACATCTTGCTCTGCTGTTCTTGTAGCTGATCCCCATCGCCTTGCTGTGTTGCCATTTTTGGTACAAAAAAGTCCTAAAAATAGTGTCCAGCTAAAATCTACCACCTGCTCACAATAAAGTTCTGGTAAAGAAGATTCAAGAAGGAGGAGTGGGTGTATACTTGCTATTAATTTTACTGAAAAGTATATTATCCAATGATATTCCCTACTTTCCTGGTCATGCGATGTTCGCAGATTGTGCATTGCACTAGTTTTGCAGAAGTTTTTAATTCCCCATGAGTTTGGGTAACAATGGGTGTTTTATGGTTGTTTGGTAGTTATGTTCGAGAGTTCAGATACTAAGTTATTTTTTGAAGCTGTTGTTTTTTTATTGTGATGCCAAAATAAAGTTAAACCAATATGGGGCATATTATCAAGACAGGCGATAAAATTATCGCCGCTTTAGCGGCAGAAAACGGCCACTTAAACAGCGATAATGGGCTTGAAAATATGCTCTATGGAATTCCAATTGAAGCCCATGTTAGATGTCCTTCTCATCTAACATGGGCTTCAATTTGAATTCCATAGAGCAGATTATCAAGCCCATTATCGCCGTTTTAGCGGCAGTTTTCTGCCGCTAAAGCGGCGATAATTTTATCGCCTGTCTTGATAACATGCCCCAATGTTACTAAACAGCTACACTCAAACTCTGTGTAAAATAGGTCTATATATCTGTGTTACACTGTGTCATTTGTATTAGTGACTACTGATGTCATTGCGATCTCCGGTGTTGCTGTGAAGAAGGAAAATGCATTTTTGATTTAGTTATTTCAACTAATGAATACAAAGGGGAAAGTTTAATTAGTATCTTCCTAAATAGCTACACTGAAACCTTATGCAAAATATGCCTATTTATGTGTTCTACACATGGTATTCGCAGTGTGTTTTTGGCAATTGCACTTAGAGAATCATGTAGGCCCTACCTATGCAATCATACAATCACCAAGGCGCTACTCATGCACCCAAGTTATCTGTATAATTTCCAAATGAGGCAGCTCAGGTGCACACTCACTTACAGACCCATACAGCCACTCACACACCCAGTCACCAACCTATACAGCGACTCACACACCCGCTATTAAAGTTTACAGGTTACAGTTAGGACATTAAATTAGAAATGTCTTCAAAATTCACTGAAAAAAAACAAAGGTTACAGTGATGTTATAGTTAGGAATTAGTATTTAAAAAACCTGAGAAAATCACTGAAAAAAAACCAAATGTTACTGTGACGGTATAGTTGGGAAATAATATTTTTAAAAACCTTAGAAATTCACCTAAAAAAACAGAGGTTACGTTATAGTTAGGCTGACATTTCACTTGAACAAAACCAGAGAAATTCAGCAGTTATAGTTAGCTGAGCTAACTGTAAATCGTGCCCCCGCAATGCACTGCTTATGACCTCACATATTACATCACTCATGACATGGTCAGTGACATCACTGATTACATCTCAAAGGACATCACTGATGACATCACTGACGACATGATCTACAGAGTCTCTGATGCACCCACTCACACCCCCATATAACCTTTTATACCTCTACTCCAACTTCCACACTACCAAAAATATATATATATATTACCTACTGGCGGTCGCCAGTAGGTAGTTATAGTTAGGACCCCTTTTCCATAGGAAATCCACAACATTCTATTTTGAATAACTTTGGCGCCGGTCGATGAATCCTCGCAAATTTCTCAAAATAGGTGGGGCGCTATGCTCCGCTCCTACCCTGAAAGTCTCGGGGGGATTCGTCAAGCGGGGGCTGAGATAAAAGGGGGGTCCCAAAACGCGTTTTCCCCATGCATTTTTCCATAGGACCTTTAGAACGAGCTACAGCCCGAACGGCTGAACAGAATTACTCGAAATTTGGCAGAGAGGTAGTCCCTAGGTCAAGGAAGTGCCTTTTGTAGGTTTGGTGTAAATCTGTTCAGTAGATTCTGAGAAAATAGCCTTTAAATCAATATATATATCTGAGCCCGCTTACCGTACGCTTACCGTACGCTTACGGTAAGCGTACGGTGGCGTGCGCGAGCGCGATTCTGATTGGCTCTTAGATCTTAGTAAACATTCGAATCGGCCGAAACCAGGAAGCGGCGGCCGCCATTTTGTGTATTTCACTCTGAAAAAAAAGAGTGAAAACAAGAAAAGGGGGCAATAAGGAGAGTTACAGACCCCCTTACATTTGTAAGGGGGTCAAAGAAGGACAGAAAAGTACAAAAAAAACATTTATTGATTTTTTAAAAAATCACGGGGTACGCGTACGGTAAGCGTACGGTAAAAAAAAAAAAAAAAAAAAATGAAATGCATATTTAAGAGTTTAGATATTAGGGAGCTCTAAAAAGAGCTGTTGTGTTTATGAAGTCATTTTTTTAAGTGGTACTTACAAGTAAGTACCGATGCAGAGTCTAAGGTTTAAAAGGAAGACTCTGTTCCCTTCATCATTGAAGTGCACACCATCTCCTCTATAAATGTCTTGCATGTCATAACGCAAGTTGTTGTGGTAAATGGCACCCATACCATAGTCACGGAGGAAAGCAGAAACAGATTTGTTGACGTGCTTTCTTGCTTTGTCAATCTGCGGACAGAAATGATTGGACCAGTTCCATTTTTGCCTTTGGCATATGTTGGAAAACACAAAGGCAGTTTTAGGGAAAAGTGAAAACAGTTGTGCAAAGGTGTCCTTCATAAGCATTTCCAGACCTACCCCAGTCAAAGTGCCTAGGTCATTGCCACCACAGTGCACTATTATGAGGTCAGGGTGTTGGATTTGCATGAAGGATTTCACCAATGGCATCAACTGGTGCCACTTTAACCCTCTCTGACCAATCCATTTAATGTCTACATTTGGCAAAGCAAGGTCTCTCACCATATCTGTTTTCTCTGCAAACTTTTCACTCCAGAAGACATAGCTGTGCCCTACAATCCACACTGTGAACATCTTCAAAGGAGAACTGGATGCACTCAGGAGGTGTCTTTCAGTAGAATGGCAATATGAAAAGAAAGACAGTTTGGAAATGGAGGCATACATATTTTTTTCAAAACAAAAAGAACTGATTGGCTGTTTCATACCATTCTAGAATAAAAACTAGGCTGTATGTGTAAATTAATAGAAGCATGTTTTGTATTGGTACAGAAAAATGTGTTACCAAAGAACAGTACTATGGATTTGCTGTTAGGTTTGAAAAGTCAAGCACTCTTGCTCTGTGGAATTGAAACATTGTGTGGCGAACTTCTGACCTAACTCCACACAGCAGTGTTCCATGAGCTGTTGCTATGGTAGCAGGCCGAAGTCAAGTTGGGGGAAGGGTACTAGGCAGAAGTCAAGTTGGGGGCAGGGTACTTTTGGAAAAGGGTTGGTTTTCAACCAATAGAAATGTGTGATTACATTTGAAAAAAAGGGGGAAGCACTGAGATTTGAAACTTACATGTATATGTGTGGAAAAATAGAGGGAAAGTTTGCCATTATCTGGTTCTGCTGAGAGGAGAGAGGTGAACACAACAGAGATCCTGGCTCTGATAATCTGCTGTTTGAGTGCCACATTTCTTTCACAACTAACTAATTTTAAAGGTGAGTTATGAGTTTGAGAGGGGATGTATGTGGTAACTTAAGAAATGAATAATAGAAATGGAAATTCTTTTTGTTGAAGTTGCGTTTATCATTTTCTGTTTTGGGAGAAATTTAAATGTGAGGAACATGTAAAATAATATGGACTATGTTTTCACAATAAATTAAGGTGTACTGGAAAAAAAAAGAATAGTTTAAGGGTTTGAGGTTGGACTCAGTAATGCAAATACATTCAGCATCACTAAGGCTGGTTGCCCTTGCTGGAATGTAGGCAGCCACCCAGGTTACACATGGTGGTGGTCTGAAAAAGCAGTTTGGACATGTGCATTTAAGAAAATCAAAAAAGTGGTTTCATAATGTGTCAGTCTGTAAAAGTGATTTTCACTTGCCAAAAAAAAAAGAGCAGTAAGTGTGCTTTCAAATTGGCAAAGAAATTTCGTTTTGGGACTAATGTGAAAACATGACTCTGTGTGCAAAGAGGAATTATAGGCAGAGATTTATTGCGTTTTTTTCTGGTGATTTCACAGTTGCATTAGTAGGAAAAAGGGGGAGCGATTTTTTGGGGGAAGAAGCAGACTCTTAGCACACACCCATGTGCTTGCCATGTATAATCATGCACAGTATTTACAAGCGAGTGGGGTTTTCAGGTTTCAGTCTGTAATGCAAATACATTCAGCATCACTAAGGCTGGTTGCCCTTGCTGGAGTGTAGGCAGCCACCCAGGTTACACATGGTGGTAGTCTGAAAAAGAAGTTTGGACATGTGCATTTAAGAAAATCAAAAAAGTGGTTTCATAATGTGTCAGTCTGTAAAAGTCATTTTCACTTGCCAAAAAAAAAGAGCAGTAAGTGTGCTATCAAATCGGCAAAGAAATTTCGTTTTGGGACTAATGTGAAAACATGACTCTGTGCAAAGAGGAATTATAGGCAGAGATTTATTGCGTTTTTATCTGGTGATTTCACAGTTGCATTAGATGGAAAGGGGGAGCGATTTTTTGGGGGAAGAATCAGACTCTTAGCACACACCCATGTGCTTGCCATGTATAATCATGCACAGTATTTACAAGCGAGTGGGGTTTTCAGGTTTCAGTCTGTAATGCAAATAATATTGTGATTATACTTCTGAAACAAACATATCAGACGGTATTTTAAAGAAATAACTATTGGTATTAGATGATATTTTTTTAGAATATTATGCATTTCTATAATGTTAAGTTTAAGTAAAAAGAGATTCTGGGCTTTTTTATTACAATCTTTGTGATTGTTATTTTTTTTTGCCCGCTGTAAAATGATGAATGCAATTGCTTTCACAATTTATAGTGAAATGCAATATATTCTGAAAACAGCAAAAATAAGGCAAAAATATTTTTTGGAAAAAAATGTAAATATGTGTACTGTATTATAAAATGTTTTAAAAATATTAATACTTTTTTCTTTTTTTTCAGATTCATATAGTAAATTTTCGAAAACTAGAACCATTTTTAAAGCTATTTTTTAAAAAAACAAATGAATAAATATTTTTTTGAGTGAGTATGGTAAGTCAATAATAATAATTGTAGTCTCTCAAGGACCTTGTAATGTGATAATTGATTTTTAGTGGGTTTTTAAAAAAAAAAAAAAAAAATTACGCGTACCGTACGCGTACGGTAAAAAAAAAAAAAAAAAAGTTTTTTAAAACATATATAAAAAATAGATGAAAGGTAAGGTTGGCTCTTAAAAGAGCCGTTGTGTTCATGCAGGGACAGAGGAAAGAAAGATTGGGAATATTAGACGGTACGACAAGTGTGCTGATCTATTTTACTGTTCACTAGGGAAACACTGGTCTCCCTATAAGTAATTAGATCGTGACAATGGGCGCACCGTACTTCAACCCTCGCAAACCGAGGGTTAATTTCCAGAGGGCCAGCAAAAGGAGATGCTCCCCCCACAGATGAAGGGCTCACCTGACCTGCAGAAGAAGGAGTCAGCTCTGCAGATGATGGTCCAGGCTGAGCTGCTGTGGATGTACTTGCTTGTCTTTCTGAAGAGTTACCTCCAAAAAGATGACCATGTGTCCTTTTGTGTACATCCTTGAGGTGTCTCTTCATGGTGTGATTCCCAAAGGAATACTTCCTGTCAGGATTACCTCTAGAAAGTACACGCTGACACAGCCTGCAAGTTACTAAGGGTGCATTCACCTTTTGCTGGCCTTCAGGAAAAGTAAAATAATCCCATTCATAAGAGGGCTTTTGTTTCCTCGATCTCTGCCTCAAGACAGTGCTGCTAGTGCTAGCCTCACTCTCAGAAGAGCTCTGCTGTTCTGCCATCGTATCCCAAAGACAAACCAGCTCCTTCTCCTAAGGGATCACAAGCAGAAATGAGGGGAATGGGTGTGGTGTAGGAGAGTTCTAGAACTGAAAGTAGTTTCAACCAATCAAAAGTTGTGTTTCATGATCACATGACCTACCGTACGCTTACGGTACGCTTACGGTACGCTTACGGCAAAAGTGCGCATGCGCGTAAAAAAGACACGCGCTTGCGCGCATGCGCATAACAGACACTACCCGACACTTCCGCGTAACGTGCGCGTGTAGCGCACACGCGTACGCGTCCCACGCGGAGTACGCGCGGCTACGCAAATTGCGTAACTATACGCAAGCAGCGTGGATAAATTACGGACGTAGTGTAAACCGTACGCTTACCGTGAGCTTACGGTACGCGTACTAAAAAAATAATAAAAAAAATAGAAAAAAAGTACTGCAAATAAATTTTACATGTTTATTTTAAAAAATATATTAAAAAAAACATATTAAAGAATTTTAAAAATTTAATCATAGTCTTTATAAAAGGTAAGAAAATTAAAATAAAAATATGTTAGAAAAAATAGAAGAAAAAAAAAAAATAGCATTTAAAAAACCTTGCAAATTCACTGAAAAAACCATGGGTTTCACACACGTTATAGTTAGGACTTAGCATTTAAAAAACCATAGAAATTCAGTGAAAAAACCATAGGTTTCACACACGTTATAGTTAGGAATTAGGATTTAAAAAACCTTAGAAATTCAGTGAAAAAAACCATAGGTTTCACACATGTTATAGTTAGCTGGACATTTTACTCGTAAAAAACCATTGAAATTGCCACGTTATAGTTAGTTCAGCTAACTATAACTCGCGCGCCCGCAATGCACTGCTGATGACGTCACATATTACATCACTCATGACATGGTCAGTGACATCACTCATGACATCACTGATGACATCTCAAATGACATCACTGATGACATCATCCTTGTGATAGAGTGGTAGACCTCCTCTCACCCTAATATAACCTTTGATACACACATACAAAAATAGAGACTAAAATTTACAAAAGAATGGACATACCAATAACAGTTACAACAACCTCTTCAGTAATTCTAAGATCCACATACACATCCATTCATTCACCAACAGTTCAATACAGTCACTCATACATGTACTCACTTATCATATGTACTCATACACCTATACATCCTGTTACACAATGCCACTTATCCATAGAGCTACTCACACACATAGTCACCCATGCTAATAAAGAATAAAACATACATTTACTTGCATATACAGTTATTCACACACCACCACACTTACTTCTACGGAAACTTACACATACTTAGTCTTTTAAACAATCACTTATAGAAACACATACTTATTCATACAGGAACTCTTCCAATGTCTCACTCTCACATATACTCACTTATTTACACCAATAGTCACATATACTAGTTTAAAACATATGTAGTTACTCATAAAGACACTATTGAGACAGTCATTCACTCACTAACACACCCATACACACACTCATCCACCCATACAGTCCTGCACACATGCTGTCTTCAACATATACAAAGAGTGAGCCACTCATTCATGCACCTATGCACTACGTAATACCCGCCACCGAACCATGAAGACACTCAGACTGATACTCAAAAAACCAACTAATAACCCATATAGACACCCATGTAGCTACTCACCAACCCATGCAGCCACATATACACAAAGTGAGAGACTGATACAGATATTTCCATATTTAAACATTACTCACTAAGCCATGTATTCACTATGATACACTTAATCAGTCAGCTACACAATCAATTTTTCAAAAACAAATCATCCATTTAGACACTTATATACCCATTTATTCTTCCATCGACCTTGAGGTATACATATATAAAACATATTTAATTTTCAGAAAAACACACATTCACTGGATGATGTCATCAGTGATGTCATTTGAGATGTCATCAGTGATGTCATGAGTGATGTCACTGACCATGTCATGAGTGATGTAATATGTGACGTCATCAGCAGTGCATTGCGGGCGCGCGAGTTATAGTTAGCTGAACTAACTATAACGTGGCAATTTCAATGGTTTTTTACGAGTAAAATGTCCAGCTAACTATAACATGTGTGAAACCTATGGTTTTTTTCACTGAATTTCTAAGGTTTTTTAAATCCTAATTCCTAACTATAACGTGTGTGAAACCTATGGTTTTTTCACTGAATTTCTATGGTTTTTTAAATGCTAAGTCCTAACTATAACGTGTGTGAAACCCATGGTTTTTTCAGTGAATACATATATGTGTATTACTTACTGGCGGTCACCAGAAGGTAGTTATAGTTAGGACCAAGTTGCTATAGAATAAGTGTTTTTGACTTGCCTATATCTTTGGAACTGTTTGATAAATCGTCACAATATTTTCCAGGAAAAGTGTCATAGTGATTCTAGGTGTGCATAGAAAGTTTTGGGGTTATCTCTCAAGTGGGGGATGAGAAAAAGGGGGGGCATAAAAAAATCGATTTCCTATGTTAATTCCTATAGGAGCTTTGCACACAACTATAGCCCAAACCTCTGGATGGAATTACACAAATTTTGGGAAGGAAGATAGATTTTGGTTTGCAGATCACACTTTCAGTTATCTGGTGTAAATTTATTCAGTAGTTGTCGAGAGATTTAAGGGAAAGCAAATAAGGATATCTGGCCAGAGTTTAAACACAGATGAGATCTGATTGGCTGCCAACACTTCAACCAGAAAGTGTTGGCAGCCATCATGGGACTCTGCTTCAGCCCACCAAAAACATATAAAGAAAAGAAAAGGGGCAGGTTAGGAATACCCGATCACCTAAGTGTGGTGTTGGGGTCCCCCTGTGACCCCCACAGGGCCAAAAATCCCTTTTTGAGAAAGATGTTGCCGCAAAAACGTGATGAATCTGTGATTCGACAGAAAATATTTTTAAAACAAAAGAAGCGCGGCCAGGTCTCGGGGCATCTTTTTAAAAATAAGGTGGGTGGTGCAAAGGGGCCCCCTCTATGGGCTCTATAAGCCTAGGGGACCACCACCTCCCAGGGGCTAAGGATCGATTGATGGGGGACCACACAAACCCCAGAGCCCTGGGACCACCACCTTCCTGGGGCCCCGCAGGTCCACCTGGGCCCCAGGGCCAACCACCTCCCCGTTTTTTTTTAATGCGAGAGAGGCCGCTCGGTCCACCTCCTGGGCCATATATGGCCCCGGGGACCAACACCCCCCCAGGCTATCCATGCAGATCCAAAGGATGAAGGCCCCCCTCAAGGAGCCAATAATGGCCTTCGGGACTACCATCCCCTAGACCTGGCTCCATCTATGTCCTGGGGTGCCTACCTCGGGACACAGCTGTTTGCTATGACTTTGCAGGAGTTTTGACAGCTCCCACCAAGTCAAAGCAAACACAAACTCCTCTCTCAGCAAGCAAGAGCTGTGAAAGTACTCCCGCTTGTTGAGAGTGGAGTTTTCGTCTGTTTCCCTGCCTAAACAATCAATCAATCAATCAAGCATTTGTAAAGCGCACTACTTACCTGTGAGGGTCTCAAGGCGCTGAGGGGTGGGGGAGTGCTGCTACTGTTCGAAAAGCCAGGTTTTGAGGGGTCTTCTGAAGGTCAGTAGGTCTTGGGTCTGCCGTAGGCAGATGCGGAGGGTGTTCCATGTCTTGGCGGCGAGGTGGGAGAATGATCTGCCACCGGCGGTCACTCTTTGGATACGGGGGACAGTGGCGAGGGCGTGGTCGGCGGAGCGGAGCTGGCGGGTGGGGGTGTAGAAGCTGGGTCGGCTGTTGAGGTACGCTGGTCCCGTGTTGTGGAGCACTTTGTGTGCGTGGGTGAGGAGCTTGAAGGTTATCCTCTTGTTGACGGGGAGCCAGTGCAGGTCTCTCAGGTAGGGTGTGATGTGGCTGCGGCGAGGCATGTCGAGGATCAGGTGTGCAGAGGCGTTCTGGATGCATTGGAGCCGTTTCAGGAGTTTGGCCGAGGCTCCTGCGTAGAGGGCGTTTCCGTAGTCCAATCTGCTGCTGACGAGGGCCTGGGTGACTGTTCTTCATGTTTCAGTGGGGATCCACTTGTAGATCCTGCGGAGCATGCAGAGGGTGTTGAAGCAGGAGGAAGAGACGGCGTTGACCTGCTTCGTCATGGAGAGGGTTGCGTCGAGGATGACCCCTAGGTTGCGTGCGTGGTCAGTGGGCGTTGGAGCTGTTCCTAGTGCGGTCGGCCACCAGGAGTCGTCCCAGGCCGAGGGCGTGGATCTGAGGATGAGGACCTCCGTCTTGTCCAAGTTCAGCTTCAGTCGGCTGTTTCTCATCCATACGGCGACGGCCTTCATCCTTTCGTGGAGGTTGATTTTGGCGGTGAGGGGGTCTTTGGTGAGGGAGAGGATCAGCTGGGTGTCATCAGCGTAGGAGATGATGTTGAGGCCGTGCAGTCGGGCGACGTGGGCGAGCCTGTGCCATGTAGATGTTGAACAGCGTTGGGCTGAGGGTTGAGCCCTGGGGTATGCCGCAGATGATCTCAGTGGCTTCAGAGCGGAAGGGGGGAAGGTGTACACTCTGTGTTCTGCCGGAGAGGAAGGAGGTTGTCCAGTCCGGGGCCTTCTCTTAGATCCCGTGGAGGCGTGTTCGTAGTGTGCAGTGGCAGACTGTGTCGAAGGCGGCTGACAGGTCCAGGAGGATGAGGGCTGCAGTTTCTCCGTTGTCTAGCAGGGTCCTGATGTCGTCGGTGGCAGCTATGAGGGCAGTTTTGGTACTGTAGTTGTGCGGAACCCGGACTGAAACGGGTCCAGGATGCTGTTTTCCTTGAGGAATCTGATCAGTTGTTTGTTGACGGCCTTCTTGATGACCTCTGCTGGGAACGGGAGCAGGGAGATGGGTCGGAAGTTCTTGAGGTCCTTGGGGTCTGCCTTGGGTTTCTTGAGTAAGCCGTTGATCTCGGTGTGCTTTCAGCTCTCCGGGAAGGTTGCTGTCTCGAAGGAGATGTTGATGGCTTTCCGGAGATGGGGTGCGATGGTGGTGCTGGCTTTGTTGAAGATGTGGTGTGGGCATGGGCTGACGGGGATCCAGATTGGACAGAGTTCATGATCCTGATGTTGTCGTCGTCGTTAATGTTAGTCCAGGTGATCAGGCGGTTGGTGCGGGTGGTGGTCGTGGGGGCCGGTGTCTCGGTGGTTGCCGGGGCGGTCACGGCGTTGAAGCTGTCGTAGATGTCTGCGATCTTTCGGTGGAAGAAGGTGGCCAGCGAGTCGCACAGGTCTTGCGAAGGTGGGATGTCGTTGGTGTTGGAGCTGGGGTTGGAGAGTTTCTTCACGATGTTGAAGAGCTCTTTGCTGTTGTGTGCATTATTGTCTAGGCGGTCTTTGAAGGAGGCCCGTTTGGCGGATCTGATGAGGTGGTGGTGTCTGTGGGTGGCATTATTGTGGGCTGCGTGGCTTTCCGGTGTCCGTTCACGGATCCAGTTCTTCCCTAGCTTTTGGCAGGTTTGCTTGGAGGCCTGGAGGTCTTCAGAGAACCAGCTCGCTTTCTTTCTGGTCTGGCTGTTGGAGGGTTTCTTGAGCGGGGCAAGGAAGTTGGTGCAGTTGTCGATCCACTGTCTGAGGTTGCGGGCGGTGGCGGGGTCGGTCGGGTCTGCGGGTGGGCTCCGGGCGAGGGTGGTGGTTAGCTGGTATTCAGTGACTTTGCTCCAGCAGTTGCGGTGGATCTGTTGAGTGCGGTGGTGCATGGTGGGTTTCCAGAAGGTAAAGTGGATGCAGCGATGGTCAGTCCAATGGAGTTCAGTGGTGTGGTTGAAGGAGACATGGGGGCTTGCGGTGAAGATGGGGTCAAGCGTGTGGCCGGCAGAGTGGGTGGGTGTTGTGACGAGTTGTCTGAGTTGGAGGTTGGAGAGGTTGGCAATCAGGGTGGAAGAGATGGAGTGTTGTTGTTCTTGAGGTGGAAGTTCAGGTCCCCGAGGAGGATGAAGTCCATGGAGGCGAGGGCGTGTGTGCTGACGAAGTCGGCGATGGAGTCGCTGAACTGTGGTCAGGGTCCGGGGGTCTGTAGATGAGGGTTCCTCTGAGGGTGGTGTTGGGGTCGGTGTAGATCTGGAAGTGCAGGTGTTCGGTGGTGCTGAGGGTGTCGTCGGTGTATGTCGAGATTTTGAGATTGTTCCTGTGGACGATGGCGATTCCTCCTCATACTCCGTGGGTGCGATCCTTGCGGGAGATCTTGTAGCCTTCCGGGATGGCTATGGCGATGTCTGGTGCCGAGGTGGGGTTCAGCCAGGTCTCCGTCAGGAAGGCGACGTCTGGGGTGTTGGAGTCCAGTAGGTCCCAGAGTTCAACGGCGTGTTTGCGTGCGGAGCGGGTGTTGAGAAGGATGCATCTGAGGCAGTTGGGTTCTTTGGTAGGTGTGTTGGCGGGCCGGATGCTGGTGAAGCTGTAGTTCTGGCAGGAGAAGGGTCCTTGGGTGCGCTTCGGGGCGGCCAGGCAGCAGGTGCATGATCGTCCGGTGTTGAGTGCGTGGAGGGTGCTGGAGTCACAGCAGAGGCGGGTGCCGTGGCATTCGCGGGGGCCAGGGGTCCTGGCGTTGGGCGCGGTCCAGGCGCGGATGGGCGCAGATGGGCTTGCCTTAGGCGTGCCTCGGGCGCGCCAGCGGTGCGCCCGCTGCACGCACCTGCTGCGCAGCCTCCATATGAGGTGATGTGGGAGGGAGGAGCAGCTGGGAGGCGGGGCGGCAAATGGGAGTGCAGGGGGGCGGGGCCACAGGGGACGCAGCGGTGTGAAAAATAAAGGGGGTAGCGGGCAGGGGTTACAGAAGGCAATAATAGAGGGCACAGAGGGCAGAGACAACAGCGCTAATGTGATACAAAAACAGGCAAGACAACAGTGCTAAAATACAACAGTAAACCATAACACAGCAGAATGCAAGCAGTGAGGAGTATGCGGGTCACGAACCAATGCGAGCGGCAGCAGCAGGCTCAGGGCACACAGGTGGAGCTGTGTGGTGGCGAAGGGAGCGACCTGCCTGGTGACAGGATCAAGGGTCACTCTCTTCACCGCTGCGCGGCCTCCATATGAGGGGATATGGGAGGGAGGAGCATCTGGGAGGCGCGAGCGGGGCGGTGAATGGGAGTGCAGGAGGGCGGGGCCGCAGGGGACGCAGCGGCGGGAAAAA
Organism: Triturus cristatus; assembly: GCF_964204655.1. NCBI lineage: Eukaryota > Metazoa > Chordata > Amphibia > Caudata > Salamandridae > Triturus > Triturus cristatus. The sequence goes on along the minus strand of NC_140589.1, from coordinate 320,708,445 downwards.
CAAAGGGGGGAGCGAGCAGGGGTTACAGAAGGCAAAAATAGAGGGCACAGAGGGCAAAGACAACAGCACTGATGAGATACAAAAACGGGCAAGACAACAGTGCTAAAATACAGCATTAAACAATAACACAGCAGAATGCAAGCAGTGAGGAGTATGCGGGTCACGAACCAATGCGAGCGGCAGCAATGGGCTCAGGGCACACAGGTGGAGCTGTGTGGTGGCGAGGGGAGCGACCTGCCTGGTGACAGGGTCAAGGGTCGCCCTTTGCTCTGACAGGCAGGGAGCTGAATGTTTAGCAGCTCCCTGTCTGTGAGAGCAATGCTGGCTCCAGCAGGAGGCGGAGAGTCGGCTGGGACTGCAGGGGCCTTGAGGGCAAAATAAAGGGGTGAAACGAGCAGAAAGAGGCAGAATAAAGGTCAGCAAAGAGCAGAAGGGGCAAGCTAAAGGTGAGAAACGAGCAGCAAGAGGCAGAATAGAGGTGAGAAACAAGCAGAAAGAGGCAGAATAAAGGTCAGAAACGAGCAGGAGAAGACAAAATAAAGGGCAGTAACAAGCAGAAAGAGGCCAAATAAAGGTAAGCACCAAGCAGAAAGAGGCAAAATAAAGGTCAGATACGAGCAGACAGAAGCAGAATAAAGGCCAGAAACAAGCATAAAGAGGCAGAATAAAGGTCAGGAACGGGTAGAAATAGGCAAAACAAAGGTGTGAAATGAGCAGAAAGAGGCAATTAAAGGTCAGCAGCAAGAAGAAAGAGCCATGATAAGGGTGAGAAACGAGCAGCAAGAAGCAGAATAGAGGTTTGAAATGAGCAGAAAGAGGCAGAATAGAGGTCAGAAACAAGCAGCAAGAGGCAGGATAAAGGTTAGAAATGAGCAGAAAGAGGCAAAAACAGATCAGAAACGAGCAGTAGGAGGCAAGATAAAGGTCAGAATTTAGCAGCAAGAGGCAAAATACATGTCAGAAACAAGCTAAAAGAGGCAAAATAAATGTCAGAAACGAGCAGAAAGAGGCAAAATACAGGTTAGAAATGAGCAGAAAGAGAAAAAATAAAGTAGTGGACATGGTGGTGAGTCTGCAGAGTGATTGAGAAAGCAGACGGGTCTCAGCAATCCTGGTGCGGGGGACTTACTTGTGGCAACAAAGGGGTTCTTGGCCCCCACTGACCCTAAGCAGCCAAAGGGACTTCATCCCCCAACCAATTGTGCACCAGAAGGCCTCTTTGCTGGGTTGTTGAGGAGTGGTCCAACGAGGTCTCAGCAATCCCACTGTGGGGGACTTACTTGAGGCAACAATAGGGGATCTTGGCAACCAATGACCCTCAGCAGCAAAGGGTACTTCATTTCCCAACCAATAGTGAGGCAGAAGGGCCTTTTGCAGGGTGGTCCAATGAGATATCATCAATTGTACTGTAGGGGACTTACTTGTGGCAACAATAGGTGTTCTTGGCCCCCAAAGACCCTAAGCAGCCAAGGGGACTTCATCCCCCAAAACACTAGTGTGCCAGGAGGCCCCTTTGCACAGTGTTTCAGAAAGGGGGCAGGCCTCTGACGAGGGATCATCAATCCTGCTGTGGGGGACTTACTTGTGGCAACAATAGGGGTTCTTAGCTCCAACGACCCCCAGCAGTCAAGGGGACTTCATCCCCCAACCAGTAGTGCACCAGGAGGTGCATTTGCAGAGTGAATGAGAACGGGGACAGGCCTCCGACAAGGTCTCAGCAGGCCCACTGTGGGTGGTTTACTTGTTGCAACAATAGAGGTTCTTGGACCCCAGCGACCCTCAGCAGCCAAGGGGACTTCATACCCCAACCAGTAGTGCACCAGGAGGCCCCTTTGCAGAGTGAGTGAGAAACAGGGGGCCTCTGATGAGGTCACAGCAATTCCACTGTGGGGGACTTACTTGTGACAACAATAGGGGTTCTTAACCCCCAACAACCATCAGCAGCCAAGGGAAGTTCATCCCCCAACCAGTAGTGCACCAGGAGGTGCATATGCAGAGTGAATGAGAATGGGGACAGGCCTCCGACAAGGTCTCAGCAGGCCCGCTGTGGGTGGTTTACTTGTTCCAACAGTAGAGGTTCTTGGACCCCAGCGACCCTCAGCAGCCAAGGGGACTTCATACCCCAACCAGTAGTGCACCAGGAGGCCCCTTTGCAGAGTGAGTGAGAAACAGGGGGCCTCTGATGAGGTCACAGCAATTCCACTGTGGGGGACTTACTTGTGACAACAATAGGGGTTCTTAACCCCCAACAACCATCAGCAGCCAAGGGAAGTTCATCCCCAACCAGTAATGCACCAGGAGGCGTGTTTGCAGAGTGGTTGAGAAAGGGGGCAGGGCCTCTGACAACATCTTAGCAATCCTACTGTGTGGGACTAACTGGTGGCAATAATAGGGGTTATTGTCCCCCAAAGACCCTCGGCAGCCAGGGGTAATTCATCCCCAAACCAGTAGTGCACCAGGAGGCGCGATTGCAGAGTGGTTGATAAAGGGGGTGAGCCTACGACGAGGTCTCAGCAAACCCACTGTGGGGGACTTACATGTGGCAACAATAAGGGTTATTGGCCCCAACGACCCTCAGCAGCCAAGGGGAGTTTATCCCCCAACCAGTAATGCTCCAGGAGGCACGTTTGCAGAGTGGTCGATAAAGGGGGCAGGACCTCTGACAACGTCTCAGCAATCCCGCTGTGTGGGAAAAACTGGTGGCAACAATAGGGGTTCTTGGCCACCAACGACCCTCAGCAGCCAAGGGAACTTCACTAGGTTTGGCCAAGCAATATGCTGCCTGCTCACGGAACTCTGCAGGATTTGGTGACGTTTTTCAGTAACTTCACAGGGGCATATTCTCAAGGATCTATTGCCGGGTTATCGGCACTTTATCGCATCCAAAGTCGCTGTAAATTTATCGCCCCATTCACAAGCTGGTGCTAACAGACGATACCACCAGTTTACCTGCAATAGCATCCGCAAAAAAACATTGCCACAGATGACCCCGGCAACTATCGCTAATGAGGTGCAGAGTAGGCGTTCCCGAGCAAAAAGCCGCAACAACACCTCAACATTCTCAAAGACCAGCCAGATCGGCGATAAGACCACAAAACAGGCAATAAGGCGTGTTAGCAACAGGAAATTAACACCTGCTCTGACCTGGTGCAAAGTCGGAGGACAACCTGAGCCACACCTGAAGACCAACAAATGCCATGGAGTCACTGATCATGCAGCTCGGCGCCCCAACAGGGCCACAACACCCACTGCCACCACACCCAGGATCGCCACCCCCCCAGATCCCTCCCACTCCCATACCACCACAGAGGCAGCGCAGACAAAGACAGCGGACCTTCAGGAAATGCACCAGCCTCACAGACCTAACACCAGACAATGTCATTAACCACTGCAGGCTCAAAAGGACAACCATCCTCCACATCCTGAACATCATTGCCCACAGGCTGATGGTACCAACACAGCAGAAAGCCAACAGCCCACCTCAGACAAAGCTGCTGGCTGTGCTGCACCTGTTGGCCTCTGGTACCTCCAAACCAACAACCGCCAGAGTCGAAGGAGTCTCACAGCCAGCCCCATCCAAGTTCCTCACACCTGTCCTGGATGCCATCATCAGCTGGGTACCCCAGTACCTATACATCCCCCACAATGTGCAGGAACAGCTGGAGACCAAGCAAAGACTAAACGCCATAGCTGAATTCACGTATGTGTTGGGGGCAATCGACTGCACACATGTCCTACTTATGCCCCCTGCCGACACTGCACACAATTACCACAACAGAAAGCACACGCATTCGATCAATGTGCAGGCAATAGTGGACCACCGGGGACTCTTCACCAATGTCATCGCCAACTACCCAGGCAGTGTGCATGATTCCTTCATCTTCCGACAGTCCATCATCAACCGGCGCTTCCAGGATGGCACCTATGGGAATGCACTGCTCGTTAGTAAGTACCAAATGAAAACACCACACAACTTAACTCCACAATCATGCAACTCACAACTTTGGCAGTGCACACGTTACAAAATCACACACAACATGATAAACAACATGCCCACCCACCAGACACGACAGCACAACTTACTGTGGTGACCTGAGCAAGCCATGTACACGAGCCATCAAGTGGGAACCATGAAGGTGCGAAGGAGGCAAGTGACCCATGAATGAGAATGTACACAATGCCAAGTGTGGCGTGCATGTGCTGGCCAGACTGCACTATGCAGAACACAGACATATCCATGTCTACATGCACTGCTGGTGTTTGGAGCGTAGTGGACAGTGGACACAACCATGTCACCCCAGCCAGTGGGGAAGAGCGCGAAAATGTAGCTTGTGATGTCCCCCCTGTAAGCGTGTGCAGAGTGGGCTGGCCCGGGGTACGCCAGGCCAGCATAGGGGTGTGAATAAAAAGCACATAGCTCTGGGTGTGGTTCTCTTCAAGAATGCCCAACGTGTCTGCCAGGGCAGCTCCTCCTACCCTGCCACGAGGCCAACACCGTCGCCGTGAGCGGTGTTGCCTGCGATCCTGTGCGCCTGCTGCACCCCGGGCCTCTGGTCCCCGAACCCGTCTTGCCCCCCCCAGCGCAGCCAGGCCTCACTGCTCACCTGACGACACCGGCGTGTGTCAAAGAGGGCCCATCACATGCCGGCGCAAGGTCCAAGCCCGAGGCCCGCGACCTTGGCAGCCTCCTCAGACCATCGCTGTCCTCCACGAGACAGGCTCGCTGCACTCCTTTTTCGTTGACGTACTCAACCGGCCTATACAGCGGTCAAGTAGGTCACACATCTGGAACTGAGTCTCGATCATACAATGGCTGAGTACACATGTTAATGCAGAGTTCAAATCACTATACTTCCTTCGATGTGGTGCCACCGACTCTGTGCATAGCATTACAACCACACGTGTCTGTGGGCCCTTGCTGACAATGCCTTCAGCCTACACTGCGGTCCAGCAGGCCTCACACCCATCTAATCCAGTCCGTACCAGGCAGGACACGGCACCGTCGCTGGCTAAACACCCGCTCAGCTCTGGTGCTTTTACCTCCGTCAACCACAAGTCTTCCCCACATGCCATTTCAACGTCATGTGTTAGAGTTCCAGGAGGAGCTTGCTGAAAAGCGGTTGGCCTGCGCTGACCACTGCCTCCGGCCGACACAGCGGTCAAGTAGGTCACACATGTGAAACTGAGTCTTGATTATGCAATGGCAGAGTACACACTTTTTGGTAGACTTTATGTCACTGTACTCCCTTCGATGTGGTGCCACCAACTCCGTGCTTAGCATCCGAATGACACCGGTCTGTGGTCCCTTGCTGACTACTGCCTTCGGCTTACACAGTTGGAACTGAGTCTTGATTTGTGTATGGCAGAGTTCATATCATTGTACGCAAGGAGAGGAGTAAGAGGAATACGTGGTGCAGTTTGGAGGAAAAAAGGATCCTCGTTACGGAGGTGATCGAACACTTCCAACACCTGCTCTGGTGCCACTAAGTGTGCATCGCAAGCCAACAACATGTGGCTGTGGGCCCATGCTGACCGCTGCCTCCAGCCTACACTGCAGTCCAGTAGGTCAAACATTTGGATCTGAGCCTTGATTTATTTTATGGCAGATTTGATATCATTGTACTGGCCTCATCGCAGACTGCATCCCCTTTCAGCTCCATGCCACTAAGTCTGTTCCCCGACATGCATGGACACTTTCTGGATGAACTTTGGTGGCGACAGAGTCTATGGACTGGGGGTTGTCTTCATCATCATGTTGGTGATACTGACTTTGTGGCAAAAACTAGGCTGTAGCATTTCACTCCTCCATTTGCAGCTTCTGGCCGGCTTCTACCCTCTGCATCATGCCCTGGAGGGCACCTTCCACTGTCACCCGCAACCCTCCGCTACATTCACCTTAGACATCGACAAGGACCCGCTCAGCTCGCGTGGCCCGGTCTCAGTGCACCGTAAGTCACCGTCCCGTGGCGGTGTGCCTGTGCCGGCCGCAGTGCATCCAGGGCCACTAACTCTGTGCAGCTCAAGTCATGGACCATGTCTGATAGCATATTGGATGGCCTCTGGGTCGATGGACTGGCGGTCATCAAGGCCATGTGTCTGTGGCCCTGCGGTGTACACTGTCTCCAGCCTCAACTGCGGTCCACCTGGGCTCACACATCAAATCGATTTGACCTGCCCGGACATCGCATCACCGCAGGATGCACACGCCACCACCGCCAGGACCAACTCCAAACATCAGGTGCCAGAGTCGGAGGTGTCTTACTATCAGACTATCAGAGTTGCTCACACCTGTCGTGGGTGCCATCAGCAGCTTGATACCCTGCTCAGCTCTTCAGGTGCCACTAACTCAGTGCACCACAACTCATGGACCATTCTGGTTGCATATTGGGTGAACACTGTACTTTCTCCGGCTACCACCATGATGCTTCTGTTTCTGCTGTAATTGTGATCACTGTTCAAGTTGTTGCCAGCACAAACGACTCCATGAGGGCTGGCTTACACTCACCCCACACACATCCAGCACAGGCGTCACTGTACATGTGACCCTGGCAATAAAGGTGTCGAGCACACGTGCCCGTAGCCAGTTCAACGAACTATCTGAGTGTGTCCGTGTGCTCATGATGTATACATTAGGGTCCGGGCCATAGAACATTACATTGTGCCGTGTACAGCAGACGCAGCCATGTCACCGCAGGCAGCGGGTGAGACCTTGCATATGTAGCTTTGTCGTCCCCCGCTCAATATGTAAGAGGAGTGAACTGGGCCGCCGTATGCCAGTCCAGCATGGGGGTGTGGATGATTAACCCGTGGCTTTGGTTGTGGTTCAGTGCTGGAAATGTGCAAAGGCATGTATCTCTGTCGCAGTGTGGGTCTCCGGTGGGGAGTGTAGGTGATCCCTGAGGGGACTTAGACACCCACGAATGTGATCTAGTTCGGCTTCCATGAGGTAGAACCACAACTGCACCTGTTCGGCCACCCCCTTCTGGCAGTCTGACACCTGGCCTTGGAATGCGATGTGTGCTTCGGTGGGCTGCTGGGAGCCAGCCGTGGTGGTGGGTGAGTCCAGCTGTGTGGTCTGTGCAGTGGCTGGGGTACCCTCGATGCAGCTGGGCTGCCCTGCTCCTGGAGGTCGATTACCTAAGATGTCCATGAACTGTTGTAGGGCGTCGGTGTCGAAAGTGTGGAGGTCCTCTTCAGCATCACTGTAGAGTTGTCTGGTCTGCTCTGCTGGAGGTGTTGTTTGTCCCTCTGCAATGTGAAGGGGAGATGCTTGTTGACATTGTGTTGGCATGTATGTTGACGCACTGTTCAAGTTTACATACAGACTGCATGGCAATATACATTGTGACTGTTTGGGAGCAGCGGACTATTTGATGTGGGACAGTGGACATTTGGACTACATGACATAGGTGAGGTTGTACACGTACATTTTCATATCACAGTTTCCTGCTATGTCAGATGTGATTGGCCATTTTCTACACACAAGCGGACCGAGTTGTGTCCTCTGTTTTGCAGTGTAAGTGTTGCACTGTGTACCACATTGTCGTCCATGTGGATGTGCTGTCATTGCTATGTGTGTGTGCTGCATTGTGGGAGAGTCGCCCCTGCAGCTGTGATTTTGCTGCCCCTTATCCCTTGGAGGCGGTGTGCCTTTGACTTTTGTGCTTTTAAGGTGCTATGAAGTTGGTAACTTGGGTCATTTGTGCTCTTGGACGGTTTTTGCAATCTTATGCATTGTTTGTCTGCAGATGTATTGTTGAAGTCAGTGGTTGTTTGTGCACATGGATGTGTCAGAGTGTGACCTGCTCCTTTATGGATGTGGTCCACACTCAGCCACCTCAGTCTCGTGGCGTCCACAATGTCATGGTGATTGTACTCCAGCCATGCTGCTCATCATGTAGTGTCACTGCATTGTCAGTGTGGCTCACAAATATGCATCTTTGCTGTGTTTTGCACGGGTGCATGTTTGTGGTGTGGAATTGGTGATGTGTGGGATGGGACCCCTTTCGGCACATAGTGGCCGGGGGCCTACTTGATGTTTGCATTTGTGCTGCAGTGTACCACGGGGATCAGGGACATGACCCAGGGTCATTGTGGGTGTGCGGTGTGCTACATGTTGTTGTGCACATGTGCCATTGTGCCCGTCACCCCTGTCCCCCCAGTCCCTGTTCGTTACTCACCCTGTTGATGTTGTGTCAGGTGATGTCGAGCAGTGTCCGGACTCCAGACTCCTTGCACCATCTCCACACTGATGACTGTGGCCACCATTTGCTCCAGCTCCTCCTGTGGCGCTGGGCTCCCACCTCCATTCGCTGTTGCTGCCTTCCTGTTGGCAGTGGGTTTCTGCTTGGTTTGGCTTTTCACATCATGCCAGCGCATCTTGGCCTCCTCGACACTCCAACTGCATTCACGATGGAATGCCATTTTTCCATCTGTGTTGCCAATGACACGGTGGAGGTGATGGACAGTTGTTGTTAGTGTTCTGTCACCTCCGTGACGACGATCCGGTTGTCATGCGGACTGTACCCCGTCTTCCTCTTTCACTTCTCCTTGGCCTTCCCCAACCCCGAGGTTCCTTGCTGGTGGTCTGTGGGGCTTGTGGGGTTCGAGTTGACCTGGGCACAAGGTCCGAGTGCATCCATGTTGCCACGCAGTTTATTTTGTTTTTGGTGTGTTTTTCTTGTTCTGCTTTTATAGTGCATTTTCCCGCATGACACTTGGGAATTGCAGGCCTGCCGCTGGTTATCACTTATTTGTGTATCGCGATTGGCCTCATCGCAACCTTTTTTGCGTTTCGCATTTTTGCGGCGTCGCATTGATTTTAACACGGTCATTTGACACGTTATCGTGGAACTATTGCATGGTGCCGCCGGGTTGAGAATACTACGTTAACACGACGTTGTTCTCCCACGACTGCGATATGCAAAGTTGCATTTTGAAATGATTATCACACGTTATTGAGAATATCCCCCACAGTTTTGAGGAGTGAAACTCCACAAGCTTTGCCTAGGCCTACAGAAAACGAGCAGAAAGGCACACATGTGCCCACTCACAGAATAACTCAGACACTCTCACAGAAACTCACGGACCCATTCACTCATGCACTCACTCACAGATGAACTCAGACATGTACACCCACTCACAGACACAGTCAAACACTCATGTACCCACTTATAGAATCAATGATACTCTCTCTCACCCACTCACAGATCTACTCAGGGACTCATGCACTCATATATTCCCTTACAGCCCCACTCATACTCTTTCACACCCACTTACAAACCTACTCAGATACTTATTTACCCACTGAGACATCCATGCACTCATTCACACACTCAATGTCGAAGCTTAGTGGTTATAGTTAGGAAATAAAATTAAAAGAACCTTAAAAATTTACCTAAACAACCAAAGGTTGCAGAGACGTTATAGTTAGGATATAGAATGTTTTTTAAAGTAGAAATTTACTGAAAACAACAAAGGTAATAGGCATGCTATAGTTAGGATATAGAATATAAAAACCCTTAGGAATTCACTGAAAATACCAAAGGTTAAAGGGCGTTATAGTTAGACTCAAATTTTACTGGTATAAAATCAGTGAAATTCAGCAGCTATAGTTACCTTAGCTAACTATAACTATAACTTTACAACCCCGCAATGCACTGTTAATGAATTCACATATTACATCACACATGACATGGTCAGTGACATCACTCATGACATCTCAAATGACATCATTGATGACACCACTGATGACATCATCCACAGAACCACTCACACACCACTCAGACCCCCATACAACCTCTCATACGCCCATTCACACACCCACACAACCACTCACATACCCATTCACAGACACATACAAATACATACACAACCATTCACTTATCCATAGACGCAGTCACACACCCACTCATAGAGCCTGATCATACAACCAGTCACTCACCCATACAGCCACTCACACAGCTACACACTCACACATGCAGCTACAGACACCCCCAGTTGTTAAATGATACTTGAAGAGGGTTACCTTATTTTGTTGGATCCTATCACAATCCACAAGACAGAATGTTGTGTTGCCACTATCTCACTCAGGTGTAGGATTATTCACCCAGGTAAATCGGCGAAAATCACTGTGCCCTTGTGGTACCTGTGGGTGGCGACCCTATAATATATCCCACAAGGGCACAGTGATTTTCACCGATTTACCTGGGTGAATAATTCACGCCCGAGTGAGATAGTGGCAATGCAACTTTCTGTCTTGCGGATTGTAATAGGGTGCTCGGTGTGAGGTAGGCTCTGTGCAAAACGTAAAGATGTACTAATTGGAATTTAACATTCCTGGTGCATTTCCATGCCCTCGCCATTAATTGTCCCCATGCTTTCTCTGCTATTGCCTTGCCTACATCTTCCTCCCATTTCTGATGCAATTTACTCAGAGAAGGGAGAGTCTTATGTGTGAGTAGCCTGTATAGACAGGTGACCGCCTTAAAGCTTCCCACTGCAGTTACTACATACTGACATCCCGCCGATATCTGTGGTTCTATGAGTCCCTCCCTCCAGTGTTTCCATATCGCTGCCGTGAGGGCAGTGTGTAACAAGAAATCTCCCTCCAGGTATGTCCAATCTCTCTCTAAAGTCGTTAAATGGGATCAGGGTGCCTTTGTCATATAAGTCTCCCATTGTGGACACTCCTAGCTCTCTCCAGGTCTCCAACCTGCGCTAGTCCCCTCCAAGAGGTAGTGCCTCACAAATAATCAGTGGGATCCCTGGGGAATAGGGGCACTTAGTCTTGAACCTTCGTAAGGCTACTGTCCCTCTTATTCTGCTCGCCATCCACTTCGTAAGCCACTTTATGTGGGCTGCGAGGTAGTAGTACTCAAAATCAGGTACTGCCAGTCCTCCCTCTGCTCTTGGTCTCTTAAGTGTGTAGAGTGCTACTCTTCGCCTACTCGTTCCCCGTAGGAACGCCGTCATCAGTGTCTTTAGTTGAGTAAACATTCGCCATAAGATCCAAACTGGCAGCACTCCCAAAGTAATATAGGAGCCTTGGCAGAGTCACCATCTTCAATAGGGCGACCCTGCTGGCTACTGATATAGGGAGGGTCTCCCAGAAGTCGAAGCTAGCTTTCATGCCTATCAAGGCTCTTCCTACATTGCCTCCCAATAGGTCTCCTTGGGTGTGCTATATCTGAGTTCCCAGATATGATAAGCACCGGTTCTCCCACTGGACTCCCTCCATCTCCTGTGGTCCTACTCTGCCCTCCTTGGCAGGGTAGAGGCATGATTTTGGCCAGTTTACCCTGAGGCCCGCTACTCTTTCCAATCTTTGTAGGAGTTCTTTAGCCCCCCGAAGGGCTCCTCCCGCATCTGCAAAGAACAGCAGCAAGTCATCTGCATATAATGCAATGTGATGTGCTTGCCCTGTTACTTCTAGGCCTCGATAATGAGTCCCTGTTCTAGCTCTGGCTGCCAGTGGTTCCATGGCCAACGCAAACAGCAGGGGTGATAGTGGGCACCCCTGTTGTGTCCGCCTCCTTACTCGGCAGGCGTCAGAGATTAGTCTGCTCGTCTTAACTCTTGCAGTGGAATCCTTATATAATAGAGCTGTCAACCAAACAAACTCAGGCCCCAGCCCAAATTTCCTCATCACTTGAAATAGATCAGTGTATTCAAGACAATCAAAGAACTTTTCAATATCTACCGCAAAGATGATCGCCTCATCTCTGCAATAAGAATTGGCCTTGGGAATATGCAGTAGTCTTCTGACATTTAATGCTGTATTTCTGGTGGGAATAAAGCCGGCTTGATGTTGGTGTAGCCAGAACTCTGAAAAAAATGTCATAGTCCAAATAAGCATATAGAGCGGTCAATATGCCACTCTGTCATAGGCTGGTTTCCCTGGTTTCAGTAGCAGAATAATTACCGCTTCTCTCGTTGATCCAGGGAACTTTCCCTCCTTCTATGCTTGGTTATATACTTCTACAAGTCTGGGACCCAACAGTTCAATATATGCAGAGTAGAACTCCACATGGAGTCTGTCTGTCCCGGGCGTCTTATTCCTGGCCATGGCCTTGATGGACCCCCTTACCTCACTGAGCTCTATATCTCTTCCCAGGATCTCTGCTACTTCCTCCGACACTGCAGGCAACTCAATGTCATCTATAAATTCGTTGAGTTCTTCATTTGTGGGGGACACCCTACTTTCATATATGTTTGTATAATAATCCAGAAATATGTCATTAATATCTTGTTGTTGGTGGCAAATCTCTCCCTCCTGCCCCTTCACCTCTAGTATGACCGAACCTCTCCTAGCCGTATTAGAGAGACAGGCCAGCAGAGCCCCAGATTTGTCCCTTTCAGAGTTAGCTCGAACCATATAATTTTTATAGTCGCAGCAGAGCAGTCTCCTGGTCAGCTACTGCTTCTTTGGCTGTCAGGAGCTCCTCCTGCTTATCTTTCCTTTCTGGTCTTTCTTTCTCTAAGTCTTGAAGTCTCTGTTTAGCCGCCATGGTGTCCCTCAGAAGCATCTTCCTTACTCCCACCACCTCCGAGATGCAACGCCCTCGTATTACGGCCTTAAAGGCCTCCCACTCTGCTAGCTTGTTCGTCGTTGTGCCGGCATTTTCTTCAAAATATTGTTCGATAGAATTGCAGATTGTCGCTTGGAAGATTTGGTCCTCCAGGGCTTCAGGCCTAAGGTGCCAGGTCGGGATTTTGGGCCTCTCTCGGAACCAGACCAATCCCAGAAATAACAGGTTATGATCCAAGATTGTTCTGGCTAGGTATTTGCTGGTCTGTGCGCATTCATGCACGTCAGGAGAACACAGTATTGAATCTAGTCTGACGTGTAACTCGTGCAGCACCGAGAAAAAGGAATAATCTCTGTCCCCTGGGTGCTGCGCCCCTCAGGTGTTCACTAATCCCCACCGCTGCTGCCAGTGCCTTTGTTCTTCTGCTATTTTACGCATGGGAGAGTCTGGGAGAGGAGGATGGGAGCAATCCAACTCCACATCTGTAATACAATTAAAGTCCCCCCTAAAATTATCGAACCCGTTAGTGCTGGAGCCAACGTTCTGGAAAGGTGAGTCAGAAATGGTGTTTGGTCTGTGTTTGGGCCATAGATGCTGCCCAAGGTTACATGCTTACCATCTAACCTGCCTGACACTATGATATACCTCCCATCTGGGTCAATTACTTGCCCAGTGCACTGAAATGGTTCTCCCGCCCATATGCAGATCAGAACCCCCCTGGCAAAAGCTGAGTAATTTGTGTAGTACACTTGGCCCCTCCATCTACGCTGAAGCGCAACTCCTTCTTTTGCTATTATATGGGTCTCATGCAGCGATTTGCACCCCCCTCCTCACTAGGAATGCATGTATTCTGTGGCACCTCGACATAGTGTGCATTCCCCGCACATTCCAAGATATACATTCAATATCTATAGTGGTGCCATTGTATTGGTCTCGCCCATTCACAGTTAGCTTCCTTAACTTTGACACGCCTGGCCCCTAAAAACAAACCCTGATTTGAACAAGAACCCCAACTCCCCCTCCCCAGGACAGATACAGGTAGCCCAGCTCCCATCTAAACTCAAACAAAGTTACAAGAAAGTTTCCTTGTGGTTTTGGGGTCATGCAGCCTACCCACTAGGTCCCGGAGCATCGCCAGGCCATACCACCCACAGTTATAGTTTAATCTTCAGCATCGGCTCACATACTGCATATCTACATCCTTTCCATTAGGAGTTATGTTCTCAGTGTCTTCTCCTTCAGTCTCAGGCCGGCATGCCGGTGGTATATACGACTGCTTCATCCTTTCGTCTCGTCCCCTTTACGCAATATCGTCTGCCGTCTGGGGTGTGATCTGTGGCAATTCAAATTCTGAAAACTCATTGGCATGGTGGCCAGTGATCCATCCGATCTATCTGCTTCTTGCCTACTTCTGCTTGATCTAGAACTAGAGCCACCTTGGCTGAGCTCCAGAACTGCCTGCAGTGCTCTACGTCTTTCCGATCTGACCTTCTTCGAGGAAGGCGCCCGAGTCGTAATTCTTGCTTTTTTCTCTGGTTGTCTGTGCCAGATCTGGTGAGGAATTGCGCCCTTCATGTCCTGATCCAGATTCCAACCAATCCCAGGCTTCTTGTAGTGTATTAAAGAACTGCACACCCGCTTTACCAACTACTCGCAGTTTCGCTGGGAACAACATCGCGTAGGGGATCTGTAGCTGCCGCAATTTCTTTTTGAGTGCCAGGAACAAGGCTCTTTGGTGCTGTACTTCCCTGGTGAAGTCTGGGAGTACCAATACTTTGCTGTTATCAATCTGCAGGTTCAGTTTCTGGCGGGCCAGACGGAGAATGCGATCTTGAGCTCTGTAATGAAGAAGCCGCGCCACTATAGGGTGAGGAGGGGCCCGTGGTCTGGGTGGTCTGGCTGGGACCCTCCGAGCACTTTCCAAAGCATAAAAAGGCAAAAGACACTCTGGCGCTATTTCGGCTTAGATCCACTCTTCAAGAAATTGCACCATGTCCATTCCTTCTGCCTTTTCTGTCATATCTACTTCTACCAGATCTCCCCTCACTGTCCTCTGCTCGTACTTCGAGAACTTTTACCTTGGCCTCTACTTCTCTGAGCGATTTTTGTAAGTTTATTACTATCGTAGGGAGATCGTTAAGCGTATTTTCAGTGGTTGTCAGTCTTTCTTTTAATTTACGATGATCATCTTTCAGTAGGTTTAGATCTGTTCCAATTGCGTCGATTTTTGTCTCTAGCTCTTCCCTGTAGGCCGTGATGGCCTGCATGATGTTCGTCAGGTTGGGCCGTGTAGCAGCGGCGTCCTTCCCCATTCCATGCTTCCGTCATCTTTATCCATCTGGGTTCCAGCTCCCCCCATGCTGAGAGTGCTTAGAAACTTTCCCCATGATTTTTTTCGATGACTCTTTGCGTTCACAGTGTGATTATTTACTGCCAGCACAGTTCAATTGCAGGCAGCGCCCTTAGCGCTCCCCCGTGTGTCAATGAGCTCCTCCCTGCGTTGCCCCTTGGCGCACAGCTGAATGCAGTCTTGCGACCCACAACAGAAGCCCAATCTGGGCTTGTTTCTCGTTAAGTTCCTGGCCTATAAATCAGGATGCACTCCAATGGCTGTCCCTCTTGCGTAATTCTGCTGTCCACTTCCGACCTGTTCTATCTTCACTGTCTTCCCTTGGCCACCTCCAATCAAGCGCTCCGCACCTCGGGTTTTGCAGAGCTCATGGATTATTCCCTCCAACCCGCACTCGAGCTGCCATCTGGTTGCCTGTGATCTTGTCTCCTGCATCCTCTTTGCTATACTGTACTGCTGAAGTTTGGGGCTGTTCTTGCTGTTATGCGGAGTTCTGCTCACCCAAATCGTATTAGCCACGCTAACTCAGGAGTCAACGCTCTCCTCTGAACCTTCACTTTGCAGACCCTGTAATCCCAAACCCACTGCTGGGCATGAAGCTGGCACGGTTGTTGTAACGGTCCGCCAGAAGGCACTGCCAGAGGATTCTCTCCTGCCTCCTGGGTAAACTAACCTCCTGTATCAGCTCTGGGGTCGCCAGGTCCCCAGCGTTAGTGTGGCAGGACTGCCGCCGAAGTGAGAGCCGCCGAAGTGAGAGCCACCTCCACTGTTTTTTAGCTGCTGGTGCAGGCTCCAATGCCTCGTGGCGATGCACTCTGGCCCCACTGGCTCCACTCAGTGAGTCACTAGGCTCCACGCCCGCCTCTCTTGGCGGTCTGCTCTTGGGGCACACCTCCGGCGTCACAGGGATACTTCCGTCACCGGGATACTTTTCCTTGCTGTCGAAATGGCGGCCGGCCCCTTAGGTTTCCTCAAAGCTCAGGGTTTCTGCCTCCCTGCTTCGTGGCCGCCATCATGTTTTGCTCTTTGGAAAAAATGTGGGCGATTTCACCTCGTTTTACGTCTGCCACTTCTGTTCACTGCGAGGTTCCGTGTTCTGGGGACCTTCCTCCTCACTGTTTCCCTAAAATTGGCGTGCCCGGGGCTCATATGGTCTGGTACTCACCTATGTCCCCTACACCAACTACAGACTCTGGAGTTAGGGATGGCACCTCCCTCCCCCCAGCGTAACACTATTGGAAACCACACCAAAATGATATAATTTGTTGATTAGGGGGATGTAACCCCCCGGCCGTATTTATTAAAATTAACTAACAATTATATACAGAACTTTACGCAGAAAGTACAGATACATTTGATAGACAGATATTCTAGGGATAACCTTAACATAGTCTAATACATAAGACACTCCTACCGTAAATCTATCAATGCATGTATTTACTTTCTGCGTGTCCCATCTAGAGCCTACGGCAAAGTCAATGACTGGCAGCTCCCCCAGTTCCAGTGTTCTAGCAAATACTACCCCTGTAATAAGGATGCGCAGGGGGTACAGCTTATCGGATGGATATTTTCCCCCGGCCCCCCCTACGCCCTGTGCCTTAAACTCCATTACGGAGGGCTGCAGACTTCTGCATAATGGCGCCTTGATGCGCATGCGCGTGCGGGGGTGGCCCCTGGCCCACTGGGAAGGATGTCTCCCCCAGCCCCCGCACCCCGACAGCCTACTTACCAGCTGTCACTACCCCTGGAGTTACATGGTGCTGACCGCTAAGGACCGAAGACTATGCTTACCAATCATGACCTTACGGCCACAGGCCAGCGTAGTTGCCCGACTACCTGGTCTCCCCCTCACTCACTAGGAAGGTCATGTACTGCACCTCATACTCTCAACCCAAGCGAGGATGTCCTCCATGAAAGCCTGATTCCCTTTATGTGAGAGATGCACATGGACCTTAATCTGGGGGTCCTGAATGACTTATCAAATTTGTTGTTGATCCGCTTTACCGCATAGTTCAACGCTCTAACTGACTCGCCCCCCTTCCACTGGACCCTGGGGATCATGTGTGACCATGCTATTGTCGACTGAGGACACTGCTTCGCTAGCCACCCTACTTCTGTGAGCAGATCTTCCACTTGTACTCTCCTGCCTAATCTGGCTAAGTCATTACCCACCAGGTGCAGGATCCAGATCGCCGGTGGTCCCGTACTTGCTTTCAAAGCTCGGTTCACCAACTCCCTGAATTGACCTACGCACAAGCCACCCTGTCCGATAAATGAAAACCTTATCCCTAGTTGATGGGCCCTACTCCTGACAGGCCCTGAAAAGAAATGTTTCAAACGGCGAACATATGAGTGCCCTATCACCCAAACATGTTGATCTTCCTGGTGCGAAGAGTGAACTTGCGCCACCATTTCTGTTGCTTGCTCGAAGCTCGTCATCCGACACTCTTCTGTTTGCTCCTGTGGTTTGTGAGTGCGAACAAGTGCAGGCTTACCCTCTGAGTCACAGGATGAAGAAACTGCGAATGACGTGGAAACAAGAGAGCCAAGGCAAATGCATTGCCACGCTGGCATGCTGCACACAGATACCACAATAAACTGCACCTAGCACTAAATGATAGTGAAATGTACCCCTCTCTCTGAGTCACAGGAAGAAGGAAGCAAACCCATTGTGCACTTAACATGGACAGTCACACTGTGCTTGAGCATGTGCAGCCGCACATATCTCTTGTAACAGTTAGAGGACCACCTACCGATCCTCTTGAGACGCTCGTCCCCCAGCCCTCTTGCTGCTGCTTCAGTGGCTGCCCCTATCCTGAACGAATGAGTCCCGAAGTCGGCAGTGTCTAGCCCGGCTTTCTTCAATGCCAGAAGCATGACTCTCCCTGCAGGCGTTGCCATCCTTTCAGTGCCTGGTGTACCACGAAGCTCCTTGTGGGATGACTCATGATCATGCCACTTGTGCTCCTACTGCTTCCCCAAGAACAAACTAAAAGACCCAAACGCCCCTTCGTAGGCACTCCTGGTTCTGGGTGCTAGGCTCGCTGCCTCGAGGTTCGATACTTGGGGCACCAAGCTGCCACAGCTGTTCTGGGAAAGGTGTTGGGTGCACTGCTGCCTCTGGGATGTGTGACCTGAATGCCTGCATTTTAAAACGAGACAATGCATCAGCTGCGTGATTCAAAATACATGGCACGTGTTTAGCTTTAAAAAGGACATTCAATTTCATGCATTGTAACACAATCTCCTTCAACAAACGCAGCATTATGCCGCATTTAGCCGTTTGGCTATTTATGCATTCTACTACGGCCATCTTGTCGGACCAGAATCTTAAAGACTGTTTTTTTAATCCTTCCGCCCATACATTCAGTGCTACTAGAATTGGAAAAAGCTCTAAGAAGCTTATGTTCGTGGTGAGCCCAGATGTTTTCCACCAATCTGCCATCGCTGGGCTACCCACTCACACCCCAGGATGGCCCCGAATCCCTCGCTACCTGCAGCGTGAGTCATTAGGCCCAGCTCTGGGCTAGACCTAGGTGGGCTGGGCCACACCACTCTCCCATTTAAGTCACTCAAGAATGTTTTCCAAATCAACATGTCCTGCCTGACTTCGCCGGACAGCCTGGTGTGATGATGCTTCTCCCTGAGGACTGACATGGCATGTGCGATGGTGCGGGAAAATGGGCGCGCCATTGGGATTATGCGTAGTGCGAAATTCAATTGACCTACCACCTGCTGTAACTAGTGCAGCGTAACCTTATCTTTGTCGAAGCAGTGTTGCAATGCCACCCCGAAATCTTTGACTTTGTCAGCTGGTAATCTCGAGACCCTTGGACAGAATCTAGTTCAATCCCCAGGAATTCAATTGCTGTGCTTGGTCCCACTGTCTTACTGGGTGCCAGGGGCACACCGAACTCTTGCATCAAGGTGCAAAACTTTGACAATGCTGCCCTGCATTCCCCAGAGTGTGGCGCCCCCAGAAAAAGAAAATCATCCTGGTAATGTAGCACCCATTGATGCCCCGACTCCCTCCTGAATGCCCATTCTAAAAATGAGCTAAACTTCTCAAAGTAGGCGCAGGACACTGAGCAACCCATTGGCATACATTTGTCGACGTAGTACTTTCCCTGAAATTGGAAACCCAGTAAGTGAAAAACTGCAGGGTGGACCGGTAGCAATCTAAACGCGGACTCAATGTCGGCCTTTGCTAGCAAAGCTCCCTGACCTAGCGACCTAAGCATGTCAACTGTTTGTTCAAAAGATGCATATTTCACACTACACAGTGCGTCAGAGATGGCATCATTCACTGAACTGCCCCTTGGTGCAGAAAGATTGTGTATCAGTCTGAATTCGCCTGGTGCTTTCTTAAGTACTACCCCTAGAGGTGAACAAACAAAATCCTTCATTGGGATGTCATCAAATGGCCCCGCCACCCTACCCAGGCTCACTTCCTTGAGGATTTTTGCTGTTGCTATGTCTACATTGGACCTAACTGACAGCTGGTTCTGGAAGTGCGCCACCCCATTGTTGCCCTGGGCTGGTATCCTGAAACCTTCAACAAACCCCTCCCTGTTCGTCCTGGCTGCTTCAGGGCAATTCTATGACTCTAACCAAGGTATCATAGCGCTAACGTTAACTGGGGATCTAGCCTTTCCTAGAAGTATACTGCTATTCTTGCTTCTTGCCCGCTTTGACCCTGGATTTTTTGTGACACCTGGACTCAGGATGGGATGCGTTACCACAGTAACCACAGGAATGCTTGAAGCTACATGTGCCTGGCGCTCTACTGCAAGTTCTCTTGTTAAAATCAAAACAGACGCCTTTTTTACCAGTGTTCCCTGTCTTCCCCGTGACCCTCCCCGTGTTACCGGTGGGGCCTGCTTTAAAGGGCTGGGACCGAACGTTGTCAGGTACCTGCCCCCGCCCATTATCAGTTGCTCCCTGTACCAAATGTCTCAAATGAATACACATGTCTGTCTGGCTCCATCTTAGAGTTGGATCCTGTGCTTTTGCCCTCCTAAACATTCAGACAGTGTTGTGAACTGACTACTTTAATCTGCCTGTCAACACCTTTGAGATCCATCTCAGGGTCCCACCGTTTATTTTAGATATAATGTTTTGTAAAAGTGCTGTATGAATGTCAGCATGTATGAGTATGATAGCAGTTTTTGAATGATTGGCAATAACGAGTATTTCTATTTACATTTATTTTTATGTTTATGGGATGTTTTCTGTGAATTCAATGGCAAAAAAAAGATATGATGATAAAATTGAAATACCAGCTGTGAATTGACAACTCCTTATGTATTCAAAAGTTGTATTAAATAGAACAATGTTTATAAAATAAAAAACTTAAAGATAAAGCTATGAATAGAATGTCTCTTTAACAATATTTAAAGTTTCCCTATGTCAATGTATTGTATGCAGAAGGTTGTTTGGTAATTTAGAACCCCACTGGGTCGTCTGAAATCATAAAGGTCAGATTAGAGGTTTTCTTTCCATATTTGTTTGTTCTTACTCCCTCCTCTAGGACCTAGAATTCTTTCAGGGAGTGCCTATTTCCCTCTTGTGTCCCTTGATATATCATGAGCATAGCTTTTGTGAATATTGCGGGAAAACCAAATTCACCTAGGATGCAGAAAAGGCTTTCCAATTAACAAGGTCAAAGTTCTTCTGTGCATCCAATAAAAAGACCTGTGGCGGGACCTGTTTTCTCTTACTAAAATCCAAGATTTCAATTAAACAATTTGAGTTATATGACAATTGTCTACCTGCTATAAAACAGCATCTTTCTTAATTAATCTTCCCTCCACGTGTTCATTCGATTTGCAAACAATTTCACTACTATTTTATAATCAGCATTTAGGAGGCTAATTGGGCTATGTGAATATATATTTTCAAGATTCTTATCTTTTTTAAGAAAGCTTACAACAACAGCTGCGTTGAACAATGATGGAATATTTTCTCCTTTCAGCATATAGATGCATATTAGCAACGCTTTGCGATAAATATCGCAAAGCGCGCTTAGCGTCAATTTATTTACCGCCGGTTATCGCTGGTTTTCATCGTGGAGATAGTGTGTTATTAGCAACGCGAATCTCCAAGGCGATAAAAAAATCCAGCGATAGCGGCGAAATGACTGGTCATCGCTGGAAATCCAGCGATTTAATTACTGCAATAGTGAAATCCTTGGTAATAAGCCAAGGTGGCCTCAGCCAGA
Organism: Triturus cristatus; assembly: GCF_964204655.1. Lineage (NCBI taxonomy): Eukaryota > Metazoa > Chordata > Amphibia > Caudata > Salamandridae > Triturus > Triturus cristatus. The sequence goes on along the minus strand of NC_140589.1, from coordinate 320,687,345 downwards.
CAATCCACCTCCCATTTAAAAGGTGGCTAAGTCAGGTTTCAATCAGGTGTTAGGAACCAGTGATAATCGCAGTGAGCGCGACTTTTTTTATAGCAACGCGGGCATTGATAATAGGGAGAAGTTGTGTTTGCGAGTGTTTCAATGTACTTTTAGTGAGGAACGCCTACTTTGCATGTCATTAGCGATAAATATTGCTGACATGCAAAGCGGCATAAAAACGGGCGCTATTGCCAGTAAACTGTCGCTAACAGCTGTTAGCGACAGCTTGCTAATAGGGCGATAAAAATATCCCCCCTTTAGTGACAAAAAGTGCCGCTAAAGCAGCGATATTGCCGTTGATAATATGCCCCATAGTTAGCTAGTTTCAAAATATGTTGATTTAGAATATTTAAAAACGTTTAAAAAACAATTGACAGGTATACCACCTGCCCCGTACACTTTCCCACTTGCTAAATACTTTACCAATTCTTCTACTTATTGTAGAGTAAATGGTGTTGTTAGAAGATGACCCTGCCTCTGTTTTAACTTTGGCATGAAATATTACCTAAAAAGTTTTGCAGCTGATCGATATCCATCTCCTATTTAAAACTATATATATTCTCATAATGTCACCTGAACATGGCCTTTATAACTTTTGGATCAGTATACCGAGTATTTTTCTCCATATTGTAAAGTGATGTAATAGTGTTCTGCGCTCTTCTTTCGCACACCTGCCAGGATCAAAACTGCCAGCATATTCACTTTCCTCAAAGCAGTTTTGCAAAAAAGCATTGTTAGAGAGATAAATCTGATCGTAATAATAATCTTGCATCATCTGTTTCACATGTTAAACTGCCTGTTTATTAGTAAGTGTCTTATGATTCATAAATATTTCATTAACCTGTTTTAAATGCTATTTTAAGCCATGCCTTGTTTCTCTGTGGCTCTTTGTCTCTACAATATCTCTCGAAATGATATGGCCTCATATAGCTGCTTTAAATGCGTCCCATTCCATTTCCGGACTAGCGGTGTTATAGTTTAATTTGAACTAACTAACTATTTCCTTTCTGATTTCAGATACCCAGAACTCATCTTTTAATTATACTATAGGAAAAAACCATGTGCGCTGGGGTGGCTAATTTTAATCCCAACCACCTGCATCTCAATTAACAAGTGGTCTGAAAAGCCATCTGTTATATGACTATACTTATGGGTGACAACATTGTTCAATAAAATGTAGTGTTTGCCCTCTTGCCCTGTGTCTCTTTTTCCTCTCTGAGCATTTCTGAAAAGTAAATAATTCGGAGCAGATCCTGCTGATATTGTGTCCTGCTCCAGCATCAATACCACAAGGTAATAAACACCTTTATTAGATACCACTGTGTGTTTTTTGCATGCCTGCCACTTCCTGCAAGCCATTTTCATTGATATGAAATCAATCTGATGCAATCCACTAATTCTGATGCTAAATTTGTGTAAAGTATTTTAGGAATAAAGGAAAGTACAGTGTGCAACATAATCTTGTTGTACACTATCTTCTGATTTACCTCTGACTCACTAGGCTCAGCCAATTGGAGGCATTCTTCTTGCATAGTATAGATTTCTGACAAGCCCTGGAAGCTTTGAAATGAATGAGGTCGGAGAATGATATGAATGAAGAAATCAAAGCAAGCCCCTGATTTTCTCTAGGATGTTCACCTAAGGTTTGCGAAAGTTAAACACAGAGGTTCTCATTTTTGAGCCCCTTGCGCCGTTGGAGTGTCACATTACGTGACGCACCGGTGGGCATATGCTACATGATATTTACAAGCATACGTAAAGGCACCCTACTGTGGATTTGGGGGTCTTTTGGGGGACCACCCAAAGGTGCAGGGTCAACCTATAGTCCATGGGTCTGAAATACATACTGAGACCAACACTGGAGGACGGAGAGAAAGGATATTTATTACAATGTCATGAGAGAGAAAGCATCAACAACAGACACCCATAGCTGTCTGAGGAGGCAGTCTGCCAAGCACTTTGGTTCCACGTCTTATATACCCTTCATACCCACCCCCGTGTGTACAGTGAAGAAAGAACACCATGATTATGCAAAAGGGGGGATGTGTACAGTAAACGATGAACACCATAATTATACAAAGGGAGATGTGTACAGTAAAACAATGAACACCATAATTATAGGTCAATCTGATAAGTTAGCAGATGGTCACTGTTGGGCCCCTGCAGGGCATAGGTAAAAAGCATGTTTAAAGCATGTTTATACAACAGATAGAGGTCAATCTGATAAGTCCGCAGATGGTAGTTGTTGGGCCTCTGCAGGGCATAGTGCACAAGGTGAAGACTGGGAAACTCCCTGTCCGACTGGTTGAGCATGTGTTGGTCAGTTTGTGGTCAGGCCAGAGCACGAACAGGGTGTGTATGTCCTTGCAGGAATGAGGCAAGTCAAGAGTGAAGCCCCAGAGCGTTCGTGATACAGAGAGAAGGTCAGTAATGAAGGGTGAAGCGCAAAATGGCAGAGCGAATGGCAAGCTAACAGACATACTTTTCCACAGAGTACAAAATGGCTGAGCGAGTGTCAAGATAAGGAATACATTTTCCACAGTCCCTCCTGTTGACGGGAGCGAAGCTGAAAGTCTTGAGGCATTGTTCCAATCGTTGGTACGTGTGGCTAGTGTGACTAGTTGGAAGACTGTCTTATCTTCTGTTGTACTTTTACTCTTTTTAAAAGTTTCCTGAGGAATAATGCAGAGCCTCAGTGTGGTCATACCTGTAAACAGAAAAAGTAACCGTTGGTGCCTGTCTTCAAGTAATTTGAGAGGTTACTAGCTCTTCTATTACTTAGGCACTCTCAATATGAAGAAAACAAAATTGAAGAAAGAAGGTAAAGATGTCTGTTGTCACAACTTGTAGACTAAGGGGTTGGGACGTTGATGTTTCCAGACGGTCTTTAGGTGATGTATCCTTGGGACCCGCTTACATACTCTTCCGTTCTCTGCTGTGTGGAGCACGTGCAACCCTTCAGGATGAGCTTGGGATGCCATTCTCACTTGGTAGTTTCTGTGCAACACATGTAGTTTCTGTGTAGGTCCTAGCCCCTTGCACAACCCCTCAATCACATGTGAGATGAACATCAGTCCATTGTCAGAACCAAAAAAACATGGGTACTTTAAAGCGCAGTGTGAATTCTTTCAGGAGGCATTTGGCAATCGTTTGTAAATTGCAGTTCTTGGATCGGTATGCCTCAGTCTGTGTGCTGAACATGCACACAATAACCAACACGTACTTGTAGTTTGAGTAGGGGGCATGCTGCGGAAGTCCATTTAATGTGGGGAAGAGAAGTGGCCTGGGGCAGTGGAAGTACCCTTTCCAATTTAAACTTTGTACCAACATTTGGGAAAACAGTCTGATCATTCCATCACGTCCTACAAGTGATGAACCATGAAAAAGTCGGGGCATAGGAGCAAGCATTATCGTTGGTAAACATATCTTTCCGTTTGGGCCTATCCATATTCCTTTTCTGTTTGCATACATCCTCCCCTGTTACCTTCTTCCTTTTCTTCAACCCAGCCATTTGAATAATATACTTAGGGTCATAGTACATATCATCATTGTTTATCTTTATATCATGATATCATGTGTAATAGAAGCAACCTGAATCATTGTGTACTCACAACCATGATACATAGTCCTGGGAGAAGGTGGGTGCAGCACATTTTACAATTTAAACTTTTGTAGCAACAGGCCTTGCAATAGTTGTGCTATTAATGGTGCATGCCGTATTTGTTAGCTTAAAAAGAAATCCATTATCTGCAAAAGAAGGATTAAAACATTGTACTATAGCTTGTCCCAACAGCAAATACAGTTGAAAATCTCTGTCATAGTAACACCTCTAGTTGTCAAACTGTGCCAATCCTTTATACCTTGTAATCCAATTGCAAACATCTTTAAAGAGTGCACCTGTATACTGAAAGACATATTAAATCTATACTCACTGTATCCCAAAACAGTATAATATGAAGCACAGTTATTCGATGCACACTGTCCTTCTGTATTTACATATACTCATATTCTCATTACTAAACCTCAATACATAAATGTATTCCTACTATATATTATCCATCCTTTGTAGTCCCTGGTGAATGCACTACATTTAGAATGCATTTTAGCACATTCCACCTTACAATGTAATAAGTTACAACAATATTCTCTTCAACTCTGAAGAATCTAGAAATAAAAACATTAATATACATACACATTATTTCTTTTAGATAGATATATAAACTAGTACTTTGAACAGGGATGCCAGAAAATTCCACAGATGTATGAAATTTACCTTAGAGGGGAGACCTAGGAAAGGGATTATGAACTAGAGAGGGACAAGTAGCACCGGTATGCACCAGGAACTCATGTCCCCCCCCACCCCCCCCAGTGGTACAGTAACATAGGGGCCAGCTTTATTAACTGGTATCATGAACCGTCTTCTGCCCTTCCTAGACTGCCCTATGGAGGGTATTCAAAGGTATTGTAATCAAATGTCAGTAGTCATCATTGTAAAAGCTTCTGTCTGTTTGCATGCTAATAGTGTGGAAATCTTTGCTACCATATTTTGATTCTTAGGTTCTCTCACAGAATCCAAGGCCAAGCAATTACACCTTGGCAAAAGCTGTTTGTCAATACATAGAGCTTTTGTGTTTTCAATAAAAAGTCAAAATGTAACGCATAGTCTTCATCTAATCTGTCCTCGTCCTAGCTAAATCTACCTCCCTCTGTTCGGCTTCATCTTAATCTGTTCTGCTCTTTCATCAAAATCTGCCCTCTCCTTTTCTGCATCTGTTCTCTACTCTGCTTCCTTCATTTCTACATCGAAGTCTTAGTCTGAGAAGTGTGATTGCACTACTTCTGCTTGTACTCCTTGTGAATGAATTACCCCTTCCTCTCGCCACCGTTGTTTGACCCTGTAAATTAGGGCATTCATCCTTTCAATGACGCTTCCTGTAAGCAGTGGGCACACTCATTTTGGCCTAATCCTCCACTACGTTGCTGCGCCGGATCCAGTGAAGGTCGACCAGCCCCTGTTTGATTGTCCTCCTCCTCTTCTGCATATTTCCCATTAATTTCTGTCTCCCCTACAAAAACCTGTTGCAATAACACTCTATCAGGATTTGTTTTGTTCAATTTTAAATAACTTTAATAATAAGAATACGTCTAATGAGAACAACCTGTGCAACATGGTCTGTAAAAGACAATGCTAATTGTACTTTTTCATGTTAACTGTGTTTTTATAGTGCTTAGCAGCTCGGCACTATAATACTGTCTGGGGTCAGAACTCTGGCCCAGAGGGTTGTAGAGACATCTGGTTTTCACTGTTTGTCCTAATTTTATGTGTAATATAATACTCTTGGGTGTAATAAAGTGCTTTTCTTTCATAAAAAGTAAAGCACTGACTGGACATGGAGTTCATCAGCTGGCAGTACAGTGTGCGCTGTATTCTGAATGTCTAACCGCACCTCACCTCTTTGAGTAAGCCTTGGACTGCCCTGTCTTGCTATCCTAAGAGTCAAAACGAGAAGGGAACACTCCAGTTGATGCAATTGGAGCATAGTGACCCCTGAGTGCCCTGGTCCCCAGAAAGCTTGTTTGAACAGGCTGTGAAACTGGGGCGGCATGCACCTTCACTGAAACAAAGGGCCCAATTGAATGGGCTAGCATTTGCACATATCCCTGTTGGAGCACAATGTTTTGCGCATCCTGGGCAAGGGGTGCGTCAGGCTGTAGACTAGCTGGACCTTGTGGTGGTTGACTTGGTAATAGCATTGCCATCTGGGCAGGAATAGTAATAATTTAAAACTCTCCTATCACAAATATTTTAGTAAAACAAAGCATACTGTAGGTGTACACTGTCATTACAGATGGCATATTTTCCATTGAAGTGGCCTCTAAAGGTTTCCCACTAACATGTAGTTTTATTGATAAAGATACACAGTGCATAAACAATGTTTGGAAATCGGCATTCAGCAAGAATACCTAAAAGTTGCACATCACCAAGCAAACCATTCTAATTTGTTCTGATCCTATAAAAATGTATATATATATGTTTTTCTCTCAATACCAATTTACCAAAGTGTGTCTTCATAATTGATAAAGCATATTTGAAATGTTTGAACCGTTCACTTATTAGCTACTTCAGTGCTGTGTTGGAGAAAAAGAAAGAAACCTGGCATCTTACAGCCTTTTATTTCACATGTTTTGCACAGTGCAATCCTAACGCAGTTCACTTTACAAAATCCTTTAATTTCAGTCACAGAAAACAAACTGACTTTTGACTTCTGTTTCTGAAAGCTGAGCAAATGTTGCAAGATAAGAATATTTAAAAGCATTGTTATTTCTTATTCAGTTTGCTGAGTAAGCAGAACACCCGTTGTCACCGCACTATGGTAATCCCTAAAATAGCTCGTCTATATTAAATCTTGCTCAACGTTGTGAGTGGACTATTTTCTTTTTTTCTTTTTTCTTTTTAAGCCCTGCTAAAGTGGTTCATGTTCTTCCCATTTTCGAAAGCTTTTCCATTTATCTACCTTCTCTTTCCTTTAAAAAAACGTAAATACTGTATTTTTGTTTAAATCTAAGGAGCCGTCCAGCAGCCACTCAAATCTTCATTGTCCTTTGTATATTTTATACCAAAAAAAACCTATTCCAAAGATTCACTCCAAATTTCACCTACATCCTCCAATTTGAGGTGGGGAGTGGAGCAATGTGTCCAAATACGGACTTCCAAAACAACATAACAATGAGAAATGCATTTCCTAAAATTGGAGACCCTCAATAAATGAGAAAACTAATAATCTCAGTCTCCAATCTCCCAAAATGACAAGTGTCTCCAATTCAATCAATTGCACAAGCATGCATTTAGATCAACCTTACAAAGTGAATGTGGGGGCGTCCGTCTCTCCACACTTTGGACAAACGTGTCAATCTGCAATCAACCCGGTTCGGGACCAGAGAGAGATGGGGGTGGAGCTGTAGGGTTGGGACGCAAGTCTGGACTGGGAGGTTGTTGTCCGTTAGCGTCGGGGAGTTGTTGTCCGTCAGCGGCAAGTAGAGGGGGAGGTACGTGATATGGTGGTGGGGGGGGGGGTAGGAGTAATTCGTCCTCATGAGGGTCTGACTGTGCTAAGGGGGTATATTGTTAGGATACTGGCCAGAGGCATTTAGCCGGTGTTCTCTATCTAGACAGGCAATATTTGAAGCTCCTTTTCTTGTTGTAATTCCGCCATTTTTTGTTTCTCTGATTTCCATACTGCCTTCTGGGATCGAGCCTGAGCTCTCCTCCCCCTTTCTATAGTTTCCTTCTTAGATAAGCCCAAGTAATCAAACATGGATTGTCTAGATCTGCGCCTATGCAATTGGGCTTCTACTGCCTCTATTTTCTGAGGATCAAAAAGAGCCATAGTTTGGCCAGGTATTATCCCTATCCTTTGACGTGTATTTGTTCTATAATGTGCTGTACATTATGGGAGAAATACCGTATTTTATGTACATTTCTTTATTCGGGTTACCCACCGGAGGGGCTGGTTGACTTTCTTCCAGAACATCGGACTGAGATATACAACAGCATATCCCTACAAATTTACTACACACGGGCATGTTTACAATATTACAGGATTTAGGCCCAGATCTCTGTACTGGGGTGAATGTATGACATTGTTCTGCATTCTGTCCATCAACTGTTGTTTTTGCATTTGTCACCCCGAGTGGGACGGGTATGCTCAGACGTGAGTCCCGTGCTCTTCATGCCACTGGAATCAAGCTATCCTGGCTGAAGAGGGGTGAAACCCCGAAACCGGTCCTTGGATGCTTGGTTCCAGTCCAGGGAGGACAAGGCTTGGCAGTTCGGGCTGGACTGTTCCCATGAGGCACAGAGTCAAGACTGATTTGCATATGGCTGGGTTCAAACTGGAATGGCATGGTAAGCAAAACAACTATGGATTTAGGCCCATATCTCTGTACTGGGGTGAATGTATGACATTGTTCTGCATTCTGTCCATCAACTGTTGTTTTTGCAATGCCAGAATGCAGCACACATAGGAATAAATTAGGAGAAATAAAGATAATTCTCCTCGTATGCGTCATCGGGGGAGGAGCATCTTTTTGGCGAATTACCAGGTTTAACAGGTTTCATAAATATGGGAATGCGTAAAAAAGCATGGCAGTTACGAGGGAACACCCACACTACGCCCATGGAACGCCTCCCTTGAACAGAGTAATGCAACGCATTGATTTGCGCTGCTTTGCATTACTCCATATTTTTTAAGCCATTCAAAGCCATGCAAAGTGGCTTTGCGTAGCTTCAAAAATATGACTTTAGGTTTGCATCACTCTTGCACCAACTTGCATTGTGCAAGAGCGATGCAAACCATATCATTAATATGGCCCCGAGTGCACTCACTCTTTAACTTACGCAAGCCTGGTTAGATTCAATGTCCTGGCATCATATATGAGAATTCTAGATTTTAGTTCAGTAGAGACTGGCCTCTGGGGTGTTCGCCAGAGGGCGTTAGGAGTTGTTCTCTTTTGGTGAAGTTAAACATGTGAAAACCCCGCTGTAGTGTCCTTCATGTGTGTCTCTACACCACATGAATTGATGACAAGGATGAATGGTCTCTATCTGCAGAACAGCACCACCTTTGACTACAAACTACAACAGTGACAACGCTTTGCCAACAACTGAGGACATTTTTCGCAACCGTCTTATCGACAGTCAGAAGCCATGAGTTGTTATATCGTGACCTACATCCTATTGCTTCACAAAAATATGATGGACGGAATGCTGAACATTGTCAAACATTCACCCCCAGTCACAGATCTGGGCCTCAATCCACAATTTATTTGCTCGCCAGGCCATTCCAGTTTAGACCCAGCCATATGCAAATCAGTATTGACCCTACTCCCCAGTGGAAAATTCCAGCCCAACCTGTCAGGCCATGTCCTCCTTGGATCGGAAAACAACCATCCTGGGACCGGTTTTGGTTCCAGATCTGTGACTGGGGTGAATGTTTGACTTGTTCAGCATTCCATCCATCATTTGTTCTTTCTGCTACTCCCTATTGCTTAGCACAATTTCACTTAGGGAACTGCTAGCAATTTCGTCATGAATTGAATATTAGAGGCGTTATGCCGAGCGCATAACATTAACGTCGCCCAGCACCCGACAAGAGTCGTACACTGAGCACGCGTGCCATGTTGAGTGCAGAAGAGGTGTTGCCAACATGAGGGTCAGATGTGAGCTAAAATAACACAATACTTTGGGTAGATACTTTCAACAAAGCACCTTTACTTTCTGTTTCTTGCTTCTTTGGGGGCATATCAGCAAGCTGGCGATGAAAAATTATCACCGCTTTAGCGTCCGTCTTCGGACGAAAAGCGGCGATAATTTTATCGCTTAATCAGCAAGGTCACGCTAATGCGTGATTCCTTGCTTTAGCTCCCTTTCCCATAACGCCCACCTTTGCATCTCTAATGAGATGCAAAGTGGGCGTTCCGTCCCAAAATAACTGGAGAAATGTCACTAACTGACATTTCTCCAATTATCAAGGGAATCGCTAACAGGCATAGCGATAAGAAAAGTAGCGCTAACCACAGTTAACGTTACTTTCCTTACGCCTGCTTTCACCATGACTTAGCCATTATATCCAATGTAAGGTGGATATAATGGCTAAGTATGCCCTGCCTTATCAACAAGCTAACGCCAAAATGTGTGAGATTATGGCTGGATTTCCAGCGATAATCTCACTTTTGGCTGTTAGCGCGAGGAATTTTATCGCTTTTGAGATAAGCGTTGCTGATAGCACGCTAGCTCAGCGATAAAATTCCATGATAGCCAGCGATGATTATCTTAGCGCTAAGTGCGCTTAGCGATAATTATATATGCTTATATGCCCCTTGGAGAGTAACTTGGTCTAGGCTCTACGATGCTACATTTCACTTCAGGCGCTCTGACGACTGGCAAGGGAAATCACTTAAGCATGTCTTCAGTTCTCTGTACATTGCTCAGTGGCCAAATGAGTTGAGATCCACTTTCCAATTGGTTAATGTTTCGATTGCTCTCACTGGATAAACCAGTTACATGTAGCATTAACCATTGAATTGCTCATAGATTTTCATTCAGATAACTTCAAATTAGCACGCAATACAGACTGCAAATCGACCAGCCTCCTTCCTTCCAGAACCTGGAATACAGAAGTTAAAACTGAAAATACAGTTTACAACATTTGAAAACTATCTAACTGCAACGGAATCAATCAAATTTGACCCCATTTGTAAACAAGCTATCCTATATGATTGTTTAGGTGCAGAAGGACAAAGGGTTTTTGATCACCTACCAATGAGTCCTTCTCAAGGAGCTGGTGAGATTGATGTGTACTTGGAGGCGGTAAACAGACTTCAAAATTATTTTAAGAATGACACTAACACTATAGTTCAATGACACAGGTTTTTCACACGTCGTCAAATGGAGCATGAACCTACTGACAGATTTCTAGCAGAACAAAGGATTTTAGCCTACACCTGTGATTTTGATGGTAATTTATACAGTTATTTATGTGACCAATTGTAGTCAACGGCTTCGACAGGCGGATACAGTAGAAAATGTTATGCTGAAGAAACCCTACTATAGTTGAGATGCTAGAAATTGCTTGGGGCATCAAAAGGTCTGTCATAGCTTCTAAGATTTAGGAAAATTTAACCATTTTGCTGAGGTAGAAGCTGTGAATGCTGTTTTACCCATTAACAAATCTGAAGTACCTGGCTTCTTGGACAGACAAAAATTAAAATAAAGGTGGTGCCAGAGTTTTAAAAATCTGTGTTATTGATAAAGGTGGTGCCTGAGTTTTAAAAATTGTGTTTTTGATGCGGGTCCCAACCACAAATATCGGATTACAAAACTTGTCTGGCTGTGGGACGCAAGGGTATACAAGCCCTCTCAAAAAGTGGTATAAGTAAATGAACAATTTGCAACTTCAGGAATGCAAGATGACATAAGTAATGAAAGTAGAGTAGTGTCATCCATTAAGATGATATTGCCTCCCTTAGGTAGTAGAAGAGGCAATCTGGTATGCACCATGAATGTAGGTGATGTTCACGTGGAGGTTATTGTAGATTCTGGATCACCGGTAACATTTGTCACAGACGAACTGTACTATAAACAATGGAGTCATGTTGAATTATCCCCTTGAATATTTACACTTTTGCGTTTGGAGCTTTTGCAATAGATATGTTGGGTTATTTTCATTAGATAGTTAAGTACAAGGACAGAGGTTTTCACTAAGGTCTATGTAGGTAAGAGGGGTTACAAAATCTTGGAGTGGAGAGATCAAGGAGAGTTTGGGATAGTACTCAGGCCAGGTACAGCATGTACTATTTGTTGATGTGAGTGACTCATGTGAGAAGTCTATAAATTAGTTGTTAGACACCCACAGAGTTCTGTTTCAAGACAGGCTGGCACAATGAAGGGTTTAGAGCACAGGATAACATTGAAAGATCAAGCCTTTCCTGTGGTGCACAAAGCCAGAAATGTACCATTAAGCACCATTAAGCATCAGGCATCTTATGCAAAGAGGGGGTCATAGAACCGGTAGACTCATCAGAGTGAATCTCACCCACAGTGGTAACTAAGAAGAGAACAGGGGATTTGAGGCTGCGTGTGGACCTAAAGTCCTTGAATAAGAACATCCTGGCAGATTGTTTTTTCTCTTTCAAAGATCCAAGAAATGCTGGAGAAGTTAGGCAAGGCAAAGGTGTTATCCGCTTAAGATTAAGAGTAAAGATTCTAAACCTCCTACTACTTTCAATACACCATTTGGGACTTTCAGATTTCGTTGCATGCCATTCGGATTGGTGTCAGCAGCGTCAGTCTTTCAGAAGCTGATGTATAGTTTGTTTATCAATATGGGAGGTGTATTAGCCAACCAAGAAGATGTTCTTATATTTTTGGAATTAGAACAGGAACATTTGCAAGGTTTAGTAAAAATATTGAGTATGTTTCAGGACAGAGGAGTTACTCTAAAGAGAAGCAAATGGCAGTTTCCAGTAAAAAATGTGGAATATCTGGGGAATCATATTTCAATGGAAGTACTACTCACATTTTGTTGAGAGTTTAGTACTGACAACCAAACCATTGAGGAAGCTATTGAGGATTGGGGTTGAATATAGGAGGAAGGACGAAGAGAAAGAGTATTTTGAAAATGTATAAAATGTAATGAAAAATGCTCCCTCTCTTCATCCTTTTAGAGGTGGGTTTCCTTCCACAGTCACTGTAGATGCCAGTGTGGTAGGTTTGGGAGCTGTTCTAAGTCAGATAGGAGAAGGGCAAGAGTGCACAACAGTTTTTGCATCAAGGTCTCTTTCTCAATCAGAACAACATTACAGTACTTTTGAGAGAGAGCCTCTTCATGTGGTTGGGAAACTAACTGCTTTGCCATGTATGTGTGGGGAAGGAAATTCTCGTTAATAACTAATCATAGACCTCTTGTTTACTTACCTGATGAAAATGTTTCAAGGCTAGTCTCAGATTTGTAAGACTTTTGCCCCAAAGATGTAGAGGAATGGTCCAGTTGCTCTGCACATGATGCCTATTTAGAAGTATTGAAAAGGTACATTCCAGTAGGTCGGCCCAGAGAGGGCAACTTGGAGAGTTAAATAAACAAATACTCTAAGATAAAGGAAGAATAGGCAATCAAAGGGGATCAGGTCTTGAGAGGTAGCTGTCTGATGCCCCAATGGTACATGATTCACGTCAGATAAAGTTGACACATATTGGATGTGCAGGTCTGACAGAATCAAAGAGGCTTTGTGAGTACTACTGGTGGCCACAGATGGATACGATGTTGAAGCATTTATATTGAGTTGTATGGAATGTAAGGGGATGAGCAAATCTCTTCACACATGCAATACTCCCTTGGCACCAGTAGATTTTCCTGAGAAGCCATGGGAGAACTTAGAGATACATTTCATAGGACCCATTAACACTTTGCAAGAGAACATGAAGTATGCGTTGATTATTTTTGACTATCATGCCAAGTGAGTTGAATGCAAGTACATGAAAGAACCTAATACGAAGATTATCATAGAATTCTTAAAGAACATTTTTCAGAAAGAAGGAATTCAAAAGTATTTTGTGTCGGAGAATGGAATGCAATACAATTCCATGAGCATGAAAACATTTTTGGTTTCACACGACATAAGGCATGGAGCATTATAGAACGCTCAAGGGAATGGTAAGGTGGAGAGAGTGAACTGTATGATAAAAGGTAGTATTCAAATGGCATGGATTTCAGGGTTGGATGTTCAAAGAGGAGGAGAGTATGAGGTTGTCATAAGACTCCACATTCCACTATGGGTGTCGCTGCATTCGTCTTGCTGATGGGTAGCCACTCATCCAATTATCTGTGTCCACTGTGGGTTTCGAACAGAACTCAAACAGTTTATGCTGTAACTAATTTTGAAGAAGTGCCTTGCAGAATGCAAATGGCTCAGGCTAAAAGCAAAGCTTGGTATGATTAAATCAAAAAGGTGAAAGATATGAGTTTTCAGATTTAAGAATTTGGTGAGAATCACAAAGCTACAGAAGGCAGGGAAAGGTAAATCGAGATATTACCCAACCACAAGGGTAGTGAAGGTGTTGATACATGCAATTGTGGTAGAAAATGGTAAATGGTGGGGAAAAAAGAATGCAGCATCAATAAGGAATGGTTGTGTTTTTTTTTAATTCCAAATCTATCATCCAAAACCAATCAGTCTTCTGATGAATTTCCTGCAGCAATGAAGTGGTGGATGAATGACGGGAGCATTGGCAAAAACCATGATAGATCAAGAAATTACTTGAACTGGTGTGGAAACACTGGGGCAGATTTACAAAACCCCGTATGCCACATTTGCGCCGCCGTTGCGTCACTTTTGTGACGCAGTGGCGGCGCAAAGCCAGCGCCATGCTGCGGGGTATTTACAACGTGACGCATCTAGGGAGATGCGTCACGTTGTAAAGCCCTGCACCACATGTGGGCGTTCCGGCACAGGGGGGGGGCGTACCAGCGCAGGAACGCCTCCTAAAAGTGGCTGAGTGAAATCTACAAGATTTCACTCAGTCACTTTTACGGCCATGTTGCGTCAAAACCCTACACCTGCTTGAAGCAGGCGTAAGGATTGACGCAGCATGTTAGGTATAGGGGCACCCCGAGCCTTGCTGGAGCAGCGTCACGCTTGCGACGCGACTCCAGCAATGCGTCACCTTTACAGCAGCAGATGCGTCACGCATCTGTCTATTCTTGCCCCATGGTGTGCCACATTATAAATGCGGCACATCCATGGTGGCGCAAGAGGTGTCTGCCGTGACGCAAGATAACTGGCGCATCCCTGCTGATATGCAGGGATGCGCCAGTTATTGTAAATCTGCCCCTCTGTTGCAAGGACACCTTTGGGTGAGTCCAGTGAATGGATGGTGCATCTGAATGATGAAGAAGTTCACAGAGCTAATACAGGTGAAGCATTGCCCTCAAAGGATTCATTGTCGGTAGGTTCATCCACCTGCAAAATAAAATTAGGAATAAGCAGACCTAAGAGACAAGCTGCATTCTCAAGGATTTAAATGATTTTGTTTTATTTATATAGTCAGACCAAAGACAGGTATTAGGACCAGGACTTAGAAACTCGAACACTGTCTAACTGAGTGCATTAGCAATGGATTCACAAGAGTACTTGGGGGCAGATTTACAACTTCTGGCGCATCTCTGCACATCAGCAGGGATGCGCCAGAACAGATGCGTCACGTAATCGCCCCTTGCGCCACCACGGATGCGTCGCATTTACAATGCGGCACACCATGGTGCAAGGAAGGGAAGATGCGTGACGCATCTTGTGGCGTACGGGCAGCGCATTGCTGGAGTCGCGTCGCAATCGTGACGCAACTCCTGCAATGCACAGGGGCCGCTCATACTACACGTGGTGCATCACTCCTTACGCCTGCTTGAAGCAGGCGTAAGGATTTGACGCAGCAGCGTCGTAAAACTGACTCCGTGAAATCTTGTAGATTTCAGTGCGTCAGTTTTACGGGGCTTTCCTGCGAGGGAACGCCCACCCTGCGACAGAACGCCCACATGAAACCTGACGCGGGTTTCATGTGGCGCAGGGCTTTACAACGTGATGCATCTGCCTAGATGCGTCACGTTGTAAATAAGTCACAACGTGGCGCATGGTTTACGCCACCGCTGCATCACAAAAGTGACGCAACCGCAGTGTAAAAGTGTCGCAAGGGGCTTGTAAATCTGCCCCTGGTATGTAAAGTGCTACCTGGCCTCATATGACGAGAAATATCAATCAACATTGTTGCTAATAAGGTGTCCGCACTCGTAGTTCTTCCTCAGTGTTGAAGACCATAGCATACTTAAACTCAGTTGCAACTGACCTTCGTATTAGCATATGATTAAGACCCGTCCTGGGTCGAAACGCATTATGCCATGGTACTTGGATCTGCCTGCTATGAAGAATAAATCTGTTAACTGATGTTTGACTGCAGGGCTTGTTTTCACGCCGTGTTCTGTGTCATACTTACTAACTACGAAATGGTGCACTTCTGCGCTCTCCTTGCACACTTGTGGTAGCAGCCTAGTGCCAACATAGTTGCCCTTGCGCCCCGATGCAAGGGTGCTTGTGTTCTTGTCAGAATAGTTTTGAGCAGGCAGGGATACCTTCATGCTCAAAACTATTCTTAATACGCTTCTTCCTGTGTGTGTATATATGTATATATGTATATATATATACACACACAGGAAGAAGCATTTTAAGAATAGTTTTGAGCATGAAGCAACTATGTTGGAACTAGGCTGTTGCCAAAAGTGTGCAAGGAGAGCGCAGAAGTGCGCCATATCTTAGTTAAGTATGGCACATTTCTGCTGTCTCCCTTCTTACGCAATGCAGCGCAGCAAGTTCCGTTGCTGTGTTGCGTAAACGTTTACTAAATCTGGGCCTAAATGCTTTCCACTTTTGAGTCAGAATTGGGATCTCCTGTGTGATGAAGTGGTTGAAGGTAGATTCACATGGAGTTATTGGTGATCTTAGACTCTAAAAATAGAAGGTCTTTTACAATACTGACTGGTCTCAAAAGGAGTAGATTTGTGACTTTTAAAATATGCTTTCTGATTCACCCTGTCTAAATTAGTATTGAAGCTTCACAACCCTAAATTCCACGTTGTGTCCATTTTTGACTTTTTGTGGCTGGTGTAGTGTATTGGACACGCTCCAGTGTTCATCCTTGTGCTGTAACCCCACTTTACACCCATCCATCAAAGGCCATTACCGGTCAGGTGACCCTGCTAATAAAAGGGGCCGGGCGTACGTGCCCTGAGCCAGATGCCAGTACCCCAATAATGTGGCCTGTGTGCCATCATTACTTAGCATGTGGGCCTAGGGATCACAACACCACAATGGCGATGAGTGGGTCGATCCCCGCGTAAGCTATCGACCTCATGGTGCTTTTCTCGTGAGGGGAGAAGAATAGCCCCCGTACAGGGCAACGCCAGCATATGCTGCCTGCTATCGTGGGCTGAGAAAGGGAGAGAAGCGTTGCACTAGCTCCGCGCTGGAGGCGGCTCGGCGCCGCCCACCCCACTGAAAGGGATGTATGTCGTTACAACGCACACTTTTACAACGCATGCACTTACTTTTACAACGCATGCATTTTTTACAACGCACAATCCATTACAACGCATGACATTACAACGCATGACACTACAACGCATTTTTAAAAACTACCTTTACAACGCATTCCATTACAACGCATACTACCATTACAACGCATACCATTACAACGCATAATATTAAATTGCATTTAAGGTAAGTATTAGATAGTATAGGGGTAAAAATTACTTTTCTAACTCCAGGGGGTGCAACAGTAGGGTAAGTGTTGGATAGTATAGGGGTAAAAATTACTATTCTAACTCCAGGGGGTGCAACAGTAGGGAAAGTGTTGGATAGTATAGGGGTTAAAATTACTATTCTAACTCCAGGGGGTGCAACAGTAGGGTAAGTGTTGGATAGTATAGGGGTAAAAATTACTATTCTAACTCCAGGGGGTGCAACAGTAGGGAAAGTGTTGGATAGTATAGGGGTAAAAATTACTATTCTAACTCCAGGGGGTGCAACAGTAGGGTAAGTGTTGGATAGTATAGGGGTAAAAATTACTATTCTAACTCCAGGGGGTGCAACAGTAGGGTAAGTGTTGGATAGTATAGGGGTAAAAAGTACTAATCTAACTCCAGGGGGTGCAACAGTAGGGAAAGTGTTGGATAGTATATGGGTTAAAATTACTATTCTAACTCCAGGGGGTGCAACAGTAGGGAAAGTGTTGGATAGTATAGGGGTTAAAATTACTATTCTAACTCCAGGGGGTGCAACAGTAGGGAAAGTGTTGGATAGTATAGGGGTTAAAATTACTATTCTAACTCCAGGGGGTGCAACAGTAGGGTAAGTGTTGGATAGTATAGGGGTAAAAATTACTATTCTAACTCCAGGGGGTGCAACAGTAGGGTAAGTGTTGGATAGTATAGGGGTAAAAATTACTATTCTAACTCCAGGGGGTGCAACAGTAGGGAAAGTGTTGGATAGTATAGGGGTTAAAATTACTATTCTAACTCCAGGGGGTGCAACAGTAGGGAAAGTGTTGGATAGTATAGGGGTAAAAATTACTATTCTAACTCCAGGGGGTGCAACAGTAGGGAAAGTGTTGGATAGTGTAGTTTAATATTATGCGTTGTAATGGTATGCGTTGTAATGGTAGTATGCGTTGTAATGGAATGCGTTGTAAAGGTAGTTTTTAAAAATGCGTTGTAGTGTCATGCGTTGTAATGTCATGCGTTGTAATGGATTGTGCGTTGTAAAAAATGCGTTGTAAGTGTAGTGCGTTGTAAAAGTTGCGTTGTAAAGGTTGTTCCCCCCCCTGAAAGAGGCAAACAGCACCCACTGCTACAAAGTGCCCGCGTGGTCCAAGACACAGTGCCAACACTGAAGCGGCCACAAGGCCAACAGGTGAGAGGCTCACGGATCAGCCCTGCAGACTCTCCCACCCGCCTTCGTAATGGAGAGCTGGTAAGAGCCCCTTGCTGCACACAGGCCCAGGCAGCCACGGACACGAACAAGGAGTCCCCCACAACCCGCACCACAAGCGATGAGTGAGCCAGCACGCTGAATGACCCAAACAGAGGACTGCATAACAAAAAGAGGTGGTATGCCGCTGCGAGCACAGAGGGCCCCCACACCACCCGAGCAGTGACATAGGCAACCCAGCTGCCTATGGAGGCCCAGCATGCTGGCAAGACAACCAAAGATCATCCCTGAGGCTGTCTTCAGGGCAGTGGCACCCCCCATAAGCATAAGCTGACACTGTAGTGCGGCCGCAGGAAATACCACACTTACAATACATAGCCTGCATCTCACACTGACCTGCAGATCGACACTAGCAGCAAAGATGCCCGTCTGCAGACCGCCACTGCCAAAAGAGAGCGATGCATGGCGGTTATATGTCGGCATGAGTGGCTTATCATGGTCTGCAAATTCAAGAAGAGCGCAGTGGTTCCCCGGCAGGCCTGGAGAAGTGGCTGCAGTCTGAGAAGAGCGGCGGTGATAACATCACCTACCTATGGCCTAGTACATCGCACCCTGCCGAGTGACTGCCACGGCCTCATGCACTAGTGTCACTCACAGGCCAAGTAAGTGACTTGGGCCATCAATTGAGCAACAGTAAAGCCCCTCTGCTGCCCACCGTGAATCAAAAATAACCCACAGTGCCCCTGCTTACCTCCTCAAAATGCCTGCAGCAGCGAGAGAAGTCTCCTCTCTCTGCATTTGAGAGCTTCCCAGCCGTAGTCTCAGGAATGAGCCGGGCCCTGCAAATAGAAGCACCTAGTGGCTGTTCATTGCATCCCGCCCTCGCCAAATGCAAGGCCCTTGTGCTGACAGTGCTGGGCCGTTTTCCGACAGGCCAAAGACAGCACGGAAGAGAGAAGAGCAGTGTCTGCCCCCTAGTGACATTAGCCCACCTCAGCAAAACCAATTAACTGGTCTTCCTGGAGAGAATGCTGAGACTGAACCCCTTCTGAGAAAGAGAGCACCAAGCAAGCCCCATAAAAAGCACAAGAAGGGCATGCATTGAGCACACATACCCCAAGTGGCTGTCTGACCCCACCACAAGCGAGGAAACTGCGCCACACGCCACCACAAGAAAGAAGAGCAAGCACGCCAAGCGCCAGAAAAAGTCGCCTCGAGGATGGACCAAGATTGCAGAGTCTGAGTGTGCGCCAATGCATACACTCAGAAGTTTGATAGCATGGGCAGGCCCCCAGGTGAGTGAGATGTCTCCACAGAAAAGAAGCAATGCTGAATTTAGCAGGGTGAGCCTCCACATCTCCACTGCACCAGCAAAGACCCGCGGTGGGTCAAAGACAACTTAGAGTGTCCTCCATCACACTGCTTCAAGACAGAGTCGGCTGTGGCCCAAGAAAGGTAAGAGGAGAGTTGCACACTCCAAATGGAAAGTTGCCACCACAAAATGTGCACTGAAGACATGCGACAAGTAGCCGGAAGCCACTTCGCACTGCAAGCAAGAAGAAGCGTGTCACACAAAGTGATTGACCCTGCCAAGCATGCCTGAACCACGGCAGAAGTAAGCACCATGACGGCGCAGACTTGAGACACAAGCACGACGCCCGCAAGCGAAGAAGGTGACCTGCCATCCTGGCAGAGGAGCACCGCAAAAATCCCTGAGGAGAGGATGGCGCATGTAAGAGGTCCGCGAGGATAGAAGCAAGTCCTACTAACAAGACAGGCCTGCAGCAGATCTGCATCAAAGAAAAGACACAGTCCTAAGAACAGGACGTGACCAGCGAGATGTCCATGTGGCATGAACATGAGACACATGGATTGACGCCATATCAGGGTGAGGAACCTGCTCAGAAGTAAGGAAGAGCATGGCAGGATGCCACATCGTAAAGGAGAAGAGAGTGGAAAGATGCCACAGGCCAAACCACCACCACAGGTGCGCAAGAGAAAAGGGAGAAGAGCGACAAGACAGAGAGCTCGTGTCAGGAGAGAAGGTGTTTATCAACACAAGCCACCCAACTGGGTGCTGAGACGTCACTAGGCACAGCTTAGCGGGAGGACCAACCGTAAGCCGCTAGCAAGCGCGATCTGCGTCCAGGCCCCACGCTTCACAATGCGACTGTCCAGTCACCTGCCACCAGCTGCTTGTCATCAATGGCCTCCCGGCTAGCAAGTGCACCTACCAAAAGATAACCGCAAGTGGCTACAAAGTCCCTCCAGTCCTTCTCACTCCACGATATCACCTCAAGCAAGATATCGCCGCCTGGTCACCCAAGTGTAAGAAAGTAATCGTTCCTATTACCCAGGTGCATCACCAGAAACATCTAAGGAGCATCACACCACCAGAGTGGATTCAAATGCTCGAAAAATCTGAAGTCTAACGAGACATTCTTGGCGCCGTGGGAGGCTAGCCACTCAGAAACCTGTGTGCCCCCGTGAACCTGAGGCCTGCTGAAGAGAGCATACTTGACGATTGGACTATCCACCCTTGGGGTTGCACAAGGCTGAGCCGTGGCCCTGATGGGATTTCTGCAACGACGCCTTGGCCCGGCCTATGAGAGGCCCCGCACAGTCCACACGGTTCCATAGCAGCCTGATGAAAACGGGCCTCAAAGAGACTCCTGTGAGAGAGGCGTCCAGGCAGAAGAGGGAAGTCTGAAGCAGCTCTGCCAGTGGGCATTGGGAAGCATCATCACCTTCAAGGAAGGCCCTTATCCACCAAGGTCATTCTCAGACGTTGCAGGTTTGCCGTCTACCAGAGCCTGAGCACCTTCAAGAACATCTCCGAAATGGACTCCACCACCGCTTCAGGTTTGTTTCGTTTCCAATAAAGTTTGGGAGGGATGTAGTGTCCTGCTGGGCACATTCTAGTGTTCAACCTTGTGATGTAACCCCACTTTACACGCACCCATCACAGGTGTCAATGGTCAGGTGACCCTGCTAATAAAAGGGGCGGGGTGCATGTGCCCGGGGCCAGTTGCCAGCACCCTAATACTGTGCCTGTGTGCCATTGTTACTTAGCATGTGGGCCTAGGGCCCACGACACCACATGTGGAAGATAACAAAGGCACGGTTTATGGAGAGTAATTCCCATGTGGGATTCCACACTACTCAATTATAAGCAGCCGCGGCTCGCAATACTCGCTGGTGGGGGTGGGGATCGTGCAGGTGGTGGGGGTTAAAAGACAAATAAAATAAACTTATCTGACCGGGTCCCGCGCCGCCTCTGCTCCTGGGCCGGGACCCACAGAGCTACAGGAACAGGTATGATCCCTCCCCTCCTGTAAACCGATCACAACACTGCAATGGCAGCATTGTGATTGGTGCAGACAGCCCCCAGCCGGGCGTCTGTACGGAGGCCATTCATTTTCTCTATGTATCTCTACATAGAGAAAATGTAGAGAGTGCATCACTTTGGTCGCGGTCCCAGAGGGCCGACTAATCAGTCAGGGTACTCAGAGTGGTGCAGGCCACCCCTCCCCTACCCGCCCATCTGCCTGCCTCCAACCAGGCATACCCTTCCACCTGCCCCCAACCAGGCATGCACTGCCTTCTGCTTTCTCAGAAACATAAAAAGGTATTTAAAATACCATTTTATGTTTCTGCTTCTGGCACTGCGAGAAAGCAGTGCGGCGACGCTCCTCCGCCCTAATGGAAGAGCCTAGCCGTCCCAGTTTTCTCATACCAAGATTTACCAAGTGCGGAAACACCGTCCTCCATTTTACCGACAGGAAATTCCAGCCAGTAAAATGGCTTTGGAAAAACTGCTTCCCATCCCAACCAGACCGGTTTCCCACGCGCTGCCTGGCCCTCATCCACCGCACAGTTGGAGCGTGGAGCCAATACCTGCAGGAAAAAATCGGGCCTGCAGTGTTGTTCCCCATTTCATAGTCTAGCTGAAATGAAAGAATCTTGAAGGAAAATGCCTGCCAATAGCCGCAGTTCTGGGGCCTGGAAACTCCAAATGGGCGTGTAATTAATTTACGGACAAATCGACTTCAGTTGTAGAAACATAATACAGTTGGCCGTTAGAGGGCGCTAAATACGCAAAAAGAAATGGTTCCGTCTCATGAATGTGTTCTTTATACATACAGTAATTCCTTCATTTAAAGCGCGGATGCTTGTATCCGCAGGGTGGGGGCTGTAGGGTAAGGAGGGATGTATGCTTCCTTTCTTTTCTTTCAGACTATATTGGCAATTCTGTCTGCGGGGAGCAGGTTGGTGAGCTAGTTCTGTACACTGCCTCGAAATACTAAATAAACAGCATTGGTCCCTTTAAAGGCGGGAGAGGATGCTCTGAGCTTCTAGTTACAACCCAACAGTGAATGTATATGTGGTTGTACTCTACGAGGCACGCCGCCTATACAAACATGGTGGAGACGCTGCTTGCTTACACTGCAGTAGATACGTTTAATTTGCTTTATGTTTCCCAGTTCATTTTTGAGTGGTAACCATGTGGTCCATCGGCTAAACTGCCGACTTTGCTGCTGGAAACTAGGGTTCGAGCCTCGAGGTCGCGTTCACATCCTGTGATTCTGAGCAAATAACTTAAGGGCATATTATCAAGAAACGGCATTAAAATTATTGGCGATAATGGGCTTGATAATATGCTGTAGAGAATTCCCATAGAAGCCCATGTTGGCACCAGAATATGGGCTTCTATTGGAATTCTCTGCGGCATAATATCAACCCCATTATCGCCGCTTTAGCTGCAGTTTTCTGCCGCTAAAGCGGCGATAATTTTAACACGGTGCTTGATAATATGCCCCTTAATCTCCCTGTGCCTAAATGTGTAATGTAAATACGGTGCTCATGTAAAGCGCTCCAATACCTTCGGGTCGAGTTCGCGCTATATAAATATGCAAAAAAAAAACACAAAAAAACCCCACATCCTCACCATTTTTTATGGTGGGACCGTCCTCTTCGCTGCCTCTCCTCATTTTACCATATTCATTCATTCACCGTTCATCCACAACCTTCTTCTCAACCACTGAACAACAACTGCCATTGTCAGCATTGATCTGCAACAGCAACCCTCGCCTGCAATTAACCACTGCCAGAAATTTAATAAAAACCAAGCCAACAAAAGCCGAGGGGTGGAATCCTTGCAAAAGTCTCAGGGGCATATTATCAAGCACTGCGTTAAAATTATCGCCGCTTTAGCGGCAGAAAACTGCCGCTAAAGCGGCGATAATGGGCTTGATAATATGCCGCAGAGAATTCCCATAGAAGCCCACGTTGACACCAGAACATGGGCTTCTAAGTTCTATGGGAATTCTTCAAGGGCATATTATCAAGCCCATTATCGCCGCTTTAGCGGCAGTTTTCTACCGCTGAAGCGGAGATAATTTTACCGCCGTTTCTTGATAATATGCCCCTCAGTCACTAACAAAGGCAGTCCATTGCTTTTTTCCCACTGTGCTACTCCATATGCAAATAGGCATTGGACTCAGTGGTTAATTTGTGAAAAAATAAATGCGGGGGCTCTCGTCAGGAGGCAGTTTGCACCAGCCCATTTCTCCTGTTAGTGCCACCTCTACCAGAGCTAACTGCTAACCATGGAACCCCACAAAGGGGCAGAGGATGTGGCCTAACGGTCAGAGCTGCAGACCCTCGAGCTGGGTAACCAGGTTCGAACCTTGGCCTAGTCTCACCATCCAGAGATTCTCGGCAAATCCAGGGGCATATCATCAAGGAGGCGATATAAAATTATCGCCGCTTTTGCATCCGTTTTCGGCCGAAAAGCGGCGATCATTTTATTGCCTTATCAGCAACGTCAAGCTATCGCGTGAATCCTAGCATTAGCGCTTGTTTACTGAACACCCAGATTTGCATCTCTAATGAGATGCAAAGTGGGCGTTCCTGCCCTGACATAACTGGAAAAATGTCGCTAAGCGACATTTCTCCAATTATCAATGGGCCTGCTAACCTACAGAGTGACAAGCAAAGTAGCGATAACCTCCGTTATCGCTACTTTCCTTACGCCTGCTTCAAGACTGACCTAGCCATGATATCCTATGTAAGGTGGATATCATGGCTAAGTATGCCTTGCCCTATCATCAAGCTATCGCCAAACTTTGTGAGATTATCGCTGGATTTCCAGCGATAATCTCACCTTTGGCAGTTAGCGCTTGGACTTTTATCGCTTTTGATATAAGCGTTGCCAATAGCACGCTATCTCAGCGATAAAATTCCACGTTACCCGGCGATAATTATCCTAGCGCTAAGTGCGCTTAGCGATAATTATCGCCGGTCCTTGATGATATGCCCCCCAGTGCTTTAAATGGGCCGGTACTGTCCAGTATGGAGTACCTGCACTTTTTTATTTTGAGAGGGTGAGTGCCGGCACTTCTCAAGAGATACTTTTAATTGGAGAGTAACGGAAACAAGCAGGAACTCTGGGGCATATCAGCAAGCAGGCGATACAAAATTATTGCCGCTTTTGCGTCCGTTTTCGGACGAAAAGCGGCGATAATTTTATCGCCTTATCAGCAAGGTCACGCTATCGCGTGAAATCTTGCCTTATCGCCATTTCCCTTAACGCCCATCTTTGCATCTCTAATTAGATGCAAAGTGGGCGTTCCTCCCAGGATAACAGGAGAAATGTCGCTAAGCGACATTTCTCCTATTATCAAGCCTCACGCAAAGCAGCATATGACAGGAAAAGTAGCGATAACCTCTGTAATCGCTACTTTCCTTACACCTGCTTTGAAACTGACTTAGCCATGATATCCTATGGAAGGTGGATATCATGGCTAAGTATGTGAGGCCCTATCAGCAAGCTATCGCCAAACTTCGTGGGATTATCGCTGGCTTTCCAGCGATAATCTCACGTTTGGCAGTTAGCGCTAGGATTTTTATCGCTTTTGAAATAAGCGTTGCTAATAGCACGCCATCTCAGCAATAAAAATCCACGCTAGCCGGCGATAATTATCCTAGCGCTAAGTGCGCTTAGCGATAATTATCGCCGGTTGTTGCTGATATGCACCTCTGTTACAAAGTACCTGCACTTCTATTTTCCATTTCAAGCACTTGGCAAATCATTTTTTCTCCTCTTTTCTACAAAACATTTCATGAATGTGTCCTTAACTGGTGCTCATTAAAAGACTTCCAATACCTTTGGGTCGAGTTACCGCTGTAAGCGCCGGTGTTGAGGAT
The DNA here is from genome assembly GCF_964204655.1 of Triturus cristatus. Lineage (NCBI taxonomy): Eukaryota > Metazoa > Chordata > Amphibia > Caudata > Salamandridae > Triturus > Triturus cristatus. The sequence goes on along the minus strand of NC_140589.1, from coordinate 320,662,067 downwards.
TAGGTGCGAGCACCGGAAACCACCAGCTCAAATTAAGCGCTGGAGCAAAACCACTGTCATTGTCAGTGAAATTGCTCCCCCTCCCTCGAAGCACCACCATTAAGTGAGGCCTGCCCCTACACTTGCACTCTCGTGTGTGCTGGTGTTCGAGGCCCTCCTCCACCCGCAGGATCACCTGCGCCTCATCCCTGGTGGTCCAGTGGACCCCAGTTCTCCTTTGCCTCGATCCGCTCACTTTTCCGTTTTTTCACTCGTTTTTGCTTCTCCCTCTGTCTTTTTCTCCCTCTGTCTTTTTCTGTTCGGCACTTTTTCTGCCTTCTCTCATTTCTCCACTCATTTCCATATTTCCCTTAGTCTCCCTGGTGGTCCAGTGGACCTCTTTTCTCCTTTGTCTGGCTCCGCGGTCTGGTCTGTTTTTCACTCTTTTTTCACCCTTTTCAAATCGTTTCTGCACTTTTCTGCTTTCTGTGATTTCCCTGCTCTCTGCCTTATTTCACTCTTTTTCTCCTTTTTTCCCTCTTACTCCTCCTTTCCTGCCCGTTTTTCCCTGCCGCTGTTGCCCCCGTGGCCCCCCCTCCCCCCGGCACGACCAGTGTGACCAATCCTGCTCTGCTCCCCGCTCCCGCCTCCAAGCTGTCCAGCCCTCTCTGCCCCTACTTAATAGCGGCTGCTGCACGGGCGCACGCAGCGGGCACGCCAAAGGCAATCCCGTCAGCGCCCGTCCGCGACCCGCCCGCAACCAGCACCAGAAACCCTGGATCTCCGCACTGCCGATGCTACGACCCAGCTGCATTCCATGCCCTCAACCCAGGCAGCAACAACAACTGCCAGCTAGCATCACCGGCCGACACCCAGGGACCCTTCAGCTGTCACCGCTGCCGGCACACCTGCAGCACCGCTAAGACCACGGACCCAGCGCAACCCACCTGCAAGAACACACCCGAACCGAAGACCCTGCAATGCATCCTCCTCAATGTCTGATCCCTCCACAAACACGCCACCGAAATATGGGTCCTCCTCAACAGCACCAGCCCCGACATAGCGTTGCTCACCGAAACATGGACCAACACCTCCTCAGGACCAGACATCGCAATCGCCATCCCCCTAGATACAAGATCTCCAGGAAGGACCACCCCAACAGCCCAGGAGGAGGAATCGCCACCATCCACAAATCCACTCTCCGCCTGAGCAGTGAGCACACTCCCCGATGAGCCCACAGACCTGATGGAACACCTTCACTTTAAGATACTGGCCAACCCCACCATCACCCTTCGAGGAACCCTCATCTACCGACCGCTTGGACCCCGCGGACCTTTTGCCAAATCCATCACGGACATCATCTCCCTGCAGGCCATCGCATCCACCAACTACACCCTGCTGGGGGACCTCAACTTCCACCTCGACAACCAACGGGACCCCAGCACCACATCCCTCCTGGACAACCTCCACAACATTGCACTCCGCCAGATCGTGACCAAACCTACTCACTCAGCAGGACACACCCTCGACCCCCTCTTCACAACAGGAAACTCCATCACCTTCAACCACTCCACCGAACTCCCATGGGCCGACCATTGATGCGTCCACTTCACCTTCAGAACACCCACCATCCACAGACACCAGCACCTGCTCCCAGGGAGAAATTGGACCAGAATCACCGACAACCAGCTAACCTCATCACTCAGCAACTCCACCCCGACCGTCACGGAAAACGACAGCCCCAACACCGCAACCCGAACCCTGCACAGATGGATCACCGACAACGCCAACACCTTAGCCCCCCTCAAGAAAAACAACAACACCCACACCAAGAAAGCTAGATGGTTTACCACTGAACTTCGAGAATCCAGACGCACTTGCCGCCGCCTCGAAAAGGACTGTAGGAACACCAAATCCACAGAAGCCCACAACAACTTCAGAGCCGCCACCAAAGTCCACCAGCAACTCATCAGAAAAACAAGGAAAAAAGCGATCAAAGACAGAATCTCCACCCACGCACACAACAGCAAAGAACTCTTCAACATCATCAAGGAGTTCACCCAACCTACCAGCGAGTCTGCCAACATCCCACCCTCACAAGACCTCAGCGACAAACTCAACACCTTTTTCCACCATAAAATCAAGAGCATCTACGACAACTTCGATAAAGACAACCAACAAACTGAACCCTCACCAACCACCCCCGACACCATGAAGCCAACGATCGACAACTGGACAGCCCTCACCACCGAAGACACATTGAAGACAATGAACTCAATCCACTCTGGGGCCCCACGGACCCCTGCCCCCACCACATTTTCAACAGAGCCGCCGACACCATCGCACCCATGCTCCGCCACACCATCAACCTCTCCCTGGCAACCGCATCGTTCCTCGATGACTGGAAACACACCGAGATCAACTCCCTCCTCAAGAAACCCTCGGCGGAACCCACCGACCTCAAAAACTACAGGCCCATCTCCCTGCTCCCCTTCCGAGCGAAAGTTATCGAGAAAGCAATCAACAGCCAACTCGCCACATTCATCGAAGAGCACAACATCCTCAACTCCTCCCAATCCGGCTTCAGAAAAAACCACAGCACGGAAACCACCCTCCTCACCGCAACAGACGACATCAGCACCCTACTGGACAAAGGAGAAACAGCAGCCCTCATCCTCCTCGACCTCTCAGCGGCGTTCGACACAGTCTCTCACTGCACCCTAATACGCAGACTCCACGACACAGGGATTCAAGACAAGGCCCTCGACTGGATCCACTCCTTCCTCTCCAGCAGAACGCAGCAGGTCAGACTCCCTCCTTTCCTCTCGGACCCTACACCAACCACCTGCGGAGTCCCCAGGGGACATCCCTCAGCCCTACGCTCTTCAACGTCTACATGGCTCCGCTCGCCCCCATCGTCAGAACCTACGGACTCAACATTGTGTCATATGCAGACAACACCCAACTCATCCTCTCCCTATCCAACGAACCCAACACCGCCAGACACAATTTACAAGAAGGCATGGAAGCCGTCGCAAAATGGATGAAAAACAGCTACCTTCAACTAAACACCAACAGAATAGAAGAACTCATCATGGGTCCACACCCCAACGCCTGGAACAACACCTGGTGGCCCCCCGCACTTGGAAGTCTGCCCACCCCCACGGACCACGCACACAACCTGGGAATCATCCTGGACTCTGAACTCAAAATCAACGCCGTTTCGTCCTCCTGATTCCACACCCTCCGCCTCCTAAGCAAGACCTTAAAATGGATCCCCCTCGAACACAGAAAGACCGTCACTCATGTCCTGGTCACCAGCAGTATCGACTACGGCAACGCACTCTAAGCCGGAATAAACAAAAACCTCACACGCAAGCTACAGACCATCCAGAACGCTGCCGCAAGACGGGTCCTCAACCTGCCAAGACACTGCCACATCTTCCAGCACCTGCGCACACTCCACTGGCTCCCCATCGAAGCTAGAGTCACCTTCAAGATGCTCACCCACGCTCAAAAGGCCTTCCACGACACCGGACCAGCATACCTGAACAGCCGACTCAAATTCCACGCACCCCAAAGGACACTACCATCAGCCCAGCTCTCTTACGCCGTGGTCCCCCGCACCAGAAAGACCAGATCAGGCGGTGCTCCATCTCGTTCCTCACGGCCAGAGCCTGGAACGCCCTCCCTCTCCACCTCAGACAGACAACATCTCTCCCCATCTTCACAAGAAACCTCAAAACCTGGCTCTTCGACAGACCCCCTCATTGATAGACTGGAACCTGCGAAACCCTCCTCCCCCAGCGCCTTGAGACCCTCACGAGTGAGTAGTAGCGTTTAACAAACGTGTGATTGATTGATTGATTGGTTGGTCCACCTCCAAAAGGAACAGTCCATCCTGTACTCAACAGTCAAAACCCCTCTGAACAGTTGCACAAGCAACCCTTGTTGGGCCTCCTCAGTGAGTTGCTGCCTAGTTGCTATCGCACAGCCAGCATCAGCATTTGGGCATTAGAGTGGACCCAAGTTTATTTCGAACACGTCTCTGTCGGTGGGAAAACAATAAAGGACTGTAATGCAACCCCCAAGTAATTTGGGTGGACCGGCTGATGGCTTTACTCCGATGGCCCCTACTCCACTGGGCATTCGGGTAAGTTTTCCGACTGCTGTCAGAAAACTGAGGGCCTCATTTATGAAAAGTGACGCATCGCTGCGTGAAAACAGCGATGCGTCACTTTTCATTGCACCCTTATTGCGACATGCTGGATGCGTCATATTTACAGTATGACGCATCATGTCACAAGGAGTTACAGATACGTCAGTATTTCTGATGTATCTGTAGGCGCAAAAATTACGCATTGCTGGAATGTGACGCAACTCCATCAATGGGCCATTTCACATGGGCCCGTCCCATTTCAAATGTGGCTGCCTCAGTATTATGCCTGCTATGAGGCAGGCAAAAGATATTGACGCATTTGCGTCCTAGAAGTGACGCAGTGAAATCTCATAGATTTCACTGCGTCACTTCTACGAGGCTTACTTGCATCAGAACGCCCACCCTGCATACATTATACCTGACGCAGGTATAATGTGGAACAGGTGTTTACAAAGTAATGCATCTACCTAGATGCGTCACTTTGTAAATATGATGCAACATGGCGCATTTTTTTCGCTGCTTGTGCATCACAAAAAGTGACGCTCCAGCAGCGCAAAAGTGACGCATGGGCTCATAAATAAGCCCCTGAGGGTCTACTCGACTGAGAATTGAGCAGGTGACTGAGGTTTTGACAGACAGGGCACTCTGCCATGTTTGTGATGGAGTACCCTGTGTGCCAAACTCTAAATCGGGCCCTAAATGTGTGATGACAGAGTGCTCTTTTCAAAAGAAGGATGGGGAGACTTAAATACTCCTGTGGCATGTCACAAGATGCAACTGTTAAGGTCTCAAGCCAATGGCTGAAGGCTCCTGATGTTTTGCTCTATTTTGCAGCTTGTGTAATACAGAACAGAGAAACCCCATTGACCCTTTTACATTGCAGAAAACGTTCTGCACCTGAAATGGGGAAAATGGAGTGAAGGATTATTGCTAAACGTATAACACAAATTGGTGCTTAAATAGCATCATCTGAGAGTAATTAAACATTTGAAGCAAATTGATGTTGCATTTATTTAGCTACTTATCTGACAACGGTGTAACTGAATGTTTGTCACTTTTTTGCACATTTGAATTTTGGTGACTATGCAGGTTCTCGGGGGCAGATTTACAAGCCCCTTGCGTCATTTTTGCACCGTCGTTGCGTCACTTTTGTGACGCAGCGGCAGCATAAAAGTTGCGGCCCATTTACAACATGATGCATCTAGGGAGATGCGTCACGTTGTGAAGCCCCGCGCCATATTAAACCTGCGTCAGGTTTAATGTATGCAGGGTGAGCGTTCCGTCGCAGGAAGCCCCGTAAAAGTGACGCAGTGAAATCTACAAGATTTCACTGAGTCACTTTTACGTCCATGCTGCGTCAAAACCCTGCGCCTGCTAGAAGCAGGTGTAAGATTTGATGCAGCATGTTAGGCATAGGGCGGCCGTGAGCATTGCTGGAGTTGCGTAGTGCTTGCGACACGACTCCAGCAATGCGTGACTTTTCCGTCAACAGATGCGTCAGAATTTCTGACGCATCTGTCAATCCTTGCGCCATGGTGTGCCGTATTGTAAATACGGCGCATCCATGGTGACACAAGGATTTGGCATGTTGGCGCAGGGAAAGTGACGCATCTCTACAGATGCGTCACTTTCTTGTAAATCTGCCCCTCAGTGCCTTATTTTATAACTAACTCAAAAGAGATTGTATTTCCCTTTGTGCATGTTTTGCTCTAGTACAAAACATGTTTTCCCCATTCCCAATGACACCAGCAACACAAATGTGAAATACTGATTTATGGTAACTGTGCACAATTTCTGTAATATGCACCGAGAGGATCTGGGCAAACAGTTCAGCCTTCAAAACATGCTGTTTTTTATTCTCTGTTTCATTTCCAAATCCCCTAACTGTCGAACGCATCCCTTTTAGCGAAAGTATTCCTTGACCCCATTATTTCTGAGTGCTACAAAAATAGGGACTTATTTATGAGAGGCCTCCATTGCTTTTGCACCACATAAAGTGGTACATGCATGACGCAGGGCTCTCATAAAGATTTATGAAGCCATGCAAAGTCACCTTGTGTGACTTTCAGTGGCCTCATAAATCACGAGTAAGGTGATGCAGCGCGAATCACTGCATCACCTTACTCTGCGCCCACGCAACGCCCATGATTTTTGCCGCTGCTCCTTATTTACAAAGTAATGTAAACCTGAAGAAGTGCCAAATCCATAACCCTCCCAAGTTGAGGCATAACGAGGAGAAATAACGTAATTTCTCTTCGTTTTTTCATCTTTCCACGTGCTGCATTCTGTAGCACACATCCGAAGAGGAAAACACCTCTTTAGATTGTTTTTGTGCAGGAAGGGGCCTCTTCATGCACAAAACAATCCTGCCAGCAATGGTGCCACCCTTGCATCATGGTGCAAGGGTGCCTAAGTTGGCGGTAGACTGCCGAAACGGTGCCAGCGCAGGCAGAAAGGATTAGAATGCACCGTATTGCTCAAATACGGTGCGTTCCTGCCTTTCACTTTGACATAGGGCAGCGCAGCAAGTCGTCTTGCTGCACTGCCCTATGCCGCAATGCCATAAATGAGGCCCATAGTGTTTAATTTGGTTCTCTCTGTTGCCAAAACCAATCTTTGGTGATGAAAAACATAGAGGTTTATTTACGAAAGCCCTGCGTCCAGTGGTTAACTTGTAAACAAATAAGTGCCGGGCCCCCGTCATGGGGTCAGTTTGCACCGGCTGTCTCCTGTTAGCGCCACCTAAAACAGAACCAACTACTAGCCATGAAAGTGGGGAGAGGATGTGGCATAATGGCCAGAGCTGCTGACGTCAGAGCTGGCGAACCAGTTTGAGACTTGGTGGGGGCTCAACAACCTGTGATTCTGGGCAAGTATCTATGGGTACCTACCATAAACAAACGTGTGCTCAACTGGCACTCATGAAAAGCTCAGGTGTTGATGATTAAGTGCCGGTGCTGAGCACCGGAAACCAGTGGCTCAAATTAAGCACTGCCTGCGTCCCTTTTGCAAGACGTAAAGAGGTACATGTGTGACACGGGGCTCTCAAAGATTTATGGAGTCACGCAAAGCTACCTTGAGTGGCTTTGAATGGCCTCATACATCATGAGTAAGGCAACACAGCGCAAATCGCTGCATCGCCTTACTCTGATCCCAGGAGGCATTCCATGGGCATAGCATTGGGTTTTCTCATGTAACACCCATGGAATTTGATGCTTCCCCAGATTTACAAAGTGATTAAAACCTAAGGAAGCACCAAATTCGTATGCCTCCTGAGGTGAGGCGCAACAAGGAGAAATATATTTAGCAGCACACATAGAAAGAGGAAAGTGCTTTGTAGGATTGTTTTAGTGACGTTCATGTGGCAACATGTGCTTCGCCTTATTTGCAAGGCAGCGTTAAGCCACTTAATGTGGCTTAGCGCTGCCTTGTAAATAAGGCAACCTTTCATGCTACACTTAGTGTGAAAGGGGTGGGCAATGTGTGTTGCGGTGGGTGTTCCACTGCAACACCTATTCATTTTAACACTGCCCCCTACTTACAAGGGAGGCATTTATAGGAGGCAGCGCCAAATCAAGACCAGGGAAAACCTGGTCTAACCTGGCAAAACAAGGGTAAATGTTTCATTTCTCCTCGTTTTTTCTGTTTCCATGTGTGCTGCATTGTGCAGCACCAATAGAAACGTTAAAACACCACTGATTGTTTATGTGCAGGAGAGTGTCCCTTGCTGCACATAAACAATCATTTAGCAAAAATGACGTTTTGCAATTTATATATGTGCTGCATTAAGCAGCATGTATAGAAGTTACAAAACACCATTCAAAGATTGTTTATGTGCAGGAAGGAAGACCTTCCTGCACATAAACAATCTTCCCCTCCACGCAAACACCCTTGCACTATGGTGCAAAGGTGTCTTCATTGGCGCTAGGCTACTAAATTTAGCACCAGCTCAGGGGGAAATGCAGGGCTGCACCATATTGTTGTAAATATGGTGCAGCCCTGCATTTCAGAAGTGACGCAGCGCTGCGTTAAGCCAGGAAGGCTAACGCAGCACTCTGTCACTTCTTAGTAACTAGGCCCCTTAGTGTCTACACGCAAAACCTGAATTCAAAATTAAACAAGGATGTCGGTAATAAGCTCAAATATAAAAAGAAATAAGGTAATAATGCCAAACAATATACTATTGCTGTTTTTACTACTATTACTAACCAAGCTATTAATAATATCATTATCATTGTGTGCTAGAGAGCAGTTTAAATATTTGCGCTGGGGTTGTTAGAAAGCTGCTGGCTTTCATATTCAGTGGTACAAGGAAAGTGGAAGATCAGCAGCAAATATCTCAATAGAAGGTTGGAAATAGTGTCCAAAAGTATTTGGACAGAAAATGTTTACAAAGCACCAAGAGCAAGGACTAGACTGACAATGTAGATGCCCCAGGGTCTCCCAAACTAAATTTAGTTTAGAATGCAAACTGATTGGACACTTAAGTAGAAAGCCTTCTAGAATCTTCTTCATTTGTATTATTCTCTGTTGAAAGGTTTAGATAAAGATAACTCTGTTCTAAAATGGATTTCTCGAGGCCGCGCACTCCACAGAGGAATAGCTCATACAGAGATGAGCATCTCAAAATAACAAACACAATGACTGGAGGGTTCAAATGCGAGGGCTTCAGTGCTTGCATTTGTAGCATTCAAACTAGAAACATATCATTGAAAGATCCTTCTTACTCATCGGTTATTATCGTTTGTAGTGAAAAGGTTTTAGAGACATGGCAGGAAATCACTGAACAATGCTACAGTTTATGGTTTTAAACATAACAATCTTTAAATATCAACACACCTTATTTTCTATAGGAGTTTAAAGTCACTTCTTAACACAGTTTTAGTGCTGTGTTCTACTTAGATCATCGTTTTACTTAAGGTAGGTTATGGTTGAGATGTTATGTTATGTTATACTGTATTTTTATAGCTCACGTACACCAAAAAGGTTTCTTGGCACTGGGGTTTTTTTATGCAGAGAAGCAACATCTAGCCACAACATTAGACATATGCTTGTCCAAATAGCCAAGTTGAGAGAATATTGTTTGTCATTGATCCTGCAGGGTGATTTTAAAAAGTCAAGACTTGCAGGCATTGTGGTCATCCTGGGGTGTTTAGGATTTCAATGAGCCAAACCCATATGTCAGACCCCGTTCTGAGGCCCATGGAACAAGCAAGGGCCAGTGGGCCTCAACCCTGGGGGTCATTTGCCTCTGATGTCCTGGGCTCGGTCCTACTATAATTCTGAAAACTAGGCTAAGTACAACCCCATCAGCACTTGACTCTCAATGGTAGCGATGGTCGAGCAGCCACAGGCTTCTTAGGGAGGTTGGGGTGCTCTAGCTCAAGAGCCACACAGCAGCACTATAAATGAATGCCCAACCTAGTGCTTCACTTTCAAAAGAGAAAACTTGTTTAATGCAAAATGGATGCCACAGCTGTCCATTATTCTGGTTCAGTCACACACAGCATACATGTATCAAGCACTCTAACATGCACAATATACACTGGGGATGTTAGCACTAGGGATCATGTGTTGGCACAGAAGCAGAACTATGCATGAGTAAGCCAAAAACCAGGTCACCAGATACACTCAGGGGAGCACAATTGTACAGCATGCAGCAGCATGCAGGGGACATTCCCGTCCCAACACCATACCAAAATTGGTAATTCCTTATCTGCCCTCTCCTTTTCATATTTCAACCACTTGTTGCATCTCACATGCCCAGTGGGCTGTTCCATGAGTACACACTGGAATGTCAGACACATTGCAATGGTGAGGTTCAGGCACACATGTAGCCATGTGTGTGGTTGAGAGATTGTGCTGCCCTGTCATGATGGGTGGGCATCCTACACTTGGCCATTTTGCAACCAAGGTGCCAACCTACCAAAGTATGGCAAACAACATGGAAGCTAGTGCTTGCATACCATTACCCGCTACACTCTTGCAGCCATGCGAATGACTATTCATGTGCATTTCACACAAAAAAATCGAATGTTGTCTAGTGCAAATCAGTAATAAACAATGTATGGTTGTCAGCAATTTTTTTTCCATTGAACAATGTAAGGTGATGGCACATCAAGAAAGTTGAGAAAATGGCAAATCAACATTTATAAGTTCATTTCCCACATGAATCTGCACACTTAAGTTGCTTGGAAATGTTACGATGAAACCGCTCATTATGTGTGCAAGTAACAGCAATCAGTTTTACACGCAGGGGCATGAGCGAAGAATGCATACATTAGTGACAAAAGTGAGTAAATAAAGGTGTTCTACAGTTTACTTAAAAAGTGGTCTACATTTTCTTAAACTAAACTGATGTATTTTACTCTAGCCTTAAGATATGCAAACACGTGGATAGAAAAACAGTTGCAAATACCTATTTTCAGTAAATCACACTCACATAAGATTATTGCGGCAGTCATACATTATGTTAGTTTGGGAAGAGATCATACGTTATGATATAGGCCATCATTATGAGTGGCCCAGTGTTTTGGGGCGGTAAAAATGATATTACGAATAGTGGGGGTATCAGTATTACTGGATCCCAGTGTTAGAGAATCCGTTTTTCTGTACCAATTCTTGCATGCAAACCTGTAATTCCCTCCAAGAATACTGTGTGCAGAAACACCCTACCACTGGTAATCAACTGCATTACAGCGGCACTTGTAATGAAGGACTAAGGCGTAAACAGAAAACAATGCTAGTAAATCAGGTCCTGCGTGCTTAGAGGTGTTTTGGCTTTCTTATAAGACATGGGATTCTGTACTCCAAGTCTCTAAGGGGCATATCAGCAACAACCGGTGATAATTATCGCTAAGCGCACTTAGCGCTAGGATAAATATCGCCGGCTAACGTGGATTTTTATCACTGAGATACCGTGCTATTAGCAACGCTTATCTCAAAAGCGACAATAATCCAAGCGCTAACTGCCAAACGTGAGATTATCGCTGGAAACCCAGCGATAATCTCACAAAGTTTGGCGTTAGCTTGATGATAGGGCCTCACATACTTAGCCATGATATCCACCTTCCATAGGATATCATGGCTAAGTTAGTCCTGAAGCAGGCGTAAGGAAAGTTGCGATAACAAGGGTTTAGCACTACTTTTCTTGCCGCTATGCTTCATAGCGTGGGGCTTGATGATAGGAGAAATGTCGCTTAGCGACATTTATCCAGTCATGTCAGGTCAGGAACGCCCACTTTGCATCTCATTAGAGATGCAAAGCTGGGCGTTAAGAATTCGGGCGCTAATGCAAGGTGTCACGTGATAGCGTGACCTTGCTGATTTGGCGATAAAATTATCGCTGCTTTTCGCCCGAAAACAGACGCAAAAGCGGCAATAATTTTATATCGCCTCGTTGCTGATATGCCCCTAATTTCTTTATAATATATGGGATTCTGTAATCCCTGTAAAAACAGCAGTCTCTAATTTCTTTATAATACATGGGAGTCTGTACTCCAAGTATAAACAGCAGTCTCTAATTTCTTTATAATACATGGAATTCTGTAATCCCTGTATAAACAGCAGTCTCTAATTTCTTTATAATACGTGGGATTCTGTACTCCAAGTACAAACAGCAGTCTCTAATTTCTTTATAATACATGGGATTCTGTACTCCAAGTATAAACAGCAGTCTCTAATTTCTTTATAATACATGGGATTCTGTAATCCCTGTATAAACAGCAGTCTCTAATTTCTTTATAATCGGCGACTTGTAATGCACCAAGTCGCTCATTATAAAGAAAAGACGTCAGAACTCGACTATTATAAATTATTACAGTTGTTTGAAGCAACAAATGTAAGGTTGCTTTTCTTTCTTCTGCTCTATTTTATTAGTTTACAATGACAAGCAGAGAGAATATGTTTCTTTTTTGCAATCCTTAAAGAAAAGCTAGAATCTATCTCCATGTTTCTACACGTTCTGAGTTACTGCAGCTTTTTTTTCTGGAAACTTACCTGTATTAAATTGTTTCTAATATCTAAACCAGGGTTGTTTTGGCTAACAACGGCCCTGCTGGACAAGCACTGGAAAAAGAACCCTATTAATCAATCAATCAATCAGAGGTTTATATAGCGTGCTACTTAACAGTGAAGGTCTCAAGGTGCTGGCGGGGGAGGAGAGCGGGTCTGGGTCAGTCGAAGAGCCAGGTCTTGAGGTCCTTCTTGAACGTGTGAAGCGTTTGGGAGCGTCTGATGTTGACCGAGAGCTCGTTCCAGGTCTTGGCTGCGATGTAGGAGAAAGCTCTCCCGCCGGTTCTGTTTCTGCGGATGCGGGGGACCTTTGCCAGGGCGAGGTTGGCGGAGCGGAGGTTTCTCTTGGGTACGTGGAAACACACTCGGTCGTTGAGGTATTTGGGGCCGATGTTGTTGAGGGATTTGTAGGCATGGGTGAGGAGTTTGAAGGTGACCCTTTTCTCGACGGGGAGCCAGTGGAGGCTTCGTAGGTGTGGGGTCATATGCTTGTGGCGCGAAGTCCCTAGGACGAGCCTGGCAGCGGCGTTCTGGATGGTTTGAAGTTTGCGTAGAAGAGTTTTGTTGATTCTGGCGTAGAGTGCGTTGCCGTAGTCTATTCTGCTGGTTATTAGTGCATGGGTGACGGTCTTTCTGCAGTCAGGGGGGATCCATTTGAAGGTCTTACAGAGAATGCGGAGGCAGTTGAAACTGGTGGACGTGACGGCTTTGAACTGGCGGTTCATGGAGAGGGAGGAGTCGAGGATTATGCCGAGGTTCCGGGCATGGTCTGTCGGGCTGGGTGGGCTCCTGAGGGCGGGGGGGGGGGGCCACCAGGTGTTGTCCCATGCTGAGGTGCAGGGTCCAAGGATGAGGACCTAGGTCTTCTCAGAGTTGAGCTTTAGGCAGCTATCCTTCATCCAGGCTGCTACGTTTCTCATTCCTTCCTGGAATCAGAGTCTGGTACAATTTGGTAGAGAGTTCAAAAATGGAAAACATAATAACACTGTTTGAATTAAAGAACAATTACACTTTATGTTGAAAATCTCAATGCAATATTAATATCATTAGTTCTTCATTTTTATTTAGCAAGTTCGTATCTTCACGCAATACATAAGATTACTTCTAAAATTCAGTGTTGCTAGTTTAAATGTTATTGATGAAGTACAATCCAACAATTTCAAATTTCGATTCACTTTCCATTCATATCAATTGCAATAATTGGTTTCTTTGATGTTTTACAGCCAACACGTGTTTCACGGCTTAAAGTGAACTGCTGCTTCTTCAGGCCTTAAACAAATCTCCTCACGAGACCACAGGACTATCCTTAAAAAAACTGTAAATTAACTCTCTTAGTTCCACCATCACATTAATCCTTCCAAAAAACGTTAATTATAAAAAGACTCTATGTACCACTTTTAAAATAATCCAATGCTTTTTCAAAATGTTATTCACCAATTACTCTAAAGATCCAAAATTCACCAATTCATGATCCTGAATTGTAATATCAGGTTAAATGCCCTGCATCTCTCCATTGACTAATAATTAATTCCATTGATCTTCCTGATCCCCACCACACGTTTATCGTCCCAAAAGCCACTCGTTTCTATAATCAGCGCTTTTTGTAACATTTATTATTACAGTAGTTGATGTTTCTAATATCTGTTTGTAACAAATATCTAACAGGTTTTTGATGTGTTTAATTATACACTAGGTGTGTTATTTTTATTGTTAATATTTGCAAACAAGCTTGTTCTTTCATCTAAAAGAGGTATGCACCAAGGTTGCACAAGGTTTGTGGGAAAGGTGATGGTGTGACCATTAATCAGACGGGATAAAGTCCCTCCTGCCGTATATGATAAGGTTATTCCAAGTCATCTTAGAGTTCCATAACCTAATAAAGGTACTTGGCCTTCGGCCTCATTCCTCTATATGTCTATGGAACTCCTCGGTGACTTGCAATGTGCTTATAATGTACGGCAGGGGGTACTTTATCCCTTATGAAAGGATTGGGTGTTACAAATTGTCATGATTTCCACACGTCAACCAAATTTTATGTGGATTGCAATTCCCTTTATTTCAGCTATTTTAAGTGGTTAACAAACTCTGGCCTTACACAAATCAGATCGTTGTTTTCCAAAGTTTATTTCAAGACTGAAATGCATACTTATTTTTTTAATCTCATCATAGATCAGAGGTATGGGAGAGTAACTGCTTGGAACACAGTGTGCACAGTGAAATGTTCCATGTTAAATTGGCAAGACGTGCAGTGGCATTGACAGGGGCTTTGGGGTTTTTGATCAAAGAATGAGTCACAAACATTCACCAGCAACGAGAAGCCACAAGCAAGACTCGGGCAAGGTCATCAAGTTGTTGATGATTATGAGCTTTTCATCAAGGGCAGGGTACACCTGTTTATGCATAATGAACTATCAGCCTGATTTAGAGTTTGGCGGGCAGGTACTTCAACACAGATGTGACGGATAGCCTGTCTGCCTTATTAGTGCATTATACAGTGGCGTAACGATAATTGAGGGGGCCCCCCTGCAAGCTACGTGGAGGGGCCCCCTCCGGACTCTATCAGGAGCTCCCCGACCGAAGTGCAGTGCTGAGGGGGCCCCCTGGAGCTTGGGGGCCCCCCCACACTGCGGGGGATGCGGGGGCCTGTGTTAGGCCCCTGGCATTATATACTAATGTGATTGTAATATTCTGGACGCGCTATCACCCACGTTTGTCCCGGAGTAACTATCCACCATACTCCAAATCAGGTGCTATATTTGTTGTATCTGAGTAAGAAAGTGGTGTTAGGGGAAAGATTAGGAGGTTGGAGGCAAAGGGGAACAATTTGGGGGCAGATTTACAAGTCCCTTGCGACACATTTACGCCGCCGTTACGTCACTTCTGTGACGCAGCGGCGGCATAAACCATGCGTCATGTTGCGCCTTATTTACAACGTGACGCATCTGGGGAGATGTGTCACGTTGTAAAGCCCTGCACTACATTAAACCTGTGTCAGGTTTAATGCATGCAGGGTGGGCATCTGTTTATCCTTGCGCCACGATTGCGCCGCATTGTAAATGCGGTGCATCTGTGGTGGTGCAAGGGTAAACTTGCGTGACGCATCTTGGCTGGCGCATCCCTGCTGATATGCAGGGATGCGCCAGTCCTTGTAAATCTGCTCCTTGGAGTTTAGAGGGTAAAGTTGAACAAGCAGAGTACAGAGGTTGAAAGTAAGGGGGGGGACAGTTCAGCCCAGATGTTTCCTGGATGGTGAAATTAGGGAGTTTGAGGGGTAATTGAATGGTTGGCTTGGTTTCTGGACACAAAAAGCCTGCTCATATTTCAGAATAAGGGTCTGGTGGGGGTTGACTACCCCATTCTCCCCTTGGGCACGTTTGGCAAGTTGCAATGTTCGACCCGGGCCTACATGGTCTAGGATGCTAATTGGCCTAGGTTGTGGTGGACAGGGCCTTGGGTGGCTTAGGAGTGGATGTGCAAGGAAGAACTTGCTCTTTCTTGCATTTGAATCAGTGAAGTCGACTGTCGTCCCTCCCTGCAAGTAGTGCTGAATGAACATGTATAAGGGTAGGAAAAAAGGGAGTGTAAAGGGAATTTGTGAGTCCATCTTTTTAACAGCATTGTTGTATATAAGTGTAAGAAGCTTGGTTTCTTTTCAAGTAACTCCCCCACTTTTTGCCAGACTACTGATGCACTTTGACGTCATGTGCCCTGGGTCCCTGGCAATCAGGTTGCCAGAGCCTGTGTTCTTTCCCAAAACTGTACCTTGTAGCCCCAATTGGCACCTTTCTGGCCACATGTCAGCCCCTTGTAAAAGGTGTCATGGGTACCAAGGGCACTGTGGTGTGGGAAGGCCTCTAAGGGTTGCAGCACATATTGTGGCACCCCCTTAGAGGCCCTGTAACTTTACACACATACACTGCCATTGCAAGCTGCATTTTGTGGTGCAGAACAAAGTGAAGAGTCGACATTGCACACATCCTTGACAAGCTGTTAGCCCGAAACGGTCCCAGAATGCTTGCTTCCGGTCCAGGGAAGACATGGCTTGGCAGTTCGGGCTGGACTGTTCCCATGAGGCACAGGGTGATTACTGATTTGCAAATAGCTGTGTCTGAACTGGGGTGACAGGAAGAGCCATCTGTGGCAGGGGAGCTTCAAAGGTCTTGCCGCCTTCGTAACGTGACCCCCAGCCTCTCCTGCTATCAGGAGCAGCCCCCCTTCCTGTCTCCCCTCCTTTTCGGCGGGAAGACAGGCGGGAAAAATTAGAATAGCCCAGAAGGTGTGCCCACCTCTGCAACCCCACCCCTCTGGTGGGGGAGGCAAGGTGAAGCCCACTCTAGCAGTGCCCGCCATCTTGGAGATGGCAGGCACTCTTCAATCAGGATTAGGGATTGTGCCCACTCTTCCATGTGGGTTGAGCACACCAAGGGTGTATTCACCCTAAGGTCATTAGCCCATTGGCTACTGACCTTGAGACCCCTAAAACACCCCCTAAATACAATACAGATTCCTGCAACCTACGAAGAAGGATGAAAGAAGACGCCCAGTAGAGGAGACCGCAGAAATGAACTGAGGGGCATATTATCAAGACAGGCGATAAAATTATCGCCGCTTCAGCGGCAGAAAACTGCAGCTAAAACGGCGATAATGGGCTTGATAATATGCTCTATGGCCCTACCAGCCTGTCTGCAGTTTCCAGAGATCCTGCGCCAAAAGTTGCCTTGTCCTGCAGCTATCAACCTCCAGAACCCTGTGAGGACTGACTGCCTTCAACAAAGAGCGGATCTACTCTGGAAAGCAGCTCTGTTCAAAAGAAAATCCCAAGACAGACTCTAAGCCTGCTGTGGACAAAGCCGAGGCCTGGAACCACCACTGCACCCGATGCCTACGGCCCGAATCCGGGTGGCCCAACATTCCCAGCGAGGGCCCCCAGCACCCCAGATTCTGAGTCTACCGTGGGTTGACCCCACAAGGACTCCCCGACGTCGCCTGCAGCCTCTGCACAGAGACCCGCCCAACCCCAAGTGGCCTGGTAAGATGAAATCCGACCTCAAAAGACACTCCTGCATCCAGCCTCCCTGCGCCCTGGAGAAGAGAACCCAAAGTGCACCTATGTCGACGAGCCATTCAACTTACCTGCCCAGCTGTTGGTTCCTCCTGGAAGTCTTCCTGGACCGAGCATGCAGTCAAAATCCAAAACTGGCAACTCCCATTGAAAACAACAGGGCACCCGCCCCAAAACAGCACCCTGCATCCGGCCGCCCCAGCGCCGCTGTAGGTGCACCTTGTGTGCTAACTCAGATACCTCTTTGCCCTGAGCCTAACACCAGGAGCTTTGCTCCCACAACCTTGTGGCTTGCTCGTGAGCAGCCACCAACCCGGAGGCCCCCATCCACCATTGGATAATATTGGGTCTCCGCACTCTGCACCCAGACGCCCTAGTGCCGCTGAGGGTGATCTGAGAGTGCATCCTCGACCCTGGGGGGACCCTGGCTCTAACCCCAGAATACCAACTCCCACAAATCAGTACTTACCTGCAAACTGTTAACTTTGTTTCCTTCCATAGGATTGCGTTGACTGCTTTTCCTTGGAACATTTTCTAAGTGTGGAGTTGGTTTGTATGAAAACCTGAGAGACTGCACATATACATAAACTGAATTACTTAGCTTTTGTCTAGGAAATGCCCCAGTGTGAGATCTAGGCATATCACACTGAGTGGAGAAAGTAACTTAAAAAGTAATCTGTAAAACAACATGCAAAGTAATCTACAAAGTAACTGAAAAGTAGTTCTGATTATTGACTTCCTTGTAAATCAACCTATTGCATTTGAACCTGCATTCAACTGTAATGAATTGCATAAGTATTGCAAAGTATTATTTCACTTTCCTGCCCCAGGCCTGGCTTGGTTCTAGAAATAAAATAATTAAATAATATTTTTATACAAATAAATTGGTCTGAGTTCAGTCTTTGAGTGTGTGACACCATTTCTTGCCTGAGTGTGTACAACAAATGCTTAACACTACCCTCTGATGAAGCCTTACTGTTCGCCCACACTACCACAAATAGAGAGTAAGGTGCTATCTACTTTTACCTCTGCCTACCTTTGGGGTCCTACTGGACTCTGTGCACACTATACCTCATTTTGGTATAGTATACAGAGAGCCAGCCTTCTACAATAAGTTGCTGCTGTTAGGACACGTCTCTAGAAGGAGATTTGATAAGACATCTAAGAGGAATGAGGAGATTTAGGGATAGATTGAGGGATAAGAAAAGGGTTACGTTCCTGTTTGGATGAGCCAGCTCTGGGATGGAGGGAATGGAAGTGAGCTATTAAGCTCTGAAAGTGATAAGAATGGACCAGTTGGGAGTAAGGGAACTAGGGGCATATTAACAACGGCTTTATCTCCACTTTTTGGGCTTTAAAACATAGGGGGTGGATTATGCTGCTATGACCACAGGGTCGTATCAGCACAGTTATCGCCCTTTTGCAGGGAACATCGCTGGAAAACCAGCGATGTTCCCTGCAAAACGGCGATTTCCCCTGCTATCTCTGGAATTTTTATCGCCCTGGAGTAACGTGTTGCTGTTAACGTGCTACCAGGGCGATGAATTCCAGAGATAGACGGTGATGAATAACAAAGCGCTAAGCGCGCTTTGCGTTATTCATCGCCGTTCCTTGCTGATATGCCCGCTAGTTTGGGACAAAGGGTTAGCGGCTTGATATAACCTTCAGATGTTTGTTGGTCATTGGGTAAATGAGGGACGTTTTTCATGGTGGTGAAACCAATCATTTGCAATTACTGAACTAAAGCGATGAAGTAATGGAAGAGCCTATGTTACTCACTATAGCAGGCTCCAGTCAAAGGATTGCTTTCTACGCATGTTGCCAAAGCACCAACACATCCCTCACCGTGAACGCACCATCAGCCATTGTATCTCAACGCCATTCACAGGTATACAAGACATGCACATTGTACATTATCACCAAATCAATGATAGAGTAACATTATGAACATGTAAATCTCAACCAACGAGGGTTGAAATACTAACTACCCTACTGGAAGGAACCCTCCTGGATTGAGACCTTTTGAGGCCACCAACCCAACACAGGACCCATGAAACTTGCACCTCTAAATTTAAGAATAGGACTCATGTGATACTCCAAGGAAAGGTGCAACTGCACACCCATTACAGAAACATAAAGCAAGTGATAAATGGCTGAGACATGGCCTACGAAAAAGCAACAACTTGCCAAAGAAGGATACTTATCCCTGCTCAGACTAAGAACCAGAATGGCAGGCCACGGACATTTACCCAACACTATCATTGAGTGGAAATAACATGGCATGGAAACTCATCCCAGCAGTATCAAATGGGGACACCTTCCTGCACATAAACAATCATTAATGGCATCCTGCTCTTTCTATATGTGCTGCATTCTGCAGCACACATTGAAAAAGCAAAAACGAGGAGAAATACAAGTATTTCTCCTAATTTTGCCATTCTAAAGCCTGCTCTTGCCTACACCGCCTTGTAAGTCTGGGGCAGTGTCAAAAGCAATGGGTGTTGCGGTGGTATGCCCACAACAACACCTACTGCACACCCCTTTCACGCTAAGTGATGCGTGTAAAGGGGCCTTATTTACAAGGCAGCATTAAGCTAAATTGGCTTACCGCCGCTTTGTAAATATGGAGAAGGGCAAATCACCAGCAGAACATCGATAAAAGAGATGTTCTGGTAGCGATAGTACCTTGTAAATATCCCTCTAAATATCTTCAACATGCACTAACTCCCGACACAGTATAACCTACCTGTGTGTAAATGATCTTGAATTGTCTTTCATTGCTCGAGCCAATGTTCAGTGCTCTGCTGTTTCCCAGTCAGTTTTGCACTATGCAAGTAGCAATACCCACACACCAATACATATAATTCCCGTTGTGTGCGGATGATATTAGCATCTATAGAAGAAGGAGGACAGCATACTATAATCTTGATGAAGAATACTGGAAAGTAAGGCCTGGTGGGCAGAATGCAACAAGACCACAAGTAGGCATTTATTCATATTATTTGACAGTAGGCTCCTTCTGGCTAGATATTGTAATTGGTGACCAGTCACCAACTTTGAGGTTGCAGCCGAGGTGGTGACACTCACACCTTTGCCATCACCAATGGCCCACCAAACCTCAGATATGGCCTGACAGAGTAGAGACTGGTGGTGGTGTGTAAATGGGGCCCACCAGCTCAAAGCCAGTGGTTTCCTTCATCTCCAGGTTCATCCTGAAACATTCACCCTCCTGCAACCTACAAACTCCTAGTAAACTGAGGGAATCCCTAGGGATCCCCTAAGCCCTGTGGAATGGGAGTTAGTTCCTACTCCTGCACATTGATTCATGATGGTAATCCCAAGGATAACCATTCCTATGTTGCAAAAGGGAAAATCCAGGGATTCCCTTTCCAACACACCACGCACTCCAAGCATACATAGGTTAAGACTCAATATCTTACAACAGAACATTTTGAAACTCAACCCTATCTCCACGCAATTCTAACATCACAAAGAGAAACAAATAGTTTTGCAACATTCCCTTTGTTAAAAATAAAACACAGCAAGTTGAAAAGCCTAAAGTCCAACCCGTCTTTGATACAAAATGGCAAGTAGTAGAGAGAAAGATCAAAGACTCTTGTCATTTCAACTGACCAGGACTCTTGGAAGAAAATTGTCAGTTGGAGCAAAGAGCTAAAACTCACAGAAAATCAATCTAGTATAAATATATGTTTCCTCTCTATACACTTCAATGAAGCTTATACATGTGACAGAAACATGGTACTCTCAGCAAAAACATATCTAATGTGCAGGTGGCAGCATATTCCCCGGACGAAGTGCTGAACACCCTTGAGAGGAAGATATTATGGGGCAAATTTACAAGCCCCATATGCCAGATTTGTGCTGCCGTTGCATCACTTTGGTGACGCAGCAGCGGCGCAAAGCCAGCACCATGCTGCGGGCTATTTACAACGTGACGCATCTAGTGAGATGCGTCACATTGTAAAGCCCTGCGCCACATGTGGGCGTTCCTGCACAAGGGAGGGGGGGGCGTTCCGGCGCAGGAACGCCTCCGAAAAGTGGCTGAGTGAAATCTTCAAGATTTCACTCAGTTACTTTTACTGCCATGCTGCGTCAAAACCCTGCGCCTGCTTGAAGCAGGCATAAGGATTGACACAGTATGTTAGGGATAGGGGCACCCCGAGCTTTGCTAGAGCTGCGTCGCGCTTGTGACGCAACTCCAGCAATGCGCTGACTTTCCGCGGGGGGGGATGCGACACGCATCTGCCCATCTGTGCACCACGGTGCGCCGCATTGTAAATGCGGTGCATCAGTGGTGGCGCACGGGTAGGCAGATGCGTCGCAACTCTTCTGGCGCATCCTTGCTGATTAGCAGAGATGCGCCAGAAGTAGTAAATCTGCCCCAAAGTATATTTATAATACTAGCCTCATTTTTCTTACAAAACCCTGCACCCACATTGCCAGGTTTGAAAGAAAGGTTACGCTTTTAGGAAATGTGTAGGGTACTACCCAAAGCTCTATGGCTTCTGGGCTTACTAGCGACCCAAAAATTAGCAAGCACGATTAGTGTTACAGAAAGCCTTGGAGTAATGCCATTTTTATCCCATCCTTAGATACTGTAGGAGTGCATCATAATCATGCGTAGTCAAAACTTGAATATTTTCTGCGTGATTAATCATACTGGGAAAAATGGAGTATTGCATATTTAAAGCACTCCACATGAAGATTTATGTGTATAGAACATGATTAAAAAAGGTCTATGTAACATTTACATATTAATGCGACAGGACAAGTTAACGGTTAAAAAATGTGTCTCATTGGAAGATTAATAAAATAGAATATGCATGTATAGACTACTGTTTAAACATTTATACATGTAACAAGAATTATTTCCATGGAGGTGCATTTGGAATGACATCTTCGTAATTCTTTACAATTTATTCATGTGTTAAGAAGTTGCATGTATTATATGTGTAGAAATGTGCATGTATTCTGTAACCCTGTGCACTGCTAAATTGTCATAAGAGTGGGCCTCGAGAAACCATTCAGTTCAAGCTCACGTTTAATGTCTAACATGCAATTCATATGTAACCTTCAAAGTAGAATGTATTTGTTTGTATTTTTGTTTCCACTGCAGGTGTGGACAAAGCTTCATTAGTTAGCATAGAAGGGTTTTGTTTTTATTAGATAGCAAGGTACGAGAAGACGAACTTTGGCAAGGAGAAATGCAGCAACGAGCAGGGAGGCGAGTTCTTATGGATGAGGAAAAGAATGACCAAGGACAAATGAAGTTGCAACTTATCAATGTGGGAAAGGTGGTGCAATTATCCAGCTGAGCCAGAATCATAAAAACGTACTAGCAAAAGTCACTTAGGATTTTCTACCTTGAATTCAATTGATATTTTATGCTGTACCTTAGTGAGGGACAGGAGAGACATCTTAGGACTTCACTTCAGATCTATGCGTTTGCTTGTGTGGGTTTATGCTATGTGACCCATGGTTGGAGTGCCTTCTTCTGAAGACTACGACAGCTGACACCTTACTAATTTTACCCTTATTCAATGCTTCTTATTTAGGGTTGTCTCTTTAAGGCAGTGTAGGGAGAGATAGATTGCTCATGCTTACCCTGGAGAATCATTTGATGCAGTTCAATCCTCAATTCTTTTTCCTGATTATTTGCTTTGTCGTTATAGAGCTAGTTGTCTGCTTTGTGTTATATAGGGTGAATCTCTTTAGGAGATCCAGACTCATTTTGTTCGTTCAGTATTTCTATGTGATAATGTTGAGGCAGGTCTATATCGATATGTTTCTAAATTTATAATTAAATCTTACTAATCTCAGATTTAGTTGTCGAGTGGATTATTGTGTGACCAAATTGGTTACACTATATTGAGATTCAAATGTGATTGTTTCCTCCCTCTTACCTTTCAAGTTGCTACCAAGGCCATCGGATTGGAGATAAACATTTAAGTGAGCCCAAGCTCTTGCAGACTCAAGCTCAAATGTAAAATAACATCTATATTTGATTCAAATAGTTGATACATTCAGGGCTATGCATCCGGATATTAGCACAACATTATTTGAAAGTATATTAGCATAATACAGCCAAGAGTTTTACATTTGTTTTCACACCTCCTTAGCATTCCTGAATAGATGCATTAAATTCTTGTCTTTTACTGTGTTATCAAAATTGAATTTTTGCAGCGGCCCTACCGTGCCTCTTTTTCTTAAATTTCAAAAAGCGAAAAAAAACACCCCAGCAATTTGGTTGATTTGACTCCTTAGCAAACATGACCATGTATCCACTGCACGTACAAATCTTAACTGGCAGCCTGTGGAGCAAATGATTAATTTTTAAATGCTGTGCCTCATTTACAAGGCATTCTACCATACTGGTATATCCTGCCTGACCAGCCCGATTCAACATTCTAGGGCTGGTTGCAACCGCTCTGAAGCCTGTTACTGGTAGGATAGATATTTCTCCCACTCCGCTGCCAGAAAGCTGCGTAGAAACGATTTAAGTGGTCTAAAGGAGCTGTGATCTATTCTTCCTAAGTGAGCGACTGAATTAACACTCACACAAAAAACTAGCTTATGGTTGGTTGTTGATGAAGCTGCCCAGGCTCATCTCCTGCTAATGGATCACGGTTAAGAAACATCTTTCCTCATGTATGAACAGGTTCAGCTTTGGGAGTTCATTGCTACCTATCAATAATTACACATACATTTCATTTTCAAAGCACATCATTATTTCTGAGTTTTGTCATATTATCAACAAATGTTAAGAATCACTTTCACACAGTAAGAACAACCAGATAGCCATACTATTTTCAATTCAACGGTTGCTTTATTTTTGCAAGGGAATAGAAAACATCTGTCTCTCCAAACATAGGAAGACTGGGGTTGCAGGTTGTGAATCAACTCAATTTTAAGTCCCACTCAGTGCTTAATTTGTAAAAAAAATAAGTTCCAGAGCTCTCGTCAGGATGCCACGGCAGCTTGCACCACACATTGCCCCTGCTATGCTGCCAGTGATAGTAACAACAAAACTACTAACCATCACTTTCCTACAAGTGTGACAATTCGGACTATTTTAGTCCACCAAAGCTAAAATATTGGCTTGGGAGTCAGGTAATAGTCATTTATAATTAGGGCTGGGTGGTAAACTCTGCCCCTCTGGCAGAGTTCGCTGAGTTTTGCCCTCGCCGGAAAAACTTCACCAACCACCGCGTGGTGGAGATTTTTCTCGTATACCCCTCACAGCAACATTAAATGGGCAAGTGAGAAAATCGAGCGCTAGGCCGCCTCCCGGCGTGATTTCTCAACGTGGGAGGTCGTGGCAGGTCACTACCACTCATGATGAAAAGGCTGCCACTCGAGTAGAAAATCTACATGAGCGACAGAAAGAATCGGTGCCCTCTGGTGCGTTGCCTGGTGCCGTTTACTTTGATTTTACATATTACCACAGTTAGTGCAATGCACTGAACTCCGTGGAACCGCACAGAGTTTTTAGGTTACCCAACAGAATTCTGTGGAGTGTAACTCGGTGAATACCGCCAACCCCTATTTATAATGTATATTGAATTAATAATTAACTGTTGTTGAGGTCATCTCAAAATTAGCCAAACAGGGCCACTTTGTGGCAGACTGTCACAAACGCTGGTGTTGACAATTAAGCACTTGTACCGAGCACCGGAAACCACCGGCTCAAATTACGCACTAGTCCCACTTGGGAGAAACACATCTATAGGAACAGAAAAAAGAATTGTCCTTTTCTACTTATCAGTAATTGTTAGAAATGGGTTTTCTGGTTGACTAGGGTATGCACCTATGCCAAGCAGAATCCACCAATCTAGTCAGGATAAGGGGATTACACGTCTAAAATATCCCCTGCTCTCCCCCTTGGTAGCTTGACATGAGCAGTCGGGCTTATCTCAGAGGCAATGTGTAAAGCCTTTGCACATAACAAACAGTAAT
Source organism: Triturus cristatus (assembly GCF_964204655.1). Classification (NCBI taxonomy): domain Eukaryota; kingdom Metazoa; phylum Chordata; class Amphibia; order Caudata; family Salamandridae; genus Triturus; species Triturus cristatus. The sequence goes on along the minus strand of NC_140589.1, from coordinate 320,636,877 downwards.
ACAGTGAAAACACTACAAAAGGACACAACACCAGTTTTAGAAAAATATCCAATATTTATCTGTGCAAAACATGACCAAAAGGATAAAAATCCAACATACAGTGATCAAACTATGAATAATGCAAAAATAGACTTTATATACAGTTCCTTGAAGTTGATAGCTCCGTCCACAGTTGCTTGAAGTTGATAGCTCCATCCGGGGCTATCACTGCATCGTGAACAAACAAATCTAACAGTTCCAGATGGTTGTGATGTCGCAGTCCAGCTATGGTGTCGGGGAGACCCCTAAAACAGTACCTTTGGAGATGCAGGGCGTCGGACCTTGCGGTGTGCTCTGGAGGAGAGGCATCATCAGGTGTCAGTTACGGAAGTCGGTGAATGAGTCATCGGGCACTTGAAGTCGTAAGCGTTGCACGTAGACCTCCCTGAGTTTGAAGTCAGGAGCGCCAGCGACGGCAGGCCTCAGAACTGAAGTGTAAAGCAAAACGGTACCCTTAGGTTGCAGTATAGGCAGTTGTCCAGCGGCATCGGTGAGACCAGGGCTGCGGTGTAAGGCGGGGCAGTGCTTGTTACAGTGCTGACAGGTCACGGTGCAGTCAGCGGCGTCATCGTTGCTGTATCGCTGTCGTCGGTAGACCCAAGCGGTGTCCGGGCACCACAGGTCACGGTGCAGGCAGTAGCGTCGGTTAACGAACTGGAGTCAATAGCGCTGGCATCGGTGGCTCAAGGCGAGGGAGTGGGACAGGGCAGTGCCTCGTGTAACTGTAGAGTGGTGCCCCCAACAGTGCAGGCAGGGGTGTCAATGTCAGCTTGGGGCAGAGTCGCCGGTGAGACTGGGTTGCGGTGCTAAGTGGAAAGGTGCTCTGTGTTCTCCATGAGTGAAGTTCACCGGTCACGGTGCAAGCAGTGTCATCAGTGACGGCGTTGCAGCATCATCGGGGATACCAGGGCGGTGGTGTGAAGCAAGGCGGTGCAGAGTGCGGTGCCCACAGGTCACGGTGCAAGCAGTGGTTTGGTGGCAGCATTAGATGGCGGCATCGGTGAGACCAGGGTGGCGGTGTGAGGCGGGCAGTGCTTGTTACAGTGCTGACAGGTCACGGTGCAGTCAACGGGATTCATTGTTGCTGTAGCGATGTCGTCGGTAGACCCAAGCGGTGTCCGGGTCCCACAGGTCAAGGTGCAGGCGGCATCATCGGGTGATAAACTGGAGTCAATAGCACTGGTGGGGTGTGGAACGGGACAATGCGTCATGTAACTGACGAGTGGTGCCCCCAACGGTGTAGGGAGGGGCGTCAATGTCAGCTTGGAGCAGAGTCGCTGGTGAGATCGGGTTGCAGTGCAAAGTGGGACGGTGCTCCGTGTTCTCCACAAGCGGTGTTCATAGGTCACGGTGCAAGCAGTGGCGTCAGTGACGGCGTTGCAGCGTCGTCAGGGATACCAGGGTGGTGGTGTGAAGTGAGGCGGTATGGAGTGTGGAGCCCACAGGTCACGGTGCAAGCAGTGGTTCAGTGGCGACGTTGGATGGCGGCGTCGGTGAGACCAGGGTTGCGGTGTGAAGTATTCAGTGTCCTCTGCTGTGCCTTCAGGACACGGAGCCGGCAGCAGAGTCGTTGATGGCATCGGGTTACCTTTTTCCTCTGTGGCAGCTGAAACAGCCCTTGGATATACATAGGATGCGGAAAGTCTGGTAAGTTAAATTAGTTTATTTTCAGAGAAGGATCTAGTGTGGTTCTGTGTGTTGTGGCAGGTCTTGTGCAGTTCTTTTTGCAGCATGCAAGACTGCTCGAACATGGCGCAGTTGCAAATAGTGCAGGCTTTCCACCGATATTAGGCCTGATTTAGGTCTTGGCGGACGGGTTTCTCCATCACAACAGTGACGGATATCCCTTCGGCCAAAATATAAATCCCATTGGAGATAATAGGATATATATTTCAGCCGACGAGATATCCGTCACTGTTGTGAGGAGTAACCCGTCCACCAAGATCCAATTCGGGCCCATAGTCACTTTAAGCCTAAAAGTGAACAATAGTGTTTATATGTCAAACCCCTTTTATTACACTGTGTCTGGCTTCTGAGATCCTTTTTAGGTCGAGCCTGGGCAGCGCATGACCTGCTCTGCGAGCCATGCTGTATTGGAGTATGTACTTGAAGCCCTCCCCACTCTCCATCCATATTTGTCATTGGCTTGCGTCATTGTCCTTCGTAAATGCTGGCTTCTGATTCGTTATTAGGCTTGTTAGCCCAGCCTTAATACCGTCTTGTCGTCATCTGTAAACTCCCATGAGGACTGGCCCTTTTAATTCGGTTGTTACACAGTAAGTCTTCTTTAGTCTGTAAGCATTATGTTCTTTAATGAGTTTCTCTTACTGCAGGAGGGTCTCTTGTACACAGTTGTGACTACCGACATGTTTATTTAACTCGTAGCAAATGGGGAGCTCATCAGCGGCCATGGGAGACAGAAGGGGCAAGTCTGCGCAGCCGTCAAGCATTTGGAATGCAATAGGCCTCGCATTAGCGAGTGTTTAAGCTATGAGCATTCTAAATGACAATGCCTTTTATTTATGTTTTAAAAACCAAAACATAAAAAAAGGCATTGTCATTTACAATGCCAATAGTTCAAACTTGAAAAAATGCGAGACCTATTGCATTGCAGATGCTTGTTGAAGATGGCGTCTCATCCAATTGGCGAGTTACAGTAGACAGGCGTAAATGACCTTTGCTTCCTGAGGTCTACGCCAGCCCCTCGTGACTCATTATTGAATGACAGAATAGGGGGCAGAATTCTATCCTTCAGAATAGATTGCCTTCCTGGGTCAGTCAGATTCCTCGTATTCAGGTTCTGTTAAAGAAAAGCGGGGTAAGGTGGAAGCCTCTGGGGATACTCCAAAGGTTAGCAGCCGTTTCTGGGACACTTGATAAAATCCAGATAATTATACTGAATTGAGGATTGCTATAAACGTGTAGCAGTTTAAAAAAAATATCGATTTTACTTCTCTTATGAAAAGACAATTTGCAGCACAATGCTGTTACTTATTAATTCCACTCGCCACTAGATGTTCTGGGATCTGGGCCAAGGCATTCACGTGAAGAGCAAGAGGGTGGAAATCCCCAAAAAAGGTTTCCTGGTTTCCACAAACGGTCCTTTTAGACGTGGCCGTTTTCCAGGTACACGGATAAACATCGCAGACAAACACCACATTGCGGAGGATATTCTCAAGAACGTGTGATAACTACCGCAAAAGTAGCCTAACGCAACTCTTCACCTCGCAGTCTATCACGGGAAAATAACTTTGTGTTAACGTGGTATTCTCAACACGGCGGCACCATGCAATAGTCCCACAATAACGCGTCAAATGAAAGTGTTAAAATCAACGCAATGCTGAAAAACGTGAAACACAAACGTCAAAAAATCTGCGATGAGGCCAATCGCGATACAAAAATCAGCGTAAACCAGCCACACAACCAAACAACAGCGAAGCACAATGGAGATAGCGGGAGCAAGTGCAGGGGCCAACCAGAACCCCACAAGCCCCCCGGATGACCAGCCTGGGACCTTGGGGTCAGGGAAGGGCAAGGACAAAAAGAGTAGGAAGAAAAGGTTCAGTCTGCAGGAAAATAGGATCCTGATAACGGAGAACACCATAAACTACTGTTCGTCACCTCCACTATGTCACTGGCAACTAAAAATGGAATATGGCAGACCATCGTGGACAATGTGAATGCAGTCGGAGTGCTGGAGAGGACAATGGAAGATGTCAAGAAGTGCTGGAATGATGTCAAGCGCAAAACCAAGCAGAAACTCGCAAACAACCAGAAGGCAGTAATGCAGATTGGAGGTGGGAGCCCAGCGCCACAGGGCAGCTGGATGAGATGGAGGAAATGGTGTCCACAGTCATCAGTGGGGAGACGGTGGCAGGAGTTGGGGGCCCGGACACTGCTCAACATGACAAGACACAACAGCAACAGGGTGAGTAACGAACAGGGACTGGGGGGATGGGGGGAGATGGCCACAATGGCACACATGCAAAATTAAGCATAGCACAGCTGCGGACAAACCATGTCCCAGAGTCCCAACTCCCACCAAGAGCCCAATGTACCCAAGACCGCAACATCCCAGCACTGTATAAGCACATACGTCAAAGGCACACCGCATTACAGGGATAAGGGGCATCACCCAAAATGCAGCACACACACATAACATGCAGAGCATTGAAAACAATGTGGTACAAACCGCAACAAGTTCACAACAGAACAGAGGACACAACTGTTACCGCTTGTGTGCAGAAACTGTCCAATCACATTTGGCATAGCAGGGAAATGTGAGATGATGATGTACCAGTACAAACACACATCTGTGATGTTGTCGAAATGTCCACTGTCCCGTATCAAATAGGCAGCTCCCCCCAAACAGTCAGAATGTACACTTTCATGCAGTCTGAATGTAAACATGTACAATGTGTCAACACACATGTGAACACAATGTTAAACTGCATCTCCCCTTCACATTGCAGGGGGAAATCCAACACCTCCTGCAAAGCAGCCTGAACCTCTCTTCTCCGATGACGAAGAGGACCACCACACCTTCGACTCCAATGCCCTCCAACAGCTCGTGGAGAGCCTCCGCAGCCCACTTCCAAGAGCAGGGCAGCCCAGCTGCTACGAGCAGAACCCACCCTTTGCAAAGAACACACAGCAGGCAGCACCCACCACCACGGCTGCCTGCCAGCTCCCCCACAACGAACACATGGCCTTCCAATGCTATGTGTTGGGGTGCCAGGAGAAGCTGGCTGAACAGGTGCAGGTGGGGTTCGACCGCATGGCAGACAAACTAGACGCCCTATGTGGGTGTCTAAGACCCATCAGCGACAACTCACAGTCCCTAACGGACACCCACATGCTCTCCAATGACCCATGGGTGAGATCGTCAGAGTCCTGACTCTGAGACAGGAATGACTGTCTAGTCAGGGTGGCTCCAGCGAGTTCGCCCGGGAGTTGGGACTCATGCGGAGTCATGGGCTAAAAGAGTGGCTGCCACGGCTGCACACCAGTGAGAGGTAGCTAGGTCCCTCAATTCCCTAAAGACCCCCCTCATGGCATTGCTGCCACAAGGCCTGGCGCTGATGCATGCTGCTGCTACCACTCCATTCACATCTTCGGCCCCTGATGTGTCAGTGCCACACAGTGCTTGAGACAGAACACCACCACCCGCATGTGAGGCACATGCAACAGCAGAGGACGAAGATGCGGATGAATCTGCCTCCGTGGACAGAAGGACGCAGTAGCATGCATCTCCACCATATGGCCTGTTACTGCTTGGTTCTGCCCTCTGCATCATCACCTTCCACTGTCCCCTGATGCACTCTGCAACACTTACCTTGGACCTCAACATGGACTGGCATATTCTGTTTGGTCAACAATGACACAGCTGTCAGACTGCGGAGTGAACTCTTCCTCTTCCGATGTACTTGTCATTCCCTGAAGGACTCTGGCTGGCCATCCACGGGCCAATAATGTAAAGTGGGGTTTGCACGGCCCTGTACTGCTCCAGCTACAACACTCCACTGAATGTTCATTAAACATTCATTTTCACACCAATGTGTCATGTCTATGATCTTGCAAGTGTGGTAGTATGGATGAATGTAGGGTCAATGATTCCCCCCTACGTCCATGTTGCTCATGTTGTGGGACTAGGGTCACAGGGTGACACATTGCCGATTGCGGTCTGGGTGGCACCGACACCAGAACGGAGACACATGCATTACTTACTTCCTTGTCCAGCCCAGAATGGAACCATGCCCAGAGCCTAGGGGTCAATGTGCACACCCTTACGCTGTACTGGCATACGCCAGGCCAGCCCACTCGGCTTACGCTCACAGAGGGGGGGGCAGCACTACATGTCCCATGTCTTCCCTGTAGGGAACTGCTGCTCACAGGTCTAGTTGTTAGCAGGCCACAGCCACTCCCTCACGGTTGGTTTACACCCACTCCACACCCATCCAGCACAGCCATCACAGGACATGTGACCCTGCCAATATAAAGGGCCTGGCGCACGTGCTGGCCGCCATTTCCACTCTATAACTGGGTGTCTCCTTGTGGTTATCCTTTATGCATGAGGGCCTAGGGCCCTGCCACAGCACATTGCCCAGTGCCGCGGAGGACATCATGGCGTCCTTACCACGAGACTCAATCATAAAGGGTCCATGGCATGCGGTGCACAGATTTGGTGGCACCGGATACACTGCGGCAGGCACAGGCACACTGCCACGGGATGGTGTCTTTCTGTGCACTGAGGTAGGGGCACCTTAAGTGCTGAGCGGGTGTGCAGCCTGCGATGATGTTCCGTCCTGGCGGTCTGGACTGGTAGGATTAGTGTGAGCCCTGCAGGACCGCAGTGAAGGCCTGAGCCAGCGGACAGTGCAGGCTTACCGCCTTGCGGTTCACAGAGTTAGTGGCACCTCTAGAGCTGAGCGGGTGTGCAGCCTGCGATGATGCCATGTGCACTGATATGTTCTCTGACATAGTGAAATCAAAAACCAGAATCAAGTGTGTGACCTGGTGGTCCGCGGTGCAGGGCTGCATGATGTGGAGGGTGCCATGGTCGCGGGCCCTGGGCTTGGAGCTCCCACCGGTACGTGGTGGGCCCTCTTGGAGACACGCCTGTGGCAGAAGGTGAGCAGTGAGGCCTGGTTGCGCAGGGACGGGCATTCACTGCTGGGCGGCGGGAGGGGCTGGGGTGCATCAGCCTGTGTGCACAGGGGCGGTCAAGCGATGATGGTGTGTGCTACTGTATGGACTCTGCCATTCATGTCTCTGGAAACTGTTTCAGATGAGGGACCTGGGGGACTGCAGTGTGTACCGGCACGTGGTTGGAGACACACCGGTGGCAGCAGGTGAGCAGTGAGGCCTGGGTCCGCAGTGTCGGCACTCTCTCTCCCTATCTTTCTCTCTCCCTCTCTCTCTCTCTCTCCCTCTCTTTCTCTCTCTCCCTCTCTCCCTCTTTCTCTCTCCCCCTCTCTCTCTCTCTCTCTCCCTCTGTTTGTCTTTCCCTCTCTCCCTCTCTCTCTCTCTCTCTCTCTCTCTCTCTTTCCCTCTTTATCTCTCTCGCTCTTTCGCTCTCTCTGTACTTTGATGAGCGCATGACACACCTTCTTATATAAGTTTTTGTCTTGCAGAATATCCTGAGAAGACCGAAATGACTCTTCCGAATTGTTGTTTTGGGTTTATTCCATAATAAACAGATCATGTGGATATTGTAAGATGAATGTATGATTCTCCTTTTTCTGACCTCACATGTATGTTAGGTGTTGTGATTGCGCGACTACAGGCGAATTGTGTGGTTCATGATTTCGTGGATTTGATGTGCAATATCTTTGTCCAAAGGGGGGGGGGGTACCCGGGGTAGGGCCCCGAGGGGGGCCGAGGGGGGTCCTGGGGGTGTGGCGGTGGGTGTTGTTGCCCTATTGGGGCTCCGGGCTCCATGTTCAGTTGCTCCTGGGCATCTGTTGTTCTTCATGTGTGGCTCTGGGCTGTGCTCCCTTGTCTGGTGCCGGTTGCCATCCGACTTTACACCAGGTAAGAGCAGGTGTTAGTTTCCTGCTGCTAACATGCCTTATCGCCTATTTTGTGATCTTATCACAGATCTGGCTGGTTGTTGAGAATGCTGCGAAGTGGTGCTGTCACGGGTTTTTGCTTGGGAACGCCTACCCTGCATCTCATTAGCGCTAGTTGCCGAGGTCATCTGTGGCAGCGTTTTTTGCCACTGCTATCGCCAGAAAACTAGTGATATGGGCTGTTAGCACCAGCTTGTGAATGGAGCGATACATTGCGACTTTGGCTGCGATAAAGTGCCGATAACGCGGCAATAGATCCTTGAGAATATGCCCCGGCATTTTCAAACTTATAGCATGAAAGTATTATTAGTTTTGACCCCACGCTAATAGTTTTCTATTTATTTACAAGTAACCTCTGTCTGATGCAGCTGCGGAAGTTGTTAACTTGTTTTTTTATCTTACAAATTATTCAGCGCGGCCAAGATTCCTAGGGGGATATTAGCAAGGGCCTTATCGCCGCTTTAGCTGCACTTTTTGCCGCTAAAGTGGCAATACTTCTATTGTCCTATTAGCAAACTGTCGCTAACAGCTGTTAGCGACAGCTTTATGGCGAAAGCGACCGTTTTGTTGCCGCTTTGCATGTCAGCGATATATATCGCTAATGACATGCAAAGTAGGTGTTCCCGACTTAAAGCGACAGAAAACAGTCGCTAACACAGCTTCCCCCTATTAGCAATGCCCGCAAAGCGATAAAAAAAAATGTGCGCTAACCGCGAATATCGCTGGAATCTAACACATGCTAAAAACCTGACTTAACCATTCTAGTCAATGTGGGGGTGGATTGTAAGGTTAAGTCCTCACCTGCCTATTAGCAAGCTTTTCATTAGCGTGTAGAATTTATCGCTGGTTTTCTCGCGCTATTGCTATGTTTCGCCGCTATCTCTGGATTTTCTATCACCTTGGAGATAAGCATTGATAATAACGCGTTATCTCCGCGATGAAATCCAGCGATAGCCGGCGATAATTATCGTACTTTCTTGGTAATATCCCCCACAGTCCCTTGGGTGTCTTGCTGCTTCTGTCCAGGTTTCTAATTTGCATGTAGGGCTTGTAGACTTGTTTACTACATTATGAAGAAAAAAAACAAGAATACAAGTCCCAGATTGCAAATGAAAATCGTGTACTGGAGCAGCGAGTTACGAGTGCACCCGGGAAACTGGGCAGCTATGAATTTTATGTTGCTAAATACCAAAGTACAAAGCCACCTTTTCGTATTAATCATCATTATTATTATTGATATAGAAAAGCCTCTCTTGTTTCTTGTTCCTCTGAGAGTCTCTCCTAGCTCTTCTTGCTATAAAAACAAGATCACACCGCACTGGCCACACATGCCTGTCCTTCGCGTCTTAGATTCTCGTTGAAAGCCAAGCGGAAATATAAGAAAGTGATGCCCTGAATTATTGAGCTGAAAGTAGATCTTTCTTCAAGGGTCAGACAGCCTGACTTCTGGTATGGAAGCTGCAAACTGGACAGCATTAACGCAGGCTGGTCAGCTCACTGTGCCTACAGTGAGCGTGGAATCAATTCACCAAAATTCCAGGGGTAGTGGAAGTGACATCACACGCCATTTGACCTTTACTTTGACTCACACACACACACATGCTTACACATACTAACACATTCACACACTCTGGCCCACATAAACACACTCTCACCCATAAGCATGCATACAACATATAATTAACAGCATGTTTTACCTACCTTAGCTTACAGATAGGGTGAAAATTCCAGAAAATGTACACCATTTTTATTACACTAATAGTACATAATATTGTTCACTATTTGTATAATAAACAAATTGACAGAAACCAGGCAAGTGGAGCTCCAACCAGCGTCCAATAGGAAGAGCTGCCCCTGCGTTCCAGGCACTGATTTTGCCACCTCTGAGGCCAGGGGTCGCAAAAGCAGCGCCAGGGGTAGCAAGGGGCAAGCCAGGGGTCGCGGCTGCAACCCTTGGTGACCCCTAAATGAAGTCAATGACTGTGCACAGTGAGTACAGATATAATGTGGAATTAAAGCAGCGTGGGCCGCACTGCTAGCATGTTGGTAGTTCAAGACAGCCACAATTGGGGTGCAGTGTACCCCTCACACTTCTGTACTTCGACATCGCAGCACCTGTTGAGTTAATGAGAACTACACCCCTGAACTAAAGTGAAACCTAACCACCTTTCGATTCATAAAGCCACTTGGTACACATGTGGTTGTTTTTACTGTACACTGACTAAAAGGGTCCGAGGGAGGAAGAATTTTCTGTGACCTGTTTTACTCCTGCGTTCCAGGAGTACACCAAGAGTTGTCCCATTGTACTTTTGTAAATCATGTGCGAGCAATGAGTTCAACAAGAGTAAGTTGCACCTACCCATAGCAAATTCTTTCTAAATCTGGCCCAGTGTGTTTTGAAATGTGACTGGTAGTCTGACTTTGGGTTTTAGAACATTTGTTTCATTTCATTAAAACTCGAGCTGCTCCGATGAGAGCTGATAAATAAGGTGTTAGGTATGATGGCAGGGGGCATGGGAGCTATTCACAAAGGCATCCTGGAGTATATAAAGGACTATAGTAAGGTTTTCAGTGCTCTTACCTGCCTTTGTAAAATGCCCCAAATCATCTAAAATGAGACAAACAAAAAGGAATATTTACGGTATCCCCATACGTGGGCCCCTTCTTTGCTGTGCGTCAGGTGCCAAGATCCCTGACCAGGCCTAACAAGACTAGAACAGGTCTGGGGTTGCTTGTGTTCTTAGATTCCAGCTGCAGTTAGGTCCTCCTATTATCTTCCCACATCTGTTACAATTGCAAGTTCAACGCATTGGACTTCTCTCCGAAGGGTTTGCTATCTCATCAGCGGGATTTATTCTGTAGTTTGTCCCAAATTGGGAGAAGGTATGTGGTCAGCTTGTATCACAAGCTTTCTCTAGATTCCCAGAAGTCTCCAAAATTAAGGAGCTTGGGGTTGGACGTCTGCTTCTTCTTTTATATTAAGAAAGTGGTTGGTGATACTGTGGCTTGCACTTACGTCTGAGCTACGTATGCTGCATATAATTATAGACTGACACTGTCAGCATTAACTGTAGGTGGTGGCCCCAACAACCAAGAATCTGATCATACAGTACACATTCTTCAGGAATTTCCACCAAAACTGATCATTGACAAGCAACTGACACCACAGAGGCATCTTCTAAGACCATTTAACATCTTCCTGCAGTCATAGTCATTGGTACTCCACTGGGCAAAGTAATATCTCCCACAAGTCCTGTTATAGGACTTTTATAGCTTTCTCCACTCAAAGATATGCTCATCAGTATAGCCAATTTAACTCCAAGCATCTCCTGATCCAGCCATGCCCCAACACAATGCGGAGAGAGCATCCAAAAGTGGCTCAGATCAATTCCAAATAGACACTTGTCTATTTTCTACACATCTGTTCAAATTTGCTTGCCACTGCAAAGGGGAGCAGATTTTCACGTATCCCAGTAATCTGCTTTTGTCTTGCACACTTGCAAATAGATTTAATCCATGTAGAGGCAGGAGCTCAGTCTCTTTTTATCGATGGCTAGTCGTGTTAGACTTTCAAGTGGTAGGTGTGTGGACGCCACGAGAGATGGTGCGCCTTTCTACAAGATAAGCAGGGGTGCTGTTTGTGATAGCTTTGTAAAGGATGCAGTTGGTTTTGAAGATGGTGCAGGCTGGCAAGTGCAGCCAATGACGTTCCATTAAGATGAGACTGAAGTGATCATATTCCTTCAGGTCCCGAATGAGAATGGCTGTGATGTGTAGAATGCCCCTAAACTGTGCCAGTGTGGAATCTAGGAGGACATGGAGTATGGCATTACCACCATCCAGATGCGAGTGGGTTTGAACAGCAGTTCTTAAGTCCCTTTCTGAAAGAAATGGTTTGACTTTCTTTAGAAGAGAGAGCTGGTACCAGGTTATCTTTATGTTTTTTGGCAGCGTGTTCCTTGAGAGTGAGGTTGGAGTCCAAGAAACTTGGCATTTGATGAAAGTGGGTTTTTGAAGCTATCAAGGTTGATGTCATTGAGCCAGAGTTGTATTGTACCTGGTTGCTGTTCTTGTCAAATAACCGAAATTCTGTCTTGGTTGGGTTGAGCTTCAGGTAGGTGCTGGATATCCAGGACTGGGTGATGTACAAGCAGTGTTTGAGTCATTGGATGTCTGAAGCAGTGGGGACTTTCAAGTAGAGGTGTGTATCATTGCCATATTAGTGAATCTTGCTGCTGTTATCTGTGACAATAGAATCAAACAGTCCCATATAAAGGTGGGAGATGACAGGAGAAAGTGTCGAACCCTGGAGGACTCCACAAGTGACCAGAATCTTCTGTGACCTGGAGGTGCTAATGTAAACAAACTGGTGTTGGTTGTAAAGGTGGTGGGAGAACCAGTGAAGGACACTGCCAGTGAATCCTATTTAAGACTCGAGAGTGCATTTGAAGGTGGGGTGGTCGACTGTGTAGAAGGCAGTTGACAGGACAAGCAGTATCAGGAGGCCGGGGTCAGGAGGATGAGGAGCATCCATTTCAAGGCTACAAAATGCAACAACACTTGCTAGTATTGAATCTCTCCAGTGTACCCAGCTTGGCAGTGGCAATTCTCTGCAGGGTTGCAGCCAGTTTCTTGAGTGCCAGCTGGTGTGGCAATTTTCTCTTTCAGAGTTCCAAAGGCTCCTGATTGAAGTGTATTTTACACCTCTTTGACACCTCTGTTGGGGTGGTTGGGTTACGACACGTGCCGGTGAAGTGCCCTTCTTCGCAAAACCTTTAAAAGAATGGAAAATGCCCTGCTTTTTTCAGGGTTTAAAAAAAACTTTTGTGTCTCATGTCTTCTGTGATACTTGAGGACAATTCTGGTATTATCTGACTTTCCTGCCCTTTGGTCTTGTGTTCACACTGTTAAGGAGTGGCCGACTTTCAGGCAGGGCTGTTACTTTGTTCTCCAGCTAAATTGTTCTACTTATGGCTGTGGGAATTTGCTACTGCCTTGTTTGATCCAACCGACATGAACCTGTCGGTTCCTGGGCTCACTGTGTAATTTCTTCTGAAAAATCTGAGGAAATGAGGAAAGCTGACAGAACTGCTCTTCTGTTCCTTTAACCGGAGTCTGAGAACAAACAATAGGCCGTCTGTTGCCCGGCACAGCATCAAATCCACATACATGGCATCCAAGCATACCTGTACATGCCCTCCTTTGGTGAAGGCAATAGCATCAGTACTTCTTCGATGGCTACTATGAAATCTGACAGTTGCTCTCCCTTTGTCTGACTCTCTCTGCCTGCTGGTCACAAATTAGGTTATTACTTTTTTCCATGCCTATGCAGTGTGGCGAGAACTTCTGTGCATTTCCTTCAGGACTTTGTCATAGGGCCTTTCAGGGACTCTAGAATCCTAGATTTCTTTTCACTAGCATTGTAGGTCTACTATCCATCCAGCTTGTGTACTTGGCCAGACACAAAAGAAAAAACTGTATTCTCCTCAGTGAAATGGATGTGCCTCGGAAAACACACATAATGGATATACCTCAAATGTCAAGCGCTTTATATGGGCTACCTATTCAGATCTCTAATCTTCAGCCTCAAAACCTTCTCGTGGTACAGCTGCTTCTCATGTCTTCACCTCCCAACCCTTGTTGGCCGCCCAATCCTCAGGTTTCTGCCTTGTGTCACCGACTGTCAGTGGGTGCTGTAGGGAGGTAAGGCCTGGCTCAGGAGGCCTCCTTCAGCTTTTCCAGCATTATTGAACTAGTCAAAGTGGCAGAATCAATTTACATTCAGCATGCAAGACCTAAGTACAACTCAGTCTTTGTGCTGTTTGCTAAGTGGAGCGAGCACTGTATTACGGAGCTCAGAGAGTTGTCTAATATGTTAAGCACTTTTAACAAGTCTGTATTTGAAGTGTAAGCTGGGATATCTCCTGCTGCTATTTGGGTTTCCCTCTTGTGCCTCAATACAGTTTACAACATGCAGGTAATCCACCTAGTTTCTATACAGCGAAAACACAAGTTAATCTCACAAAGGCCATGTTCACATCAGAGAGGCTAAGAAAAATAAAAACCTCAGCTACTACAAGCAAAGTCTCAGCAGTGCCTCCAAGGGGCATTTTATCAAGGGCTGGCGACAACATTATCGCCGCTTTAGCGTCCGTTTTCGGGTGAAAATCGGCGATCATTTTATCGCTTTATTAACAAGGACACGCTAGCGCGTGTATCCTTGCCTTAGCGCCTGGTTTCCTATCGCCTTGCATCGCTAATGAGATGCAAGGTAGGCGTGCCCCTTACAACTACATTATAAAATATCGCTAACGGTGCTTCGCTGTATTTACAATGAAGCCCCGTCCAGTTTAGCGCGGCTCTTTTTCATGCTAACTGGGCCTTAACGCTGGAATTTAACGTCTGTTAAATTCCAGACTAAGGCATTCCTAACATGGGAGGTGGATTGTGTGGCTAAGACCAGAGGCCCTATCATCAAGGATATCGCCCTTTTCCATGGAACATCGCTGGAAAAACAGCAGTGTTCCATGGAAAACGGCGATAACCCCGCTATCGCTGGAATATTTATTGCCATAGCACTAAGCGTTGTTAATACAGCGCTAACATGGCAATAAGATCCAGCGATAGCCGGTGATAGGAAAATGCGCGCTAAGCGCGGTCAGTGATAATTATCCCTGCCGCTTGATAATATGCCCCTAAATGACAGGTCTGTGGGTGAGAGAAATGCAAAACAGATGTGCAGTAAGGGGCGTATATGCTGGTAAACATGGACCTCTCTCTGCCTCGCCTTGCTCCTGGATACAGGACTCAAGCAAGGGATTTGTATCCTGAGCTTGCAGTGAAATTGGACAAGCGATGAAGTAAGGTGCTTCCAGGGGGATATTGCTCAGGGTTACCCAACCTTCTGCATAATGAATGGCAACTGTATATCTCAACTAGCATGTATAAGTAGGGCCTGTGACGTCATATGAGCTGTATTCACGCTGTGAGGGTAGTGCCCTGAAGGACAAATGCCATAAGCAACATACTCTTTTCTGCAGATAAGACCATCAAGCAGATAACTCGAACTGGTGATCTGATATATTCCTTCTAGAAAGGAAAAAAAAGAATAGGGAGACGTGAGAAATAACCAACAATGAAGCTATGTACATAGACCAATGACTCAAGTCATGCATGCAGAGCTTTAAGTGCGCCGGGTCCAGCCGGTGCCGACAGTTCTAAAAAGCGGGTGCTGAGACGGGTCGCTATCTGGCTCTCCATTTTTGCCCTCACCCCTGAGGTGAGAAAAGGAAATCTTAACTCTGTAGCAGTGCCACCCTCCACTGCCTGTGATGTAACTTCAAAGAGACTCGTTATAGTTCTTTCACAGTCTCATTTCACAAGCGATGCATTTTCAATATTATATACAACAAATCCATCAATGTTGCCTATTTATCTTATGCAACTAACAACCACTGACAAAGCCAATAGTCCTGGCGTGTTGTAGGTGTAATGTTATTGGTTGTATTATATATCTGGATGCAATGACAGATGCAGCACAATACCAGTCGGGCGGCACACTATCCTGAGCACAGATTTTTAGTGTAGGTGTCATTAAGCCACACCCTTAATTACATCGGACACGCCCCTTTGAGAGACCCCCAGATGTTTCATCCCACTTGAAGCCCTGCTTGCATGGTCTCCCTCCCAAGAGTGCACTCCCCAGACCCAGGCTCGTTGAAGTACACCTGCGGGGACACTGGGGGTGTGGAGAGCTCTGGCTGAAGTAAGAAAATGAGAATAAAGGTGCTGGGGAGCAGCTGAGGGACCCAGGCTTTTTATAGGCAAATGATCATTATCATGAGTTAGAAAATGTCACCAACTTTTTGCAAAAAAAGCGATGGAGAGCATTGTTTACATCCTTAGAAATGCAGGCGGTGATGTGTAGGGTCAGCTCCCAAAGGCAGCCCTCTCCCAGCCTCACTCCACCCACGCAGCAGCAGATCGCTGCTCCTTCTTCTTCGCTGGCCAGCCTCTGAAGAGCAGATGTCCCAGCCTCACTCCACCCACCAGCAGCAGATCGCTGCTCCTTCTTCTTCGCTGGCCAGCCTCTGAAGAGCAGATGTCCCGGCCTCACTCCATCCACCAGCAGCAGATCGCTGCTCCTTCTTCTTCGCTGGCCAGCCTCTGAAGAGCAGATGTCCCAGCCTCACTCCACCCACCAGCAGCAGATCGCTGCTCCTTCTTCTTCGCTGGCCAGCCTCTGAAGAGCAGATGTCCCGGCCTCACTCCACCCACCAGCAGCAGATCGCTGCTCCTTCTTCTTCGCTGGCCAGCCTCTGAAGAGCAGATGTCCCAGCCTCACTCCACCCACCAGCAGCAGATCGCTGCTCCTTCTTCTTCGCTGGCCAGCCTCTGAAGAGCAGATGTCCCGGCCTCACTCCACCCACGCAGCAGCAGATCGCTGCTCCTTCTTCTTCGCTGGCCAGCCTCTGAAGAGCAGATGTCCCGGCCTCACTCCACCCACGCAGCAGCAGATCGCTGCTCCTTCTTCTTCGCTGGCCAGCCTCTGAAGAGCAGATGTCCCGGCCTCACTCCACCCACCAGCAGCAGATCGCTGCTCCTTCTTCTTCGCTGGCCAGCCTCTGAAGAGCAGATGTCCCAGCCTCACTCCACCCACCAGCAGCAGATCGCTGCTCCTTCTTCTTCGCTGGCCAGCCTCTGAAGAGCAGATGTCCCAGCCTCACTCCACCCACCAGCAGCAGATCGCTGCTCCTTCTTCTTCGCTGGCCAGCCTCTGAAGAGCAGATGTCCCGGCCTCACTCCACCCACCAGCAGCAGATCGCTGCTCCTTCTTCTTCGCTGGCCAGCCTCTGAAGAGCAGATGTCCCAGCCTCACTCCACCCACCAGCAGCAGATCGCTGCTCCTTCTTCTTCGCTGGCCAGCCTCTGAAGAGCAGATGTCCCGGCCTCACTCCACCCACGCAGCAGCAGATCGCTGCTCCTTCTTCTTCGCTGGCCAGCCTCTGAAGAGCAGATGTCCCAGCCTCACTCCACCCACCAGCAGCAGATCGCTGCTCCTTCTTCTTCGCTGGCCAGCCTCTGAAGAGCAGATGCTCCTCACTGCAGCACCTCACATCACTTCTGTGCCACAGAGATCACTCACAAAGCAGCCAATAGCCAAGTGCACAAGTTGATAACCTCCAATCAGGGACGGTTCACCAAACCTGGGCGTCCTCTCAATGTGCATAAGCTTCCCCTTTCCAGAAGTTTCTCCGGAAAGTCCTTGGTGATGATCTCACTGGCCTACCTCCCCTTACAGAGACAAGTCGTCAGTCTCCATGTTTCACGGTTCATGGTCAGTTTCTTCCTGAGGCCTAGCAGTTTAGGGAGCCTCCGTGAAGCCAGGGGTCACATTGGATTTGTTATCTGTCCCGCATACAAGCCTGCAGGCAGAGGTCTGTAATCCAGAACGGTGGTAGGCCGCATGCCTCCGTGAAGCCAGGGGTCACATTGGATTTGTCATCTGTCCCGCATACAAGCCTGCAGGCAGAGGTCTGTAATCCAGAACGGTGGTAGGCCGCATGCCTCCGTGAAGCCAGGGGTCACATTGGATTTGTTATCTGTCCCGCATACAAGCCTGCAGGCAGAGGTCTGTAATCCAGAACGGTGGTAGGCCGCATGCTCGTTCCTCCAACACTGGTGGATGCATCTCCATCCCCCACACCAGCACCCGATAAATCTGAATGTGTGCATTTTGATGTTGTTTCTGAGTTAAACCTCCTTGATTCAATTAAAGCATTGTTGGGAGCTATACTTCGTCACGCGACAGTCACATTCTTTTGTGTTGCCTCCTACTGAGCCTCTCAATAAACTTTTAGCTCCTCCTATTCCCACAAAGTTGTGAGGAAATGTGCGAAAGAATAGCAAGAAACGTTGTGGCCTATTTACAAGCCCTTTCCGCCGCCGGTGCGACACTTTTAACATAGGAAAAGGGGACGTACCGTCTGCGCAAGGGGCTCGTAAATAAGCCCCATTCTTTTCAATTGAAGTGCAAAATGCCTTTGTCAAATCGCACGCGCTATTTTACACCGTGCCCTGCCTGCATACCTGCTGTCTGCGCTGAAACGCACAAGAGCACAGTTGCAGCAGCGGCGCGTGGCAGGCGCCGCTTCCTCGGGCTGTCCTGCGCTCTCGCGGCCCCTGCACTTCGCATCTGAGACTTGACTGGAATCCCCGAGGAGTCCGTTCCGACGCGCGCACATGCGTCTGTCTCAGGTTTCTGCCTTGGCTGCCATTCCAAGAACTCGGGCAGGTAAAATTAGCAGGCAAACATGTGCCCGGGCGACGCGTTTGCTCCTCATTGTGAAAATCCGTGTTTTGAGGGCAGGATTGTAGCGTACGATGAAGCGCTCGCCGGGCGCGACCGCCCTGGGACTACAAGTGTCCTGGTAATGGATGCAACCAGCCAAGTTCAACTGCAAGGGGAGGAAACAGCCGAGGACGCCGGGCTCGGGAGACATGCGGGCATTTCCATAGATTCACCCTGGTCTTGGGTAAGGACTGGAGCCGCCTGTGAGTGCAGCGTCCGTAAAACAGAGACCGTCTTTTGTGCTTTTTTGTATCTTTTAAACATCTGAAATGCATTTGTAGCAATTTCCGGACGAAAAGACTGCACCATTGTTTGGATAGTTTTCGGCCACAGGAGAGGACGAGCACAACCCTGGTTTAATGATAAAATATAGAATTGTATGTTTTTTCAATAGTGGCCATGCACTTTTATCGTACAGTCCTATTCGGTAAACATATTTCATGTTACGTTGGCCTATGTGTTTTCAGAAAGGAACTAAAAGGAATTCTGTTTAACAAAAGTACAATGAATGTATAAAGTGAAGAACCCTGAAACTGTCTTTGAATGGTTCCAATATTCTATGCTGTTATGCTTGGGTTGTCCGTATTTTTATTTATTGTCATCTCCATCCAAATTTAGCTATTGGCATAATGGTTCATAGAAGAACATGGTGTGGTTGGATTGATGATGTCATAAATCTAGAGACTACAGAGTAATTTAACTATAATGGATGTTGGGGCTTTGCCATTAAGATATAAATATATACATATCATTGTTTATGTATCATTGCATAACAACCGTAAAGCCCTCTGATACCCGTGAGGGTCATGTTCACACTACATAAAACAATTTTTTTTTAATCCTTTTTTATTTTTTCCAAGTCACAATGCAAAACAGGTATATGTCAACAATTCACACAGACTGACTCAGCATCGCTTCCCTCTCCCCAAATTCATTTAATAATTAATAATACATTTCCATATATGATTACTCTTGATTAGCATTAATAAAATCCCAGCGAAAATTATTCCAAATCTTCTCAAACTTGAAGCGGGAAGAGAGGCCCCTTGGTTTGGCCAGAGTGAGCGCTGATTCCTATATCTGATATATAAGGGGACACCATTCAGTGTCTTTAGAGGGTGCACCGAGACCCCTGCCCTGGCGATGCAGAGCCAGGTAGATACCAACATAATTATTATTAGTCGCTGAATGCCCCCCCCGAGATCATATTTAAGACCAGTCATTCTCTCTTTAATAGATAAATGTTCTGGGTATCCCAGACTTAAGGACATATATTTTGTCACCCCTTCCCAAAATGCATACGATCAGTGCTTGAGATGGGCCAGTGCTCACAGGTACTGGCTACCGGCACTTCTTATTTTTATCACTCTGAGTTCCAGCCCTTTTCTACTGCCAAGGAGAGTACAGATTCTGCAGAAAGGTAGACTTATGGGCTGCTAGTGCGGGTGAGCACGAGGCTGTCAGAATGGAACCTGTCCTCTGGAATCTGTGAAGGTGCTTATGTAGCCCTGAGCCGAGCAGCCGCTGAACTATTCAGCATGGGCTCATTTGCATAATGCTCAGGTGCTCACCACCACGCTGTGTTTGACAGAGCAGGGTCCGTTCAAGCCCTGTGCTGTTAATCACATTCACACTATGGGGCATATTTACAAGCCCCTATCGTCACCACAACGTCACATTTAGTGATGTTGTGGTGGCGATAGCAGCTTCGCCTTATTTACAAGGCAGCGTTGAGCCCCTTAACATGGCTTAACACTGCCTTGTAAATAAGGTCCCCTTTCACGCTGTACTTAGCATGAGAGGGCAATGGGTGTTGCAGTGGGCGTGCCACCGCAACACCCATTGATTTTGATGCTGCCCCCTATTTACAAGAGCAGAGTAAATAGGAGGCAGCACCAAAATAGAGATCAGGGATACCCTAGTTTTAAACAGGCAAAACGCGGACAAACTGTTTATTTCTCCTCGTTTTTGCTGTTTCCATGTGTGCTGCATTGTGCAGCACACATAGAAACAGCAAACCACCACTGATTGTTTATGTGCAGGAAGGTCCCCCTACCTGCACAGAAACAATCATGAAAAAAAAGCAGCACACATAGAATTTACAAACGGCGTTTAAAGATTGTTTATGTACAGAAGGAGGACCTTCCTGCACATATCTTCACCTCAACAGATGCACCCTTGCACTATGGTGCAAGAGTGTCTGCGTTGGCCCTTGGCAGCTAAAGTTATCGGCAGTGCAGGGGGAAATGCAGGGTTGCACCATATTGTGTTAAATAGGGTGCATCCCTGCGTTTCTAAAGTGACGAAGCAAGTTGTTAGCCTTCTTGGCTTAACAACATGCTTCATCACTTTATTTTAAATATGTCCCTATTTGTGCAAACACAGGAATCGAGGCAGCCCACTAAAACGGCAATTAAGAAAGTAATGGGAGGTAAGGAGTCCAAAATGACTTTAATCTCACTTGAGACTTTGTGTGTCTGCTTATGTGTACCCGCTTGTGTTTGTGTGTTTTTGTGTGAGAGAAAAGCGAGGGAAAGATGGAGAGAATCGAGACACCATCAGGAGGTATTTTATAAGGAAAAGTATGGAATGCTTTGTGTGTGCATGTCTGCTTGTTTCTTTCATGCTCAAGAATATATAGTATTGTGCCAAACAACAACATATAACAGTATGTCATTAGGAAACTGCAAATATTACAAAACAAGGAAATGTTAACATATCATTGCGTTTGCCCTTAGCCCCGCCCACTCACCACACTACTAGCTCATTTTAATGAGTACCCGCACTTATTTTTTCCCAGTTAAAGCACTGTATACAATCCAGAGGACACAACCCACTAATCAATCCTCACCATCTTCATCACCATTTACCTTCTTCTTAGTTAAATCGACATGACACAAATCCTATTTTTCAGAGCAGAATTTAAAGTCGGAGAGACTTTACACAGGAGGATGTTTGCACTCCATGATCTATATGAGAGCAGTAGCCTTCATACAAGGCGGTGTGATGAAAGAACGGAATGTTTATAAAAACTGATGCCTGAGAGGTTCCTGGTTTGACATGCACGAGGACGATTTTACAAAGCGTGATGTAGAGGAAAGTTACACCACATAGGTTAACGCACATAGGTTGACATATTACGCCTGTGGTTTGCATCAAAGGTCCCTGTGATAAGAACAATTCAGGTGCAATAACTGAGCTGGACCTTTGATGAAAGTGTGACAGCAAGGACTGTTTACCCTTACACCTTATTGGGCATTTAGAAGCCCACACAAGGGAGCGCAACATTGCTACCTAACAAGGAGCGTATGTATTTATGCATGAGTGTGTACATGCATTTCTTTCAACTTTGCAAATTGTGAATTACAACTGGATTCATACTTTATTTGATCAACCAATGGCTTGTAAAGTGTCACTACTCACCCGCAAGGGTCTCGGCGCAGGCACTGCGGTTCAGTCGAAAAGCCAGATCTTGAGGTCCTTCCTGACGGTGATTGCCTGAGGTGGAGAGGCAGGGTGTTCCAGGTCTTTGCTGCGAGGTAGGAGAAGGATCTTCCACCGACAGTGGTCTTGCGGATACGTGGGACTGTGGCCAGGGCCAGTTGGGAGGAGCGGAGTTGTCTGGTGGGTACGTGGAATGTGAGGCAGTGGTTGAGGTACGCAGGTCCAGCATTGTGTAGGGCTTTGTAGGCATGTGCGAGGAGCTTGAAGGTTATTCATTTGTTGACTGTGAGCCAGTGGAGGTCTCTTAAGTTGCTGGTGATGGGGTTGTGGAGGGGGATGTAGAAGATAAATCTGGCAGAGGCGTTCCAGATGTTCTGCAGTTTCTTGAGGAGTTTCTGGGTGATGCCGGCGTAGAGTGCGTTGACATAGTTGATTCTGCTGCAGACAAGTGCTTGGAGGACCGTCTTTCTGGACTTGGTGGAGACCCATTTAAAGATCTATCGGGGCAGACGTAGCATTTGGAAGCAGGATGATAAGATGGCGTTGATCTGGCAGCTCATAGTGAGCGAGGATTCCAGAATGATGCCAAGGTTACGCATGTGGTCTGTAGGTGGAGAGGTTTCAAGTGCTGCGGGCCACCAGGAGCTGTCCCAGGCAGAGGAAGTGGAGCACAGGATGAGCTCTTCGGTCTTCTCTGAGTTGAGCTTGAGGTAGCTGTTCTTCATCCAGGTGACAACAGCCTTCCTCCTATCGTGAAAGTTGTTCTTAGCGACTGTGGGTTCGTTGGTGAGGGAGAGAATCAGCTGGGAGTCGTCGGTGCAGGAGACGATGTTGAGTCTGTGGTTCCGAACGATGGCTGCGAACAGGGCCATGTAGATTTTGAAAAGCGTGGGGCTCAAGGAGGAGCCCTGAGGCACTCTGCAGCTGATCTCTGTGGGTTCCAAGAGGAACTGAGGTAGTCTGACTCTCTGTGTTCGGCTAGTGAGGAAGGAGCGTATCAATTTCAGGGCTTTGTCGTGGGTGCCGGTGTCATGGAGTCTTGAGCATAAGGTGCGGTGAGAGACAGTATCGAAGGCGACCAAGAGAGGGCTGCAAGTTCGCCTCGGTCGAGGAGGGCACGGACGTCATGTCTGGCAGCGAGGAGGGTGGTCTCGGTACTGTGGCTGCTTCACAAGCCAGATTGGGAGAGGTCCAGCATGTGGTTTGTTTCAATGAACTCGGAAAGTTGGACGTTGATGGCATTCTTGATAACCTTGGCTGGGAAGGGGAGAAGAGAAATGGGTCTGAAGTTCTTGAGGTCCGTCGGGTCGGCAGAGGGTTTCTTCAGCAGGGGGCTGATCTCTCCGTGTTTCCAGTCTTCCAGTTAGGTGGCGGAGTTGATGGAGCAGTTAATGGTGTGGTAGAGGGGGGCAATGGTGTTGAAGATGTGATGTGGGCAGGGGTCCGAAGGTGCTCTGGAGTGGATGCTCTTCATGGTCTTGAGGGCGTCGTCCTCTGTGAGGGGGGCCCAGCTGAGAAGGGCCTGTTGGGGGTCGGCATAGTAGGGTGCAGTGGTTGTGGGTGGGGTGGGAGGGAGGGACTTGGGTATTGAGGATCTCAAAGCTGTTATATATCTCCTTGATCTTTAGGTGGCAGTAGGTGCCAAGGTTGTGGCAGAGGTCTTGGGAGGGGGATGTCTGCTCTCTGGGTCTGGCAAATTGTTTGACTACAGCGAAAAGTTCCTTGTTGAGTGCGTTAGCATTGATCCTTTCTTGTAGGGCCGCTTGCTTCTTTGTTCTGATGAGGTGGTGGTATGCGGTGGCAGCAGTATTGAAGGCTGAGTGGTCTTTCTGCTCCTCCATCTCTTCTCAAGCCATCTACAGGTGCGTCTGGACTTGTGACGGGCAGGAGAGAACCAGCTGGCTTCCTTGGGGTGTTGCTTGCTATTGGTGTCTGTGGATGTCGGTGGAGGGCTTTTGCTCAGGGCGGTGGAGAGCTGTTCTTCGGTGACCTTGTTCCAGCTTCTACGAGGGTAGCTGTGGGCGTGGTGGTGTACGGTGGGTTTGGTGAAGGTGAAGTGGGCGCAGCAGTAGTCGGTCCATTGGAGCTTGGTGGTGTGGCTGAAGGTGATGTTGTTGCTGGCGGAGAAGATGGGGTCAAGCATGTGTCCTGCTGAGTGGGTTGGGGAGATGGCAAGGTTCGAATCTGAGGGTGGCAAGGTTCTCCAGCAGGGACGAAGTGTTTTTGTTGAAGGAGTTGTCCTGGTGAAAGTTTAGGAGGATGTAGTCTGTGGAGGCGATAGCGTGGTGTGTGATGAAGTTGGTGATGGAATCGCTGAAGGGTGGGTAGATTCCGGGGGGTCTGTAGATGAGGGTGTCTCAGAGGGTGGTGTTAGAGTTGATCTGGACCTGGTAGCGGAGGTGCTCAATGTTGGCTGAGAGGTCGCCTGCGTGGATGGTGAGGCGGAGGGTGCTTTTGTGTATGATGGCGATGACTCCCCCCTGTTTGTGGATGCGATCCTTTTTGATGATCTTGTAGCCGTCCGGGATGGCTGTGGCGATGTCTGAAGCAGAGGTGGAGTTCATCCAGGTTTCTGTGAGGAAGGCAGTGCCGGGGTCGATGGAGTGGAGCAGGTCCCAGATCTCCATGGTGAGTTTGTGGCGGTAGCATGTGTTGAGCAGGAGGCAGTTAAGGCATCCGGGTCCAATTTTTGTCAGTTGTGTGGTGGGTGAGGCTGGTGTGCAGTGGCAGGCAAAAGTGCAGCAGCAGATCCGGCAGGAAAAAGGGCCTTGGGTGTCCATCGGCGATGCCCAGTGGCAGGCGGTGTGGCGTCTGGTGTTGAGAATCTAGAGGGTGCTTGCGTCGTAGCAGTGGAGGTTTGAGAACGAGGATTTGTGGAGCTGGGCGTGGTCTAGGCATGGGCGGGTGCAGACGTGCTTGCCTTTGGTGCGCCAGTGGCGTGCCCACTGTGCGGCTGCACAGCAGCCGTCTTATGTAGTGTGAGGGAGCGGGCTGGACAGCTGGGAGGCGGGAAAGCGGGAAGCAGGAATCAGCCCTGGATGGGAGGGCCGCAGAGGAGAGCAGAGGCAGGGGCACGGGAAAAATGGTGCAAAAAAAGAGACAAGAGAGCTGGTAGAAGAGTAGAAAAAGTGGAAAAAGTGAAAAAAACGAAAAAGAGAAGAAAAAAGAGATCAGAAGGCGGAGAGACGAAGGACAGAGCAGCGGCAGAGCAGAAGCTCCACACTGGACCACCAGGGATGAGGCGCAGGCAAGTGCCTGCAGGTGGAGGAGGACCTCGAACTCTGACCAGCTAGGGTCAGGGGCAGCAGCTACTTCAGCGGAGGTCCACGGGAAGTGAAGCACTTCACTTACAAGGTCAGTGAGGTTGCTCCTTTCACCGCGCAGCAGACGCCATATGTAGTGTGAAGGGGAGGGCTGGACAGCTGGGAGGCAGGAATCAATGCTGGAGGGGGGTGGGACATTTTGTGATAATCCGGTGGCACACAGGGCTTAGCCATATCTACAAGGTCATGTAGGGCCACCCTGCATGGCATTTCATGGACTTGTAGATATGGATTGAGGCAAGGCAGTGCACGTCTCTACATTGCCTCACACTACGATGGGGAGGCGTGCCATGGGCATTACGGTGGGTGTTCCCATGTAAGTTCCCTGGCATTTGACACATTCCCAGATTAATACCAAGCTATAAATCTGGGAATGCGTCAAAAGCCTACGCCTCCCCAGGGGAGGTATAGGGGAGGCACAACGAGAAGAAGTAACATTACTTCTCCCTATTTTTTCCTCTTTCTATGTGTGCTGCCTTTCTAGAAATAGTTAATCCCCTCTATTGATTGTAATGGTGTCCCTTCCTGCATACAAACATTCATACCTACAATGCAGGCACCCTTGCACCATGGTGCAAGGGTGCCTGCATTGGCACATGGCACCCTATTGAGCACTATCGCAGGGAAAGAGGACAGGAATGCGCAGTATCAGATACGATGCATTCCTGCCCTTTTCTTTTGCTGTAGGACAGTACAGTAGGAAGGCTTGCGGCGCTGCCCTCCGGCAAAATATTGTAAGAGAGGCCCCAAATAGGGCCATAAAGCTGCATTCATCAGGAGCCAGTGAAGTGCTTTGTTCACATTTGCAAGGGTTCGGGGAAACTTCTGGCACCTGCCTTTTTCGCCTTTGGAGCCTGTCAAGTTGCTTCTTTGAGAGCCATGAGTAGATGGCTTTGCAATAGCCAAGGGATCCCATGACCAACTCAATCATGAGCTCCCATGGTGCTCGGTTTGGACTTGAAGAAGAATTTTGCAGAAGATTGAAAGTAGCTAATTAACTCCTCTGAACACAGGGTTGACTTGCAGTGTGAAAGAGAGCTAGGCATGAAATGCAATTCCTAGCTTGCTTACCTTTCCTGATGTTATTGAAGGTGTTTCAAAGCGAAGGGCAAAGAATCTCTTTGAATCCCTTTCATCACTAGGATTTCAATCGAGTCTTCATTCATGGATATTAAATCCTCCTTCATTGATTCAACAATGTGATCCAAGTATACAATGATTCTAGTGTCCTCCTGTCTGAGTAGTCCTACAGCTCGAAGTGGAGTTGTAATACATTGGTATTTACTTGGAACCTTGCATGGTATTATTTCTTCGATAAACTGTGCCATTGGGTGTACATAAATATTCAACGACAAGCAAGACAGTGGTGGTCTCTAGGCTATAACACATGGCACCAGTCAAAGATCATTCCACTGAACCAATTTGTATCTTCTAGTACAATTCTTCAGCTTTTCTGAGAGTATTCTTTGCTCCATAATGACATCTGCTGCAGAGAGGTCAAGCAGCATTAATGCAGATTTTCTGTCCTAATCCACTTAGAGAGTGATGTTGGATGAGGTGGGTTATATGTCCCAGGTTGTTCTGAATCCTGACTGCTGATTTTAGAGGCGGTGTTTCTACTCCATGTGTTCTTGGAGTTGTCTAGTACCTTCCCTTAAGATGATAGTTTGCCTGCTTAAAAATCCTCCAGTACGGAATCAGAGTATCATTTTTACTCCATGGGAAATCATTTTACTCTCAACTTTTAGAAGTACCACTTCAGAATCTGGAGCACTGATGTCTGTCCTACAGACACTGTACAAAATGCTAACCAGAGTCTGTGTAATCATGTGTATTTTTTATATGCATTAACAAACTGGAAGCTGGATCACAATGTACACGTGTAAGGGCTCTGAGCACGACTCTAACCAATAGGCCTCTACAGCAATTAATTTCTAAGAGCTATTATGTATCAATAAATAAATATAAACAATTTAGCCTACATTTTTTTTATATTATTCCATAAGTTTATAAAATGTATAGTTCACATAAACTGTTCCTGAAAGACCTGAAATATACCATTTGTTGTGCAGAAATTAAAATAATCTCTTTTTCAATGTTTGTGAGCTTACATTGCAATCTATCGTATATCTGTATATCTGTAGCCTACTAAATCGAAATTTTACAATGGGGGCCTGAACATATTCCTGTGCCCAGGATCCTATGACTCCTTAATATGGCTCTGGAAAAACACCAGACTGCTCTTGACAGCAAGTGGGTAAAAATATGACTTGGTGCTGTTTTGCCGGCACTGACAAATGCAAGGTCGCCCAGTGGATACTACAGGTTGTGTAATCCAAGCTGTGTCCAGTCAGCTGAATGCTGTCGTCAGATGAACTTTTCCACCCTCAGCCGTATCCAAATCTTAGTGACTGACATAATCAGCTGCTTATAAAATATTGACTCTGCAGGACAGGAGAAATCTCACTTTAGCTGACAAACATCCTTTCCTTGCCACCACACCCCTCACGTGCTGAACAGCACTTTATTAGCCAAACCACATACATGTGCATGTACTTGAAACCCCTGGGAGATAAGAGATCTCTGGGCACATCTGCTGTTGTCTTGAGATATTTGTGACCCATTGCTGAAGTCCTGCTGCTGAGCCATGTCTGCTTCAGTTGCAGAACTTCTCTCCCAGTCTCTAGTTAGGTGGGTTAGGGATTCCAATGAAATCCTGCTCTACCCCTTCCTATCTAATGATTAGATGCTCCGACATAGCATTAATTTATTTTTGGGGGAGTTTTATATAGCGCAAACTCAACCCGAAGGTATCAGAACGTTTAACATGATGCGTTACAGATAGACACATTCATTTTGTTAGGCACCGGAAGGGATTTGCCCAAAATCACAGAATGTTGAGCGTCCCTTCCGAGACTCGAACCCTGTTTCCCAGCTTCAAGGTCGACTACCCTAGCTGTTAGACTTCACACTACTGAACCTACGGCCTAAATGTTTGCAAAAACACATTTTTGTGGGAGATTTTTCCAGCAAAACATTAAAATTTCTGTGGGAGAAATGTCCCTCAGGTTTTGTTTCTCACTAAACCTATATTTTGTACTTTTGCAAAGGTTGCCAAAGTTAAATTTGCTGATTTCGTACATGTTGAAAACATTCATTCTGCAACTGGCATTTTAGGAGGAGAAGCATTTTCATTGACACTAAAAGAACTACGCGTTTTACTATATGAATATTAACATTTAGCCGATTCACATACTGTGTTACTAACTGGTTACTAAATGGAAGAACCTGTGCACCAGACAAATCACAAACATGCGTGTGGCAGGCTCATGGTAGCCTTATGTTGAATGCTCACCTTTTGGTACAATAAATAAGCTGCTTATTAACATCCCCCTTCCAATTTCCAGTCTCATTTAGGGGCATATGTATCAAACGATTTTGTATTCGCAAACACTGCGAATCGCAAAAAAACAGCGTTTGCGAATACAAAATCGCAAAATGAGATGTATGAGGCATTCTTAAGGAATCGCTAATTTTGCGATTTCTTAAGTTTGCGTAAGCATTTAAGAAATCGCAAATTGCGATTCCGTAAATGCTATGTAAGACGCACCCAAGTTGTGCGATGTCTCCTTAAGAAATCACAAATTACCACCAACTTCAAGTTGGTGGTAATTTGCGATTTCTTTGAAAACTGCACTTATTGGCATTTTTCAAAGTGCCATGTGGCGCACATACATGTCCTTAGGGCATGTATGTGCGCCATATGCGCACACATGCTGATTTCAGGGGTGCATCAGGGTGTCATCATGACACCCTTGCACCTTTGAAAATATTCTCAATTTGCGATTAGCAAATAGTGATTCGCAAATTGAGAAAGACTTCCCATTCATTGCTATGGGCCTCCTGGCCCATAGGAATGAATGGGAAGGTATTCCTTAATTGCGATTTCGCAATTTGCTAATCGCAATTAAGGAATTTTAAGAATTCGCAAAATTTGTGCGAATTTTTAGATACATTTCGTTTTGCAATTCTCAAATAGCGATTCTCAAAAAATCGTTATTTGAGAATCGCAAATGGAGATGTTGATACATATGCCCCTTAGTGATGTACTGAAGAAACCTGGTTGGCTTCTGTGGGGTAACTATGCAGAATAATTTTTAGGCTCCTCTAAAGACAATCAAATCTACAAGTCTCGTTAAGAGATATCTTTAATCATTATCCTACATAAGTAAAGGGTAGTGCATAGGTCTGTGTTTCCCGCTGCTAATTTAGCAGGTCTATGCTTGTCAACTGTGTTGTACATTGTTGCCTGAGGCGCTTCACCAGCTACCTCCAGCACAGCTATGTTGTCACTTGAAATACCTTGGTTTACATTTCCTTGTTCATTCTAGTTTTGTATGTGCTTGGCTGAGGAGCCAATGAAGCGAAGGTAGTTTTGTGTTGATGGTTCTTCAGTGGTTGGTTCATCTCTTTCCTTTTTAACGATTTAACATAGTAAAACTGGCCTCTTACTTTTCCTCCTCCATGGACAGATAACAAAATGGGGTCCCATGTCTAAACAGAAGCCACACAAATATACATCACATACTCTAGTGATCGTCGAAAATTAATGGATTGCACAACAAATCTACTCACCATGATGCATTAGAAGTGGCTCACTTGTAATGTCTCCAAGACTCATACTGGTCTACGGAACTAGCAACCTTGCAGTGTCTCCGTTTGATTTCCACCCCTGATCCATCACCATCTGCTTTTTCCTAATGCCCCAAAACCTATGCATTCCACAGATGATCAGAGTCAAACAGGAAAGGAATATGGGTCCTATTGATTCTAATCCAAAGGACATCCTTTCTGCTAGTGTCATGAGCTCCAGAATTGATTACTACAGCAGAATATATGAGGACATGAGTGGGCCGCCCTGCAGAGTTTCCAGACAGACTCCTAGGAACCCAAAACTACACAGTCCTCAGTGTATGGCTACAGTGCATTGGCCATATCCCATGGGGCAGCTCCTCCACTGGGGCGGAGGAGCGCCCCACTGCTTCCACACAGTGCAAGAAAGCCAAAACATAAAATAGTAATAACTTTTAGTTATTACCATTTTATGTTTGCTTTGCACATTGTGGGCGGGTGTGCAGGGCTGCTCTGCTCTTTGAGCAGGGCAGGGGAGGAGTGCTTTGCCCACTCCTAAGTGTGCAAAGACTGTTTGGCCTGCCCTCTCGGGCCTCCCAAACCAGTCATGCGCCCTCTGACCTTCTCCATGCAGGCTGAAGAACATGGACACCCCATTAGCCCCTGGCTGGGCACCGACCCGACCAATCACAACGCTGCTTGCAGCATTGTGATTGGCTTAGGGGAGGGAGCCTGGCTGCCTGCTTCCTGTTCCTGTCAGAAGCAGGAAAGCAGGAGCAATGAAGACACGGGACCCAGCAGAAAGGTAAGTTTTATTTTGTTTGTTTAATTATGATCCTCCCTGTCCCCGCGCGATCCCCCCGCTCCCGCCCCCCACCCGCGACCATGCCGGCCGCTACTGCATATACCCGCAGCCCTCATGTTTCGACGTTGACTCCTGATGAAATAAAAGATTGAATTCAAGTTGTCATGCCCTGAGCCTGATGCTCTTCATGCACAAGCATTCACCCATCTTACTTACTTGTTAGTGCCATACCAGCCAATCGGATGCATAATTTCGGCCACTGGGAATAAACTCACAATTAATTCAGTGGAATATAAACATATTTTGGGTAGACAACTCTGTGCTCAAGGACCCTCTCTACAAGACATACTCTTTCTTTTAACCTTCAGACTATTCACAAAGCGGTCAATTCAGAAGGACATTTATGAACACTCTAATACTTATAAATGCACTTCACATAGGTACGGGCATAGATCCACACCTGCACCACTTCTCCCTCTTATGAGCAGAGTTCTGCTGAGAATACCAAGAACTCCATTGACATAGTCCTAGGCTGTAGATGTACGAATGTATGACGTTAATCAGCAGCCTTTTATCCCGCAGGGAATCACAACGCGGTCGTTGCAACGACCGCGTTGTGATTCCGCATACCATTACTCCGCAATTCAGAACAACGACTTGCGGAGGGGGGGCACTGGATGTTGGAATAGTATAATTTACTATTCCAACTCCAGTCTGTGCGGACACTAGGGAAGGTGTTGGATTTTAAATCCAACAGCTCCCCCCCTCCGCAAGTCGTTGTTCCGACTTGCGGAGTAATAGTATGCGGAATCACAATGCGGTTGTTGTAACGACTGTGTTGTGATTCCCTGCGTTTAAAAAGTTTTGGGGTAAACGTTGTTTACCTAGATGTACATGTGGCAGTGGCAAGGAAGAGTGGGTAGAAAATGGGAACAATCTACTAGAAATTCAAGGAGGACATAGGGAAGTACACTAAAGTACAAAAACACACCTTTAAAATGGTAAATCAATTACAATTCACCAAAGTTACACCTGCATCCAATCCAGTCCAAGTAAGTCATAGTTATTGCAAGGGAATCATACACAAATCAACGAAGGCAGGGGATAACACTACCAGCATACAGACCTACACCTCCAAAAAATTAAATAAATGAAAGAGAAAAAAATGAACATATATAGACCTCTCAAACACCCACATACATCCAAACACAGAAATGTAAATATAACAGATGGGCCTATTTAAAATAATACAAATAAAATAACATTGTTAATGATTTTTCTACATTTCACATCCAATACTACTCTACAAACACTCAGACACGCCGTAACAAATCACATGTACCATATAAACACACGCGCGCACAAACACACACACCCACAAGGTCTAATGTTTATTTTATTCACATGATACCTGTTTCCCTGTTCTTTTCAGTTTATTGCTCTACATAGAGTAGGTTTGTACTGCTACATTGGTGGATATATTTGGTGCATTTAGGCCGACATTTACCCCGGGCATAGGCCTAAATCCACTGCGCCGATTGATTGCTGCTTGTAGATTTACCTTTCTTTCTGTGGCACGCAGCTGCCAGTCCCAGCTCCATTTACGTGATGGTGCTATTGTCCTACTGTCAGCTAATAATCTTCTTGATCCCCTTGTAAAACTTTCCACCTCACTTAGGAGGCCCGGGGAAGCACTCTCTGGGCTGCAATAGATATTTTCAAAAGCAAAAACAAACAAAAGCTACAACAGGATTATCTGCCTGTTCCATCACTCTAAGTTTTGTTTCCAGGCTTGCGAGCTGAAGCTGTGCAGCTAATGGGTTTAGGGGGGAAGGAGCTGAGTGGTTTGAGGAGCAAGGATAAGAAACATTTTGCATTCTAATTGAACTTATATAGTGCTTACTACCCCTTATGAGGCATTGAAGCACATTTCGGCGCATGGCACACCACTCCATAACCCAAAGATAGATTTGTGGTGAATAAGTAAAGGGAAATATAAATTGTTACTGGGAGTGGTAGACATGCAAGCCTGTTAGTTGGTTGAAGAGGATAAAGGTTGGATAGGGGGAAGGAAGAGTTCAGAAGGATTATTTAGGAGATCATAGAAGTAAAAGAAGTTTGGGAGGAGTCAGAGGGTCTGCTAGTTGAATGAACAGGATAAACGATGGATAGAGAGGGGAAGAGTTTAGAAGTGTTTATTAGTTCATAGCAGTAAAGAGGTCTGAGATGAGTAAGAGAGGGGAGGTAGGGGATTTTTCGGAAGAGGAATTGGATGAGTGATAGTTGTTGTTTGGAGACATTTGGAGGGGATTAGTTACCTTTTTTTTCTTTTTTTCTCTGCAGTGGGAGGAAAAATATATAAATATGTAGATACATAACCACACATAAGAGGTATACATACACAAATATTTTACGATGAAACACATATGGAAAATAATCAGGAGATATAAAATTGTACTAGATACATTCATATGTACATGCATGGATAAATATTTACAAACTCAGGATTTCCATTTTTGCTGTAAATTAAGTTGATTTTTTTTTTTTTTCATTTCAATAGTGAAACACTTATAGAAACAATTGCTATAATCATATTTATACATTGTGACAAATATGTGTTAATACAAGAGAATAAACCCATAAGCATACACTCATCATCTTATATGTTATTGATTTATTGATCTAATCATATATGGATCTAAAAATAAAGTTATACATATATGTAAGTGCGTATATAATATTTTTTTATTTCTTTGTTTTTTTAAATATAATTATTTATTTATCATTCCTCTACTAAGTATAAAAATATATATCGGGAGATCCATTTCCATACTTTAGTTTTTTCCCCTTTAATTAATATTATATGTTTTTACTTGATTATTTTTGATTTATGTATTTATATTTTTTTTTAGCAATATCTTTATTGCATAGTAAATATTAATACTAAATCAAAGGGGAACCTAGGGCAATAAAGGTCCAGCATACACGCCCTAACGTATGAACAATGACTCAAGATTGAGGTGGCCAAAGGAGTCAATCTGTGCGGCT
This sequence comes from Triturus cristatus, assembly GCF_964204655.1. Classification (NCBI taxonomy): domain Eukaryota; kingdom Metazoa; phylum Chordata; class Amphibia; order Caudata; family Salamandridae; genus Triturus; species Triturus cristatus. The sequence goes on along the minus strand of NC_140589.1, from coordinate 320,603,664 downwards.
GACCTCCCGTCCGAGAGTCTCACCGCTCCGGACTCTCAGAGGGTAGGTCGGCCGCACTCCGCGCAGCGACAACAAGTCGGTTGAGACGCCATTTTGCGTCCCGTGACTCCAGAGCAGTTCGACTCCTTGGGCCCCCTCAATTTGGGTTCCTACTGATGAGGATCCCGCCTGTTGAAGACGCACTGACTACATATGGTGTATTTACAAAGAGCAGGATGAACTAACTCTAATTTATAGATGTGTACCAATCCACCCCGTTTTTTTGTTTTAAGTAGTTAGTAGTTGTTTTAGGTTTTGAAGAAATGCCATGAGGATTCTTGACTATTTAGGGCATGAAACATGTTGACTACCACCTACATTTAAATATTTGACCATTTCCAAGTATTACATATCTTTTATTCATGACATGGAACCCACTAATTAAAGTTATTTCAGTGGGCTTTCATAGTTATTTTTAACCCACACACTGCTCACACTCTACTCACCACTGAAATATACCACACACCCACTTCATCAACGGCCTAGACTATGGTCTAAAAAGATCTCTGGCAAAGAGCCCCCCTGCGGGGCCCATTGGGTATTGCAGTGCCGGCCCAACGAGGAGCTGCCCTATGTCGAAACATGACACCCCTTGGGGTGTGTGAGGGCCCTTGCTCCTTATAGGAGCTATTTCTCTTTATTCCTCCATCCCACCCCTAGGAACTGCATTCCTCTTGATTCATAGTAAACATCAACACATACTTTCTGTGTAATCATGTTTATATGTTGTGATATGAGTGAGCATAATAAATAGAGACCCATAAGCATGTAGTCAATCCCTATATGGTATTTATTTAATGACCTACATATATTTTAAACATTAATATACTGAATGTATATATTTTAACTATAAATAATATATACATTTGTTAAGCATAAATAAAAGAAAGTATATGTATTTTTATCCCTAAGTTTCTGTACAAAAATGCACACATTTAAATATATACTTATAATCAAAGTATACATGTTTAAAAAGACATATATATGCACCATTGATGTTCTGTGCATACTACAGCTGTACATTTGTATTTGAATATGATGGACATGTAGGTACGAGCCAGCTTTTGAGTAATTTTTGAAGATAAGATGGTTATCTGTGGATCTTATGTGTTGAGGGAAAGAATTTCATAGTTTGCCTGCTTGAACACAGAAAGATATGCCACCTATTGTTTTGGTCCTGTATGCCGGCATTTTAGGGAGGTGTGCCAATCTGGAGCAGAGGTTTCTTTGTTGCATGTATTTTGTGATTTTCTTCCTCATGAAAGGTGGTCCTGTTCCATGTTTTGGTTTGTGCCCAATACAAATTAGGTTGAAAGTTGATCTTCTGGCAACCAGTAACCAACCAAGGACCCTTAAGGAAGGGTAAATGTGGGCCTGCACAGTTTGCACCATTTTTGCAGTAACTTCTGCTGGATTCTGTTAAATCTGTGTTGCCAAACGAGTATTTTTACTGACTCTCTCTCTGACACCATTTTTGATGGGATAATGTTGCCGCCTTCAACTGATGCCAGCTTTTGGTGTTTTACTTCTGCAACATTTTTATCAACATCCAACACTGCAGCTATAGCAACAGTAATGTAATCTTACGCAACAGTTTCAAGCATGACTATACGGCTCCTGATAATGTCTGTCACCTACTCACAAAAAAAGGTTAAGACAAGTATTGTGGACATCTTCTAGACCAGTGATTCTTAACCTGTGGTCCAGGGACCCTTAGGTGTCCGTGACGCCTACTCATGGGGTTGGCCACTGCTTAGAAAATAAAATATTGTTAACAAATTAATAAAGTGCACATGAATGAAGATGTAAAATTGAAAATGTTAAAACGCTCTGTAAATGTGAAGGAATGTGAAAATGGAGGTTAAAAATTAAGCTGGTAAGGTGGGAGGCGGACTTGGGGGAAATGGCTGATGACGACTGGATTGACGCTCTAGCTTCCCCTCGTGAGGTGGCGATACCGATGCGACTTCGCCTGGTTCAACTCAAAATTCTGCACCAGGTGTATTTCGATGCCAAACTGTTGTATAAATTGGGTAGACGTACAGACGCACTCTGCCTATGGCACTGTCACCAGACAGGTACATTTCTGCACATACTATGGGCATGCCCCCACATTCAGCAATACTGGATAGAAGTCACCCGACAGATGGTGAGGGCGATAGATAAACCCGTCGCCCCTTCCCCCCAGCTCTGCCCCCTTAATGTGTGGGAAGATACGGACCTCATTCAGGTGGAACGGGGGTGGGTGGCAGGGGGTTGGGCCATTGCAAAAAGGAACATTGCCCAGAAGTGGGGAGTAGACACCATGCCGCGGCTGCGCGACTGGGCCACAGATATGGATCAGGCCATGGTGGCGGAGAAAATGGTTTACAAAAGTAGAGGCTGTCCGCTGAGGTGGGATCGCAAGTGGGGGCGCTGGAATAAATATCGGGGAGACATTTGTATCTCTCCAACGGTGGAACTCAGAAGGGAGAGACAAGCTATCCTGGATAAAGTAGGGGAAAACGCTGTGACCTAATAGCTCAAGACCACCATTCAAATGCTGTGTATGGAGAGCTCCCTGATCCTAATTTGTGTATGTAACCACCTCTGTAATATTTTACTGATCGGTTTGATTCCAGGCATACTACCCTGGGTGTATTGCTTGCTGTCTCCAAAGTCCGGATGTATATTTTGCCGGCGAAGGAGTTATTTAAGTTTCATTACTGCTGCAATGTTGTGGATTTTATTTTCAATAAAATTGTTATTTAAAAAAAAAAAAATTAAGCTTGTAGCCACAAATTCATTTGTGGGAGCTTTGCAAAATAGCATGGATAAGGGTTGTCACAATTGAATTTAGAAATGCGCCAACCTTCCCATTAAAATTAACATTTTGATATTTTTGACATTTGTTTGTAAATCGAATACAATATTTCACCACGTGTATTTTTTTGATAAATTCCTATTCCTGTAATTTTGTTAGACTTCTGAGGTTCAAATCATTGACATTTTTAGGCCAGGGTCCCCAGATTACAATGATGACTCAGTGGTGGGTCCCCAGATCCCAATACCAATACAGTGGAGGTCCCCGATATTCCAATAATGGTTAAGTGGAGGTCCACATTAGACAAAAGGTTAAGAATTTCTGTTTTAGAGGATTTTCCACGCATAATAATATATGGGTGGAGTCCATGCAGTACAAGTAGGAAATCCAATACTTCCAGGTGGAAAATACTTCTACTACACTTGCTCTGTTATGACATTAAAATCGACATGAAAATGTAAATGTGCCAATTAATGACTGTGAGGCTGAAGTATTTAGGGGCATATTATCAAGACAGGCGATAAAATTATCGCCGTTTTAGCGGCAGAAAACTGCCGCTAAAGCGGCGATAATGGGCTTGATAATATGCTCTATGGAATTCCAATTGAAGCCCATGTTAGATGTGAAGGACATCTAACCTGAGCTTCAATTGGAATTCCATAGAGCATATTATCAAGCCAGTTATCGCCGTTCTAGCGGCAGTTTTCTGCCGCTAAAGCGGCGATAATTTTATCGTCTGTCTTGATAATATGCCCCTTAATCTTTTTCACCATGGTGAAGTCTGCATTGTAAAAAGGTGGAACGCTTTCAGGCGGTAATAGATCAACGCAATCTGTCAAAGATACACTGCAAGTCGCAGTGGAACCCACAATGTCAACATTTGGGGAAAGCAAAGTTGTGTCTCTCTTCTTTTCAGATTAGCATGACATTGTAAAAAGGGTTTGTGACTGCGAATGCATTCTAGAGCATTGAAAGTTTAATTGAAAGTTTACTGGCTCCCTTTGTATATCCAGGAGGGACAACCTCCACTGTTCAGGTGGCAGGTGTGGGTATCAGGGGAGCAGATAGTGGTTCCAAGGGCTGTTGAATTCTCCATTCGATGTACTGCAACCCCTGTCTCTTTAAGTGACAGGAGTAGCAACACCTGAACTTTATGCATTTGACTATAGTAATAGAGATTTCTTCTCTCTGCATGTCTTCCATCTATGCCAATACAGTGTTGAATTGCAGTTGTGCCATTATTAAATATGGCCCGAGATATTTTTTGAGTGGTCTATTTAGTTGGTAATTTAAAGAGCTGTTTCTGACCGCCATATTCTACAAAACCAAGAGTTTCTACCAGCCAGATCCCATAATGCACATATCAGTGACTAAAACCTGAGGCCGATCTGTGGATGTATTGTGAACTAACCTTGACTCCTAAGTCAGAGCTGTACCATACTGCTTAAATCTAAAATGATCAAGAAATCTTTGGCCTGAATCCATCCTCGTGAGGCTGTTCCTTCTCATCCAGATGGACTCTGGTGAAGATTGTCGTGCCACAATATGCACACAAGCTATAGCTGTGAAGTTATATTAGTATGAGGTTGCTGTAGTTATTAGTCTGTAGTTTTCTCAGGATCAAGTGGCTCAAAGTCAGCTGAGGTCCATTCTAACTAAAGTCAATAATACTTACACAAGGCTTTTCCAATAAGCTAGTTCACCTTCCTCATGTTAACAACTACAAGTAAACAGTGAAAGTTAGAAAAAAAGTTAGAGTAACGACAAAAGTAGAAATGTAAAAATGTATACTACAAAAAAGAAGAGCATACAAAATGTTTAAAAAGTAGTGAAAAAAGTATGGGTTGCAAATGAGGTTAGATAGAAGTTCATGGGGGACAAAACACTCCTTTAAGGGGCATTGGTCAGTAGTGGGATGTAATGAGAGCCTTGATTAGTGGTGGATGGTGAAGTTTGGAAGTAATGAAACATGAATACCTAGGGTTTAGGGGAATAGGCATGGGGGGATTATAAGCATTCCATATAGTGTCAGTGCATGTGAGGGATGACTATCATGTATCAAGATTTTCCAACAACATTATGTCAGGAGTGAGCACCGTCATGCCATGGGTGTCCACAACATTACAACATTTACCACTATTATGCCACAGACAGTGTTATGACAAGGTAGTGCACTATTATGCCATGAATGTCCAGTGTACCCATCATGAATTGTTATATTATGCCACGGAAAGCATTATACAAGAGTTGGGTTGAGGGATCCGCAATGCACTTTTGATATGTTTACCATAGATAAAATGAATTTATGAGAATAAAAATATGGAATAACAATATGGAACTAAGTTGATTCAGCTGATTATCTATCAAGAGGAAAGGTGTTTGAACTTAAGAATTAAATGAGGAAACCCACCAGGACATTAGCTTGTTCTAGAGGGGAAGACACTATCCAGGTGTATGACAAGTGCTACTTGACGAATATTGTTTTGCGCTCAAGGTCAGAAGGTGACACCCTACAAGCAGACCATTAACATTTGATACAAGAGTAATGCGTTTAAATTATTAGGAGTGCACTGATACTTATATGCAAATCATAGACCAAATTATGAAAAAACGCCCCGAAGAGAGGTAGCATCAAAGAACAACCCTCAAGGTAGACTGGAAATTAGTGCTCAGTTCTGTAGGACAATAAGCTCAGAAGACACTTGCTCTCAGAATCCAAGGTGCACTCATTACCAGGTTTTAGTTTTCTGGTCAGTCTTGGTATATAAGGATCACAGACCTTATCACACCATAGCCTTCAGAACTCAGGTCTGAGGTTCAAGAGGTATTCATTTAGACAATTCTGTGGTTTCACTGCTTCCTTTATCCTTTGTATGTATTTGTATCCACTTTTCTGACTTTCTGGTAGCTTGTGCCAATATGCTGTTGCGCCCACATTATATATTTTGACCTTCTATCTAGATCTCGTTTGTTCTTCCGGTTGTGATCAAAACTGAAACCAAGAGGTATAGGCCCTCAGGTTCACTTCATTGGTTGCTCATAGGGTATACATGAAAACATTGGAGAGATTAAAATTGGAAATACAGAAACTAAATGACAGGAGTTAAAAAAATAGAGAGCATCATTTAAAGCCCAGGAAGTATATGATAGCAGGTGAAACATAAAAAGTTGCTGCCATTAATCCTGAAATAGAGGTGAGTGACAGGTGCAGTGTGGTAAAGAGAAAAGGTCTTGATCTGCAAAAAAATGGAAATCGGGAACTGGAGCAGATATGAAAGCCATCACAAATCCTAAGAGGCACAGGATGTATTTTTCTTTCTTCCGAGTATATGTGAGACCCGCTATGGCCATCAAGACATCTCGCCCAACCCTAAAACAAAAAGAAAACATGAGTGTCATGTAAAAATGTCAGTTTATAAACTGCAGGCTAGACACATTTCTGTCCAGTTGTTTTAGGGATTAAAATATAATGATTGCAAACTTTCACTCTGACACAACTAAAGGAAATATATACATGTATTTATAACTCGATTAACGCCATAGCTACCTGGATGTTGGAAAGCAGGCTGCTGCTCAACCCTTCTAAAACAGAAATCATGTTATTTGGACATGCCCAACTTCTCTGGGCTCCTGACTGGTGGCCAGCAGAGCTGGGCCCTGGCCCTGTACCCAAACCGGTGGTAAGAAACCTGGGAATCCGCCTGGACCAATCACTCTATATGAAAGAACACGCCTTGGCCATTACCGTCTCTAGTTTTCATATGCTATGTTTGATGAGAAGAGTTTTCGCTCTTTTACCACTCTCCTCAAGGAAAACCCATCACCAAGCCCTGGTAATCAGTCACCTTGATTACGGAAACTCACTCTTGGCCTCCATAAATGAGAATTTGCTCTCTAAATAACCTCTCGTATGCAACATCCCTCCCTCCCCCCCGCGCTCGGCCACAGCTTCACTTCTTGAGTCTCTACATTGGCTACCATTGAGAAAGAGAATCATTTTTAAACTATGCTGTCTAACCCACCATGCTCCCCATGGTCAAGGGCCCTCTTACCTAGCCTCCAAGCGTCTGCTCTACACTCCTTCGAGACTGCTTAGATCACGTGATAAGGCCTTGCTCACAGTCCCTAGGTTTAAGAAGGCCAGAGCAGGCTGCTAATCTTTCTCTTTCCTTGCCCCTCATCTCTGGAATGATCTGCCCACGCAATCACGCTTCTGTCAAACTCATTCCCTTTTCAGGAAGGCACTTAAGACCCACCTATTTTAGGTTCACTTTCAGCCTGTCCATATTGTCCTGGTCCCGCGCCGAGATAGTCCTTCTGGGGTGATTCGATCGTGTAATAAATTAAAATAACATAACATAACTAGGCGATCAATTTCAAATTAACCATAGTCTTTAGTGAAGGATGGGGCAACCGAGCTCTCCCATGCTAGACACGGATGAAGAACGTTGCAATCTGTAGTATATTGTGTCTACAGTGCTGCACACTGGACAATAACTATGCGCTTGCAGGTTTCTCCTACTGTAGGTGTGGATGAATCTGCGTGTGCACATGTGGTACATGAATCAAGATGAGCGGACCATAGTACAAGATAGAAAGCGCTCAAGTGCCGTAAAGATATCGTTTGCAGAGCATGTAAAAGTAAGATAAATGGAATCTCAAATGATAAAAACTACAATGCATGTGATATATATTCATTATAACCGTAAAGTTCCTCCACCACATCTCACACATATCAATCAGGCAATTTACACATCCAGTCGTGCTGGCCAACCCCACTCTTATTAAACTTTACACTGCAGCATAGAGGATGCGTATGAATGGCAGGCATTTTAGCCCAATGTTAGTGGAAGTATTCCAGACATGTCAATGAAATAATCCCGAACTCTGTATCATTGAAGTCAAATTGCTTCTTAGGTCTGGCCGGAGATAGCTTTAGATGTCTCACCAACATTTTGGTTTCTGAGAACAAATAATAATAATGAAAATGCACAGGGACTTTCAATCTGCTCCCTTTATCCGTCATTCTATTCAAGTGCCATTTACATTTTGCTTCTGCCCACCACCGCCTTCATCATGGGGCAATAGATCAGCCCAGCCCATTTAAGCCCAGTTAAGCCATTGGCTGTCTTCACATGTGCACATCTGCCTAAAAAGAAGTCCACTGCAATAACAGGGCTGGTAGGCCAATCTCTAATATCATGCCTACTTTGATTTCATATTTTTTTAATTTACTATTGTAATGGGTCTGTTTGTAACAGTTTTTCATTTGCAACTATTTGCTTGCCACCTTTAGAGTGCAGCATTTTTACTTTTGTTATTACTTTTACACTTTTAATGCCTATGGCTCATGTTTTAAATAAAAAATAGAATAAATGTAATGGCTACACCTGTTGGCTTTGCAAATGCTTGCCTCGTGTTTAACATCTCTTTTGAATGTTTCGCAACATATTTTCTCCACATCAGTTCTATGTATTATTTCAGCTCATGATAACCATTGTTTGAATGTTGTGTCAGCTACTTGAGCTCTACAAAAGAAATCAAGTAGGATCCTTCTGAGAGACTCACTACGAGGCATCATCAAGGCCAGTCGATAATTATCGCTCAGCGCTCTTAGCGTGAGGATAATTATCGCCGGTCAACGCTGAATTTTATCGCGGAGATAGCGTGCTATCAGCAACGCTTATCTCCAAAGCGGTAAAATTCAACGCGCAAGCTGCCAACTGTGCGGTCATCGCTAGAAATCCAGCGATAATCGCACAACGTTTGGCGAAAGCTTGCTGATAGGGCAAGGCAGACTTAGCCATGACATTTCCCGCTATCTTGGGGTGGAAATTAAATGAGATGGCTTTAGGTCATATCAATAATAATTTAAAACTTGGGTGCATATTTACAAGGAGATTGCGCCACAGGAACGCCACTTTTACCGACGTTCCGGTGGTACAATGACCTGCTCCATATTCATAAAGTGGTTTTAAGCCAATTTTTGTGGCTTAGCACCGCTTTGTAAATATGGTACCCTTTCACACAGAATCTGCATAAAAGGGGAATGCAGTGGAGGTTGCTGTGGGCATTCCAGCGCAACACCCATTGCTTTTTTACTCTGCCCCAGATTTACAAGGGTGTGTAAATCCGTGGCAGCGCCAAAAACTAACACCAAGCAAGGAATTTGCAGGTGTTAGAATGGCGCAACAAGGAGAAATACTTAATACTTTTTTCAACTTGTTTTTTCTGTGTGCTGCATTCTGCAGCACACATAGAAAGAGCAAAATGCCATTAATGATTGCTTATGTGCAGTAAGGTGTCTCTTCCTGCACATAAACAATCATTAAATGACTATTTGCTACGTCTATGTGTGCTGCAGAATGCAGCACACATATATGCAGAACGCAGCACACATATATGCAGAACGCAGCACACATATATGCAGAACGCAGCACACATATATGCAGAATGCAGCACACATATATGCAGAACGCAGCACACATATATGCAGAACGCAGCACACATATATGCAGAACGCAGCACACATATATGCAGAATGCAGCACACATATATGCCGAATGCAGCACACATATATGCAGAATGCAGCACACATATATGCAGAATGCAGCACACATATATGCAGAACGCAGCACACATATATGCAGAATGCAGCACACATATAAGTAACAAATCATCATTATTGATTGTTTATGTGCAGGAAGGGACACCGTCCTGCACATAAACAATCAATCCCTGCAGTGCAGGCACCCCTGCACTATGGTGCAAGGGTGTCTGTGTTACTGCTAGGCAGCTATTTTCAGCGCTAGGGAAAACACAGAGGTGCACCGTACTGTTGTAAATACGGCACATCCCTGCGTTTTGAAATGGCGAAGCGTTTGGGACGATAATTTTGCCGCTGCTCCGTCCACCACCATTTCCTTGTAAATATGCTCCTGGGTTGGCCACCAGTATCAGATGTGAACCTTCTAGGATCCCTGACAGGCTTCTAAGCTGGCCAAATAGGAGGTACCTTAGCATGGACGCACTTGAAAACCAGACAGCTCACCTTAAACAAGATTTTTGCTTTCATTAGCAACTGGTGGAAGGTATTCCTGGCTGCCGCGATATTAACCTTATCCCTCAAACCAGCAACTAAAAGGACTGCGGCATCCTTTCCCCTCTGTGAACCATGTAGCGGCCTGTGGGGCTAGCAGGCGTATTCTAGGCGGTCGCGCGCCTGCCCACTGCACCCCCTTTCACTTAGACTCTGATGTAATCTAATCATGTCCTGCTTGCTTGTGCTGCTCATCAGCTGGGATTCACATGCCTGGTCCCTCAGCTGTTCCAGAACTCACCCCTGCCTCGCCCACCCATGACATATCAAGGCTGAAAACAAGATGCTGTGTTCGCCAATTTGTAACATGTGCATCAGCTGAGTATAGACCAAAAAACATAAAAACTCACTGGAACTGCTTCTTCTATCTCTCTGTAATAGCTCAGAATTCGTGTTCATTGATGTCATTTTTTTTTAAACCATTACAATATATCACAGACATTACCAGAAATTATATTCTAAAGGATGACATTTAAAAAAAATGTAATCAGAATACTAACTGTGCAGCGATGCACAGAAGTCTCACCTTCCTAGTATATGCCGGGTGGTACTTGTGTCTGAGCAGGGGTGAGCTCTGCCCTACATTACACTGTGGTCAAATAGAGACTCTAGCTCATAAGACTGGATCTCAAACATATATCTTTCAAGTGCGTCTATGCTCTCGGTGCTCGACGCCCCCACAGGAGTGTAAATCTGCCTTGTTTCTAATTTACAGAAACCATGTAAACATTCTGCACCTGTGGGGGCCCACGAGGGTCCCAACAATTCTCACGTGTAAATAATGCCTAAGCCATTGTAAATCTACATATATGGTTCTAATTCTAACAATATGAAAACTTACAGTCGCAGTGGGTATATGTGACACTATACACAGCGCATGTTACTCATACAGTGCTATTAAGGGACAATAACTCAAAATATGGAACATAATATTACAAATAATGGCAAATGATAAGCTGCCACATCTAAAACACATTTCAAACCAAACACCAACAATAAGTTTTGCACCCGTGCCCTCTTCCTCTCCTATTCCACTATACACCGACGTGAACACCAACCAGTACAAGGAGGCAACAACACGGTGATGGAAGAGGCAGAAAATGTGGGCCACCATGCGTGGAACGACTGTGGTAAGTTTTTCAGCATGAACTCCACACAACCTAAGTGCAGCCAACAAGCAGGCCTTGTGGCAGCATCAGATTGACAAGCTGGATACCCTGAGTGTGAAGAAATGCATCAAGTTCATAGGAAATGGTTATAAGAGTCAAGGTGTGTGAAGAAGAATAACATAGGGTACAGGAGACAACTGCAATGCCTAGCTGCGGGTCTGGCATCACGCCTCAGACTCATTGAGCAGCAGGTCATCATCATGCTTGCCCAGTTAGATTGCCTTTTCTGTCTCCTCCATAGGTTACGGTCATATGGCCGCGTACAATCATACAAACATGCACCTGCGTACCCCTGTATGGCCCCTCCACAATGTCAATGCAACCCAGGCACACCCTGAAAAAGCAGGCTATCATGGCTCTGTCCCCGTGCCATCTTCGCAAATATGCAAAGCATCTCTAGGCAGAGATAGGATGGCTGCTGCCTGCCACCGTAAATATGAAATCAACATCTAAACAAGCATTGGCACTGTGAATAGGTTTTGCCTGTGAATCCAGTTGGCTCTGCCAAAGCTTGTTACCTTCCCTAGACGGACCTCATGGATGAAATTAAAATCTGGTCTTTTTTAGCTTTAGTGTAGTGGGCATGCCAGTGATACAAAATAGGTGGGGCGCTACGCTCCGCTCCTACCCTGAAAGTCTCGGGGGGATTCGTCAAGCGGGGGCTGAGATAAAAGGGGGGTCCCAAAACGCGTTTTTCCCATGCATTTTTCCATAGGACCTTTAGACAGGGCTACAGCCCGAACGGCTGAACAGAATTTAATGAAATTTGGCAGAGAGGTAGTCCCCATGTCAAGGAAGTGCCTTTTGTAGGTTTTGTGTAAATCTGTTCAGTAGATTCTGAGAAAATAGCCTTTAAATCAATATATATATCTGAGCCAGCTTACGATGCGCTTACGGTGCGCTTACCGTACGCGTACGGTGACGTGCGCGAGCGCGATCCTGATTGGCCGTTAGATCTTAGTAAACATTCGAATCGGTCTAAACCAGGAAGCGGCGGCCGCCATTTTCTCTCTCGCACTCTGACAGGTGGTTGAAAAACAAAGTGAAAAAACATGTAAAGGGGCTGTTTAGACAGCTCCCAAGCACCTAGCCATGTCGAGAGAGTCCCCAACGATCCCCCAAGTGAAAAAAAGCAATTTTAATTTTTTCGAAAATTTCGCCGATTATGCTTACCGTACGCGTACGGTAGCCAATATTAAAAAAAAAAAAAAAATTCCACATTCTCCCCACCCCGTGTGCCACTGGTGCCCAAAGGGCACCAGGTGTGCATGGCTTATATTGACATTACAAAACATATATTTTACCTGTCACAACGATGCTCATCATATGTTTCCTCCATGTGCGCACGGTGCGCGAAGCGCATCGTGCGTTCAGGGCCCATCTAGCGTAACGTGGACACGCGGTGCGCGAAGCGCACCGCGTGGTTACTGTGCGCGCACGGTGCGCGAAGCGCACCGTGCGCGCACGGAACGAACTGCGTTAAGTGGGCGCGCACGCCACAAATGGCGTAAAGTAACTTAGCATTTAAAAAACCGTACAAATTCACTGAAAAAACCATAGGTTTCACACACGTTATAGTTAGGAATTAGCATTTAAAAAACCTTGCAAATTCACTGAAAAACCATAGGTTTCACACATGCGACCGTAATCCTCTGCTGATGACATATGTGTCTTTATGAAAAAAAAATATTTGTAATATATGTATAGCTAAAATTTAATGGAAGAAGACATGGGCAAATAAGTGTCTAAATACAGTATTAGCATCAGCAGAGGATTACGGTCGCGTGAGTTATAGTTGCCTACAGTAACTATAACGGGGGAATTTCATTGGTTTTTTATCAGTAAAATGTCCAGCTAACTATAACATGTGTGAAACCTATGGTTTTTTCAGTGAATATATATATATATATATATATATATATATATATATATATATATATATATATTACCTACTGGCGGTCGCCAGTAGGTAGTTATAGTTAGGACCACGTTTCCATAGGAAAACCTCAACATTCTATTTTGAATAACTTTGGCGCCGGTCGACGAATCCTCGCGAATTTCTCAAAATAGGTGGGGCGCTACGCTCCGCTCCTACCTTGAAAGTCTCGGGGGGATCCGTCAAGCGGGGGCTGAGATAAAAGGGGGGTCCCAAAACGCGTTTTTCCCATGCATTTTTCCATAGGACCTTTAGAACGAGCTACAGCCCGAACGGCTGAACAGAATTACTAGAAATTTGGCAGAGAGGTAGTCCCTAGGTCAAGGAAGTGCCTTTTGTAGGTTTGGTGTAAATCTGTTCAGTAGATTCTGAGAAAATAGCCTTTAAATCAATATATATATCTGAGCCAGCTTACGGTACGCTTACCGTACGCTTACGGTAAGCGTACGGTGGCGTGCGCGAGCGCGATTCTGATTGGCTCTTAGATCTTAGTAAACATTCGAATCGGCCGAAACCAGGAAGCGGCGGCCGCCATTTTGTGTATTTCACTCTGAAAAAAAAGAGTGAAAACAAGGAAAGGGGGCAATGAGGAGAGTTACAGACCCCCTTACATTTGTGAGGGGGTCAAAGAAGGACAGAAAAGTACAAAAAAAACATTTATTGATTTTTAAAAAAATCACGGGGTACGCGTACGGTAAGCTTACGGTAAGCGTACGGTAAAAAAAAAAATAATAAATAAATGAAAATCAGATTTAAGAGTTTAGAAATTAGGGAGCTCTAAAAAGAGCTGTTGTGTTTATGGAGTCATTTTTTTAGTGGTACCTACAAGTAAGTACCGATGCAGAGTCTAAGGTTCAAGAGGAAGACTCTGTTCCCTTCATCATTGAAGTGCACACCATCTCCTCTATAAATGTCTTGCATGTCGTAACGCAAGTTGTTGTGGTAAATGGCACCCATACCATAGTCACGGAGGAAAGCAGAAACAGATTTGTTTACGTGCTTTCTTGCTTTGTCAATCTGTGGACAGAAATGATTGGACCAGTTCCATTTTTGCCTTTGGCATATGTTGGAAAACACAAAGGCAGTTTTAGGGAAAAGTGTAAACAGTTGTGCAAAGGTGTCCTTCATAAGCATTTCCAGACCTACCCCAGTCAAAGTGCCTAGGTCATTGCCACCACAGTGCACTATTATGAGGTCAGGGTGTTGGATTTGCATGAAGGATTTCACCAATGGCATCAATTGGTGCCACTTTAACCCTCTCTGACCAATCCATTTAATGTCTACATTTGGCAAAGCAAGGTCTCTCACCATATCTGTTTTCTCTGCAAACTTTTCACTCCAGAAGACATAGCTGTGCCCTACAATCCACACTGTGAACATCTTCAAAGGAGAACTGGATGCACTCAGGAGGTGTCTTTCAGTAGAATGGCAATATGAAAAGAAAGACAGTTTGGAAATGGAGGCATACATATTTTTTACAAAACAAAAAGAACTGATTGGCTGTTTCATACCATTCTAGAAAAAAAACTAGGCTGTATGTGAAAATTAATAGAAGCATGTTTTGTATTGGTACAAAAAAATGTGTAACCAAAGAACAGTACTATGGATTTGCAGTTAGGATTGAAAAGTCAAGCACTCTTGCTCTGTGGAATTGAAACATTGTGTGTCGAACTTCTGACCTAACTGCACACAGCAGTGTTCCATGAGCTGTTGCTATGGTAGCAGGCAGAAGTCAAGTTGGGGGAAGGGTACTAGGCAGAAGTCAAGTTGGGGGCAGGGTACTTTTGGAAAAGGGTTGGTTTTCAACCAATAGAAATGTGTCATTACATTTGAAAAAAAGGGGGAAGCACTGAGATTTGAAACTTACATGTATATGTGTGGAAAAATAGAGGGAAAGTTTGCCATTATCTGGTTCTGCTGAGAGGAGAGAGGTGAACACAACAGAGATCCTGGCTCTGATAATCTGCTGTTTGAGTGACACATTTCTTTCACAACTAACTAATTTTAAAGGTGAGTTTACAGTTTGAGAGGGGATGTATGTGGTAACTTAAGAAATGAATAATAGAAATGGGAATTGTTTTTGTTGTAGTTACACATGGTGGATTCATAATGTGTCAGTCTGTAAAAGAGATTTTCACTTGGCCCGAAAAAAAAAGAGCAGTAAGTGTGCTTTCAAATTGGCAAAGAAATTTCGTTTTGGGACTAATGTGAAAACATGACTCTGTGTGCATAGAAGAATTATAGGCAGAAATTTATTGCGTCTTGCTCTGGTGATTTCACAGTTGCAGTAGATGGAAAAGAGGAGCGAATTTTTGGGGGAAGAAGCAGAGGCTTAGCACACACCCATGTGCTTGCCATGTATAGTCATGCACAGTAATTAGAAGCGAGTGGGGTTTTCAGGTTTAAGTCTGTAATGCAAATACATTCAGCATCACTAAGGCTGGTTGCCCCTGCTGGAGTGTAGGCAGTCACAGAGAATACACACAGTGGTGGTCTGAAAAAAAAACAGCTTGGACATGTGCATTTAAATAAATTTAAAAAAAAGGTTTCAGAATGTGTCAGTCTGTAAAAGTGATTTCAAAGTGTAAAAAGAGATTTTCACTTGGCCCGAAAAAAAAAGAGCAGTAAGTGTGCTTTCAAATTGGCAAAGAAATTTCGTTTTGGGACTAATGTGAAAACATGACTCTGTGCATAGAAGAATTATAGGCAGAAATTTATTGCGTCTTGCTCTGGTGATTTCACAGTTGCAGTAGATGGAAAAGAGGAGCGAATTTTTGGGGGAAGAAGCAGAGGCTTAGCACACACCCATGTGCTTGCCATGTATAGTCATGCACAGTAATTAGAAGCGAGTGGGGTTTTCAGGTTTAAGTCTGTAATGCAAATACATTCAGCATCACTAAGGCTGGTTGCCCCTGCTGGAGTGTAGGCAGTCACAGAGAATACACACGGTGGTGGTCTGAAAAAAAAACAGCTTGGACATGTGCATTTAAATAAATTTAAAAAAAAGGTTTCAGAATGTGTCAGTCTGTAAAAGTGATTTCAAAGTGTAAAAAGAGATTTTCACTTGGCCCGAAAAAAAAGAGCAGTAAGTGTGCTTTCAAATTGGCAAAGAAATTTCGTTTTGGGACTAATGTGAAAACATGACTCTGTGTGCATAGAAGAATTATAGGCAGAAATTTATTGCGTCTTGCTCTGGTGATTTCACAGTTGCAGTAGATGGAAAAGAGGAGCGAATTTTTGGGGGAAGAAGCAGAGGCTTAGCACACACCCATGTGCTTGCCATGTATAGTCATGCACAGTAATTAGAAGCGAGTGGGGTTTTCAGGTTTAAGTCTGTAATGCAAATACATTCAGCATCACTAAGGCTGGTTGCCCCTGCTGGAGTGTAGGCAGTCACAGAGAATACACACGGTGGTGGTCTGAAAAAAAAACAGCTTGGACATGTGCATTTAAATAAATTTAAAAAAAAGGTTTCAGAATGTGTCAGTCTGTAAAAGTGATTTCAAAGTGTAAAAAGAGATTTTCACTTGGCCCGAAAAAAAAAGAGCAGTAAGTGTGCTTTCAAATTGGCAAAGAAATTTCGTTTTGGCACTAATGTGAAAACATGACTCTGTGTGCATAGAAGAATTATAGGCAGAAATTTATTGCGTCTTGCTCTGGTGATTTCACAGTTGCAGTAGATGGAAAAGAGGAGCGAATTTTTGGGGGAAGAAGCAGAGGCTTAGCACACACCCATGTGCTTGCCATGTATAGTCATGCACAGTAATTAGAAGCGAGTGGGGTTTTCAGGTTTAAGTCTGTAATGCAAATACATTCAGCATCACTAAGGCTGGTTGCCCCTGCTGGAGTGTAGGCAGTCACAGAGAATACACACGGTGGTGGTCTGAAAAAAAAACAGCTTGGACATGTGCATTTAAATAAATTTAAAAAAAAGGTTTCAGAATGTGTCAGTCTGTAAAAGTGATTTCAAAGTGTAAAAAGAGATTTTCACTTGGCCCAAAAAAAAAAGAGCAGTAAGTGTGCTTTCAAATTGGCAAAGAAATTTCGTTTTGGCACTAATGTGAAAACATGACTCTGTGTGCATAGAAGAATTATAGGCAGAAATTTATTGCGTCTTGCTCTGGTGATTTCACAGTTGCAGTAGATGGAAAAGAGGAGCGAATTTTTGGGGGAAGAAGCAGAGGCTTAGCACACACCCATGTGCTTGCCATGTATAGTCATGCACAGTAATTAGAAGCGAGTGGGGTTTTCAGGTTTAAGTCTGTAATGCAAATACATTCAGCATCACTAAGGCTGGTTGCCCCTGCTGGAGTGTAGGCAGTCACAGAGAATACACACGGTGGTGGTCTGAAAAAAAAAACAGCTTGGACATGTGCATTTAAATAAATTTAAAAAAAAGGTTTCAGAATGTGTCAGTCTGTAAAAGTGATTTCAAAGTGTAAAAAGAGATTTTCACTTGGCCCAAAAAAAAAAGAGCAGTAAGTGTGCTTTCAAATTGGC
This sequence comes from Triturus cristatus, assembly GCF_964204655.1. NCBI lineage: Eukaryota > Metazoa > Chordata > Amphibia > Caudata > Salamandridae > Triturus > Triturus cristatus. Next base: position 320,586,118 of record NC_140589.1, on the reverse strand, counting down.
AAAGAAATTTCGTTTTGGCACTAATGTGAAAACATGACTCTGTGTGCATAGAAGAATTATAGGCAGAAATTTATTGCGTCTTGCTCTGGTGATTTCACAGTTGCAGTAGATGGAAAAGAGGAGCGAATTTTTGGGGGAAGAAGCAGAGGCTTAGCACACACCCATGTGCTTGCCATGTATAGTCATGCACAGTAATTAGAAGCGAGTGGGGTTTTCAGGTTTAAGTCTGTAATGCAAATACATTCAGCATCACTAAGGCTGGTTGCCCCTGCTGGAGTGTAGGCAGTCACAGAGAATACACACGGTGGTGGTCTGAAAAAAAAACAGCTTGGACATGTGCATTTAAATAAATTTAAAAAAAAGGTTTCAGAATGTGTCAGTCTGTAAAAGTGATTTCAAAGTGTAAAAAGAGATTTTCACTTGGCCCAAAAAAAAAAGAGCAGTAAGTGTGCTTTCAAATTGGCAAAGAAATTTCGTTTTGGCACTAATGTGAAAACATGACTCTGTGTGCATAGAAGAATTATAGGCAGAAATTTATTGCGTCTTGCTCTGGTGATTTCACAGTTGCAGTAGATGGAAAAGAGGAGCGAATTTTTGGGGGAAGAAGCAGAGGCTTAGCACACACCCATGTGCTTGCCATGTATAGTCATGCACAGTAATTAGAAGCGAGTGGGGTTTTCAGGTTTAAGTCTGTAATGCAAATACATTCAGCATCACTAAGGCTGGTTGCCCCTGCTGGAGTGTAGGCAGTCACAGAGAATACACACGGTGGTGGTCTGAAAAAAAAACAGCTTGGACATGTGCATTTAAATAAATTAAAAAAAAAGGTTTCAGAATGTGTCAGTCTGTAAAAGTGATTTCAAAGTGTAAAAAGAGATTTTCACTTGGCCCGAAAAAAAAAGAGCAGTAAGTGTGCTTTCAAATTGGCAAAGAAATTTCGTTTTGGGACTAATGTGAAAACATGACTCTGTGTGCATAGAAGAATTATAGACAGAAATTTATTGCGTCTTGCTCTGGTGATTTCACAGTTGCAGTAGATGGAAAAGAGGAGCGAATTTTTGGGGGAAGAAGCAGAGGCCTAGCACACACCCATGTGCTTGCCATGTATAGTCATGCACAGTAATTAGAAGCGAGTGGGGTTTTCAGGTTTAAGTCTGTAATGCAAATACATTCAGCATCACTAAGGCTGGTTGCCCCTGCTGGAGTGTAGGCAGTCACAGAGAATACACACGGTGGTGGTCTGAAAAAAAAACAGCTTGGACATGTGCATTTAAATAAATTTAAAAAAAAGGTTTCAGAATGTGTCAGTCTGTAAAAGTGATTTCAAAGTGTAAAAAGAGATTTTCACTTGGCCCAAAAAAAAAAGAGCAGTAAGTGTGCTTTCAAATTGGCAAAGAAATTTCGTTTTGGCACTAATGTGAAAACATGACTCTGTGTGCATAGAAGAATTATAGGCAGAAATTTATTGCGTCTTGCTCTGGTGATTTCACAGTTGCAGTAGATGGAAAAGAGGAGCGAATTTTTGGGGGAAGAAGCAGAGGCTTAGCACACACCCATGTGCTTGCCATGTATAGTCATGCACAGTAATTAGAAGCGAGTGGGGTTTTCAGGTTTAAGTCTGTAATGCAAATACATTCAGCATCACTAAGGCTGGTTGCCCCTGCTGGAGTGTAGGCAGTCACAGAGAATACACACGGTGGTGGTCTGAAAAAAAAAACAGCTTGGACATGTGCATTTAAATAAATTTAAAAAAAAGGTTTCAGAATGTGTCAGTCTGTAAAAGTGATTTCAAAGTGTAAAAAGAGATTTTCACTTGGCCCAAAAAAAAAGAGCAGTAAGTGTGCTTTCAAATTGGCAAAGAAATTTCGTTTTGGGACTAATGTGAAAACATGACTCTGTGTGCATAGAAGAATTATAGGCAGAAATTTATTGCGTCTTGCTCTGGTGATTTCACAGTTGCAGTAGATGGAAAAGAGGAGCGAATTTTTGGGGGAAGAAGCAGAGGCTTAGCACACACCCATGTGCTTGCCATGTATAGTCATGCACAGTAATTAGAAGCGAGTGGGGTTTTCAGGTTTAAGTCTGTAATGCAAATACATTCAGCATCACTAAGGCTGGTTGCCCCTGCTGGAGTGTAGGCAGTCACAGAGAATACACACGGTGGTGGTCTGAAAAAAAAACAGCTTGGACATGTGCATTTAAATAAATTTAAAAAAAAGGTTTCAGAATGTGTCAGTCTGTAAAAGTGATTTCAAAGTGTAAAAAGAGATTTTCACTTGGCCCGAAAAAAAAAGAGCAGTAAGTGTGCTTTCAAATTGGCAAAGAAATTTCGTTTTGGCACTAATGTGAAAACATGACTCTGTGTGCATAGAAGAATTATAGGCAGAAATTTATTGCGTCTTGCTCTGGTGATTTCACAGTTGCAGTAGATGGAAAAGAGGAGCGAATTTTTGGGGGAAGAAGCAGAGGCTTAGCACACACCCATGTGCTTGCCATGTATAGTCATGCACAGTAATTAGAAGCGAGTGGGGTTTTCAGGTTTAAGTCTGTAATGCAAATACATTCAGCATCACTAAGGCTGGTTGCCCCTGCTGGAGTGTAGGCAGTCACAGAGAATACACACGGTGGTGGTCTGAAAAAAAAAAAACAGCTTGGACATGTGCATTTAAATAAATTTAAAAAAAAGGTTTCAGAATGTGTCAGTCTGTAAAAGTGATTTCAAAGTGTAAAAAGAGATTTTCACTTGGCCCGAAAAAAAAAGAGCAGTAAGTGTGCTTTCAAATTGGCAAAGAAATTTCGTTTTGGCACTAATGTGAAAACATGACTCTGTGTGCATAGAAGAATTATAGGCAGAAATTTATTGCGTCTTGCTCTGGTGATTTCACAGTTGCAGTAGATGGAAAAGAGGAGCGAATTTTTGGGGGAAGAAGCAGAGGCTTAGCACACACCCATGTGCTTGCCATGTATAGTCATGCACAGTAATTAGAAGCGAGTGGGGTTTTCAGGTTTAAGTCTGTAATGCAAATACATTCAGCATCACTAAGGCTGGTTGCCCCTGCTGGAGTGTAGGCAGTCACAGAGAATACACACGGTGGTGGTCTGAAAAAAAAAAAACAGCTTGGACATGTGCATTTAAATAAATTTAAAAAAAAGGTTTCAGAATGTGTCAGTCTGTAAAAGTGATTTCAAAGTGTAAAAAGAGATTTTCACTTGGCCCGAAAAAAAAAGAGCAGTAAGTGTGCTTTCAAATTGGCAAAGAAATTTCGTTTTGGCACTAATGTGAAAACATGACTCTGTGTGCATAGAAGAATTATAGGCAGAAATTTATTGCGTCTTGCTCTGGTGATTTCACAGTTGCAGTAGATGGAAAAGAGGAGCGAATTTTTGGGGGAAGAAGCAGAGGCTTAGCACACACCCATGTGCTTGCAATGTATAGTCATGCACAGTAATTAGAAGCGAGTGGGGTTTTCAGGTTTAAGTCTGTAATGCAAATACATTCAGCATCACTAAGGCTGGTTGCCCCTGCTGGAGTGTAGGCAGTCACAGAGAATACACACGGTGGTGGAATGAAAAAAAAAAAAAGCTTGGACATGTGCATTTAAATAAATTTAAAAAAAAGAGCAGTTTGTGTGCATTCAAAATGGCAAAGAAATTTCGTTTTGTGACTATTGTGAAAAGAAATGTAGTAATATATTTAAATACAATAAAGGATTTTTTTTTTAGTTTTTTTCAGGTATTGCTGAAGAACAGTGAACAAAATTTAAGATGCCTACAAAATCTCGAGTTCAAAAAACGCTAAAAAAAAAACTATATTTGAGGACAACTGGAGGACCAAAGTTAGTAGAAGATGCTGATGTTGGGAAAAAGAAAAAATCTTCTGGTAAGCAAAAAAAACAATTCCTAAACAAAATATTGAAAACAAACAAAAATGTACAAAATGTCTGTTCTCGGAAAAATGTAACAAAACCTACAGAACAGCAAAAAATTGAGGATTTAGTTAATGCAAATATACCTTCTGCAATTGAAAAGTTTAACATAAACAGAAAAACAGCATTTAAAGAGATACGTAGAAAAATGTTTCAGAGAAGAGTTATGTCCAATTTGATAAAGGATATAAAGAAATATAAGCAAAAGGCTAAATATTATAAGAGAAAAAAAGAAATTGAAGCCATTGCAGCAAAAGCATTAGAATTAAAAAGGAAACTATTCATATTAATTTTGAATAGGATGCGTACATTAGATAAAATGGTTAATGTACTGAAATCACAAAGCAAAAGCAAAAGAGTAGTGAACAGAACAAACTTTTGTAAAGTGTTTTTAGGAAAGTGGATGCATAGTTCAAGTAGTGAACCTTTTTTTAATGAAGAAAGCTATTTTCAAAGTAATAGTTTGCTGCATGCAGTTGACACCAGAGGTCGTTCATACGAAGTAAAAAATGGTTGCATAATGGAGAAGGAGATAATGGTTCCAAGAGATGAGGAACAAGTGATGGCAGATGAGGCAATGGGGAGACGTCCTAAAGCCCCAGTGTACACTTGGAATTGTAGTAGTATTTGCACTGTGCGTCAGGAATCTATTGACAGATTTCGAGAGTTTCTAAGAGAATATAGTAAAAAAAGTGTAAAACAAAAGATTAAGGTGCTTCAAAGTCTGGATCCATGCAGAGTGAGAGAGAATACTGGTTTGCAGGGTCATTCTCTTGCTTGTCTATCTAGAAAAGTGTGCAATAGTGTTTTCCATCATTTTAGGATGCTGGCTGTTCATCATACTGAAATGAGAAAGTTTGTGAGACGGTTGTATTTTGCCAAAAGTCCAGCAATAAAGTTAAATGAATTGAATAGGGCTCTGTTCCGAGGAACGGTATCAGATGTAGAGAAGGTTGTTGATGAAATTCAGTTTTGTTACTTTGGTCCTGAACAAAACAGTGCAGAGAAGGACACAGTAAATGAGGCAGAAGTGGAAGAGAATGTAGAACCCTCTGTAAGTAACACATTTAATGATCACATAACAAAATTTGCAATAGTCTCTAATGAAAGACCAAATGTTACTTGTATTTGTTGCCGCAGAACTCATTATAGAAAACAAACTAGGAATGTTGATCTCTACAGAAAGAGTGAAAATGAAGATAATTATAAGTGGATGGATTTTGCCACATATATATTTCTTGAAAATTGTTTTGAATTGGGTGAAGATCAGCGTATTTGTAAATACTGCTACAACAAGTTAGAGGAAAATAGAATGCCGACCAGAGCTGTACATAATAATTTAGAATTGGATGCTATTCCTGCTGAACTTTCTGAATTAAATACATATGAGTCTATACTCATTCAATGTGTTCATCCGTTCCAGACCATAGTACGTATGGAGCCCAAAACTGGTAAATTACCTCCTTCAGATTTACTGAGAGGTTTAAAAGGTAGAGTGGTGTATTTGCCCTTGGATTTGAAAAAAAATATGGAAACTATTGATGCAGATACTTTGGAAACTGAACCATTAATTATTCTGGTTAATGGTGTCCCTACAAAGAATAAGAAGATTTGGCAGGAGCTGGTAGATGTGCGGAAAGTACAAAGAGCAAATTTGTATTTGAAAAAAAAATAACAAATGGTATGAATCAATTTATATAGAAGAAGAAGAAGAAGAAGAAGATTTACAAGGAGACACAGAAACACCAACTGGACAAATTGAAAAAGTGGACAAGTCAAAGGAAGAAGAAATTTATGAACATTTTAGCATACATCCTCTCCATTCGAAAGAAGTTATGGGAGACAATATTGATCTCTTTCAGATGAAGAAAGCAAAAGGAAATCCCGTGAGTGTATGGGAGGAGAGCTTGGAAGCTCGATGTTTTCCCCAGCTGTTTCCTAAAGGAAAAGGAGGACGATACGATGAACGTCCGGAACAGATTCCAGCTTCTGAGTATCGGACTACAAGACTATATGCTGAAGATCCCAGATTTCGACAAAGTATCCCTTATTTGTTCCATCTTTTATTTGAAAGCGACTTGTCTGCACTGTCTTATGCAGTAAATCACATTTTAAAAAGTGGAGTACATTTACAAAATGTGTCTGCTAAGGATTTTATGGAGAAAGTGCAGCACCGAGATGATCATTTGGAAACACAACTGATCAATCTGATGGCTTGTCAGCGTGGGACAAATGAATATTGGTACCGACGCCATGGTGAACTAAAATGCATGTTACGCAATTTAGGAACACCAACATGGTTCCTTACCCTAAGCTGCGCCGAGTACGCTTGGGATGATTTACTGGATTTTCTACGAGAGGCCAATTCAAACATTGAAAACATCGAATACAAGACAGCAGGAGAACTGTGCTCATTGGATCCGGTTAATGTTTGCAGATATTTCAATCATAGATTTGAGGCTATGATGTCCTTCATCTGCAATAAAAAAAATCCACCCCTTGGAGAAGTAGTGGATTTCTTTTGGAGAAAAGAGTACCAGGCAAGAGGTGCTCCTCATATTCATATGCTGCTGTGGATCAAGGATGCCCCAAAGTTTGGAACAGATACTGATGAAGCAGTGTTATCTTACATTGAAGAATATGCAACATGTGCTATACCTAAAAGCACAGAAGAGAACAAGTTAAAGGAGCAAGTTATACGTTTCCAAAGTCATCGGTGTGGAAAATACTGTCGACGGAAATACAAGAGCAAAGAAAAATACTACACTAAATGTCGATTTGGATTTCCTAGACCTGTTCTTACAAATGGAAGAGTCAACAGTTTTATGTCATCTGTGAGACATACTATCACAAGAAAATCACCTAAGAATACCTACAACCTTAAAAGAAAAGAAGAATCAAAAAATATAAATGACTACAACCCAGTCATTTTATCCATGTGGAACGCTAACATGGATATACAGTATGTTGCTGACAATTCCATTGCTGTTGCTCGATATGTAACGTCTTACATTACGAAATCAGAAAAAACAGAATTGAAGGAAATGTGGGAAGAGATTTCTCACGAGAAGACTGTCAGTAAGAAGCTGTACAGTTTCAGTTTGAAGATGTTATCGCATCGAGAAATTGGATCCTACGAATGTTCAGATAGGTTATCTTCTGCAAGTCTCTACTCGAAGTCAAGAAGAATAATTTGGGCAAGTTTAGGCCTTGCAGCAATGAGAAATCGGGTACTGAAATCTGTTGGAGAAATTGAATATTTGGCTGAGAATGACCCAGAAAGTACAGACATATTGAAAACAAACATGTTGGACACATATTATCCCAAGAGAAGTCATCATCTGGAGAACATGTGTCTCTATGAAGTGCTGCAGAACTACATTTATTCACGGAAAGCTGCAGAAGACATCAACAGTGGAAAATATAAAGTTGTTGGTGAAGAAGGATGTTTGGTGAAGCAAACCAAAGGAAGTTTGATAAATCACCGGAAGCTGAGTTGCGACACTACCGACAAGAAAGAATTTTACTACTTGGCTCTTTTACAGTTGTTTAAACCATGGCGTACAGAGGATGAACTACTGGGAGAATTCCAGAGCTATGAAGATTCTTTTAATGCTTGCAAAGACAGCATACAATGCAGTACATTCTCAACTTATCTGCAAATGTTAAATGAAGAAATTGAACAGGAAACTACAATTGCAGCAGAAATAGCTAGAGACAGTTCTCAGGACAGCCAAAGTTCAGGAACATACAGTCAAGATCCCCTAGGACAACCAATCGTTGAAAATGAAGCATCAATAGCCATGAATGAAGTGGAAACGGCTATGAATCAAGCTCAAGAAGAATTTATAGACTTAGAAAATTTGGAAAGACAACTGAATCAAGAGCAGCAACAAATTTATGAAGAGATCAAAAACAAAATTGATCACGGATTTCTACATATCAAAAAAGAGTGCTCATGCACATCATTTCATCCAATCAGGATGTATGTAAGCGGAGAAGCTGGCACTGGAAAAAGTTTCCTAATTAAAGTCATCAGAAGCTACCTAAAGCAAAAAACGGATTCTACTTTGTCTTGTGTGGTTACTGCTCCAACTGGGTTAGCAGCATATAACATAAAAGGAATCACCTTACATCGTTTGCTAATGTTACCAGTGGAGCATGAGAACAAAATACAATTCAACAAGCTAACTGGAGAAGCATCCTTGGAAGTGTCAAGAGTATTGAAGAAGATGCAAGTTCTCATTATTGATGAGGTGAGCATGGTATCAAACTTAATGCTTGCCTTTGTGCATTTAAGAATGCAGCAAATTTTGAAGACAGACTATGACGTGTTATTTGGTGGAAAACACGTCATAGTTTTTGGGGATCTTTTGCAACTTACTCCAGTTAAAGGACAACCAGTGTTTAATACTGTGACACATGAAGACACGAAGAAGTCATTGGGAAGCATTGGAAATACAAATATTTGGTCCTTCTTTGAGTACAAGGAACTTACAACTAATATGAGGCAAGCAAACGATGAAGAATATGGAAGTATTCTGAAAGATATCAGAATTGGACTACTCACAGAAGTTGGCAAAAAAGCATTACAGAGTCGGCTGTTACATAACTTATTTCCAAAGGAAGAAATAGTTGCAGAGAAAATATACAAGAATATTGCAGAAAACAAAAGTGTCATCTGCTTAATGCCAACTCTACGTGAATGCTCAATATTTAATGAGGAGCTTTTGAAATTGGAAAATGAAGACATCAGGAAATTGGAAGCAGTGGACAAAATTGAGGATGGAAGAATTACTGTCACAGTAACAGGCAAACTGAAAAATAAATTGGACTCACTAGAGAAGAATATCTCCAAAACAGCAGGATTAGAAAAAAATCTATATGTTTGCATGAACTGTAGAGTGTTTTTAAGGAGAAATTTGGATGTTGAAAAAGGCTTAGTGAATGGAGCGATGGGAAGAGTTGTGGGTTTTATTAATTATCAGAAAAAAGATGGAATTGAATGTTTAAAAATAAAATTTGATCAGATAGAGGAAGTTAAAGACATTTGTCGTTGTTCAGTTCGTTTCATGCTTGTGAAAGACTTATATGTACGTAGGAAGCAGTTTCCGTTTTCACTAGCATATGCTGTAACTATCCACAAGTCTCAAGGATTGACTGTAGATTGTGCATTTGTGAACATTGGTTCAACTGTGTTCAAAGAAGGTATGGCATATGTAGCTTTGTCACGAGTCAAAACATTATCAGGTTTATTCATGATTGACTTTGATGATCCAAAAGTTAGTGCTGATACAAACTGTGTAAAGGAGTATAATAGATTAAGAAGAAGCTATGCTCCTCATTTAGGTCAGTATCCTGTGTTGGAGAAACGTGTAGTTTCTCGTAAAAGGAGAAATGAGAATATCTGTAATGAAGATGTAGAGAAGAGGAAAAAAAAGAGGAGTGATGTAATTGCAAGCAAAAAGAATAAGGAAAATGAAGAACAGGTTGTAGGATGTCATTTTGAAAATAGCTCTGGTGTCAACTGCTACGCTAATGTAGTGCTGAATGTTGCATTTTATCTGGAAAGTTTGCAAGAGCAGATAATAGTAAATCAGGGAAAAAGATTCTGTTCAGAGCTCAGTCTCCTTTTTCAAAAGCTGAGTAAAGATAAAACTCAAATAGAAAGTGCTACTGACATTAGAAAACTTTTAGATGTATGTTCAGGACGAACACAGTTTTCTCAAAATGAACAGCAAGATGCACACGAATTTTTGATGTATTTTCTTCAGGTAGTGGAAGAAGAAGGAGTTCCCATTGACATTTTTTTTGGTCTCTCTTATAAATGGGAACATAGTTGTGAACATTGTTATAATATATGTGGCTCTATTGTTGATAATGAAAGGTTTATTTATTTGACATTGCCAGAGAGTAAAACAGTCACTTTTGCAAAATTAGTTAAAGATGCTAATCATAGCATGAAATGTGGTGAGTGTAATTCTGACATGTTTTCAACATTAATTTTAAGGGAATACGGACAGTATGTAATTTTAATGATGCAACGATGTAGAGCTGATGGTTCAAAATTGGATACTTTAATAAAGAAGTTTACAGGACAGCAATTATCAATTTCAGGAAAAACTTTTGTAACTGTTGCAATAATTTTCCATGATGGACCTACTGTTACTTCTGGACATTACACAGTTTATCTTAAATGTGAAAAAGGCTGGACACTGTGTAATGATTCCCAATTGATTTTCAAACAACGTTTGCCTTTTGATTTAGCAAATTCCTATCTAATCTTTCTGAAACCTAAATTTTAGAGAGACTTGGCAAGATCTGGACAAAATAATTTTACCATTTTACTGGATTACCATTGCAATTTTGTAGAAAAAATATTTTTTAAAATTATCATTTGGCCTAAAGGAAAGATAACCAATTGTAATGTGGACTTTTTAAATTTTTAATGCAATTTTGAAAAACCAATAATTTAGAGATAATCGGTAACTTCTGCACATTTTAAATTTTGGAATGCTATTGGACTGCCATTGGAAATTTTTACAAAAATGATTTAAAAAATTACTATTTGGCCATGTGGAAAAGTAAGCAATTCTATTGTGGACTAAATAAATTATTCAAAAAATGTTCGTGAACCAAAATGTTACAGAGAATCGGTGAGATCTGGACAGATTAAACTTTAGAATTTTAATGGTTTTCCCTTGGAAATTTATTCCAGAGAAAAAAAAAAAATACTATTTGGCCTAAAGGAAATAAAATCAGATGTATTTTGGAGTTATTTGAGATATAATATTGTGATTATACTCCTGAAACAAAAATATCAGACGGTATTTTAAAGAAAAAAGTATTGTTTTTAGATGATATTTTTTTAGAATAATATGCATTTCTGTAATGATAAGTTTAAGTGAGAAGAGATTCTGGGCTTTTTTAATACAATCTTTGAGATTGTTATTTTTTTTTGCCCGCTGTAAAATGATGAATGCAATTGCTTTCACAATTTATAGTGAAATGCAATATATTCTGAAAACAGCAAAAATAAGGCAAAAATATTTTTTGGTAAAAAATGTAAATATGTGTACTGTATTATAAAATGGTTTAAAAATATTAATACTTTTTTCTTTTTTTTCAGATCGATATAGAAAATTTTCGTAAACTACAACCATTTTAAAAACTATTTTTTAAAAAAACAAATGAATAAATATTTTTTTGAGTGAGTATGGTAAGTCAATAGTAATAATTGTAGTCTCTCAAGGACCTTGTAATGTGATAAATGATTTTTAGTGTTTTTTTTTACGCGTACGGTAAAAAAAAAAAAAAAAAAGTTTTTAAAAAAAAATGTAAAAAAAAGATGAAAGATAAGGTTGGCTCTTAAAAGAACCGTTGTGTTTATGCAGGGACAGAGATAAGGAACCATGGGAAAATCATTCAAAGCTACAAATGTGCTGATCTATTTTGTTATTCACTAGGGAAACACTGGTCTCCCTATAACAAATTAGAGCTTTACAAAATGTGCAATGAATATCAACCTTCCGAAATCGAGGGTTCATTTCCAGAGGGCCAGCAAAAGGAGATTCTCCCCCCACAGATGAAGGGCTCACCTGAGCTGCAGAAGAAGGAGTAAGCTCTGCAGGTGATGGTCCAGGCTGAGCTGCTGTGGATGTACTGGCTCGTCTTTCTGAAGAGTTACCTCCAAAAAGATGAGCATGTGTCCTTTTGTGTACATCCTTGAGGTGCCTCATCATGGTGTGATTCCCAAAGGAATACTTCCTGTCAGGATTACCTCTAGAAAGTACACGCTGACACAGCTTGCAAGTAACTAAGGGTGCATTCACCTTTTGCTGGCCTTCTGGAAAAGTAAAATAATCCCAAACATAAGAAGGTTTTACTTTCCTCGCTCTCTGCCTCAAGACAGTGCTGCTGGTGCTAGCCTCACTCTCAGAAGAGCTCTGCTGTTCTGCCATCGTATCCCAAAGACAAACCAGCTCCTTCTCCCAAGGGATCACAAGCAGAAATGAGGGGAATGGGTGTGGTGTAGGAGAGTTCTAGAACTGAAAGTAGTTTCAACCAATCAAAAGTTGTGTTTCATGATCACATGACCAACCGTACGCTTACGGTACGCTTACGGTACGCTTACGGCAAAAAGTACGCGTGCGCGTAAAAAAGACACGCGCTTGCGCGCATGCGCATAACAGTCACTCCCCGGCACTTCCGCGTAACGTGCGCGTGTTGCGTAAGCGCGCACGCGTCCCACGCGCAGTACGCGCGGCTACGCAAAGTACGTAACTATACGCAAGCAGCGTAGATAGATTACGGACGTTGCGTAAACCGTACGCTTACCGTGAGCTTACGGTACGCGTACTATAAAAAAAAAAAAAAAAAATCTGGAAATAAATTTTACTTGTTTATTTTAAAAAATTTATATAAAATAAATATTTAATGATTTTAAAAAATTAAGCATAGTCTTTATAAAAGGTAAGAAAATTAAATTAAAAATATGTTTGAAAAAAATGAAGAAAAAAAAAAAAAAATAGCATTTAAAAAACCTTGCAAATTCACTGAAAAAAACATGGGTTTCACACACGTTATAGTTAGGAATTAGCATTTAAAAAACCTTAGAAATTCACTGAAAAAACCATAGGTTTCACACACGTTATAGTTAGGAATTAGCATTTAAAAAACCTTAGAAATTCAGTGAAAAAACCATAGGTTTCACACACGTTATAGTTAGGAATTAGCATTTAAAAAACCTTAGAAATTCAGTGAAAAAACCATAGGTTTCACACATGTTATAGTTAGCTGGACATTTTACTCGTAAAAAACCAATGAAATTGCCCCGTTATAGTTAGTTCAGCTAACTATAACTCGCGCGCCCGCAATGCACTGCTGATGACGTCACATATTACATCACTCATGACATGGTCAGTGACATCACTCATGACATCACTGATGACATCTCAAATGACATCACTGATGACATCACTGTTGACATCATCCTTGTGATAGAGTGGCAGACCTCCTCTCACCTTAATATAAGCTTTAATACACACATTCAAAAATAGAGACTAAAAATTTCAAAACAATGGACATACCAATACCAGTTACAACAACCTCTTCAGTAATTCTAAGATCCACATACACATCCACTCATTCACCAACAGTCCTATACAGTCACTCATACATGTACTCACTCATCATATGTACTCATACATCTATACATCCTGTTACACAATGCCACTCATCCATAGAGTTACTCACACACATAGTCACTCATGCTAATAAGGAATCAAACATACATTTACTTGCATATACAGTAATACACACACCACCATACTTACTTCTACGGAAACTTACACATACTTAGTCTTTTAAACAATCACTTATAGAAACACATACTTATTCATACAGGAACTCTTTCAATCTCTCCCTCTCACATATACTCACATATATACACCAATAGTCACATATACTAGTTTAAAACATATGTAGTTACTCCTGAAGACACTATTGAGACAGTCATTCACTCACTAACACACCCATACACACACTCTGTGACTGTTATGCGCATGCGCGCAAGCGCGTGTCTTTTTTACGCGCACGCGTACTTTTTGCCGTAAGCGTACCGTAAGCGTACCGTAAGCGTACGGTTGGTCATGTGATCATGAAACACAACTTTTGATTGGTTGAAACTACTTTCAGTTCTAGAACTCTCCTACACCACACCCATTCCCCTCATTTCTGCTTGTGATCCCTTGGGAGAAGGAGCTGGTTTGTCTTTGGGATACGATGGCAGAACAGCAGAGCTCTTCTGAGAGTGAGGCTAGCACCAGCAGCACTGTCTTGAGGCAGAGAGCGAGGAAAGTAAAACCTTCTTATGTTTGGGATTATTTTACTTTTCCAGAAGGCCAGCAAAAGGTGAATGCACCCTTAGTTACTTGCAAGCTGTGTCAGCGTGTACTTTCTAGAGGTAATCCTGACAGGAAGTATTCCTTTGGGAATCACACCATGATGAGGCACCTCAAGGATGTACACAAAAGGACACATGCTCATCTTTTTGGAGGTAACTCTTCAGAAAGACGAGCCAGTACATCCACAGCAGCTCAGCCTGGACCATCACCTGCAGAGCTTACTCCTTCTTCTGCAGCTCAGGTGAGCCCTTCATCTGTGGGGGGAGAATCTCCTTTTGCTGGCCCTCTGGAAATGAACCCTCGATTTCGGAAGGTTGATATTCATTGCACATTTTGTAAAGCTCTAATTTGTTATAGGGAGACCAGTGTTTCCCTAGTGAATAACAAAATAGATCAGCACATTTGTAGCTTTGAATGATTTTCCCATGGTTCCTTTCCTCTGTCCCTGCATGAACACAACGGTTCTTTTAAGAGCCAACCTTATCTTTCATCTTTTTTTTACATTTTTTTTTAAAAACTTTTTTTTTTTTTTTTTTACCGTACGCGTACGGTAAGCGTACCTTTTTTTTTATTTTTTAAAAAAAACACTAAAAATCATTTATCACATTACAAGGTCCTTGAGAGACTACAATTATTACTATTGACTTACCATACTCACTCAAAAAAATATTTATTCATTTGTTTTTTTAAAAAATAGTTTTTAAAATGGTTGTAGTTTACGAAAATTTTCTATATCGATCTGAAAAAAAAGAAAAAAGTATTAATATTTTTAAACCATTTTATAATACAGTACACATATTTACATTTTTTACCAAAAAATATTTTTGCCTTATTTTTGCTGTTTTCAGAATATATTGCATTTCACTATAAATTGTGAAAGCAATTGCATTCATCATTTTACAGCGGGCAAAAAAAAATAACAATCTCAAAGATTGTATTAAAAAAGCCCAGAATCTCTTCTCACTTAAACTTATCATTACAGAAATGCATATTATTCTAAAAAAATATCATCTAAAAACAATACTTTTTTCTTTAAAATACCGTCTGATATTTTTGTTTCAGGAGTATAATCACAATATTATATCTCAAATAACTCCAAAATACATCTGATTTTATTTCCTTTAGGCCAAATAGTATTTTTTTTTTTCTCTGGAATAAATTTCCAAGGGAAAACCATTAAAATTCTAAAGTTTAATCTGTCCAGATCTCACCGATTCTCTGTAACATTTTGGTTCACGAAAATTTTTTGAATAATTTATTTAGTCCACAATAGAATTGCTTACTTTTCCACATGGCCAAATAGTAATTTTTTAAATCATTTTTGTAAAAATTTCCAATGGCAGTCCAATAGCATTCCAAAATTTAAAATGTGCAGAAGTTACCGATTATCTCTAAATTATTGGTTTTTCAAAATTGCATTAAAAATTTAAAAAGTCCACATTACAATTGGTTATCTTTCCTTTAGGCCAAATGATAATTTTAAAAAATATTTTTTCTACAAAATTGCAATGGTAATCCAGTAAAATGGTAAAATTATTTTGTCCAGATCTTGCCAAGTCTCTCTAAAATTTAGGTTTCAGAAAGATTAGATAGGAATTTGCTAAATCAAAAGGCAAACGTTGTTTGAAAATCAATTGGGAATCATTACACAGTGTCCAGCCTTTTTCACATTTAAGATAAACTGTGTAATGTCCAGAAGTAACAGTAGGTCCATCATGGAAAATTATTGCAACAGTTACAAAAGTTTTTCCTGAAATTGATAATTGCTGTCCTGTAAACTTCTTTATTAAAGTATCCAATTTTGAACCATCAGCTCTACATCGTTGCATCATTAAAATTACATACTGTCCGTATTCCCTTAAAATTAATGTTGAAAACATGTCAGAATTACACTCACCACATTTCATGCTATGATTAGCATCTTTAACTAATTTTGCAAAAGTGACTGTTTTACTCTCTGGCAATGTCAAATAAATAAACCTTTCATTATCAACAATAGAGCCACATATATTATAACAATTTTCACAACTATGTTCCCATTTATAAGAGAGACCAAAAAAAATGTCAATGGGAACTCCTTCTTCTTCCACTACCTGAAGAAAATACATCAAAAATTCGTGTGCATCTTGCTGTTCATTTTGAGAAAACTGTGTTCGTCCTGAACATACATCTAAAAGTTTTCTAATGTCAGTAGCACTTTCTATTTGAGTTTTATCTTTACTCAGCTTTTGAAAAAGGAGACTGAGCTCTGAACAGAATCTTTTTCCCTGATTTACTATTATCTGCTCTTGCAAACTTTCCAGATAAAATGCAACATTCAGCACTACATTAGCGTAGCAGTTGACACCAGAGCTATTTTCAAAATGACATCCTACAACCTGTTCTTCATTTTCCTTATTCTTTTTGCTTGCAATTACATCACTCCTCTTTTTTTTCCTCTTCTCTACATCTTCATTACAGATATTCTCATTTCTCCTTTTACGAGAAACTACACGTTTCTCCAACACAGGATACTGACCTAAATGAGGAGCATAGCTTCTTCTTAATCTATTATACTCCTTTACACAGTTTGTATCAGCACTAACTTTTGAATCATCAAAGTCAATCATGAATAAACCTGATAATGTTTTGACTCGTGACAAAGCTACATATGCCATACCTTCTTTGAACACAGTTGAACCAATGTTCACAAATGCACAATCTACAGTCAATCCTTGAGACTTGTGGATAGTTACAGCATATGCTAGTGAAAACGGAAACTGCTTCCTACGTACATATAAGTCTTTCACAAGCATGAAACGAACTGAACAACGACAAATGTCTTTAACTTCCTCTATCTGATCAAATTTTATTTTTAAACATTCAATTCCATCTTTTTTCTGATAATTAATAAAACCCACAACTCTTCCCATCGCTCCATTCACTAAGCCTTTTTCAACATCCAAATTTCTCCTTAAAAACACTCTACAGTTCATGCAAACATATAGATTTTTTTCTAATCCTGCTGTTTTGGAGATATTCTTCTCTAGTGAGTCCAATTTATTTTTCAGTTTGCCTGTTACTGTGACAGTAATTCTTCCATCCTCAATTTTGTCCACTGCTTCCAATTTCCTGATGTCTTCATTTTCCAATTTCAAAAGCTCCTCATTAAATATTGAGCATTCACGTAGAGTTGGCATTAAGCAGATGACACTTTTGTTTTCTGCAATATTCTTGTATATTTTCTCTGCAACTATTTCTTCCTTTGGAAATAAGTTATGTAACAGCCGACTCTGTAATGCTTTTTTGCCAACTTCTGTGAGTAGTCCAATTCTGATATCTTTCAGAATACTTCCATATTCTTCATCGTTTGCTTGCCTCATATTAGTTGTAAGTTCCTTGTACTCAAAGAAGGACCAAATATTTGTATTTCCAATGCTTCCCAATGACTTCTTCGTGTCTTCATGTGTCACAGTATTAAACACTGGTTGTCCTTTAACTGGAGTAAGTTGCAAAAGATCCCCAAAAACTATGACGTGTTTTCCACCAAATAACACGTCATAGTCTGTCTTCAAAATTTGCTGCATTCTTAAATGCACAAAGGCAAGCATTAAGTTTGATACCATGCTCACCTCATCAATAATGAGAACTTGCATCTTCTTCAATACTCTTGACACTTCCAAGGATGCTTCTCCAGTTAGCTTGTTGAATTGTATTTTGTTCTCATGCTCCACTGGTAACATTAGCAAACGATGTAAGGTGATTCCTTTTATGTTATATGCTGCTAACCCAGTTGGAGCAGTAACCACACAAGACAAAGTAGAATCCGTTTTTTGCTTTAGGTAGCTTCTGATGACTTTAATTAGGAAACTTTTTCCAGTGCCAGCTTGTCCGCTTACATACATCCTGATTGGATGAAATGATGTGCATGAGCACTCTTTTTTGATATGTAGAAATCCGTGATCAATTTTGTTTTTGATCTCTTCATAAATTTGTTGCTGCTCTTGATTCAGTTGTCTTTCCAAATTTTCTAAGTCTATAAATTCTTCTTGAGCTTGATTCATAGCCGTTTCCACTTCATTCATGGCTATTGATGCTTCATTTTCAACGATTGGTTGTCCTAGGGGATCTTGACTGTATGTTCCTGAACTTTGGCTGTCCTGAGAACTGTCTCTAGCTATTTCTGCTGCAATTGTAGTTTCCTGTTCAATTTCTTCATTTAACATTTGCAGATAAGTTGAGAATGTACTGCATTGTATGCTGTCTTTGCAAGCATTAAAAGAATCTTCATAGCTCTGGAATTCTCCCAGTAGTTCATCCTCTGTACGCCATGGTTTAAACAACTGTAAAAGAGCCAAGTAGTAAAATTCTTTCTTGTCGGTAGTGTCGCAACTCAGCTTCCGGTGATTTATCAAACTTCCTTTGGTTTGCTTCACCAAACATCCTTCTTCACCAACAACTTTATATTTTCCACTGTTGATGTCTTCTGCAGCTTTCCGTGAATAAATGTAGTTCTGCAGCACTTCATAGAGACACATGTTCTCCAGATGATGACTTCTCTTGGGATAATATGTGTCCAACATGTTTGTTTTCAATATGTCTGTACTTTCTGGGTCATTCTCAGCCAAATATTCAATTTCTCCAACAGATTTCAGTACCCGATTTCTCATTGCTGCAAGGCCTAAACTTGCCCAAATTATTCTTCTTGACTTCGAGTAGAGACTTGCAGAAGATAACCTATCTGAACATTCGTAGGATCCAATTTCTCGATGCGATAACATCTTCAAACTGAAACTGTACAGCTTCTTACTGACAGTCTTCTCGTGAGAAATCTCTTCCCACATTTCCTTCAATTCTGTTTTTTCTGATTTCGTAATGTAAGACGTTACATATCGAGCAACAGCAATGGAATTGTCAGCAACATACTGTATATCCATGTTAGCGTTCCACATGGATAAAATGACTGGGTTGTAGTCATTTATATTTTTTGATTCTTCTTTTCTTTTAAGGTTGTAGGTATTCTTAGGTGATTTTCTTGTGATAGTATGTCTCACAGATGACATAAAACTGTTGACTCTTCCATTTGTAAGAACAGGTCTAGGAAATCCAAATCGACATTTAGTGTAGTATTTTTCTTTGCTCTTGTATTTCCGTCGACAGTATTTTCCACACCGATGACTTTGGAAACGTATAACTTGCTCCTTTAACTTGTTCTCTTCTGTGCTTTTAGGTATAGCACATGTTGCATATTCTTCAATGTAAGATAACACTGCTTCATCAGTATCTGTTCCAAACTTTGGGGCATCCTTGATCCACAGCAGCATATGAATATGAGGAGCACCTCTTGCCTGGTACTCTTTTCTCCAAAAGAAATCCACTACTTCTCCAAGGGGTGGATTTTTTTTATTGCAGATGAAGGACATCATAGCCTCAAATCTATGATTGAAATATCTGCAAACATTAACCGGATCCAATGAGCACAGTTCTCCTGCTGTCTTGTATTCGATGTTTTCAATGTTTGAATTGGCCTCTCGTAGAAAATCCAGTAAATCATCCCAAGCGTACTCGGCGCAGCTTAGGGTAAGGAACCATGTTGGTGTTCCTAAATTGCGTAACATGCATTTTAGTTCACCATGGCGTCGGTACCAATATTTATTTGTCCCACGCTGACAAGCCATCAGATTGATCAGTTGTGTTTCCAAATGATCATCTCGGTGCTGCACTTTCTCCATAAAATCCTTAGCAGACACATTTTGTAAATGTACTCCACTTTTTAAAATGTGATTTACTGCATAAGACAGTGCAGACAAGTCGCTTTCAAATAAAAGATGGAACAAATAAGGGATACTTTGTCGAAATCTGGGATCTTCAGCATATAGTCTTGTAGTCCGATACTCAGAAGCTGGAATCTGTTCCGGACGTTCATCGTATCGTCCTCCTTTTCCTTTAGGAAACAGCTGGGGAAAACATCGAGCTTCCAAGCTCTCCTCCCATACACTCACGGGATTTCCTTTTGCTTTCTTCATCTGAAAGAGATCAATATTGTCTCCCATAACTTCTTTCGAATGGAGAGGATGTATGCTAAAATGTTCATAAATTTCTTCTTCCTTTGACTTGTCCACTTTTTCAATTTGTCCAGTTGGTGTTTCTGTGTCTCCTTGTAAATCTTCTTCTTCTTCTTCTTCTTCTATATAAATTGATTCATACCATTTGTTATTTTTTTTCAAATACAAATTTGCTCTTTGTACTTTCCGCACATCTACCAGCTCCTGCCAAATCTTCTTATTCTTTGTAGGGACACCATTAACCAGAATAATTAATGGTTCAGTTTCCAAAGTATCTGCATCAATAGTTTCCATATTTTTTTTCAAATCCAAGGGCAAATACACCACTCTACCTTTTAAACCTCTCAGTAAATCTGAAGGAGGTAATTTACCAGTTTTGGGCTCCATACGTACTATGGTCTGGAACGGATGAACACATTGAATGAGTATAGACTCATATGTATTTAATTCAGAAAGTTCAGCAGGAATAGCATCCAATTCTAAATTATTATGTACAGCTCTGGTCGGCATTCTATTTTCCTCTAACTTGTTGTAGCAGTATTTACAAATACGCTGATCTTCACCCAATTCAAAACAATTTTCAAGAAATATATATGTGGCAAAATCCATCCACTTATAATTATCTTCATTTTCACTCTTTCTGTAGAGATCAACATTCCTAGTTTGTTTTCTATAATGAGTTCTGCGGCAACAAATACAAGTAACATTTGGTCTTTCATTAGAGACTATTGCAAATTTTGTTATGTGATCATTAAATGTGTTACTTACAGAGGGTTCTACATTCTCTTCCACTTCTGCCTCATTTACTGTGTCCTTCTCTGCACTGTTTTGTTCAGGACCAAAGTAACAAAACTGAATTTCATCAACAACCTTCTCTACATCTGATACCGTTCCTCGGAACAGAGCCCTATTCAATTCATTTAACTTTATTGCTGGACTTTTGGCAAAATACAACCGTCTCACAAACTTTCTCATTTCAGTATGATGAACAGCCAGCATCCTAAAATGATGGAAAACACTATTGCACACTTTTCTAGATAGACAAGCAAGAGAATGACCCTGCAAACCAGTATTCTCTCTCACTCTGCATGGATCCAGACTTTGAAGCACCTTAATCTTTTGTTTTACACTTTTTTTACTATATTCTCTTAGAAACTCTCGAAATCTGTCAATAGATTCCTGACGCACAGTGCAAATACTACTACAATTCCAAGTGTACACTGGGGCTTTAGGACGTCTCCCCATTGCCTCATCTGCCATCACTTGTACCTCATCTCTTGGAACCATTATCTCCTTCTCCATTATGCAACCATTTTTTACTTCGTATGAACGACCTCTGGTGTCAACTGCATGCAGCAAACTATTACTTTGAAAATAGCTTTCTTCATTAAAAAAAGGTTCACTACTTGAACTATGCATCCACTTTCCTAAAAACACTTTACAAAAGTTTGTTCTGTTCACTACTCTTTTGCTTTTGCTTTGTGATTTCAGTACATTAACCATTTTATCTAATGTACGCATCCTATTCAAAATTAATATGAATAGTTTCCTTTTTAATTCTAATGCTTTTGCTGCAATGGCTTCAATTTCTTTTTTTCTCTTATAATATTTAGCCTTTTGCTTATATTTCTTTATATCCTTTATCAAATTGGACATAACTCTTCTCTGAAACATTTTTCTACGTATCTCTTTAAATGCTGTTTTTCTGTTTATGTTAAACTTTTCAATTGCAGAAGGTATATTTGCATTAACTAAATCCTCAATTTTTTGCTGTTCTGTAGGTTTTGTTACATTTTTCCGAGAACAGACATTTTGTACATTTTTGTTTGTTTTCAATATTTTGTTTAGGAATTGTTTTTTTTGCTTACCAGAAGATTTTTTCTTTTTCCCAACATCAGCATCTTCTACTAACTTTGGTCCTCCAGTTGTCCTCAAATATAGTTTTTTTTTTAGCGTTTTTTGAACTCGAGATTTTGTAGGCATCTTAAATTTTGTTCACTGTTCTTCAGCAATACCTGAAAAAAACTAAAAAAAAAATCCTTTATTGTATTTAAATATATTACTACATTTCTTTTCACAATAGTCACAAAACGAAATTTCTTTGCCATTTTGAATGCACACAAACTGCTCTTTTTTTTAAATTTATTTAAATGCACATGTCCAAGCTTTTTTTTTTTTTCATTCCACCACCGTGTGTATTCTCTGTGACTGCCTACACTCCAGCAGGGGCAACCAGCCTTAGTGATGCTGAATGTATTTGCATTACAGACTTAAACCTGAAAACCCCACTCGCTTCTAATTACTGTGCATGACTATACATTGCAAGCACATGGGTGTGTGCTAAGCCTCTGCTTCTTCCCCCAAAAATTCGCTCCTCTTTTCCATCTACTGCAACTGTGAAATCACCAGAGCAAGACGCAATAAATTTCTGCCTATAATTCTTCTATGCACACAGAGTCATGTTTTCACATTAGTGCCAAAACGAAATTTCTTTGCCAATTTGAAAGCACACTTACTGCTCTTTTTTTTTCGGGCCAAGTGAAAATCTCTTTTTACACTTTGAAATCACTTTTACAGACTGACACATTCTGAAACCTTTTTTTTAAATTTATTTAAATGCACATGTCCAAGCTGTTTTTTTTTTTTCAGACCACCACCGTGTGTATTCTCTGTGACTGCCTACACTCCAGCAGGGGCAACCAGCCTTAGTGATGCTGAATGTATTTGCATTACAGACTTAAACCTGAAAACCCCACTCGCTTCTAATTACTGTGCATGACTATACATGGCAAGCACATGGGTGTGTGCTAAGCCTCTGCTTCTTCCCCCAAAAATTCGCTCCTCTTTTCCATCTACTGCAACTGTGAAATCACCAGAGCAAGACGCAATAAATTTCTGCCTATAATTCTTCTATGCACACAGAGTCATGTTTTCACATTAGTGCCAAAACGAAATTTCTTTGCCAATTTGAAAGCACACTTACTGCTCTTTTTTTTTCGGGCCAAGTGAAAATCTCTTTTTACACTTTGAAATCACTTTTACAGACTGACACATTCTGAAACCTTTTTTTTAAATTTATTTAAATGCACATGTCCAAGCTGTTTTTTTTTTTCAGACCACCACCGTGTGTATTCTCTGTGACTGCCTACACTCCAGCAGGGGCAACCAGCCTTAGTGATGCTGAATGTATTTGCATTACAGACTTAAACCTGAAAACCCCACTCGCTTCTAATTACTGTGCATGACTATACATGGCAAGCACATGGGTGTGTGCTAAGCCTCTGCTTCTTCCCCCAAAAATTCGCTCCTCTTTTCCATCTACTGCAACTGTGAAATCACCAGAGCAAGACGCAATAAATTTCTGCCTATAATTCTTCTATGCACACAGAGTCATGTTTTCACATTAGTGCCAAAACGAAATTTCTTTGCCAATTTGAAAGCACACTTACTGCTCTTTTTTTTTCGGGCCAAGTGAAAATCTCTTTTTACACTTTGAAATCACTTTTACAGACTGACACATTCTGAAACCTTTTTTTTAAATTTATTTAAATGCACATGTCCAAGCTGTTTTTTTTTCAGACCACCACCGTGTGTATTCTCTGTGACTGCCTACACTCCAGCAGGGGCAACCAGCCTTAGTGATGCTGAATGTATTTGCATTACAGACTTAAACCTGAAAACCCCACTCGCTTCTAATTACTGTGCATGACTATACATGGCAAGCACATGGGTGTGTGCTAAGCCTCTGCTTCTTCCCCCAAAAATTCGCTCCTCTTTTCCATCTACTGCAACTGTGAAATCACCAGAGCAAGACGCAATAAATTTCTGCCTATAATTCTTCTATGCACACAGAGTCATGTTTTCACATTAGTCCCAAAACGAAATTTCTTTGCCAATTTGAAAGCACACTTACTGCTCTTTTTTTTTTGGGCCAAGTGAAAATCTCTTTTTACACTTTGAAATCACTTTTACAGACTGACACATTCTGAAACCTTTTTTTTAAATTTATTTAAATGCACATGTCCAAGCTGTTTTTTTTTCAGACCACCACCGTGTGTATTCTCTGTGACTGCCTACACTCCAGCAGGGGCAACCAGCCTTAGTGATGCTGAATGTATTTGCATTACAGACTTAAACCTGAAAACCCCACTCGCTTCTAATTACTGTGCATGACTATACATGGCAAGCACATGGGTGTGTGCTAAGCCTCTGCTTCTTCCCCCAAAAATTCGCTCCTCTTTTCCATCTACTGCAACTGTGAAATCACCAGAGCAAGACGCAATAAATTTCTGCCTATAATTCTTCTATGCACACAGAGTCATGTTTTCACATTAGTGCCAAAATGAAATTTCTTTGCCAATTTGAAAGCACACTTACTGCTCTTTTTTTTTTGGGCCAAGTGAAAATCTCTTTTTACACTTTGAAATCACTTTTACAGACTGACACATTCTGAAACCTTTTTTTTAAATTTATTTAAATGCACATGTCCAAGCTGTTTTTTTTTCAGACCACCACCGTGTGTATTCTCTGTGACTGCCTACACTCCAGCAGGGACAACCAGCCTTAGTGATGCTGAATGTATTTGCATTACAGACTTAAACCTGAAAACCCCACTCGCTTCTAATTACTGTGCATGACTATACATGGCAAGCACATGGGTGTGTGCTAAGCCTCTGCTTCTTCCCCCAAAAATTCGCTCCTCTTTTCCATCTACTGCAACTGTGAAATCACCAGAGCAAGACGCAATAAATTTCTGCCTATAATTCTTCTATGCACACAGAGTCATGTTTTCACATTAGTCCCAAAACGAAATTTCTTTGCCAATTTGAAAGCACACTTACTGCTCTTTTTTTTTCGGGCCAAGTGAAAATCTCTTTTTACACTTTGAAATCACTTTTACAGACTGACACATTCTGAAACCTTTTTTTTAAATTTATTTAAATGCACATGTCCAAGCTGGTTTTTTTTCAGACCACCACCGTGTGTATTCTCTGTGACTGCCTACACTCCAGCAGGGGAAACCAGCCTTAGTGATGCTGAATGTATTTGCATTACAGACTTAAACCTGAAAACCCCACTCGCTTCTAATTACTGTGCATGACTATACATGGCAAGCACATGGGTGTGTGCTAAGCCTCTGCTTCTTCCCCCAAAAATTCGCTCCTCTTTTCCATCTACTGCAACTGTGAAATCACCAGAGCAAGACGCAATAAATTTCTGCCTATAATTCTTCTATGCACACAGAGTCATGTTTTCACATTAGTGCCAAAACGAAATTTCTTTGCCAATTTGAAAGCACACTTACTGCTCTTTTTTTTTTGGGCCAAGTGAAAATCTCTTTTTACACTTTGAAATCACTTTTACAGACTGACACATTCTGAAACCTTTTTTTTAAATTTATTTAAATGCACATGTCCAAGCTGTTTTTTTTTCAGACCACCACCGTGTGTATTCTCTGTGACTGCCTACACTCCAGCAGGGGCAACCAGCCTTAGTGATGCTGAATGTATTTGCATTACAGACTTAAACCTGAAAACCCCACTCGCTTCTAATTACTGTGCATGACTATACATGGCAAGCACATGGGTGTGTGCTAAGCCTCTGCTTCTTCCCCCAAAAATTCGCTCCTCTTTTCCATCTACTGCAACTGTGAAATCACCAGAGCAAGACGCAATAAATTTCTGCCTATAATTCTTCTATGCACACAGAGTCATGTTTTCACATTAGTGCCAAAACGAAATTTCTTTGCCAATTTGAAAGCACACTTACTGCTCTTTTTTTTTTGGGCCAAGTGAAAATCTCTTTTTACACTTTGAAATCACTTTTACAGACTGACACATTCTGAAACCTTTTTTTTAAATTTATTTAAATGCACATGTCCAAGCTGTTTTTTTTTCAGACCACCACCGTGTGTATTCTCTGTGACTGCCTACACTCCAGCAGGGGCAACCAGCCTTAGTGATGCTGAATGTATTTGCATTACAGACTTAAACCTGAAAACCCCACTCGCTTCTAATTACTGTGCATGACTATACATGGCAAGCACATGGGTGTGTGCTAAGCCTCTGCTTCTTCCCCCAAAAATTCGCTCCTCTTTTCCATCTACTGCAACTGTGAAATCACCAGAGCAAGACGCAATAAATTTCTGCCTATAATTCTTCTATGCACACAGAGTCATGTTTTCACATTAGTGCCAAAACGAAATTTCTTTGCCAATTTGAAAGCACACTTACTGCTCTTTTTTTTTTGGGCCAAGTGAAAATCTCTTTTTACACTTTGAAATCACTTTTACAGACTGACACATTCTGAAACCTTTTTTTTAAATTTATTTAAATGCACATGTCCAAGCTGTTTTTTTTTCAGACCACCACCGTGTGTATTCTCTGTGACTACCTACACTCCAGCAGGGGCAACCAGCCTTAGTGATGCTGAATGTATTTGCATTACA
Organism: Triturus cristatus; assembly: GCF_964204655.1. Classification (NCBI taxonomy): domain Eukaryota; kingdom Metazoa; phylum Chordata; class Amphibia; order Caudata; family Salamandridae; genus Triturus; species Triturus cristatus. Next base: position 320,559,795 of record NC_140589.1, on the reverse strand, counting down.
GACTTAAACCTGAAAACCCCACTCGCTTCTAATTACTGTGCATGACTATACATGGCAAGCACATGGGTGTGTGCTAAGCCTCTGCTTCTTCCCCCAAAAATTCGCTCCTCTTTTCCATCTACTGCAACTGTGAAATCACCAGAGCAAGACGCAATAAATTTCTGCCTATAATTCTTCTATGCACACAGAGTCATGTTTTCACATTAGTGCCAAAACGAAATTTCTTTGCCAATTTGAAAGCACACTTACTGCTCTTTTTTTTTCGGGCCAAGTGAAAATCTCTTTTTACACTTTGAAATCACTTTTACAGACTGACACATTCTGAAACCTTTTTTTTAAATTTATTTAAATGCACATGTCCAAGCTGTTTTTTTTTCAGACCACCACCGTGTGTATTCTCTGTGACTGCCTACACTCCAGCAGGGGCAACCAGCCTTAGTGATGCTGAATGTATTTGCATTACAGACTTAAACCTGAAAACCCCACTCGCTTCTAATTACTGTGCATGACTATACATGGCAAGCACATGGGTGTGTGCTAAGCCTCTGCTTCTTCCCCCAAAAATTCGCTCCTCTTTTCCATCTACTGCAACTGTGAAATCACCAGAGCAAGACGCAATAAATTTCTGCCTATAATTCTTCTATGCACACAGAGTCATGTTTTCACATTAGTCCCAAAACGAAATTTCTTTGCCAATTTGAAAGCACACTTACTGCTCTTTTTTTTTCGGGCCAAGTGAAAATCTCTTTTTACACTTTGAAATCACTTTTACAGACTGACACATTCTGAAACCTTTTTTTTAAATTTATTTAAATGCACATGTCCAAGCTGTTTTTTTTTCAGACCACCACCGTGTGTATTCTCTGTGACTGCCTACACTCCAGCAGGGGCAACCAGCCTTAGTGATGCTGAATGTATTTGCATTACAGACTTAAACCTGAAAACCCCACTCGCTTCTAATTACTGTGCATGACTATACATGGCAAGCACATGGGTGTGTGCTAAGCCTCTGCTTCTTCCCCCAAAAATTCGCTCCTCTTTTCCATCTACTGCAACTGTGAAATCACCAGAGCAAGACGCAATAAATTTCTGCCTATAATTCTTCTATGCACACAGAGTCATGTTTTCACATTAGTCCCAAAACGAAATTTCTTTGCCAATTTGAAAGCACACTTACTGCTCTTTTTTTTTCGGGCCAAGTGAAAATCTCTTTTACAGACTGACACATTATGAATCCACCATGTGTAACTACAACAAAAACAATTCCCATTTCTATTATTCATTTCTTAAGTTACCACATACATCCCCTCTCTAACTGTAAACTCACCTTTAAAATTAGTTAGTTGTGAAAGAAATGTGTCACTCAAACAGCAGATTATCAGAGCCAGGATCTCTGTTGTGTTCACCTCTCTCCTCTCAGCAGAACCAGATAATGGCAAACTTTCCCTCTATTTTTCCACACATATACATGTAAGTTTCAAATCTCAGTGCTTCCCCCTTTTTTTCAAATGTAATGACACATTTCTATTGGTTGAAAACCAACCCTTTTCCAAAAGTACCCTGCCCCCAACTTGACTTCTGCCTAGTACCCTTCCCCCAACTTGACTTCTGCCTGCTACCATAGCAACAGCTCATGGAACACTGCTGTGTGCAGTTAGGTCAGAAGTTCGACACACAATGTTTCAATTCCACAGAGCAAGAGTGCTTGACTTTTCAATCCTAACTGCAAATCCATAGTACTGTTCTTTGGTTACACATTTTTTTGTACCAATACAAAACATGCTTCTATTAATTTTCACATACAGCCTAGTTTTTTTTCTAGAATGGTATGAAACAGCCAATCAGTTCTTTTTGTTTTGTAAAAAATATGTATGCCTCCATTTCCAAACTGTCTTTCTTTTCATATTGCCATTCTACTGAAAGACACCTCCTGAGTGCATCCAGTTCTCCTTTGAAGATGTTCACAGTGTGGATTGTAGGGCACAGCTATGTCTTCTGGAGTGAAAAGTTTGCAGAGAAAACAGATATGGTGAGAGACCTTGCTTTGCCAAATGTAGACATTAAATGGATTGGTCAGAGAGGGTTAAAGTGGCACCAATTGATGCCATTGGTGAAATCCTTCATGCAAATCCAACACCCTGACCTCATAATAGTGCACTGTGGTGGCAATGACCTAGGCACTTTGACTGGGGTAGGTCTGGAAATGCTTATGAAGGACACCTTTGCACAACTGTTTACACTTTTCCCTAAAACTGCCTTTGTGTTTTCCAACATATGCCAAAGGCAAAAATGGAACTGGTCCAATCATTTCTGTCCACAGATTGACAAAGCAAGAAAGCACGTCAACAAATCTGTTTCTGCTTTCCTCCGTGACTATGGTATGGGTGCCATTTACCACAACAACTTGCGTTACGACATGCAAGACATTTATAGAGGAGATGGTGTGCACTTCAATGATGAAGGGAACAGAGTCTTCCTCTTGAACCTTAGACTCTGCATCGGTACTTACTTGTAGGTACCACTAAAAAAATGACTCCATAAACACAACAGCTCTTTTTAGAGCTCCCTAATTTCTAAACTCTTAAATCTGATTTTCATTTATTTATTATTTTTTTTTTTACCGTACGCTTACCGTAAGCTTACCGTACGCGTACCCCGTGATTTTTTTAAAAATCAATAAATGTTTTTTTTGTACTTTTCTGTCCTTCTTTGACCCCCTCACAAATGTAAGGGGGTCTGTAACTCTCCTCATTGCCCCCTTTCCTTGTTTTCACTCTTTTTTTTCAGAGTGAAATACACAAAATGGCGGCCGCCGCTTCCTGGTTTCGGCCGATTCGAATGTTTACTAAGATCTAAGAGCCAATCAGAATCGTGCTCGCGCACGCCACCGTACGCTTACCGTAAGCGTACGGTAAGCGTACCGTAAGCTGGCTCAGATATATATATTGATTTAAAGGCTATTTTCTCAGAATCTACTGAACAGATTTACACCAAACCTACAAAAGGCACTTCCTTGACCTAGGGACTACCTCTCTGCCAAATTTCTAGTAATTCTGTTCAGCCGTTCGGGCTGTAGCTCGTTCTAAAGGTCCTATGGAAAAATGCATGGGAAAAACGCGTTTTGGGACCCCCCTTTTATCTCAGCCCCCGCTTGACGGATCCCCCCGAGACTTTCAAGGTAGGAGCGGAGCGTAGCGCCCCACCTATTTTGAGAAATTCGCGAGGATTCGTCGACCGGCGCCAAAGTTATTCAAAATAGAATGTTGAGGTTTTCCTATGGAAACGTGGTCCTAACTATAACTACCTACTGGCGACCGCCAGTAGGTAATATATATATATAAATATATATATATATATATTTTTTTAATCTGCTGGGAGTGCTGCTTAATACAGTGGAGTACGGTGTCGGACAGTGGAGCAGTGCATATCGTAGTATAGTACCGTGGCGTAGAGTGGGATATAGTAGAGTCAAGTATAGGGGATTGGAGTACACTGGAGTGGGGTAGTGTACAGTGGAGTAAAGTGTCATAGAGTCGAGTGTCATATACTGTTGTGATGTGGTGTGCAGTTGAGTGGAGTGGCGCAACATACAGTTGGACAAAGTGTTATAAACTGGAGTACCGTGTTGTAAAGTAGAGTGGAGTGGCGTGTTGTACAGTACTAGAACGTGATGCAGACTACAGTAGAGTAGAGTGGCATACAGTCTAGATGTTTTTTGTAGAGTGGAGTGGTGTACAGTATACTGTTGTAGAGTGTGGTAGAACGGATTAGCATACAGTGTTATGGAGTACAATGGTATTGATTGGCATGGAGTGGAATGGTAGAGTAGAGTGGAGAACTGTGTTAGAGTAAAGTTGAGTAAAGTAGGGTGCAGTGGCATACAAAGAGTTGGGTAGAAGAGTAGGGTAGCATAGAATGGAATAACGAAGAGCGGAGTGGTGTATAGTGTAGTGGCATATAGTGGAGTAGAGTACAGTGGATTAGCATAGAGTGGGGTAGAATACATTAAAGTGTTGTAGAATAGTTGAGAAAACTGTTATAAATTGGAGTAACAACTCATACAGTAGAGAGGAGTTCTATGTTGTACAGTGTTGAAAACTGTTGTAGAGTGGAGTAGAGTGTTGTACAATAGAGTGTACGCACATAGAGTTGAGTGCACATTTGGAGAGTGGAGTGTACAGGGATAGAGTGGAGTTGAGTCGAGTAGATTGACATAGAGTGTAGTAAAGTGTTGTCAAGTGGAATTATATAGAACAGAGGAGAGTACATTGGAGTGGCGTAGAGTGGAGTAGCGTACATTGTAATGGCATAAAGTGTAATAGCGTATACTTTAGTAGCATACAGTGAAGTGGTTTAGACTTGAGTGGTGTATTGTGGGTGGGGTAGAGTGTAATAGCAGACATTGGAGCAGCATACAGTAGAGTGGAATACCATACAGTAGAGGGGCAAAGATTGAAGTTGAGTACAGTGGTGTAGAGCGGAGTGGTGTACAGTGGAACAGCATAAAGTGGAGTACAGTGGAGTGGCATAGCTTAGAATAGCGTAAAGGGGAATACCATAGAGTGGAATAGCGTAGCGTGGAGTGGTAGAGACTGGAGTCGTGTACAGTGGAGGGGGTAGAGTGAAATAACATTTAGTGGAATGGCGTACAGTGAAGTGGCATTCAATGGACTAGCGTAGAGTGGAGTGGTGTACCCTGTAGTGGCGTAGAGTGTAGCAGCATATCGTGGAGTGGTAGACAGTGGAATAGCATATAGTGGAGTGGTGTATAGTACAGTGGTGTAGATTGGAATTGCTTAGCACACAGTGAAGTGGTGTAGACTGGAGTGGCATACACTGGAATGGGGTAGAATGTAATAGCATACAATGGAGTGGCATACAGTGAAGTGGCGTCCAATGGAATAGCCTAGAATGTAGTGAGGTAGAGTGGAGTGGCATACACTGGAGTGGCATAGAGTGGAATAGCATATACTGAAGTTGCATTCAGTGGAATGGCGTAGAGTAGAATAGCATATTCTGAAGTGGCATACAGTGGAGTGGTGTACACCAAAGAGGTGATGAGTGGAGTAGCATACAGTGTAATAGTGTAGAGTGGAGTTGTGTACAGTGTAATAGTGCAGAGCGGAGTGTCATACAGTGGAGTCGCGCAGAGTGTAATAGTGTATAGTGGAGTAGTGTACAGTGCAGTGGGGTAAAATGGGGTAGTGTAGACTAGAGTGGAGTACAGAGGTGTGGGGTAGAGTGTTATAGCATACAGTGAGGTGGCATACATTGGAGTGGGGACAATCGAATAGTGGATTGCTTTAGAGTGGAGTGTCATACACTGGAGTGGTGTAGAAGGGAGTAGCATACAGTGCAGTGGTATGCAGTGGAATAGCATATACTGGAGTTGCTTATAGTGGAGTGGCATAGAGTGTAATAGTGTATAGTGGAGTAGTGTACAGTGAAATGGCGTAAATTGGAGTGGTGTAAACTGGAATGGCTTACAGTGGCGTGGGGCAGAGTGCAATAGCATACAGTGGAGTAGCGCACATTGGAGTATGGTCCAATCGAATAGCCTAGAATTAAGTGGTGTAGAGTGGAGTGCCATACACTGGAGTGGTATAGAGTGGAGTAGAGACTGTGCAGTGGCATACAGCGGAATAGCATAAAATGGAGTGGCATAGGTGGAATGGCATAGAGTGGAATAGCAACTACTGAAGTAGCATATGGCTGAGTGGCATACAGCAGAGTGGTGTACACTGAAGAGGTGTAGAGTGGAGTTGCACATGGTGTAATATTGCGTATAGTGGACTGACATAGAGTGAAGTTATGTACAGTGTAATAGCGTAGAGTGGAGTGGCGTAGTAACGAGTATTATACAGTTGAGTAATGTGTAATAGTGTATACTGGAGTAGCATATAATGGAGTGGTGTAGACTGGAGTGGCATACAGTGGTGTGGGGTAGAATCTAATAGCATACAGTGGTGTGGCGTACATTGGAGTGGGGGTCCAACGTAAAAGCAAAGAATGAAGTGGCGTAGAAGGGAGTGTCATACACTGGAGTGACGTAGAGTGGAGTAGTATACAATGGAGTGGCATACAGTGGAGTGTTGTAGAGTGGAGTGGCGTACAGTGGAGTATAGTGGAGGGACGTACAGTAGATTGGCGTAGAGTATAATACCACATAGTGGAGTAGCATCCAGTCAACTGGCATGCAGTGGAGTGATGTAGACTGGTGGTGTAGAGTAGAGGTGCGTACAGTGTAAGAGCATATAGTGTAGTGACATACAGTGGTGTTGCGTTCAGTGTAATAGTGTAGGGTGGAGTAGCATAGAGTGGAATCTCACAGTGGAGAGGTGTAGAGTGGAATTGCGTATGATGCGTGACTACAGAGGAGTGGCATACGGATGTAAGTGAAATTTAGCAGCAATGTAGATTATGGTTGGCAGAGTATCGCAAAACGGCGAATTGCACTGCCTTGTGTTTCTCCAGACTTACCAATCAATGCAGGGCCAAGCATGGTGGTCTTGCGTTCCTTTGTAAATCTGACTTAAGTATTGCATTGCCCATGCAACACCATGAGTGGCACAAGGGTACCGCAATCCAATAATACAGCGAGGCCTTCGTTATTTTTTTGGGGCCATGGTATACCGTGATGACTTTGCAGTATACTGTGGTACATGACGATGACAAGCCAATATGTAATTGGATATAGGCTGTTTTTAGAGAATGAAAAGGCAGCCATATTGTTTTTACTACATTCTGGCTATGTTCAGTGTTAGGGTGTTAGATATAGTTAAGTAGTAGATCTCTACCTACTACCACTTTGTTAAAGTGGTAATAGGAAGGCACATTTACACTGTGGCATGTAAGGCTAATTTAGTCTTTTATTACTGCTTGACTTAACTCATTTGTGTTTTACGTGTACTAGCTTTTATATATATTTTTTAATGGTTTCTCTCTTACTAGTTCGTCATTGAGAGTAAAAACCTTGGTCCTATTGGAGGAGTTAATTGACACCTCTTCGTGATGTTTGGACCTTTTTCTCTTTACCAAGCTGTTAATGGGTGGCTTCTGCTTGTCCTCTACCTTTTGTCTCCCTCTGTTTAGGCGGAGCCTTCAATTCTGGACCATATTTAGGTTCAGCATTACGTGTGGTTGACCCCAGATACCCCTTTATAAGAATTGTGGTACATGTATTTAGAGTTGGTCCCACGGTCCTGAAGAAGTGTCGCTCGATTTTGAGCATCCTTGACACGAAACATGTTGACCCCTGTCAACTATAGGCTACCCTGATACCTAGAATCACCTGAGTAGCCTCCCTGGTTTTATTTAGTCCCAGCCCTACTTAACCTAATTAAAACTATTGAGGGGCCAGGGTCTATTTTAGTTTTTTCAAATCCCCACATTCTTTAGGAGCTATTACCCTCCACAGTCACACACATGGTCTTCACATGAACGGCGTTCTCAGATCAAAAGATCTCCGCTAAAGATGCCACCAGGCCCGTTGGACATTGCAGCGCCGGTCCGACGAGGAGCGCCCAATGATGAAGCATGACACCCTAACAGGTGTGTGAGGGCAACAAGATCTGAAATTTAATTTCCCCCCCCCAGATTAGACTTAACAGCTAAAATCACAACGATCCTTTCCAAATTGGCCATTTAGAGGAACTGCTCTTACCTGTTTTTTTTTCCTACATAATCATGTGACCATAAATGTGTCTTTTAGTTGTTCATGTAGTAATTCTGAAACTTTACATATGCAGTCTAGTTTCTTTTTAGGGCTTCCTTGCTACTTTTAGTAGGATTGGCTACATATGACGCCCAAGGTGAATGAAAGCCAATCATTTTCATTTGTATATAAATTGAGAATATTATTTGTTTCCTATTGGTCAATTATTATATTATGTTATATTAGCATGTGACCATAACTGGGTCTTTCAGTTGTTCATGAGTAAATCTGAAACTTTACCTATGCAGTCTAGTTTCTTGTTTGGCCTGCTCTGCACAGCCCAGCCCTGCCCCACACCCAGAACGGAAACCAATTGAGCCACAGAGCCAGTACAGAAAGCGAGGGATGTCGAGGATCAGGCGTGTGGAGGCGTTCTGGATGCGTTGAAGCCGTTTTAGGAGTTTGGCCGGGTCTCCTGCGTAGAATGTGATTCCGTAGTCCAGTCTACTGCTGATGAGGGCCTGGATGACCGTCCTTCTTGTTTCGGTGGGGTTCACTTGAAAATCCTGCGAAGCATGCGGAGGGTGTTGAAACAGGAGGAGGAGACGGCGTTGACCTGCTTCGTCATGGAGAGGGTAGAGTCGAGGATGACCCCTAGGTTGCGTGCGTGGTCGGTGGGTGTTGGGGGTGTTCCTAGTGCAGTCGGCCACCAGGAGTCGTCCCAGGCTGAGGGGGTGGATCCGAGGATGAGGACCTCCGTCTTGTCCGAGTTCAGCTTCAGTCGGCTGTTCCTCATTCAGTCGGCGACGGCCTTCATTCCTTTGTGGAGGTTGGTTTGGGTGGTGTGGGGGTCCTTGGTGAGGGAGAGGATCAGCTGAGTGTCGTCGGCGTAGGAGATGATGTTGAGGTCGTGCCGTCGTGCGATGTGGGTGAGTGGTGCCATGTAGACGTTGAACATTGGGCTGAGGGATGAGCCTTAGGGGAACGCCGCAGATGATCCCGGTGGCTTCGGAGCGGAAGGGGGGGAGGCGGACCCTCAAAATGTCCAGTGGGTCAGTAGACAAGTCAGTCAGATGTCAGACTTGTGCCTGACTCACGCCTTGTGTCAGCAGGATGGTTTAGTATGTGGAAGGCTCGCTGCTGACACACTGCTGTGTTCTGGTGGTTATGAGTATGAATCATGCAAGACAGGCTCGACCGTCAGTCCTTCCAATAGCAGCATCTTTTATCTACTTTCTTTTTAAATGTTAGAAGTGTTTTTGTTGGCAATTTAGATAAAAACAAGTTACCAAGGGGCATATCAGCAAGGCGAGGCGATAGAATTATCGCCGCTTTTGCGGCCGGTTTCGGCCGAAAAGCTGCGATAATTTTATCGCCTAATTAGCAAGCTTACGCTAACGCGTGAAAATTGCGTTAGCGTAGGAATTCCTAACGCCCAGCTTTGCATCTCTAATGAGATGCAAAGTGGGCGTTCTTGACCTGACATGACAGGAGAAATGTCGCTAAGTGACATTTCTGCTATCATCAAGCCCCACGCTATGAAGCATAGCGGCAAGAAAAGTAGCGATATCCCCTGTTATCGCTACTTTCCTTACGCCTCCTTCAGGACTGACTTAGCCATGATATCCTATGGAAGGTGGATATCATGGCTAAGTTTGTGAGGCCCAATCAACTAGCTAACACCACATTGCTTGAGATTATCGCTGGGTTTCCAGCGATAATCTCACGTTAGGCAGTTAGCGTGAGGATTTTTATCGCTTTTGAGATAAGCGTTGCTAATAGCACGCTATCTCAGCGATAAAAATCCACGCTAGCCAGCGATAATTATCCTAGCGCTAAGTGCGCTTAGCGATAATTATCGCCGGTTGTTGCTGATATGTCCCAGAGTTACTATTAGCCTTTCCTACTTCAACCTCCCTTTATGAACTGGCCTTGCATTTGACTAACAACTTTGTCCCTGTCCTACTGGCTTTTCAGAAAAAGATCCCAAGGGTAGCATTTCTATCAAGAGAGATTTTTTTTTTATTGAGATTTTTTTTTCTACTCATACAAGAATAACATATTCAAAGTCAATCGGCAGTGAAGTGCAGCAGTTACAATGATATCTTATACATAATATCTCCAAGGGGCAAATGAACAACTTTACATAGTATATCTCGAGTCCAGTGGCTGTTACATGCAATAGAGCTATCAGGCAGAAGGACACTATACAGTATAATCATCTGGTAGTAGCATGGGATCCGTCGAACAGAGCTCCCCGTCAAGAGAGATTAATGCACTGCTTATCTCCTTAATAGAGATAGTAGATATAGGTATTTCTTTTAATTTGGCATTTTATCTATTTTCATTTTGTTTATGCTGCTCAACATTTTGCTGATTACCAGGGAAGGTAATTCTTGTAATGCTGTTTCAGAGTTACCAAAGAGAATGGAAGGTCTAGGCACGCCATTGTGATGTCAGGTCGTACTGCCATTTACCCTTTTCTATTGGGGCCCAAATATTCTAGGGCTGGCCCTGTGTGGATGTGATGTGATGACATAATGGCAGGCTGCACAGCTTAAGCTATCTTCTAGACAGACCTAAAAAAATCTGCCTGTGAAAACTTTTCTCTTGGTTTGGCGGGAAAAACTGCTTGCAATCTCTGCTTCTTTCTAGTCCACAGGACTTGTCTGTGTTTAACTGGGGGGCTGGGGGTGGTTCCGCACGGAGGCCTCCACAGGGGGCCCATGTTGTGCTGAGATCAGCCCGATGCACTTGAACTGTTCAACTGAGATGTGTAACGTGAGATCTGCATTCTGTGGCAGTGAGAGAAAACGCGGTTTATTAATAGATGTTTGGCGTGCATGAGAAGTCACTCAGTGAACGCAAAAACAAGACGGGATCACATTTCTGTCGGACGTGCCTCGGCGGATGCAGAGCAGCAATTAGGGGGAAAAGAACAGTAAAGCCCGCGCGTCTCCTGTAAGCACCGCTGCACTTCGGAATCAAACCACTGCTTTTTCCATAAAAAGATTAAAATGTATGCGTCACTTTGTACCTGTGTTAATGGGCATTTTCCATAATCCACCAGCGCCGACTTGTTTTCAAAGTAGCCGCATGAAGCTCGCTGGGAGGCACATTAATTAGAGCCTTTTAGTAGGACAGGGCGTTCTCGTTCTCTGCACTTAAGGCACTGGTATCGGGCTGCAGAGCCAGAATGTTCCTGCGTGTGCACTGCTACCTTTTAAGAGGTCTTTTAGACGCTGGAGTAAAGTGCACGCTCAACCCCCACACAGTGGAATTAACATCTGCACCCGAGGCTGGGAATGTGATTGCACGCTTCGGCAGAACATGAATTTGGCGCAATCTGTAGTTTTTTGCGCCCATTCTGTGTGTGCTATTCCTGCATGGCAAGTTATCACCAGCTAAAAGCTAATTCGGGTTAAAAAAAACGCGACAACAATTTGCACTCAATCTTAAAGGTTCTAGGACCAAAACTGACACAAATACCTTTTGTGCTTCTTGCAGCACTACCACAAGGGTAGACTTTACTCCATAAAAAAGGCATAATTGGAGCAGATTGCGAGCAGCACCTCAGGGTGTATGGTGTGATGACGTGTAGACATTTTTTACAAACTCTCTGGTCTTAACTTTTGTCTACCCTAACTTTTCATCTAAGAACCTCCACAGTACTTTGTAAACAACCCTTGGCTAACACTGGGTTCTGGGACCAGCGAAAGAAAATGTACATAACCAGGGTAGGGTGGTTTCAACGTGACTGGAAAAATAAATGTGGTGAAGCAGTCCCAGTCTCATGTAAATTGCACTTGCTCTCATTTTGTACAGGTGGTTATCATCATATGACACCGCACAACCCACTGTCCACTCTCCCACGGGTGCACATGCGCCATCCATTTGCACAGTCAATGGCACAATCTCAGAATGGACAACCCCAATCAGAATATTCCCCCCCCTTTTCGCAATGGTATTGACTCAGCCTCCCACTGCATGAGTCCCTTCTGCCAATGCCTTGCCATCACAGCAGCACATTAGGCAGTAGCACCCACTCACACTGAATTCATTTTCGGTGGGGTAGACAGCACAGGAAGTGGAAGGGACTGTCACTCAGATCAGCTTATGGGCAGCATGTAGAGAAAGAAGTTCCTGCAGAAGCAATTGACTACGTTAGCAGTGAGCCGTCATAAGGAATAAAAGAACCTCAAGCAACTTGCACTGCAGTGTTCTTTTAAGGTTTCACCTGCACAGCGCTTGTGAAATCTATTGTATTTAATATAAATCTTAAAAGAGGCTTACATCCCGCCCTTACTTTTCATTAGTTTGTGTGCCTGCCACCTACTTTTCCTCCTTTTCCATTGGCTGTAGCATACTATTTCCTGTTGTTCCTAATGTGTTTCTCTTATCAGTATCTCACAACCCAAGTACTGTTTTCCTCTGCTTGCGTGGAACTTTTTTCATGTTTTGCCTGCACAGTGCTTGTTTTCTTTCTCTTCCACTCTTTACCTAATCTCTTTGTGGCTGTCTTGATGCAGACAAAGGTCTGCGTTCTAGTGTGCTTTCTCTCCAGTGTGCACCTCATTCTCTTGTTTCTGTTTCACTCTGCACCATAGGCCACATGTGTGCCTTCCTGTAACTTTCATTTCTTCTGCGAGGCTTGGAATGTATCGTTCTCCAAGCCATGCTTTCAACCCTGAGCCTCGCCCCTAGTTTTCATTACAAAAACTTAAGCGCAGAGCTCTACCCCATACTGGCTAATCGCGTTAAGGAGGATTCATGCTTCCAGGCAATCCCTTTGCCCTGAAGTTCATTGAGCTTAGATGTAGCAAGCTGCCAGGACATACACTTCTTCCTCGGGTTCGTCAAGTCACACACGCATATGGAAGTATTCTCTCCCATAGACACTCTCTATTTCAGCACAATTAGCGCCGCACCAACATGCTCTTCCTCACGGCTCCATATATTACTCCTTTCTCCATCGCATCTTGGCCCCAGGAGCCTGCGACAGCACATGAACCCACCTGCTCGGGGCAGTAATACATACGTTACTCTTGTTTTTATGGCTGCCTTCTTTTACGTGTACATTTTTTCTCTCTGGCAGCTGTTATAGAGACAATTGATGACTGTAGTAAATACAGGCCTTGTAATTCCCAAGCTTGGATGTTTAACATTGCTGTTTGTGTTTTATGAGCTGCGTCATTGAGTCTGTGAGATTGGAAACATGAACTCTAGTTGAAGTGACACTGTTTGCTAAAGGAACATTCTTGACTGGATTCTTGACTGGTGTGACCCACTGCATGGCGGTTTGACCATGGGCCATTGTGACCACAAGAGTACCATGCACACTTGACAAAATGTGAATGAATTTCCAACTAACAGAAAAGGAATATGCTTGAAAACATACTCGTCGTGTTTTCTTTCATAGTCAGAAACACACATTTAACAATACCGACACTGGGTATTTTAAAACATAGACTTGTAGTTTGGACTCAAAACTAAGGTTTCAACCACGGAATAACAAAATAGATTTTAAATTCAGATTTGGCTTATTACTATTACACTAATTAAGTTCTCTTGGTCTTTTAAATGTATGTCTGTGGGGGGTATGTACATACAATCCCTCCCCCATCAATCTAATGCTTCCATTTTTTTCTGTTTGCCAAATTTTAGTGTCAGTTTTTGTTTTTTGAGGAGTAAGGGTCGTTCAAGGAAAACGTATCAAACCTGAGGCTTATGATAGTGGTTAAGTTACTGACAACTCGCCAGCTTCTCTCTGCGCCTCATGTCAGCCACAAGCCTTGAGTGACTTTGTTTCCTTGCCCTCAAACATCTTCGCACCATATAATGTTGTTCTGCTAGCCCTGTAGTTACAAGAAGTACAATTCTCCGCAATGACATGCTTTATGAGGTTGCAGTGGAAGGTAAGGATTGAGAGCTTGTGGGCCCCTCAGGTACATGTACTTATCAGCGAAAGTTGGCTGGAACAAGTCAAAGTGCAGACACCATCAGAGAGGGATGAGATATGAGAGAATCTGCCTTTGTACTCTCACACTCATACACATAATATAACATGTATATATAGAACACAATATTCTGCCATAAGCAGGTCAGTTTGTGACATTGTGAAATAGAAGACATCACTCACGCACTCATACACATACAAACACCTACCTGCCCAGTGATCCTAACTCCTATGATTTGCCTTACAATCGACTATGGCTGTGCTACAAACATCACCTCAATGCATGACTTACTCTGCAACTAGTGTACAATAGACAGCCCTCACATCACACAATCCAACACACTTTCAGTATGCCATAATCAGCTACTAAAAAGTACCTTCCACCCGGATTTGTTTATTACACACCGCCTTTCAAAATGTACTTATACTTTGCCTTGTTCAAACAGAACACAGCAGACAAATTCACTGACACCGTTGCGTAGATCCCCTACAACCCCCACATTGCCTCCATATTCAAACCTGCTTTTCACAATTTTATTTTGGGGTCAGTTTTATATAGCGCCAACATTACCCCGAAGGTACAGGAGCACTTTAGATTACCAACAGTTACTTCATACAAACCCACAGGTAACTATTCACCTCCACATTTAAACCTGCTTTTCACAATTTTATTTTAGGGTCTGTTTTACATAGAGCCAACATCACCCAAAGGTCCTCGTGGACCTTTATATTACCACCAGTTACTACACAATATATTGCCTTTCTAAAAAAACAAGTCATAACACTTTTATGGAGTTTCTTTAACTTATATTGCACAACTGCTCACCAACCTATAACGTACAAAAAATAAAATTATTATTAATCACATAGGTGAAACCTATTGCGTTTGTCTATGCTGCTTTTATCCATGCAATCTCTACTGGGTTAACTTGATACTCTTTATTACCAACCATTTTTAACATGTTGTGTTCCTCTCAGCACTGTCAATGCATCAGTAGAGGAAGACTCTTGAATAATGAGACACTACTATAAAACCATAGGTGTGCGGCCTGGAAAATGTAGCAGATTTACAAACCAGTGGCTGCAGGGGCAGCATTATGGCATCTTCACCCAGTCCCAAAAAGGATGAGCTCTGCTGGATCCGACTATGTCCCTCCTCAGGTGCTATGTATTTCTTCTGAATGAGAGGGTAGCACAGACTAGGAAGATACATGGGGGTCCGCCCCTCATATTCAATTCAGTCTGTGGTGTGTACGGCGTTTCACCAAGTTTCATGCAACCCAATTTTAAGGTCTGGTGCTATATGTATAATATACTAACTCACTAAGGGATTTGAGCCAGTCCTCTTCATCCATTGGTCCGTTATTGTGTCTTCGCCTTTTTCTTCCACCTACTTTAGCATACAGCATGGGGCAGGTGGGTCAGCCCACTTCAGCCAATGATTAACTTCACTGTGAGTGACACTATTTTGTCCTTCACCAAGTGGGCACATCTACAAAAAGGGTTGTTTCCTTAGGTGCAGGATCTACTATGGCAATATGTGCTTTCGGAGACCCAAAAAATATATTTGCTTTTAGCTATTGCTTGTATTTACATTGATGAGGATTCAGCAGTTTCCCCAACAGCAACGTTTTGCAAAACCCATGACAAAAAAAGAATTGACAAAATGTCAAGTGCTGGTGGCCAATGCCAGACCAATTGGCTTTCAAATTGCTTGTTCCTATATAGTGCTCCCCTGGATGAGAACGACATTCCACCTCAAATGTGCAGTAATGAAACTGCAGACACTATACCCCAAAGCCATAACTGAATATAATATAGCATATAATATGACCTTTCTTTCTTTTCAGTTTTATATAGTATAGACGTGTCCGTGGTGTTAGAGCGCTTTACGATGACAAGGGCAACAGTTAAGAGTGTGATTCACAAATTACATTTATAAATTACTATTTGTTGAACAATGTTGATCCTACAAATGTAAATACTTTTGTGAATTGGGGGCCTAGAGTCTCCACACAAAGTGCATCAGTAGGAGTGCCGTCTAACAAGCGATCTTACCAGAGATGACACCATTCACAATAGCCTTTCGGGACATCCCAGATTTTAAGACCAAAAACTGAGAGTTTCTTCTTCTGTACCTGTCTGAAAAACCTGGGCTGCCATTGGCTCTCATTTACAAATTGGGTTGTTTCCTACAATTTGACCACCAATATCATCCATTCATACCCTAAATATCTCCCATGCCAGCATCTTAATGCCCCTGACCCCTGGGGAAGATGACACTAGACTAGCAAGGTATGCCTGCAAATCGACGATGATGCACCACAATGCTATGGGTAGTGGAAGGGATATCATGCACCATGTGATCACAGATGACATCACAGGGTTCTCCCACTGACCTTAGCCAATAAGCAGCCCTCTTGTTTGCTCCTAAGGGGACGGGTATGGAGCAGAGACGTTTTAAGGCACAGGCACTTGCCAAGGGCCCGTAGGAAAGTAACCTTTCTGTCTAACTCGCATCTATCTGTTCATCTCGACCTTTAACATTCAATATTGGTTGGCATCATGGCTCTTGAATGAGCAGAAAAGGGGTAATAAAATGAAAATGTTTTTTCTGGTCAGGGGCTGTGAAAGTATGTCTTGGCTAGGCCCTCACAATACTAAAGATGACACTGGCATGAGTACAACCTAAAAAAATAAACATAGACATTATGGGCCATATGTAGGTAGCCTAATACTGGTCGGTAACGGCCGATTTTCGGTAAAAATCCCGTTACCGACCGGTATTCAGGCTTTTGGTATGTAGGGGGGACATTTCAGGATTCGGTAATTTACCGAATCGGTAATTTTACCGATTCAGTGAATACCGAATCCTGAAATGAGATGTAGGGGGAGTGTGTGGGTGTTGTGTGGATTCGTTATTTACCACCAACTAAAAGTTGGTGGTAAATGACGAATGGCTTAGAAAAGCATTTTTTGGCACTTAGAAGTGTGCAATGTGGCAGACATGTATGTGTGCCACATGTGCACACATGCAGGAATCAGGGGTGCAACAGGGTGTCACTGTGACACCCTGCCACCCTTGATTGTGCTCCCCCCATTACCGAATCGGTATTTACCAATTCGGTAATGGTAACTGGCTTCCCATTGATTCCTATGGGCCTCCTGGCCTCCTGGCCCATAGGAATCAATGGGATGCGAGTTACCATTACTGAATCGGTAAATACCGATTCTAAATTACCGACCAATTCCGATTCGGTAATTTTTACCTACATAGCATTTACCACTTCATAAATACCGAATCGGTAAAATTCGGTATTTATGAAGTGGTAAATGTTAGGCTACCTACATAAGGCCCAAAATCCCAATTTCAGTGGCGACTGGTAATTTTAGCAGAAAGGGGTGCGAGGGGCAACCCACACACGCACACTCACTCACACCCATTCACAACACTCACAAATACACATATATACATACATACATACATACATACATACACACATGCACGCACCAAACATCAAAAAACAAAAAACTTACAAGCTGCCCGGGAGGGAAGCCTTGGCGGCCCTGTGGGTCTGGGACTGCTTCCTTCCCGCATTGGCTTACCTTAGGTCAGCCAAGGCAGCAGTACCTCTCTCGTCACAGAGTGGGATGGGTTCGGTGAGACTGCTGACCCCACAGCACTCTGTGGTGAGGTCTCACTGACTGACACTCTGCCCATGGCACTTCAGGGCTTAAAACTGAAGCGTCCAGATCCGAGGCAATCAGTGACACTCCTCCTTGTAAGGAACGCCTCGAGGCAATTTTGCTGTGGAGGTCACACCCACAGGGCTGTGAAATCCTCAGCCTGGCCAAGTTCAGCTCAGGCAGCCAGACGCCTGCGCTTTTAGTGCATGTCTAGCTCCTGGCTGCCTAACCGGAGCAAGAAAAAGTTTCTGTCAGGCTGACCTTTGTGCAGCTTGACAGACACTCTTTGTTGGGGAAAAGGGTGGGGGGCGCTGCTGCTCAATTTACTTTCTGCTGTGGCAGCCACAGCCATACCCGAAGACCATGGGTGGCAAGGGCCGTAGAAGGGGTCTCAAACAGTGGGCCAGGGTGGCATCTTCTACCCCTGCCTGCCCCTAACTGACTTTCATGGAGCTGTGATGCCACTGTAACAGTCAGAGGTCTCTCCTAAGGAATGTGTCTACTTATAAGCGTAGGACATCACGTGATCAGTGACGATGGCATTGAACTCTCTCCGGGGCGAGGCAGAGCCCGCCCTGGGATGCTACCGTGTGCGTAGCCAAGTCCCTGGCAGAACAAAAGGAATACTTTTTGTAACTGTAACAGCCATAGATGGCAACAAAGCAAAGCTTGCCAGAGGCTCTCCTTGTACCAACATGTTTACTGGACCTCAAGACATATTTTTAGCTTGTAGTGCGAGGGTGCATAAGGCCATTTATAAACGCGGAGGGGAGAACTGCGACAGCAGGAACACGCTAGTCTCATACACAATCCAAAGTTCATCTGCAATCCAAACATTTCCTGTTCTAACCTATAAATTATGAATACAGACATGTCATCTTGAATAAGTTCCAAACATTAACTATGGCGGCCTTACTTTTCAATGCTACATGCCACACAGAGTCCCCGTGGGGAAAGAAAACATGTCCCAAGCGAGCCTCAGTGATTTATTCATCACTATCTGCTTTTGGGCTCAGCATTTTTAACAATGACCTTCTAATCTTATCTAAATGAATCTCACAATGTCTTAAAATCTATAGAAAATACAAAAAAATAACAAATACTTTTAAAAGTGACAAAGTCCATGCACTTATATACCTACATTTTAAATAATCTGTGAATGTAAATTCGCTCACATCCCCCTTATGAAGTTAAGGCAAATGTCATTGAAATACTCACCAAGCACTGTTTACAAACTCAAACACGCGTTTATGAGTACAGGAAGTAGAACTACAGGAGTACTCTATTACACACTTACATGCCTCGGTGAATTGGTCCTGAAACATCCAACCCATCTTAGTAAAAGTGCGAGGAGGGCACAGACCTTTCTATTTGTACTAACTGGAAATTAATATTCACCAAAGTGCAATACCCTCACACCTCCTAAGAGGAACAACAAGTCCACGCACCAGAGCCGAAGGTGATTAACAAAAACATGGTGCATTTACTGTGTGTCCATCTTACTGAAAGTGTAAAGAGGGCACAGTCCTGTCTACTTGTACTCATTGGATTTGAGAATTCACCAAAGTGCAATACCCTCACACCTCCTAAGAGGAACAACAAGTCCACGCACCAGAGCCGAAGGTGATTAACAAAAACATGGTGCATTTACTGTGTGTCCATCTTACTGAAAGTGTAAAGAGGGCACAGTCCTGTCTACTTGTACTCATTGGATTTGAGAATTCACCAAAGTGCAATACCCTCACACCTCCTAAGAGGAACAACAAGTCCACGCACCAGAGCCGAAGGTGATTAACAAAAACATGGTGCATTTACTGTGTGTCCATCTTACTGAAAGTGTGAAGAGGGCACAGTCCTGTCTATTTGTACTCATTGGATTTGAGAATTCACCAAAGTGCAATACCCTCACACCTCCTAAGAGGAACAACAAGTCCACGAGCCAGAGCCGAAAGGTGATTAACAAAAACATGGTGCATTTACTGTGGGTCCATCTTACTAAAAGTGTGAAGAGGGCACAGTCCCGTCTACTTGTACTAACTGGATATGAATATTCAACAAAGTACAATGCCCTCACGCCTCTTAAGAGGACCCACAAGTTCATGTGCCAGAGCAGTAAGTGATGAACAAAAACATGATGATTTTGTTGTGTGCCCAACTAAGTAAAAGTGCAAAGAGGACACAGTCCTTTCTATTTGTACTACTTGGATTTGAAAATTCACGCCCTCCCGCCTCCTGGGAGGACCAACAGGTCCACGTACCAGAGCAGAAAGGTGAGGAACATTTACTGTGAGCTCCACTTCTGGTCCCACTATTCTGGCTAATGGGCTCTGTGTGCTCCCTGGTGTGATTCTCTAGGTCTTTGAATATCTCTGTTCTTAATGAAAGTCCTGGTAGTCTCGTGCCCACAGTACAGACCCCCTGCAGCTCTCTGGCTCACACGGAGGCTGGCCTAAGGTGTTGTAAACAATGCTTGATGAGGGCGTGCAGAAATGCTTCTGTGCCAGCTGCTGCTCGGATTCTGCAACTGCGCGGACTTTTGAGCACAGGGACATAAAAGCTTTGGGAAGCCCATTAAATGTTCACCTCTGCTCTATTGACTATTTCCTGCAGCTACTTGGAAGAAGGCCGTGAGAGCGTTTCCATAACATGTGTCTCAGCTCATTTCACAGAAAGACCTTGGGACTTTTAATTACAATAACACATTACTTCTGGCCTGGCATTCTTGGGACACTCTCAGAATGCTCTCTGAGAGTACTGTGGGATTGTTACTGCTGGGGACCCCAAGGCTAAACACACGAAAGGCCTCAAAGGAAAAGTAATTATCTCTAAAAACCCTCTCATTGGACATTTGCACTTTATGAAAAGAATGCAGGCCATATTACCAAAATGTGAGCCTGTAATAGAACGGATGCAGATTTAGATTAAGGTGCCAAGAGTCGGATCAAGTCAGTCATTCAGTGGCACTATTTACAAATGAGTTTTCAAAAACAATATATAGCATTTAATCATTCATCCATGAGAGATTAGATGACGTGCATCTGGTAAAAAGATGGGGATACAACATCTAATTCCTCAGACCCTCGCTAGGAGCATTTCCTGTAGTGGGGGAGAGACAACAATGAATAAGGTGCATGGCATGATAGCTCTGCTGGTTGTGCACTTGTTGCAGAGAAACAACCCGCAGGTCGAGTCCTATCCAGCAGGGTTGACTGACTCCATGTTTCATCCTTCTGTGTATGATAGCACAAGTACTCCCAAGCTTATCAAGCCTTTTATGGCTGTCCAGACAACGGATAATCACACAGAAGTGTGGGGGGTGGTACATGTAGCTGAAGCAGGACTTTGGAACTTCCAGTAAAAGAGACTAAATGGTGAGCAATTCGCACGTCTGCTACATCCAGTGCCTCTTTCTCCAAACTCAAGAATTCAGATGGCTGAGAAGGACCCCACTGACAGGCTTGTAGTGACCAAAGGCATTTGACAGAAGGACTTGTCCAAGCTGAGCAGCTGATCTGGTACTAACACATTTGCCATATTGTTGAAGAGTAAAAATACCTTGGGCCTCATTGAACAAGCCAAAAAAACGAGATCAAACCTGCCCAGAAGCCGTGAAGATGAACTTCTGCAAACATCGACAGAAATGCAAAATCAAGGTCTTCCTCAAGCAAGCAAATAGACAGTGATGTAGACGACAATCCCACAAACACACCACAGTCCAGCGACTGTGAGCCAATAACACACCCGTTAAAAAGAACACCTCTCACAGTATACTCCTGAACAGCACCCCCACACTCTTAAAACTAAATGTGGGAATTTAGTGCACACATGATCACTTACCCACCAAACAATATGCACCTGATCTATATATAGAGCAGATGCCACACTGGAGCACAATGCACACCTGAAGCAATAGCTAAAAATGCCTGAAAACTGGTGCTGCAGTGCTATAAAACTATATAATACACCTGGTACACATAGATATGGTACAAATGATTGTGGAAAAAGATATTGTGCCATAAAAATATTATAGCAAAAATATTAGCCACCAAAATATGGTCAAAGTAAGTATATGTAGGTAAAAGTAGGTTTACTGTAATTACCTTTACATATGTGTACTTGATGATGTATATTCACAAGGTATGTAGACTTGGAGCTAAGAATAGTACATCTATACTAACCTATATATACTTTTGGCTACAATATTTTGTCCTATCATATATATGTACATCATATTCTAAACTACACCCATACACATGTAAACACAGGCACATATACAAATACATACAGACAAAAAACACAGACACCCCTTCTTGTGGGCAAGCACACAAGACAACAATGCAACCACCAGGAGGACAGCTGCAAAGTGGAGTCCGCATACTGTATGGATAAGCAATTAGGGCCATGATACACTGATCAAGCACAACAATGATACCACACATGGCACATATATCACCGTTGTTTGACAATACATCATGTGAAATTAGCAATACTGCACACTCAACCAAGTCCTGGTGGTACGTAGGAAACAAAGGAGGATCCAGGGCCAGCCAGAAGAGAGGAAGACACTAAATTCAACTCAAACTCAATCCAATGCTTGCATTTGTATAACCCTGCAAACGCGTAAAGAATCCACTTGAGAGGCAACATTGGCAGAGAAGGCACGTGCTGGGCTCAAGTCGCACTCACCCCTAGAGAGCCACAATTCATGAGCTTTCCACAGCTTCCTAACACTGGCACAGGCTAAAATAGTAAGACACAACAAATACAGAAATGAACACCAGTTGTGAAATGACTGATCAGCAAGTGGATGAACCCATTTAGTACACATGACCAGACAGACAGGAGCGACTAAGATACCTTACTTTACCAAATATTGATTGTGGCCCTGGCAGGGATTGGCTGTAGTCAACCAGGATAGGGAGTCGTCTGTTTGTGGCGATGCTGTGGAGCAAGAAGCAGACTTCCAGCAGGTTCCTGGCCTTCTATTTCTCCACTTGGTTCCAAGACAGATCCAGTGTAGGGACATGAATGGTTGCTTGAGCATTCCAATGGCTGCTAGACTGTGCATCATGTACGGTTGTGTGCCCTGTTTCACCTCTCCTGTTCCATATTTGCTGAGGTATGGTAAGGTGTAATTTCCCTTGCATTTAGGTGGTATCCCCTGACCACATATCTTGGTCTTTGCATTCTTGCTGAGGCTCCACTGGTGTCCAGAAAGTTGTGTCATGTCATTAACTTAGCATAATTTGTAGAAGGCGGCAAAGCATAGATTAGGATCAAAGTTCAACTAGATGTTGAGGGAGGCATATCTTTTGTGTAATGTACGCCTATGGGTGACTTGATGGCCGTAGGTCTGCAATCAGTATCCCATGAGGAGGAAGCTTCTGCTGTGAAAGTAGAAATTTAATGTAATGTGAATTGTTGTTAGGGTGAATCAGTGATTTGAACAGCCTTGCAGATTAATAAGTAGAAGGTACCAGTGGAGTTCTGTAGGGACCCAGCATGAGATACATTTCTGGATGTGGACTATGAAAGTGAGGATGATTAGGAGGTCACTGATGATGTCCTTGTTGAATCTCAATCTTTGTATGAACTCCTGGTGTGTGTGTAGTCAGGACTAGTGTCTTTTGATTGAACCACCTATTCCTTCAAGTGGTTTCATATGAGTGTCACACTATTAAATAGCCTGTTGTGCATTGATAGTGATGTTGCAGGTGTCTTCATTCAAGTCAGTCCCTGGATACTCTACATGTTCCCTTGTGCCACATATCCTCACTTTTAGATCAGCAGTTCTACCACTGTCTAAGAGAGAGAGAATAAAGCTGTGAGCAGGTGAGGGAGAACTTCATCCCATCGCCACACTGGGGATAATGTGTGGTGGATGCAATATACCTGCCACATTCACCTGATATGTGCACCTGATATGGGATTTCACAAGCTCCCATAACTATGGGTGTCACTGTGAGTGCATACCATACTCACTTCAAGGCTAACAAGCATGGCACTTTGTTGAAAATACAGCTTTAGAGTAGGCTTGCCATGAATGAGCATACACACTAAGGGACTGACCAAAAATTGCATCTCTACTGGGGATGGAACCAACCTCAGCACACAGGAAATTACATATCTGTGTTAATATTTTGATGTCACAAGACTGTGTTAAGGTTTTGAGGTCATGAAACTAAGTTTTACAGGGTCTCAAAATTGTATTCGTGATTTATCTTGAGACTGTGTTAGGGCAAAAAAAACATTAACATTCATGGGGTATATTCTATTTTCTTTGGGTGGAATATTTTGGGACTTGTGTAAAATCCTGGTATGGCTATTTCCTTTCGGGCCATACTCTTTCGGATATATTGGTCTATATTGTTGGCGGATGTAATGAAGAACAGAATCATGCTTCTGAGATGCAAACATTGATAATCCATCTTGCATGTGCCTCTATGATGTGTCGTTTTAGTGCTTGCAATCTTAATTTGTTTAGTGGTTCAGCTTTCTGCGCTTAATTTGTCCTGTAATTATATTTGGATTAACAGAACTAAACATTCCACTATGCAAAGTTAAACAATAAGCGAACTCATGAATGGACATGGGTAAACTCGGGAGCACCCTTTTAAACTGCTTCTGTGGAGCAGTTATTATCTTAGGGTAGTCTGCCCACTTATGATATTTGCAAAGTTAAGGGCTGTGTGATGTCACTTCTTGCTAAAATGCAGATATCAAAGATCAAGTAATGTCTCTTCCTATGATGTCACAATATGAAAGGGCGTGCAATATCACACCAGTTAACCCTTTGTTTGTTTTTCGTTTTTCATTGTGCATTATGAATGTTTGTTTTTGGTGGAAGGTGGAGATCTGGCCTGGAAATCAAAATCAACCCAGGTAAAAATGTGCAAGCAACCCCACAATCCAGGACTAAAGTAGAATGGGGGCATAGTGGATTTCATAGTTCGGTCATAGCAGCCTATCCATCTTTGAAAGAAGCCTCCTAGACTGTGGCCCATGGGGAAAATGCCAGTGTCAGACTGGCCAGTCGAGCCCTGGGTAGGTGTACTAAACATGATGTGCAAAATGTACACTTTCCTAGTAATTTATGAAAAAAGTCTACATTTTATTAAAGACATGGAGGCGAGTATTATGCTTCTCTAATCATGCATTTATGTCAATAGCAACAGTCAAGCAAATTGTAAAACTACAAATCCCATGAGGCTTAGAGATAACTAGCCAATGGGAGGCAAACGCAGTATTAATAGTAGCCAAAAGAATAACAGTATTACTTATAACACCTATCCTGACTGCGAACAGTTCTCTTTTCTTGGGCAATATGTTAAGGATAATTAAAAAGCAAAGGAAATATAACTAACACAAAGGTAAATGTTAATGTACACGTAAACAGTTCTTGGCAAAAGTCTTTAAATCTGAGTACCAAAGTGAGAACCGGCTACTGAGAAGAAGAGGAAACACCGTGAAAATCCTAATCTGAAGGTTTCACAGTAGATGACCAATGGCGTGCCGGAGGGTCCTTAGGTGGATGAAGACAGTGGAGCAGGAGTAACTGTCAGGGGAGGAAAACACCAATTTAATACCGTGTTGAGATGCGATAATACTCGCCTCCCTTTTTATAATATAATTAAGACTTTCCTTCATAAATTACTAAGAAAATCTATATTTTATGACAAGACCGGAGGCTCCTATTATGCTTGTTTAAAGCAGGTTAATTACAACAGAAGATTCAGTATGTACAGGTGTGGGAGCGCGGGCCGGATAAACAGACGCGGAGGCTGAATATAGTGAGCCAGTGGATAGGTTTTTATTGTTTTAGCAGGTGATGTGGCCGATAGGTCAGATATCAGGGATTCTGGCTGTGTTCTCTGGATCTCTTCTACTTCGTTCTCTTCTTCTCGACGTTCCCCTCCTCCGGTTGGTTGCTCTGGTCTGGTCGGGATGGATTCCCCAGGGAGGCTCATGAGAGGGATAGAGACAGAAAAACACGGAAGGCCGTCAGGGAGGTTGTCCTCGTTGGACTACGCTGAGAAAGATAGATCCGACACCACACCCGTGTATTTTAGGGGATGTTCGGTTTAGGACACTGCACCGAAGGATTCAGAGTGGGGTGAGGAATTCAAAGACCCGATCACCAATCTCCTCACAAGCCAAAAGGGGGGGGGGTGTGTTCGTCGCTTTTAAAACAAATAGTGAGGAAGGGAAATGAGAGACGTTTTTACGCTGCAGCACTGTACCACCACCACAATACACTACACCCTGTGTTCCTGTAACCACCCTCCTTCCCGTTACCCTGTCTACCACCCTCCTCCCCGTCCCGTTTTCCCCGTAGTTTAGCCACTCACCGGCCCCGCCGCAACACTTCCTGGTTGCGGCCGCTCTCCAGCCTCCTCCTGTGGGGTCCACCAGTCCTCGCACCACGCTTCGTCCGGGACCTCCACGGCGTCCTCCTCTTCGGTACTCGGCAGCCTCGCGCCCACTCCTCGCTGCTCCGGCTCCTCGTTCCGCTGTTCTACGCTCTCTGCTTCGCTTCTTTCTTCTTCCCGTTCTCTCTCGACCTTCGCTGCTTCCTACGTCTCCCGTCTCACTCCGGCACAAGTGCGCTTGTCTCCTGTGTTAGTCCTTCTTTTCTCCTGCAGGAAAGAAGGACATCCGGGTTTAATCCCTCCCCCTTCCGGGTCACTCCTGTCGGAGCCAGGACCTGCTCGAACCTGAGGGTCACGGGGCGGGGCCAGCCTCCGTAATGGTAGTGGCCGATCGTGTGAGTTCTCGAGGACGGTCTCCCCTGGCTGAGTCCACAGGTAGGAGCGGGGAAGGGGCGTCGGCATGGCAATGTCCGGGGACCTTTCACATCCCTTTTCCCTTGCTGTCTTTCTAGTGGGGGTGTCACAGGGATAGCGGGAAAGGAAGTCCACGTTGGTTTGGTCCGCACCTTTCCTGTGCCGGGTATGGAATCTATACGGTTGTAAGGACAGGAACCACCGCAATATTCTTTCATTGTTTCCTTTATTTCGGGCAAGCCATTCCAAGGGGGCATGGTCAGTAAAAAGGGTGAACTCTCGTCCCTCGAGATAATATTTCAGGGAGTCAATGGCCCATTTGATGGCTAGGGCTTCTTTTTCTATTACGGCGTAGTTCCGTTCCCGGGGGTATAGTTTCCGGCTAAGGTACAAGATGGGTTTTTCTTCCCCTTTGTCATTTTTCTGGGATAGCACCGCCTCCAGACCTTGATCAGAGGCATCGGTCTGGAGTATAAATGGCAAGGAAAAATCAGGACTGGCTAACACCGTGTCTGCTGTCAGGGTGGATTTTAAGGCGTGGAAGGACTGTACTACCTCGGGGCTGGGATCCCTCAGTCTGGCTTCGGTTTTCACGGACTTTCGTAGGAGGTCGGTGAGAGGGGCGGCTATGTGGGAGAATCGAGGTATAAACCTCCTGTAGTATCCCAGTAAACCCAGAAATGCTCTCAGTGCTTTTGCGGAACGTGGGAAGGGTATCTGGGATATGGCTGCCAGTTTATTATCTTGGGGCCTGATCATACCTTCTCCGAGTAAGTAGCCGAGATAGTGTACCGTTTGGGCAGCTAAGTGGCTTTTTGCCGGATTGATTTTGAACCCATGTTTCCCCAAGGTTTGGACCACTTCATATAGATGGGACAGATGCTGCTCCCAGGTTTCGCTGTAGACTATGATGTCATCAATATATGCCCCGGCGTATCTTTCGTGGGGTCGTAGGATGAGATTCATAGCCCGCTGAAATGTGGCGGGAGCTCCATGTAAGCCAAAAGGTAACATGACAAATTGATATAGGCCATCAGGGGTAGAAAACGCGGTTTTCTCTCGGTCTTGTTTGCGCAGAGGGATTTGCCAGTACCCTTTGCACAAATCAAGGGTACTGACATACTTCGCTCTTCCTATCCTCTCCACCATTTCATCTACCCGGGGTAAGGGGTAGGTATCGAACTCCGACACCTTATTGACTTCCCTAAAGTCAATGCAGAAGCGCACCGAACCATCAGGTTTCGGTACGAGCACAATAGGTGAGTTCCACTCGCTCACCGAGGGTTCTATGACCCCCATTTGCAGCATTTGGTGGACTTCATTGCGTATGACCTGTCGGCGGGCCTCGGGGACACGATAAGGTCTTAGGCGTACCACCTTCCCGGGACTGGTTTTGAGGGCGTGTTCCACCACAGAGGTCTTTCCCGGAGTATTGGAAAACACGTCCTGTAATGGTAGTAGGGATTCTATCAGCATAGCGGCGTTGTCGCCCGGCACCTCCTTGGCTATACACTGACAGTATAAAGGGGTGTGGGGTTCTGTTAGGGCGGCTAATACAGGAAGGGGTCCCTCCCACTTCTTTAATAGATTTACGTGATACACCTGGGATGTACCTCTCTGTTTATCCAACTCGATTTTATAGGTAACAGGGGTCACTTTTTCCAAAATCACGTAGGGTCCCTGCCACTGACCCAACAGCTTGTGGTCAGACGAAGTCATCATCAGGAGTACAGCATCCCCTACATTGAAGGATCTATCCTTTGTGTTTTTATTGTATTGGGTTCTTTGTGCCTCTTGTGCTTTTTCCATATTATTTCGCACAATGGTACGGATCTGCCCTAGATGGGTTTTCAGGTTTGAGGCGTAGTCAATCAGGGGTGTACTACTGTTAGGTTCGGTTTCCCAGGCCTCACGGGCCATGTCTAATAGGGATCGGGGTTGGTGTCCGTATAGTAATTCAAAGGGGGAGAACCCTGTGCTTTTTTGGGTTTGGCAGCGGATGGCATACAAGGCTAGGGGTAACAAATCCTCCCACCGCTTGGTTTCAAGGTCGAGGAGTTTTTTTAAGGGTGGTTTTCAGAGTGGCATTGTAACGCTCCACCAATCCATCCGTTTGGGGGTGGTATGCTGCTGTTCTTATTTGCTTGATCCCTAACTGGGTACATACTTGCTTCATGACCTTTGACATAAACGGAGTTCCTTGATCCGTAAGGACCTCTTTTGGGAAACCCACCCGGGAGAACACTGTAATCATGGCCTTTGCTATGGCCGTGGCGTTTGGGTGTCGTAGAGCTATGGCCTCTGGGAACCGCGTCGCGTAATCGACGAGAACCAGCACATACCGACACCCGCTTCGGGAAGGTAGGAGGGGACCAATTATGTCCATACCCACTCGACTGAACGGTTCATCGAGAATGGGCAGGGGATGCAAGGGAGCTCGGGGAGGCCGGTATCGGCTATTTTTTTGACATACCGGGCACTCCCGACAATACATCTTTACTTTCTTGTAAATCCCTGGCCAATAGAACTGTCGGGTTATTAACTGCTCCGTTTTCTCCTCCCCGAAATGCCCCCCTAAGAGATGGCTATGCGCCAAATAGAGGACTTTATCTTGGAAAAGGGAAGGGATCAATAACTGGGGGTTGCTGTTGGGGTCTGCCTTCCGATACAGAAGCCCATTTCTCACAAAGAAATAAGGACATACGTGTAATGGATCTTCCTGCGTCAGGGCTTTACTCCAGGCTTCCTGCAGTACCGGGTCTTCCTGCTGGGCGGTACGGAATTGGCGATTATGTTCCCACGGGGTTTCTACTGGGGTAGCTGGGAGGGCGCATAGGTTTTTCCCTTTTTCCTTTCTTTTTTGGTTTCGGGATCTCCGGGGTTTGGATGGGGGCCACTCGTGATTCTCCTCTTGGGCAAAAGGGGCCGTGTTCAACCATTCTTTGTCGGATCGCGGTGCTTCCTGGAGTAAAGCGGGCAAATGAGGATAGTCATTCCCTAAGATGACCTGTTCTGGGAGGCGCTGAATAAGGCCCACTTTCAACGCTGACCCTGGATCTGTGGAAGTTTGGACCCTGACATGGGTTGTGGGATACGTTTTAGTGTCTCCATGGACACATTGGATGTTCACAGTCCCTTCCACTGGTCCGATTCGGGTTCCCAAATCCTGGGGTCGTATCACGCTCTGTCGACATCCAGTATCCGCAAGGGCCGTCATCCTTTGTCCGTTGACAGCCACTTCACAGCGATAAGGAGGGACCGCAGTCTTCGGGGGAAGGCAATAGAAGTTTCTGGTCATGCCAATTTCCATTGGCTCCTCCTACTGCGGGCAAAATCGAGCGATGTGACCCAGTCCTCCACATCCATAACATTGAGGCCCAGGGACCGAGGGTCGCACCACCGGGAGTCCAGGGGGCCTGAAGATAGGGGGTCCGGGGACGATTGTGACGGGATCTGGTTTTCTGTTGAGTATGGGTCGGGGAGGTCGATGGGCCCCACTTGGGCCAGGTTTCCAGTTTGTCTCTTCCCGTCCTTTTTGCACTTCCTGTGCTCTGTTATAGGCACTAGCGATATCGACAGCAATATCCAGGGTAAGGTGTGCATGCTGCCTTACCCACCTTTGTATTGGGGGATGGAGGGAGGTCAGATATTGTTCCAAGTAGACCTTGGCCATAATCTCCTCTTTCGTGGCGGTAGTGGGCTTCAACCAACGATCAGCCATGTCTCTCACACGGAAATATAGGGCTCTAGGAGTTTCTTGGGGTCCTTCATTTATCTGGCGTAGCTTCATCCTGTAACACTCGTCGTCCACTCCTAGACGTTCCATGATGCATCGTTTGATCTCTGCATACGGGGTTGTACCCAGGATGTTGGCGGCTTGGTAGGAGGCCTGTAGTTCTCCCGACAGGAGAGGTCCCAGGTATTGTCCCCACTTGTCTGCTGGCCAAGCGGCGGCCAGAGCCATCCGTTCAAAGTTATTAAAGAAATATTCAGGATCCTCCCCGGCTACGTACTTTTGCAATATCACCGACGGGAGGGTACTCGGACCTCTTTGCTGTCCCAAAACATCGGCAATCTTCCCCATAGCCGTGTCATGGGTCTGGCCTTGGTCAGTAAGGGCCTGTTGCAACTTTCCCCGGTCTTCTTCTACGATGGTGAGGAATTTCTCCATGGCCTTCCCCAGACTTTCTTGGTTCTCCGCCATTCGGGCGATTACAGCCTCCATGTCTCCGGTGGATCCCACTTCTGACACCACTTGTGGGAGCGCGGGCCGGATAAACAGACGCGGAGGCTGAATATAGTGAGCCAGTGGATAGGTTTTTATTGTTTTAGCAGGTGATGTGGCCGATAGGTCAGATATCAGGGATTCTGGCTGTGTTCTCTGGATCTCTTCTACTTCGTTCTCTTCTTCTCGACGTTCCCCTCCTCCGGTTGGTTGCTCTGGTCTGGTCGGGATGGATTCCCCAGGGAGGCTCATGAGAGGGATAGAGACAGAAAAACACGGAAGGCCGTCAGGGAGGTTGTCCTCGTTGGACTACGCTGAGAAAGATAGATCCGACACCGCACCCGTGTATTTTAGGGGATGTTCGGTTTAGGACACTGCACCGAAGGATTCAGAGTGGGGTGAGGAATTCAAAGACCCGATCACCAATCTCCTCACAAGCCAAAAGGGGGGGGGTGTGTTCGTCGCTTTTAAAACAAATAGTGAGGAAGGGAGATGAGAGACGTTTTTACGCTGCAGCACTGTACCACCACCACAATACACTACACCCTGTGTTCCTGTAACCACCCTCCTTCCCGTTACCCTGTCTACCACCCTCCTCCCCGTCCCGTTTTCCCCGTAGTTTAGCCACTCACCGGCCCCGCCGCAACACTTCCTGGTTGCGGCCGCTCTCCAGCCTCCTCCTGTGGGGTCCACCAGTCCTCGCACCACGCTTCGTCCGGGACCTCCACGGCGTCCTCCTCTTCGGTACTCGGCAGCCTCGCGCCCACTCCTCGCTGCTCCGGCTCCTCGTTCCGCTGTTCTACGCTCTCTGCTTCGCTTCTTTCTTCTTCCCGTTCTCTCTCGACCTTCGCTGCTTCCTCCGTCTCCCGTCTCACTCCGGCACAAGTGCGCTTGTCTCCTGTGTTAGTCCTTCTTTTCTCCTGCAGGAAAGAAGGACATCCGGGTTTAATCCCTCCCCCTTCCGGGTCACTCCTGTCGGAGCCAGGACCTGCTCGAACCTGAGGGTCACGGGGCGGGGCCAGCCTCCGTAATGGTAGTGGCCGATCGTGTGAGTTCTCGAGGACGGTCTCCCCTGGCTGAGTCCACAGGTAGGAGCGGGGAAGGGGCGTCGGCATGGCAACGTCCGGGGACCTCTCACAACAGGATTACAATAAAATGTGCAAAAATCATTATCATTAGACCAATCAGCTGGTCTCAGAATGTCCTCTAGCTGGGAACTGGCCCAGAAGGCTTTGGAGACCCTGTCAGTTCCCACTAGGGACATGAGTCACTTGACCGAATGAGAGCAGGGGAAGAAACAGGTTTGTTGGGTTTTCTAAAAGAAATGAAGAATTGGGTGTCTGAGGACGTTCCTACACCAACTGTGTTTTGTTCATACATATTAAGACATTTTTTGACACAAAGTTTGGCTTCATCAGGAAAATAAGTCTAAAACACAGTAGTTAAATTTGTTTTTGTACGTTTGCGCACTGTGAAAATAACACCTATGGGCGTAAACTGATTAGAAGAAATATCTAACCCTCTAACATCAGACAGACATTTTATTGATATTAAACAAAATAGCATAGTAAGTTTTAAAGACAACATTTTTAGTGAAAGATCAGTATTATCAGGCCAATAAATAAATAATTTCAAAACAACATTTACATCCCACAATTGACTGTATTTGGGATAGGAGGGTTACAAAATGTCCCTCTATTTAAAAGCTGACAGATGAGCAGATGCTATACCACTGGTTTTCCATTGATGTAAGGGTGATTCATAGAAATAGCTGACCTGTAAAGGTTTATGGTCGATAAGTCTTCCCTCCGCTAGCTTCGGCTGCCAGAAAATTAACAATGTAGGTTATATCTGCTGAAAATGGATTGATGGGCCCGATTCACAAGTGTAAACCTACACTTTTGTGTAAGTTTACTACTTTTCGGTATTCTAAAAGGCAAATTTAGATCAAAAGTCTAACTTTACTACTTTCGGTATTCATAAAGGTAAATTTAGACCAAAATACTAACTTTATGGTATTCACAAAGGTAAGTTACTACTAGTAAAGTTTACCTTTGTGAATACCGAAAAGTAGTAAAGTTAGACTTTTGGTGCAAGTTTACCTATGTGAATACCGAAAAGTAATAAACTTACACAAAAGCGTATGTTTACCTTTGTGAATCGGGCTCACTATATTTTCCCAAACACCAGCTTGCCCATAAAAACAAGGCTGATTTATAAGCCTTGGTGGTACCTGGAGCCCAGGATTTATTGATGTACTCTGTAGCTTCTGGCGAAATGAATGAGAGAGATTGGGAGTTCCTGCTATTTTCCAGGCAGAAAGAATGAGGGAGTTGCCTAACACTAGGTTGTGAGGAAGACCCGATGGGTCCAGGATGAGGATTGGAAAGTAAGGTAGAGGTACTGGAAAGTCAACTGCTAATTCCAGAAGGGAAGGGACCCATACCTGTTATTGCCTATTGTCGTCTGACTTGAGCCAGGACCCTGTTGATCATAAGAAAGGGAGGATAAGTGTAGTTGATCGTTTGGGACCAGTCTTGTATGAAGGCATCTAAGGCCAAATTTAGGGGATCTGGGCGCCAGCTGAAGAATTGAGGAAGTTGAGAATTGAGTCTGGTTGCGAAAAGATCTATTTGGAACAGTCCCCATTTGCAAAGAAAGACCTGAATACCGAAGGATGAAGCCTCCAATCTCTCGAGTCACAAAAGTAACGAGAATGTCAGTTGGCTATGGTGTTGGTGTGAAGATCTCCCGGCAAATATTCTGCGTGAACTGAAATCTTGTTTAGTAGGTAGAATTCCCAAAAGCACTTTGCCAGTTCTGCTAAAGGCTTGGATCTGGTGCCGCTGAGATGTCTGATGTACCGAACTGCAGTAATGTTGTCCATACGGAGAAGAATGGAGCAATGTACTATGCTTTTTGCCAGGCTTCAACTGCAAAGGAGCCTGCCAGCATCTCCAAACAATATATATGCAATCCAAACTCCTCATGAGACCATCTACCCCCAGTGAATATTGGCCCACATCGGGCGCGCCAACCTCTCCGGCCTGCATTGGATTCTAATACAAGATCAGGGGCTGATGCAAAGATGGTTCTGCCATTCCAGGTATCTAAATAGTCTATCCACTATTCAAGCTCTAGCTGAGATTCTGGATCTATACTGATTGAGTCAGAATAAGCAAGACCCCTGCGCAAATTTGCAAATCTTCAATCTTTGGAGACCTTGATAAAAGAAAGGAGCCGGAAAAATGCCCTTGGACAGAGGAAGACAGTAGACCCACTATTCTTGCCAGGGATCTGAGAGAAAAGGAAGAACTCCGAAGAGTCTGTAGAATCTCGGATTTGATGGCGTTGACTTTTGCCTGGAGTAAGTGACGCTTTGCGCTGGATAAATTTATCAGAAAACCTAAGAATTCCACCTGGTTTAAAGGAATTAGGATTGATTTTTCTGTGTTGATGAGAAAACCCAGATCTAAAAGAAAGGAACAAGTAAAGTGAACTTGTGATAGGAGGGTATGTAAGTTTTGTCACATTAAAAGAATATCGTCTATGTAAATGATATGTCTGAAAACTTGGGATTTGAGACAGGACAGTATAATACAATATGTCGTCAATGATAATAATGCACAATGCTTAAATTGACTGCGAGCAGCAAGAAAAGAGGACAGTTCGCAGTCAATATAGGTGTTATCGGTAATGCTGTTATCCTATTAGCTGTTATTAGTACTATGTTTTATCTCCCATTGACCAGCTGTCTAGAAGACTCATGTGATTTGTAGTTTTACAGTTACCTTGACTGCTGCTACTGAAATAAATGCAAGATTAGAGAAGCATAACAGAAGCTTCCTAAAATTCAAGATGGCGACCGCAGTGTACTTTTTTCCATCAGTGCTTTGTTGATTTTGTTGTGGCTCTATGGGGGAGGAAATAGATATATTTCCACAGAAAGTAATGGGACCCAACATCATGACTACGGGTGCAGCTGAAACATGTAGATGTTATTAATGTTCAGCCATTGCCATTGGAAATAAAGCCTCTTATGTAGCAACTGGAGTGACGGTCTCGTGTTTATGTCAACGAGTTTCGACTTTTAGACGCGCTGGCACACGCGATACGACCAGGCACCACTGATCGTTTGGTGCACGCCAGCAACCTCCGAATGAACTATTAAGCATGATTTTAATGCAAGTTAGACATGTTAAGGCCTAGTTAAATGATTCACTTTGTGTAGTTAAACATCTTACTTAATCCATCTGTTTTATTCTCTCACTTGAAGTGATTTTTTGGTAGACATAAAAGACGCAGCGATAAATCTACCATAGTCTTGCTTTAGTTTTGTCTTATTTTAAGTAAGCTGCAATTTATGGCCTTATTGATCAATTTGTAGAGAGATACTACCTCCTGGATGTTTGCCAAATAAGCCTTGGATTAGTCAGGCTCCTAATGTTTAAGCGCCAAGAGAAAGGCACGTTTGTTTATAAAAATGGGCACTGTGGCGTGATAGGCCACGCTCATTAAAATAATAACACATTCACAGAAGATGGTAGAGTACAGAACCGCCGACTGCCGAGGCACTGGCTTTTCTGCATATTTATTAAAGACAGGACGCAAAATTGGTTAAAACTAAACTCCAACACTGGCAGGAAGAAAGGAACTAGCTTTACTAGTAGTGCCAGAGTCAAGCATGCACAACGCTAATTTTCTTCCGAAATTCAAAGAAAACAGTACTAAAAAAATCAGAGCAGGCCAAATAAAACAAAATACACTATTGACAGATCGGGGTTGGCCCTCATACTTTGGATGATCATATCGACCAACTTGTGAAGATGTTGCAAAGGCATGCACAGATAGTGAAGTCTCTAGATGAAGATGAGACCTCCAGAATCACAAGTACCATAGGCAAATGAGAGCTTCAACCTGTAGCACTCTCTCCTAGTAGCTATCACAGAGTCATTTCTAATTCGCAATTGGCATCTGAATCGCTGTCATCAGGCACCTGTTGAGAAGCACAACACTTTTTTAAAGAAAACCATTTTGGTCTTTGATTTCACCACTCTCTTGGCAGTCAATATAGTGCCTTGAATGCGTACCACCTCCCAAGGCGATATTTCAAATGGGAGCCGAAATTTACTGTCAGAGTGACTGCCCTGTACAAGCACCAAATTTCTGACACCGATGTGAGACCAACCCTCAAGCATGATGTTGAGATCTGCTTCTCTCATTTAATTTTTTTCACCATGCCAGTATCCACCTTTCATTAGGAGGAGGACTCCTACGTGTGATGTAGAATCAAATCAATCGCCATATCGATCCATGCACATTTGGCTGGGGGATTCTTCCCGTGGCAGCATGGGGGGTTTGCTGATATTAAATGCATTCAAGCTGCACTCCACATTTTGGCGCACTCCACATTCTATCCAGAGGCATGGTCAATTCAAACAGATTGTTCTCCTGAACCTCTCAACTTCCCTGTTGGCTTGTGGCCACAATGAGGTAATCTTGCAGTGTTTGATATGAAACAAGTTTATATAATCTGTAAACTCCTGACCCTGGAAGCAAGGCCTATTATCTGTATGAGGTTCTTTGATAACGCACGAGTAGCCATCATCTTTTCTATCTTGGGAATGGGTCTATCAGCTGACTATCTCCACTTCTAGATATTTTGAATGATAACTTATTATCACTAGCGGATGTTGTCCATCTGTCAGACTTCCAAAACTGGCACTCGCTCTCATCCTGGATAATGGAGAAATACCTTCAAATTGTGACCTGGACATGGCATTTATAGAGGTCCTGGTGTTGACTTCAATCTGTATCTAACATTTTGGTTGAGCGTGCTTGTTGTGACTCTAGCTGAGTGAGTTTGCGGATCCCAGTGTCTTGCTCACCATCGTTTTTGATAAGCACGAGAGACTTTGGCAAAATTACTGAATTTCCTGCAGGCCGAAAATTTCTTTCCTTGGACTAGTCATTCAAAGAATACTGGTACATGGTTCTGTACTGCGCTCAGATTCTATTTTATTCTGTGTGGTGCTGATTTGGGATGCGTACAGGATTTTATGACCTATTTTACTGACTCTGCTTTTACTTTGCGATGTCCAGGAGCTATAGAGGTCAAGTGACTGGCTCAGTGATAACATTTCTGGTATGGACTTGATTGATCCCCCCAGAATCTGTTGCTGCAGTTTAGTGCAGGCACACTCTTGGATAAATTGGGCTCATATTAACTCTGGGTAAGGTGCACTTCTGGTGAGTTCCTTCAGGCTGGCATGTAATGCGTTTACAGACTCCTGGGCCTTATTTGGCCTGGCACCTTGAGAATCTCTTGTAATCTAGTTTTGTTAGTGGAACTAAATGGTAATTGAGTGATGTAATAGCAAACGAGGCACTGTGTTTGAAGATTCATTGACCTGCTTGATGTACTAGCATTTGCTTCTTTTTTCCATCAGCCACATCAGTGGTTGTGAAGCTGTTCTCAAGATGTTCAATCCAAAGCTTCCATCTGGGGGACTGAGATGTTGGCGAGCCAGATATTTTAAAGGTTGCTATGACTGGAATGTGCAACATTTTTCATTCTCAGTGCACTGCAGCAGACAGGATGCAGGGAGTGATTGAACTCCATGGCTAGAGGGAGAAAACAGCTGGTGGCTATTTGGCCTGTATTTGGCAGAGAGGGCAATAAGCTGTCATGCCGGTGTGCGGAACTTCCAATGGCATCACCACTTATATTGTATCTGCCCAAAACATCATCACACTCTCACCTTGAAATACACAATTTGGTAAAGAAACTGGTCCCCAGCCATGTGTTTCTCATCTGCAATGGAGCAGAGTGACTTCTGTGTTGTACTAGTTGCGGTGAACACTGCTTAATTAATGCCGGTGTTTGCTGGTGCTCGGCACTGGCACTTATTTCCTATTACCGGCACATATTTATGACAGCTCACCACATGTTGGTGCTGTCAGTCTATTTTTAAAAGAGTACAGGACCAGAGTGTTCAGCAATCTGATATAGCAATAAAAATAATAATATTACCAGCGGGCCCAGGCCATTCTTTCACATTTAGGTCACCTGGTATTGTTAAAACTGGCACATTTGTAGGAGTGTAATGGTGAGTCAGTGGCGTATATACTGGTACTTGGCAGCTTTGGCAGGGCCTTAGGGGATGCAAGTGGTGTCCTGAGGAATATCTTGGGCCTTGGTACTTATATTTTTACAATTTAAGCACTGCTGGTGGCCCAATTTAATTGGTAGCAGAATTGCTATAGCATCTTTTGCAATGGCCCAAATGCGAGGCCAACTCACTCTGGAGACATATACAAGACCCCAGAGCTTGGTTCTGGCTCGTGCAAAGAGCGGTGTGGAGGTGTCAGCCTCCACTGTGCTCCTCACTCGCATGTGAACTCATCGTTGACCTTAGGCAGGGCTTAACAGCAGCAACAACAGTCAAAACAATGTAAGTGCCAAAGGGCTGCATGTAGGACTCATCAGTGTTGTGGTATGACGTCAACTGGCCAGATATACACGGGGTAAGAGCCTTATCCAGCTATGGTGTGGCGGGTGGCAACTCACATAGAAGGCGTAATTATGGGGGTCACAACCACTTTGTAACAATTGTGCTATCAAAGACCCTCTATTACAAAATTAACATAGACACAGAAGGTGGTAGGAGGGTGTCCCTCAGAGTGCTGAGGGAGGCAACAGATTATTGTAAAGAAATCATGGAGATGGTCGGGTCGGAAAGCAGGTTTATTGCCGCATATTAAGGCTGACCTTCCTTCAGCCTCAGCCCAACAGTGACCAAACTTCCCCCATCAACACTCCAGAACAACACCCATCTACCTGGATACTACAGAATACCATACTTTCCCCCCTTAACTCAATGACCATTGACTGCATAACAGAATGACAATATAAACAAAGGGAATATAGGAACTAAAAGAGAATAAGTATGTGACAGGAGTGAAAACAGGCACACACGAGGAACATAATAGCATTAAAAAACGCTCCAACCCTCCCCTTATCATTTCTCACCAATGATACTGGCCACTACTGGGATCCAAGGTGAACTCCAAGGCCCGCAGAATGATCCATCCTTGAACTGAAGGCCCTTCTATTAAACATATAGTTTACCTTCTTCTATTTTTGAATTCAAACATTAAAGTTCTGTATCTTGGGAATGCTATCGCCTGTAAAGCGTTCATGGTGTACCTCTGAAGAAAGTAATTCTCTTCCCAACACGCTGATAAACTTTTTCACCCAAACCGATTTGTCATCAATGGTAAAAGGAGATCCAGAATCAGCAGCAATGTATATGCCTACGCTACCTATCCTCATTTGACAACCAGTTTGTTCCTAGAACTGGTTCTTAAGTTTAATACATCACATCCAATAATTAGTACTCTGGCTGCACTCACAGGATCATCACAACTGGGATATTCTGAGTCTGATTATTCAGCAATACATTTCAAAGTATTGTTTTTTGCTCTACTTATCTTGGCGAATTGAGCAACAATTCCACTGTACGGCTATATAAATGTGCTTGCAGGACAGTTTTTGTCTCTGGCGCGGTGATCTTTACCTCCACACCTGTAACAGCTGGCTCTTTTATTTTTCTCTGAAGTGTTATCCATGGGTCTGACTGGAATATTCATGTAGTTAATTTGTATACCCTTTGACTCGGTCTTCGTTGGATGGTTAGAGGTAACCATGCAAACAGTAGACGTTCCATTTGTCTGTGATGAGGATTGTTCAAGGCTGCCTTAGCACTCCTTTTTAGATAATTTAGCTTTCTTTGCAAAGGTTATGATTACATTTAAGGTGGAGTTGTGCAGACTGTGTTTGGAAAGCAGGTTTTTTGTAGCGTATCAGGTATATTTTCCTTCAGCTCAAGCCCAGCAGAACTTCCATCACTAACACTCCAGAACAAAACCCATCTTCTTAGATCCATTGCTTCCTACAGGAGGACTATTGAGGAAGCCACTTCGGACATACCACACTTATCCACATATTTATTAAAGACAAACTGTGACATGAGTTATACCAAAAACTCGAACAGTGGAAGAAGGGAAACAACAATGTTCCTACTTGCTGGTGGTGTCATGCATGTGCAACAATACAATCCCTATCACTTTAGACTGAAATTAAGATATGGATTACATGTTTATGTCGCTTGAGATGTCATTGGTTACAATGCAAGTTTAAACTACTTTGGGCTATATGTATCATTCCAAATTGCGATGGCAAACGCCGAAATTCGCAGAATTTCGGCGTTTGCGATCGCAATTTGGCTCAGTGGTATGTATTAAAGAAAAACTGCCTCGCAGCATAAGGAATCGCAAAATTTGCAATTCCTTATTTTGTGATTGCATTTAAGGAATCGCAAATTGCTATTCCTTAAATGCAATGTAAGAAGCACAGAGAAAGTGCAATTTGGCCTTAAGGAATCGCAAATTACCACCAACTCCAAGTTGGTGGTAATTTGTGATTTCTCTGAAAAATGCACTTAGGGCATTATGTGTACCACATGTGCACACATGCACATTTCAGGGATGCAACAGGGTGTCCTTTTGACACCCTGGCACCCTTGAAATTGCATTCTTAATTTGGGATTCTCTAATTGAGAATCACAAATTGAGAATGTCTTCCCATTCATTGCTATGGGCCTCTAGGCCCATAGGAATGAATGGGGAGGTATTCCTTAATTACGAATCGCAATTTGTAATTCGCAATTAAGGAATATGTAGGATTCGCAAAATTATTTGCAAATCCTACATACATAGCGTTTTGCAATTTTCAAATAGCGATTCGCAAAAAATCGCTATTTGAGGATCGCAAAACCAAACTTTCATACATATGGCCCATAGTCATTTATCATAAATATTAAACAGAGTCCCCACAATGCCGCTTCCTAAGTAGAGGTAAAAGGGTGAAGAAGGCGTGCTGTTGAGGTGTGCAATACTAAATCAGAATTGGAGCCCGTGCGCCTTGATCCCTATTATATAAGATTAAGCTGGCAAAATGGCTCGGTAAAGAGTGCACTCTTTGGTGACACCGGTGGTCTGCATGCCACAGTTTGTAATCCTAGTCCCACTCTCAGAGTCAGTAAATTGAGGAACAGTGGCACTTTGCAGCGCGTAGAAACGGCTGATATGTGGCATGCCCTGTTAAAGAAAATAAATTAGGATGATAAAGCAAGGGCATTAACACATCCCTACCGTTTACCATCCGGGGCTGTTTTACAGTCTGTTTTTAATTACTATCTGGTCTGAGACCTGAAAGTGACCCGGCCCGTTTAGAAGCCAGAATACACTCATTTTTTCCTCAAACTCCTAACTAGAGGTGGACGAGCCAATGAAAACTCGAGCCAGATGTCAGACTCCGGATCAGCTCAAGGTCCTTTTGGACCCTCAAGCCTAAAACAAGCTTTAATGTGGCTTCTGCCCGCCACCCACACTCTGACCTAATGCGCCAAAACTTAAACAAGAAACATCTACCTTTGATGTAAAACAAGAGGGAACTAGATACCCATCTAGTGGCTGAATGTAAAATCTGAAAATTTTGGATTTTTCCTGGCTTCTCTGCGCAACTAAACTATATGATCTTAGGTAATCACTTTATTTCACTGTGGTTCCTTTTTAGGGTTGAGCCTGTGCAAATGCATGCATCTTGCTTGCAAGACACAATTGTTAACAAAAAGGGCTTAGAGTCCGCCTGATGCTTACCATTTGTAGGCTTGAGTGGCACTCTTCTTTACAGCCTCGTAATTCGTCATGGCAGTCCTAACATCATTTCCGTTCCTCTCTGTGGAGCAAGGACCAATCACTGATTGATTCAACTTAATCAGTTCCCGTCCGCTGCTCCAGACTTGACTGAGGTACTAATTTGTTCTTTTGAACTTTTAATGCAATTCAAACAGAAGGAGTATGACTGGAAAAAAAGTGCCCAGCAACACAAACAAAATTGCAAAGATGTATTTTTGCAAAGATGTATTTTTAACATTATCTTTGGCACACCCATAGAGTTCACTTTTTCCTCTCTACTGTGATTACCTGCCCATAATACAACTTTTCATTAATTATGCACAGCGGGTCCGAATGGTCAGTTCTCTGCCCACATGGGCTTTATTCCCATTCTGACTAACGAGTCCTTTACTTACACTATTGCACTTGCTTATTTACATTTATTTCTGTGAGCGTCTTATGGTACGTTACCATAAAACTCATATGTATACACCCCCCCTGTGCACACTATTTCAGTGTTTTAATTATATTTCCTTTTTTGGGCTCTTTCACATTTGACATGTACATAGGTAACCAGCACAATGCTAAAAAACCGAGTGTGAAACATATTATCCATTAATGTTTCAATCTCTTTTTTTCTCTTTTGCTACTATTGTGTGACAATATAACCCTAGTATAGCCTTTTACTTTTAATTTTATTTTACTTTATTTTTATTTCTCATGTTATCTACTTGAATGTTGCATAAATAACAAATATAAGTCGTTTGTCTGGTTGCTATAACAACCAAACTTAACAGACTTTTCACTATGTCTATTTTTTTTTCTGCTGCTGGTTACCATGACAATCATTTAGAAAAAGTGCAACCTTATGACTATTTAATCATGCTAAATGTCTTTAGAACTGGATGCAGTGAACAAGGCGGTTGTGTCCGCCGAAACGCGTCTGTGCCTTAACGTTGGAATAAAACCTTTTCTTTGCTGAAATTACTCACGGAGTCGGTGCCTGTTTGTCTGGACGCTGTCAGGCTGGTATCATATGAAAAGATTCGCCGGGATCTTGACACCGACCCTCCTCGTTCTGGAGCTCTGGATATACGAACTTCGATGGTATTCCTTTCAAGAGGATAAACACAGAGCCCCCTTGCAGCGGAGAAAACCTGAACGACACCGCGATTTCGACACCATGCACCCCGCGTAGAAGGAGAGTGACTGATCCTCGTGGTGGCCGGAGGGCGATCGGAGTATCGGGTAAGCTCCTTGTTGCGGCTGTGTGAGTGTCGGCGGTTACAGAGGTGGCTGCTGGGAGAAGTAGTCCCGTGCACTTCTAGACGGGCAGTGAGCAGCAAAGAGATAATAGTATTTTTCCAACAATGGCCGAGGAATGGGTCAGAGAGCGTGAGCAGGCGGCATTAGATATTTTCAATGATGGTGAAACCAGCACAGGGCCGACGACAGGTGCAGCTGGGCACACGGAACAAAAGACAGTCAGCAACAGCGTCAGAATGCTACAAGAACTGGAGAAACTTAGAAAAAGTGAAATAGCAAAATGGTGGGAATGCAAATCCCTACAAAGATACCTTGATGTAGGTAGAATCCCAAGAGGCCTCCGGATCCTTGTCGCCCCTACATATGAAAATCCGAACCCGGAAATGTTGAAGGACTGGGCAGACAATAGTGCGGAATCTTCACGGAGAATGCTACAAATGTTGATTAAATATGCTGAAAGCGACCGCAACACGATGTTGATCTGGATTGAAACACTACTGAAAGAACTAGAGAAAAGTGAAAATCAGGAAGATATACAGAAAAAGTTAAATGAAATGAAGGCAAGATTGATTACACATGAGGAGTCAATCAAAGCCAGAAAAGCATTAAAGTTTCAAAGAGATAGAAATGATTACATACAAGGAAGAATATATACTTTTTCTAAAAAATTCGACAATATACGCAGACAACAACTGTCTACTGCAGCAGAGTCACAAACAAAAACCACAGAACCAAGTGCATCAGAACTTAGTTCTGAATTAGAATCTGAAACAGAATCCATCACCAATATATCACAACCACGAATGGCCCCAACTGTAATTCAGGAATTGGGTTTTTTACGCATAGAGAGAACAATGAATCTACGCCCGCGTCCCCCACGCCAAGAAAACAGCAATATAAACATGGAACAACGAGAAAAAGGCGGCGAAAAAACAGGAGATGGGGCCAGAAAAACACAAAGTACAAACAAACAACAATACAGAAGAAACAAGCGCAGATAATCTCTATAAAAGAAAACGCCAACACAGTAATTAACCTCACAAATATGGAACTTACAGATCAAGAACAAAATATCCTTGCGTTAGGACTCTCTTTTTGTGATAAAACTAATTTTAACTATCCTCAGACCCGGATCGACCTTTTTCATTTCGTCAGAAAACTCAAATTAAAAAAACACTTTTTCTCTATCTCCAAAAATGATGCCAACGAAATTTATGGTGGTGAAACGAATAGTGGCCTAACAGTGGCCGACATAGGACTCCTACAGGATATGATGCAATTGCAAAATGAGGAGCAAAGCGTTCCCACATCAGTTACA
The DNA here is from genome assembly GCF_964204655.1 of Triturus cristatus. NCBI lineage: Eukaryota > Metazoa > Chordata > Amphibia > Caudata > Salamandridae > Triturus > Triturus cristatus. The sequence goes on along the minus strand of NC_140589.1, from coordinate 320,516,166 downwards.
ACAAGTGTAACCGAGAACATCATTGACACTTTTCCTTTTGAACCAACTTCTTTTAGACCCAAATCAGTGTTTACTCCCATAATGCCGAGAGATGGCCTTGACATCTTTGTAGATAATGTTGTCAAAGACCTCAAGTCCTTAGCGCTCAAAAGTAGCCAAGAATTCAACCGAACCTACAATGCAAGCAGAAGGGAATATAACACTGTTATGAAGAAAATCAAAGAAAGACAAGACGTTGTGGTGAGATGGTCGGACAAGGGTGGCAATGTGGTCCTTTGGCCACTAACCAAATACAATATGGAGGCTCAGAAACAACTGAGTGATAGAGAATGTTACAGCCGTATTACACCAACTATCATCGTAGGTATACAAGAAAGATACCATAGAGCCCTTTATGAATGGAGAAGCCAAGGTCTCCTCACCAAACTGGAATTTGATTTTTTAAAGAACGACTACCCAACCACACCACAACTGTATTTAATACCTAAAATACACAAGAACGCTACCGACCCACCCGGCAGACCAATTATATCTGCCATTGGTGGACTGTTTGAAAACACCTCTCGTTTCATTGACTTTTTTCTCCAGCCCTTTGTATGTGACTTACCCTCCTACACCAAAGATACAGGCGATTTCTTGTCTAAAATGTACGATGTAAAATGGCATGACAATTATGTATTCATGACTATGGATGTATGCTCGTTATACACAAGCATTAGACATAGTGACGGTTTACATGCACTTGAGTACTACCTAAACCAAAGACCCATACACTTACACAAACACACCTCCATGCTGCTACAAATGGCCTAGTGGTGCCTGGAGAACAATGTCTTTATATTTGACAAATTGTCTTACAGACAATTACAGGGCACAGCCATGGGTACTTGCTTCGCCCCCAGCTATGCTAATTTGCATATGGGCTGGTGGGAGGAGCAAGTACTCATGTCAACACACAGCCTGGAATGGAAGAAAATGTAGTCATCTATGCTAGGTACATAGACGACATTTTTGTCTTATGGCAAGGTACACAGGAAAGTGCAGTTAAGTTTGCACAAGACTTAAACAATAACACTCTCAATCTCTCGTTTACAAGCCATACAAGTAAGGAATGTATACAATTTTTGGACATAGAATTGTATGTTAACCAAGGCAAGATCCAAACGAGAACATATAGGAAACCCACAGCGGGCAACGCGATTTTGCATGCAAATAGTTTCCATTATGACAGTGTCAAAAAAGGCATCCCCTATGCAGAATGCTTAAGAATGAAGCGTAACTGCAGCACAGAAGAGAGTCTAGACAAATCCACCAATGATCTCTTCAACAGACTGCAAAGTAGGGGATATGACACACAAATCCTTAACAATGCCAGAACTAGGAGTGAGAAAATCACTAGAGAAGAACTCCTATTTGCTAAAACAAATAAAAATAAAAATAAAAATCAGGCCAAGCATGAATTCACCAAAACAGACATGCCTAGATTAATTACAGGGTTCAATGCGTACCACATTTCTCTACGCAAAATCCTGTATAAACATTGGAACAATATAAGGAATGACCCTATTTTAGGACCAACATGCTCTAAAACCCCTTTAATCAGTTTCAGACGTGCAAAATCTATGCGTCAAGAACTTGTGCGCAATGCACCTGTTATCACTAAAAAACCCAACTGGTTCCAAACACCTAAGGGATTTACGAAATGCAGTAAATGCAAAGCATGCAAACATGGAAAAAATACCAAACTGGTCCACATGCCTTTCAGAAACACACCATTTGAAATAAGAGGGAGTTTTAATTGTAAAACTGATTTTGCCGTGTATGTCCTACTATGCACCTGTAGTAAAAACTATGTAGGCAGCACCATCCACCCAGTACATGTCCGAATTCTGCAACACCTGAGAGCCATCGTGCATAATGACCAAACATACCCTGTTGCCAGACACATAAATTCACTACATGCAGGCAGAACTCAAGAACTTTCCTATTTTGTCATTGACAATGTTCCCAAAAATCCCAGGGGAGGAAATAGGCAATTGGCACTCAGGAGATTGGAATCAAGGTACATTCTTCTCCTCAATTCCAAAATCCCACATGGGATGAATGCCGATGAAGCTCTCAGTGTTCACCTGTAATTTTTCAACACCCTCTCCGTTCTCTATGATCCAATCCTCCTAGCGCTCAGTTCTTGCACGCTCTTTTACATTATCGTTGGCACACCCATAGAGTTCACTTTTTCCTCTCTACTGTGATTACCTGCCCATAATACAACTTTTCATTAATTATGCACAGCAGGTCCGAATGGTCAGTTCTCTGCCCACATGGGCTTTATTCCCATTCTGACTAACGAGTCCTTTACTTACACTATTGCACTTGCTTATTTACATTTATTTCTGTGAGCGTCTTATGGTACGTTACCATAAAACTAATATGTATACACCCCCCCTGTGCACACTATTTCAGTGTTTTAATTATATTTCCTTTTTTGGGCTCTTTCACATTTGACATGTACATAGGTAACCAGCACAATGCTAAACAAGCATTTGCAATGCAATAGGTCTCGCATTTACAAGAGTTTAAGCCATTGGCATTGTAAATGACAATGTCTTTTATTTATGTTTTAAAAATCAAAACATAAATAAAAGGAATTGTCATTTACAATGCCAATAGCTCAAACTCGCGAAATGCGAGACCTATTGCATTGCAAATGCTTGTTTTTTTGTATCTTTTATATAGCGCGAACTCGACCCGAAGGTATTGGAGCGCTGTACATGAGCACCGTATTTACATTACATATTCAGGCACGGGGAGATTAAGTGATTTGCCCAGAATCACATGATGTGGATGCGGCCTCGAGGCTCGAACCCTGGTTTCCTGCACCAAAGTCGGCAGCGCAGCTGACGGACCACATCCCCTCCATTTAGTAAGGTAGCTCAGTAGATTGAGCACATGCTGCAAAGACGTGGTTGCAATATCAATGATTGTACTTTATTTGCACAATAACCGCCATTCTGGGATTTATAAGTCACATAACAGCTCCTTCAGCAATGTGGATCCAAAAAATAAGCAGTAAGAATGCAGCTGAAGGCAGGTTTGTGCAAAATGTTAAATTTACCCTTAAACATTGGAAATTTCAATACGGTGTGGAGTTTCTTAATAAAAACTGTAGTTGTAACACTGGCTCATGAACTAATAAATCCTACATTATTATTAACATTGGTTTTGTAGGCAGTAACAGAGCCTAAAAGTCTGTCGTAGTGTTAAAAATCACAGAAACCAAGGACTCAAGGAAACGAAGACAAGTTAATTATCTGGGAATAAGCCTCCCCGTTGTAAAGCCGTCTGCAGCATGTGTGAAATGCAAATCGGAAACAGCAGGATGCCCAAGTACCGAAACCAACTGTAGGTTGCATCTAGAAAGTAAAATAAGAATGTAAACACACTGTTTAATTTACTGTAGTTCGGCAGTGCAAGAAAGGATTTAAAGACCGCATCGTGAGTTCGCGCAAAAGCATTACAAACCGCTTTTCTGACGTGACGTTTATTGTTCTGTTTTTGCACACCGCATCGGTAGAACTTAAATTAAATCTAATTGTTTTAAAAATTGTATTTCCGGCAAAGTATTTCCATACCGCGTCGGTGTTTATCGCATAAGCATTTACAGAACGAATTGTTAACGTGAAGTTTGTTGTTCACAATTTCCACCCCGCCTCGGGGAACAGCCATATTTCTCTTGTGAAATTTGTCGTTCAGTATTTCCACACCGCAAGCAGGTCTCCATTTTCAGACGAGTAGTGATTATATAAGTAAAAGGTCTTTAGCAACCAGTTCCTCCGACACTGATGCAACACTAAACGGTTAGTATACCAATACAGGCTGATTGCTACAAATGTATCTACAAATAATTTCATAATTTAAGAATTGTTATAGTTTTAAATACTTGTTGGAACAGTATTGCGTGGCTTTAAATAGGATGTATAAGTGGAGATGCTCTCTTCACAATATCGAATCACTGTTACTTTTACACTTTTCATGTAAAAGCACTGGCAAATCAAGACTAGGTTGTACTATACTCATAACATATGGTACCACCATTTCCCATCTGTTTGACAATACTGTTTCTATGCAGGCATTTAAACACCGCATATGGAGAACATAAATAAAAGCGATATAGCATTTTCACACCGCAGCAAGGAATCAAGTGTTTTCAAAGAAGCATTGTACCAAGCACCCATTTTCAGAACGCATCGGGGAGGGGGTAGGTGGGGTAGTGCTGAAGTTAATTGTTGTACATTTAAACACTGCATCAGGAGAAGATAAATAAAAGCGATATAGCATTTTCACACCGCAGCAAGGAATCGAGCGTTAGCTCAGAAGCATTGAAACGAAGCACCCATTTTCCGAACGCATTCGTGGGGATTGGAGGGGAGGGAGCGCTAAAGTTAATTGTTCTACATTTAAACACCGCATCAGGAGAGTAAGTGTCACAGCAAATAAAAAAAGTGTGAGCACAACACACATACATTTGAAACAGCAATGCAGAAACAGCTACCAGTGGAATACACCGAAACTAAATGCATCAAAAAACGGTTAAACATAACAACAATGGGAGAACAAAAACACGTACAATTAACACTGTAATAAAAGACCTGGTAACAAGAGCAAATAACCCCAACAAGCAAGAAGGGGGTGGCAAATGGTGTGCACTTTGATGTCCTCAGTGGCCGCGCGGCTCACTGAGGACATCAAAGCAAGTGATCAGGCAGTGCTTTTCAGGCTGCCAAATGGTGCGCGCGCCCGGGGCACATGCACTGTATTTGGCGGCCTGAAAAGCCACTGTTTGCACTTCCAAAACGTGCTTACTATAAGTCTCGCCAGAGCAGCGCTAAAGCGCTGTCTCAGACGAGACCTAAAAACCGAGTGTGAAACATATTATCCATTAATGTTTCAATCTCTTTTTTTCTCTTTTGCTACTATTGTGTGACAATATAACCCTAGTATAGCCTTTTACTTTTAATTTTATTTTACTTTATTTTTATTTCTCATGTTATCTACTTGAATGTTGCATAAATAACAAATGTAAGTCGTTTGTCTGGTTGCTATAACAACCAAACTTAACAGACTTTTCACTATGTCTATAATTTTTTTTTCTGCTGTTGGTTACCATGACAATCATTTAGAAAAAGTGCAACCTTATGACTATTTAATCATGCTAAATGTCTTTAGAACTGGATGCAGTGAACAAGGCGGTTGTGTCCGCCGAAACGCGTCTGTGCCTTAACGTTGGAATAAAACCTTTTCTTTGCTGAAATTACTCACGGAGTCGGTGCCTGTTTGTCTGGACGCTGTCAGGCTGGTATCAGATGTATTTTCTATAGTTAACTTTCGTTTATTTTGCCACGTCTTCTTTTTTCACTTTCCACTCATGTTTTCTTTTGTTTTTTCTCTTGGGCACTGTTCTCAAAAGATGAAGATTTTGTTATTGCACAGCGACATTGTTTCTTTCTTATGTGTAGCTCCTGAAATGATTTTCGTGCAGTACACCCCGCTCCAATCTGCCCTACTCCAATCCACCCCACCTCACACGAATCCGCCCCACTCAATCGAATCCATCCCAGACCAGTCCAATCCAAACCACTCACCCCAATCCACCACACTCTAATCCTCCCAACCTGCCTCACTCAAATCTAAAACAACCTGCCCCATTCCAATCCATAAGAATCTTCCCCACTCAATCCAGAGCAATGTACCCCACTCAATCCAAAACAATCTGCCCCACTCTACTCCAAAACAACTTGCCCCATTCCAATCTGCCACACTCTAATCCAAAACAATCTGTCCTACTCCAATCCGCCCCACTCAATCCCCAAAAATCTTTCCACTCCAATCCAAAACAATCTGTCCTACTCCAATCCGCCCCACTCAATCCCAGTAAAATCTTTCCACTCCAATCCAAAACAATCTGCCCCACTCAATCCAAAAGATCTGCCCCACTCAATCCAAAACAATCTGCCCCACTCCAATCCCAAAAAAACTGCCCCACTCCAATCCCAAACAATTCGCCCCACTCCAATCCAATCCTCCCCACTCCAATCCAAAACAATCTGCTCCACTCCAATCCATAACAGTATGTATGCTCCACTCCAATCCAAAAGAATGTACACCACTACAATCCAAAACAAATCTGTCCACTCCAATCCAAAACAGTCCTCCCCACTGCAATCCAAAACAATCCACCCCATGCCATTCCAAATCACCTCACCTCATCCAATCACCCCACCCCAATCACCCCACTCTAATCCAATCCACCCCACACCAATTCAATCTACCCACTCCACTCCAATCCACCCCATTGCAAATCAAACTACTCCACTCCAATCCAATTCACCCCACTCCAATATACCCCAACCCATTCCAACCCCTCGACTATACCGAAGTAGTGTGCTACTCGCCATAAAGCACTTCAACGCCTCATCAGGGGTAGTAAGCACTATATAAATACAATTATAATAATGTTGCTCTAAGAATCGAGGCCACAGAGAGGGTGCACTTGGCAACTGACTTGTCTTTTAATTCACTAAAGACATTGGGGCAGATTTATGAGTCCCTTGCGCCACTTTTGCGTCACTTTTAACATGGGAAAAGTGACGCAAAAGTGGCGCAAGGGGCTCATAAATCTGCCCCATTGTTGTCAAGGCGGGGGATATGGGGCCATGGATATTTTTTAATTCATTTTTTTTAAACTGTCACATTTAACACACGTTAAATGCAGTTATATACCCAGATGTACTAAATTAGAACGCTTCTGTATGTTATACACGTTTTCGAGTCTTACATGGTGTTTCTCGCACTGTTTACCTGCTATTCATTTTCAACTCAGCTCACACATGGGCTCCCCGAGCTCAGACAGACCGTCGTTCCGGCTCTGGCTCGGCTCGCTGTTAATTTGTTGGCTCGCCACCTGTACTCCTAGCGGCAGAGTTGATGTGGCGCGCACCGATTTCCTCGATTACCAGCTACACTCGATTTTGTATAAACTTCGAAAGCGGCCAGACACGCTGCAGTATTGAACGGGGACGTCAAACAAGTAGCAGCGCCCCTGCTGCACTACATTCCAGCTCGAGCTGGCGGTTTGTGCTTAGAAGGCGTATTTCCACTGGAGGTCAACCGGAATGTTCGGTCTTGTTTTTGATTTCCTTTCGTCAGCAAACCTCGGAGCATTCTGATTGGCTAAGAGAGCCCACCGCCCCTTAACTGGAGTCTTCTGGAGGCTACTCTGTATTTCTAGGAAACCGACTGCTTCTTGCGCGTTTTCTTAGTAAGAAATCAGTGGCTAGCAGGGTGGGGGCGTGTCAGGTTGCGAGCTATTCACAACAACCGGATTTTTCTGGAATTTGGCAGGGCGCCACATGTGTAACAGTTAAGGATAAGTTGTTTTGCAAAAAAAAAAAGAGAAATATAGCAGTTTACAGATTGCAAACGTATGTTAGCCTTAAACCACAGTTCAATTTATTGTTCTTATTTTCAAGACCGGGCCAAAACAAAAGCACGGGGAGTTTGGGATTTTTTAATTAAGTGGCAACTCATTCGATTCTGACTTAAAAAGTAATTTATTGCATTAGGAAACAGCCATAACTTTTTATTGTTTAAAAAAAAAATCTTTATTGCAATCAAAACACGACAGCGGTATTCAGCATAATCGAAAACACAAGCCCAAACTATTTCTTGAGTTCTTTAAATTAATTGATTTAGATTATGAGAAACTGTCATAAATCAAACGAGAGTGAACTGTACTGGTCTTGGCATCAGAGTCTCTTGGGTATTTTCCCTCGACCTGTAATTACCGCCAGTGGTGTAAGAGATTGCCACTAGGGTGTTAATTGGGCAGAGTCATCATTGGGTTCCCACACCTGGGTACTCGCTTAACCAGTTGAGTAATGCCTCCATCAGGAGGGAGAAACTCGTGGGATCTGTGCAGTGAAATATAAAATTACCTTCTACACCTTAAAAAGTGAATTTGAATGTGGACAAGAGGTAAGATTAAAAAGCTGAAAGTGGTGATGTTTGGACGTACTAACATTCCTTAGCGTCACACTTAGGTGGTTGACATGTTTCGCACTTTGTTGCCCTTCTGGGTCCTTGGCCTTCATCAGGACCTTAGTTGTCAGAGCCCTTATGTGGTTCTTCAATATTTCCATAAGTACACTTTCATCAAGCATCTTCGTTCTTTCTGTATAACAAAGTCTTTTATACAGGCGTGTTTTGTGCCTGTTACTTGGGGAAAAAAAGGAAAAAAGTCAGAGCATAAGATTTATGTGCAAACATTTTGTGATATCTGTGACTGTATTCCCAATGTGAGGCTATCCTTGTTATCATGCAACTACTTCTGGTGAGTGCAGGTAACACTGTGACGGCACTCTGGGGTTGCATGCACTTCTCTCCGTATTCTGGTGGTGAGCAGTTTATTAACCATAAAACGCTGTGATTGGTCCTTGCAAAAGGGGTTAAAAGCAAGTCTAGGACTGGTAGGAAGGATGAGTTAGGTCTAGGGACTCCATTATTTTGCGTGTGGTAAGGCATATTGAATACTGAATTTTACCCACCATTGGATCAGTTGCTCCTCATTTTTAGGTTTAATTTGTAGGAACAGGTCGGATAGAGGTGTCCTTAAGGGCTAATTCTCAAAAGTGTTTTCTGTTTTTATAAATGCCTCATGGTATGCAAGGGCCTCATAGGAGTCGGGTGAGGCGAGGGTCTCGGGCCAATCTATAAGTAGATAGATATGTAAACATCATTATTCACCACATTAGTTCAGCGCTGCCGCAGACCTGGCAGGTGCCTGCTTTTAAACCACCAAATGTTTCCACCCTATTTTGGAGGTGTCATGTGTAAAACATACTGCGCACTTACTTGGGCTGAAAGAGTGCCGTGGTGGATGCGCCTAAGTCGTCCTCCCCGTCCTGGAAAATGGACATAGTGAAACATCTTCAGTATAAATAGGGTCATATTCATTCGTAAAGTGGTTCTTATTATTTTCAGGTGGGCGCTTGGGCGTGAGGGCAGTGCAAGTGTTTAAAGAAAACTGTATACCGTATAATGTTTTGAAAACGGGTGAAATGACTTGATTTGTTTTGCTCCTATTAAAATCATTGTTTTCATCACACTTCAGAAATACAAAAAGGGCTTCATTTGTGCTTTCCTAACTGCTGAAACAATTTGATAAATGTGCATATTTCAGTGAAACTTAAATGTTGTGTGATCGAAATAACCTGAAATGATACATCCTTTCTTTTCGATTCATCTACCCCAGCAGGATTGTCAACTAGATCACTTTTACAAAATCCTCTCACTTTACAGTCAGAGAAATAGAAGTACACTCAGGTTTCGAAGAAGGAGCAAGGTGTCAGAAGATATAGCCTGATGTTTGACCTCGCCTTTGAACGCACAGCAAATGTGACAAAATAAACACGCAATTTAAAGGCATTTTCATTGCTCATTCACCTTTTGAGTTCCAGCATGAATATTTCTGGGGGGCTGCAGCACCTTCAGCACCCCTACTTCCAGCACCTATGCCAGAGGGAGTTGAGGATGATGACGTCTCCCCTCCCCAGGAATTTCGGAAGGGTGGTCCAGGTTACTCAGGCGATAAGTTGATTGGCTAGATTGTGGGTAGGGCTAGGATAGGTCATCTGGGAACCTCTGGGTGGTGGCATTCTCTTCAACTTTTTCCACGCCTCGAGAAAGGTCAGGGGAAGCTGTTTGTGTTTTGGACAAGCAGGTGGGGAATTGAAGGTGAGGTTAGTGAGTGTCATAGGTAGTGTTAGTGTAAGGAAGCGTTTGGTGGTATAGTGGTTGGTAGGCAGTAGAGAACAATGGCTAGTAGGGTCCTCCCGCCCGGCCTCGGGCAGGGAGGACCTGATTAAAAATGGGGGTTTGGAATAGGCATGAGTCACACAAATACAATGCATGAGGGATGCTGTGCAGGGGTAATTGTGGCAGAGGGCACTTGCTCAGCATGCAGGCTAGGTTCAACAAGAGGGGGCGATGTGAGGGGTGGTAAGAGCAAGGTTGAAGAGGTTGTGGGAGAAATAGAGGTAGCATCCCAGGTATTCTCTGTATCTACTCAGCACCAAGACGCCCATGGGCAAACGCGCGATTTATAAATCATTAAATCAAATCAAATCAAATCAGCATCGCTGGAGCATCAGAGTGTGTAGTGAAGTATAACGCAGTAAATAGCAGGAGACAGGAATACTTCAGGATGTGTATTTATTAACCACAGCTGCTGCAGTCCCAGAGTAACTGTATCATCTGGAATCCTTGAACTACAGCCTCACACAGTACATTCTACATTCCAGTGACATGGTACTATGATGGAATGGATGCAAGATCACCACAGAGTGGTTCCCATCAGGATCCTTACCTGCATGTGGTCAGGTTAAATCACTTTCTGGGTCACTCAAGACTACACGGATGAGTGTTTCCTCATGGGCAACCGCTGTATGAGTTGTGGTGGAGTGTGCTGTATTAAGAGGTGGACCATCTGCAGAAAGCAGCCTGCATCATGTTGATGGTGGGCCGCATGGTGAGAAGACTGCAGTATGCTCTGCCAACGGCCTGGGGGCACCTGAGGCAATGACACAGGAAAATTACAAAAAAAAAAACTGATGGATGGAAATTTTGAATGAATTTCAGCTATTGGTTATTACTCAGAGCCTTATCCTAAGCCATTATTGTTTTGCCCACCAGGCCATCTCAGATTATGCCCATCCATATGCAAATTAGCCTTGTTTCTGCTCTGACTGGAACAGTCTAGCCTGCACTGTCAACGCAGCTCTGAGTCCGAGCACAAAGAACCCACAACCTGTTTCAGCCTATTTGAGCTGCTTTAGTCAGGTGCAGTCTGGTTCCAATGAAACAGTGAGCTTGAGACCACCTTCAAGGCATTCCTGTCTCCCTTGGGAAGCAAAACTACAAGAAAGTGGTGTATGGAATGCCTGAATTAATCCCAGCCACTGGCAATTACTTTGGCTGCATATCAGTCCATAATGTTTCTGCCCATCATGCCACCTCAGATTAGACCCAGCCACAAGCAAATCAGCCTTGGTCCTGCTCCTATAGAAAAGTTCAACCTGAACTGCCAAGTCAGGTCCAGTCTGAACCGGAATTCAAACAACCCAAAACCTGTTTCAGACTATTTGGTTCTTTTCAGTCGGGTGCATCTTGGCATCACTGGAGGTGCCATTGGCACACAATACAAGAGTGTGGTGAGTCACTGCAAAAATATCAACAAAGATTGCAGCACAGCAAAAATCTCAACAAATACGGCAGCACTCCTTGTAACATAGTAAGTGGCAGGGTGGAGTAGGGTAGGAGCAACAGGCAGTGTTTAGAGGCGCGTTATAGTGATGAAGGCACATAGAGGAAAGGGGCACTTGAGTGCATTTGGCAGGCCATTTGAGATGATGGGCAAGCCAGAAACAAGGTCCCAAAAGTTATCGAGATTGTGTGATGGTGCAGAGATTGAGGAGCGTTTGATGGGCAAGGCAGGTGAGACAGAGCATATTTAATGTGAAGGGGAAGATAAGGGTGCATTAATAGTGGAGAAGATGAAAATAAGATGGGTTTGGTTAGAGGAGGAAGGTGAGGAGGATCTAGTGCAGGAAAGGTCTAGAGCGGCTTGTGGGGTTTCAGGACGAGGTGACACTTCCATGTCGGGCGGCGCTAGAAGGCCTGTTGGTTCAGTGGTGCAGAGGTATTCCAGTAACGGCTTGCAGTCCCCAGCAAAGATTTGCACAGCTTGTGGGTGCTGGTCTGAAGTGAGGAAGAGGTCCCTGGTGACCTCCCTAATAGCAATGTCAAACGTAAAATGGCTTTGTGTGATGGGTGGTGGTGTGGGTAATGGAGTGATGCCTAGCATGAACAAGGATGTCATTGAGAGTGATGGCTGTGTTGGTGGGCTTGACGCTGGGTCGGGTGAAGGAACAGCTGGATTATGGCTGAGGAGAGTGATGCGGAGATGGAGAAAGGAGAGATTATGGTGCAAGAGGTGACTGTTTCAGAAGAGGTCACTATTTGGTGGTGCACAAGTATGTAAAGAAGGGTGTTCATGTGAGAGTAGGCACTAGTGTTTTCAGAGTCGGGATGATGACAGAAAAAGGAAAGCTGTGGAAGAGAACAGCTTTTGAGAAGCATCAACGGCTATTCGGCAAGGAAAGACAAGGAAACTGGCTGTCAGAGAGCAGATAGGAAAAAAGGTAGGGGTTGTGAAGTGGCAGGAACAACAGAGGAAAAGGTGATCAAAATGGTTTCAGTGAAGACAAGGTAGGAGAGGGAATACAAGAGGCACCAGTTGCATTAGTATCAGACTATGATGAAGGAAGCAGTGGGAAATTGAGTGGCGCAAAAATCTCTTGAGGGAGATCAGCATAAATGAGGAGGACCAAAAACCAGAGGTTTCCAAGGACGGTAAGACAGGAGACGAGGGTGAGAAAGGTGAAAGGAAAAAGGTTGTCTTATATGGCTATTGTGAAGTCTTTGGGGGGTCACTCTTGTCACAAGCAACCACAGGAAAGATATGTATAGTGGAGTTTGTGGATGTTTTCAAGTTGTTTAATCATGAGATTCAGGCCAAGGAAGGTTATAAGTAGGAGGCGTGGGAACTGGTGAGGAGATTAAGGGTGCTTTTGGGCATAGAAAAATGGATGTCAGCTTTTTGATCTATAATAGCATGTACTGCGAACGCCACCCAGAGTGATGCGCTATGTTGTTCAAGTACATGGACATTGAGCGGAGAGTCAAGTTTGACTATGTGAGTGGCATTGCTACCGTATGATGAGGAGTTTGTAGCTTGACTAGTTTAGCGATGACTCTGGGCAAACAGTGGAGTGGTTTTGCTGTTTTATGCACCCTCTTTGAAATGTTTAACAGGTTTTTACACTGGTTCTTTAGGTTCTGGGCTGGTGTGTAACAGGTAACCCACTATTTAGGTCAGGGGTCTCCAGCCTTTTCTGTACTGAGAGCTATTTATGTTTGATCAAACATATTGAGAGCTACTAATAGCTTTCTAATTTAATAAGCTGGTCTACGCACATGTGAGCTACTCAGGGGCAGCTTGAGAGCTACAGTAGCTCACAAGCTACTGGTTGGAGACCCTTGATTTAGATGATTTTTTGTTGTGGACAGAGTCATCTGCTGAATGTGGTGGGGCACTACACGATTTTCAGGAATCAATGTAGGATGTCTGTGTAACCTTGGCTTTTAAGAAAACAGAGGGCCCCTCCATGTCACTTACTTAATTGGGGGTAGAATTCTGCAGGATGAAGATGGAAGTGTGTTTGTCTCAGAACAAAATTGTGAAGTTATTGGCATTGCTGGAGGGGGCCTTAGTGGCCAAAAAGCTAACGTTGAGGAAGGTAAGAGCTTCTTGGGGGCACCTAAATTTCGCATGCTTTTTATCGGACATTGTGTTTTTTTTTTTTCAAATACTTTTCATTAACAAAAATCAGCATTTCAATCACATTACAGAGGAAGTAGCAATTCCGGCAACACTACCACAATAGGCCACAGAAAACATTATAGAATAGAGCCTGGAAAGTCTAGGGCGAAGGGGGTTCTCCATTACGTGTGGCAAGAGGAGGTTGACATATATCCCCCCGATAGGTATTCCACAGACCCCACACTCGAGTCCACTTCTTAGGACACCCTCGGGCCACATACACCATTTTCTCCCGAAACATTGACCAGTCCAAATCTTTCTCCCAATCTCGCACTGTAGGTGGGAGCTGCGCTCCCCATCGCTGGGAAATATTTCTCTTGGCAATCATTAGCCCCAAGGTAACCCACTGTGTTGTGTAATCATTTAGCATCTACAGGCTTCCAGGTGAAGACATGTGGACAAGACTGCATTAATGGTATCGTGTATGGAGCTCCAATACTTTTGCACATACTCGCTTTCCCAAATTAAATGCATAAAAGTGCCACAGCCCCATCTGCACTCACCCTCGTCCCATCTTCCCATTCGTACCAGCTGAGGTCCTGTCACATAAACCCTATGACAGATTTTTAGCTGCACCAATCGGAGGCGAGCCAGTATGGCCACGACTCTGAGCGAGGAAACGGCGTCCTGCCATTCCTCGTCGTCCATTCCAATACCATCTTGGGACCATTTCTCTCGAAGTGTGTGAAGAGGATCTGGCATATTATTTATACGTTTTTTATATATCAGAGAGATAGTCCTGTCTGGGATATGGCCATCTAGGACTCTATCTTCCAGTGGGGAGGACTCGGGAGAGGTGGTGCCACGCTGCCAGTAAGAATATAGGGCATGCCTAACCTGTGTGTACCGGAAAAGTTCAGAATCAGCCAATTCAAATTTTTGTTGCAGTGTTGAGAATGATTTGACGTCCGTCTTATCCCACAGGTCACCAACCCGCGAAAGGCCTATGAGATCCCACTTGTCAAACCCCTTACTTTTCCACAAACTACCCAGCTGTTCTGAGTCCCATAATGGTGTAGCAAGTGTAAGTTTACGCTTCCATCCCAGGCCTTTAGAGGCTGTCTGCCAGACATGTACTGAGTGTTTGGTGGGGCCTGTTAATGGAAAGCGTCGCGATTTGGAATAAAGGGCTCTATTGTAATTCCCACCAGAGAGCAGCCACCTATCCATGTTATAGCCTGGATCTTCGGGTCGTGCGTAGGTACCGTAATTAATGGAGGCCAAATGAGCCGGCCAATAATACTTTTTAATGTCAGGGAGACTAATGCCCCCATCATACCAGTTCAGGAAGAGTTTGCCAAGAGCGATACGTGGCTTTCCATCTCATAACAAATCCCGCTGGAGGCCCTCCACCTCCCTGAAGTAAGAGGCCGGGACTGGGTCAAAGGAATTTTTCAGGACATACAAAAACTGAGGCAGGGACATCATTTTAAAAAGTGCCGCCTTTCCCAGTAAGGAAAGGGGGAGTGACTTCCAGTTATTTATGTCTTTTCGCAGCCTAAGTAAAGGGGGGTGTAAATTCTGGGCATAGCGAAGTGAGGGATCCAGGGAAAGGAAGATCCCCAGGTACTTGAAGCCGTCAGTGCATATCTGTATTGGGCACCCCTGCGGTGGGACCGGCTGCTCTCCCGCCACCACAAACAGTAAGGACTTACTCCAGTTGATGGAGTATCTGGAAAATTCTGCCGAAGACTGTGAGGATATCTAGAACCACAATCAAGGACCGCCTCGGGTACGTCAGATAAAGCAGAATATCGTCTGCGTACAGGGAGATTCGGTCTTCCCATTCCAGAGACCAGCGCATGCCTCGAATCATTGGGTCTCTGCGTATCCAGGCCGCCAGTGATTCTAGTGCAAGAGCAAACAGGAGGGGGGACAATGGACAGCCCTGCCTGGTCCCCCTAGATAACTCAAAGGTTGCAGACTTTTTGTTGTTGACAACCACTTGAGCAAGAGGTTGAGCATATAAAAGTTGCACCCACTGAATATACTTCGGGCCAAATCCCATCTTCTCCAACCCCACCCAAAGATACGGCCATTCAATGGTGTCGAAGGCCATGGTTGTATCGAGAGATACTATAATGACGGTCTCCACGATGGAGGCTGCCCTGCCCAGAACACCATGTACCCTACACAAGTTAAGTGCAGTGTTTCGATGCAGTATAAAACCCGATTGGTCTGGATGGACCAGTGCCTCGAGCACTGTGATCAGCCGGTTAGCCAGCAGTTTAGCCAGGATTTTGGGTTCCGCATTTAAAAGGGAAATTGGCCGGTACGACCCGCATGCAGTCTTGGGCTTCCCTTTCTTGTGTATAGTGATTATGGTTGCCGTCCTCTGGTCTATCGGTAGGCCCCCTGTGTTTCTGGCATCCTCATACATGGTCTTAAGATAAGGGGCCAGCCTGTCTGGTTTGAGTTTGTAGAGTTCGATCGGTAATGCATTGGGGCCAGTGGCTTTACCCGATTTGAGGGATCTGGTTGCTGTGGCTATTTCCTCATTGGATATGGCACTATCTAGAAAGTCGCAGTCAGTAACCAACAGCTTGGGCAACGTTATATCGACTAACATCTGGCGGGAGTCCTCCACGGAATAAAGAGTCATTGAGGAGTAAACAGGGCCGAAGTGGGCTGCAAACCTGTCCACAATGTCTTGGGGATTCGTGAGGGCCTCACCCCCCTGTCCATGGAGCTCGGGCACCAGCCGGCTGGCCCACTCTTTCTTGTCTAACCATGCTAGCAATTTCCCGGCTTTGTCTCCCATCTCATACAACCATCCCTGCACAGCTCTCCCAGGGCTTTAGCCTGCTCAGTCACCAACGCTCTAAATTCCTGCTGTTTCAGAGTGAGTTGGTGACGTTTATCAGGTGTGTCGTCTGAAATCAGGTCCGCCTCCAATTGGCTAATCTCCGTCTCAATGGCTTCCATTTCCGTCCGACGCTCTCTCTTTTTTCCCGATATTAAAGAGAGAGCCTGACCCCGAATCACAGATTTGAAGGCCTCTCATAGGGTCTGTGGGGATTCCACCAAACCCTCATTCTCAATAAAATTATTATCTATAGCCGCTAGGAGTTCCTTGCGGATTTCTGGATCTCGGAAATACCACGGGTTGATGGGGGCCACCTGTCCCACCTGTCTGTAGCTGGGAACCACGTGGAGCCAAATTGGCGAGTGGTCAGAAATGCCTCTTGCAAGATGTTTAATTTCATGAATGTGGGCAATTTGGGATGCTGGTATGAGGAAATAATCTATACGCGAGAGGCTCCCATGGGCCCCGGAATGAAAGGTGAGTTGCACTGTGTTTGGGTGATAGGACCTCCAACCATCCACCAACCCCATAGTCTCAAGGAAGTCGGGGAGCCAACAGGTATAGGAGCTAGCTGCACGTGGTGGATGTCTATCTAGTGTACCCGAGACCACTGAATTCAGGTCCCCTCCCAATATTAACAGACCCTCCGGAATAGCTAACAGGATCGCCCCTAGGTCCCTAAAGGTTGTGGCTTGTAGGCCGGGGGCACATTAACCGATAGGAGTGTGATGGATTGACCTTCCCATGTGCCCGTAACCCCAATGTATCGCCCTCGATCATCTGTCCAGGTCTGCTGTAGTGCCAGGGGGAAAGATTTCTTCATCATAATACCCACCCCTCGTGAGCTAGAAGTAAATCCTGCATGAGCCAACAGTCTATAACCCCCTCGGTGTAGGGCCTTGCATGCATTACCAATAAGATGCGTTTCCTGAAGCAAGACTACATCAGGGGCATGATGCTTGATGTATTGGAAGACAACACTACGCTTTATCTTATCCTCCAGCCCGTTGACATTCCAGCTTAACAATTTAATCCCGAAGCCATCTCGTGCAGCCATGGCCAGTCGAAAATTTTCATCCCCTTTACGGAGAGTGTAATGTGTGTGTCTACTTCCCTGTCTAAAATTACAATAGTTGTTGCTGAAATAAAGAACACAAAAAGAACATAACAAAACACCCCCGCCCAACAACCCCCCACCCCGCTTCCCTGCACTCTGGGCGTACAACTGCCCATCGAAAACTTGCAGAGTGCCTGTCGCCCGTCGGAATTCAAAAGTGAAGAAAAAGGGGGGAATTTAAAGTGCTCCGTGTCCCTACCCTCGACCATGTCACACGTAGGTCCCTATGAAAGCAAATCTCTTCATACCATCTAAGTCTACAGGCCCCAACAATCAAACACCAAGAAACCACCCTCCCCGACTCACCCCACACCAGGTCACAGTTACTCGGTTCAAAAGCCGCCGACAGCCAGGTCTCAGTCTCAAGCAGGTCGACTGTCCAAGCTCTCTCTGCCACTGCGGTCGTTCGGACTCCTCATTCCGCGATGTTCAATCCACTCCGCCACTACCTCAGGTTGCTCGAAAAACCACGCTCTGCCCTCCGCCTCGACCCGTAGGCGCGCTGGGAACAGCATCGAGTATTTAAGCCCTCTTTCTCTGAGTGCACGTTTCACCGATAGAAATGATCTCCTTTGTCTCTGTATTCTCTGTGTAAAATCCGGAAAGAAGGAGATGTCCGTGTTTTCATAGCGAAGGAGGGCCCCTGCTCTGGAGTTCTGGAGGATAACATCTCTGTCCCGATAGTTCAAGACCCGAGCCAGCACGGGCCACGGGGGAGCACCCGGTTTGGGACGGCCGCCCGGGACCCTGTGGGCTCGTTCGATAACCAAAAACTTTACTTAGGCCTTTGGGTTGTAGATGTTTGAGAATGAGGTCCTCAACAAAAAGATCCGGGGATTGCCCCTCTGATTTTTATGGAACACCCAGAATGCGGAGGTTGTTGCGCCGGAGACAGCCTTCGTAATCTTCCAGCTTGAGATCTGTGAGTTTGCGAGAGTCTTGGAGCTCGCGTACCTCCCCCTGCAATTGCATGACATCACCAACGAGACTGGAGTTTGTTATTTCTACCTGTTTGACCTTTTCATTGAGCTTCCACAGGTCGGCCCTGATAAGGTTAATGTCAATCGCCATGGTGTCCATTTTGTGCTCTAGTGAGGTTTTGACCCCTGTGATGGCCTCCATTACATCCTTTAGCGAGAGTTCTTGCTCTTCCTCCCCCAGGATCCCTTTGGAGGAATCTCTGGACAACCAGATCTGCTGAGCTTCTTTGGGCCCCAGAGCCTTTGTTGCGCTCCATTTTGTAGACAAGCGCCTGCTCAATAATATTGTTTTTAGAGCAAGGTATGTTTCTTGGATGGACAATAATGTTGAAGATTGATTGTCTCATTTGCAGTAGAAGAGGTTCCATGAACTTGCACCGGGAGGAGCAGCACAGAAGACAGGGAACCCACTGGAGGTCTGGGATCTGGGATGCTTAGGACTGGGCAGTTGGTTGATAGATGTTTTACTGTTTCTACAAAGAAAGCCTATTGACAGGCATGGAGGGAATTTTTGGAAAGTGGGCGCAATCGAGGAATGATGGGGTAGACGGGATGAACTGGAGATATGATGTGGTGCTTTTCTTTATGTCACAGATTGAGAAAGACTTTTACACAATTACTGTATAATTAGTGGGGTATCACATTTTATGATAAGTTTTTCTGTGGCTATGAGCCTTATGCAGGGGGACGTGGATGTCGGATATTGGCTGGATGAGCCCCGGAGAAAGGGTGTGTGGGCGATAAGAGAAGGCCTATAACATGCTATTTTGGGAAGGCTAGTTGTTTGTTTACAAGAGATTTGTTCATTGAGTAGGAATACTTTGTTATTTGCATTA
This sequence comes from Triturus cristatus, assembly GCF_964204655.1. NCBI lineage: Eukaryota > Metazoa > Chordata > Amphibia > Caudata > Salamandridae > Triturus > Triturus cristatus. The sequence continues at coordinate 320,496,929 of NC_140589.1, read as the reverse complement.
TGTTTGATATGGTGCTCTTTTGGAGCATTCTGAGTTTCAGAGTTGCTATGTTGATGAGGTGAGATGGGCTTGCAGGGTGCTGATGATGAATGCCAGAACAGGGTAAGGTTATAGCTAAATGGAACTAAAGAACAGACTAGGTAGGTAGGGGCAGGAAGTTGTCCTTTATTGAAATGGCGAGCACATGTACTGCTCGGTGAGAGAATGGCATATATTTTTTACCTTGAGCGGGCAGATATTTCTTTATCAGAATAGGGTGAAGCTGGCTCAGTTTCAAACGCTGAACGATTTGTGCATATTGTTAATCAAGCTGGGCATTGCGGTAGAGGGTTATGGTATACATACTCCTTTAGGATGGGAGCTGCCACTGAAGCTACAAGGCTGCGCTTTAGTGTTTTGAAGCATGTGAATATCGTACATTTATTTAGTTATTTATAAAGTTTTATATAGAGCAAACTAGACCCTGGAAGGGTATCAGAGCTCTTTACAAATGTTACAACGAGTAGAAAGCAGGATAACCTAGAAACATAAATGCTGTCAGGACAGGAGAAGGAGTGAGTTAAACATATACTGAATATATGATACAAACATTGAAAGAAAAAACGAACACACGCTTCCACTTAAATTTGGCCACTATAAGCTTGCAATAAAAACTTTAAATGTAGCAGTTATTCACTTATGTGACTGTTTTACAAACAAGTGCTTTCTTATGTATAAAAAAAACTTTGTCTCGTGCATTTTACTATGAAGATGGCAACTTGTTTAGACAGAACAGAGTGCACCTGTCTTTTTGGAGAATGAATATTAACTGACGGAGCGTCACTTGGCCATAGCTGAAGTATTGGGTGAGAAGTTATGAGGTTTGTAAGTTAGGGTTTTGAAGCAAGTACCTGAAGATGGCAACTTGTTTAAACAGGAAGGAGAGCACCTATCTTCTTTTTGGCCAAATAATAATATCTGATGGAACTTCACTTGACAATAACAAAAGCATTGGGTTAGAAGTTACAGATTTAGTGTTTTGGGGTATGGGAAAATTGGTTTGGGTACAAATGGTGAGGAGTAGGGCAGGAACACATTTGGTTTATCCTAGTTGGCAGAGTGAAAGTCATGTGGGGGATTATAAAATGCATGTATATATGTACGTATGTATGTAGTATTTCTATAGCATAAACCTAGTCAAGAGGTAGCAGAGCTCTGTACAGGCTCAAAGACAAGCATATAGGGTTATGGATGGTTAATACATTGTGAGGTACTGTTGTTTGGAGAAGTGACACCTTATATCCTTCCTAACTTGGCACAGGATTGGCAGACCTGATGCAGAAACATTTGCTGGTCCAGATCTCAAGTGCATAGATGGGAAAGACCTGCAACTTAGTTTTTTCTTTTTTACACTTCTTTGTCTGCAGTCTGATTGTGTGTTGGCTACAAGATGGTGAGCTTGTCTGCCAAATAAGTTGGAGTGCAGGTCATGCTGGCTTTGTAAATGATGCAGCTAGTTCTGAAGATGATGCGGGCTGGCAAGTGTAGCCACTGGAGTTCCTTCAGGATGAGGATGACATGGTCATATTTCTTCCAGGCCTGCAGGAGACGTGTTGGCGCATGTAGGATGCCTTTAAGTGGTGCCAGTGTGAAGTGTTGAAAGCCATGGAGCAGGTGGCTACTAACAACCAGATGCAAGTGTATGAGGGCTTGAACAGCAGTTCTAAGATTGCTTTCTGGAAGAAATGGTGTCACATTCTTCAAAAACAAGATCTGGTTCCAGGATGTCTTCGTTTTTTTGGCAATGTGTTCCTTGAGGGTGATGTTGGAGTCCAGGAGGAATACAAATGTACTGTTTCTTTGCTTTTCTTAGCAAATAGCTGGAATTCTGTCTTAAGTATGTTGAGCTTTAGGTAGGTGCTAGACATCCATGGTTGAATGATGTTCAGGTATTGTGTGAAGTGTTAGATGTCTGAAACAGAGGACACTTTCAAGTAGAGTTGTGTATCATTGCATTATTGGTGACTCTTTATGCTGTTATCTGTGTGTAGAGCACAGAGCAGATCAGAGTAGTAGTTGAAGGTGACAGGAGGCAACATGGAACCCTGGTAGATTTCACAAGTGATATGAATCTTTTGAGACCTAGAGATGCTCAAATGAATACACTGGTGTTGATTGGAATGGTACGTGGAGAACCAGTAAAGGACATTGCTGGTGAATCCCATTTGAGACTACAGGGTGCGTATGAGGGAGGGATGATAAACTGTGTCAACTGTAGCTGAGAGGTCCAGCAATATGAGGAGCCAGGGGTCATCTTCCTCTTTGGTCAGGAAGTCATTGTCTATGATGTGTAAGATGCGGGTGTCTGTGCTGCAGGGTCATATGAAGCAAAACTGGTAGCCGCGCAGGAGATGGGTATTATTTAAGCCTGGGCGAAACACTACGCTACGCTCGCGTAGTTTGCGAAGTTCGCGCTACTTGGCACTACGCGAACTGCACGTAGCACAGTGCGAACACGCGTAGCGTAGTGTTGCGTAGTACTGCGGTCATTTTTTGCTTGCTCTCGGTCCTCAAAGTCAAGTTGGCGACCGCGAGCAAATAAAATGACATCCCGGCGAGACTTTTTCCTTGTTCGCGATCAGCAACATCAAGTTGCCGATCGCAAGCATAAATAATAAACCTCCCGGCGAGATTCCCAACGCGAGGAGGTCAGGTTTCTCATTGCGAGGGGTCGCGTATGCTCGCGACCGCTCGCGATGAGAAACTACCAGTTCGCGTTGAGAAAGCTGCCGCTCGAGTAAAAATCTACTCGAGCAGCAGAAAACTACAGCTCGCACTGTGCAAGATGCCATTTTCAATGATTGCACAGTGCCAGTTGCTTGTCCGCACTGTGCAATCATTGAAAACAACATCTTGCACAGTGCGAACATGTTACTACGCAGTTCGCGAAGTGCTACGCGTAGCTCGCGTAGTGCAAAATTCACTGTGCGTAGCTTCGCGAAGTGCTACTTCGCGAACTACGCCCACCCTTAGTATTATTGATGTGATCTTAGAGGTTAACATAGGCTGCTTTGTCAATAAAGTTTCAGATGAATGGTAGGCGAGTGATGGGCAGGTAGTTGGTGAGGGCCTCATGGTCTATTGTAGTTTTCTTTAGGAGTGGGATAATCTGTTTTGTTTTGAGGTAATCTGAGAAGATGCTTTGAGTGAGGGAGGCATTGACAGTGGTAAGTGGGGCTGAGAGGCCAGAGAGAGTTTTGTTGAAGGGTTAGACATCATATTCAGAAGACGTGGGTTTGAGGGACTTGAATATGTCAGTGAGATTTAAAAAAGATAGAGCCCTGGAGGCTGGCCTTCGCTGGATTCTATGGGAATGAGTGGGTTTAAGAGATGAAGCAGGCTTGGTGTCATATATTCTGTATTTTTTCACGGTAGAAAGAGTTGATAGCATTGCACTTTTCTGTGGAGTGAGGAAGAGATGGGCCAGGCAGGGGTTCATGCCGTGGTTGATTAACTTAAAATAAATTCTGAATCTTTTGGTGGCTTCATTGAATGTGTTGGTATAGTACTTTTCTTGGACCAATGTGAGGAGCTGTCTATGGGTTACGTGGAGGGACTTCAGTATTATAAGGTCATCAAGAGTTCTGGTTTTTTTCCAGTTTCTTTCCTGTCTGCGAAGGCAGCTTTTATTGTCAGCAAGATCTTTCAAGTACTGGGGTGCTGAGAGCTTCTGCATTTACATGCTTTAATTGGGACATGGGTATTGATATAGTTTCCCCAAAAAACTGTTGAAGCTGTTTAGAAGGGTGTTGATGTCGAATGTGGATTTGATAGGGTCAGAGATCAGTTCAATTATTAGGTTGCCTGTGGAGAAGTCTTTGACCCATGCTTCTAGGATGAAGAGCGTGTCAAGCTTCGTACCAGAGGTCTTCGATGTCTGGTACATGGTGTATTGCCACTAGTGCAGTCATTTCCTGTGCAGAAGGATGGTGCAAAGCTAGTGATGTCACTTCCTGTGCAGATGGATGATGGGGAATCCATGGGAATCCAATGATGTGAATTCCTGTGCAGGTGGATAATTGGAAATGAAGTCATTTTGCTTGACTTCTGTTTTTTAAAGATGGTTTTGGTGAGAAACCAGTGATGTCACGCCCCCTGGAGATTACTGGTGGGAAATCCAGCGTTGTCAGTTCTTGGCATATGGATGATGGGAAATGAAGTCCTTTTGCTTGGCTTCTTCTTTTACAGATGGCTGTGGCGGAGAATCAGCAATGTCACTTCCTATTCAGATCTATCATGGGAAGTCCAGTGGGGTCACTTTCTGTGCAAATAAATGATGGGAAATGAAATCCTCTTGAGTGGCTACTTTTAAAGAAGATTTTGGGGGGAAACCAAAAATGTTGCTTCCTTTGGAGAAGGAAGATGGTAAGTCCAGTGATGTCCCTTCCTGTGCAGATGCAGGATGGAAAACAACGTCGTTTTGATTGGCTTCTTATTTTAAAGCTGGTTATGCAGGAAACCTGTGATATCAGTTCCTCTGCAGATGAATGATGGGAAATATATTTATGTACTTTCCTGTGATTTGGTAATAAATCTGTTCAGTTGGGGTTATCGCAAGGGAGAATGACTCCAGACTGAGGGGATGTGATATACGTGGATTGATGACGGTGATGTTTTGAGCATGAAAGGGAAACAATGGGTGCAGTATGAGTCTGATGGAAACCAGTATGTGAAGACTGTGTGATTGAAGTTTTGAATGACTTTAGGGCAGGGTGGTTTGCTGGTAGGAGTTTTGCGCATTGGATTTGTTAGCATTATTATAAGTCTAGTGAAACAATGATTAGGCTGTAAGGCTGAAGCTAAAGGGGTTGCATATAGCTGCATTGCAGAGGTGTTCTATCAAAATTGACTTTTCCAATTCCATGATTGTCCAAGTGTTTTTGGTTGCGCCATCCTTCCAGATTACAGGTTCTTGAAATTTGGTACAATTTAGACACATGGATTAGAATGGCATGTTTTTCCCAAATGTTTATACATTTTCAAAAGTTTACCACATTGTAGTTATAACCGCAACTTACATCTTATGCCGTTGCCTACTCTTCTCTCACTTTTGTATTCCCAGTCTCAATGTACCTTTTTTGCACATGTATTATACTCTCTTACATTATGCTTAGTCAGCTTCTATTTGCTACTATGAACAACACAAATGAAGAATTGTACTCCTGTGCAATCGCATATAGGGATGCATGTCCTTTTGCGACAAGCTTGTATTGTAATTTTGCTATTCTCTATGTATGATCTATGCAGATTTGGTGTATTACTTATACAGGCGTGTGCAAATTATATAAATAATAGTACTAATATGGCAACAAAGCAAAACCTGGAGTTGCACACTTGGTCCGTGTCTTGGGTGACATCATGAAGCAACCCTGGTTTCTTATCAAACAGCATGTTGCATTTTTCTTTATTTGGAGTCTTGCTTATGTAGGGCTGAAAAATCATAGACTTCCAATCCAGACTTGGAAACTTTTAATGCTTGGGAGAATAAAGAGAATATAGGGTGACTGAGGTTGGTCCCTGCTGATATAGTGTGCAACATATCTCAAAGGGAAAAGTTTACTCTCTCTTTATTTAAACACATGGTGGCCAATTCATATTCATGTAAGAGTACGTAAAGCAGTCATCCTGTAGTACTGTTTTACATAATTTTACAAGCTTTTGTATATGAATTAGCCCCAAATCAACTAAAAAGGGAATATTCTGGGAATATGTATTTAGTAAACAAGAAAGGACTATGCCCTCTTTGCACTTTTACTAAAAGGGTGTTGGATGTTTTGGGGCAGATTCACAAAGGCATGTAGGAGTGCGTAAAAGAGTACTTCTGCAATACCACGACAGTGCTCATACAAATGCTTTTATGAATTGGCCCCATTATAATTTTAAACAAAGGATTTGTAACACATCCTTGCATGCTCATAATAAATGATTTCCAAAGGTATTACAGTCCATGCACTTTCAAAATCTCCGGGTAAATTTTGAAACTACTGATATAAGCACTTTATATCAATGTGATCTCCGCCTGTGGAATATACACAAATAGCCTTTTCTTTTGAATCATGTGTATTTCAGTATGAAACATAGTATTCACAGCCTGTTAAAAGCCATCAAACCTGAATTGTAAATGCATAAGTAGGAAACCAATAAATATTTGTAGTAAAACATAACTCTGTTAGCTTCTGATGATATCTGTCTAGCAATCTACTTTTTGAATAAGTTAATATTCTTGAGGATAGCAAAAAACTAATATTCAAATAGTTTGTGTCACATAACATCAATTCATGCGTTGGTTTACTGGTGACTTAATGAGTTTGGATGAGTGAACAATACCTTTGGAATTGAGACATATATGAAAATATTCATTCAGTGACTATTGTACTGATTGATTTTCTTGCTGGTCTTATAACCCACATACTGCCTTTTGGTCACTTTGCAGCTTTCTTGTTTAAGACAATGCGGATCAAGAAACAGAATCTACTGCAGATGAATAGGTGAACAGATCGTTTACAACTCTTGACCAAATGATGGGGTGTGAGGGTTGAAAGGGCCAGGTCGTACCTGAGGGCGCTTGACCCTGATGGTGATGTAGGCAGTGTTGAAGGGCTCGTTAAAAAGATGTGTCTTTAATGCTTTTCTAAGTCCTGGAAAACGAGGTAAGCCCTTCAGAAAGTGAGTACAATTGATTGAAAATACAGGTCCTACTAGCCTGATGATTTCCCAACCTTTCTCTTGCAGTCGAAAGACAATTGGATGACTCTCTTTGAGTTACCTGATCCTAAGGCTTTCTCCAAACATAGCGGTGGGCATGTTTAGAAGGTATTGTGGTCTCTCTTTCATATCCACTCAGAATTCAATGCATAGAATCGTGAATTTAATTCTTTGCTCTAACCTGAGCCAGTGGAACCCGTTTGCAGCCCGGGAGATATGATGCAATTGCATCAAGTTCAGGCAGTCATAAAGTTTGGTTTTGGATCCTCTTGAGCGTCTGAATCTCTTTCATCCGAGCACTAGTCTAGCCAGTTCATTTCATTTCATTTTCAGTTAATTTCATTTCATTTCATTTTCATTTCATTTCATTAGTCCAGCCAGGAGAGAATGAGTGGAGAGGTGAGCTCATTTCAATGCTTACTAAGGAAGAGAAAAATAACTCCTCTCGTTGGTTGTACATTTTCACTTCCACTACTTCTTTTACTGCCTCACTTTTACTTTGCCCTATTTTTACTTTTACCGCCTGTCAATAACATTGAAACTGTATTTACTTTGTGCCCTTTACTTTCCCCTTTATTAACTGTGTTCACTATTCGTAAACAGTACCATAATTAGAACCATTTCCATAATCTTATTTCTAATGTATTTACATTCTGTTGCATTAATATTTACCCTAACCCTAAATGTAAATTCCATTTTCAATTTGAAATAATAATTTACTTCATTTTAACACTAACCCTAACTTCATCTCTAAATGAAATTACATTATGTTTTATTATAATTAATACTAACTGTACCCTAACTATATTTTCCATATTGTATTTAGTCACAAAAATAATAATTGTTTTGATGTCCTAATGCTAACTCAAGCGCTACAAATAATGTAATTACAATAATTGATTTAAATTAAATTAACTTACATTAAACTAATTGTTATCCTAAATTAAATCAAATCACATTGCAAAAATGATAAGCCTTATTCTAACCCTAATGCTTACCCTAAATTTATGTTTAATTAAGTACAGTTATTTTTATTTATTTTTATTATTTAAATACAAAGATAAGCCCTAATAAATGTTATTGATTTATGTCAAAGAAATATATTAAACATAATAATGTTATTTCAACACTATTTCTTAATTATTTCTTTTAAAGTATTTATTTACATTATTGCAAGCACTTACCCTGAATTTAAAAAAGTACTTTAACATCAAATTATAGCAACCTGAAAAGTCATTTTTTCTGGTGCTTTGAGTAATGGTAGAATTCAGTAAATGCACAAATTGAAGTTGCTGTTAAAGTAATTACAGGGAAGCAAATGTTAGTAGAAGTAAAGGTAAAAAGTAAAGGTGAGGCAACTTTACAGCATTGTTAACTGGAAGTTGGTGTCTTTAGTGATGGTGCAAGCTGCTGCTCCAAAGAAAGGCCCCGATTGAACCAGATCACAAGCTTTGTTCTATCTGTTCTGGTCACAGGATTATACCCATTCCCCTCTTCCTCACCCAATTAAGATCTCGTTTTTGCTCCAATGAGGTACCAAGACCTGGTCTCATTGTTCCTCATTATTTTCCAAGGACAACACATTTTAAAAGATCCAATCTACAGGAAAAAAGTGAGCAATCCAAAGTTGACACGATTTTTCCTCTGGCACATAATGTTCAGTAAATGTTTATTAAACTGTATTCCCACTTCCTGATTTAGCCTGGGGGACTTTGCAAAATTACGAAAGTGCTCCATTATGAATAAGTGGTCCGCCCCCTTAACGTATCGTGACACTTTGTGACCACAGAAGAGGATGAATGGGCTGTGACTCCTCTGTGCTTGCCATTATCTAGTGATCTCATTGATGCTCACAGCTTTCTCTCCATCGTCATGGACTGTGGGGAGCACTGAGAAGTGGGACAGCCATTGTGGCTGTGCTGAAGTGAAGGCGCCTCCAGTGCGACTTGTGATGTGTCTATAACTGGGGGTCGAGTTAAGCCAAGATGAGCCACGTCCAGTCGAGTTGAAGAAAAAGCGGAACAACTCGAATTCCAAACACGTCGGCAGCAGTCATTGTCAGTCATTTTCCTTTTTTTATCACACTGACTTTTACTCGCTTGTGTATGAGCCACTCGGCCCCACTTGAAGGGGATCTCATGTATGTACACACCACCATGGCTAGCAAAGCCAAGGTGATAAATAAAAGAGAGCTGCTTCCAGACAGAGACTTGTGTGTCAGTGATCCTCACTTTATGCTGGCATAGCACTCTACATTAGCGACAGAGGATCAATCCCTTTCACAGACCCTCATTCCCTGTGATTGCCTTCCACCAGCACCTACCAGTGGAGCAATCCATCTCCTCTGAACCTCACCTGAATGGTGCTGTGGACAGGCACTGCCTGCATGACCACTGGGAAGATGCTGGCATCTCCATTTTCACCATTGACCCTGCTCATCATCTGGGAGGAGACCTTTAGCTCATCAGTCTCATGGGGCCTGCTCAGAAACAGGAACACATAGACCTCATCTCCCTGCTGTGTAGCCGCTCTCCTTTTTGGTAGGGTCTGTGGTGGCACTGCGCCCCTCTGAAGGGAACCACAGGGAAGCATGATCCTTTGCAGCAAGTGAGAAGTGCGCCATGTTGTGACTGCTGTCATAATTACTTTTGCGCCTCTACAGAAGTGGATGGGACTGTGAAGAGATCGCTCCTGTTACGTTTGTAGGTGAAGAATTCTATAAACTCATCGAGAACCTTCTAGCGACAGGGCTAGCCTTCACTGTGATCCAGCTATTGCCACTCTCAATGCACACTTTGATGCACAGCTGAACCCGACTTTGAGAGCCTGAGGGAAATGGCCAGCACCTATTCAGATGACGACCAGCACAAGGAGGTCGGACCTCAAATTATTCAGGGGTGCAAGTTGTAAGTGTTGAGACAGATGATCCTGCATCAGCCAGGGGTAAAGCTTAAAGGTAGCCTAATACTTGCAGGGTCACATGAGCTCTCCAATAGCAGAGAGGAAGAAATTGAAGTGGCCCTTGCTGGAACACTAACACATCTCAGCCATAATGGAATGGTGAAAGTGAAAGAAGAGGTGGTGGGTGCAATAAGAGAAAGACCACTGCCCTGACAACTAACAGGGCACCAAGAAACACAATATCGATGTGCGGTATCTGCGGACTGGAGACACATGCACCCGCCAGCCCAGCACAGGGGAAGACATATTCAAAATGTGGCAAGGTCACCCATTTTACACAAGTGTGCAGGAGCGGAAAGAGGAAGCAAAAGACCCCAGTGCAGTTCTGACCCAACCAGACACTGTGCCATAGAAGAGGAACCTCAGTCAACACCCACTCGATGACGCCTTACTGACAGCGTCAATAAGAATATGAAGATGATAACATCTTGGTGTCATTCATGAGACAAGGCAATTGTAAACAGTGACATAATGAATGCCACAGTGAAAGATCTGATTGACACAGGCACATGTCAATATGAAGAACATAAACCAATGTCAAGCACTCTTGCCTCAACCACCGTTAGGTATGACAACTACTCAAATCAATACATATGGTAGGCCCTTGAAGGCACAATATAAGCGACAATACAGAACAGTAGTACATGATTGAGGTCAGATTTGACGTAACCTCTTAGGGAGGCGGAACCTGGTTACGTTGTTAGGCCTCGTCTTTTTCGCCCAGCGAGTGTCATGTATAAGACATTATCAAAGACTTTCAAAGCCTGTTTCAGGGATTGGGATGCTTACAATGCACCTCTAACAAACCACACGTTAACAAGTCAGTGAAGCTCAAAGCCCATAGACACTTGTACCTGCGGCCCCAGGTAGAAAAGGAGCTAGCACTTCTGGAACAGTTAGACGGCATTGAAAAAGTCAGTGGGCCCACACCTTGAGTATTACCCATGGTTATCACTACAAAGTTGAAACAGCCTTGAACGGTGCGAATACATGGGGTGCACATTCCACTGCATTAGACAATATAATTGTGTATGTTAACTGGGCACAGTGGTTTCCAAAATCAATCTTAATGCTGGTTATCCCCAGCTACTTGTGGACACAGCTAGTATATTTATCACAGCATTTTCGACACATCTTGGCTTAAGGAGGTACAAACGCCGTAACTTTGGGATAAGATTGACAGCTGAAGTGTTTCAAAATGCCATCAAGGAGCCACTATCAGGCCTAAAATGCATTATTAAGACGAGTGATGGTATTCTCATTTATTAAAAAATCCTGAATGAACACCATCAGAGATTAAGAGTGACACTCCGAAGACTGAAAGAATAAAGCTTGACCCTCCGTAATGCAAATGTTTTTTTTTAAAGAATGAGATTGAGGATCAGATTGAGTTTGGGATCTATCTCTTCTAAAGATGGCATGAAGGTGGACCCACACAAGTCTGAGGTGACTGTAATGTCCCTGCCCTGTCAAATGAAATGGAAGTAAAGAGCTTCCTAGGCATGGCCAATTATTGCAGGAGGTTTGTGCTGAATTCGGCTACACTGTCTAAACCACTGAGGGCCTTGACAAAAGGTAACTTCCATTGGGAATGAGGGAAGCAAGCCGAAGAAGCATTTTACCAGTACTGAGAAAGCGTTACTCTTTGACACCACAACGGCCTACTTTCACCCTGGGAAAATAACTGAACTCGTGGTAGATGCTAACTGGGTAGTTTTGGGAGATGTCCTTGTACAAGAACACGCTTGAGATGGATGGACACCCATTGTTTATACCAGCAGAGTGCTGATGGACACAGAAATCAGGTATGCAAAGATAGGAAAAAAAACGGTGGCCCTCAAGTGGGCATGTCAGCACGTCCACCTAATTGTATAGGGAAGTGAGTTCCTGCTGATGACAGACCATAAGCCATTGTTAACATGTTTTCAGGGACTTCACAACATCCCCTGCCTAGAAATGAGAGATGGGTGTCCAATTTCAGCAGTACAATCTCACAGTGACACTGGCTAGGGGTTAGCAACCAGTCTGACTACTTGTTAAGGCATCTTCCACCACCCAAGTCGGGCGTGGCTGCAACCCTCAATGAAGCAGAAGATTCTATCCACTTACTAGTACAAGGGCCTGCTCCAGGAACATGGCAGCAGATGTATTTGCATATGCCTCCAGCGTAGACAAATGCATTCAAAAGGCAGTGTACTTCATGCAAATGCATAAGTGGAAATATTTCCTGTGACACACCCATCCCTGGAACCTAGCTGTCAAGAGGATGTTCACGCAGCGGTGGGGAGTGAGGGAAGACCTGATTACCCCTGAGAGATGGCTGCTTCTATGGGGGACACACCACACAATGCTACCCGAGCATTGTAAAAGAGGGTCATTGACTTGTGCACCAGCGTCACCAGGGTTTCGCAAAAATACAACCAAAACTGAAGGAGAAGTTGTACTTCCTGGGGGTGGATGAGGTGGTAGAAGACCAAATATGACCATGGCAACCCTGTCAGTAAATGAGTGAATCAATATGTCCAGCTCCAGTGATAACAGAAGAATCCTATAGGACACAATGGGCGAAAGTCAGCATGGACTTTGGTAGCTTTCCGGATGGGTGACAAACACTAGTACTAATTGATCGACATTCATAGTTTTCAGTTGTAGAGCTCACAGAGTCCACAGCCATAGGCAAGATATGCCCGTTGTTAGAGAAGACATTTGCCACATTTGGGCTGCCTACTGAAATCAAAACCAACAGCGGAATCCTGTTCTATGAGGCTGAGTTCAGTGACTACCTAAGCTTCCTCAGGATCAAACACAGGAAAATCACGCCACAATGGCCACAAGCCAATGGGGAGGTTGATGGTTTATGCACACCCTCACTACATCTCTAGCGCTGCTCAAGTTTTTGGGGCCGCTGCTAGGTGTTTATTCAGACTCTGGCGGTATCTCCTACCTGTTATTCCAGCCTGTGAAAACGAAACTTTTATAATTGCCATTCCTGCTTATGAATTTTTTTTAATATTGCCTGTTTTGCACATCTATGATAGACGCTATATTTGCACATTGTTTTAAAATATTAAAGCTGTATGCACTTACTCAAACTGTTGCTCCGCCCTGCCTAGCTGCCCCTGACCCCGTTCCGTCACGGCTGGTGCCGGATTGAGCGGAGGGTCGTTGGGGCTGGTGCTCACTTCCGGATGCCACCGGAACCTGCAGGTTAGCGTTCCAGCCTCGCACGCCCGTCTGCGCCCGTCCGCGCCTGACCGCAGCCAGGAGCCAGGTACTGTGGTATTTTTAGATGGTATTCCGCATTAGCGCCCTTATTATTTTCCTGTTCTATTTCCCTATCTTCACTATTTTTAGCGCGCTGTTAGAAATATGGGTTTTATTCAATATACGAGCCAAGAGATCAAAGACTTACATCCCCATGCAGGCAGTTTTACAGGCACATGGGAAACCGATCCGTCTAAGGTCCAGGACATATGGCGTTCTTCTGCACCTTTTGGTTGCAGGACCCCAAAATGTCCTCATTATTTCGGTAAACAAAACACGCCCCTTAGGGCGATCTACTTAAATGCTCGCTCTATTCCCAAACACTCAACTGAGATATGGGATATATTAGATTCAAATAACCCTGACATATGTTTCATTACTGAAACCTGGCTTCATTCAGATGCTGGCCCAGATATATATGTCGCCTTTCCCTCGCAATATAAAATCATTTGAGTCGACAGGAAAGGAAAAAGAGGGGGTGGTATACTAATAGCTCACAAAGACACCTTAGCAATTACAATCTTGGATAATATAATGAATGCCCAAATGGAAATATGCGCAGTTAAGATTACTGGTCTCTCTAATGGTATTTGGAGAGCGGCTTTGGTCTATCGACCTCCCGGTGTTAAAGGTAATTTTTCTAATCAAATACTAGAATTCATTGCACCACACGTATTAGCCTCGGATAACTTTCTCCTGATTGGCGACTTTAATCACCACGCAGAGGCGTTATTAAACCTTGATACGGACAAACTAATTACAAATATGAGTTCGCTAGGTCTTGCACAGCTGGTCGATGGTTCTACTCACCAAGCTGGGCACACACTAGACCTTCTGTTCACAAATATACCTGACATTGTTATGGAACCCCCAGAAGCACTGATATGGACTGACCATTACCTACTGAAATTCGTTATCTCCACGGTTTCAACAGGGAAAAATAATCTGGAAAATGAAATTGTTCTGCGCAGATCCTGGCGTAAGATCACCCCCCATCTTTTCCAAGAACATTTTGGCTCAGACCATAAAGTTTTAGAAATCAGCACTAATCAAAGGGCGTTAAATTTGAATGAAGATATTCTGGCTACTCTCGATAAAATTGCCCCTTTCAAAAAGGCCAACCCTAAGGCTAAAACTGCCCCTTGGTTTACTGATCAATTAAAAACTACTAAAAACTTGTGTAGAAGGGCCGAAAGATTATGGCGGAAAAACAGAAGCCCTGCAAATGAGGAAAGTTATAAAAAATTGCACCATCTGTATATGAATGAAATAAAACAGGGAAAAAAATCTTATCTGTTGAACCGAATAACTAGGGCAGAGAACTCTTCTAGAGAACTTTTTCACATTTTAAAAGATTTCACAACCTCTGCAAGTCTACCTACCATACCCGTGTCTCAAGATTGGGCCGACTCGCTGTCAAATTTTTTCGAAGAAAAAATTATGACTATTCAAAATACTTTTCCCCCTATACCCAACGATAGTCACCTAATAGAACGACCCTGTTTTTTATTAAATCCATCGGGCCTCCTAGTTAAATTTATCGAATGCGATCAAAAAACTGTTACCTCAGCTATGCAGAAAATAAAGTCCGGCTCCCCGGCTGACACTATTCCTGCTAAATATTTCTCCATAATAGCACCCACTGTCCTTGACAGTCTGATTGCACTTTTCAACCAATCTTTGGCTGTCGCGGTGTTCCCTTCTGTCTGGAAGGTAGCTAGTGTCAGACCAATTCTAAAGAAACCAACAGCGGACCCTAAGGTACTTTTGAACTATCGTCCCATTTCATTGCTCCCATATTTTGGAAAAATACTGGAATCCATCATAAATCAGCAACTGGTAGGCCATCTGGAGAGGTATGAACTTCTGGACCCCTCTCAATCCGGTTTTCCAGCAGCACATAGTACAGAAACGGCATTGGTCGAGGTCACCGACAACATCAGACTAACCCTTGACAAACACCAATCTGCTGTGCTTGTCCTGCTCGACCTTTCCGCGGCTTTCGACACCATCTCCCATAAAATTCTTGAGCAAAGATTATGGGAGGTTGGTGTCAGGGGAAATGCTTTGAGGTGGTTCATCAGCTACCTATCTGAGCACACCACTGCTGTCCAGTTGGGAAACTTTGTTTCCTGTGCGAGGCCAGTAAAAATGGGAGTTCCTCAGGGCTCCATTTTAAGCCCGACTCTCTTCAACCTTTATATGACCCCTTTAGCTGAAGTAATTAGATCACACAGGTTTGATGTCATATCCTATGCGGATGACATGCAGATTCTGGTCACTTTCGGTCCTGACCCAAGCGATACTAAAAAGCATTTTAAGGACTGTCTTATCTGTGTTGACGAATGGATGAGATTAAACCATCTTCAGCTAAACGGGGCCAAATCAGAGATCGTGCTTTTTGGAAAAGCCAGCAACTATTGGTCACAGGACTGGTGGCCTTCCGAGCTCGGAATCTGTCCTGTTCCAAAGAAAACAGTACGAAATCTGGGCTTTCATATAGATGATTGCCTATCTATGCGCAGCCAAGTTAAGCATATTATAGGTACCGGTTTTGGCGTCATGCGCAGTCTCAGAAAGGTTTTTAGATGGCTCCCCATGGAGGCGCGTAAACCCCTGACACAAGGACTGATTACAAACAGAATAGATTATGGCAATGCCCTATTGTTATCCATAAATGAAGATCTCACTGACAAACTCCAGGTTCTACAGAACACTGCTGCAAGACTGGTCCTGGACCGTCCTTACAGATCACCTTCGGCGGCCTGTTTGAATACCCTCCATTGGCTCCCGATCAAAAAACTAATCCACTTTAAAGTATTATGTCTTACACATAAGTCCATTTATGGAACTGGTCCAAAATACTGGCGAAAAAAGTTGCAATGGTATCATCCGGCTAGAAGGCTGCGTTCTAGTGATGCGGCATTACTAACTCCGCTAAGAATCAACACTGTCAGACAAGGAGGTCGTTAATTTTCCTTTCTCGCACCGACTCTTTGGAATAAACTGCCTTTCCATCTGCGTACCATAAAAGAACATGGTAGTTTTCGTAAAGAGCTGAAAACCTGGCTATATGTCAATTAGCCTGGTCTTTGCCCTCTTGAGCAGTCTGCAGCGCCATGAGACTCTTGCCGAGTGATATGTGCGCTATATACATTTTCCTTTGATTTGATTTGATCTCTACAGATTGCAGGGTACCAAAGTATGGAGATAAAATGAAACGTACAGTCAGATCTTTGAGGAGGTACTGCAGATGCTGTACAATACAATCCAGTGCTCCCTTACCTCCCTGCTGATTGGGATATCATCATCGAACAGAATTCCTACATGACCAATGTGATGCCCGCTGATATTAGACACCACCACAGCCCAATAAAAGCACAAATACACAAATGACCGGGCGAGCCAAAATAGGATGGCCATAGACCCCCAATAAGACTGGGAGTCTCTGTACTTATCTGTGACTGACCCCCAGGGTGTTAATTTCAACCATCAGTAGGAAAATGTACGCGGATTACTGACATAATCAAATGCACACTGGGATGGAGAACAAGTCACCTGTAAAGTTTTGTGTTTCAAGAAATTCCCTGAGGAAAAGAGGCAGATGACAATGTGGAAAAAATTATGGATGGGGTAGACAGCCCCCTTACAGTAGTGCATGATACAATACTTTAACATTACCAAGAGAAAGTTTGCTCCCTGATCACTGAAAGGAAAGAGAGCAACTGGAACCTGGCACGGAGACAAGGTCAGAGATCTTAGGGTCTGAAACAAAATCTCGGGGACAAAAATACGACCTGAATTCTAATCTGTCTCTGAGCCAGATTCTGCAAAATTATTAAGCATGACTGAGTGCAAAGTACACGCCTAACGTGTGAAGGGATGTAGTAAGCCACTTAACTGATACATGAAGAGGCCCTCATGTTTGAACTCACCAATACGGCTGGGCGCAGATGAAGTGCCAAATAAAAGAGAGGGCCTCCGCTCGGAGCCACTCTCAGACACAGGCTAGTGTGCCTGTGGTCCACAATGCACACAGTGCGGAAGCTGTCCTACCACTTTTCAGTTTGATGGGAATTGGTCTTGCCTGGAATTGGTGTCACCTGAAAGGTTAATCTCTGAATTACTGTGCACAAGACCACCCACACTCACCTTCCATGTGGGGAAGGGCAGTAGAATATATAACCAATTTTAATGGTAAATGCAGGTCATTTCTAGGGCAGCCACATTTTCCAGAACTAAACCCTGGCTGCCAAGGGAATTAGTACAACAAGCTGGGAAGTGTGTTGAAACTTACTATGATTTCCCTCATACTCTGGTTTACTAACTGTTAGCCCGTCAGCCTTAAGGTGGTCTTCTCCCAAATGTTTTACTAGTTTGCCTCCGATGTTGTTGAATTTGTTTTTCTTGGCCTTAGGACTTTGTGCACTTTACCATTGCTAACCAGTACTAAAGTGCTTGTCCTCATGCCCCTAAACATGGTTTGATTGATATATACCTAATTGGCATATTTGATTTACTTGTAAGTCCCTTGTAGTGTGGTATTCCATATATCCAGGGCAAGTAAATTTAATGCTACCATTGGGCCTGCAGCACTGCTTGTGACACCCACCTAGTAGCCCTTTAAAACTTGACCCAGGCATGCCATTGCAGCCTGAATGCAAAGTTACACTTCCATGTCGACTTGGCATTTAAAACACTTGCCAGACCTTAACTCCCCTTTTATTTGATATACGTCACCCCTAAGGTAGGCCCTAGGTAGCCCATAGGGCAGGGTGCTATGTAATAAAAAGTTAGGACATGTGCTTACAAGTTTTAAATGTTCTGGTAATGAAAAACACCCAGACTCGTTTTTCACTACTGTGAGGTCTACTGCTCTCTTAACATTAACATTGGGCATTCCTTATTACATTTAATAAGCAATTCCTAACTGAGACGAGGTAGTTTTGTCATGTTTAGTACCTATGGAATGATAATGATAAATCCTCTTTAAACAAAGTCTGATTTATTGCTACTATTTTGAAAATGACACTTTTAGAAAGTTAAGCATTTTCCTTCACTTAGCCATTTGGTGGCTGCTGCCTGTCTCTGATCACTTGTTTGCGGTGTGTGACAGCTAGGCTTTGTGTATTCCCTTTAGACAGCTACACACGATGGGAGCTTAGATGTGATTTGATGGGCCATCCTCGGAGGATGGGGGGGAGAATCTGGGTACAGCCTCACACTTACACCTGAATAGGCTGTGGCCTGTCCCTACACAAATTTCTGCATACCCCCTTATGTGAGTCTGGAGCCAGGGCAGGAACGGAGGACCTCTGTATACTTCAAAGACCTTCTTTGAAGTCTCCCCCACTTCAAAGGCACAATGGGGTATAAGTACTGGACCTCTGACACCACCACTTCATTACACTTCTGGACCTGTAAGCACTCTACAAGAAGAAGAACTGCTGTGCTAAAGGACTATCAATCTGCTGGATTGCTGATCTGGAAGAATGTCTACCTTGCTGTGTTGCCCTGCTGCCTGCTGCTCTCTCTTGCCTGGATGATAAAGATGGGACCTACATCACTTAAACCCAAGGGCTAACTGACTGGCCTCATCTGAAGTCTCAAGGACATAAATGACCTCCAGCACCCAGCTCATGGACCATTGGAAGTGGACCTAAGGTGCTTGCTCTAGCATAACTGGCACATCCTAAGCTGCAACAGCAGAATCGACACATCGCAGCTATTGCAGGTACAGGACTGGCGTGTCGCCCTCAGAACCAGTGCATCGCCTTTGGAACTGCAGCTTCGAGACCAATGGATCGCCGCCACTGGGTGAAGAAGATTGACGCATTACCTCTACTGCGCGGAGAAACCCGGCGCATCGCCTTAAAAAACGCCACATCTCAGAATAAGGACACTGCATTCAGAGCTGACGCATTGTCACTGTTGCGTTGAAAAAATCAACGCATCACCTTGACTGTGCACTCGACACTGATGTATCGTACAGCTGCACCCCACATCTTCTTTGTCACAACCAGGATTAGGGTACTTTTGTTCAGCAGGCCTCACTGGGTTCCTGTATCCGGCCTGCGCTAACACTAACTAACTAAAGCGATTTTTTCCTCTGGCATAGGAAAAGCAGTATTCTCCCCTATTGTTTGCAGGATTAATGCTGTACGGGAATAATGTGACAGTTGTCTCTGTTCTTCCGTATTCCCTTCATCATGAACTCAACTCAACTTGGTCCCAGATTTTTGCAATATAATTCCATACCTGAGTTGAGGCCCCGCTCATTGGTACAAGAAGGCTGTGGACTACTGTGCCCAATCCCACAAGACAGAATACACATCCCCCCCCCTGTCATATCTATATAAAAGAGGAACTGCTGATTCACTTGTTGCTCTGGTTGCAAGTTCTCTTCAACCAAGGAGAAGGTGCTCCACAGAGGAACCAGAGGACTGTTGTGCCTCCAGAGGCGGTGTCTGCTGACAACCAGCTTTCCAGAGATGAGTGGACATCACCTAGAGTCTTATATGAAAGAAGGAACTGTCTCCCCATCCTGAAGCACCTGGAAGTCTCCTGCATGTTAAGAAGAGTAAAGAAGCGAGTCAACCGTGCAAGAGGAGCCAATTGCCAGTATGGACAAGAGGTAGCAGATCCCAGAGATACAGTCCATGCACAAGAAATTCAAAAAAACATGACTGGCATTCTCTCAACCCTGACCTAGTCACTCTAGCTGAAGCTGCTAGCTCGTGACACTTGTCTGAAGTGTGGCCAACCTAACTCAAAAACAGGTAGCCAATAGCACTTGCCCCAAGACCAGGCCGATGAACCTGAATGCTGTTAGCCTGTGGCAATTTCCCAAGCGTGCCCTAGCAGACTTTGACAATGTGACCCTGAGTGTGGCTTGCACCCAATTCGACTGTCCCAGCCACCATGTAAACTGTAAGCACCCAACTGCTGCAAGCAGTGTCCTGCCCAACTGCGCAGTCTGTTTGACAACCACCATGTGTGGCATCGGAACTGCACCTCTGCCAAAGTAGAGGAACCTGAACTGACTCTTAATCTTCGGCAACCACCAGTTCACAGTGAGCCTGGATTAGAGCCTGCAGTTTCCAAAGACAGCACGCAATGCTGAAAACATCTTTTCCTAGGATGGGCGCTGGGCTCGGATTCAACCACGAATGTTGCACCTTTCATGAACGGGTGGAAGGACGAGAATTAATGTCTGCTGCAGCCTGAGTCATGGGTTAGGCTGCTGGCCTACAAAAGACTGAGAGGCTGAGTGCACTCTTCTGCCTTAGTGGAGTACCACTGGACCTATGCTTGATACTGACCACACACTGCCCTAAGCCACTGAAGATGAGTGAGAGGGCTAGCATTTGAAGTACCCTTGCTTGAGGTCCCTGCGTCAACGACTCAGAGTACCTGCATCTTGTAGTGTGTAGTATTATGTTGGAAAGTGCATTGAAGTACTTTCTTTATAATGAAAATAAAGACAAGCACTGAATTGGACAATCACTTATTTCACTTTTGAAGCTGGGGATTGTTGAGTGCTGAGCTTGCTGCACCCCATACTAACTTCCCTGAGAAACCTGTGACTCCTTTCCATCACTACCAATGAGAGTGAAGCATTGAAACGGTTGTCCCTTGCCCAGTTTGCATAGCCACACTAGGATTGACCCCAGAGCATCAGAGGAAAATGACTCCAACCCCCATAGCTGAGGCCCGAAACCCCTCCTTCCCTTATGGACCCCGGCATGGGGTCTGACAACAACTATTTCTCAGGCCAAGCAAAATAGCTTCGGAAATCAAGACTTTATTTGGCTTTCTTCAACTACTTGAAAATAGCACCATGTTACCACCTACACAGTTACAAGATTGAGAAACCTTTCTTTTAGACCTTTTTAATGTTTTCTTTTCTAGTTATAGCATATTGTACAACCTAATCATCATAACTACAATAATATGAAGTCTTCATCGCCATAGGTAAAAGAAACCACGGAAAAATTCTAAAGTTAGAGGGGAAACCATAAAACTGATATCTTGCTTGAGAAGGAATATGTCAAAGTATGTAGAAGCCTGGGTTGAACTCCATGAATCAATCATTGCAAATGAATTGCGTGAATTTTGGTCCTTGTTAGTTAGGCCTTAGCACTGCATGTCATAAAAGAAATGTGATTACTATAGTTCATAAAACAAGTGGAAAACCTTTATTAACTAACTATATGCGAAAGGCCAATTTTCTACTTATACAGAAATCAAAATGGCAACAAGGAGTACTTTCAATTACTCAGGCAGGCATCCTGGAATTAATAAAAGGTTATATATCTTTGTGTTTCCTGGTCCTAGTGAGATCTCAGTTGGTATATTTAAGTCAAACCCAACTGCCATTTTAAGCCCTATGTTTGACAATATTTGCCAAAGTGGCCAAATTTGAGCCTCAGGAAAGGATTCAGTTATATGGCCAATTGATAAAACCAGGACAGAAACCACAACCATACATCTATTAATGAATTGACTTACTAGACTCAGATGACACATTCTTTGGCAAATTGTCTACTTGCTGAGCAACCCCCTCCAAATGGATTTCTGACAAAATTCTAAATTCTCCCAAACAGGATTCAGATCTCAATGTTCTGTTGTGTAGTTCCTATAAAACCTATATAGGATCTGCGGGTTTAGACAACTTACACTGTAGGATTGGTGTCAGACTGATTCTAGACACCCCCACCAGGTCTGTTGGCCTGCGTACCAGCTAGCTCACAGTGCCACTATAAACTCCTCTTACCAGGGAGAGAATAGTTATTGGTAACTATCGAACTTGACAACCCTGATCCCTCAGGACTGTGGAAACTGTGTACTACTTTTCACTCAGTCACTCGTGCTCACTTAGTCTCAGAGAGATACACAGAATAAACGGTATGGACGTTTTTCAATAAGCATTTATTGAACAGTCATTATTCTAGTGTAAAATAGGTGTGCTGAAACAACCATTAGACAGTAACAGATATAAATGATTAGAAGCACTAGGAAAGTAAAAGTATGGTAGACTCCTACCATTTTGCTATAACCATGAATACAGGCAAGTATATAAAATACATGACAATAAAATGCCTACTCCTACGATGCTACTGTAACTAGATGTACCTAAGTGTACCTAGCATGTGTGTAGGTGTTAAGCCAAGAATCCCTCTGGGATAAAGTCAACCCCATTACCTGAAGTGAGAGACTGTGGGACCTCGTCTTGGTTTCGAGTTGGACAACCTGCAAGAGATGTTAGACCACTGCGAGCCGGAGTATCTGCATGCAGGACCCTCAGCGTCTCGCGTCAGTGCGTCGGCATGGAAGTCCTGATCTCCTCTGTTTGTCTCAGCAAGATGTGATGTTTATATACCCAAAGGCCCCCCGGGGTTCTACCTTGCTGTGCCACTTTTCGGACTTAGGATGATGTCGGGAATGAACTTTATACATAGATATTATACAGGAGATGGTAGGCCTGCTGAGTTTCCAAGAATCCTCATGCATAATGTATGAGGCTTTTATCAGGGAAAATCCTGCGTTCTGTGTGCATTGTCATATCTAGGTAAAAGGTCAGTCCCCAAGAGCCGTTATGTGTGTAATGTAGGGGAGAGTATAGGTTAAAGGTTAAGATGTTACTGGAACCTATACTGGGGTACCAGTATGGAATATAACAGTTCTACCATAGATGACATTATGGTCTTATCGACATTGGCAAACACTGCGATTCAGAATAAGGGCAAGAGACTTTGCCTACTATATATATTCAACGACCCTTGATAAAGTGGATGAATGCAGTTTAACTATGGTTTAAACTACATTCATGAAGTATTAATAACAAATCTATTAGACTTTCTAATTAGTCAGAAGAAGAAACCTGGGTCCAGGTCAAATTAAACACAGATGATTTGGTCATTTTGTCCTTGACCGAAATGGGCCTTCAGCGACAGTTCAGCCAGTAAAGTTCAACGACAGTTAAACCAGTAAAATTCAGCGAGAGTTAAACCAGAAATTGATTATATTGATTCAGGTGGTGTAGGAAGCTGGCTCTGTATATACTATACCAAAGTGAGGTATAGTGTGCACAGAGTCCAGTGGAACCCCAAAGGTAGGCAGAGGTAAAAGTAGATAGCACCTGACTATCTATTTGTGGTAGTGTGGTCGAGCAGTAAGGCTTTATCAGAGGGTAGTGTTAAGCATTTGTTGTACACACTCAATCAGCAAATGATATCACACACTCAAAGACTGAACTTCAGTCCAATTGGTTTTGTATAAAAATATTCTTTTAGTTATTTTATTTTCTAGAACCAAGCAAGCCTGGCACAGGTAAGCAATCAGCACTTTACAGTAGTAATGCAGTTTGTAAACAGTTTGAATTGCAATTGTAAATGTACTTTGATTTGATTACATTAGAGCTACTAGTAATGCAATGCTTTTGATATACTGTACATATACTTTGTATTTGCTTTTTAGTAGAATAACAGCTAAGTTACTTTTCTTATTACTTTTCTTACACGGTGCAGTATACCTGGATACTGCACTGGGACGTTTCCTGTAAACAGGTAAGTAAAAGCGTTGTTGTTATTTAGTTACAGTTTTAAAGGGTTTCATAGATTTCCCAACTCCACACTTAAAACTTTTCATAGAAAAACAGTCAATGTTATCCTATGGAGGAAAATAGTGTTACCGGTTCAAAGGTAAGTATTCGATGGTGGGAGTTTGTATTCTGGGGTTAGACTCAGGTGTCCCCCATGGTCAGGAATGCATTCTTTGTACACCCTCAGCGACACTAGGGAGGCCGGGAGCAGAGTGCTGTGGCCCAGTGTTATCCAATGGGGGACAGGGGGCCTCCGGTTGGTGGCAGCTGACGAGCAGTCCACTGGGTTGTGGGAGCAAAGCTCCTGGACTTAAGCTCAGGGCAAATGGGGGTTCAAGCCAGCACAAAAGGTGCACCCTCAGCGTCACTGGGGCGGCCAGGTGCAGAGTGCTGCTTTGGCATCAGGCGCCCTGTACCTTTCAAAAGGGAGTCTCCGGTTTACAAACACACTGCAGGCTTGGGTATGAAGGTCTTCTGGGTGCGACCACTTGGAGAGGTAAGTTAGGATGCTGGTGGTTGGATAGGTACTGTTGGTTGGGCCACCCAAGGCTGTGGGGCGTCGGGTGCAGGGGTGTCTTTTAGGGTCGGATCTTCTTACCAGCTCCTGGTCGCGATTGGGGGGACCTTCCGGTTTGAGGCTGCAGGTCAGCGATCATCGGATCTCGGGTCAGGATCGCTGGGGAGACCTCCTCGTGGTGTTGGGCCACTCAAACTTGGGCCGTGGGCAGACTTGCAGATCCTTGCGGAGCTGGAGTGTGGTGGTGAACAAATCCAGTGTTCACGGCAGACAGAGTCTTTGGGATGGAAGGTAGGCACGTCCTCTGGGTTTCTTGAGGTTGCTGACTGCAGTACACTCCGGGATTTCGCTGGAGCAGGTACGAGGTGGGGACAGGCCGGTAGGGCTGGGGCCAAGTCAGTGGGCGTCCTCCTCTTGTTAGCTTCGGCACGGTTGTTTGGTCCTTCTTCTTCTTCTCTTCTTCTGGTTTCTTGTCTGAGGAAGCAAGGTTCAGGGGTGTCCCTAAATACTAGATTTAGGGGCGTTACAGGTAGGTAAGAGGTTGGGACCAATGGGTCCCTTTCCTGGGGTGGGTACACCCCCTATTATGCAACCCTCTAGTGAGAGGGGGGCATATGCTTCACCCTGCTTGGCTGGGTCCCCCCATCTGCAAGATGGCGGGGACTGAGAGTTGTGCTTCACCTCACCTCGCCTCCCCCACCTGAGGGGTGGATTTGGCAGAGGTGGGCACACCTCTCTTCCTCACTTGTTTTTCCCGCCAGTTCTCACACCCAAAGTGGGGGTCAAAACCAGTGGGGACAAGTTGCTGAAAGCAGCAAGTGGCCTGGGGAAGCTCACAAAGGCAGCAAGCCTTTGAAGCTTCCCCTTCATTGACCCTGCCCATCCTGGGGGAGGAGGCTTAGCACCTCGTCCCAGGATGTGCATTTTCAGGCCCGCAGGAGCAGCAGGCTCTCGACCCAGGGGTCCAGAAACATGTCTGGTAGTGGCAGCTGAAAGCAGCCACTCAGCCTGGACACTTGTGGTAGGTCGTTTTTCAGCAGGCATCTCCAAGATGCCCCCTGTGTGCATTTTTCATTAAATCCCACACTGGCATAAGTGTGGGTTTAATGTGCTGAGAGGTTTGTTACCATGGAACACAGGGATGTGTGCCATGTCGACTCTTCACTTTGTTCTGCACAAAGACACGCAGCCTGCAAAGCCAGTGTGTGAGTGTAAAAGTACAGGGCCTCTAAGGGTGACACAAAGTGCTGCAGCCCTTAGAGGCCTTCCCTGGTCACAGTGCCCTGGTACCTGTGGTACCATTTACCAGGGGCTGACCTGTGGCCTGAGATGCCAATTGGGTTTTGTTTTTAATGCAGTTTTAGGGAAAGAACATAGGTCCTGGGTACCTGATTAGCAGGAGCCCAGTCAAAGCACATCAGCAGTTGAGCAAAAGGTGGGGGCAACCATGCAGATAGAGGGCACTTTCCACAAATGGGTTAACAGTTAACCTTAAAAAAACGAAACGTGTGTCATTTGGATAACCTAAAGCAAGTTTTCATTGTATCTCAGCCACTACATTCCAGAACAAATTTCCATAAAACATGATATAATAATTTGAATGCCTAACCTAAGAACACCAGATACTTCATCTATCGTACCCAACACTAAGAAGCTGAACATGTCATATTCAGGGCAATATTAGAGGGTGATGCTTGCCAGGGCACAGTAGCCCATCTCTATTTTCATAGGGTAGAGTTGTCCACAACACCCTTCCAAACAACATCATTTCCAGGGGCATGGCTTTCTGGGGTCAAATGGGCCAGCATGCAAGAAGCTGGGCTCTTTTCCATTACTTTGATCAGTGGAACCCGCCATACCGCTGCTCTCATCCATTATTTGCCACCTTTTGGTGCAAGAATGATTTTGCTAGTACTGCCTCCTTTTGTTAGCCAGTGGTTTAAGGCTTTGTATATCCTAAAGCATCCAGGAGTGGTAAAACCTCTGCAATGGCTATGAGAGGGCTGCAGGGTGTTACCACGGCAGTGTTTGAGGCGGTACCCCGGGATAAATGGGACAACACTCATTATTCCTTCAGGATAGTTGGTGTCGCCTCATCTAACATGAGCCTCTTGTACCATGGGTCTGGAATCAGCGAACACCATGTGGCTGATCAATGGTCAAATGGGTGTGCACCATATTTCACCCCCTTCCTAGCTAACCTGGATCTCAATAGGTTAGTCCAAACTTGCGTTTAAATATAGTTAGTTTATTCAACAACTTAGTTACTACTTGCAATCAAATAGTGTGTAGTTTCCCTTATTTCACTTTGTCTCTGATGTCGCAACGCTATATCCACATGGCCACCTATGTGCCCAGATTCTTTCAGCAGTGGAGTCTGCAAATGTCTTTTTTTGCTGGCTTGCCTCTACCACCTTTGTGAATTGTGCAGATAAGCTACACATGTATTTTGCCTCAGGGTGATGACTGTGACTGGCAGAACGTCCTATTTGCCAGAGATAGTCATGCCGCAAGAGTTACAATAGAGAAGTAGGAACGTGTTGCCTAATACAGGAGTTTCCTACTTGATGAATTCAGTATATAATTACATTGTCCAACTGTTCTGCCCCGGGGAACCTATGAATGACGCTATGTGTTTGTTTTGTATTCTGCGTATTGCAGCCAGGATTACCGTCAAAAACAATGTTTCAACACTTCCGTTTGACGTTAGGTTCAGTCTTTATTAGCTCTGCTCTTCACGATACACATCTACAACGCCATTTTTGAAGGTAAGTAAACATTTTACCTAGTGAGGAACGGAGAGGCGTCCACTCAGCAGTTACTGCTGATGTACGCATAATATTTGGTGCGTTCTAAGATTGTTATTTTGATCCTGGGACATTGGCATTGCCACTTGTGATTGCTTCAAACATGAGAAACACGATTCGGATTCATCAAATCAAAATTCATCAGCATCCTGTATATTTATATCCACTCTGTCATATGGGTTATCCTCCACACTTGTCGCTTTCCGGATATTTAGAAAATGTTATTGGAGGTAGGGCTGTGTCAATTAATTATCCTGGAATTGGTTTAAAACATATTTTTCCTAGGCCAACCCGACATGTGTTTCTCTCTTGGAAGCATATTTTCCAAGGTTTTAAAAAAAATAAACAAAGAGAATTGTTTTTTATATTTTTGTTGTATCTCACTGATTGATGATAATTACAAATTCGCTGAAAGGAGGTTTGTTCGAACATTTGTTTGACAAGCACTAAATGACCCATGCAAACAATGACGTGCTTTTTGAGGATTTGAGGAGCCTTGGTTGTGTTTACAGTGATTTCCAGTCAGTAACTAAAGTAAAATGTTGTGTCTGAAAACATATTGAGATATCATTTGCTACTAATAGAACTCTCATGCATGTAATCTTAAGACACAATGCACTAACGATACCACTTTATATGTATCTGCAAGATGTTTCTCAGCTGTATTAAATTGGAATTTGTACCCGGGGAACCTAATTTATGGATGATTGTAAATTAATTTGTTTTGTAAAACACCATCCATTTCATGTTAGGCTTTTTGTCACTGCTTCTTGCTAAGGTGTGAATACTGGAACTAAACCAGAATCATTTTCTTTCCTTCCTTTTTCTTTTTTGTCCATAAATTTATGAAGAGTTCTATCTTTTCGTCTTCTTAGACTTTCTTTGCCCCTTTTGTTGTATGAAACATAACAGAAACAACTATAAACAGATAATCTTTATTTCGTTTTTCTGAGCCTCGAAAAATATTTTTTCCAGAGTAAAACAGATTGTTACCATTCTCTTGGGAATATATATTTTATTAAAGATTTAAAACAAATAAGGAACATTAATTGACACAGTTCTACTCTTAGGGCCAGATATACGATGGATATTTGCATGCGCAAAAGGGTTTTAGACCCGTTTGCGCATGCAAAAATCCTTGTGGCCATGTACAAACCGTATTTTGAGAGTTGCAAAAATTTGCGACTCGCAAAATAGTGTTTTGCAACTCGCTATTAGGAAGGGGCGTTCCCTTCCTTATCGCGACCCCAAATGCCAGGTATGACTGTTTTGCGACCGCAATTGCGGTTGCAAAACAGTCGCAGTTTACCACCCTTCACAGAAGGGTGGTAAACCACTCGCAAACGGGAAGGTGTCCCCAGGGGACCCCTTCCCCTTTGTGGCTGGCTCTAAAAATGTTTTTTAAGGTCAGGCAGTGGTCCCAGGGACCGCTACCTGCCCTTAAAAAATGAAACAAACACGTTTCATTTTTCTTTTTTAAAATGCATACCGTTTTCCTTTAAGGAAAACCGGCTGCATTTAAAAAAAAAGAAAACAGCTTTATTGAAAAGCAGTCCCAGACATGGGGGTCTGCTGAGCCCAGCAGGCCACCATCCATGGGAGGGCCAGCCATTCCCAATGGGTTCGCAAATTGCAAGTGGCTCATTAATATTCATGAACCTCGCATTTTGCGACCCCATTGGGAATCGCAATGACATAGTGAATTGTGAGTCGCAATTTGTGACTTGCAATCGAGCACAAATTGCCAGTCTCAATTTACGCTGGTCGTAAATCTGGCCCTTAGAGAATATTGCCTATATATTTGGCAAAAAGTATATGGAGCAGGGCAATCAAGTCAAACATTTATCGGTTTGAGAGACTGGACAAAGACAGGATTATTTACAAATGTACATATGTTAGGCAATGTGTTTTTAAGGAAAGACAAACAGTGTCTCAGTCTCTGACAACACAGTAACAGCAAGTCATTTACAGAATGTTATACAAACAAACTCTGCACAATAAATTACTGGTTCTGTCATGTTCAAACATCCTTAAATAAATGCCTAAATAGATGCTATTTCTACTAGGATTGATTTATCTGATATGGACATTGTGGGGGATTGTAGATGATATGAGTGATTAACCTTATATTAGTAATTTGATGGATCAATCGATTCATAATTTTATGGATGCAACGTGGGGCAGTATAAAGAGAGGTCCTAAAACTTACATTGTTTTTAGAATATTCAAAAAGATATTTTGCGGTATGTAAAGTAGTATCCCTATAGTATTCTTTTAAGTACTCTTACATGCCTTGTTGAATTGACCCCAAAATATTTTATTGTGATTAAAATGGAAACATTCAGGTAATATTCATATTTATTTATTACAAATAGAAATAACTGTGCCCTCTTTGCACTTTATTAATAGAGAGTAGAACGTTTTGGTCTGACTCACACAGGGTTGTATGACGGAACACCGCAGGGAAATACTTTGCATGCTTTTACAACGCGTTTGTCACCCCACATGATTTTAGAACGCATATGCTTTTACAACGCATGCCATTACCATACATTGTTTATATATATTTATATATATAAAAAATTTATTTGTGGGAGAGACCCCCCACAACACCCCACTTACCTTAAATGCGTGGTAAAGGCATGTGTTGTAAAGGCATGTACGTGGTAAAATCATGCATGGTAAAAAATGTGTGGTAAAGACACAATGTGGAGTCCTTGACACAATGGAGGAGCTATGAACATGCCTGAGCCCTAACTTCTTCAAAGTAGTCGTGCAAATTAAGATAATTCCACAATCTTTACAAAGGAAAATGTGGACCTGAAAGTATGCTGCATGAAACCGGGTATTTGGTAAAGAGTTCCTTAGGAATAGGTGCCCAAGAAGTCAACCTGCATGGCAGTCGATTCAATCTGAGCCCAAGATATCCAGCCTCCAAATACCCTAACCACCAGTCTCATTTATCCCAGTCATCCTTTTTATGAGGATTTAGCAGCACAGATGAGGGAGCAGGAAAAGAGATTGTAAGACAATAAGAAGAGTTACAGGATGCAAGAAGTTGAAACCTTCTAGCCACCACCCTAACCCAGCCACAGTAAATGCACTAGTTGCAGACAATCATCAACCAGTTTCTGTCACATTTGTACCTGAAACAACTAAGAGACTTTGGGCCTGAGTTAAATCCTGGCGGACAGCCAGTGGGTCCGTCAGGGCAACGGAGTAAATTACTTTGTTGCCATGGAGTCAGGACGGTCCACCAGATTTATAAATGACTGGCAGGTAGGCGGTCAATTGAAAAAGTATTGCCAGGAACCACTGTGATGGAAGTTCCTGTCAATGCATTTTACTCTCTTCTACTGGGCTTCATCAGCAGGATGCAGCCCTGTAGCAAAGACTATTTCATTGTTCTTCTGAAAAGGATAGAAAAAGAAACTGGATTTTCTTGTTCATAAGAAAAAATATAATGATCCTCTCGCCATGGGAGTCTTCTCCCATTCTACTCCCATAGTGTTGGGAGAATTACAATGATTTTACTGTTCCTCACCACCAGGCTTTACATGACAGTGAGAAACAGTAAACAATAACAACATGTCCACCCACCCAAATTGGGTGGACGGACATTCAACCATTTCTTCGACGGCCCTTGGGAGTAAGGGCCATCGGGGATTAATCATGGCAGAAACAAAGTAGTCTCCGCCTTGATTAATCCTAAGGAATGCCTGCATATAAATGTGGCGGGGGGACCATTATATTGGCGGGGAGGAAACTCCATCGCCGTTTCAATGAAGTTGCTCTTCACCAGTACACAAATTAAGCCCTTTGACATTTTGCCACATACTTCTCACAGGATAACTCGCCAAACCAAGACTGACTATGATAGTATCAGCATTTACCCCAAAGGCAACAGGGGCTCCAGCGAATGAAGTGAAATCAAAAAGACCAATGCCCTATGGAAGATCTATAATACCTAACCTTTTGCCAGACCCTGCTGCTAGATGACCGTGGGGACCAAATCCCCTCTACCCCGCAGACAGCCAACCCCCTGCCTTGTGCTATCATCAGACATGCACGGTGTGGTATTGGCTGCAGGGCCTGGTTCATAGAAACTGTTACTGTTCATGCGGGAGGGGGAGGGGTCATGTTGCATACAGATTCTGTTTAATGCTTGGTATGGGGTTATTGCAATTGGTAATTCATTTCATTTCATTGTCTTTATTTCGACTGTAAGAATGTCATAAAAGAGCTCAATAGAATATAAACAAATCATTATCAAATTTCCAGTATAAAAATACATCTTCAATTAGCAATATTAACCAGAAAATAAAAACATCTTCATTGCCTGTAGAGAATATCAATAGAGAGTCTCATCCATCATTTGAATAGTCATGTACAGTGGAGGGAGTCTCATTATACGACTAAGCTTCTTCTAATATTCCACATCGCAGCTAGGAACTTGCTTACAGCAAAAACAGTTAATGGGGATAAATCAGATTTTAATATTCGATAAGCATGCAAATGCTGCCTAAACCCCCATTTTCTGCAGATGGGAACGATCCACTTTTTCCTAGGCTTCATATAAGAAGGACAGAAAAACATTACATGAATATCATTCTCCAACTCCTCTATACAGGCAGGACAATTTTTAGTAGTTGGTGGGTGCCATCTACTCGTAAGGGCTCTAATTGGTAAGGAATTATGTCTCCATTGGAGAAATAATTTTCTGAGGCCGATGGGGTTAATATCATCCAGAACAGTCTCCATCTTGTAGTAATCTTTCATTAGTAAAAATTTACTCGACATTGACCCCATTTTGTCGCTCAATAACCAAGCAGACAGGTTACAATCATAATACATACTGACCAGATCTTTATGGGATATATTTCTGCAAGCCTCTTCCGGATTTGTCCACAAAACAGAACAACCCAGCCTCTCAAACTCATCCTTTATATATTTTAACCATGGGAGTTTCCGTATATTTGGATATTTTAATAGTTCCAGGAATTCTTGCCTGTAAGTGTTAAGTTCAGGGGTTACCCAAAGACGCCTCCAAAAAGTTAAGGGCTTTAAGCCTAGTTCCTCCTTTATAGATCTTATTCCCAAGTCAAGCCTGAGAGGAAGAAGGGGAGAACTAGTAGGTAGGGAGAGTAAATTCCTGAGAAACTTGTTTTCCGTGGCAATGATTGCAGAGGCACAATTGTGTCCCCACAATTCACCGCCATAGGTTACTGCCCCTCGTGCCTGCATTTTATAAATCTCGAGTGGCTGTCCAATAGGTTTTGTCTGGGATTTATTCCATAATTTAATAATCCCCCCGCCTTTTGCGTTAACTTTAATTGGGATTTAATCTGGTGTTGGACCCAAGCCAGATTTTCATTTAGGGTTAATCCCAAATACTCGAACGTCTGGACTCTTTCCAGGCTGACTCCTTCTATAACCGGATTTGGACGAGATGTCTTTGGAGGATTAAAAATCATAAACTTTGTTTTGGCCATGTTTATTTCCAGCCCCCGATCATAACAAAAAGAGACAAAACCATCCAAAACTCGCTGGATACCCATTGGAGTCTTAGCGAACAACAGGGTATCATCAGCGAACATAATTGCTGATATCCCTATACCACCGAGCTTTGGTGCGTCTCTGTTGGGGACCGCATTCAAATGGGGGATGACTCCATTTACATAGAGGCAGAACAGGGTTGGCGCCAGAATGCAACCCTGACTGACCCCCCTATCAACGGGGAAGCTAGATGACAAGTTACCTTCTCTCCCACACCTGACCTTTGCAAAATTATGAGTGTGGAGTCGTATTATAATATCCAAAAGGGGGGATGGCACTCCTAAATCCCGTAGAACGATCCAAAGCTTCCTACGCGGTACCAAATCAAAGGCCGCACGCAGATCTACAAAGACGGTGTATAGGGAGCCACCCTTCACCTTGGCCGTTTTCCAGAAGAGCATACTCAATCTAAAAATCTGATCAGTAGTCGATACACTCTTTCTAAAACCCGCCTGATAGTGGCTCAGAATATCAGATTCCTCCATCCAATCCAAGAGGCGGTCGAGGATCAACCTTGCAAAAAGTTTCTGGGCTACATCTATTAGGCTAATAGGCCTATAGTTGACTGGGAGCAGGGGCGACCCCTTCTTGAAAATAGGGACTACCTCTGCTCCCAGCCAAGTAGAAGGGACCGGCATACCCCCAGAGATTGCATTAAATATTATTAAAAGATAGGGCGCCCATATTCTGGGTTCATGTTTGTAAAGATCTCCGGGTACCCTATCCAACCCTGGAGCTTTGCCCGCAGGAAGCCTGGATATGGCAGTCTGAACCTCACCCAAGGTGAAGCTAATCACCGCTGTACCAACAGCGTCACTCGTCAACAATTCGCCCGATGGCACCTCCATATCGGAATAGTCCCCCTTATACAGGGAGCTGAAATGGTCTTCCCATACTTCTGGGGCAATGTTCGGGTTCACTGCTGGATCAGGTTCAGCTGAACCAATGGTCACAATCTGCCAAAACTTCCTCGCATCCCTATCCGCTAAGGCAGTTGTTAGCCTAGCCCAATTCTCATTCCCCCACTCAAGCTTGGCGTGATGGATCAACCGTCGATATACTTGTCTCCTATGTTGGATAACGTCCCTATTTACATTATCTTTCAGTGCAACCAACAATTCGCTCTTCGCTAGTCTGCATGCCCTGTTATACCAGGGGTGCTTTCTTTGTGCCCTTCTCCCACAGGGGGCTAGGGGATTTAAAATATCTGTTAGGCTAAGGAATAGTGCCTTATTGAGTTCGCCCAGTTTTTCATAAATATCAGACACAGGTTGTTGCCCAATAAGAGCAGCCATGTCTTCCAATACTGGGCTAACCCTAGCGTATACTTCAGATAGTTCATCTGGGTTTTTAGCCAATTTGTCCCATCTTACCCTACGTCTATTATTAGACAAAATAACCCTATTGGATTTATCAGATTGCAATAAAGGTTCGCCCTTGTGCAAGCCTGGTAATAGAAAATCCAGGATCAGGGGATTATGATCACTCTCTCCCCTGGATAGCACCCTGAAATCTTGGACTCTGTTCCACTCCTTCCATTGGACAAAAATATAATCAAGTCGAGCCTCCCTTCCTGGCTTGTTAAAAGTAGGCCTAGAGGGGTTATCAGATTTTGCTCGACCATTGCATGCCCTAATCGAATGAGCCAGTGCCAGGGATGTGACTTGGACAGCCAAAGGTGCCCAAGCTCTTAGTATTGGGCCTACCACAGGTGGGATTTTCCATAAATCATCCTCCTCCTGATTTATGGCATCCAGCAACCCCTCAAGTGCTTCAAACTGAGAGTTAAAATCTCCACCCACCACAAACATAGTACCCTCGGGAATCTTGGTCAGAACAGTAGATAACTCTTCAATAGCCCTTGACTCGGCGGAGAGACTCACAGTTCTGGAGTAAACATTAATCACAGCTAATCGAGAGCCAATCCGCCAGTCCAAGAGCACACACTGAACGTCGTCAGACCCTGTATCTATAACACTGACACTGCAACCCAAATGGATAGCGACCCAGATTGTTAAACCCCCTGACGGTCGGCCCCTTCCTCCCCACGTAGCTGGAACTGAAAATGAGGCAAACCCTGAACGAAGTTGCTCTTCCCTTGCCCATGTTTCCTGGAAGCAGCATATATCTTGGAGGTCTATGAATGAACCCCATTCAGGACAAATAAGCTTGTTAGGGAGACCAGCTATATTCCAGGAAAGAATTTTTAATAGGGCTGGGGCGTTAAAAGTAACAGGGGAATTTTTGCAA
This sequence comes from Triturus cristatus, assembly GCF_964204655.1. Taxonomy (NCBI): domain Eukaryota; kingdom Metazoa; phylum Chordata; class Amphibia; order Caudata; family Salamandridae; genus Triturus; species Triturus cristatus. The sequence continues at coordinate 320,462,227 of NC_140589.1, read as the reverse complement.
GAGACTTCATTAGTTAGATTCGGCATTTGTATTGAATGCCCACTATCAGGGGCAGAAACCATCGGCTGCAGGTATACACAGTGAGGCCCTCCTTCGTCCCCCCTAATACCATTCTCCCGACCCAGTCAGTCAACCTCCTCGAGGCAGCTAAACCTATTGTATCAAGAATAGTCACCCCAAGTGGGCGCATTATACCGGATGTGCCTATGCCTTCTACTTTGAGGGGTGGATCCCACCCTTGTCCATTCTTCAGCATTCCCTGAGTGTGTATGGGTATTTCGTGGTGGATAGAAAAAGGACAATGGGAGGGGTTGAATTGATGAGCTTCCTATATTACCCATCCAATTACAAATATGTGACACAATCTGTGGATTTCTAAAATTCACCAGAATGCAGTCACCCTTAGTTTTCTTCATAGTATTTCCCAGCCAGCTGACCCTCCTAACCATCAGGACATCACCTCTCATATTCGGAGGGAGAGGCCTGTGGGTATTCAGCCAACTGATCACTTTATTTTTTAGGGAATCATAAGTTTCTAAGGTCGAATTGGTAAACTCTGGGACTCCACTTAGGATTATTACATAGGGAGCTGCTGCAGGGGGGAGATTCACTACATTTTTTCATCTTGAACTACCCAAATCTTGATTGCTATTTCCGCCGTTCTCATTGGAAGTTTTCCCTAATTTAGTTAGATTTAATTTGGGTGACAGATTGGAAGACCTTACGGGGGAAGATGATTAACTCTGTAGGAGTGGCGACGTAACGGTAGTGGGAGGTGGAACATTGGAAAAGAGTAGGGGTACGCCTGTTGGAATCGTTTGGGTTGCTGTTACATATTTTAACAGGCCAGCAGAATTAGTAGCAGTAAACGGCAGGGGTTCGGCCATATTCATTTGAGCCACACTTTGGGTCAGACCATTAGTCCTCATACAATGATCTATAGCCCCGGTAGCCGTTTCTATATCTTTTAGTCTAGCATCAATAATATCAAATCTAGCCATCAAGGGGTCAAAGAATCCCTTCAGAACATTAGTAATGGCATTTATTAGGCAATCCCCTGCCCCTCCAGACCCCATTCCAGAGATAGAAAAAGGAGGCTGCAATTGGGAGAGGGTTTGTGCATGAATAATTGGGATGGGCGTTACATTAGGAATTTCAATTAGCCGAATATCCGCTACAGATGGCGTTGCCACTAAAACATCAAGAGGGCAATCTATTTTAGCCTTTTTTCCCCCCTTGAACTTCCTCACGCATTTCCTTTTAGGAACGACACCCTCCCGTGGGCCCCGTGCGCATGATGACTTAGATTTACTCCCCACTACTGAAACATCTTCCGATGTGGGGGCAGATGCACACTCAGGAATAGGCTGGAACGAGTCTCGCCATGAGGATATGCTAGTCCTAAGCTCCTGCAAGACAGATTCAATCGTTTGGTCAATACTATCCATTAGGGCAGTATGTGAATCGTCCAAATCATCTGGGGATCTAGCAGATGCAAGTAAGCCCAAGGAGGATCTTCTAGTGCTTTCGATCCCCTCTGAAAGGCGTCTTTCTAAGATGTTTAACTCATTATTAACCACAGAGTTCGCCCTAATGAGGAAACTATCCAAAGTACCTGGAACCATAGGCGATGACGGCATGGTTTTTTTCCGCATGGCCCTTGCTGACATTAGCTCGTTCCTCTGGCTATATACTGTACGTAGGCCAAGAGGGGGGGCCCGGTCCGGTCTTGCCCGTGCTTGAACGGGCTTAAACGGGCCCGCCCTTTGCCCGGGCTTCGCCCCGGTCTGCGCAATTGGTAATATGAAATACATTCCTTGAGTATATGTGGACAGTTTCATAAAGACATAGGAAGTATTCATACTAGTGAAGATGATTATGCTGTTCAAGTAGAGCTATGTAGGCAACTGTTTCAAGGTGTTTTACAATTATAAATGAGCATCATTTCATATTTTACATTGACTATATCATTCTATTATTCTGTTGCGATGGCTAGTCTGCACACCCAGGCATGTCCAAGTCACTAGCTTGGAACGGTCTATTGACCAACACTACTATGAGTTCAGCAAAGCAGAGGTGCTGTGGTTTCACTAAGATTGTTCACAATCATGCATACCCTTGCACATGGGAAACGTTTTTGTAAATGATTTATATAATGTAATGAATCACAAAGAGAAAAAGTGTAGAAATGCATCAACAAACGCATGGGAAAATACAGACAAATAATTGATTATCATAATTGTAGGGTTTGTTAGGTATCAACACTTCACCTTGAACTGGCTGGGAAATCTGAAAGCAGATGTCACAAACTATAACCCTCTGGTATCGATATCAAGGACTGTCCACCTAGAGTAAGTCACCGTGTACAATCTGAGGGGCATATCATCAACGAGGCGGTAAAAAATTATCGCCACTTTTACGTCCGTTTTCGGATGAAAAGCGGCGATCATTTTATCGCCTAATCTGCAATGTCACGCTATCGCGTGAATCCTTGCATTAGTGCCTGTATTCTGAACGCCCAGCTTTGCATCTCTAAAGAGATGCAAAGTGGGGGTTCCTGCCCTGACAAAACTGGAGAAATGTCGCTAAGCGACATTTCTTCAATTATCAATGGACACGCTAACCTGCAGAGCGACAAGCAAAGTAGCGATAACCTCTGTTATCGCTACTTTCCTTACGCCTGCTTCAAGACTGACTTAGCCATGATATCCTATGTAAGGTGGATATCCTGGCTAAGTATGCCCTGCCCTATCAGCAAGCTTTCGCCAAACCTTGTGAGATTATCGCTGGATTTCCAGCGCTAATCTCACATTTGGCAGTTAGCGCTTGGAATTTTATCGCTTTTGAGATAAGCGTTGCTAATAGCACGCTATCTCAGCGATCAAATTCCACGTTAGCTGGCGATAATTATCCTAGCGCTAAGTGCGCTTAGCGATAATTATTGCCGGTCCTTGATGATATGCCCCTGAGTTTGCTCTGCCTACGACCACACGCCTCATGTCTCACTTGACTGGTCATTAGAGGGAAAAATGTCTTTGTTGCTTGAATATCTGCCTTTGTAAGTCATAAGAGATTCTTTTCCACTGTTTCCCTTTATCAGTTGTCACTGTAAGGACAGCTGCTTCAGGGTCACTCTTCATAATGTAGGAGGGTCACATGTGTGTCTCTAGAAACACACAATACAAAGTGCTAATCAGACCTGGTGTGCCCTGCCGCATCATCTAGTTAATAATACAGAAGACATCTCCTCAATTTTGTTTGTATTGAGTGTAGTGAGACACTTCAGAGACTGGAAGGGAAGTGGAGGATGATTGAAAGCACGTGACATACCGAAATGAAATGCGATATGAGAAGGCCTGCTAAACAATGGCCAGTCGGAGGTCTAAACACAGAGATCATGTGTCCTCAATACAACCACACACGCACTTTTCTGAAAATACTCAAATAGAGTAAATTAAGAAAGTGTTAAATAAACAGAAGCAGCAGCATTTGCAGAAGGAGGGCTTCATACCACTTCCAGCATAATGAAAGTTCCGAAGGCATGGTTGTTATATACATATTTACTCGATAGAGCGGTGGCATGTTTTATTTGGTGCTGACCTGCCCCTCATCCACCTCTTCTTTCTGTGGTCAAATACAGATTATTTTTCTTGGGAAAATGTAGAAGAACCCTCCTCCGAGCCCAATTGGCTACAGCTGTGATTGCTCTTATAATTGCATAACATCATCATGAGCAATTGTTAGATACACCTCGAAAGATGTTGGCCCTGATCAATAGTTCCAGGAAGCCTGAGGTTAGTACCAGATTTTCCAGGGAGGGTGGCAATTCATTAGTAGAACCTTGTCTAAGTGACTGTAAACTGTCCTTCAAATGTGGAAATACAGCTTAATAGCCTTTTTTTTAAAGATATTTATTAGCATTTGGCAAGTAATACATATTAAGAAACAATTGCATAACAAAGAACCATCCCAAACCAAATCGCAGATAGTTTAGGCAGGCAGATACAGGTGAAATGGGAAAGCTTGACATAATGGGGCCACACGTAGTCAACAAAACAGTTTACAAAAAGAACAACAATGAGGATAGAAGCATCTTGTGCAAAGGTATGGGGAGGGCAAAGATCCTCACGCAGTTCAAGTCATTCCACGACATTGCCCTCAATACCCTCTACATCCGAAGAAGAGCGCTCACTTTCAGGTTCTGGGTGTGCGAAGTCGCTCACTGCGCACGTCCAGGTACCCAGGCCCTCTTCAACCCTCAGGCACACCTCTTCAGCCACTGCCCTTTCTGCCACATCCGCTCCCCAGCGATGCTCGCAAGGGCCCATGCGGGGGCCCAAAGGGCCCATCCATGCAATTGCGGTCCGCTGTTTTGCAAGAAGCAGCGTCAAGGGTAAGAACTTAAATGCCATGTTGTGACCACGGGCACTGGTGTGTCATTCTCATTCACAGGCATCCACACGGCAGGTCTCACACGTGCTGACACGTTTAACCAGAAAGCATTTACCATTGGACATTTCCGCTCCAGATGCGTGAAAGTGGCAACGGTGCCCGACATGTAGGACAGGCCCCCGGCTTACTGGGGTCTATTCTATGCAATAGCAGTTTAATAGAAATTAAAAACTGGAAATAAAAAACATTTCAGTCTAAATCGAGTGTTGTGCAACAACTACAACAGACCGCCCTTCAGGATCTCATGCATACACCACTTACATCCTCAAGTCCCCTAAATCACACTAATCCACTGAAGTTTAAATTTCCAGCTGAGGTACTAATGGCCAACTCAATTCCTGCAACAGATAACAACCACAAGATCCTGCATCCAAATAACAAGCAATCATTTCACCCAACACCCTCTGAAAAACATTCCCACTGGAACCATGAAAGAAGCACAGCGTGGATTGGCTTTATTAAAACCTTGATGAGAAGCACTGGTCAATGTACCTGCCTGTGTTTAGACAGAATGTGCGACCGCAAAGGTTGGCAAGCATGCACAATGGATGTGGAATGGGATGAGGCATGTGATGAGTGAGCCCAAAAAACGAGCTTTGCCAGCACACAACAGGGACAGGTCTGAAGTGGACATGAACATCCCTGTTCCACCATCTCTAGTCCATGTCGAGAAGTAGCCAAAGCGCCAGATGGCCAGATTGCTGTTCCTGTATCTTGCTGTTGTGAACCATACCTACGGATTAGCATCGTCTATGTTCTGACTCTATGCCCCCTACCCAAAAAAAACCTTCAGTCAGCCTAAAATGCAGGGATCCACCTTATCTCCGCCCACCAAATGAACCTGGGAGGAGCCTCAGTGACCAATAAATCATAGCCCCCCCCCCCCGAAAGATCAATAAGGCTCCCGCTGCAGATTCATTTGTCTGCAGAACATAAAGCGAACACGTGCCGTGGCTCTTTGAAATGCTCGTCCTTAAATCCCTCAAACACCCGCCGCCCCAAAATCTTTTTAGAGAGAGGAGTTGGTTCAGGCTCACCCAGTGATGGGTAGGATTGGACCCTGGGGATGGGCAGAGCTCGGAGGCCCGTGTGCTACAATAAATTCACGCTGCTTCCATTCTCCCCTCCTTTGGGCCAATGCACCTTTGGGCCAATGAGGCCTAAAGCGTCTGCAGAGGAGGGGTGCAAGCAAGGAAGGATGTACACAGACATAACTGAAGTTCAGCTTGCCTCTCACCAAATGTAAAGGCTGCTTGGGCGCCACTGTTGGCGTTAATTGATGGAAGTCACTGGAAGCTTCATGGTGACAAAGATTTATTGTTTCTGAGACGTCTTGTAAAGGTGCTATCAGCTTAGTTCTGCATTGCATCCTTTTAATGGACACAAAATGTTGGCACTAGGTATATAGTCTGATTATTATTACTAAAGTACTTTGAAAACACTTGTTTTATCTTAAACTCTAAATAGTTTTGCTTCAGCTTTTTCTTATACCTTGTGTAATACAATTTTAAAATAACGAGTTACATGTTTCACCGCGCTTTCTGTTACTGCCTGGGACCTCAAAGCACTACAGAACCTTGAAGAACAGAAACAATCTATGCACGGTGGTGCATTTTTCAGAAACCACACAGTCGATAGCTCTGAGAATTTGTTTTCATTACAGAGCTTCTCTGGCCTTCTTGAAACGTGCTTGGTTTCAAAAGTGCGTTGCTGGCTGCGCGGGAACTTGTTTTTGCAGCTTGTTTTGTTTGTCTTCGGGACATCAGTAGGCCAAGCACAGCCGGGCCCTTCTGTGCTGGTGTTCCCATGGCCATGGGATGGGAGAAGCCCCTTGAAGAATAGCGTCCAGTGTCTTCGAGCGTTTGGCCGGGCTCCCGGTCAGCACGTGCGCGTCAGCTCCTAGTAGTTTTCGGCCCGTTCTATGAGATGTTGTTGTTCAGCGCTGTGACTATCTCATTGTTTTCGTTCTAAGAATCGGAATTTACTACACGCCATTGCGTAATGTCATTTACGTAGCACTGAGATAAGGTGTACACAAGAGAACTATACAATCTGTACTTTTCAGTGGAATCTTTACAGGGTCCCTATGCAGGGAAATGGTGTGTGTCAGCATTACCACGGGTCCAGTGGCGCTAGGGCCCAGGGGCCCACTGCACCCCCGTTATGGCTGTCTTGTACTGCCGCTGTGAGGGACAGGGAGAGCTTTTTAGTTCTCGCCTGGCGAACGCAGCGCGAAGCGCTGCTGTCGCCAGCGAGATCTATTGTTGCTGATTTGCCTCGGAAGTGGGACAGGAGATGGGCACGCGCAGGCTCTTGGCGGATTTGAGTTGGTGTACGCGCTTACAGCCACGCGGCGTGCTCATCTCCTGTCCCCCTTCCCTCGCAAGTCAGCATGCAGTTTCACTTTCGTGAACATTCACTCGTTAAAAACGCAGCATTTGTTGGTGGACGCATGATTTACTGGCTTTCTCGTTAACGAACAACAACAGTATGCACACGTAAAATATGCGCGCAGTAGCTTTTCCTATGCGTGTACGACTAGCTTTCTCAGTACAAATAGCGATGATGTAATATTAGCATGCGGTAGGCTATGGCGCGTTCGTAAACACGTGCTACTGGCTTTCTCTGTAAACAAACACCAAAGATACCACGCACCAGTTTTGTTAAATAAACTTCGCAAAAAAGCACGCAGTACCTTAATGCCCTTTAAGTTTGCAAACAAGGTGCTCCAAGTATATTCGCGCAGAATTATTTACTATTTATAAAAGTTGCCTACTAATCTATTTCTCCCTCTTTATAAACATACACAATGCTACTTCGGTACAGTTTATCACATGTAACATTTCACTTTTGCAGGAAAAACACCATATTTATATAATGCTCTACTACTACTTATCAGTTCCAGCCCAAGTATTAGAAACTCATACTATCGCAATAGATTACAAAAGGAAATACAGGCAGACCGTATTTTCGTATCCTTGCCTACCAAAGTCACTCTTCTACAACTAGAGATATTATCCAACCATCACAACCATATACAAAACAATACAATACTTAGTTAAAGCATACCACACATTGCATGCCGTTTATTATATATTTTAAAATAATCCGCTATTAAGCCTGTTCGCAATACATAAAATACCTTTTTAGACTTTACAGACTAAAAGAAGACTAACACTGTTTACACCGTTGCTATACTAAATGTCACTATTAATTATACTGAATATGTCGCCTCTAAAACGTCCTAATAAAAAGACGCTAGGAATTTATAACAATTAAATGCCACAAACTAGACATTCATACATTAATATTGAAAAGCTTACACTTTTGGCGCCATTAAAATATTAATCTCCCAGCTGCTCTGCTCCTCGCAGACTGGTAACATACCACATTGTGCACGTGTATGGCATCGTTAGCAAAACGCCATGACCAGAACTGTGAACGAGCACGGAAGCCAAGTACTAGCACGTTCATTTTTTTCCCCGCAGCATGCGTCTAGCAGTGTTGCGCAACTTTATCAGTAGACGATAACACACACATACTGCATTGGCATAACACATCTTAGCAGCCATCACAGTAAGATGGGGCACTTACGCTATAGAAATTTGTTGTGGGAGCAAAAAATAAGGCTGCGCCTACAAAGGAGCGTCAACAGTATTTGCTGATAAAAAATTGCTCCTATACGTACAGTCTCACCAAGTTTCCGTTTAAATAAATTATGTACACACGCCAAAGAACATCTAAAAGCCTACACGTCTTCTGTACCTTTATGTGTCACCCCTACAATAGTGCACTTCAACATCCCTCGCAGCTGTCACACTACGAAGAAGCACTGTTGCTATTGCTACCTATTACTTTAAGTCCAGGGAGACAAGCCATACCTTTTGTTAATGAAATGTTGCTCCCATGCGCACAGTCTCTCCAACTGCCGTTTAATTAAATAATGCCCACACAACAAAAACCCTTTCAGCCATCACAGTAGGAGGGGACACTTACACTATAGAAACCCGTTCTCAAAGCCGGAAAAAAAACCTGCGCCTACGAAGGAGCGTTGTTAGTTTTATAAGATGCCCTAATAAATCAAAAGTAATTCATGGCATTTAATTGGACACCGTGAATAAACAGAGCACATTCTATTTTATTTAATAAGCCGCTGTAAAAAATATTGTCATGGCTCAAGCAGCTTGAGGAGTGACTCCTTTACAAAATATTAAAAGAGCTTACAGGTTGCTTTAGAGACCCTGAACCTCTTTCAAAGCTACATTAAGGAGAGATAACCAATATGCAGCATAAAAGCTGCAAGTGGGGGGCTCTCTCCACTAACCTTTAACCAGTCAGACATAAAACTGCAAAGTTTCACTAACCTCACAGAAGAAGCGCCCTCTAGTCTGTGTCAAAGCGAAGCCCCGTATTACTGACTTCTTTATCTCTGTGAGCTACAGTTACATATTTACAATTAAATCTAGGGGGTAATACTTTGCTAGCACCCCGCGCGATTGGCCGAGCAGAGCCGATGCAAGCACGCGGCCGGCGCCATAATTATAAGCAGTGCTCAGCCTCCCGTGGCAGCCTCCTTTGCAATGCAATAGGTCTTGCATTTGCGAGAGTTGGAGCTATTGGCATTGTAAATGACAATGCCTTTTAATTATGCGTTTGAAAACCTGCAAGCGGTGCCTAAACAAGCACTTATAGTCCTTGCTTACGAGAAGCAAGGCTGGCAGTCTCCTTTACTGCAAGCCTTGCTTCTCGTAAGCAAGGACTATGCATACAAAGTGCATGTTTATGCGCCGCTTGCAGGTTTTCAAACGCATAAATAAAAGGCATTGTCATTTACAATGCCAATAGCTCCAACTCTCGCAAATGCGAGACCTATTGCATTGCAAATGCTTGTTTCCATTAAGCCCGATGGCGCCCTTGCTACGCTCAGCAGGACAGATCCAATGTGCATAGTGCTTTATACCTGTTTCCAGGACTTGGTCAGCAGGTGCTTTAGTGACAACGGCACCGTCCATATTCACACCTGTACTGAAGGAGAGCGCGAGCCGGTCCAACAGCTGATGAGAAGCAGGCTTGTCTGGCGAACAAGTGTGAACAGTGTCATCATTTCTTCACTCAGCCCCTCTCACCACAGGCTTTGTGATAAAGACGAAGGTGGGCACATGCCTGGGAGGACTGTCTTCAACAAGAACAGCGCTGGTGCACTGATGTGTTTAAGGTAACAGGAGCTGTAGCATCCGGGAATGGGTGATGAGGGATGGCTGGACCACTGCCATAGAGAAGGCTGGCGATGACAGTCCAGCAAATTGTTTTCTTTGATATGGAGTGAACCGGGTGTCAGACGGACCAGTGTCCTGGGTTTTTTATACAAAGGGAATTAGAAAAAAAAGTGGAAAAGCACAAAAAGGCTAAACAAAAGGTGCTTTTTCAATAGCAACATTAGGGATGAGAGGAGTGGCTGATATATTGAGATCAGTGCTATAAAATATGCATGGAGCTGGCTGTGCCTCCTCTCAGAGCAGTATTACACTCTCGCATCATGCTATTGGCTGTTTTGTGTATCTGTCCATGTCTTGAGTGCTTACATTGGGGCTATTTTAGATCAGACAAATACAGTGAATTATCACACATTTTGGTTTTATACAAAGCAATCACTTTTTGTGTTTTCTTTAATGCAGTAAGCTTTTTAAATGTTTTTGTCAAACTCAAGTGTGTGTCATTACCATTGTTACTTTTCCCTCCAAAATAAATACTATTACCAGCATCATTACCTCTACACCTCTTTTACAGCAGTGACACAATAACAACACAAACTAGTGGAATAGCAGGCACTTTATTGAAGTGAGAAGACGCGACTCCAGGCAGGCTTCACCTACTCCAACTGCTCTCTCAGCTCACCTGCCTTCCAATCCCGACATTCCGCCCCAACATTCTCACCACAGCTGTAGCATGAGCTCTACCAGCCTACACAGAATGTAACACATCCCCCTTTCCCATGAAACGCTAGACTTTAGAAATATCTTTGGAACCTTATGACGACATGAACATTACTAATATGCAAAGCTACAGTTGGACAAAATTACTTAGAGTCAAATAGACTTCAGACATTTCTTTAGAACTTTACAACAACAAGAAAATACTATAATACAAAACTACTGTTGTACAAAATTGCATTTCAACTCTTCACCATACATAACATAAAAATGAAAATTTGAGGAAAGCTATTTAACATACACTGGGGCATATTATCAAGCCAGGCGATACAATTAAAGCCGCTTTAGCGGCAGAAAACTGCCGCTAAAACGGCGATAATGGGCTTGAGAATATGCTCTATGGAATTCCAATTGAAGCCCATGTTAGATGTCCTTCACATTTAACATGGGCTTCAATTGGAATTCCATAGAGAATATTATCAAGCCCATTATCGCCGTTCTAGCGGCAGATTTCTGCCGCTAAAGCGGCGATAATTTTATCGCCTGTTTTGATAATATGCCCCATAATCCTCCAATCTCTTAGGTTCCCTAGTCAGACGAGTATGTCTTTTCCTCTCCTTCATGTTCCCTAAAGAAACATCAGTCTTATTGGAAGGAAATGAATCATGCCACAACTGTTGTTCCATTTCACTACACAGAGTAGATTTCCTCATGTTCCACTACTTTCCATCAGAAATTCTCACCTTGTTACCCTTCTCATCTTCCAATTCCTTGGGATTAGACAACCCCTTTGTGCATATTCCTCCCGGACATACTCTCAAATACATTACTTTTCACAATTATCTTATTTCTTTTCCTTATCTTTTCATTATGCCTTTGAGCACACAGACTTTGAAACTTCTTCGCTTCATCTTCAAGTGTCATGCTATCCACACTTCCACACTCAGTCCTTTCCATCCAAGCAGGCACAACATCAGTGCATCCCTTTCACCAAAAAAATGGCGTCTTGTCAGTGACAGTCCTATAACTCGACAACAAGTTTTTCACTTGCAGTCTACAACACAAATTACCACACACCGCATGCTGAACATTTTACCCCAATATACGGTTGAATGTTTGATCAATACATTCTCACGATTATGGTACACAGCTGTCCTGTGAAATTTGATAGACTGAAGTGGATTGTCGACCATTATTTGATACCACCACACAGTGCCAACCGTCCCTCCTAGAAATTCTTTTGCAGAAGGAAATCACGTTAGATGATTTAACCTACCTCATCCAAGCTACCTCAGTCTACTTGGAGAAGTAATCTAACATCACAATGGCAAATCTGCCCTCTTGACCCAGACAATCAGACGGACCACAGCTATCAATCATAACCTTTTTCCACACCCTTCCTGGAAATGGAAAGGGAATAATTGGTGTTTCTTGCACTACACATACAAATTACTCAATCTAGAACAAATCTTTCAATTTGCCTATCCGTGGCCGGGTACCAAAAATATTTGCATGCTTTCCTTTTTATGGCAGATATGCCACCATGTCCTTCATACAATAATGCCAGCAGTCTCTGGTGCAAATTCATTGTAACCACCAATCTATCATACCTTCTTACAATGCCATCAACTACGGAAAGTTATTCCCATACATGCTTGGGCCGATTCAAACACTCCACCTTCCTAGCTGGCCTTTAAAACTGCCTTTTACCAATCCCCTTTGCAGCCAATGCAACCACTTTGCAATGTGTCATGTAGACCTCCCAGGTCCTTTTGTGGTTAATAAGTCAATGATGAGTGCATAACTGAAAGCGTGTGTCCCGATCAACGGTTCTAAAAGGTTGTACACACCATAAGCAGCCTGACAACTTCTTTTTGATTGTGTGATAAGTGCTTTCTGCTCCCTTCAAGGTATATGACGCAAAGCGCACCACTCTTTTACGCCCCTCTCCCACTTGTACCAACACAGCTCCCAAGCCATCATTGCTTGCATCAGTTACAATAATGGTATCATCACTGGGATCGAATGGCTTCAAAACCACAACATTGACAATGGACTCTTTACTAATTCAAATGCTTGTTGGCTGGATTTGGACCACAACAATGTTACTGCTTTATTCATCAAGACAAATAATACATGAACCTTCTCAGAAAAATTATCTATGAACTTGGAGTGATACTCGGCTAAGCCTAAGAAGCAAAGTAATTGGTCCTTATCCTCAGGTAAAGGTGTTTTTTCGATGACCTCCACCAAACTATATTTAAGATTTCGCTCCCTCATAAGGCAATGCATGACTCAAATATTTCACTTCAGCTCACTCAAATTTGCACTTTTCCAACTCGATGGTCCGTCCAGCTTATTCCATCTTTTCTAACACACACTAGTGTTGCATTATGTCTCGCTTTATTCACACCCCAAACTAACACATCCTGGAAGACCAATATATTAGATATCCCTTGAATTATGCCCTGCATGATTCATTAAAAAACGTTGGATGCCCCTAGCGGTGTCACGAAAGACGTCAAGTGCCTTGAATCAGGATGCTCGAGAAATGACTTGAGAAACGCTGGCGATCCACAAGGAACCCCGCCGACAGAGCCGCTCACAAATCAGCCCTCAGCAACTACCACCTACGCATCAAGGAAGCCAAGAAAGCAGCCTTCACGGTCCACTTCGCTACAGCAGCCAACCACAAGAAAGAACTTTGCAAGATAGTCAAGGAATTCTCCAACCCGGCAGCCACAGAAAAAACAAAATCCACCCCTCCCAAGAACTCTGCGACACCTCTGAGAAAGTGCCATCTTTCTTGCATGGTATGCTCCTCACTTTTTGCTGAATTGCTTATGTACTTTGACTGAGTGTGCCCTGGGCTCCTGCCAATCAGGTACCCAGGGCCTGTGTTCCTTCCCTAAAACTGCATGACAGCCTAAACCCAATTGGCATCTCTGGCCACAGGTCAGCCCCTGGTAAATGGTACCATAGGTACCCAGGGCACTGTGACCAGAGAAGGCCCCTAAGGGCTGCAGCACTTATTGTGCCACCCTTAGAGGCCCTGTACCCTTGCAGGCTGAGTGTCTGGGTGCAGAACTGAACAGAGAGTCGACAGGGCACACTTCCCTGTGTGCCCTGCCCACAACACACACTGCCCTGGCAGACATCAGACACCCCTCTAGCTGGGTGCCCTATGCCAGTGGTGTGGGCACAGGTGCCTGAGCTCTGTGCCCCTACAGTACCCAGGTCCATTCCTGGGTACCGTAAGTGCAGTGCTGCCATTTAAGAGTATATGGTGCTGGGAGATCATCAACACGAACTCCACAGCACCATGATGGCTGCACTGAAGACTGAGAAGTTTGGTATCAAACTTTTCAGCACATTAAACCCGCACTGATGCCAGTGTGGGATTTAATGTACAATGCACGATACAATGAACCTAACCTACAATCCACGTCTTGTCTGAGGGGCTGCCTAGGCTGCCACACAGCAGACATGTTGCTGGACCCCTGGGAAGAGAGCCATCCGCTCTCCTGGGCCTGCAACAATGCACATCCTGGGCGAGGTGCTAGGTTTCCTCTCACAGGATGGGCAGGGGAAGCTTCAAAGGCATACCGCCTTTGTGAGCTTCTCCAGGCCACTTGCTGTACTCAGCAACTGGCCCCTACCGGTTCTGACCCCCACTCTGGCGGGAAGACTGTCCGGAAAACTCAAGGAAGGAAAGGGGGTGTGCCAGCCTCTGCCAACCCCACCCCTCAGGTGGGGAAGGCGAGGTGAAGCACATCTCCGGGCTCTCGCCATCTAGAAGATGGGGAGCCCTACCCAATCAGGACTAGGCTACTGCCCCCCCTCCCACAGGAGAGTGGCAGGATAGGGGGTGTACCCACCCCAGGGCAGGGACCTATTGGTCCCTGCCCTTTACCTACCTGTAACGCCCCTAAATCTAGTATTTAGGGGCACCCTGAACCTTCCTTCCTTAGTTCCAGATTCCGAAACAGCAAAGAAGATCAAGAAGCAAGAAGACCCGATGTGCAACAGCTACCAAGAGGAAGACACCAATTGCTTTGTCCCCAACCCTACTGGCCTGTCGACCCTCGAACCTGCTCCTGCTAAACCCTGGCATCTCCAGTGGCCAGCAACCTCACAAACCCTGGAGGACCTGGCTACCTCGTGACTCTGAGCAACTGGGACTCCCACGAGCAGTGGTACTGCTCAAAGCAAGTAACTGACCCCTGGCATCAGCCAGGAAATGCGAACCCTGCACACTCTGCATCCGCCAAGCCTGGCCTGTGCCGGAGTGGACCAAGACCACGAGGACGTCCCCCCGGCGACTGTGACCCCGAATCCAGCACCCAAGGACCCACCTCGACACTCCTGACAACACCTGCAGCCTCAGTACCAGGGACCCCTCCAACCGCGACCAGCCGAGGGTAAGATTTCCCGACGCTAAAAGGCACCTCTGCACCCGGCGTCCTGCGGCCCCCTGTGCCCAACACTCGGGTGCCTACCTATCCTCCAACTACTCAACTTACCTCTCGAAGTGGTGGTCGCACCTGAAGCATCTTCGTCCCCGAGCTTGCAGCCTTTCTTCGTCCTTGAGCTTCTCCATTGCAATCCATTGAGCGCCCGAAGGCTCAAAAGCACCCTGCACCCAGCTGCCCGAGTGCCCCTGGCAGTGCAACCTCTACTCTGATCTACTTCCCTAGAAAATGTAACGATAACTCCACTTACCTGCTAAGTGAATTTCCTCCCATAGGATAACCTTGGTGATTTCATTAGAAAAAGTTTCTAAGTGTCAACTTTTAAAATACCAAAATATTGCTTAAAAATCACAACAGTAACTAAAATGTATTTACTCACCTGTTTCGAGGAACTATCCCAGGACTGAATCTAGGATCCAGTCCTGGAATTAGAAATGTAATCCTTAAAGTAACTAAATGCATTTAGCTTGAATTTCCCATTGAGCTCAATGTATTATTGTGTTTGAAATTGTGTTGCCTATTGCAACCACTGTAACTATTATATTCAAAAGTCTATTGCCTGTTGAAAAGTATTTATCCAAAGTATCTCAAACTGAGAAATTATATTTTGATACCTATTGTTGGTTCTAAAAATAAAACAACTACATATATTTATACAAAAAACATTGGCCTAGAGTTCAGTTCTTGAGTGTGTGAGACCATTTGCTGACTGAGTGTGTGCAACAAATGCTTTAAACTGTCCTCTGATACTGCCATACTGCTCGACCAAGCTACCACTTTAGAGAGTAAGGTTATATCTAACTTTAGCCTCTGTCAAACCTCTGGGGATTGTGGACCCTGTACACACTATACCTATTTAGGAACAGAGTCACTTTCCTACAACACCCTCTCAGACTACTTTCACATCAAGATTGCCACGATCTACAGCAACTTTTACCCGTAACCCACTGCCCTCAACGTCAACATCCTCAGCTAATCAGCTCACACCAGCCGAATGATCACCTCATAGTCACCACTCACCATGCAGACTACCTCTTCCATTATGTCATCTATTCATTCGGGGCATCCACCGACCCATGCCCCCACTGTCTTTTTAACCTTGTTAACAACTGAATCAGCACAAAACTCACCAGCATCATCAACACCTCGATCATCACAGCAGCCTTCTCAGACAGACGGAAACATGCAGAGGTCAGACCCCTCCTAAAGAAACCCTTCTGTGACCCCAGTGAACTCCAAAATTACAGACCGATCTTCCTGCTCTCGTACGCTACCAATGTACTCGAGAAGGCCATCAACCAACAGCTCACCGAATACCTGGAACAAAACCACCTGCATGATGCCTCCCAATCAGGATTTCATGCTAACCACAGCACCATGGTAATCGCAGCTACAGCCAACATCAGAACCCTCTTCGACTGTAGGGAGTCTGTTGCCCTAATCCTCCTCAATCTCTCTGCTGTGGTTGACACTGTATCCCACCACACCGTCATCAACAGACTCCACAGCATCAGCATACAAAAAAAACACCTTCAAGTCGGTCGCCTCCTTGCTTACAGGACGCACACAGAGCATCTGTCTGCCTCCCTTGATTTCCAAACCCAAGGACATCATATGCAGCGCAACCTAAGGATCATCTCTCGGCCCCACTCTGTTCAACACCTACATGACCCCCGTGCAGACAGCGTCAGATCCCAAGGCCTACACATAATCTCCTATGCACATGACTGCAACTCATCCAGCTGCTGACCGAGGACCTCTCCACCCCCAGAACATACTTCAGAGACGCCATGACCAACTTAGCCAACTTGATGCGAACCAACTGCCTTAAACTTAACTCCGACAAGACAGAAGTACTGGTCTCCGGGAAAAACACTTCTATGTGGGACCACAGCTGGAGGCCAGCAGAACTCGGATCTACCCCTGTGCCAATAGATCATGCATGCAACCTTGGCATCATCCTCAACAGCATACTGACCATGGAACAACAAGTCAACATAGTCACCTCTTCCTGCTTCCACGCCTTCTGCAGGCTATGCAGAAACTTCAGATGGATCCCTGTCAACACCAGAAAGACTGTCACTCAGGATCTTGTTACTAGCCGGTTCGACTACGGCAACACACTCTATACCGGCATCTCCACCCAGCTCCTCAGAAGACTCCAGACCATACATAAATCCGCAGCAAGACTCATCCTGGACCTCCCCAAACTGACCCCTATGACCACCCACCTCAGAAACCTCCACTGGCTCCCTATCCATAAGAGATGCCAGTTCAAGATCCTCAAACACACCTACAAAGCCATACACGATCAAGGACCAGCCTAAATCAACCATGGACTGAGCTTCCATCTACCCACATGACCCCTGTGTTCCTCTTCACTTGCGCTTGCAAACACCACCCGCATCCTTTGCAGCCGCAGCAGGGGCTGCTCCTTCTCCTACATCGCTGCCAAGCCCTGGAATGACCTGCCCCTACACCTTCAAATAGCCCTCTCCTAAGCGGACTTCGGAAAGGGACTCAAGACTTGCCTTTTCGACAGCCCAACTCCCATATACCCCTAGGGGTAACAGTTGATACGCTCTACAAATGCTGATTGATTGATCTGATGGCAAACACTAGATAAACCTAGTGTGTTCAATGTTGACCACAGAAGGGTTGAAACCCTTCCGTGGTCCAGTTTAATACCTGTTCCACAAAACAAGGAAGAGTTAGCATCTTTCATGGGTTTAGTTAAACTCTATAGTAAATTTATTGAGACGTTTTCAGCAAAGACTTTTGTGATGAGGAGTTTGTTAAGAAAGAATGTTGAATTAAAGTGGGATAAGAAGTGTGGAGATTAATTTTTGTGGTTGAAAGGAGAACTGCAGAATGTAAAAAAATTAAAGTTATTGTCCAGTAGTTGAAAATGTGATATGTATAGATGCAAGCATCGACGAGATGAGTCCTACTTTCTCTCACAGATGAGGTGGAGTTGAGATAACTGTGACTTTTATTTCACGTGCCCTTAAACCTTTTGAGATCAGGTACTCAGTTATTGAAAGGGAAGCGCTTGCGGTCTTCTGGGCAGTGAAGACATTTGAAAAAATTGTATGGGGTGATGAGTTCACAGTAAGAATGGACCATAAGCCATTAATAGAGGTATTCATGAGAAAAGGAGTGGTAAATAGTTTCAGAAGATTTGTGAAATGGGTAAAGCACTACAAGAATTTGATTTTCAGGTTGTTTATGTGCCTGGGAAAAGTAATGGAGTTGCAGATTGCTTGTCTAGGATGGTCAGTAAAGGTGATGTGGAAGAGGATGAGGAAGTAGATGATGAATGATGTGTAGTAGGTGAAGGAGCTGTGGCGAGGGAGGAGTAGAAGAAAGAAGTCTGTAAAGATAGGGTGTTGCAAAATGTGATGATGAATATGGAAAATGGTTGGGGAGAGAAGAAGGTGATAGAAGAGGAGGTGAAGCCTTTTTGATGCATTGAGGATGAGTTGTTATGGGATGAAGGAATAGTGTTCCAAAAAACTAGGTTGATTCCTCCAGAATCAATACAGAAGAAATCGAATTGTATGTCTCACGAAGGTCATCAAGGCATTTCCAGAGCTAAGAACCGGTTATGTTTGAGTTACTGGAGGCCGGCGATGGATTACGAGATAGAGTGAGTAGTAAGGGAGTACAGGGAATATTGTTGGAGAGATAAAGTATGTAAGACCAAAGAACAGCCCATGGTAATTCGAGAACTAAGAGAGCGTGGGATGAGATTGCTGTGGATATAATGGGGCTATTGAGTGGAGTGGCACAAGGAAAGTTCATTACTGTGCTGATAGATCTGTTTTAAAGATGGCCAGAAGTAAAAGTAGTGAATGATGTCAGCTCTGAGAAAGTGGCAAAGTTTTTTTCTGAAGTCATTACAAGAGAAGGTTTACAAGGGTCTGTTTTAACAGATAATAGAGTACAGGTTGTATGGAGAGTGTAATTTTCATAAATACAAGAAGTATGCTCTGTATCACCCAGAAACTAATGACATGGTGGAAAGACTAAACCAAACAATTAAAGGGGCTATACAGGTAGCAATGAGTGCTGAAAAAAGGAACTTATGAATTGTTTGGAAGCTTACAGGCTTACTCCTCATGGAACCTCTGGTTGAGCTCCTCTTGAATTGTTCAGAGGGAGGAGAGCTAATTCCATGTTGTCGCCGTCTTGGACATATTAATGTAAGGGTAACGAAGTGTGTGTTGATGATGAAGTACGGAAGAGCAAAGTGAAGAGGAAAATAGAAGATAGGAAAAGGAATATGGATGAGAGGAAAACAGTTAAGGCTGTGTGTGTTGAAAATGTTGATGTTGTGAAGGTCACGGCTCCTTTTACTCATAAACAGAATTCCAAGTTCAGCAAGCATCTGAAGGTCAACAAAGCATTTAAAAATGCTGTGAAAACAGAAGATGGTTGTATTTGGAACTTCAATAGAGTTGCAAAAATATGTGAAGAAATTGTGGAAGAAACAAGGCGGAAGCAACAAAGAGGATGGAATAGTAGCCGGAGGAGTCCTGAAAGATTCAAAATGTTGTTATTTATAAATTAAGTGCTTCGTGTATACTCATGTTATTTTGGGTTATAAGTTGTTTTTATGTTTTGTGTAGAAAGGGATATGTGTGTTATATTGGGATGGAACAGTGGAATGTGGAATCTTGTAGATTCTACTACATGTTGATGTATAGTTAGTGGAATGTTTCTGGGGCAATTGATGTTGGTACACAGTTGGAGGTGGAGCTGTGGATGGAGCTTTCTATGGAGTAAACTTATATTATTAGTTCAACTGCATCTACCTCTCTTTTATTAGAGTACCACCACATAATCGTTATCACACGAGTAAGAAAAGTGTTACAGAATGGATTTACTCCAGTTTTTTTACTGGTTATAGGGGCATATTATCAAGGACGGCGTTAAAATTATCGCCGCTTTATCGGCAGAAAACTGCCGCTAAAGCGGCGATAATGGGCTTGATAATATGCCGCAGAGAATTCCCATAGAAGCCCATGTTTACACCAGAACATGGGCTTCTAAGGGAATTCTCTGCGGCATATTATCAAGCCCATTATCGCTGCTTTAGCGGCAGTTTTCTGCCACTAAAGCGGCAATAATTTTAACACTGTTTCTTGATAATATGCCCCAAAATACTTATGTAAAATATCTCCAGTTAAAGATAGAGCAAAACCTCTTTTTAACTGTTCTTGTTGGGCAACAGCAAAATAGACCCAACCATCTATTATCGCCAGTACAATTGCATGTATAATGGGATCTCACTGTTGAATATTTCTATATCTAGACGTTGTGATACAGTTAAGGTAGTTCTTTATGATTGGGAAAGACCTTTTATTTTCACAATTTCCTTTGACTCCTAGATTCCAACGGTGAGGAATCATGGTTGGATCCGAAACATATGGACATTTAACCTCAATGTGAGTGCTTTGCTTGCTACACATGTCTTTCATGTTATGGATACAGTTTCGGTTGTTGAGCATTAACTCCTTGCTGCCTTGGTATCATGTTATCTTATATTTAGTTATAATAAGGTGTGCTTCAAAGCTGCAACTGAAACTGATCCCTGGGGATTTTTATCTATATGGGGAGCTTTTGTGGTGCAACTAGAACTGACCTCTCGTGATGATGGTATGAGCAATTATAGTGTGGAGATGGTTGAGGGGAGAGTGTTCTCCTTCTGGAATTTATGAGGTTCATTTAAGTTTGGGCCAACAGCCTGCTAGCCTGCCAGGTCAGCTGATACTATGGCCTCCAGTCTCCTGCTGGGGGCTAGTTTAGAGTTTGGTCTGGTGGTTGCACCGATGGCAGAGAACATTTCTGAACAGATACTGTTTTTAATAAGCTTGCCTGGAGGAGTTTTTAGCCTAATTATAACTTTGGCGGTGCTGCGCCAGGTATCCGACGACCCAGCACCACCAAAGCCCTGCAAGGACTGACCGCCTGATTACGAGTGTTTCTCGTGCAAAGCGACTGTCCTTTTGACGTTCCCATGGCAGTGCCAGAAAAACAGGCACAGCAATGGGAACGGCAAAAATGTACCATGCCGGAACTGCGGGTGATAGCAGACAGGGGATCACATTTTGTGCCCCCCTGAATTCATCTCCATGGCAGGTGGGCATAGGGGCTTTGTTCCTAGCCTTATCATGACGGGGAGCCTGCCAAGAAATGGCTGGCAGTGGAGGAACTCATAATATGCTCAATTCAGCATGTTACATTAAGCCTCCACTGCATCAGTGCAAGGAACGGCGGTTCCCTGGCGCGGGCAGCGGTCCACCACTGGTACGACTTTGAAAGTCATAATCCATCAGACGGTGAACCGCCACTGCTGCGCCACTGCAACTGCCACAAACGTAATAAGGCCTTTTTGAAACAAAAAATCAATGGCTCCCTGCCCGCTGGGACCATTAATTGACTTACCTGCCGGGGGCTGCCATACATAGTTGCGTTTTTTCATTAAGATAAATAATATTTCCACGTTCCAAGGCCTACTCGTTTACCGGCCACCTGGCCCCAGAGCGGCTTTTTCGCAAACCCTCCAGACCCTACTAGAGTCATGTCTAGATTTCCCCTCACTCACTATTTTGGGTGATTTGAACTATCATCTGGAGTTAAGCAACAATTCAGACACTATCAGACTCCTTGATAACCTAGCAGAATACAGTTTTACCCAAATAATGTCGGAACCTATTGATTTAGCTGGCCACACCAACAATACAAAAATTACTGTGGCCAAAACCTCATCATTACCCTGGACAGACCATAGGGCGGTTTATTTTGACATTAAGATAACACAGCCCATTCACTCTATCCCAAACAGACCATCCAGGCTAAAAACGCGGTTGTGGAACAAGATACAAGGTAATGATCTAGAACAGGTCCTCAACATGTGCCCCCCTACTTTGGTCATGGATAATGATGAAGCAGCCCACCAGTTCGACAACTGGATCCGAACAGCAGTTAACCGTGTAACACCTGAAAAAACTATTATGGTAAAAGGCCCGGCTACCTCACCATGGTATGGACCAGACCATAAACGCATAAAGGTCAAATGTAGGAGAAGCGAGTGAACTTGTGGATCGGATTACAGTAAGGAACACAAAGTGGCTTACAATTTAGTGTTAGAACAATATAAGGAGGCAATTATTGAAGCCAAACATGCCTAGTTTACTGCAAAAATTGAGGAGTCTAGCAATTCCTCCAAGGATTTTTTAAATCTATCCAACTGTTAGCCAAACCGCAGCAGGCTATTAGTTTAGACTGGACCAAGCCTTTTGTTACAAACTGGCTACTTTTGGAATCTGTTTTCTTCCACAAGGTGCAATTGATCTACAACGATCTCCTGAACACGTCTTGTTTCACATATGGGTGTAAGAGGCTATTATCGGAGGAGAAGGTAGCTCATTGCCAACTAACTAGTTCCCTGTTGTTTTCTCAGGAGGATGTGAATAACCTCCTACTATCTATAAAATCAGGTTCTCCAAATGAACACTGTCCCGCTGCCACTATGCACTTAGTCTCTGGAAAGATTAGTGCACATCTAACCCCCTTTTAAACCAAGTTTTAGAGTCTGGTATCTATCCTTGTGTCTGGAAAAAGCATGTAGTAGGCCAATCCTTAAAAAGCCGGCCCTCGACCCCACTGAGACCAAAAATTATCGTCCAATTTCAGGGCTGCCGGTAGCAGCCAAAATTCTCGAAAAATCCGTCAACAGGGAGTTAACCCAATATCTCGACTCCAATACCTTGCTTGACTCTACCCAGCATGGTTTTCGATCATGCCATTCCACTGAGACGGCCCTGATCATGGCAATGGAGGATATTTGCAGAGTGATGGATGGGGGGGCAGAGCTGTTCTTATCCTCTTAGACCTATCGGCAGCATTTGACACCGTGAACCACACGGTGTTAGTGCAGCGGCTGAAGGACGTGGGGATTGAGGATACAACTCTGGCCCTTCTCTCTTCCTTTCTAGCAGCATGGGAGCAGAACATACATTGGGACAGTCTACGATCCGACACCTTTCATCTCCCTTGCGGAGTACCGGAGGGTTCAGCCCTGTCTCCGACGCTATTCAACATATATGTTACTCCTTTGGCCAGACTCATCAGAAAGCATGGCTTTACCCTGGTCTCGTACGCTGATGACTCTCAGCTCGTGATAGCTGTGTCCAAACAACCAGAGACCGTCGCTAGTGGCTTTCATGCCTGTTTGACAGAGATAATGAGTTAAATCATTGGCTCTACAGCCCAGTCTCTCTCCGTACACTCCCAGCACCAAGACGCCGCGGCATTCGAGCGCTTTAAAAATGACTATCCTATCCTAGTTGCCAAACTTTAAGTGAGACCCTATGTACATAAGATTAATTGGAAAAGGACTGAAAGCCAAAGTAAAGAATTTCTGTAGAGTGGTTGTTCCATTTAATGCTGGCAACAGTCATTAGCCTTCAGATGCTCATCTTGTACACAAATATACTTGGGATCATATTAGCTGACCCTAAAACAGATGCACCAAATGTGATTACAGTAATTCTTCTAAAAACTTTCATGGATAGCAAACCAAAAAATGGATCTCATAGACAGGGATTGGTAAGAAGGCATCTTTCCTAGATGTGCTCTGCCAAAATATTGTTTCAGAAATATTGGGAGACACAAATAACATTGTATCATTATTTGAATGTATCTATTGGCAGGTTGTTTGGTTTATTAGGAATAGGGTAGGAAGTTTTTAATATTGAATTTTAAATATTTATAATGTTTTTTATTTTTAATTTGTTAATTTGATTAGTAATTATGTAAATTATTTGAACACTGCATTATCTAATAGATAATTGTAATAAACAGGGTAATTAATTGTTGTCATTTTCAACTGATTAATCACATAGTTGATGTTCTTAACAAATTAATTGATTTTAGTTTTGTGTATATTAATTGCCTGTAATTAGTTTTTTAAAATTGGTTTTAGTATTAAGAACTAAATGAATGCGTAATGTTAATTCATTTCAAATATTATTTTAGTATGTTTTTGTGGGTGTTGACTTTTTGGGGTAGTGTGTAGGGGACTGTTATAAAAATGTATATAATGTTTAATGTTTGTTTATATAGGTAAATATTGTTTTCAGTTTATTTTTACAGTTTTTATATAATGTTTGTAATGTTGAAAAATATATATTTTATATATTTCTTTTATTGTAATAGTTTTGAGTATATAAGTTATTTTAGTCTTCAACAATATCCCTACTTATGATGGAAAGGGAATACTAAATTTGAAAGCTCTAGAGTCCAATACTTTCCTTACTGTTGCTTACGTTGGGCTGGGGATAGTAAATATGGCTCCTTCCAAAGCCCAACCTTTTCCCTTCTTTTCCTAAGATTCTAGTGAGAATAGTAAATCTGACCCCCTCCAGGGTCCACAACTTTTCTAACTGTTGTTTATGTTGGAGCGGGAATAGTAAATCTGACTCTTCCGTAGTCCAACACTTTCCCTACTGTTGCTTACATTGGACTGATAATGAACCCCTCAAAGCCCAACACTTTCCCTACTGTTACGTACATTGGACTGAGAATAGTAAATCTGACCCTTTCAAAGTCCAACACTTTCACTGCTGTTTCTTATGTTGGAGTGGAAATCCCTACTCTTGCCCCAGTTGGAGTGGGAATCGTAAAGTTGACCCCCCCCCCTAAAGGCCAGAAATAGTAACTCAGACCTTCAACATCCAACACTTTCCCTGCTGTTGTTCAGGGTTGAGTGGGAATAGTATGTCTGACCCCACCATAGTCCAACATTTTCTCTACTGTTGCTTACGTTGGAGTGTGAAATAGTAAATCTAACTCCTATAAAGTCCAACACTCTTCTTACTGTTGAATAATTTGGAGTGAGAATAGTAATTTTGACCCCTACAATTTTGTATCTGAATAGTTTGTTTTTAATTTCATTAAGATTTATTTTTTGTGATTTAATATTAAAAAGTATTTTTTTATTTTTATTTATGTAATTTTAAACAATACAATATTTAATAAATGATTTTGTATGTTTTATATTATAGGTATATGTTTAACTATGCATATTAGGTGTTTTAATTATTGTTTATTATTGTTACTATGTTTATATTATTATAAAGATTATTTATCATTTTAATTATTTATACAGTATGTTGATTTGTTTGCATTTAATTGAATGCATATGTGTTATTACTATTTTTTATTATTACTATTATTACAATACATCAATTAATATTTTTGTGTTATGTTGTTATGTTAAAAATGATTTGTATTATGTTTTTAGATGTAATTTAAATAAATATAAATGAAAAATACATATATTTTTCAAATTTAATATACTGCAGATTATTTCAATTTCAATAAATGTACCTATTTCGTGACAACATTTTAGAATTCTATATTTTTGTAGGCAATATTTTGTCCATTACATACAGTTTTGTACTCAATATTTTTGGTTGATATTTTGCATTTCAATATTTAACATCTTATATGTCTTCAGACAGTGTCCCAATGTGCATCAATAATCCAACAATGAACAGTAATCTGTCAATGATCTGGACCTAGAATTGAGATGTTAAAAGAAGTAATTTCTCACAACGTTTAGGGAATAGGAAATGAGTTTAGGGTATCCTCTGTCTCATAAGCCACCAAGGAAGGGCTATGTAAAAGTGCAATAATGTCAGATTGGGCATTGCTATGTTGAAATCTTCTCAAACAAATTGAAAAATATATGGGCAAACTCAGGGACAAAAATTGAGAACATGTGCAGGGTTACTTTCCCTGACAAAATCAAATTGTGTTTAATGCTGTCTGTAGGAAACGGGGGTTTTGTTGCAGTATCTCCCCCCCCCCCACACCCTTTCACCTTTTGCCTGTTATCTGATGCAACTTTGACTGAAAGAGTACTGGGTTCTGCTAAACTGGTCCCCGGTACCAGTCCCGGTACCAGTGTTCTTTCCTGAAACTGTACCATTGTTCCACAATTGGCACCCCTTTAGGATCCCTATGAATCCCTAGTAAGTGGTACCTCTGGTACGTAGGGCCTCGAAACTAAAGAGGGTCCATAAGAGCTGCAGCACGAATTGTGCCACCCTAATAGGCCCCTCACCAATCTCATGCAAACTGGCATTGCAGCCTACGTGTCTTGGTGCAGAGGAAAATGAAGAGTCGACATGGTGCACACCCCTGTGTGCCATGCCTGCAAAACACTGCATGTGATATAGGTAATTCATCTCTACAGCAGGCCTTACAGCCCAAAGGCAGAGTGACTATACCCATGTATGGGCATATCTGCAGGAGTGGATGTGTCCCTGTGATATCTACGTTCACCCTTAGATACCAGAAATGCACAGGGAAGCCATACCGAGTACGTGGACTGGCTACTCATCATTACAAGTATCCCAGTTACATGATGGCTTCACTGTGCCTCTAAAGTGTTCGGTACCAAACACCTTCTCTTGATAAACCTACACTGATACCAGTGCTGGATTTATCAATACATGCACCCAGAGGGAACCTTATAGGTGCCTCCTGAAGCCCTACCGATCCCTAGTGTGTCTACTGACTGGTCTAGACCAGCCAGCCACCCAAGACACGTTTCTGACCCCCTGAGGTGAAAGCCTTTGGTCTAGGAGGTCAGGAACAAAGCATGTTCTGAGTGTAATGTCCACACCTCCACCAAGCAGGAACTACATTCCAGATAGTGGAGGTGCCCACCTCCCCTGTCCTGACCCAATTTTGGCTGCAAGACATGTAGGAAAGTGTTTAAGATTAGGAGGTGTGCCCACCTCAAGCCAGCACCACCCCTAAGGTGGACTAGCTGATGTGGACCACACTTTTCAGAATCCTCCATCTTGTTTGGACAGAATTAGCATTCTAGGGTCAGAGTTATGCCCACTTCCCACAGGAAGGGATCATATAGAGGGTGTAGCCACCCTTAAGGTAGGCGCCCATTGGCTACTACCTGTTACTCCCCTTAACGTCCCTAAATTGAGTATGTAGGTGGCACCCCTGGAGTCAAGAACTTAGATTCGATGGATCAAGAAAAGAAAGACGAAGAAGAGCCACTGCCTGGTGAGAACAGCAGTAGAGCTGAGAACTTTCTGGCGCAAACCCCTCCTTGCTCGCAACTCTATCAACAATTGTGACAGAGTGACTCGTCCTGCAAGCTAGAGACCTATCAAAGCTTTAGGAAGCCTGCCAGCACTTCGAAAATTACCTACAGTCTCCTTTGGAGTAGAGGTGCTACTCCCTTGCAGTCCACAAGCACTGACAAGCAGAGTCTGGTTAACCACCTTGCAGCTCCATGTCCCAACAAATGATGTGGAAAACCAGGAGAAGGTACTCATGCTCTGGAAGGTCATATCTGTCTCCTCACTGACTGTGAAGACACCAGGACCAACAGGAGCTTTGCAGCAACAACTCCAGGCTACCCTACCCCCTGCACTAAACACCAACAGTGAGAGTCTAGTCCGGACTCCAACTGCACCACGAAACAGCAGCCATCAAAGTACATCAGCATCACTGAGACCCACTTTGTGAGTGGCACAGCTGTCCTGATTTTGCCCCTCACAACTGTTTGCCTCGAACCACAAGGAGCATCTTTGTGCACCAGCCCAGCTGCCCTAACCACTATGCAGCCAAGCCGCCCGGCCTGGGTACCGAAGAACCGGCTGTGCTGCCTTGCTCCAAAGAACCCTAGCAACCTAATCCCCTGTTTGGGAGCTTTCAAGCATGTCTCCAAGTCCCCTGTGCAGCCTGTTTCCAGTAGCATTCCCACCTACAACCTCACCAGCACCCTGATCCCGGAAAACTTGGGCAGTTCCCGGAGAACTGCTGCTACTACTTTGGCCTTTGGCCCACCACAACTCCGAACCCTGAAGGTGGACCCCTAAAACTGACTGTAACTACCTTTATGCATCTCTGACTTTTCTTCCCATAGGATTTCATTGTGTGTAAAAGCGCATAGCTTTAAACGTTTTACTTACCTGTGAAAATTTCTAACGTTTTTGGTTTTGAAACATATATAAATAGAAGTGTTATTTTTCTAATTTGGTCTCGGATTTATTCTTTGAGTGTGTGTCTCATTTATTGCCTCTGTGAGTACAACAACTGCTTAGCACTACCCTCAGATAAGCCTAACTGCTTGCCCACACTACCACAAAAGAGAGCGTTAGTATTATCTACTTTAGTCTCTGTAAGCCAATCAGGGACCCACTGGACTCTACACAGTGTACTTCTTTTTAGTGCACTATATAGAAAGCCAGCTTCCTACACTGTCCACTTCAATACGGAACTGTTTTTTTAAAAAACAAGGTAAGTTCCTATTTACATAGTCGTTGAAAGATGTTAGTGTCCTAGATACTACTCATGTAATTTGGAGAGGGTGGAAGCATTTACTTCTCTTTATAGAGTGTACTGTAAAATGGTCTGTGTCAACTTGCTCTTAATTATTGACACATAAGACAAGGAGACACCATAAAAATATTTTCTTTGGATCATGCAGTCTCGCCAAACAAGGAACTCCCAGATCTTCTGGTTTGAGGGTCTGCAATTTATTCACTGTGGCTGCCACATCTGCGGACCCTACAATGGCATTCCCAGTCCTCCCTGCCTCGCCATGACCCTTTTGGTTTTTCAGGTCAGGATGTGTGTCTCCTCAAGTGAGAATGCCCCAGGATCAAGACTCTTGGGTGAAACTTGAGTTCTGTTTCATGCATGGTGTTTTCTTGAGATAGTATGGTGAAAAGGCTTTTGTACATTTATGTCACACAATTTTATAATCTCTCTTTGTAACCAATGTATATGTGATATGATTAACCTTGGGCATTTTGGATCTCATTAACATGACTGTAAAAACTATGTCACTTAGCTCTGGTTCAACTTTATGTACCCTAAATTGAATTTTCCCTCCTAGTTAACTTGGCAATCTGTGAGCCGACTGGTAGTGCTAAGTGTTTTGCTTAGACATTTTAACAGACAAGCAGAGTCTCAAAGTGTAGCCAACTCAATGCAGTGGAAGGCTATTGCCTGTCATATTAGTCATTCTGAAACTGATTCACAATGGTAAACTTGCACTATTGTGTAACCTTACGATTGTTTGCTAGTCACAAAGGTATTTTACTAATAGTATCTTTACGACTGCAGAGTCTCCACACATAAAAAGATGGGAATGTCTTCATAAGTAGTACATATCATTATTCATGGCACTGGATGTAATTTGTTCCTTCTCTCCATTTTGGAAAACTTTCTTTTTTGTAAAATTGTAAAGTTGATGTACCTCTTGAAAAATTCTTTTTTTTGATGGGTTATGTGTGGTAACCACTCCTGTTTATGAATAATATTATTTGTGCTATTCTTGTGGTTGACATTGTCACTGAGACCGCTTTCTCCATTTTTAGAATTTGTTTTGGCATCCCACCTTATCTTTGTGTGTTTTTAGTAACTTTTTTTTGTTTAGTTTGTTACTGGGTTACCTTTTTCCATTGTCAGAACCTGTTTTGGCAACCCAGCTGTTAGACCTGTCAGCCTTAGGATGTTCTTCCCAGACTTTTTGTCTTTCTCCTCCTATTTTGGTGAATTCACTTTTTTGTTTGCCTTAGGACTCTGCACACTTTACCACTGCTAACCAGTGCTAAAGAGCTTGTGCTCTCTACTTTAAACATGGTAAAAGTGACTTACACCCAACTGGCATATTTAACTTACTTGTAAGCCGCTAGTAAAGTAGAACTACAAGTACACAGGGCCAGTAAATTAAATGCTACTAGTGGCTGCAGCACTTATTGTGCCACCCACTTAAGTAGCCCTTTGAACATATCTGCAATTTTAAACTACCATTTTGACTTGGCAAAAAGAAACCTTTGGTCCGGCCTAATCTTTCCTTTTTCATGCATATAAGTTCCCCCTAGGGTAGGCGCTAAAGAGCCAATAGGGAAGGGTGCAGTGTATTTAAAAAGTTGGACATTGAATTTTAAAGTTTACATTTCCTGGTAGTGCCAAACTCCTAAATTCGTTTTTCACTACTGCATGGCCTACCTCTCCCATAGGATAACATAGGGTTACCTTAATACCTTTAATAAGTGATAACTTTCAATTGGGAGCAAGTAGGAATGCCGAGTTTGGTTTTAAAAAATATATAATTTAAAACCCTTTTAATGTAAATGTTGGATTTTAAGTCACAATTCTTAAAAAAAGCAACTTTTACAATGTTGTCATATTCTTTTTCTGAACCATTTGATGCCTGCAGCCTGTATTCTGGGTCACATGACTAAGCGTAGATGGCAGTTGGTCTTCGTGTAGTACTACTAGACAGTGAGACACTTGCACATCACAAAGACTTTGCCTCAGCACACTCACAAAGGGTTTTACTATCCTTTTGTACCACCAGACAAGCTGGGGCCATGGTAGGAGGCTGGAAAATCCAGGAACCTCTTTAGGGGGAGGATTCTAGAAGATTCTTCCACTTCAAAGTGGGTACCAGTTATAAATAGTGGATCCTCAGACCCAACTCTTCAGTACACCTATGAACCTATGTAAAACTCAGAAGAAGGTCTGCTCTGGTGCGGGAAGGACTGCTGCTCTGCTGTCATGCTGCCTGAGTGAGAAGCACTGAACCTGCATCTTGAATCCTGGACCACCAGAGTGAATCCAAGAGCTAGTTGGCTAGCCTTCTGATCAGAGCCTCAGGGACAGAAAAGGCTCCAATCACCTTGAAACATGCACCTGGACTCTACCTGGTATGAGTCTTGCCAGCCAAGTAGTGTCATCCCTGTCCTTGACACTTGGAATTGAACCTGAAGGTGCTTTTCCTGACAAACTGTGGTCTTTTGGGCGGAAACGATGCAGTGCAACACATCTCATCGCAGGTCGGCATCGGTACTGCTGCTATGCGATGCATCTCTGACACAGGACCCCGCACCTCTTCGGAATTACCGCTGCGCAACACCTCCTCAACACAGGACCTAACATCATAGCCCTGCAGCTGCTTAGAACTGCCACTGTGCAATGCATCCTCAACGCAGGACCTCACATCGCAGCTCCTAGGAACTGTCCCAGCACAGCACATCCTCGATGTAGGACCTCGCACCACAGCCCGCAGCTCATTGGAACCACCACTGTGCGATGCATCCTCTACACTAGATCTTGCAACACCCCAGCACCCCATCAAGGAGTTAATGTACTTTGTTCAGAGTGCCTAACTTGGTCCCGGTATCCAGCCCTCACTCTATCGCAGTCGGCCTGAACTTGTGACTTTGTTGCTGTGTGGCACGTCCAGATAACCACAGTTGGCGCTTTGTGCTTTTAAGATCTAAATATACTCAGATGTTTAAAATTGCATAGCTCCTGTTTTACTAATTTGAGTTTTTAGTAATCTTGGTGTCAAATAATTTATTAAATTTTACTCTATTTTTGAAAGATTTGTGTGGGGTTTCTCTTGAGTTGTGTTTTTACTTTATTGCTGTTTGAAGTGCTGCATACATATTTTACACATTGCCTCTAAGTTAAACCTGACTGCTTTTATGTCAAGCTATCAGGGGATTGAATACAGGTAAATTTAGGATTTGCTTGTTTTTCACCCTCACTAAAATTGTGGTTGTTGCTTGAGAAGGGTTTCACCCCTCTCGACTAGTAACCCAGTTGCCAAAACCAGCTTATCTTTGTGTGTCTTCCTTATCATTAACTTTGTTGTTTATTCTGTCACTGGGATCACTCTTCCAATTATCAAAACCTGCTTTGGCATCTCAGCATGTACCTGATACACTTGCCATTTTTTTGTTCCTTTCCTGTGGCTTAGAGCACTGGATTGCGTCTGCCCTCTTGGGAGTATGTTTTTGGCTCCCCGCCTCCGTATGCTCATTGGTGTGGAGCTGCGTTGGTTTCGGATATGTGGTCACCTTTGGCCTAGAACGCTCACTAGCACCGGCTCCACGTGCACGTCGGCATGGAGATGCAGCACTTTACTTATCTATTCACAGCCCATCAACACACTTTCCAGAACGCTGTGGTAGAGACAGAGAAACTGGTGGTACTAGGCATCTATTGCCCCTGGTTATTCTTTTACGTTTGTGAGAATTTTCCCCTTGGTTAGTGAAATTGTGCATTTTATTTATTCCCTTTAGCACCCTATCTGGATGAAACTACTAATGAATTTCTCTTGAGCTATTATTTCTCATCCCTTTGGTGAGTGCAGTTTTCTGTCTCATCGCGTTTTATACAGAAGATAATAACATTTTATTCATTGATCAGCCTTGAGCTGACTTTATTCATTTAGTTTTTTACTTCACCTTCGAGGTTTAGCCTGGATGTTTAGCACTGGGTTGTACATCAAGTTATTTCCATTCAGTGGTCTTACAAAGAAAGAAAACTCAGTGAGACTTTTCTTTCCCTCTTATGTGAATTTGCCTACTGGCCTATGTTATCTCTAGGCGTTTGATTTAGATATCCTTATTCTATGTCAGGATTTCGCCCTAATTTAATTATAAACACAGAGACAATAAACTGCTATACATCAAGATGACTTGGTGAGTCGCTTGTTCTTTCCTTCCAGTGATGGTGGTAACTGTTTTTATACGGACGAAAGATTGACAACTGTTCATTTAATATGCGGAATGTTGCTTTTTATTGTCCTGGAAAAAAGCCCTCTTTAATGTACCACGCCTACGGAAACATTTTCTTGAAGGGGTTGAAACGTGGACAGAAACCTTATCCATACCTGTATCAAAAAGATCACATTGGTCCAACACATTTTTGGGAGATCAAATAAATGCGTCCCAACTGTAGAGACTTTCTTGAACTTTATGCCATGACCAGGCTGTTCTACAAAACCTCTTCAGCGCCAAGACGTCTCCGGGTATTTGTGCGCTTTATAAGATGTATCATTCATTCATTCAAAACCATTGTTTACGTTGTTCAGGTATTCCCTTTACCTGTGTCTTATACACTGGTTTCTACGCTGCACAAACACTTTTGCTCTAATCATGGAGCACCTTTTTCGAAGTCATTGTAAATAGTATCAATATAATTGTTTAATAAATTGTTATGTGTGACCCTTTACTCCTGTGTGTCTTTTGAAAACAAAATTGGAGGTTTTTATTCGTAAATTCAAAGTGAATCCGTCAAAACCATTTCTTGTGTGATAGTAGTGGGCCTGCAACACCTATTGTGCCACCCAGTTAAGGACCCTTTTTAAACATATCTCAGGGCTTTCATTACAGCATGTGCTTGCAGTTTTAAACTGCCATTTTGACCTGGCAAAATAAACCTTTTGCCAGGCCAAAATATTCCTTTCTGATACATATGTTATCCCTAGGGTAGGCCCTAAACATATATAAAGTTGGGCATATACTCTTAAGTTTTACATGTCCTGGTAGTAAAAAGCTCTCAATTTGTATTGCACTACTTTGAGGCCTACCTCTCCCATGGGATAACATTGGGTTATCTCATTACATTTAATAAGTGATACATTTTGCTTGGGAGTAGGTAGGAATGCCATGTTTGGTGCCTGTGGAATTGTAATTCAAAACTCTCTTTAATGGTAAAGTTGGATGTTAAATCACAATTCTGAAAATGCCACTTTTAGAAAGTTGGCATTTTCTTGTCCTCTTCATTTGGTGCCTGCAACCTGTATTCTGGGTTACCTGACTAGGTGTAGTTGGAAGTTGGTCTTTGTATATTCCTCCCAGATAGTATCACATTAGGGAGATTGGGTGCTGGCAGGATGGGCCATCCTGAATAGTGCGGGGGAAGTGTGGACCTATCACATACCACACTTCCATTTTAAAGGCATTAGTCCAGAACATACATAACAGAATAGGGGGTCTGATAGCAGACAGCACAAGGATAAAGAAAAGCCTGGGGCAACGACGGACAGAGCGGGGCCTCCTTAACCTGAGCCAGGTTCCAGGGTAGGTGAGGTGAAATCCCTGATCACGCTGGGTGATGCTAGCACCCTGTGATATAGAGGATTAGGACAACGTGAGGTTGTATTTATTACTACTTCTCTTGTTATGTTAAGTTTCACATTTTTTCACATGCACGATTTAAACTCCATCAACTGAATGCAGTAGCATAAATTTATATAGGTCCTGAAGAAAGCCGTGGGCTACAATCCCGTGAAGGCTGAAACATGTCGACCCTCACCTAACAGTGACTAGTCAGCACTGCTTGGTATTTTTGTTACACACTTTTTTAATTGAGATGTGTGGAGTGAGTTGAATTACATCGTACTCTTCACACAATCTCTTTTTAAAATTCACATCTTCTTTTTGCACTGCACTTCCACTTTGTCCGGTGGTCACAGTTTGTCACGTGCCTTCTGGACTTTTCTTTATCAACCAAGGGAGCAATAGAGCCTTGAACTAATGAGGCAGTCTCTATGATCAAGAGGCATACCTCTGCTCTAGTTGGAGACCATATGATATAAACTGATCATGAGAGGTGACTTTGCTCTCAATATTGGTCTCATTGGTTGAGTCAGTTTGATGGTTTTCCGTGCTCTGCTCTGACAACGTATGGGTTTGATATTTCACACACTCTATTCCCTTTTCTTTATCCTTGTGCTGTCTACTATCAGACCCCCTATTCTGTTATGTGTGTATAGTCTTATTATGGGGATTAGAATTTGGGCATGTCTTTAACAAAATTTTCCCTTAGACCCTTCTTCCAGGTGGTAGTTTTGATTAGTCCAGAACACACACTAAGAACTTAACACTAGCCTATTGTTCCCCCGGACAGGGGCCAGGGCAAGGATGCACAAAAGTCTAGACACCACTTTAAGGGAACCTCCAGAAGCTTCACCCGCTTCAAAGGGGGACAGGAAGTATGAAAACTCTTCAGTATTCTCCTGGACTGTTTCTGGTATGTTCCAGAGATATCTAAGTGTCTGTTGTTCGTGGGTCCCCCTTAGTGCCTCCACCACGTGGTTCCTTGTGTTCTTGTTGTGTTTAAATGCAAAGAGCAGTGGAGAATGTCTCCTGAACCATGTGTCTTGATGATCTTTTGCACGTAATTAAAATGGGGTCAAAATATCACCAATATATCCCTTTTCTTATAAGGACTTGTGGCCCATGTTGAAGGCCTCTGAAACAATAAAATGTACTGACAGTTACAATGGTATACGGCAGGAGTTTTCTGTAGAGTCGTGATTTTATTTGCACATATGTCACTTATTCACCTTTGCCACACACTGCGATGTCTGCACTATTGTCACAAATACGTTTATTGTGTTGTGATACATAAAGTAAAGTGTATACAAAGAGAATACATATGATCAAATGTTCATAAGAGAGGCATGATTGTATTGATTATAACTGAAATTGACTCTGATTGATTGACATATGCAAGTGCATACTGAGATTGGGTAACATTAAATTTTATACTACGGTTACCCCCTGAAAAGACTTCCACAGGACCAGTGTTCTATAGACCCTGGTTGGCACTAGCATGCTAAAGTGAGCAGCTTATGGCACACTTATGATCCCCTTGCTAGGACTTCCTAAATAGACTTGATTCTAGAAACAGATGTAAATCCCCCAATTTCTAGTTAGGTGCATCCTTCCTGATCCAGGTGAAAGTCCACACCTGGCACACATTCACATTGATGATGGTTTGTTGGAGAGCGGCTGCCTCACAGATTGTTAGAATTAAGAAGGATCCATGTTTGGAGGCACACATTAAACTTAGAATACCTCGACTCCAGGCAAAATTACGCTAACATGTCAGATGAGGAAAAACATGTCAGGTCAAAAATGCTCAAGAGTTGAAAAAGCTAAAATGCTGTGTAAATGTGTGCTCTAGCAAACATAAAACTAAGCATACAACTCACTCTAATCTGCCACTGCGTCAGGGGGTGGGGCATTCAAGTTAGCTCACGTCAGAGCTCATATGCATTTTTAGTGTTTCCTGAGGCCATTTAAATGTTTTTTTGAATTAAATCTACTACAAGATTGTTTGCACACCTCCATTTTCAGCTTTCAAATGCTCCAACTTTCTCTATTGTTTGCCAACAAGCACAATTCAATTTTCAGCTTTCAAACGCTCCAACTTTCTCTAGAAAGTAAGAAGTCAAAGAAAGTACTGTTTACATATTGGGCTGCTCTTCTGCCAACAAATCTGTAAATATATGCAAGGACAAAGTTCACAGCACGTGTTGGAATATAATTTACAACCTTTTGACAGCGTTCAGAAGCCTAAAGCATTTGGTAGACTTGGCTCCAAGAAGCTGTCAGTCAGTGAGCAACGTTTTAATACCCGAGGGATAAACGAAACTCATGGCTTCATGACGAGCTCTGGCACTCTTTTAATCATATTTCCATCAAGTAGCACGGATTTAATAATTTTGCAAAAATGAACATGTTTCCATTTTGCATTTTGATAAATGGTAACCTCCACAACCATTTCCCATTGTGAAATGTAGGCCTCTTGCGTACATTGATCACCTCAGGTTTGTAGAGCCTTATCATTGAAGGTGTCTAGGTTGTTGTGCCTCCCTAGATTGAGTTGAAATAACACACTTTCACACCAGTGCTTTAAATTGGCTGGGACTGTCAGGTACTGAGTATCTGCACTTCTTTATCTTTGAGTGAGTGAGTGAGTACCTGCACTTCTCAGCAGATGTGCAATGCGTTTCATTGGTAAGTAACAGCACTTCTCAGAAGCATGTAGGTACTGTGGTATAGGATATCTGCACTTCTATTTTTCCATTTCAAAAGCACAGTTTCACATGTGAGCCCTCTCTCATCTGCCCACGTCCAGTAAAGGGGAAGCACTATCAGTTCTGATCAGCTGAAATGATGTGATGTCAAGTAACCCCGGGCGGAGAACTCCGCTCTGCCAGCGGAGTTTTGCCTACTCTACGCTCTGTTGAGAACACGGAGTTCAGGCAAAACTCAGACTCCATGGCAGAGCGGAGATAGCCGGCCCCTCCACCCTCCTTAATTTATTTATTTATTTATTTTTTTTTTTTTAAACCGTTTATTACAAATATCAAGAATATACAAATATGGGCCCACAACCTTCCGGCCGGCCGCTAGGAATGGCAGAAACATATGGCATACGTCCATAGAACACTTGGCGTTACAAAGGAGCATAAGCAGGAGTCATCAACATCATGGGCCACAGCCATAATACGTCACAGTGCGGTTTCATTTTATACAAACAACAAGAAAACAACACCCACAAGGCTACCCTACAGTCGAAAGTAGCAGCACGTGCTCCCCAATGGGGAACCCCAACTATCAGAGGAGTCCAAGGAGGGGAAGGGAAACAGAGCGAGGACTGGGGGAACCCTGTGCCCGGGGCTAGGGGAAGGGGTCAGCTAAGGGGACGGGGCTGGTGAGGCAGCAGGCAACAATGGTGGCGCGCAAATACTCCCACGGTAGGCGTTCCAGGGGCCCCACACTTTCACCCATGTCCCAGGCTTACCCCTCGCCACATACACCACCTTTTCTCGAAACATGCACCAGTCCATGTGCTCTTTCCAGGCCGACACCGTCGGGGGGTTCTGGGATCCCCACAGTTGCGCAATGTCACGCTTAGCAATCATATATCCCAGAGTCACCCACCACGTTTGCGGAGCCGAGTAGTCAGTTGGTTCCCACACATTCAACAGGCATCTCCTCGCTTCCGGCAGCAACGCAACACGCGTAACCACTCGCAGGACCTCGTGCACACCGCGCCAGAATCGCTCCACCTTCGGGCATTCCCATAAAATATGCAGGAAGGTCGCCACGGCACCACAACCACGCTTACACAATCCATCCACAGTATAGCCCATGCGCTGAAGCCTTGGCCCCGTCATGTAGACCCGGTGGAGTATCTTGAGCTGGACGAAGCGAAGGCGAGCCGGTATAGCCACTTCCTTCGGAGAGGCCACAGCGGAGATCCAGTCCTCATCGTCCAATTCCAGACCGTCGGCAACCCAAGCCTCGCGAAGGCCAATCAGCAAGCCCGATCGATCATTAATCAGTTTTTTATAAATAAGGGAGATCGTACTGTCTGGGACGTGGCCATCTAGCACTCTATCCTCCAGGGGGGAAGACTCCGGGATGGAGGCGACGTCTGGGAAGACGGAGCCCAGTGCATGACGGATCTGCAGGTATCGAAAGTATTCACTGCCCTGCAACTGAAACTCCGTCTGCAGCATCTCGAATGTTTTAAATCCTCCCCTCGACCAGAGATCCCCCACTTTACTGATGCCTATCATGTCCCATTTCGCGAAGCCCTTCGAGGTCCAGAGAGAGCCCAACTTCTCAGACGCATACAGCGGTGACGCCCGGGTCAAACGGTCCTTCCACCCCATAGCTGCATTAGCCGCATGCCATACTCTGACCATGACACGCGTAGGTCCCGTCAAGCGAGCGTCGGGCGCGCCAGAGTAGAGCGCTCGATTGTAGTCGCCACCGGGCAGTAGCATCTTGTCCATCTCAAACGCCGGGTTAAGGGCGGGCCCATAGAGGCCATGGTTAATTGCAGCTAGCTGGGAGGCCCAGTAATACCGTTTAATGTCCGGGAGGGCAATCCCCCCGTCATACCATGGGAGCGTCAACTTCGCCAGGGCAATGCGCGGCCTCCCGTCCCAGAACAGGCGGCGCTGTAAACTCTCCACCTCACGGAAGTAGCGCGCCGGGACTGGGTCCATAGTGTTCTGGAGAGCGTATAAGAAACGTGGCAACGACATCATCTTAAACAACGCCACCCGGCCGAGCGGCGAAAGCGGCAGGCGCCGCCAGCGCACGACGTCCTCCTTCAAGCGCTGGAGAGGGGGAAGCAAGTTCCGCTCGTAGCGAGCCTCTGGGTCCAGAGTAATGTAGACACCCAGGTATCGAAACCCCTGAGAGGCAATCTGAATCGGACAACCCCGCGGAAGGACAGGAGCCTCCCCAGAGAGCACATACACGCATGATTTAGCCCAGTTGATGACAAGGCCTGAGTTCCGGCCGAATGAACGTAAAACATCAACCAGGACTATGAGTGACTTACGTGGGGAGGCTAGGTACAAAAGGATGTCGTCAGCGTATAGGGACACACGGTCCTCATACTCGGGGGTCCAACGGAGACCACGAATGGAGGGGTGCCACCGCAGCCACTCCGCCAGGGGCTCCAAGGCCAGCGCAAACAGGAGCGGCGACAAGGGGCAGCCCTGTCGCGTGCCCCGGCCCAGCTCGAATGGGGCCGAAACTCTTCCATTCACCACCACCTGCGCCAATGGGCCCGAATACAACAATTTGACCCAAGTGATGAAGCCCGGGCCGAATCCAAACTTCGCCAGCATCGCCCAAATGTATGGCCACTCAAGCGTGTCAAACGCCATAGTGGCGTCTAAGGACGCCAAAATGGCCGGCTCCCGCACGAATGGGACACGTGCGAGCACCCCGTGCAAGCGCCGCAGATTAAGGGCTGTATTGCGGTGGGGGATAAAGCCGGACTGGTCTTGGTGAACCAGGTCGCCCGCCACGCCGACCAGCCGATTGGCCAGCACCTTGGCGAGAATTTTGGGCTCCGCATTCAAAAGCGAGATAGGCCGATAGGATGTGACCCGGTCCCGAGGCCTCCCCTCCTTGTGGATCACCACGATAGTAGCCAGACGCTGGTCCGGCGGGAGGGAGCCCAGCGAGTGGGCCGCCAGGAACATCGCGCGGAGGTGGGGCGCCAGTACATCTGGTCGCAACTTATATAACTCGATAGGGATGCCATTCGGGCCCATGGCCTTGCCAGAGGCAACCGAACGTATGGCGAGGGCAATTTCGTCGGATGTAGGAGCGGCATCCAGCGACACCCTGTCCTCCTCCGAGAGGGAGGGCAGCGCGATATCCCTAAGCAGGGAATGGGAGTCCTCCTCCGAGCAAGGAGAGACCGAAGAATACACCTCGCGGAAATAATCCGCGAAACAGGAGACAATTTCTTCTGGCTCGGTGACACTCACACCATCCGTCCTCTCAATCAGCGGGACCACACGATTCACTCTCTCCTTTTTATCTAACCACGCTATCAGTTTGCCCGCCTTATCACCCACATCATACAGTCGCCCCTGCTGCTCCCTACTGAGGCCCCTGGCCGCCTCCGTAACGAGGGCCCTGTAGGCCGCCTGCTTAAGTTGTAGGACATGCAGTGCAGCATCCGTCACTCCGCCCTCTAAATCACCCTCCAATTCAGCAATTTCGGCCTCCACCCGGGTAACCTCCTCCCGCTCGCGCCTCCGGGCATGGGAAATGAGGGACAGGGCCTCTCCTCTGAGAACTGTCTTGAAGGCTTCCCACAAGGAGATAGCCGAAGGGACGGACCCCACATTCTCATCAAAGTATCGCTGCAGGGATTTAATCACAGCAGCGCGAATGGTGGGGTCGCGCAGGTACCAGGCATTGATGGGAACTACCCTGCCCTCACCCCTCGGAAGGACATCAAAATGGAACAGGAGCGGGGAATGATCTGAGATACCCCGCGCCAGATGGCGCACCTCCCCCACACTCCCAGCATAGGCCGCCGGGACAAGGACATGATCAAGCCGTGAGAGGCTACCATGTGCCCCCGAGTGGAAAGTGTACTGCTGCTGCGTGGGATGTTTTAAGCGCCAGCAGTCCACCAATCCCAGTGTATCCAAGAGGCCAGATAGCCACGCCTGGGCCCGGGGGAGGTCCCTAGGGGGGTGACGATCCAGAGTCCCAGAAACCACCGCATTGAAGTCCCCCCCAACCACTAGGAGTCCCCCCGGAAGGCCCAGGAGGAGGCGCCCCAGGTCTGCAAAAGTGGTCGCCTGTAACCCCGGTGGGACGTATACCGATACAAAAACCACTACTTTGCCTTCCATTCTCCCCACTAAAACAGCATAGCGTCCCCTATCATCATGGCGCACCTCATCAATTTCCAACGGGAGCGAGTTCTTCACCATAATGCCCACACCCCGTGAGCCCGACGTGAAGCCCGAGTGGGCCACCAAACGATAGCCACGCCGATTCATGGCACAAAAAGAGTTTCCAATAAGGTGTGTCTCCTGCAGGAAGACTACATCGGGTGAGATTCGTTTCAAATACTGCAGGACCACACCTCGTTTGATCCTATCCCCCAGTCCATTAACGTTCCAAGACAACAAAGTCAACTCCCTACCCCCCATCACACACAGGAGCCATCAATCGTCCCCCGGAGAGCACCTTAAAAACAATACAGAAAAGGGTTAGCCTTGTGGTAAAAACGAACAACAACACCCCACCCCAACTCCCCCCCCCCAACAAAACTCCCCCCTCCCTGCACCCCTGCATGTGCCCAAACAGCCCCCCCAAAGTGCAGTGTGCCTGTCGCCCCATAGATGGTGAAACTAACTAAACCCCCAGAGGAGGAGGGAGAACCCCCAAGAGACCCCGCACGACCTCCACAGGAGGAGACTTACTCGAACAGGCGAACCGTCAAAAGTGACATCAATTTTGTCCAGAGCGAGGCATAATATTAGTCCCTCAGTCCTGATCCGGCGGGCCCTCTCCCCCCACCGCTCCCCCCCCACCCCCCCGATCCCGATCCCCAGGCAAGGTATCTAACCAGTCCCCGGCTGCTTCGGGACGATCAAAGAAGTGCGTACGGCCATCCAACTCCACCCGCAGCTTAGCCGGGAAAAGCATAGCGTACTTGAGATTTAGGTCCCGTAGACGACGTTTGACTCCGAGAAAGCTTAGTCTCTGCTTTTGGACCGCTGGGGTGAAGTCAGGATAAAAATTTATATCCATATTGTCGAGTCTGACCGGCCCCTGTAGTCTGGAGGATTGCAGGATGGCGTCTCTGTCCCGAAAGTTGAAAATCCGGGCGATGAGAGGCCTCGGGGGGGCTCCGGCCTTGGGCCTTCCCCCGGGAACCCTGTGGGCCCGCTCCACCGCGAAGAATTTACTCAGTCCCCGGGGCTGGAGGTGGGTGAGAATCAAGTCCTCCACGAATAGATCCGCCGCCGCCTCCTCCCGTCCCTCAGGCACCCCGAGAATACGGACATTGTTCCTCCGGGCCCGACCCTCAGAATCCTCCAGGCGACGATCCATCAGCGCGCTCGCCTGGCCAAGCCGGCGCACCTCCTTTTGGAGGGCTGCCACATCCGTCGTGAGGCCCGATGTAGTGTGGGCCAACGAATCGACCCGGTCAATAGTCTTGGATAAATCGGCCCTTACCAGGCCAACATCCACAAGGACCGAGTCAATTTTCTGCGCCAGTGTATCAAAACGCTGGTCCACCGAGGCCTTCATCTCAGCGATGGCGCCCATCACGTCTCGCAGGGTCAGGTCCGCGGGCAGAGCAGGAGCATCAGTCGGGCCCTCAGGGGACCTACGCGGCACCTCGGGAGATCCCTTCTGGAGGGTATAGCGGTCCATGCTGTTAGACTGGTGGACTGCGCCACGTCGGGTCGATTTCACCTTTGCCCGATCTCCATCTTGCTTTGTGGACATGGTTCCAGTCCCACGGCCGTGCCAGGCACGTCGTAAAGGGCGGGCAAGCCGGTTCACGGGATCCGGGGGGGGGGTCACCACAGGGCCACGGGGCAAGTCACAGCCAGCGGGCCGGCAGGGCACCCCAACGGGGCCACACTACCTCACAGTGCCCCGCGACCCAACCTCGCCGAGACAGCAAGGAGGGTGCAAAAGCGAAAGTGAAAGTGCGGGGTACGCGAGCCGCCGCGCCCAGCCCGCCGCTGTTGTTGACTTTGCCTCTGGATCACCCCACAACTCCAATCCGGGGTCCGGCGTGGAGAAGGCCGGAAATCTCAATCGGTGCTACCGCCGGAGTCCGAGGTCCGATTTGGAAGCGGAAAGCGGGTGCCACCTCAGCTCGGGCTCACCAACACAGTCCCCTCATCTAGGACAGGATATTGTCAGGATATATGTAGGAGGTCGCGGAGGTCCTCGGGAGCCTCGCACCTACGCGGCCATCTTGGTTGCGCGCTAGGCTCCTCCCCCACCCTCCTTAATTTAATTATTTTAAAAAATTCACTTCCCTGCTGTGGCGTCTCAGGGCTGCCTCCTCCTTGCCATGGTCTCTCTCTCCTGCTTGTCGTCCTCGTCCACGTAAACCCCTACATTGTACGTCTTACGCTTAATCAACATTGTTCAATCTTTGCTCACTACTCTAAGCATCACAAAGCAAACAGCTGGTTTTCTTCTTATCTGTTTGATAAAACTTTCGGTCTGACAGTGCTCTACACTTTCAGGTCCTACCCATTTGTCAAAACAAAATAGAAGGCCCAACACTCTCACCTGCAACCTATTACCCTATTTGAAACTTC
This sequence comes from Triturus cristatus, assembly GCF_964204655.1. NCBI lineage: Eukaryota > Metazoa > Chordata > Amphibia > Caudata > Salamandridae > Triturus > Triturus cristatus. Next base: position 320,419,097 of record NC_140589.1, on the reverse strand, counting down.
TCTCTAAGTACGGGGAGTCTTACACTTGTGAGCATAGGGCCAACAATATTTGTTATATTTTTAAGAATGCACCGTGTTCGTTTACATCAAACTTTTATTATTTTTTACATTTTTCAAGTCCAGTTATCATCTCCTCACAGACTTCAAAAACGTTATAATTAGCATATTTAAAGATCAGAGCTTGGCATGCTTTTTTTCGTCTTTTGGGTAAACTCCAATATCATGTCTTCCAAAACTTACTTAATTCAAGTTATAGCAACCATGCCCAGTATGTTAATTGGTCATCCTTTTATTAGTGGTTTTTAATACAGTCTCTTTTTTGTTGACTACAAGTTATCCAATGATTGATTGTGATTGGAAATGATGTTATTAGGTGATTCACAACTTCTCCTATTTTGAAAATTAGCCAACACATGGTTTGCCCCTTTAATGGCTGGCTCACCTTGGGCTTTTTCAAGGTTTTTATTTAAACAAAAAAATTAGTTGCATAATGGTTCAATTTCATATAATATCTTAATGTGATATCCCCTCATGATGAACCTAAAGTGAACTAAAGAAAGTTTCACCATGTGTTTCCCTTTACCCTGGTGTATTTTAAGGTTAAAAAAAGGTGATTGTGAGCACCAATATTACTCATACTATTATATTAATAGGGACAAAGAAGTTTATCTTGCATGTTATTACTTTAAGGTCATTACCATTGGTGCACTGGCATGCTCTTAACAGTTTTTATGATAATATCTTTATAGAAATGTTACTAGTCATACATTAATGTGCTTGTCGCATAAATGAGAAAGATTAGTCAGATTTAATAGTTTTTATTGTATATGCAGTTACCTTTGTTGACTGTTGGGGTCTAAATATTCTCATTTTCATGAGGAATGACGTGTAGTTAAAGCAGTCTATTGTCATTGTCCAGCAATAGTCATATCATTATTACTTTAAAATTATTTATCGTATTCATAATGGCCGTGGGAGCCCCCTACTACAGGTGATTCGAGCAAGATTACGGCCAATGCTAACTTAGTTACCAACAACGCTAGAATATGTAAGCACCTACTCTAGTCTAAGAAGTAATTTGTTAAAGAACCCAGAGGGTTTAGAGGATCTAGATCTTTTACCTGACTTTTCCTTGGTTGAAACCTAATCTCAGTCATTGAGGTCCGACCTATTGCCACGAGTCCTGTTCACTATTGGCTCGACAGCCTTTCAGATCAGTGCAATGTTAAGTTCTCAAAAAGATTGAGGTCCATCTTTCATGTTAGTGTTACCATTTAAATGGTGGCTGCCATGTTTTCACGGTGAATTTAATATTGTTTAATTGAAGTTCAGTCAAATAAATTTTGTTTAGTGGGTTATTGAGATATGAGATCAAGCCACCTTTTGAGCATTCCTTTTATGATATTGATCATTTTATATATTTTTTTAATTTCATTCTTACCCTAATTACTCATCAGGGAAAGAGACTTTCTTTTATCTTGATGGTTGGATATTTTTTTCCCTTAATTATGTTATTTAATTATTTATTTTATCCTATGGCTCATCCCACAGTAATGTAGTTCTACACCTATTCCAAAAATACTTGATTATGTGATACATCCTATCTAGATTATTCATAGATTTATTCTATTGGCTCGTTGAGGAAACATTCTTCCTTTTAATAATTGTTTGAGTGATGTTCAATATCGTTATCATTCATTGTGGAATAGTTTTATACTTATACCGCAATTAAAGATTTTTTCTTTTGAAAAAATGCCGATTACAGTTGTTTCAACTAACATGCTAATATTCCATCCATTCAATATGTGTCATACACATATAAAGTAGCATACACATCATACACAACAGTTGAATATTGCAGTAGGTACAAAACATTTAAACATATTTATGACATATTACTTTGTTCCTGGTTCCTTGAAAATAAAGTGTTGTTTTTAATAGAATTGCCCTCAATGATGCTCGGACAATTACTACCAATCAATGTTCACAAAGCTTTCAAGAGAGCCAAAATTGGAGCTCCGTATCTTTATATAATCTTTGAGCGACAGTGTTGACTTTTAGAATAAGTTTGCTTTCACATTTCCATAGGTTCAGTTCTAAATTACCCCCTCTATGGTGTTGTTTCAATTTCTGTAATCCACAAAAAGCAAATGTGCGTTTGTTAGAGTTATTTACTTCACAATGTTCAAACAGTGTTAATTTCTTGTCAGACTTACGCATATTATGAAAATGTTCCTGTATCCTTTGCTTAAGTCAAGCGGTCCGATGGTACTCCTAATGTAGTTCATGTTGCATGGACAGGTGATAGTGCATATAACGTAAGTACTATTACAGTTGATCCACTGATACATTTTGTGAACATTTTGTGTTCTTGACCATTTATTTGAACTTGTGTTTTATGTTTTTCTAATATGCAAATAGAACAATTTCTGAAGGTAAAGAAGCCTGTTGGTTTGTCTAAAAAGGTCCTTTTGCCCTTCCTCTGGTCTTGAAAAAAAAGATGGACATCATTTTTGTTTGAGATTTGGGACTCTCTTAAAGCTTAACTGGTTAAAAGAATGAATCTTTGTCTCGATATTTGGGATATTCGTCAATAGTGACCAATGTTTACGCAGTATTTTCCTGATATGTTGGTGTCCATTGTGATACTAGGTAGTAAACCGTATAACTTGTTCTTTCGTTTTTATAGGTTTCTGTTTGTTTTGAAGGTGGAGTCCTCTATACAATTTTCCAATTTCATTAAAAGAGTTCTGTAGAATTTCTTTTTTATATCCTCTTACTTCTAGCCTTTGGGCAATCTCATTTGATTTTATTACAAGATCCTTATGCTTGCTGCAATTCCTTTTTGCTTGCCGATATTCCCCTTTTGGAATGTTCAGGATAGTGGTCTGTGGGTGACAATTAGTTGCATGCAAGATTGAATTAGCTGCTGTCAGTTTTTGATAGCTTTTACTATGTAGTTTTGAGTCTTCAATATATAGGGCCTTAATATGATGTCGAGACACCATATCGGTATGGGAACTGCCAGACCGTGGGTCGGCGGTTCTCCATACCTTATTACGATGCGACCGCACATGGTACCGTCGCATACTCCCATTTCCCTATGGAGCTTATACTGCGGCGGTAAACCGCCCATAGCACAAGCTGCCATAGAGAAATGGAAGAGTCTGTTCCTCAGGGTTCCTCAGGGTGCCTGCCACACACTGCAGGGATTGACAGGGGGGCACCATAGGTGCTCCATTGGCGCCCAGCCGTAGGCCGGAGGATGAAGGGGGCCCTGCTAGGAGCCCCCAATGTCGCTTTCGGACAGGCTTTCCATGTCAGAAAGCCTGACATGGAAAACCTGTCGGAAACCAACATCGTAATCCCTACGGTGGAAACACCGTCCATAGGGATTACGTGCTGGCACAGTCTCCAACTCGCTGATGGGTTCCTTGAGCCCGTCGGAATCCAGGCAGAATAACCGCCCGGTTTCAGTTTCGACCACCCGCATTGTAATGCAGTGGTCAAAACTGAAACCGCGATGAGGCTCGGAAAGCCTCCAACCCGTGGTCGGAGGCTTTCCGACCCTCATCGTAATCGAGTCCAGAGTGCTAAATGCAGGAATTCAATTTCTTGTCGGGAAATTGTTGATGTTACTGTAATTCCCCATTCATTAGCCAAGAACTGATAAATATATATTTTTAGTTCCATTGGTGATCCCTGCTATATGAGTAAAATATCATCAATGTACCTGCCCCTGAAAATACTGTTATTAGTGTAGTCCCCAAACCTATCATTCCAAAGCCAGTATTTTCAACTTTGCCTATGAAGAGGCAGGTATACACGGAAGCAAATCGTGCTCCCACTACAGCCCCATGTCATTGTTAGTAGCTATTCCCATTGAATAGGAAGAAATAATCATAATATGTCTTTCCAGAAGGTGTGCTGACCTTTTGAGCAATGTTTTTTTGACTGCATCACGCCCATCTTGGTGTTTAATAGATGTAATGGATGTATACAGACTGATGACATCTGTAGTAGTTAGCACATAGTCTGTGTGCCTGTCCATGTTATTCAATTTCGCCAAAATGTCCTCTGATATAGGAGGGTTAGTCTTTCATAAATGGTTACAATTCCCCCTCAATAAATTCTCCTAGTCGTGAGCAAATTGAGTCAATCCAGCAATAATTGGCCTACCTTTTGAAGGGAATCCTGGTTTATGTATTTTAGGTAGTACATTAATTGTTGACACTACTGGGTCTTGCTGCTAATTTGAACCCTTGGGGGTGTTTACATTTTTTTTTTAATGCATTTTAAAGTTAACTTGTAGAGGGAGGGTGCAAGGGCTGCTTTTACTTTCCGCATTTTGCACGCTGTGATTACTATGATTACCGTGGCCGTGCTCAGAGTCACTTGCCACATTTTATGACTAGAACCGCCATTTTGGGAGTAGCGGTCTGGTCGGCAGTCCTCTGAAGTCCGACCCCGCTACATAAGACACTCCGGGGCGCAGAAACACACGCCAGTAAACTAGCACTCGTTATTCTTTTACTTTTCCTCTCATCTTGCTGCTAATCAGGACCCTTGGTTTTAAAAAAACAAACTTTTAACCTATTTTAAAGTTTACTTGTGTAGGGAGGGAGCAGGGGACATTTTTATTTACCGTATTTTGCTCACTGTGATTACTGTAGCCGTGTTCAGAGCCACTCGCCGCATTTCTCGACTAGAACCACCATTTTGGCGGTAGAGGTCTAGCGGCAGTCCTCTGTAGTCCAGTCAAGCTACATAAGGCACTCTAGGGCACAGATGCGCAGAGACACACCCCGGTAAACTAGCATTCATTATTATTTTACTATACCTCTCATCTTGATGCTAATCAGAACCCTTGTGGTGTTTTAAAAAAACTTTGAACCCATTTTAAAATTTACTTGTGAAGGGCAGGGCAAGGGCCATTTTTACTTGTCTGATTTTGCACACTGTGATTACTGTCAACCCCTCTCAACTCTGCGCGTGGGGTAGGTTTTTCCTTTTTGGGAACTTTTCACCCTCTTTGTATTTGCCCGCAATGCCGCCATTTTTGATTGCGAGGTACCTGGGATCCGGGTGACTGAAACCGCCATCTTACGGTCTCGTTATTCCCCTGAACTGACTCTTTCTCCTGATCAGCGCCTTGTTCCACATATGGTCCTGTTCTAATCTACATTTGCCTCCCCTCTTCCTCTTCACCCTCTACCCGCCCTTATTCTCCTTTTCCACTCTATGTAATGTCCTTGCAACTGATGTAATTTGTTTCTCATGTATCTGATGTAACTTTGTAACATTATGCAACTCATGTAAAGCGCTCTGATACCTTCGGGTCTAGCCAGCGCTATATAAAACTCACCAAATAAAATAAATAAATACTGTGGCCATTTTCAGAGCGACTCCCCGCAATTCTTGACTAGAATCGCCATTTTGGGGGTAGCAGTCTAGTCGGCAGCCCTCTGAAGTCCGGCCCCACTGCATAAGGCACTTTGGGGTGTGGACGCGCAGACACACACACCTTTAAACTAGGGCTCCTTATTCTTTTACTTTACCTCTCATCTTCATGCTAATCAGAACCCTTGTGGTTTTTAGAAAAAAACTTTTAACCTAGTTTAAAGTTTACTTGTGGAAAGCGGGGGCAGGGACTGTTTTTACTTACCGCATTTTGCACACTTTGATTACTGTGGCTGTGTTCAGAGCCACTTGCTGCATTTCTTGACTAGAACCACCATTTTGTGGGTAGTGGTCTAGTCAGCAGTCCTCCGAAGTCCTCGGAAGTCCAGCCCCTTTAGAGGTGGTGTCCTCTTTCTAAGTGTGTTGCAGAATGCAGCACACGTAGAAAGAGGAAAAAGTTAGGACAAACAAACATATCATATTGGGAAGGCTTATATTTTTTATGCATTCCCTCATTAACTTGTCTTGGTAAATCTGAGAATGAGCCAAAATACATGCATGGGAACACACACTCCCAACCAATGTAAAGCCTCCCCAGCGCAAAGTAAGTCGAGGCAGCGTCTTGCGTAACCTTCCGTTACTACAAATTTACCAAGCGACGCCGGACACGTAAGGTGGCCTTGCGTGGCTTGGTAAATCTGACCTATGGATTGCTGTGCCCTTGGTCGCCCTGCATGATGCAAGGGCAACACAATTGTTTGATAAATATGACGCTAAGTGTACGTGAATAGACCTAAACCAGCTAATTCACTGTCAATGGAGAATCTAGCATTTTACGGATAGAGTTATAATGTAAATCCTTTTTCTTTGCTTTTTTCCTCTATTTGAAAATGGTTTTCCAGGTGAAAATATTCCTTCTTCTGCATCCCTAGAAAATTGAGTGTAGTGTGGGTACTGTTTACACCCAAGTTACCATGTTGATACGCAAATTACAAGTGGCAAAATATTGGAAAGGTTGGTAAATATCCACAGAATCACAACTTTATGGGTGTTCAATGCCTTCTTCATGGCCATACTCTGTCACAGTATGCCATGGTTCCCAGACCGAACCTTAAATGTATGACCGATGAAAATCTGCTACACTTGTAATTTTCCATAAGTAAATGTCCAGAGTTCTAAATCCCTTAAACAAAGATCTTCCAATAGCACCAGTAGAAGAAACGGTTGAACCTTTAAGTTCAGCTTACATGCACAATAAGTGTTGTGAACCAGGCCATATCAAGGCTTAATTTGGGCCGGTGGTTTCCGGTGGGGGCACCGGCACTTATTTTTGTGGGCTGGCACTTATTTATCTCCAGTAGATGTTTACCCAGAGCAAAGTTTACCCAGAGAAAAAGAGGAAAAAGATTAAAAAACGGAAAGACGGAGGAAGAGAAAGACATAAACACCGCCACAAAGGGAGAAAGCAGGGACATGCATAAGTGTGGTAAATGTGAATGTGGTGTCTGTTAGTGAATTAAAGATGAGTGAGGTGGATTTAAAAGTACACAGCCTTGGAATTCCCTGCGCACACATTTCATTGCACCAGCCGCGTGTTACAGAGCAGAGCAGAGCTTTGAGCACCGGCACCATTCATTTACAAATCAAGCTTTGGGCCTATGAGTTTTAAGGAGACAATAGCTAGTGATGTGCAGATTCCCACTTTCTTTAATGAGGGATACCTCTAGGGCTTACGTTTGTGGAATTCAAAGGTTTTCTTGGAAAACATTTAAGCAACACTTCCTCTTGATGTTTTAAGAATACAACCTGCAGACACTGAATAGCAAATATTTGTCTCACTTACTGTTAATGTGTAGCTGTTACAGAACAACAAAATCACATAAACCGTCAGTTCAACACGTGTTTGGCCCTGAAGGAATAATTCACACATTACTACTTGAGGCATTTTCTTTTTTGTGAGCATACATATGGTAATTACAGCAAACTTGATTGTTAGCTAAGAGGGGGAACAGTGGATAATCTCCTACAAAGTTAAGTTCAGAGTAAAAGCCAAATTAATGAGGAATCTCGGGTTTAGCCCTGGTAGCTTTGGTTCGAGCAACAGATCTCCTCTCACAGAAAATGCTTTTAAAATATTTTAGCAGTAATGAAACCAAAATCAAAGTTAAGAAATAAAACAGATAAAATTCCCAGATCAAATTAGTAAAGATAATAAATATTTAGGGCCCTATTTAAAGTTTTGAGTACCAAGAAATGTTAGAGATGTGTGCCAGATACTTTAGTTCCTATCAATAAGTTAAAAGTTTGATAAGCAGTACCGTCAAAAGACGGTACCATCCAATAGAATTCGAAATTTGTTTTTCCAAAAACAAAATCCCAAAGCAGGATTTTATTTTTGAATAAATAAAAACAAATGAGTTTTCTCCCATGGTATGGGGGTCATTTAAACATTTTTACTGTCAGGTTTTTCACAGCAGGAAGGGAGAGTAAAACTGGCTATATGATCACCCACTCTAAATCTGGTGGCCCGTCCAATGACCAAACCTCTGATAGCCCAACAGAGTAATGGCCGTCAAACGAGTATTTCAGCAAGGGGGATGGAGTAGTCTCCATCGCTGGCATGCTTAAGGTCCGTCCGACTGTAAATCCAGTGGATGGAACTTTAGTTTGGCGGAGAACGTACTCTGTCGGCATTGTGACAGAATACTCTCTTCGCCAAACTCAAAATCAGCCGCTTAATTACTTAGAAAACATAAAAATCACAAAAATCAATTGAGGTGCTCAATAGTCATGTAGGAACTTTTAAAGAAAATATCAAAAAATGAATATAGAGAGTAGTGGTAGTAAAACTACAGTGTGAGTCAACGAGACATGGTTGATGTGGACTTAGACACTGATGGCGGCTGGCTGGTGAAAGTCAGGTCAGGAACAGACTGTAGGTTTGACCCGGTTAAGTAGGACATAAAATCTCTAATTTCCAAATTTACTAAGAGTTTAATATCTCCTTTCTGCATGAATGCTCCAATTATTGAAAGGTGGCAACATATCATATATGTTATCTTAATAGAATTTGAGCGCATAGCTGCCCCAGCAACGGGCTTCCTAGCACTTCCCACAGCAGAAGAGGCATCATGCACCAAAGGGGGTGGAGAAGAGCCTAGATTGCAAAGAGACCAGTTTTAAGCTGTTTACTGAAGCAAAGATGATTCTGTTTATTACTTAGGGGCATATTATCAAGCCAGGCGATAAAATTATCGCCGCTTTAGCGGCAGAAAACTGCCGCTAAAACGGCGATAATGTGCTTGATAATATGCTCTATGGAATTCCAATTGAAGCCCAGGTTAGTTGTCCTTCACTTCTAACATGGACTTCAATTGGAATTCCATGGAGCATATTATCAAGCTCATTATCGCCGTTTTAGCGGCAGTTTTCTGCCGCTAAAGCGGCGATAATTTTATCACCTGGCTTGATAATATGCCCCTTAATTTGGGGGGCAAACTGTTCCAAAGGGCCGGGGCCAAAACCCGAGAGGAGCGGCCTCCTAATCGCTTTCTTTTGAACTGAGGAATCACTATCAGGTTTAAATCGACTAAACAAAGCGTTCTGGTTGGATGATGGGGTTGCAAGAATCCTGAAGAATGGGGCTCCTGAAGCATTCATATGTGCGCAGTTCTAAGATCTTTAAATTCTATGCGCTTCTCAATGGACAGCCAGTGGAGTGTCTGAAGAAGCCTAGAGTTGGGGCAGAACTTAGGGAGGGAGAACAGTAATCTAGCAGCTGCATTTTGGACTAACTGCAGCTTCTGTAAAACCGATTTCTTACCACCTAGATACAAGATGTTGCAATAATCCTGGAGTGACAGGACAAGAGATTGAATGATTGAATGCTGAAAGTGAGGTTGGAAGGCCACAACAAGTGCCTACAAGAGTTCTCACATGGGTCGCAAAGGTAAAGGTGTCATCCAATCATTTACCCAAGTTTTTATAGCTGATTTAGATGCTGGAGGGGACCCCAGGAATTTCCAGCCACCAATGATCCCCCCAAATCTGGGTGTGCTTTCCAAACAACAGGATCTTTTTAGGCAGTTATTTTCCATTCAGCTGGCCACTGCCAGCATACACTTCTGAAAATTAACAATGTCTTTGGAAGTAACAGCAGAGAATTAGATGATAAATTGAGTATCATCCAGGTACGAGACTATGGAAATCCCAAAGTTCCATCCTCCTTGTAGAGAAGAAGGCGATGTCGGTCTCCTGGCGGCTCCAGTCTGTCCCCTCCATATCAGGTAAATGATATGCCTATTCTACCTTTTATTACCCTGGGGGTATTCCCCTGACCTGACTGTAGAGAAAGAGAAGGTACCTCACTCTCTTCCTCGCTGCTCCTGCCAGGCACTCCCTTCTTCTCTGTGCGAGCTCTTTCATAGTTTTACTGGCCTAAGAAGCCCACCTCCCTCTGCTGCCACCTTTTTCTCATTCCATCTCTTGCTCCTCAGATTGGATCAAGAGGCCAGTAGCCCTTCCCCCATTATAAGGAAACTTCTCTCATGTTCCTGGAGAAGATGCTGGTATTGATAAATACTTTGAAGGAGTCTGCTGGATTTTGTTTTATTCCAAGTGTATCCATGCCACACCTGCCCTGGGCAACAGGCAAAAGGACAACGGCTACATGATCAGCTGTGATACCTCTCATTGGAAATGTCTCTGGATATCTTGTCATGTTTCGTCATGTTTCGTCTTGTCATGTGTCACATAAAACACTTCTGGCAGTACTTTGTAGCATGAGCATAATTAGCTGGCCAGAAAAACTGTTGTAAAATCAATTAGTGTGACTTTTTGCCCATTGCTTTCCCCACGTCAAGTGGGTATGAGTCAGTGTTAAGACTGTGGTTTGGGGAAGTTGCTTCGGGTGTTTGTGGAGCCGCCCGGTAAATTAATACTTTTTAGCTGGAGGAAATATGGAAATGCTGGAGGTTTACCTTAATCACTCTATTCCCTAGCTTGTGAGATCGCATGAGGCTTCTGTAGAGGTTGTCATTTGATTCAGCCACCAATCTAAGGGGCTTGTCCCTTTTTGTGTAGCCAATAACAATTGCCTTTTTTACTTTCTGGTTTCCTCTATTGTTGTGGCTTATTTTCACCCGGGGTCCTGTCAAAGGAGCTTCTTCTGAATGGAACAGAGCTTCATTCACCATTTCTCTGAAGTTCTAAAAAACAGCTGCCTGAAGAAGGATATGTCTGTCTGTCCCTAATGCATTGTGATGGTCAATTATCAGGTATGGGGGGCTGATGAGGTTTGACATATTTGCCACTAATTGCATGCGGTACCATTAACAACAAGTACTTATGTTCGTGTTATCAATAAATTAACCCCTGGCAAGCAGAACGGCCAGCGGCGGCTGTTACCTGTTAACAGCAGTGGGGCCACCTCACAGCTAGAATTTCCAGTCGGTGAGCAGACACCTTCTGAAGCCTGTGAGCAGACATCTCCACCTGGGGAGATGAGGATAGAGTCTGATGAGAGATAACTTTAGGGCTTACGTTTGTGTAATTCAAATATTTTCTTAGAAAAAAATGAAGAAACACTTCCTGTTGATGTTTTACGAATGCAGCCTGGAGAAAATGAATAGCCAATATTTGTTGTACTTACTTTTAATGTGTAGCTATTGGAAAAAAACAAAATCACCTAAACCATGAGTTGAAAATGTGTTTGGCCCTGAAGGAACAATTCACACATTACTACTTGAGGTATTTTCTTTTTGTGAGTATACATATGGTACTTGCAGGAAACTTGAGTGTGCAGGAAACTGGTGGTGAGGAAACCCTCTGTTGCTGGGACGGGAGACTCATTGCGGCTTAGGAGAAAAGGAACAGAAGTCCCCAATATTGGAGTGAGGAGAACCTCTGATACTGGGAGGAGAGGCTCATTAATCCAAAAGAGAAAAGGAACAAAGGTCCCCAATTTTGGGTTGACGGGACCCCATGATGCTGGAAAGCGAGACTGATTGTTCCGTGGGAAAAAAGGAACAAAAATCTTGGACATTTGGGTGGGATGAGGGACTGCTTCCTTCAACTGTTATAGTACAGTCTCCTCTGATCCTTGGTCACTGGCACCTTTCCAGCTCACATCGCTTTGCAGTCTGATAATGATGGTCCTGAGTTTTCAACAAGACAAACAAAACTGCAAGTATCCTTATGCAAATAGCAAGAGGGACAACTTGGCCTAGAGCACGGGACATGGGGCAAGCTGAGCTCTCTGGGGCAATCTTCAGCCAGCAATGCTTTCAAACCATGCCGATTTGCAATATGGTATTTGTAGCCCTACATTTATCATGGGGAAAGGTACTACAAGTGGCAGAATGGAGTATGCTGCAAAGACGTTGTAGGAGAGTAGGATCTGCACTTAGGTTGCCCCCACTTTTTTTCTGATGTTAACACTGGTTTCTGGCTATAGTCTGGCTGGGTCCCTGCTAATCAGGGCCCCAGTCTCTCTGTTCTCTCTTAACAACTTGGAGAGCATACTAGATGCACTAGTGATTGGATACTGTGGTACCTTATGAGCCCCTAGTATATGGTACCCTAGGTACCAAGGGCATAGGTACTTCACAGGCCTACCAGAACTGAAGCATGTATTATGCCACCCCTGGGAAGCAGAATAAATCTGACACCACAGGCCTGCTACTGCAGCCTGAGTGAGGTAGTGTTAGCACTCCTCACTGAGGTATAGGTTCCAATATCTCACCATACACACACATATAAACCTATCAGACATCCCTAAGGCAGGCCCTATCAATCCTGAGGGCAGGGTGCTTGGTTTACAATGTGAGGGGGTGCCTCTGCATGAGCAGGACCCCTCTGCAGCTGGCAGAGTCTATTCTTTGTGGCTGTTTGTGGATGCGGTTAAACCATATACTCTTAAGTGCATTATAACCTACCGGTAAATGCTAACTTTGGAATGACTGCATCAAAACATGTCGTGAATGGTGTCAAACAACTTGGAATCATACCCCCACACCAGTAACTGGTGTGGGAGTATTATCCCACCCTTCTAGAGGGGACGACATGTACCCACTGTGGAAACACAGTAGAAATCCGAAAGAGCCCTGGCATCACAAAATGGATGCCACCAGAACAGACACTGGGCTGCCCTCCTGCTGCTGACTGAAACTCGCAGTGGAGGAGGCCCAACAATAGGTATCCTGTCACAGGGAGGTGTCACTACCTTCCAGACAGGATTTAGTGTATTGGGGCTGGGTGGGTGCACTCCTAGAGTGCTTTGAAGTCCTGCACTGGGGGAGCAGTTGGCTCCTCTGTGCATATGCCAGCTCAAACCGGTTCAGGGGCTACCTGTCCCTGCTCTGGCACGAAACTGGACAAAGGGAAGTGGGTGTAACCACCCCCTACCCTGACCCTCCCAGAGGAGTGGTCATCAAGCTAGTCCCTCCCTTTCTTTTAGTATAAGATAGGAAACCCTTGCCATTGCAAACTAGATATTCCTGGACGACGCTTTACAAGAAGAGTCCTGGCCCTTCGACGTTCCACTACCTTTGGAAGATGGAAGAATCTCCCTTGGAGTCAAGGAGTGACTCCCCTGCTTGGCAGGCACCAAAACCTCTAATCAATGGTCGCAAACTTTTCCGCTCCCACTGGAGTCCAAAGTCCCTGCAGCCCCAGAAGTAGATTTCCTGACTTCTCGACAGCCATTGTGAGTCCCCAGCAGAGCTGAGGCATGTGGACCCCTTGAGTGACGAAGAACAGCAATACCCGGGTACCATGCACTATTGTCAAGTGCAACCCCTTCACGATGTTCTACGAACTTGTGCTTTAGACCATTTGTGGCCCAAACCTCCAGCAAGTTGTGCAACAAAAATCAGAGGCCTACCCCATCCCGAGTGACCGTGGACCCCTGTGAAGCATTTCCTCAGGAGGCATCTTTGCGATCCCTTGCTGTTGACTTGTGGGTCCCCCGAAGACTTTCTGATCAAACCAAAGGGTTCTCCTGATTGCTCCAGGCCTGCCCTCACTCACCTTCACTGAGTGAGTCCCTCAGACCTTGCTGGTCTGCACCATTAACTTAATTCACATTCCACAAGACTTGCTGTTGCCAAGGCTTGTTGGCTCCAATCCAGTTGCCGACACCTCAGTAAGCTGCAGACGTTGTGGAACACTCCGAATCCAGCTGCTGGTTATCATCGATGCCTCCTGGTCCTCATGAGTGAAGAGTCAAAACACCCTTGATCACCTGAAATCACCCGACTTCCGTGGGCATCCATCTTCCTGGCCCTGGGTCACTGGCAAGTGACTGTGAACACTGTCCCTTCTGCTTTCAGGTCATCTTCATCTTGAATCCTGCCTTGGATTCCACCGGACACTTCTTCAGTCTTCGCAAGCAGCAAGTCTTCTTTGGCTTCCATAGAAAACAGCGACGCGACCCGACACCAAAAGACACCTATGCACCCGGCTTCCCTGGGTGAGGTAACTCGTGCACTCCGGTGCCCTAGTGTGTGCTGGCCCTCGAATTACTTACCTTGTAAGTGGCTTGCTTGTAGACTTCCTCGAAGTACCCTAAAACTTTACAAATCCAACCGCGACTTGCTCCATTGAAATCAATAGGGAACCCGCGGCTGTGTTCTCACACTGCACGCGTCTCCCATGGGCCTTTTACTTACCTGCCTTGGGAGGATTAGTGAAGCCCCAGCGATTCTACAGGCCCTAGGCCTTGTCCCTCTGCAAGTCGACTTTCCTAAACCTCTTTTTTAGTATATGGTCTGATACGCCCCTAGGGCCCCAGCCATAGTTGTGCTTAACTTATTGTGAAACATTGATATTTGAATGTGTTCCTGGATTCCAATCTCATAAATTGATTAGTAGAGTGTGTCTAGAAATAAATACATATATATTTGACATATATACCTGTGTGGTGTCCTTTCATTTGGTAATTAAAGAGATTATAAGGTAAAAGAAGCTGCTTTACATTCCTCAGAGACTTAGCCTGAAGGCTGCTCTCCACAGCTACCACTAGGATAGCTTTCTTTAAAAGTTTGTCTTAAACCTATCTACCATAAGAGTCGAATTGGACTGGTGCAAGGTGGCCACTATAACTAGTGACCAGCATATGCCAGGCCAACTTCTCACAGAAGTGAGTCCAGGCTGGCTGGATACCTTAATTCAGGCCTGTGCCTACCTGCTTCCAATTCTGTCTGATGACGAGCTGAACCTCAGAACTTCCTGCCACTCCCATAATTACAGGGAATTTCGTTAAACAAAAAGTTGAAACTACACAAAATCTTTAGGGTACTGTACAGCCCTGATCTGAAGGGCGCTGTAAAGCCATTAAAATCGCCTGCAAAATATTAGACAGTTACTATTTATATTCCACACCACAAACTGAATTGACTGAGGAAGCTTTAATTATAAGTGATACTATCAAATTCAATAGTGCTCAGAGATGGGGAAAGATGCAGTTTGAGCTGAACACATTACTTGAAGTGAGTGATCTGCCTCCCTTTCTTTCAGCTCACGGTGTCACCCATTCTGGAATCATCCTCAACCCACAAACATCCCCACTCAGATAATCTGGATTTCTCCATAGACATCAATGGCAACAGCTTATACCAATTCTTCACCACTCTCTCAGCAGTGGTTCCCCTCCACTGACTTCAGTGGCATCACACTCCAAACAATGGTTCACTCTCATTAAAATCTGCAGAGTTACCCTGCGGCCTACCTGAAATCCCAGAGCAGTGGTTCCGCCCGGGATCTCAGCATCATTTGGTTATATCCAATGACTTTCAGGTTCAGCTCCATTTTGCCAGGTCCATTAAGGGCAAAATATGTGTTATCCTAAACCACAATGGTACGCAGCACACTTTTAGGTTTGACCCTAAAGACATACAATCAATGCAAAATAATGTAGATGTGTTTCTCTGGAATAACTTGGCAACTCCAAGCAATTGAAAAAGAAAACAAAGTACACGTGCAATTTTAATGCGCGGGCAAACAACAGGTTTCCACCGCATTTCATGTAAAAGACAGAATCAATCACTCAGCCGACTTTTACACTGCCTACTGGTACTAGTAAGAATCCTTCTGCCAGAATTTGAACCGACCCCCTGTTCGTGGTCCTGGATCTGAGCTGCTACCTGCAGTGCATGTGACCCCACATAGTCCCATGGATGGACCAATCAGAGTGCAGATTATACACACACTCCACCTTCAGACACTAGAACTGTCAATGAACCATCACTGTGTTGTTTCCTACCCGTGTCCGCTCCTGGTTGCTCTTTACTCCCAGCTGACCGCTCTCCCAAATCCACTTCCTGCTCCACTTTTCTCTCTACATGGCTGTCTTGGAAAGGGATTTTGTTCTTTATTGTTGATCTACCATCCAGGAAGGCTTCAGTGTGCACCTAAATGACATGTTTACATGCAGCATGGCTTTATTTTGTACAATAATAATAAAGAACAGAATGGCATTTCAAATGGCCGCCGACAGCATTGTAACTTTGCCAATGTTTGCACCACAATCGTACAAGAATTGAGGAAGCCAAAACTGCCATTCCGCAGGTGGCCATATTTGATAGCAAAATAAACACCAAACAGTGGCACAACGAATGCGGCAACTGAGAACCTATTGAACTTGGCAGTGCTTGTTTTTTTTTGCATAGTCACCCGTACCTCTGCACTCAAGCACCAGTGGCCATCCTGCAAGGGCTTCAACACTTTGATATTGCCCTTCTTTTGATCAGTACAATATATTTACAAATGCCTCCTATCTTATTTCCAGTTTCATTATTTCTGGTTCGTGACAACATTTTCGATACTGCCCTTTTATTGCAGCTTTAAGTGCTTCACCACAAGTAACACAGAAAACCTAGAATATAGGATGCTAAACTAGTGATGGTCATTTTCATCCTCGAATAAATACCTGACAATTATTATTATTATTTTGAGTTTTATATAGCGCTAGCTAGACCCGAAGGTATCAGAGCGCTTTACGTTATGTGATGACGTTTACAAGAGATACATGAGGGGATACATAAGAGCCATAGTTGAACAATACAGCAGGAAGTGGTTATAAAGTCACACAAGTATAACACAAGGACAACTCATTCAGGCCTACATCAATCACTAGAATTTGTTTGACAAACGTGTAATCTCCAGAAATACTGGTTTACTCATATTTTGCGCAATTTCTGTTTTAATTTAAGTACACTGATTGTGTAAAACTTGCTTGCAAGATGCTGGGTTTGAACAAAAAATGTGTTTGAACTGTGAAACTGGATGGGTGCTGCGGCTGCATGTGCTGCGCTGGCAACGTTCACCCACCTTCAGCTCAAGGATGTTGGGGAGCACAGTCAAAAGATATTTCGAGGGCCCCTGTACAGAGTACATTTTTATTGTATTGCCCATTTCAAGCCCACATGATGCTAATCATACTAAATTATATGTTATATTTAAACAAGGTCTTACAAAAAAACTGTTGAAATATGCCTTGCCGGGGTTCCCTAAAACCCTTAGCATGGCACTGGTTTTGCGAGACAAAGCTCGAGGCAATGGCAGGCAGCGAGGGGCAGGGGGTTAGACAGAGGAATAGAACAGAGCAGAAAGTCAGGATCCCTTTACTCATCATGCGTGTCCTTAAAAGTGACAGGTCTGTGTGTCCCCAAAAGTTACAGAAAGAGGTCAAATAGACAGAAAGTTCAGTTTCCCAGTGAACCCCCTTGGAAGGTGGGAGTCCTGGGCAATTGCCCGCTGTATCCATGCCTTAAAACTTCTCTGACAATGGTATGGATAATACATTAAGCTTCCATATCAAGGGATCTTGTACACAGGACTCAGCTCATTTATGGTTTCGCACGCAGATGACCAAGTACACGTAATACCTGCAAAATGCATCATTTTTTCAGGAATTGCCCTTCTTACACATAGAGAAATGACATTTTTCTTGCACATTTCTTGTTGCATACATCATATTTGGACACTTTTGAGGTGACACGTCTCCAATGATAGTTCTCCCAAAATGATGCTTCATACTTGACAATTAGACAGTTATGCGGTAACAACTCTCCAACTATTGTGCTGTTTTCATTATAATTTTAGTAGCAACAATAACTCCCACTAGGCCTCATTGATGTGGCACTGATGTGTCCTTTCAAACAATCATAGCAACAGAAAAGCAAAGTGTGTTGACCAATTTCAGCACGTGGTGAGCCTTAATCTATGAATCCACATTTTTCCAAAAGTCAGTGGGAGCTCCGATCCACGCATAAGGGTTATATGCGTGACACTGTGAAACTGCAGTGTAGGCAGCCAGCACGCAAAGGCCAGAATCTCCTGCCAGCCTCTTTCACAAGGTGAGGTAAACAGTGGCAGTTCCGTGATGTTGTCAGGGGAGCTGGGCAGTCACAACAGATCTGTACACAGAGGCTGTGCCCCATTGGAGGACGGAAAAAACCGGTTTAGCCCGGAGCCGGGGAAGCCTTTCAAACTCTGGCAGGAACGCAGCCGGTGCCTTGCAGCACGGGAAGAGTTAAACAGGCGCTATGCTGCTCTTTGAAGACTCGTGGCCTTCTGCCAAAGTCAGCGGTGCCCCCCACCGTGAAGAATGGCATGGTGGGTAATATTCTGCCGGGAATGTTCAATAGCAAAGGCAGCTCAGTTTCATACTCTTGCGTAACTAGTGTTTTGTACACATGTTCGGATGGCGATTGAATTTTACATAAGGCGTATTTCAGCTTATCTACACATGTTGGTACACACAAGCTGTGATATGTTCCCATCTTGTGTGTTCTAAACCAGTCCCTCTCCCTTCTCATTCGTTCTATCTGCAGCAGTAAGGTTGCGCACAAATTGTGGTATCCTCCCATTGCGGGTGTTTCTAAACCATTCCCCTTTATTTCTCACTTATCAAAACTGAAGCAGGTGCCTTGCTCCCACTTGGAATTGTACCATCTTCCCAAAAACCATGAGGTGCCAAGAAATGGATTTTTAACAGATCTTTTTATCGAAGATTTCATAAACAAACAAAACGAGAAGACCACGCATCACCTCACTCCACCGCGTGGTGGACCCTTGGTAAAATCACCTTCTGATCCACCTTTTTGGTGTCTCGCTTCCATTTGCTGACACTTTATTGTGAAGCAACACATTAGAATCACAAGTCGTCTTCAGTTTGCCAAATACGCACGAAATAAGGAACTCCACACAGATATCTAAACATAAAACTTAACAAGTCGGGAAAGCTAAAGTTCAACTAGCGATTAATGCAAAACAGCAAACAGCCCAGTGAGAGATCAATGACGATTGTCATTTCAACTGACCGGGGCCCTTGCCAGAAAATGGTTAATTTGAGCCAGAAAAACTTAAAGCGTAAAACTACACCAGTGCATATTGCTTTTCTATTAATACAAGTCAATGAAGAATAATCATGCAACAGGAACTTGTTACCATATGCAAAAACCTATGTAATGTGCAGGTGGCGGGTTATTCTTCTCAAAGAAGCTCAAGATAGCCTTGTGGAGAAGATGCCATATACACAGTCCTAGCCTGATTATTCTCACAAAGTCCTGCCTCCCTTGCCAGGTTAGAAAATAAGGTTGTGCTGTTAGAAAATGTGCAGTGTAAAACCATCAGCCCTGCGGCTTCCTCACCTACTAAGCAATGAAAGCTTGCAAATGTATTCGGAGTCACATGAGGCTTCAAGCTTTAAAGTTACATCCATGTTTGATGATCAGGATTACGTACGTGGTTACTAACACTGCATTACAAAGGAGTATATAAACATGATACAGGGACAGATTGTAAGTTTGTGCTCACATTATTTTGTGCCTATCATTTGGAAATGTTTCTATGTTGATTGCGATTTAAAAAGTACCAAGTGCACTATGAATGTTATCATTTTCCATGATGTGCATCTGTCAGCCTGAACCCTTGGTAGTCAGGAAGCACAGGCCTGACTGTTATTACATAGTTACAGCTGTATTGTTGATTTACTTTCAAATGTTATTCTGACCATGTATGCTTCATGTTTTGCATATTTTTGAGTTTATGAATAGATTAAAATGTTTGTGATGCTTCTAATAGCTTTTCCAATCTAGTTTCCCAAAAAACCCTAGCTACTGGTGACATTCCTAAAAAGTAAAAAAAAAGTAAAGTAAGAAATGATGATTAGAACGAAGATGTGTGTGCGAAAACTATATAGACTGCATTGTTGCTGAGTTCTGAAAGCCGGGATGATGTATAGTATTGATTATAGTCATTGTCCACTTAGTTCGATGGTTATTCGTCAGAAACCGCAAAAGTAGGTCAAACTTTAGTTCAAATTCACTAGTGTTCCTCATTTTTCAAAAAGCGACACTCACGCAACTGAAGCTGGCGATAAAGATGAATATTGTTGATAGTCACACCTCATCTTGCATGCAGTGCTTGCTGTATAGAAGCTATAACTAAAGACAGGCCATCACAGTAGTTCAGAGGAAGCTGGGTATGATATCTATATCTGAGCAACCTGTGTATAATATCAATATCCGGGCTACCTGAGTATGATATCCATATCCGGGCAACCTGGGTATGATATCCATATCCGGGCAGCTTGGGTATGATATCCATATCTTGGCAACCTGGGTATGATATCCATATCCAGGCAACTTGGGTATGATATCCCTATCCGGGCTACCTGGTTATGATATACATATCCGGGCGGCCTGGGTATGAAATCCATATCCAGGCAACCTGGGTATGATATCCATATCCAGGCAACCTGGGTATGATATCCCTATCCGGGCTACCTGGGTATGATATCCATATCCGGGCGGCCTGGGTATGAAATCCATATCCAGGCAACCTGGGTATGATATCCATATCCGGGCGGCCAGGGTATGATATCTATATCCGGGATACCTGAGTATAATATCTATATCCAGTCAGCCCGGGTCTGATATCCAGATCCAGGCAGCCTGCATACGATATCCATATCCAGCCAGCCTGGTTATTATATAATTTCTGGGCAACCTGGATATAATTTCCATAGTCTGGCTACCTTGGTATGATATTCATATCCGGAAAGCCTGGGTATGAAATCCATATCTGGGCAGCCTCAGCCTGGGTATGATATCCATATTGGGGTGGCCTGGGTATGATATCCATATTGGGGTGGCCTGGGTATGATATCCATATCCGGGCTACCTGGGTATGATATCCATATCCGGGCAACCTGGGTATGATATCCATATCCGGGCATCTTGGGTAAGATATTCATATCCGGGCAACCTGGGTATGATATCCATATCCAGGCAACCTGGGTATGATATCCATATCTGGGAGGCCTGGGTATGATATCCATATCCGGGCAACCTGGGTATGATATCCATATCGGGATGGCCTGGATATAGTATCCATATCCCGGGGGCCTGGGTATGATATCCATATCCGGGCGGCCTGGGTATGATATCTATCTCCGGGCTACCTGAGTATGATATCCATATCCAGGTAGCCTGGGTATGATATCCATATCTGGGCAGTCTGGGTATGATATCCATATCGAGGCAGCCTGGGTATGATATCCAAATGTGGACGGTCTGGGTATGATATCCATATCCAGGCAGCCTGCGTATGATATCCATATCCGGTCAGCCTGGGTATTATATCTTTTCTGGGCAACCTGGATATAATATCCATAGCCTGTCTACCTGGGTATGATATCCATATCCGGGTGGCCTGGGTATGAAATCCATATCCGGGCAGCCTGGGTATGATATCCATATCCGGGCAGCCTGGGTATGATATCCATATCAGGACAGCCTGGGTATGAAATCCATATCCGGGCAGCCTGGATATGATATCCATATTGGGGAGCCTGGGTATGATATCCATATTGGAGCGGCCTGGGTATGATATCCATATCGGGGCTGCCTGGGTATGATATCCATATTGGGGCAGCCTGGATATGATATCCAAATTGGGGCGGCCTGGGTATGATATCCATATCGGGGCGGCCATGGTAGGATATCCATATCGGGGCGGCCTGGGTATAATATCCATATCCGGGTAGCCTGGGTATGATATCCATATCCGGGCAGCCTGGGTATGATATCCATATCGGGGCTGCCTGGATATGATATCCATATCCTGGTAGCCTGGGTATGATATCCATATTGGGGCGGCCTGAGTATGATATCCATATCGGGGCGGCCTGGGTATGATATCCATATCGGGGCTGCCTGGTTATGATATCCATATCCTGGTAGCCTGGGTATGATATCCATATCAGGGCAGCCTGGGTATGATATCCATATCCAGTCAAGGTACAAAAGTTATGGAACAAATCCATGTGCATTGATGCTGTACGGGTTGACAGTAATGGTCGCTGCGGTCCTTCTTCTTGACCTCTGGATGACCTTGCCTCTTTCCTGGCCAGATGCATAATGTGGGCTTTTTATTCACAGTTGCAATTCTAATTCCTGCTTCTGCACTCAATTTTTCTCAAGTCGTCTAAATAGCGATTTCTGGCACAATCCACAATTGCATCCTCTGTCTTGTTCTTCTTTGCTTCAGATCCTCATGAACAGTCTCTAGTCATTAGTGTGTGAATTTCATGGGGCTCGAAATGTCAGCATTGTACAAGTGGCTGTGGTATTTCTGTATGGACTAGTCTTTATTTTTGGGTCAAGTCCTTGGCCTGAAACTGTAACTGTCATATGTATACACATTTATAATGGGCCAAGAATTGTTACCTTGTTAATAATTTCTACAATATTCACAAGAGTAGCGCCATTACTGCACTGAGCACTGCTTCGCCTGCACTTCCGCATTCTCTTTTACATGTTCATGACTTCGAACTATATAACCTACAATTGATTTGATGCATGTGTTCTGCAAGCAAGAATATTAGTATTGGTTATTCATATATGGATTTGTTCCATTGTAACTATATAATTGTGGTCCTAAAAAGCACTTGTTTTTTGTGTGTTGTACAGAAGTACCACATTCATTTTGCTCTGCTTCCATGTTGCTCAACACTTTTCACACATATTTCACATCTACATGGACAAAAAGTTCAAATATCCAGCTTTACAGAACAACTGTGCATTTATATGGTCACCCATGTACAGAGCAGAACATTTGCCCGGCTGTTGAATTATCTGCAGTCGTAAATTGGGGTTAGTGGTGGGAAAAGAGTATTTGCAATGTTGTCATTTAGAAGACATTCACAAATATATGAAATGCATTTTCCCACCCTCATAGTGAAAGTGGTGCAATGATGCGTTTGAAAGTAACACTAGCACCTCTATTCCTTCAGCAGCCACAGGGCAGTGGATTTATACACATTGAAAGTGGTCTCCCTGTGACGAAAGACAGAGGGAAAAGTGTGCAACTGCATGTTCATCCTAACCCTACAAAAGCGGCTTTTCAGCTCAGTGAATAAGCCACTATCATAAGGTCCGGCTTGACATTCATTCACCAGGGAAGCCACAAAAAAATATAGGGGCATATTTACAAGGGCATTATCGCCGCTTAGCGGCACTTTTTGCCGCTGAAGCGGCGATAATGTCATCGCCCTATTAGCAAGGTGACGCTAACATGCATTAGCGCATGTTAGCTGCCGTTTTTGTAACGCCATGCATCTTAGCGATATACATCGCTAATGAGATGCAAAGTAGGCATACCTTCCTGTAACACCATGACAAAAGGTCGCGAACAGCACATCGTGTTATTTACAACGTGGCCCCGGAACCACGAAGCGATGATGAAAGCCGTGCTAACCGCGGTTTTCGCAGGATCCTTAACGCCTTGACTTAGGCATGTTTTGAATGGGGGTGGATTGTCATCACTTGATTTCACACGCTAATGATGAATATCGCCGTCTATCGCAGGTTTGTACATCTCCTGTGAGCAAGACGTTGTAAATACGCCGCTAACACGGCGATGTAAACCAGCGATTGGCGGCGATATTCAAAATCGCGCTAAGCGTGATTTGCGATGTTTAACGCGAAGCATTGATAATATCCCCCACAGTTTCCTCTGGAGAACAGCTATCACATTTCAACGTATGCGAACCGCAGGCGTATTCTTACGCCACCATGGATATGGCCTCTTATTTTGACACAGCCCTTGAGTAACAAATGTCCACATCGCTAGGCATTCCCAACCGTGATTACCTTGCCTAGTCCTGGAGGCTTGATCTCCAGCAGAGGAAAAAGAAAGACAGACTGCTGAGGCAAAATAGAAAACTGATTAAACCATGTATCCTGTGTGGGAAGCTCAAGGCAATAAACGTGTACATCCAAGAGAACTGCTTGTTTAATCTAAGTATTTTGTATCATATTTCAAACACAGTGGAATTCATTTGCGAGACAGAGAAAGGCCTTTGTTCCCACTATGGACTGAGGATTCTTAACGGTGGTGGGCAATCAGATGAATTTTATTTTAAAAAGTGGGGTAGAGTGAAAACCTGGGTTCCATTCTCCAAACAAAGTAGCAGCGACATCCAAGAGTAATGCCCGCAATCCCGGCAGTTAAAGAGTTGATCTAGAAGATGTGAGTGATCATATCAACAGCACTGACTGAGCAAATGATTGGTCAGCGTTGCTTGGATGATCTCTAGGAAGGACTGTGAAGGTGGCAGTGGTTGAGTTGTGGCAGTTTTAGAGCTTGGGGGGGTCAGTGTCCTCTGCGTCTGGCAGGGATAGGCGTTCTGCAGAGGCTGATTGCAGATCTTGAATTGGATGGGTGCTGATGAAAGGACCAAGTGGTCGGTGCACTGCAACCAGACCGTAAAGTTAGGTTGCTGACTTGATGGTGGCACAGTACTGTGGGTTCTTGGGTGGGTCTGGGCATGTGGCTGGCAAGGGTATGTCCCCCTGCACCATTTTGCAGATATATTGCACCCATTTGTGGGCTTGTGTTTGAACATGCATGCCATGCCGGACCTGCAGACTAGCTGGGGTCAACTGTTGCAATGTCCCGCGTACTGGTCTGAATCAAGGGAGGGTGACTGATCTGGGTGGTTAGAAGAGAGTTCTCAGTGGTTGTGTCCTCCCATCAGACGTTCTACTTGTGTATGTGTGGAGAAGTACAGAGTCCATTGCACTTGGCAGTGATGGTGGTGAAAAACACAAAATGTGCCCTCAAGTAGGCTCATGGGGTTGGGTGGCAGCCACACCCACGTTGTGTTTCTGGTGTGTTGACTGGGGTAACTGGATGCTGGTATGCTGGAAGCAGAGTTGGGGCTTTACTCATCTTGGAATCTGTCAAAAATGTTCTGGGAATAAGAGAGGTGCAAAGTAAAGTCATTTATGGATATTTTAAAGAAGGAGGGAATGTGAGGTTCCTCAGGGCTAGTGCAGTAAATGAGAAGAATCCAGCCTTATCCCAGGTTCGGCGGGTAATATTGAGCTGGATCTGGGATCCAGCTGGTCTTAGTAAAATATGCTGAATTTGTCCTGGTGTAATTTTCAGACAGTGGGACACATTCAGCAGTTTCCGTACGTTGCCTACTTCTTGTTGGGAGCAGCAACCTGCACGTTTTGAGGGTGCTTTTTTTATTTAATTTCCAGCTGGGCCCAACACAAAGGCCTGATTTAAAGGTACATCAGCCCTCGTGTTGTTTAAGGGATCTATCTGCAGCCTAAGAGCTAGATGCCAATGCGAATGGCTTGTTTCCATTTTACGAGTACCTAAGAAAAACTATGATTTGAAGGCAGATCTTTGACTTTGTTCCACCCCTGAATAAAAGAGATATGCATGCATTGTAAGAATGTCAGATGTATCTCCCTGTATCAGTAAGTACACATATAACGATTTTGTAAGACAATGGGTTGTTGGCTGACTGGGGTGTGAGCCATGATCAAGCAGCAAGCACAATCTTTGTCAAGGTGAGGCAGAAAACAACCCTGAATTAACCTGTGCTCAACCCTCTCCTAGCTTGACAGAGAACAATCAGGCTCAACTTAGAGGCACTGTGTAAAGAATTGGTGCAACACTTAAAACAGTAATAAAGTGGAAACCACCACACAAAAAGGATTCCACATCAAGTTAGAAAAATAGATATTTCTTCAACAAATACAACAAGACTAAAACAACAAAAATTAAATCAGTAGAACTGGAGATATTCAAGATTTCAGCAAAAAATAGTGCCACAAACCACAAAGCGCCACCTGTGGACATCTGGTCGCGCTGGACCGGAACAAAGTCAGATGTTCAGGTGACCACGATGGAGCACAGGCCGGCTACAGGGACCCAATTAGGCCAGCTGAACAAAGTAACTTAAATCCTAGTTTGAGGGGTGTTGCGAGGATCCACGTCAAAGATGTGGTACGCAGCTGAAGCGATGCATCAGTTCCTAGGTGCGGTGAGGCTGCAATGAAAGGTCCTCCGTTGTCATCGAGGATCCCATCGAAGATGGCTTGCAATGTGAAATGTGGCTTCAAAGAGAAGTCACGCAGTTGAGGCGATGTTTTGAGTAGCTGCAAGGCTGCAATGCGGAATCCGCTGTTGATGATGAGGCTGCCATTAACAAGGGATGTGAGTGCCTGCACAGAGGATGCATTGCGCAGCCGCAGTTCCAAAGAGGCTGCGGAGGCAATGCAGGTCTATGTGACGGGCACAATTCACTCAGCGGCGGCGATGTGTCAGTTCTGCTCAGGACTGCATGGTGCGGCAGGGGAAATGCGTCAGTTCCGCTGGTTCCACAGAGGCTGGCACAGCACCTTAAACCCACTTCCAAGGATCCAGGACAGGGGTGGCACTGCTTGGCAGGGAAGATTCACAAATGGCAGAGTCTGGGTACAGGTGCAATATTTTTGGAAGGCTGTTCTGTCCCTGAGGCTTTTGATCAGCAGATCAGCCACCTAGCCATTGGAGTCACTCTGGGATTCTGGGTTCAATAGATGCAGGTCCAGTTTTTTTCATCCAGGCAAGAGGGAAGCAGGCCAGCACAGCAAAGCAGAAGTCCTTCAGAGCAGCAGTCTGACTTCTCCATAAGTTAGGATTTTTTATTTTCAAAGACACCAAACATGAAATGCTTACCTGCTCCCATTTGGAAATGACAGCAAATTAAATGTAATAAGGTAACTTCAATGCTATTCTATGAGAGTGGTAGGCCTTGTAGTATTTAAAAACAAATGTAAGAGATTTTCACTACCGGAACATGTACAACTTAAAAGTACACTGCATCCTG
Organism: Triturus cristatus; assembly: GCF_964204655.1. Classification (NCBI taxonomy): domain Eukaryota; kingdom Metazoa; phylum Chordata; class Amphibia; order Caudata; family Salamandridae; genus Triturus; species Triturus cristatus. The sequence continues at coordinate 320,392,519 of NC_140589.1, read as the reverse complement.
CCCTTTTGGCTGTCCAGGGCCTTCCCTATGGATGGCTTATGTGTATAAAAAAGGAAGGTTTGGGCCAGGCAAAAATGTTTCTTTTGTCAGGTTGAAATGGCAGTTGCAAACTGCAGACCCAGGCTGCAATGGCAACGCTGAAACATGTTTAAAGTGCTACTTAAATGGGTGGCGGCACAACTAGTGCAGCAGGTCCTCTAGTAGGATTTATTTACAGGACCTGGAAACAGGTAATACCACCTTACTAGGGACTTACAAGTAAATTAACTAATCCAATTGGGTGTAAGCCAATGTTACTATCTTCTCGAGAGTGAGCACATGCACTCTAGCACAGGTTAGCATTGGTAAAGTGCATAGAGTCCTAAGGCCAGCAAAAACAAGATCAGCAAAAAAGGGAGGAGAATGGCAAAAGGTTTGGGGAAAACCACTGTTAGACTTGGCATCTTTTGGCGTGTTTCCCCTGAGTTTTTGCTTTCTGGCCTCCCGGTTTTGACTCTGTTTTTGCTGGTATAATGATTCTGCGCACTTTTCTCACTGCTGATCAGTGGTAAAGTGCAAGTGCTCCTGTGGTAAAATGTGTTATGGATTGGTGTTTCCATGATTGGCCTATTTGATTTATGTGTCAGTCCCTAGTAAAGTGCACTGCGAGTGCCAGGGTCCATAAATCAAATGCTGTTGGTGGGTTGCATTACTGGATTGTGCCACCCACGCAAACAGCCCGTAATGTGTAACTCTGGCCTGCCATTGCAAAGCCTGTGTGCAGCCTGGGGCTACCATGTCGACTTGGTAAGTGCACACCTTCCCTTTTATACATGTTAGTCACCCCTAAGGTAGGCCCAAGGTACCCCTGTGGGCAGGGTGCATTGTATGTGAAAGGTAGGACATGCCCTGGTGTGTGAGGCATGTCCCGATAGTGAATTATAGCCTACTTTGTTTTTCACTATTGCAAGGCTACCTGTTCCCCATAGGCCAGAATGGGCAGTTTGATTATAACATCCTATTATCCAAACTGACCCAGGGAACATGGTAGAAATTCGAGTTTAGTATGCCTGAACTCGGAGTGATAAAATATATCTTTTAGTGAAGATGGTTTTAACATTCTATGTTTGAAAATAGCACTTTTAGAAAGTAGGTATTTTCTTACCTAATCATCCAGCCTGCCTCTACTAGCTTGTGTATTGTTTGTCTGGTTTGGGAGTGACAGGGGCTGGGGAGACTCCAGGAGACAGGGTGAGTCAGCACAGGGCTGAATAGACCTATCTACATGTAGAGTGGTGGGAGGAGTGGCACCTGGGCCTGAATAGGGCTGTGCCTGTCTTCCACAATGCTGGCTCCACCTCCTGTGGTGTGTCCGAGGACCCTAGCCCACACTAACAAAGGAAGAAGGTGCACACTGGCAGAATGTACCCAGAACTGGTTGGAACTAGGTACAGGACCCTCTGCCTTCAGAGGACAAAGGATTTGCTAGTATAAATATTGGGACCCAGACCCCAAGAGTTCAGAACTCTTTTAGATCAAGAAGACTGCCAAGAAGAAGAGCTGGAAAAGCTGTGAGGAGGAACCACCACTTTGCTGTGTGCTTTGCTGTGTTGGCCTGCAGTGGCTGCTTCTGTCTTGGGCAGTGAAAAGACTGGACTGAACTTTCTGCAATCTACTTTTGTGAGTTTCTCCAAGGGCTTGAGGTAAAACTGTGTGTTTTGTGCTGCAACAGAAGAAAAGCAACTCGACCACGTCTACGCTGCCAACTCCGTGTCCTGACGGCACCGCCACAACGCCGCACAGCGACCCTGGTCTCACCGACGCTGCCTGCTGACGCCGCCACCGAGCCGCTGCTCGTACCGCGACCTGTGGGCAACTCACTCCGCTCCGCCTCGCATCACAAAGAGGCCTTGGTATCCCCGACTATGCCGTTCCACGCCGAAATCGACGCCGCTGCTTGCACCGTGGTTCGAGGGCACCGCTCGTAAAGTTACATGATGCACCGCCCTCATCCCGCACCGCAGCCTTGGCCTAACAACGCCAGTGCCATTGACTCCAGTTTGTCAGCCGACGACAGCGCTTCAGCTACGACGACGCCGCTCCCTGCACCGTGACCTGCCAGCACTATGATGAGCACCGCCTTCATCTCGCACCGCGACCCATCTCTCACCGACGCCGCCATCTTATGCCGCCGAGCCGCTGCTTGCACCGCGACTTGAGGGCACCGCACACCGCACCGCTGCACTTCGCACCGCAGCACCCAACGCCTGCCGACGCCAGCGCTCCTGACTTCAACAAAGAGGAGTTCGATCTGCAAGGCGTGTAACTTCGAGGGCACCGACGACTCCTGCACCGACCTCTGGAACCGACACCTGCGGACGGCGTGTTTTCGAAAGCTCAACGAGAGGTCATCGATGCCCTGCATTTCTGAAAGGTACTGTTTGCGGGTCTTCCCGACACCGTAGCTGGCCCGCGACGCCGCGGTGAGCCAGAACTGTTTGGATTTGTTTGCTCACGACGCCGTGATAGCTCCGGATGGAGCTATCGACATCCAGGAACTGTTTTACAATGTTATTGTGATAACTGAAGATTTTTAAGTACTGTATTGTGGATTTTTATCGTTTTGGTCTTGTTTCAAGTATATATAAATATTGGATATTTTTTCTAAACTGGTGTGGTGTCCGTTTGTAGTGCTACACTGTATTACTGTTGGTTATGAGCAAATGCTCTACACACGGCCTCTAAGATAAGCCTGACTGCCCGTGCCAAGCTACCAAGGGGGTGAGCAGGGGTTATTTTAGAAGTGTAACTCCCTTACCCTGACTAGGAAGAAGGGTCCCTGTTTGGACAAAGGTGCAAGCCCTTGCCAACTAGAGACCCCCATTTCTAACACTGGTTGTCAGCGGTGAGGATAGGACTTGTTTGCACTTGACTTACAGTGATTGGTGTGCACCACTACCATATCGCAGACCACTATGTACCACATACTGGTTCTTTTTGGCCAATTTTTGATCTTGCCAGTTTAAACTTGCTACTTCATCATGCCTGAATCAAGAGCATCACCTGTTGCATCCCTGGAAATTGCCTTTGAGGAGGATAGGTTGTAATCCTACAATGTGAAAGAATTGAAAGCGATAAGCAAGAACCTGAAAGTCTAAGTCAGAGGCCTCACTAGGAAGGACGAGCTACAAAAGGCGCTGAGGGCGTGGGTAGCAGCCAGACAGGCTAGCGAGCAGTCTGGTATCCTCAATGGAGAGGCGGAGGAGCCTATTCCTCGGGTGGATGTGCTTTTGGGAGGGGGGAGACCCTCCAGGCCAGGCAGCAGTAGCTTGTTCCCAGAGGAGCTGGAGGACAGGCGTGATGCTAGGAAGGTAGCAACTGAGTTAGAGAAGCTCAAACTAGCCATGGAAGAGAAAAGGATGATGATGGATTATGAGATCAGAAAGAAGGAGCTGGATCAAAGGAGTAGACCCAGCTCAGATTGTAGCAGCAACTCATCAGGACAGGCAGACAGAATCGTACACATCCCTAAGAATGTGGGCAGAGAGTTCAAAAAGGGGGATGACATACAGAAGTGGTTTCAGGGTTAGGAGGCAGCGATACACATGAATAGGGTCCCTGAGAAGAATTGGGGAGCAGGATTGTGGCCTCTGTTTCCAGAGGAAGCCAGGGATACTTTGACAGCTTTTGGTAAGGGGCCTAACCTCACCTATGCTGATATGAAGGAATCCCTTCTCACTAGGTATGGTCTCACTCCTGAGAAGTACAGGGATCAGTTTAGTTCCAGTAAGACGTCTGAGGCCAACACTTGGTTGGATTGTGTGGATATGTTTTGCAGGTCGCTGGATGGCTGGGTGAAGGGCAGTAATGTGACAGATTTTCAGGGGCTCTACAATTTGATTGCGTGGGAGCACTTGTCTAGTCTATGTTTTGCAGATCTGCGCCAGCACCTAGTTGATAGTAAGCGGACTGACCCCAGGAAGCTTGCTATGGAGGCGGACCACTGGGTGAGTACCAGGGTTCACAAGAAAGCATTTGGGGGAGACTCAGCCAAAGGTGGGCAGGGTCCCCAGCAGAAAAGTAAGGGGGACAAGGGTAAAGCACAGGAGTTCTCTAAAGGGCCCCAAACTAATACCCAGGGTAAAGGTTCCCATACCCCAGGAGATAAGAAGAAAGGGATCTCTACAGGAAAGCCTGCTGAGACCGGCCCCTGCAAGTGGTTCTCATGTGACCAGGTGGGTCACCTGAAGGGGGACCCCAGGTGCCCAAAGGAGACGCAGCCACTCACCGGGGGGCAGACCAAGGTCTTGGCTAGTGTAGCGCTTGGGGAGGAGGGGTACCCACAGGAGGGTGGAGATACTGCAGAAATGACCCTCGTCACACTAAGGGACAGTGAGATGGTCCCAGGAAACCAGGTGCCCCCTAACACAAAGAAATACCGCACCTGGGTGACCATCAATGGTAAAAGGGTAGAGGCTCTCAGAGATACTGGAGACAGTGTGACCTCAGTCCGGTGTCACCTGGTCTCTGAGAAGCAGGTAGTCCCGGGGGCATTCCACCAAGTAGTTGCTGTGGACAACTCAGAGCGCCAGTGTATGGTGGCGCATGTTCCGTTTGAGTGGAGGGGGTCTCAGGTCCCTTGAGGGTGGTTGTGAGCCCTACCATGCCTGTAGATTGTCTGCTAGGTAACGACCTGGAGCAGTCCTTATGGAAGGATGTTGAGCTCAGGTCTCACTTGGAAATGCTTGGGTTGCCAGAGTGGGCATGCGTGTCTACTCGGTCAATGGCAGCCAGAAAGGGTGATCAAGAGGACTAGGAGCCTGAAACAGTGGCCCAAGTCCCTGCCAAGAGAAATGGCAGGGGGCGCTGGAAACCGCCCCCTGAAATTCCCACGGACCGGGAGGAGGCTGACCTTGAGGGGGACGCCCTGGTGCCTACAGGGGAATAAGTAGCTGAGCTGGGGGACATCTCTGAGCTGACCCATTGGCAGCAAGAAGAGGGTCCCACCAGGGAGGAATTCTGCAAGGATCAGAAACAGTGCCCTACTCTGGAGGGTCTGCGGCCGCAGGGTGCAGACCAGGCAGCTGGTGATCAGTCCGGGTCACATCTGATATACTGGGAGAATGGTCTCCTATATAGTGAGCCTAAGGTTGCTGAGCCTGGGTCAGCCTGTGTGCTGGTGGTACCCCAGCGCTTCAGGACCTTCCTACTGGGTCTGGCTCATGACGTGACTTTGGCAGGACATTTTGGGAGGGACAAGACCTTTGACAGGCTGGTCACCCACTTCTTTTGGCCCCAAATGCGGAGACAATCAGATGGACACTGCAGGTCTTGACAAACTTGCCAGGCAAGTGGCAATAGTGGGAGGAAGGTCAAAGCTCCTCTCCAACCTTTTCCAGTTGTTGGAACACCCTTTGAAAGGGTAGGAATGGACATTGTGGGGCACTGGAACCCACGACAGCCATGGACAACAGGTACATCTTGGTCTTGGTGGACCATGCCACCCGGTACCCGGAGGTAATCCCCCTCTGGACAATGACGGTGCCAGTGGTGGGCTGGGCGTTAATGGGGATCTTTTCCCGTGTGGGGTTCCCCAGAGAGTTGGTTTCTGACCGGGGAACCAATTTCCTATCCAAGTATATGACATCCCTGTGGAAGGAATGTGGTGTAATCTACAAGTTCACCACTCCTTACCACCCACACGGTAACGGTCTGGTGGAGAGATTCAACCAGACCTTGAAGGGCATGATTAAGGGTCTAACAGAACCCATGAGGCATATGTGGGAAATCCTCTTGCCATGCCTTCTCTTTGCATACAGGGAGGTGCCTCAGAAGTCTCTTGGGTTCAGTCCCTTTGAGCTCCTGTATGGCCACCTTGTCAGAGGACCTCTGAGTTTGGTGAAGGAAGGCTGGGAAGCAGCTCCCAGGAAAACTCCCCAGGATGTGTTTAGTTACATGCTGGCCTTCAGAAACCAAACTGCCCGCTTCAGGAAACTCGCTCAGGCGAACCTAGAAGCAAGCGAGGAAGAAATGAAGAAGTGGTATGACCAGAATGTCACTCTGGTTGAATTTCAACGTGGGCAAAAAGTGTGGGTCATGGCCCCAGTGGAACCATTCTGGCTTGGGAGCCCCCCAAGACCCAGACAGAGGTGAGGGCCTTCTTAGGTCTCACCGGGTGCTATAGGAGGTTTGTTAAGGGATACGGCACCATTGTTGCCCCCTTAACAGAGCTGACTTCCAGGAAGCAGCCCAAGAAGGTGATCTGGACTGAGTCCTGACAGAAATCTTTTGATGCCCTGAAGGCAGCCATGTGCACAGCACGCGTGCTCAAGGCACCCAACTTCTCCAAGGAATTTGTCGTGCAGACTGACGCTTCAGAGCATGGTGTAGGAGCGGTGCTCTCACAACTGAACGAAGAGGGCCTAGACCAGCCTGTAGTCTTCCTTAGCAGGAGACTACTCCCCAGGGAACAGAGGTGGAGTGCCATAGAAAGGGAAGCTTTTGCTGTGGTCTGGGCACTGAAGAAGCTGAGACCATACCTGTTTGGGACTCACTTCCGGGTTCAGACAGACCACAGGCCCCTCAGATGGTTGATGCAAATGAGGGGTGAGAATCCAAAACTGCTGAGGTGGTCCATCTCCCTACAGGGAATGGACTTTATGGTGGAACACTGCCCTGGCACAGAGCACGCCAACGCCGATGGTCTGTCCAGGTTCTTCCGCTTTAGTGAAGAGAACTCCCAGGATGGTGGGTAGTTCTCCCTACTTTCAGCTGGAGGGGACATGTGTTAGACTTGACATTTTTTGGCGTGTTTCCCCTGAGTTTTTTATTTCTGGCCTCCCGGTTTTGACTCGGTTTTTGCTGGTGTGATGATTCTGTGCACTCTTCTCACTGCTGATCAGTGGTAAAGTGCAAGTTTTCCTGTGGTAAAATGTGTTATGGATTGGTGTTTCCTATTTGATGTATGTGTCAGTCCCTAGTAAAGTGCACTGCGAGTGCCAGGGCCCATAAATCAAATGCTGTTGGTGGGCTGCAGCACTGGATTGTCTCACCCAAGCAAACAGCCCGTAAAGTGTAAATCTGGCATGCCATTGCAGAGCCTGTGTGTAGCCTGGGACTGCCATGTCGACTTGGCAAGTGCACACACTTGCTAGTCCCTAAACCTTCCCTTTTCTACATGTTCTTCATCCCTAAGGTAGGCCCAAGATACCCCTGTGGGCAGGGTGCATTATATGTGAAAGGTAGGACATGTCCTGGTGTGTGTGGCATGTCCTGATAGTGAATTACAGCCTCCTTTGTTTTTCACTATTGCAAGGCTACCTGTTCCCCATAGGCCAGAATGGGCAGTTTGATTATAACATCCTATAATCCGAACTGACCCAGGGAACATGGTAGAAATTCGAGTTTAGTATGCCTGAACTCGGAGTGATAAAATATATCTTTTAGTGAAGATGGTTTTAACATTCTATGTTTGGAAATACCACTTTTAGAAAGTAGGTATTTTCTTACCTAATCATCCAGCCCGCCTCTACTAGCTTGTGTATTGTTTGTCTGGTTTGGGAGTGACAGGGGCTGGGGAGACTCCAGGAGACAGGGTGAGTCAGCACAAGGCTGAATAGACCTATCTACATGTCGAGTGGAGGGAGGAGTAGCACCTGGGCCTGAATAGGGCTGTGCCTGCCTTCCACAATGCTGGCTCCACCTCCTGTGGTGCGTCCGAAGACCCTAGCCCACACTAACAAAGGAAGAAGGTGCACACTGGCAGAATGCACCCAGGACTGGTTGGAACTAGGTACAGGACCCTCTGCCTTCAGAGGACAAAGGATTTGCTAGTATACATATTGGGACCCAGACCCCAAGAGTTCAGAACTCTTTTGGATCAAGAAGACTGCCAAGAAGAAGAGCTGGAGAAGCTGTGAGGAGGAACTACCACTTTGCTGTGCACTTTGCTGTGTTGGCCTGCAGTGGCTGCTTCTGTCTTGGCAGTGAAAGGACTGGTCTGAACTTTCTGCAATCTACTTTTGTGAGTTTCTCCAAGGGCTTGAGGTAGAGCTTGCCCCCTGTTCAAGACGTCTCAGGAACAGCAGAGACTTTAAGCTCTTCTGCCCTCAGCACTGGGAACTGTGTGTTTTGTGCTGCAACAGAAGAAAAGCAACTCGACGACGTCTAAACTGCCGACTCCGTGTCCTGACGGCACCGCAGAGGGCACTGCCGCAACGCGACCCTGGTCTCACCGACGCCACCTGCTGATGCCGCCATCGAGCCGCTGCTCGCACCGCGACCTGTGGGCACCGCACTCCGCACCGCCTCGCTTCACGACAACGCCTTGGTATCCCCGACGATGCTGCTCCACGCCAGAATCGAAGCCGCTGCTTGCACCGTGGTTCGAGGGCACCGCTCGTAAAGTTACACGACGCACCGCCCTCATCCCGCACCGCAGCCTTGGCCTACCGATGCCAGTTCCATTGACTCCAGTTTGTCAGTCGACTACATCGCTCCAGACACGACAACGCCGCTGCCTGCACCGTGACCTGCCAGCACCGTGACGAGCACCGCCTTCATCTCACACCGCGATCCTGGTTCACCCATGACGCCATCTGATGCCACCACCAAGCCGCTGCTCACACCGCGACCTGAGGGCACCACACACTGCACCTCGCACCCCAGCACCCGACGCCTGCCGACGCCAGCGCTCCTGACTTCAGCAAAGTGGAGTCTGATCTGCAACGCATGTGACTTCGAGGGCCACGATGACTAGTGCACCGACCTCCGGAACCGACGCCTGCGGACGCTGTGATTTCGGAAGCTCAACGAGAAGTCATCGACGCCCTGCATTTCTGAAAGGTACTGTTTGCGGGTCTACCCGACACCGTAGCTGGCCCGCAACGCCGCGGTCAGCCAGAACTGTTTGGATTTGTTTGCTCACTACACCGTGATAGCCCCGGACGGAGCTATCGACATCCAGGAACTGTTTACAAAGTTATTGTGATAACTGAAGATTTTTAATTACTGTATTGTGGATTTTTATCGTTTTGGTCTTGTTTCAAGTATATAAAAATATTAGATATTTTTTCTAAACTGGTGTGGTGTCCGTTTGTAGTGCTACACTGTATTACTGTTGGTTATGTGCAAATGCTTTACACACGGCCTGTAAGATAAGCCTGACTGCTCGTGCCAAGCTACCAAGGGGGTGAGCAGGGGTTATTTTAGGAGTGTAACTCCCTAACCCTGACTAGGAAGAAGTGTCTCTATTTGGACAAAGGTGCAAGCCCTTGCCAACTACAGACCCCCATTTCTAACAACCACCCTAAGACTGACAGATCTAACACCCACTGAAAAATAATATCGAGATTCTTAAGACTTCTATGGGAAACCAGTGAATGAATGGCAGCACCCTATGTACTGGTTCTCACTGAGAGGGAATAGACTTTTTGAGGGAGAAAAAAATGTGATAAGTTCTAACAGCAACAACAGCTACAGTATAATGGAGGCACGCTCCTACCATGTGTTTGTGGCATTCCCTGGCATATGATGGCTGGATGTTACTTAACCCCTTGAGTGCCCATGACGAGATGGTCTCGTCATGGGCCGCGGTTGCGCTGTGCCCATGTCGAGACTATCTCGTCATGAACCCCGCCCGCTAATTCAACGCCCGGCACAGGGCGGGGAAAGGGCGGGGCACACAAGGGGTTAAAGTATGTTTGGTAACGAAATATTAATGTTATCCTTGTGCTGTGTGTGTAAGAGCAGAACATGCTACAGGGATCATTGGTCAACAACAGAACAGAATGCCACGAGAACTGCTCCAGGATAATGGCCCAGCTCCTGGGTGGCTGCCAGGCCTAGGCCAAGCACCTACCAAAAGCGCGCAGGCAGAGTGTAATCCAACGCATAGGGTTGATTCCCTAAAGTTATGACTCAGCCTGCTGACCCCAAAGGTGCTGTCAGTAGCACCGGCCCACTCTGTCCTCAGATTGATGTTGTGACCAGAATGCGCAAGCAAACACCCTCTTGCAGTTCAAGGTGATTTCTTTCTATTTGTTTTATCTTGTTTATCCTTTCTATCAGAAGTGCTGTAAATAATTAATAACACAAAACATAAATTGGGAATTAATGCATTAATCAGATGATTTCTGTATATAATAAGGTGGATGTAGAATGCAAAGCGTTACTTAAAAAGGTGTTTGAAATATACAATATATGAACACTATTGATTGAGAACTTTACTTGGTGGTGGCATATCAGGTACGCCTTAGTCTACTTGCTGTCACTGGTGATCATTGAGGGCATGTCAGGGGACCATATATAGCCTAATGTAGGCAGGCAGGCCATTCCATAGACGATGTCCTCCTTCTTCACAGTGTAAAGGCCCCTCCTTGAAAAGCTTCAGTACCCTCTCCAGGAGTCTGCACATGTCTAACTCCACTTTCATGCAGCACTTTCCTCAGTGCCACCTGCTGTGTATCGTTCTATCTAGGGTGCTGTTCTAAAATGCAACGCGCTTGTAACCAATTGGGCTGAGTGTGCTCTTTATGAAGGCAATATGAAGGAATGTAACATGAAACCTATTGATGCTTGGCTACAGAAATACGTTAAGTGCCCTATGTTCTGCTCATGCTAACTCTGCTCAATGAATGTGTCCATCTTCCAGGCAAGACGTATCCTGGCACACAAGGTGTCTGGTCATCTACTTCATCCAGGTGGTCAGACATCACACCCCACCATGCACATTATGCATAGCCAGCCTTAATCTATTCCAAGGCCCAAAGCTTTAGAGGGCTTTTTAAAGAGTCATGGTTTCTCGGTTATTTTTTTTAATTGTATTTATTTGTTTGTCTTCTTACAAAACACAAACTCCACCTAACCGTATTTCAGAGCGATGGGCCAGAGGACAGGAGTCAAAACACCACACAGGAAGTCAACCATGCATTAACTGGTGACATAGAAGAACGTAAATCTACACATACATAAGCTTTAACAATTGCTGTTATAATGTGTGAATGTAAATACACATGTCCCTTGTAGTGTATTGAAGACAGGCCCCTTGTAGCGTATTGAAGATGAGTGCGAAGACTTTAAAATGGCCTCTGTATATTGCTGAAATGTAGCTGGCGTGGTGTCTGTAGGGGAGGTAGGTGTGTTTCTTTAGAAAACGAATTGGACCCCAGTTGTAAAGTTACCTCTTAGTTGAGATGGAAGAAGTAGAATGGGGGTGTCTGATATGTAGACTATAACATAACATAACGGTACAGGGTTCACCCAACGGTATCATGGCACTGAATAACTGATGTTTATTGTTACCCAACTCAATGGTACTCATTTTATCGATCTCGGAAGGATGAGCGGCTGAGTGGATACATGGGGATTTGAACCTGTGATCTTGAAGTCAAACAGAATCCCCTACAGTGGACACATTAATCCATTTAGCCACTACCAGTGGCGTAGCAAGGTCAGGTGGTACCCGGTGCGGAAAATTTCTTGTCACCCCCTTCCCGCTCCAGTACAAACTGCAGAGACAGATTTCGGCAGAAAGAAACACCCCCTCCCCTTCCTTATCCATACGCTCCCCACCATTTTGTCACCCCCCTCAGTGATGACACCCAGGGCGGCCTGCACCCACCGCACCCCCCTTCCTATGCCGCTGGCCACCACACCCACCATGTGCAGGAGTCACGTTTGCTCATCACACAATTGTTAGAGGCTATCTAGTGTGGACGGGCACAATGGAGAATGACAGATCTTTTTATTGTCCAGTAATTGCTCTGTCTTTTTAAGGGGTATATGAGATAAAGGATTCCAACTTCGTGGAAGAATTTGCAGCATGGGGACTTTCCTTGCAGATGAAAAAGGACTTATGCGTGGGGGGTGGGGGGGGAGAGGAAGTGGAACTCTTGTGGGAGTGGTGACTGCTGGAAATAGCCAACCTCAGTCTAAGATGCAATGAGCATGATTGACGAGAGGGGCATTCAGAGTCATCTAGTCATATGACAATTAGTTATTACTTATTAGGAGGTGAGGCGTAAAGGAGGGAAAGCAGTAAACCCGCTTGTTCAGTCTTGGGCCTTTCCCATGCAAGCTGCTTCTCTCATTGCTGGTCGGCCCAAGGGTCGCATGCTGTCACACATCACTGACTCACAACTCACAAACTACATGCAAAATCTCCAGGTATTGTCCTCTGTAGCCGCACCAGGCCAGGGTTTATGTTACACGACGTCTGTGTCCGACATCTTGCATCTAACCTGACTGCCTTCAGTTCTCTACCCAACAGAGATACGACCTTACTCCACTTACACCCGTTTCAATAAACTGAAGGAAACATTTATTCTCTGAATTTCACAGTGCTTTGAAGCCGTACTATTAGCAGAGAGTGTGATTTGAAGGTTCCAAATAACAATAGCAACAACATCTGTGTGTTATCAGCAAAAATGGCAAGAAACGTTGAGGGAAGAGGTTTGGTTTCGCCTGTGTGATCCTTCTTAAACTTTAGAATGTTGGTGTTTCGTCTGAAGGCCATAAACATTTCCTCTGTTGGTCAGCAAATTCAGATAAGACTGCTCAGCAATAGGAACCCACTCACTGCGCATCCTGACTGTCGGAGTGAATTAATGAACAAAGGTTATTAAAATCTGAAAATAAATCCAATAGACACGTATCTGGGATGTGCAGTTTAAAACAGCCTGTTCTTTAGTTGTGTAAATTGCTTGGAAACATGCATTTTTGGTTAGTCTCGCGCTTGCCAATAAATAGGTCGTGTGATCAAATTACATTTGTCTCAGTATGGTATGGTGCAACCTTCCTTGTCTGGCATCATTGTCATGTGTGTTGGAGTGGTGAAACGGAGGCAAGCAAGATAAACGTAAACATTCAGTTAAGCCCCCAATGCGTGTGTCGCGTTTAGAAATGAGGGAGATGCGGTTCCAGATTGCTTCATACCACCACCACCTGCTCCTGTTACACATTTAAGAAAGTGGAAGCGTGTTCACTTTGACCACACTCTGCGTTCTGCAAAAAAAACACACACCGTAAAAAACAAAAAACAAAAAAACAAAAAGGGACAGAATAAAGCATGTGACAAAAACCACCTCATTCAATTGTGTGAGCACATTCTGAGTAAGGCAGTCTTGGGTTTTCCTCCCGAGCCTGCTGATGGCTGGGTTGAGCTGTGGCGGCCTCCTGATTGGATGGCCGGATCACCTCAGGTCTCCTCCTTCTCGGCATGTCACAACAGTAAGAGCGGCCTCCTCGCCTATCGGAAGGCACATCTCGTTGTATGACTGCATGGGGCTGTACAGGGGTGTCTCGGAGACACGGTCGCCGGTGCGTTGTAAGAACAACCTCACGCGGCAGCCTGACGCTGCCACAACCGTTATTAACAGATACCCTAGCGCCGCCCCTCGATGCCGCTGCTGCAAGGATAGTCCTCCAGGGCTCCTTGATTAAGGCTGCCTGTGTTTGACTTGGACTGACAGAATTCCGTGTGCTGCTGGCGCGTGCCTGCACGGCGAGCATTACATACGTGAGTACCTGCCCATCGTATGTACGGATTTACGCCGTATTTCTTGCCTATGTTGTTCAACAAATCTCAATGGCCTGTCAGTGGGGCGGGGTGACGTACTCCTGAGAAGGTTTCATTCATCTGCTGTTTGGGGGGTGTCTGTGGTCTACACGTACACACGAAGTGCCAACGTGTGAGGTATTTATTTGGATACATTTTCATGCAATCCTTATAAACTCCATCAAAGCATACCTAGCCAGTTATACTTAATAACAGTTTCATTACAGCAACAACAGAAAAACTGCCTCGATGTATGCTATAGGCGATGTACAAGCTGGAACTATTTATTTTTCTTCTGATGAATAATAGGATATTTGCTTGTATTTTTCGCTGCAGATCTCTGGTTTTGATATAAAGACCCTTACCAGTGCTGCAGAAAGGCAAATGAATTTAGTATAAAGATGTATGCAGAACAGCATGGCAGATGTGGGCATACCAGAAGATATAGCATTGCTTGAAAATATATCCTGTGGGATTTCATTTCCCAGCCGATAAATTGACACGTTTCATAGCGGAAGCGGGGCGCGAATGCAGTTTTGGGATGTTAGTCCTGTAGGAAAAAACTGTAGAAATGTTTACTGGTTAAAACTATGCTAAATAAAGTCGCCGGACACCATTACACACCAATTACAAATGTCAAGATACAGCTGGATGCAGCTGTTCGTTAAATGAAATGATTCCCTGTACCCGTGAAACCATTTATAGCTGATCAGCTCCGTTTTCCACCAAAACAATAAATTGGTACTTTCCACATATTACAAGAATGGCGGGCGCTTCTTTTGTTGTGTTTGTTTTTCTATCAGTTTCCTTGGTGATTGGAAAAATGGGAGGTGTCGATTTTGTGTCTAAAATCAAATGAGATCAGCACATTCGAGATGCCGCGTCTAAGTGTGGGTTTCCTGGCATCAGTTATTGTAATGTTTGCCGCAACCCACTGTACCCGGGAACATGGGAAAGGGACGAGTCAGGATTGGCCAGTCAAAATCAGGTACATTGAATGGTCCCTGCTCAAAATCACAAGAACATTGCCAGGGCGGGCTTTGAAGTTTTGAAACTATGGGGAGGTGCCAGAGATTACAGAGTTGTTGTCTTGCCACCAACCGCTTGCGCAGGAGCAGGAAGGCATGTTTTGAAAACAATCATACAGTACTCACTAACACCTTGGTGGAGAAGGGAGACTCCAGGAAAGATGAGGTTTCTGTTAAACAAAAATCAGATCAGACGATTTCACAATCAAAACTGCATCGGGAACAATCGTTCTGCATAAATGAATTCATGCCACAAACTCAACACCAAAAACACACACATTTCTAGAGGCAACTCCATACCCAACTCAGCTGGCTGGTTGCCCAGCCATGTACTCTAGCCAGAACTGTGTTAGTGTAGGGTGGTGAGGATGAGGACTAAAGACGTTGTTGTAATAAATACTACTTTGTTGTAATAAACAGTATGTGCAGCTTAGGACACCTGCTGGCACATGACACCCGCACTCAGGAAACTGGCCATCCATCTTGTGGCTCCCCTGAATAAGGAGACGCCTATGCCGGAGGCCTTGTCAGCCCCCTCTGTCCCTTACTGGTGTCCAGTGTATATTCATATGTGACGTCCTGTGTTACCCTCGTGAGTGATAGGACCGCTTAGGCTTTTGTATTAGAAAACTTGACTAATAATTGCGAACAACTCTCTGTCTCAACACTTCTTTCTGGATAGGTAGAAAATATCTACACTAAGGTATCTATTTTTCCCCCCGGAGTTTTATATAGCGCGAACTTGACCCAAAGGTATCAGAGCGCTGTACATGAGCACCAGTTGTGTTACAGACGGACACATTCATTTTGTTTGGCACAGAGATATTAAGCGATTTGCCCAGAATCGCAGGATGTTGAGCATCCCTTTTGAAGCTCAAATCCGTTTCCCCAGATTAAAACTCAACCGCTCTAGCTGTTAGGCCACATCATCTGGTCTGGAACAACCTCAGCACACTTACCGACAAGAAATTATTGTAGCAGCCGCCTTATCAGGCTCCCACAGTGCCTGGGCGGGATCTTTGGGACTGCTGTAATTTCCTGGTAGGCTGCCATCCCAGGAAATGCTTTTAGGGCTGATGGTCTGCCATGAAGCAGCCCTGAAAGCCCTTAGCCTATATTTTCTAAACAAACATGGTGCAATATGACCCATTTAGAGCCATATTTCTAACGTCCTTTGGTTTGAGAGCCCCTCTCTCAAGACAGCCTACAGAAGAGAAGCCTAGCTCACTTTGCCCACTTGCCGGGCAGGTTTTAACATTATTTGCCAGGACCTAAGCTATTTTCCAGACTGGCATGGAACAGTACGTCTTAACATAACTGAGTAAAGTACATATGGTAGCCGTCCGCAGTCTGTTCACCCTATTCAAGCAGGCTGGTTCACAGCCCTTGAGTATTCAATTCAGACCTCCTTACATCACTCATACCTTCTACATCTTCACATCTAGTTATTCTAATACCAACACTGTCATATCACCCTTAATTCCCCGTGTTCCCTCTAGATTCAAATTTTCCTCTCTCCTTTTATTGTTCCCCCCAAATGTCTTCTCATCTGCCCCTACATAACATCATCCCTGCATGGTATCTATAAACAGTCATCTAGCACAAGTTCCTCTTACATCAATATGCACAGTGATTGCAGAGTCGACCACAGTGGGCCGTTCCTCCTATGTGAAGATCCTGATTGGCTGCTCAGCCTACTGTGTTTAACCAAACAGGAACTGATGGTGCATTGTTTACGCTATGGACATTTGAGCATAACCAAGGTCTTAGTCTGTCTAATTTTCCACCAGTCGGTTCTCTGAGCACCACCATTACAGCGTATGTTGCCACCATCCATGTTTGATATCATGCTCCCCCAGTCGCAGTCGTAGGTACGATATTAGCTGAGACCTTTCGATTTTTTACTAAAAGTATATGATATCCTTACTTGTAGGGGCCTTCAGCCAGCCCCCTTCATCCCTTTGACTGTGTTGTACTATTCACATTTTTCTTCCACCATGCAGCATGGGACATTAGGTTGTCTCGCTTCAACCTTTGACTTACTTTCGTGATGAACTCACACTCACACAAAGCAACTCTCTTCAGTGCCAGGGCCCATTATGGCAATGTGTATTTTTGGGACCCCAAAAATATTTTCGTTTTTAGACAACGTGTTTAATATTAGGAAGGGCCTTGCAGCTCCCCCAACTATCAAGTGTTACAAAAACATGAAAAAACACAACATTCATTGACAAAACGAAAAAGGCTGGCAGCCAGTGCCAGACCTATTAATTTTGCCAATGCTTGTTATTGATTCGTCTTGAAAAACTTATGTGAAGAGACTTACACTCTACCTTTGTGCCCGTGGTGTATGATTACAATATACACTGTGCATATAGTTCGATAGCACTATAAGAAGTACTGAGCCGGTCCTCTCTCCCTATAGCCTGCTTACTCTTGATACACCTCCAACATTAGTGTCCTTCCGCTTCTGTCCCAGGACTTCGTTCATTCCGTTTCCTGGTTTGTCTTTTCTTCAGGGAGGTACTGCATACAATCGATATTTAATTTTTTTAATTAGTACATAGTTTAGTCTTCCAATTAGCTTTCGTTGATTGAGAGAATTATCTCACAATTACTTCATGTCTCCTTTCTGTTTTGGTGCAATTTGTCATCATGCGTCATAGTCCCTGCATCAGTGTTTTACGCCCCTGCCTTTGTATGGGAGGGCAGTGTTGCACATCTGTACGATGTAAAGCAACGATGACCTCGATGCACTGCCGCGCGAGCATTTTAATACATTATGGATCAATGTGCTCAACGTTTCTGTAACATGTTTCTTCGCTAGTAGTGTAGGATAATTGACATTTTCCCACATTATGAACCACCTTCTTTGTCTTTAGTGTTTATGGTGTGGAGGTGGTCACTGGTCATGGGGTAAGGCCGGAGGAACAGATCTATAAATGTACAGCTTGCACAGCAGTCACGTTTGTCCTTTTCAGTCACTCCAGGCCCCAAGTGTTCAGTTATAATCTGCTGAATAGGCTGGCCTTTTGTGCTGTATTTACCTTGGCTTTGGATTTAAATATCACTGCGTTATCACTTTCGTTTCCTCCAGTTGTGCTGCATGTTTGTAAATATGTGACTTTCATAGGGCACAGTTCCTCTCTGATCTGTTTACGTGCTGTCTTTGTCCTTCGGGCGGTGTGGCCTCACAAGTGGACGCGATACTCCAGATGAGGTCTTTCTTGTGATGTGTAGGGGGGTAACACAACGTTCCGATTATACCTCATGCAAACAAACTAACCTTGTCACAATGTGTATCCACACTAAGGCCACTACATTAGGCTGCATCTGAAACACTATCTCCTTTGAGGGTTAGTTAGTTATGCACCTTGTCCCTTGATTGTATTACGCTGGATAGAAAAAATAGATGTGATATGATTTAGTTCTGCTCTCCACAATTAAACTCTCTTGGCCTGATTCACAAACTGCACTTTTGAGTAAGTTTATACTTTTTAGTAAGATTACTATTTTTCTGTATTAACAAAATTCACCTTTGTCATAACTTAGACTTTTGTAGTAACTTACACTTTAGAAACGCAGCTGTAAATAACTGGAGTGAAGATGGCGCCCCAGCAGAGACACAACAGACCGAGCCACCTTCAAGTCAGCCCGCTACAGATACCACCAACGACTGAAAGATGCAAAAAAATACCCTTGGCAAACCGCATCAAAGCAAGTGCCAACCACATGAAGGAACTCTTCAGAATCGTCAGAGAGTTCTCCTGCCTTAAGCCACCGAGAACACAATCCCTCCTTCACAGGAACTCTGCAACGCTCTAGCGAACCATATCCACAACAAGATATCCATCATCTTCAGGAACTTCGAGCCCCAACCCACCGACCTCAACAGCCTCCTCACTCCAACGGATGCCTCCCCAGACCAGCCGGTCACTGCGTGGGAACAGCTCACCACACATAACGCCACAGCCATCATGAACTCCATCCACTCGAGAGCACCCACGGATCCCTGCCCCCACCACCTCTTCAACCTAGGAAGCATGGATATCAGCCGCCAAGCCACCACCATCCTCCACTCATCCATCGCTACAACCACCTTTTCCAACACATGGAAACACGCAGAAGTAAGACCTCTCCTCAGGAAACCCTCCACAGACCCCATCGAACTCCAGAACTACCGCCCCATCTCGTTGCTCCCTTTCCCCGCCAAAGTCCTCGAGAAGGCCATCAACTAGCAACTCACTGAACACCTGGAGAGAAGCAACCTGCTCAACACCTCCCAATCCGATTTTCACGCCAACCACAGCGCCAAGACCAACCTGATCGCTGCCACTGTCGACATCAGTACCCTCTTCCACAGGGGAAAATCTGCAGCCCTGATCCTTCCCAACCTTTCCTCAGTGTTCGGCACCGTATCCGATCACACAATCATCAAGAGGCTGCACCACATCGGGATCCAGGGAGACACCCTCAGATGGATGGCATCATTCCTCACGGGACAAATTAGAAGAATCCGCCAAGCTGTCTTCACCTCGAAGTACAAGAGCACCATCTGTGGTGTCCCGCAAGGTTCATCCCTCAGCCTCACCCTCTTCATCACCTACATGACACCTCTATCCGAAATCATAGTAACCCACGATCTCAACATTATATCCTACGCCGACGACACCCAGCTCATCCTCTCGCTCCCAGCAGACCCCACTACCAGGAAGATAAACTGCATGAAGAATGTCGCCGACTGGATGAAGGATAATTGTCTGAAGCTCAACACTGACAAGACCGTGGTGCTGATCTTCTGCAACAACTCCTCCCCCTGGAACGACACCTGGGGGCCCTCTGAACTCGGACTCACTCCCCTCACTCCCACACCAGCAGACCATGCCCACAACTTCAGCATCATTCTGGACAGCAAACTCACCATAAAATGACAGATCAACGCAGTCTGCTCCCCCTGCATCCACATTCTTCACATGCTTAGAAGACTCTTCAAATGCCTCCCCATTGGCATGAGAAAAACCATCACCCAAGCCCTAATCACCAGCCGGCAGGACTACGACGACACACTGTATGCAGGAACCACCACCGAATTCATAAGGAGACTCCAGATCATACAGAACTCCGCAGCCAGACTCATTCTCAACCTTCCCAAACTAACCCACATGAACCCACACCTTAGGAGCCCCCAATGGCTCCCCGTCCAGAAAAGATGCCAATTCAAGATATTAACACACTCCTAAAAAGCCCTCCATGAATTAGGACCCACATATATCAACCACCGTCTGAACTTTCACCAACTATCCAGAGACCTTTGTTCCGTCTCCCTCACACAGACACTGTGCATCTGCCGAAGACACAGTGGAGGCCGTTCCTTCTCCTACCTCGCCGCAAGTCCTGGAGCGTCCTCCCCTTTCTTCTTCAGGCATAAACCTCGCTGGCGGAATTCAGGAAGAAACTCAAGACATAGCATTTCGACTGAGCCTAGCTAGCTAGCGCCTAGATACCCTCACGCGTGGTTATTAGCACTTTACAAATACTGATTGATTGATTGACTGAATAATTAATCCAGGAATACACACGGGGAACCACTGGTACTGCAACACCCTCCAACAGAAAAATAATGTAGGTAGGGACGTAAAATAAAACCCTGTAGGAAATAATGTTACATTGAATTAAATAATTTAAAATAGTTAAACATATAAATAAATATTAAATAATGTAAAATAAATTAAAACAATACATATTTATTATTTAATTATAAAATATTTGATAATTATTAAAATAGGATGATAAATGAACATTGATTTATATATATATTTTAAATAGTTTAAATAATTTCATTTAATATTATTTTCTATGGGGTTTTATTTTAAGTCCCTACCTCCACTATTTTCTATAGAAAGGTGTTATAGTACCTGTGGTTGGCCATGTGTAGTGCTGGACCTACTAGAAAAGTGTACGTTGCTGCAAAAGTGCAGTTTGTGAAATCCCAAAAGTTGTAAACTTACTCAAAACTGTAAACGTACTAAAAAGTGTAAATTACCTTTGTGAATAAAGCCCTCTCTGTCAATAGGCGATATATGTGACAGAAGATTAAGCATAAGCATGGAGCATAATACTGTACTGTACATTACAAATACGGCATTATGTACAGGAACAATCAAATCTGCACCATCTGTGCCTGAAAGCTTACATGGAAGTGGGCCACCAGGAACCTAACTCCTACCATGGTGTGCTTGTACCCCTGGCACCCTTCCTAAGAGATAGCCGGAGGTGGGCATGTACAGAAACTGTCAGTGCAACACGGGGAGTGCTGGCTGCACTACCACATGCACAGGCTTCACTGAGAGTATGGAAGTAGAGCCTTGAAGGCCTCTATCATGGAGGTGGAGTGAGAGCCTGCACCATCCTGACTGGGGACTTCTGGCTCCCCTCAAGGGTCGGATAAGGCACTGAGTTGTGCGTTCACTCGCTGCTCTGTAAGCGTCTGTGCCAACTGCGACACAGTATTTTGTTAATACTATGGACTACCCTGCTGTGTGCATGTCATTCCATCTGTAGATACGCATACAGCTGCCTTTTCCCCCCTATAATACAGCCTCTGGCTCTTCCTCAAGAAGGGGAGATCTGATCAGGTGGATATTCTATAAAATGAATACATTTGCCCCAAAATGCATGCGGGTTGTAGTGTCTGTGCCATTATTGGTGTTCCTGCAATCATTTTCTGCAATTGCCTATTTATACAAATTTTAAGCATGTTGTTTGAAAAGAATACTAGTGGAGCACAGGTAGACACATGAGGAAGACCAAACCCATTGATATAAATTTAATGGAGGATTTTGTTTTTAGGTCTCGCCTGTTGAACGCAGCGCGAAGCGCTGTCGCCAGCGAGATCTATTGTTGCTGACTTGCCTTGGAAGTGGGACAGGAGGTGGGCACGCGCAGGGCTTTTGGCGATTGTAGTCTGTGGACGCGCTTGCATGTAACGTGTCCAGCCACGCGGCATGCACATCTGATATACTGCATGTAGGAAAGGTATATAAAAGTCTATATTCCAATCACTGGAGTTAGTGCATTGCAACTTTGGATTATTTGCATCTGTGCAAATTCATCTTGACAATGAGGTCTACTTTGCTACATGTGCTCTGTACCTTCTTCCACGTTATTGATCACCTCCCATTTCAGGTGAAAAGCAAGTTGGGTTTTAACCAGCCAGTGAGTTTGATCTAAGTTTCTCACCTTAGTCTACATTGTAATCCGTCGTTTACCCTCACCATTCCTAACTCACTCCGTCTTCTCCTGCTCTTTGACTTGACTACTGTGGTCTGCCAGCCTCCATCTCGTAGTTGTGTCCAAGCTTCCATATACTCCTTCCCGCTTTGTTTACTAGATCTACTTCGCCCTTGACATTGAAACTCCATTGGCAGAGCTCTGAACCATTTCCACCCTACAAGCATTGAAGAAGACCTTTCAAGCCTGTTTTTGCAACCGTGAACGTCACCAACCAATGTAGTAATGCTATCAACTCTCCCTTGTATGTTCCCACAGGAGACACTGTTGCTGTTCTCGCTAGAATCCTTTACTTCCAGAAACTGCAACTCTACATGTACCCTGTCTTGTTTTTTGGGACATCAGTGTCTCATCCACAACCCTTGAATGCCCCTCTGAATTGTTTACATTCACCACTCAAACAGTATTATTGCAATACGTGTCTTCATAGAAGTAATTAATTTCTGTTTGAAATGCTCTGAGTTGGTCACAAAATTATATACGTAAATAAATAAGTGGTGCTGCTGGCTGCCTATCAGGAATCTTTTAGCCTCTGACTAGAATTTATGGAGGTGGCAGGAGGATGGCATCATTAGGTCTGGGTTTTGGCAACGCATCTGTCAAAGAGACATTGCTAACAATATACAGTGCGTGGGCTTTGAGTATTCTCTGTTCAACCACTGGCTTTATTTGACCATTGGCTTGAGATTGTGTCAACTACTTATTGGATCAGCCCATTCTAGTAGATTTAACGCCCACCTAATACTATTGGCTGTTTAGGTGTATCATTCTGCTCCCACTTGAGTGTTTGATTTGAACTCCAGGAGGGACTACTTTACAACTTTAGCATTTCCTGTCCTCCCATGCTGGCTTCCTCTTGTGTGTCTTGCACTAATGTGCTAAAGTTGAATGTGTTACCATATAAAACGCATCACTTTTGACTTTGTAAATGCTTGTTTTGTGTTAGGACGCTGGTATTGTTATAGAAGAAACTATATTTGTAGGGCATAACCCATAAAGGATACTGTTACACTTTGCAGAAGTAGCAGCGCTGCTATCTGATAGCACATGCTGCATGCAGCGAGGGGGGAGCGCACACAAGACTGCCTGTATCACCCACAAAGCCTTGCACTCCTCCTCTCCTCGCTACCTGGCGAATAAACTGAAACTCTCTGGAGGCTCCAGACCATCATGTAATGCAGAAAATGTATTGCTTGAGCCTCCCACTTTCAAGAAGGAAAGATCGATGGCCCAATCCTTTTCAGGCAACGCGGTGAGAATCTGGAACTCACTTCCGCCTCAGCTCCGGACCACCAGCTCTTCCCAGGCCTTCAAAACTGACCTCAAAGCTCTCCTCCTTCAAAGACACTTCCAAATTTATTTCACGCCCTCTATTTTCTGAAGGAAGTCCTTCCATTATAGGAAATTCTGTTCTCCATGCCTATAGATGTGCCTTCCCAGTGTGTTTTTGTGTTTTGAGTGTCTGCCATTTAGTGCAGTATTATACCTCTACTTGTACTTTTTACTCTTTTGTAACATGTACACGTCACCTCTCCTTTTGTAACGTATCGTTTGCTACCTCTTGTATTTTGTTTGCTTTTGATACATGCACAACGGCCACCACTGCCTCATGTAATGTATCTTGTGTTTTTAATGTTTTGAGTGCCTGCCATTTATTGCAATGTTTTACCTCTGCGTGTACTTTGTATGCTCTTGTAACCTGCACACGTCACTTTTTCCTTTTGTAACGTATCGTTTGCTACCTCTTGTATTGTGTTTGCTCTTGATACTTGCACAATTGTCACTATTGCCTCATGTAACGTACCGTTTGATTTTGTAACATGCTCAGTTGTAATGTTTCTCCATATGTATCATTACTGTTCCTATTGTGAAGCGCTCTGACACCTTCGGGTAAAGTCCGCGCTATATAAAAACGCATTAAATAAATAAATAAATAAATAAATAAATAAATAAATAAGTAAACGGTGGCTTTGGAGGAAGGTTTATTCACACTGATACAACGGCGTTAGGACCCTGGCGGTGTTTCCCGACTCCCTGCCTCATAGTAATACCGGGGGAGGTGGCGGGCGCAGAATGCAGAACTGTCCAATGGCAGGCTTCGGGGACGCCGCGGTGTCCCTGGCCAGGGTTTGATTGGCTGGCAGGGGCGGGCTCGCGCAGGGTAGTGGCCGGGTTATGCGGGTCTTTGCATGTGGAGGACTCCTGCACCCCTGGCTCAGGATGTAGAGGAGAGGGGACGCGCGGCAGCCTCGGCTTGGGGATGCTGACTCCTACACCACATCTGACTGACTTGCCAACTCGGGCGGCGGGGCACGAGACCTTTTGTCGTTAAAAATAGTAAACTCTTCTTGTAAGTACCGGCAGACGGTGTTTTCCGCGAATGATTCATGGCTTTCTCACGGTGCTTCAGTGCACGCTCGTTGGGGCAGGAGAGGAGATGCTGCTGTAACTTAGACTGATAGCAGCAGTGTGCCGAGCACCAACGCCTTGTGTTTGGACTTAGGAGTGTGAGTGTCACTTTAAGGAACTACATAATAAACCCTCTCCAGCCGCCTCAGGACTATCTAGCATTTAAGGCTGGCATCATGTGAGAGATTGTGCGTTTCAAGGGCATGCAAATTCAATCACGAGATACCAGTGCAGGTGTGTTGCAACCTCAGCTGCAGCGAAAGGGCAAGCAATCATTCGCTCCCGAACTACTGCTGTAAATATATATATATATAATACATGCAATTCGGCAGAATGCTTACTTTTCGCGCGCCCCTGCGCTGATTCTCAACTCTGATTTTGTCATGCATGCTTTATTTGTAGAGGTGGGCCAGCCAACAGATTTTCAGGGCGAGCCACGCTGAGGGTCTGGCTCAGATCTTAGAGCCCGTGCATGTGCCGAGCATTGAAAATGTTTGTTATCTGAATCACTCTACAAACATCACATGAAATATGATAGAGCTTCAAAATTCAAGAACATGTATTCACATTTGAAGGGTTGGCATTAATAAATCACATTACAGCAACTGCACCGAGAAGTACCTATTAAAAGTGATAATATTTATACAGGAACCTTTAGTGCACTAAGAGGCAAGATCATTGTTATATAAACACTATGGTGACCCAGATTATTATAGAGGAACATTACAGTCTATTATCCACAATATTCTTTGTACAACTGGTATTCTGAACTCGCACAGTTGAAAGGGCTATCATATGCGATAATTAAGAAAAAAGAGTTTTGATGAAATAACACATTTGCCTTTGATCACACAATTTAAGCAGGAAGTCGCAATGTATCCGGGTTTCTGGTTTCACTTAGTGCAAATCAGACAGAAAATGGGGTATCTATTTGTCTTTCCTTATGTTAAGGCTTTACTTTTTACCTCTTTGTACATTTTGTTTTTGTTTTTTATATAGTGGGGACTCCACCTGAAGGTATTGGACCGCTTTACATGAGCGTTAGTTACATCACACTAGGTCATATTAATTGTTTATAGGCAGGGGGAGTTTAAGTGATTTGTCCAGAAACACAGGAAGTTGAGCCGGAGGTGAGACTGCAAACTGGTCGGCATCTCTGGTCTAAACCCCACATCATAGTTTGAGGGAGGCAGGCAGGCAGACGCCTTCACATGATAGCTCGGCTCGTTATGGGCTCGAGGTTTCAACAGGACCTAGAGCTGAGCCAAAGTCAGGCCTCAAGCTCCAGCTTTCAGTGGCTTGCCCACCTCTGTTTATTTGTGTATTGCTATTGTGAGTTTTTTTTCCGTTCCCAGCATCAGCGCACTGATGTCTGTAATTCTATGCCCTTGTCCCATGTTCACTTGGGTGCATGCTAGTCTCTCATTCATGCTTGACGGGAACGAGGCTCTCGGTCTGCCAGAGTCTGCCGGGCTGAAGTTTTGCGTCATGTGTCCCATAACATTGTAGTGAGCAAGGAGGTGTGGATCTGGCAGTGGTACAATATGCAATCATGCCTTATTGGCACGGCACGTGAGTTTATCAGTGTTGCCTAAGGCTTAATGATTCACAGGTGCTGCTACTGTTGTGTCGCTTCCGGTCGCCCGAGAGTCACCCCATGATGTTTTTTTCCGTTTTCATTCGCCATGTTGCTCATCTTGGCAACGAGCCCGTTGCCTGTGAGTTTATAGGTGAACCTCTCAGGTGACCTCATTGCGTGTCCTTATTTCCTGTAATGAGTTATTGGTGACGCACAAAATCAGAAACTTGAGCACGTGATGTCTTCATTTACAGTCTACAAGAGAAAAACACCTGCAGTAATTCTGACACATTGCCTTGATTTCTGCTTTTTCGCACGTTCATTTAATTCTAGTTCGTGTTCAATCATTTCAATACCGTTTGGATGTGTTCTTAGATTCCTGCGTTAGCAATGTGAGAAGAGTCATTGGGAAATGTATCACAGACCACATTCCACAGCTGTGCATTTCAGCTGTGAATTATAGACAGGTACCCTAGATGCGGGGTTGTTTTTTTTACAAAGACAGCAGATAAACGACAGCGAAGCTCGCGTTGTCCATGAAGTTTTCTGCATCAATTAAGTGTAGATGTTCCCAAACCTTTTAGAACCATAACCCACTTTTTAGAACAACAGACCTTCGCGCCCCACCTACCTCAAATGGACATGAGGAGGGCGATTTTGTTATTGTAACTAAAGCGTGGCGTAGCAGCGCATTGTCATTTACAGACAACACACTTTCCATTGAAATGAGCGCTAACTTTGCACAGACGTACAGTGTTACTGTTAAAACTATACGGGTAAATAACTGGTGCTGCAGGCTGCCTGTCAGGAATCTTTTAGCCTCCGACTAGAATTTATGGAGGTGGCAGGAGGATGGCATCATTACGTCTGGATTTTGGCAACGCATCTGTCAAATAGACTTATTGCTAACAATCGACAGTGAGTGGGCTTTGAGTCTTCTCTGTTCAACCACTGGCTTTATTTGACCATTGGCTTGAGATTGTGTCAATTACTTATTGGATCAGCCCATTCGAGTAGATTTAACGCCTACCTAATACTATTGGCTGTTTAGGTGTATCATTCTGCTCCCACTCAAGTGTTTGCTTTGAACTCCAGGAGGGACTACTTTACAACTTTAGCACTTCCTGTCCTCCCATGCTGGCTCCCTCCTGTGTGTCTTACACTATTGTGCTAAAGTTAAATGTGTTACCATGTAAAACACAAAACTTTTGACTTTGTAAATGCTTTTTTGTGTTATGATGCTGGTATTGCTATATATAGGATAAGCTATATTTTAAGGGCTTTTCTGTAGTAGTAATATGTATTGCACACCAAGCATATATGGCTTAATTAAGGCAGTATTGTTTTCTGAACTGTCCTGTCTGTTATTTAAACACTACACACAATTCGATGTAACTATTTGCAAATGGTATGTGCTGGTTTTATTTCAGGTGTGAGGCATTATGTTCAGTGTGAGTAAACAATGTGAACTTGACTGGTTAAATAAGACTAGTAGACTTCAGAAGTCATTACTAGACATAAACATATAGTTTGAAGATTATAATAGGATTTACAAATGGTAATGTGAGCAAATAGGGTTTCTGTGAACATTGATTATTTGTCCATCACCAAGTAAAGTGTCTTGATTTGTTCTGACCTATTAATATCTTTGTTTCCATCACACATGAGAATTAGAAAAACAAATGTGCTTCATTTTGGCTTTCCTAACTGCTGAATGCATATGTTATGTTAATTGGGTTTTGATATAGCGCGTGACTCGACCCCAAAGGAGTATCTCGGCAGGAGATGAGAGGGTATCGAGAGAGCAGCTGGTTAGAACTGCCACATTTTGAGGTGTTTTTAAAACCAGAAAAACTAGGAGATGCATGAATAAACAGGGGGAGCTTATTCTAGTGAAGTGGGCGAGATAAGAAAATGCCTGGCCTCTATATTTAGACGTGTGAATGCATTGAGGATTTAGCAGAAGTTGATTTTTTGATCTTAGATTCCTGTCACGGAGGTATGGGGTAAGTCTGCCCTGGAGATATTTTGGGCCTAGTCCTGACCTAGATTTATAAGTGAGGCAAAGGAGTTTTAACAGGGATCTCTTTTTAATGGGGAGCCAGTGGAGTGCTCTAAGTATGGGGGGGTGACGGAGTATGTGGAGGCAGGCTGTTAACCATTCTGGCAGCAGTGTTTTGAACAACCTGCATTTCGGCTACCAGAGATTCATTTATGGCAAGGAACAGAGCATTGCTGTAATTCAGGCGGTTGATGATTAATGCCTGGATTAGCCTCTTCCAGGAACTCAAAGGGAGCCACTGGAAGACTTTCCTGAGTATGCCAAAGCAAGTACCGCAGATGGAAGTGAGCTGATCTTTCATGGACAGAATGTCATCCAGAAGTATACCCAAATTCCTAGCTGTTCTGCTGGGCACAGGGGTCGGACCAAGTTCAGCTGGCCACCAGTCATTCGACCAATAGAGTTGGGCTTTACCAAACTAAAGAATCTGTTCTGCCCCCATTTAATTGAAGACAGTTGTGGGACATCCAAATGGCTATTTTCCTCATGCAAGCGATAAATCGCTGTTTGACTTTCTGTCGTGCCAAATGAGATAACCAGTTGAGTGTCGTCAGCATAGGAGAGTATTTAAAACCCACAGAACTCTATCACTTGGGCTGGGGGGGGGGCACATAGATGTTAAAGAGTGTGGGGCTCAAGGAGGAGTCCTGAGGGACCCCCTTGTCCAAGCAGATGAGTCCTGAAGGACCCCCTTGTCCAAGCAGATGGTCTGTAAGAAAGTCCTTTAGCCAGTTGAATGCAGCATCCTGGTTACCAATCTGATGAAGATGTTGTGTTAGAATAGAATCAGAGACGGTATCGAACGCAGGATTTCCTGCATCAAAGGATAGCCTGATAGTATCTGCACACTCTTGTTCCTCCCTCGTTTGGGCTCGTACCTTTTGTAAAAGATTCTCTGAGAAGATGAGAGGCCGACCGGTGGTGCCTTTTACTGGAAGTGATCCTCTCCTCTGCAAACCTGAAGTAGTTCTTGGGTGCTGAATAGACTGGTACATGAAAATAGGCATCCTGCAGGTCCAACGTTGCCACAAAATCTCCTTTGGACAACATTTGAAGCAATAGCATTGTGAATTTAAATGTAGCAGACATATTTGTTCAGTCTTTTTCAGTCTAGGACTTGACTAAACTTTCCTTGTAGTTTTGGAACAAAGAAGGTTATTGAGTAAAACCAAAATCTTATCTTTGAGTAAGGTACTTGGATAATTGCTCCCTTGCAAATCAAGTCCTGAACCCCAGACAACAGTGCATGTCACTTTCATTCCATTTTGGGAATTGGGATCATTATGAAATGATTCTTTGGAATCAAATCCTTGAAATCCATAGCATATCCTTCTTCCACTATCTTCAAGACCCAATCGCCTTGGACTATCTCTTTCCATTGTGGGAAGAAGTTCGATATTCTGCCTCCCACCTGCTCCTCCATATAGTAAGGTTTTCAGATTTTACTGGGTGGAGTTTTGCGACCAGGATTTATCAAACAGTGTGGCTCCCCGGTCCAAGGCCGACCTTTAAATGGACATTTTATGTCTTTGGACATTTTGCTTTGGTTTCTTCTGAATAAATGATATTTTTGCAAACAGTCATGAGGATTCATGTCTTACCTCTGCGTTTTGTCTTAAGGCTCTTTCATGACAGAATTTACTGTATCCTTAATAAAGACTTCCAGCTGAGGCAAGGGAATAGTAAGCATTTCTTCAGGGCCATGCTTTCTTTTCCTCTGCATACTTCCCAGATTCCATTATGGCTGCTAAGACGCCAGGCTGAGCACTGGCTTGTTTATATAGTGTTCCTTAGCAACAGTCCTCATCTCGCGAGA
The DNA here is from genome assembly GCF_964204655.1 of Triturus cristatus. Classification (NCBI taxonomy): domain Eukaryota; kingdom Metazoa; phylum Chordata; class Amphibia; order Caudata; family Salamandridae; genus Triturus; species Triturus cristatus. The sequence continues at coordinate 320,362,801 of NC_140589.1, read as the reverse complement.
TGAGATGCGTTGCTAAAAGGACTTTGCCTAATTAGTGAGACGCACGCGAGCTCGGTACGTTCATCACCAATTGGGACTACCCTTCACAAGGTGACCACACTGCACGAGAACAAAATTCCTGAACCGCTCCTTGTCACATACCTTAGTTTCATAATTGCATTACTTTTATTGCACACGAACAACATACTGTCTGCAGCCTTTTAAAAGCAAGTACTAGTAAACCTACTTTGGGTCACTGATAGTTAAAGACAGACATTGGTGGATCGGATATGTCTTCATTTGGGTCACCATATGTATACATATTTTGTGTATTGTCATTCTTGCTTCTCAACATGGTTATATCTTTGCACTGTTGATTTGCTTTACAGCTACCAGATGCTTGTACTTATTGAATGGTTTTCTATCACTGCTAATTCTTTGCTCACTCTGTATGTCGCCTTTAGTGCACTGCACTCTTCGTTGGTGGCGGTACTTATTCAGACTAAGTTTTGTCATTATTGAGTCTGTTGTTTGACTTAGGATCGTCCTGTTTTTCCACCGCTTCACTGCATTTCATCGTTTTTCTGACTCCCTCAATTAATGGGGATTACAGCGCTGTCTTGCCCTTCTCAGCTTGCATGTGGGTTTACTTTATTTAGCCCCTTTGAAATGGTTTGACACTTATTATTTCTTGTGATTAGCAGTCGTATTGTTGCTTTTGCAATCAACATTTTCCTACTCTTGTGATTAGTATGTTTCTTCTCCATTCGAAGAGGTGCCTTGTAAGTAGTGGACTTCATTTCCTAGTCCCCCTTGCTATGCGTGATATTACATGCGCACATATTTTTGTAGGCCCCTCCCACAATTCTTCATTTTGTGTGTTATCAGCATGGTGATGGGTTCAGCTCCAGTGCATGACTTGCACTACTAGGGATGCAGTGTTTTTCTGTGCCCCCATCTCACTTGAATGATTTGATCATTTAGCGGTCTCCCTGATCTTCGTACCCTTATATGCGGTCCGTTACTAGTGGATTTATTCCCCCACCTCCAAACTGATTTGCTCTTGTGCTGAAACTCCACCTTGCTGATGGCTTGCTAGTTTCTTCAGCTGAGCTAAGTTTTCCCCTCCCCTTTTTTTACCCCCTTCTCCTTCCCCCCATTTTGTGTTAGCAAATTCGTTTGGCATTGTAGATTTCTCTTTGTCCTATTGCTCTATATTGTGTTGTTTGCCTATATAAATCTTCCTGTCTTTGACGGTTGGCCATATTTGTGAATTCCTTCGCCTATGTGTTCAGTTAGCTTATTTTCATACCTGGTCTGCTTGCCTGCTTGGGTTTGAGTGTGCATTTTGGCTCGCCTAGTCTCAATCGCTCCTTCATTGTCCTAATTCGAATAGGTTTCATCGGCGCCTTTGGTCGGGACTTATCCCTCTATATTTAGTTTTGTGCACTTTAGCAGAAGTCTTTAGGGTGCCTTCCCCTAAATGTCTTTTGTCAATCTGTCCTGATGATGGCCCTAGTCAAGTAAACCATTGGGGTTGAAACGTCAATGTATTTCTTAGTATGGACTGCCTCAGTTGATTGAACACCTATTTCTTAGATTTGAAAAGCTTCAGCTGATTGAGAGATCTTTCACATGTACTGTTCCTTAAATGCAGCCTATTATTTTTGTATTCATGTTTTTCTTAATTATTGTTTTGGATCAGAGGTTCACCAGTTTTTCACTGTCATCAGACTTTTTGCACTGTGCTACTGCAATTCATTCTGACTGGTCCAAAAGTGTCAAATTATTTATTTAACTTTGTGATTGTGACTCATAAAGTTCAAGTTATTCATTCAGTCTCTTTGTTGTGGGCATTGGCTCATTTTATCATTTGTACTGTTTGCGACCTTGGCTTGCCTTCTTCTTTTCTTTTTTCTTCCCCTGAGTGAACCCTTTGTTTCATATGTTAGAGACAGCCAAACACATTTCATACAGATCATGCATGGGTCACAGGGCATTATTTAAATTATGGATGGCTGTACTCTATTCTGCCAGGCCAGCAGAGGAGTGCTCTTGTGTCTCAGAAGACACCTCCATGACTTCTATGAAGGCACTGAAACTTTGCTGTGGGGAGCCATGTTCAGTGCAGCAGCACAGTGACATTTTTAATATTTCAACGACAAATTCCCACAGTGCGAACAACAAAAAATAAAGTCCCTGACAAGCTGGGAGTTTTTTCTGAGGGTCCGTGGGTGTGGGTGGGGGAGAGGGTGTTGTTAACCCCTTTTCTTTGTGGGCCCATCAGGCTTTTCCTGGCAGCCCTGAACAGGAAACAATGATGTTTTAATGTCTTCTCACAAAAGATTGGACAGTCTGTCCATAGACCAACAACCCGATGCAAGTTGGGCCATCAGCCAATGCTTTCTGCCAGTAGAACCAGCATACATTCTGCCATGGAAAGCATGGTGGTACCTCCAACTTTAAATAGAAGGGTAAATGTGGTAGTCTACCACATTTTTGGCTGAGTACTCTGCCCACCAAAATCTAAGAAAATGTACCTAAATTGGGCCTCTTTCATAAATTGACAATAAAACATACATTTTAACAGATTAAAAAAAATTGAGGATGCTTTCGGAGGGAGCACAAGTGAAGGAGCAGTTCAAAGCAGGGCAACAAATGCAATATAAACAAAACTAATGAAGAGGAAAAAAGAGATAAGATAGTCTCACTCATAAGAAGATAAATGTAGCATGCGGATGGAAGAATCCTTTCCTAAAAGAAACCAGAGTAGAGATAGGTAGATCATTCCAGAGAGAAGATCTGCTCTGGGAACCTTGGAGTATCCAAGCCGGGTAGATCCACCCTCCAGATATCCCTAGAATACGATGCGACCTGGAGCTACTCTTATCAGATACACAGTTGGGGATGAGGAGGGCTTAAACAGAGTCCTGTAGTGAATCTACATTATTCCCTTTGGCCACACCGGAGCTTGCACAGTTGAAGGGAGGGCTGTGTGAAGAATGGAGTGCTGTAATACCCAGTGAGGGGATCTGGAAAGATCAGGATTCTACTAGTTAATTGACATGCGCTTGAAAATTGAAAGAAACGTTGAGCCGACAATCTAACTATTGGATACCGAGGTAAAAGAGAGAAAGATGCCAGCAGTAGAAAGACGAAACAGACAGGATTTCCTCGGATATGAGTGAGGTGAAGAGAGGCACAGGAGAAAAAATCTTTTTTCGACTTCACATAAAATATTTAACAGTTTGTAAAAGGGCATTGCTTTCAGTGTGTGTTCTCCGCCACTGAAGGGTGTCTTACGTACTGTTCCCTGTTAGACAAATGTCAACTTTTTTCTGTGCCTCTCTGAATCCCAAGGCCCTGTCCACTGCACTGCCTCACACTTTGTGCATCTCAGTCGTACGATATGATATCACTTGTCTTTATTTTCCTTTGTCCACCATAAGCGATACAGAAAGAAGCTTGCATCATGTACTTGATTCTTAGTCTGGGGCATACTGTGAGACTGATAGGAGCTGGAGATTTAAGGCAGCCAGAGACAGAGAGTTACCACCTCTTCTGTGTAAACAGCTTGACTGTGATGTTGCATCTTCAGCCATCAATCTGATTGAAGATCTGCATGTTGGTATTTTGAATGCATGGTAAGCAGTTTGTCAACAATGAGTTTGGCAATGATACTGATTTATGTAAGTTAGAACCAGGAAGCCTCCAAGGCAGCTTGAGGCCACCTAAGGTAATCCCAAAAAATAATCCGACATGCAGTGTGTAGGAGACACCGAAGTGTTCTCTAATGCAGCGTCATGTCCTAGATGATGTAGAACTTTTCGGGGTAAAAACATAGTCTCTGGTGGAAGAAGAATGCTTGGTTGTGTATTGCATTCTTCTGTGTAGAAGGCCAGGTCAGTGTTTTCCTTTATTCATGGTGTGTTTGTTGTAGCTTGAATATCAGTGGCTGATCTGTTTGGCAAACCCTAGTAACCAGCTTGTGTCCAACCAGCATCAGTAGTTAATTAAGTGGAGTTTTTCTTGTAACCTTACATTCTGATGTTCCTCGGGACTGAGGGTACTGTAGCACAGAGCTTGTGTGCAGAATGACTCCTTAAGCTACAAATGGTCACTGTGGTGACTAGAGACATTTCAGTTAAGACCAAGGCTCAGATTTGTAGTAAGAAATGACTGCATCCCACACCAATTTAGAAAATTAGAGTAAAATTGAATGCAATATTTGTCACCAATCAGTAGAACTGGAGATATTCAAATTCGAAGATTAAGGTAAGTATAACGCCTAAAAGCTCGGTTATTTGGTTGTGCTAGACTGGGTGAAAGTCAGAAGTTAAGGCCAACAGTGATGGAGTGCGAGCCGGATACATGGCCCAGGCTAGTCAAGCTGGAAAAGTTACCTTCTAAAGTCCAGTGCGAAGAGTTCCGTTCACGGTGCAGGAGGCCACAAGGAACAGGGAAAGGGCCACGGATGGGTGCTGCTGTAGCATGCTGAGCAGGCTGGGCGTTGCAGATGGTTGGCCTTGCAGCGTGAAGATCCTCTCGAGCATCGCAGACAGTCCCTGCTGGAGATTCGCTGTTATTGTGGGCTGCTTATACTATAGCCCAAAGTGCAGATCTTGCGTTGCTTGTCGTCGTTGTAGTGCGAAGAGTCAGGCACACTGGAGGTTCCCGTTAGCGGTTGGTACAGACGGCAGATCTTGGTGTGGAGAGGCCCGTTCATGGTTGCGAAGAGCCCAAAACTACAGAATTTATCTTTTTCTTTGAGGAGGAGTTCAACTGATGCCTCATCAAGGGCCAGGACCTGAGGAACAGCTCTTGGGGATCAGGAGCTCACTCCAGCAGAGGCCAGCAGGGTTCAGGCAATTCCAGTTGCAGGTTAAGTGCAGCAGGTCTGCTGAGCAATTGCAGGGAGTCCTCTGGAGCCTGTTGTGTCCCTGTAGCTCAGAACAGGAGGTCAGTCAGCTGACCCTTGGAGTCACTTCAGTATGGGATGAAGGGTGCAAATCTAGTCTTCCTTCACAGCAACGGGGGCAGGCCTCTAGCAGTTGGGGTGTTCTTCTTCTGTAGTATCCATAAGTCCAGGAGTGTACTGTAGAGTGGGTCTGAGACATTCCTTTTAGGCCTGGTGGCCACTTCAAGTGGGAGGATCTTCGAGAGTTTCCCCCTACAGAGGTGTCTGGAATTTGCACCCCCCCTGCCCTGATTCAAGTCATTCTGGGGGCGCAATAGGCTAGTGTTAACTCCTTTGTGTGTGAGCTGAGCCAGCGCCTTTGAAGTGCAAGTGTGGTAGGTGAAAACGTTCCCCCCATAAAGTAAGAGATGGCCCATCCAGCCTACACTCAGACCTGCCTTTGTGATACTGTGTAAGAGGGCTACACTTAGTCATAGGGCCCAGGAGCAGGCTGCAGGAACTATATCGTTAGGACAAGAAAATGCCAACTTTCTAAAAGGTATTGTAACATTTTGTATATATGACCTTAGCGCAACAAAAGAAATGTTTCTGCGCAAAAATTGTTCTTGCATCATAAAAAAAAAAAAAAAAAAAAAAAAATTCGAATTATTTCCGTCAAATAATAAGGAAATTTATAAATCCCTCCTTCTCAGTTTCATTTCTTTTTAGGAGCTACAAAAAGATTGTGTTGAGTTATTCTCAGCTTGAACTGTTTGTTCTGTTTTCTTGTATTTTTGGCTCAGTTCAGCTGAGTAGTTTGAGCCACCACCCAGTGTTGTTTTCTAACTTTCTAAAAGGGGCATATTCAGAATTTAGACTTCAAGTCCGACTTTACTATTAAAGAGAGTTTTACATTTCAATTCCTCAGCCACCAAACATTACTTTTCAACCTGCTTCCAATCAAGAGTTATCACTTATTAAACGTGATAAGGTAACTTGATGTTATCATATGGGAGAGGTAGGCCTCACAGTAGTGAAAAACGAATTTAGGAGTGTTTCACTCTCAGGACATGTAAAACTTACATGTCCAACTTTTTAAATACTCAGTACCCTGCACTAATAGCAGTTTAGGGCCTACTCTAGGGGTGTGACCTGTATGTTTTAAAAAGGAAGGTTTAGGCGTGACAAAAGTTTTTTTTGCCAGGTCGGAATTGCAGTTTAAATTTGCACACACAGGTTCCAATGGCAGGCCTGAGACATGTCTAAAAAGGCTACATATGTAGGTGGTACAACAAGTGCTGCAGGCCCCCTAGTAGCATTTAGTTTATAGGCCCTGGGTACACGAAGTATCACTTTACTAGGGACTTACAAGTAAATTAAATGTGCCAATTGTGTTTAAGCCATTTTACCATGTTTAAAGAAGAGAGCACAAGCACTCCCGCACGGGTTAGCGATCGTAAAGCGTGTTTAGTCTTAAAGCCAACAAAAAACAGGTTCAGAAAACTGGATGGTGAAGGCACAAGGTTAGGGGGTGGCCCTGCAGAGAATGCCAAGTCCAACATATATGTTTTGCTCTTTTAATCAGACCTAAGCATTCATCGCTTTGTTTTACTTTTGTTTCCAGACGCAGACCATGAATTACGTGGGCCAGTTAGCGGGACAAGTATTTGTTACGGTAAAAGAACTTTACAGAGGACTGAATCCCGCCACCTTGTCTGGATGCATTGATGTCATTGTCGTACGCCAGCCAAATGGCAATCTGCAGTGCTCCCCATTCCATGTGCGTTTTGGGAAAATGGGAGTTCTACGTTCTAGGGAGAAAGTGGTAAGTAACCAAAAGCCAAACTGTTATATTTACTGTAATGTGTACTACATTGTGTTACTCTTGTACTCCACTAAATTTTATTTGGGTGGAAGAGGTTTGCCATCTTTTATTTGTTTGAGGTAGTGCAGAATATGAAGGCTTTTCACCAATATCCCTTCAGGATGCAGCAAATCAACACTGCTTGGGTTCAAGACCGTCCCCTGTCTCTTAGAAAGATTCTTACCTCTGATTTAATCTACGTCTCACCCAGGTGCAATGAGCTTATTTTTCTACTCCAAGAGTTTACAGGAACATTCATCAAATGAAAACTACGTAGTCACCTTTACCAAGTTGGTTTTCCACTCGTGTGGGTGTCAACTTGGTCGATATACTGGTGACCCAGACATGTTATCTATTGGGGTGTGAGGCAACAGTGCTGATCCTCATTTTGAGTGCTGCCCAAAAACTGGGACTTGCGTTGCGGGAAAATTCTGCATGCCTTGGGGTTTTCCCTGCTCAAATGTGTCCAGGCAGAAATATTCGCAGGGAAAATGGTTGGAACTAGGCAAAATGTGAAGAATTTAAGTGGTCCATACTAAGAACACTGTCCTAACCAAGCACAATCATGGATACCCCTGATGAAATGAGTCCATTGACTTCAAAATCCATACCATCCTTTGACTTAACCAAGAAGCAACGACTAGCCTTTGCAGGGCAAAACCTCTGCTTAACCCCTTCAGTGCCCATGACGAGCTGGACTCGTCATGGGCTGCGGTGGCGCTGTGCCCATGACGAGTCCAGCTCGTCATGAACTCCGCCCGCTAATAAAAAGCGCGGCACTGGGCGGGGAAAGGGGCGGGCATGCAAGGGGTTAATCCCAGTAAACGTATTGACTGATCTTCCCAAAAACGCAGGGAAATTGACCCTGTGTAGTGACGCAGTGCCTTCACATATTATACTATCTTTATGTCCGCACTTGGGGCGAATCTCCGCCGTAAGTGTGGACATAAGGATAGAACTCGTAAATGCATTTTGTGATTTCCCAAAGTCCTAAGCTTGGACGTTCAGCCTAAGTTTAGACCAAATGTTTACATTTACCTTAGTGAATCAGTCCATAGTGTCTAAATGATACCAGTGACCTTGCTATTGAATGTCTAATATTTCTATGCACACATTACTCCCACACGGATTATCGGGGCCCCCACATCCACAGAAGTAGACTCCTTCTTTCCCAAGCCCAAGAGCTTCTCTGCTTCTTCAGTGTAGAAGCCCAGATTGGTGGTCATTTCCACCACTGTAAGGAGGGCCTTATGATGAAGCATGCCACCGCCAAAAAACTACACACGCGGTCCCAATTATTTACCATATGTCTTTAATACGAAAGGATTGTGTACACCGACATAATGACGTGCGTTTTACTCTTCAAATTGTATGCGTTTTAGGTGGATATCGAGATTAATGGCGAATGTGTGGATCTGCACATGAAACTGGGAGACAACGGAGAAGCTTTTTTTGTCCAGGAAACGGAGAATGACCAAGTAAGGCAATGCTGTGGATCTGAGAATAATGCTGCTATTGTGTCACAGCAAAAGTAATGGAGACTTTAACTGTCAGTTCAGAGACTTTTCAGCACAAGACAGATTCAGGTGCAGTGCGGGAGAACGATCTCTTTACATGTATGGAGCAATCAAGGCGCAGTGGAGGCGGTTCCGTACCCTCCAGGGTTTATCTACTGATGGAGTAATTATAGTGACTCAGAAGCAGCTGGCTGTGGGTCATGGCAGGTAATGGGTAATTTCCAAAGTTGATGCATAGGAGGAGGGTTGATGGAGAGTGCTCTGCAATTGACTCCAGGGTTTTTGGAATTATGCTTTTCTAGAAACTCTTGTAACACTTGGCAGAAAGACCCCATGGATAAGAGTTGCTGAAGGATATGCGAAATAGTGTGAATTGTGTACTACAGGTAAACACATAAATATAGTAGCCAACACGTAGGGTCGTAGGAGTAGTTTAGGAAGGATAAATAGTTATTTTAATTTATATTATGTCGCGTCATTTTTGGTTGATGCGCTGTTCTTTAATTCCGTGGTCTGTTTGGAGGCACAGTGTGCGAACTGTTGCCTAGAACTTGTCTGCAAGTAGTAAGTCTTCACACAGAAGGACTCAGAGGGGGTATTGTGCTTTAGGTCTATATAAAGTGATGATGAGGGCAGAAAATGGAAAGCAGGAGATAAAGCTCTCAGAAAGACAGAGTTGTCGTTACTTGGCTTCCGTGTCTATGAGATCAGTGACCACTGAAAAATATACTAATTAGAAGTAAGCATGCTATAGAAGCTGGGAAACTGTGCACCCATGTGTGAAACTTGCCACACAAAGCTTTAAGAACGTCTGCAGTAAATGTGAGTTATGCGCAGGTGACGTGGAAGTGAATGGTAGTGCACAGACTGAAGGGTGCAAACGTTGTGTTGGAGAAAGGTGTTTAATAATGGTGTTTGTGATGGAAGTTTTCAGATTGGAGAGCATCCAAATAGGTGATTGGGAAGCCAGTGATTCACACATTGCGCAATGGTCTGGGCGAGACAACGCTTACAGTATTGAGACGGTACGGGCTCTTGCCAACATTGTGATGAAAGATGTGTCTTGAAAAGCAAGGAGTTTGTTCCTGATTGGTGAAAAAGAAGATGTGGCATCAAGGCTTAAGACATTGGGGAAGCTGGGAGTGTGAATGCATGCAGATAGATGGCAGTCTGCATGGACACCAATGGCTGTGGGGGTGTCATCAGCTCAAATCTCATCTTTGGCTAACTGAACTCCTTTTGGCCTATCATTCGAGAGAATGCTGCTTGTGCATCAGTCCAAATAACCAATAACTAGCAATTTAGTGGAACACAACTCACCCCTGCAACCAGGGACCAATTTGCTGTGTCATTTATTCAGATTTCTTCCTCTTGTAAATTCCATGCTTACAGTCTCAACTACGTCTTTCCTGATGATGACCATGCAAATAATATAGGGTTGAAATGCTGGCAACATACCTGGCGATTAGACAAGAGCGTTCTTTGTCTAATTCGGCATGCTAGATTATTTAAAGCTGATTTTGTGCCACCATAATTCTTTACTGTATGTTGGTCTAGGACATTTCTTGTTGAGTTACAATACATATGTAACGTGTGTTAACAGAGATTAAGTGAATACACAGAGTTGGGTATTATCTGTGAATTTGAGGTAGATGAAACAAAAAAGAATTTACTGTGTCTTAATGGAAAATAGTGTAAAAAGTAGGGGGTGTTCTTGTAGGCTTGAAACAGTGAGCCGACTATCCGGATAGATGCACTGGGCGTTTTGTATAGTTTCTCCTTTACCATCTGAACAGGAATATGTTACACCATTCTTCCAAGGTCGCCACCTTAGTGGACATTCAAATAAGGGGTGAAAGGTTACTTATTAAATGAACACTTTAGGCTTACACTAGTGATTTAACAGACGATGCAGACATACAGACCAAATGAGCCATGGTGTGCTCTGTGATTAGAGGCACAAGTTCGACTACATAAAGTTTCGTCTGTTATAAAAGAATTCCTGCACTAAACACAACAAGACCAACTCGTACTTCTGCTTAAGTTCAGGGCAGCATTAAAGGTTGCCAAATCCACAGTATATTATAGTTTCACACCAATAGACACTAATTAGTGGCAGTTATTCAGTTTATTCATAGAAAAGAGACTCGGAGGAGCAGCTATTACACCTAATAGAGGAAATGCACTCCAGCTCTTGTGTTGCCTTTCCAGCCAGGGGAAACATTTACAGCCTCTCAGCTCGGTTACCCTCACTGTTCAGCACTCCATTTGATGTACTTATTCCCAGATGTAAGTCCTTACATCTGGAGATAAATGTATCACAGTTGCTTCAAAATGTAAATCACTGACATCGACAGCGACAAAGTCCGCACTATGGGAAACTACACACAGACAGAAAAACAAACCCTGCTGTGAATGGTCGGTGTTCGTCACAGCCACAGACATCTCAGTGTGAACTGTATGTTCCATCAAGTGCACTTTAATAAGGATTCTGACTAGGGGGTCCTTCGGTATCCTCTGTGCTCGAGTGATATCATAATCAGAACTGTTAATATGCCTGATCAAAATATGGCAGGTGTATTCTGCACATAGTCACAAACCATTACAAAATATGGGGATGCTTAGAGCAGGTGTAGCGGTTGAAAAATTGGAGGTCGAATATTCAGTGATAGTTGATTAGACCAGTGGTTTGTGGCCCACTTTAGAGGCGCATCTTTGTTTCATTGTGCCAGGATGGACATCGCTGCCATACAGGCTGAAGCTGCTGCTGTGGCACTAAGTGCAACTCCAGTGATGGCTGTTCTGCCCGAGCTAGAGACGGATACCCGTCTCTATGGCCTGATGCCGTCTGGTCAGAGGTTCCTGATGGCAGAGCCGGCTTAGGCTCTGTTTTTGGAAAGCCAGCACCTCCCCCAACTCTGAGTAGAGTCGGGAACTATGAGTTTGGTGGGAAAGGAGCACCACCGATTTACAGGTGTGCTGCTGCTCGGCCCTATCTCAATAACCCCCTAAGAAAAGAGAGAGTGCCTAGAGCAAAAGAGTGATTTTCCATAACTAAAGCAGAGGTGATCAGCTTCAGGCTGAGCACGGCATGTCTGAAGAGGGACATTATCCTCCTAAATGATTTCACAAACACAATAAAGGAAAAGCCTCATCCAAACGCTTTGGACTTTAAAAGAGTTGAGAAAAAGGCAAGCACAGCCCTGGTTGAGAGTGTGGTTTACTATCAATAATTGTAACGTTTCTTGAGGTGGCGGTATGGTTCTCACCACCTAGTGGAAGCTTCATTTCCAAAACCTATCTCACTAAAGGCTCCCCTGTATGTCAGCTGGATCTGTGGGGGCTATGACTCACATTTGATGTAAAGTTGGATTTCACGATGTGACAGAAAACAGGAACTTGTGGTCAGCTGAACATGCATTGAAAAGGTCCCATAAAGTCATACCCATCGGATCTCACTGCAGGAAAATGTACATATCATCTTAACTATGCAGTGTCCAAACAGCACAAAATTTTACATTTGCAAGATGGTTCAGATGCTCACTGATCAAGCTTCCTTGTTACAAAGCCACCATGCATTCCTATATTTTCTTTTGCAAAACGTATCTACTTCTTTGTGTGTTTCTCCTTTTTGTTTACATTTGGGGTACATCGCAATCAGAAACAATTTGAAACATCCCCGTCCCTTAGTGTAGCCGTGTTTTTTGTGATTTGCAGTTTTGTTTTCCCTTCTGTTAGCGATAAAATTTATGTTTGGAGCCTCTGACTCTTGCTTGGTTACCCTTCTTTGGTCAGGTAGGCTCCTGTTTTACCAGTTACAGCAACATGCACTACTTTTGTTGTTTACCTATATTGGCAATAAGCCCAGAGGTGCGCCTGATCATGTGAAATGCAAGTGGTTTGTAGTGAATGCTGAACAATCAACAAGGATGTACGCAATGTGCAAACCTCCTCTCGCATGGATTACTTCCTTCCATATTTGCAATTATGACTTGAACATGAAAGCACAGGCATTTGGGATAGCACGTAGAATTCAAATGTGTTTAATGCAAAAATAGCCAGCGTGCATTCAAAATAAGCAAGCCAATTTCCTTTGCAGTGGAACAGAGCTTCGGTCTCAATTGATTGGGGCATGTAATGCCAAAATCTATTCATTTTGATGCTGCATTTACACATTTTTTTCTCAATGCAAGTGAATAGAAGCAAAAGCATGTGATAAAATCAAAACCCACCCATAGACACTAATGAGCAAGTGCCAGGCTCTTCTTGTGGGAAGAATGCAAGATGGTTGACAGAAAAGAAACATGTATTGCCAGCAAGAACCGACATTACTACTTTCTGAAATCCTCGCTTCGATGTGCCAAGCTCAAAACTAGGCTACGCTTACTAGAATGGTTCAGCTAAAATGTGTGGTAAACAATGTGAAATAACAAAATAGGAACTCGGTCTGCCACGAACCCAAAGGTAAAAATACCTCCTCCAAATAACAGGGTGAGCATGAAAAATCAGAGACCCAAAAGGAAACGCGGAGAACCGTTAAACGGAGGTCAAACTGCAAAGGCAAGGCGAATTACTCCCGTGGATACTCCGGAGATGTCCCCCGCTCTCCCAGAAGTAACCCTAGTTGGTGAAAAGGATGGAGCACCAACACCATCTTCATTAGTCCCACCCAAGGAATTCTAAAACGTAGGAGATGACTTTTGGGGAAAGATAGAGTCAATATTCTACAAAACATGCCAACCAATATACGACAGACTGGATGGCATTGAAAATAGACTGACCTGTATGGAGTTGGTGTACTCGTCAACACAGACTCGCCAGAAAAATGTTAGTAATTGTCAGGCATGCGACAAGTTACCTGTTATGTCCTCGGACAAAAGTGTTATAAATGTTAATGTCGCCCCAACTTCTATTCCCACCGTAGTTAAAATTATTCCGCCGTTAACGGGGCAGACAACTCGGGATACTACCAAGATTACTACATGTAATGTAGAGAGTGCGGGGAGCGCAATGGTACCAGTAAGCGGTAGCCTAGTAGCTAAGCAACCAGGGAGGGAAACATCCAGTATTCCGGCAACAAGAAAATTCCCAAGTATACACCTCCCTCCAGAGTCTGGACCCTATGTGATAATATTGGCAGGGGTCAAGCCTCTGGGTTTAGACAAAAGGGAGGACTACAGGGAACTGAAGAATAAATGTGTGTTCTGGTTAAATTTAAACCGCCCCTTACCCCAGCACGTCTCAACAGAAATCCTTTTCGCACGACGTGTTAACTGGGTAGGCTCTAAGAGGAAAACAATAGAGGGAGACTGTATAATAATTAATTTTAGAGACACCAGGGCAGTGGAACACATCTGCAATTGGCAGAATACCAATTCTCGTACTCCTATTCTTTCCCTGCCCTTGTCCTTCTTTTATTGTGACCATCAACAGCCAAACCTAGTGGACTGTAGTCAGAGAGGTATTGATACTTGGCCCAGGCATAACAGAGGACCTAATGTGCGGTATTAGGCAATTGGGTCCTCTGGATTGGAAGACTGTGATTGACGTCCAAACCTCCACAGTAAGAGAAATAAAACAAGTAAACCAGTTATAACCTCTGCAGAAAAAGGGGTAGTTTGTACCATTGCAACTGAGGATGTTGAAGTAGGTAATGAATCTGCCGAGAAAACAACATTTGAGCAGTATCAGATAGGGGAGAAAAGCCGTCCAACCACAGGGACCGGGGTGATATTCCCATTAAGCTGTGTCATAGATTTAGGTAGAGAAGTAGAGCTCGGTGTTATAACCAACGTAAGTACTCCCACTAAGGATAAACTGGCTCACTTAGAAAGGCATAGTTTAAGCCTCTTACCATGGAGCCCAAGCTCTATCAAGGGAGGAAACAGTAGGAGCGGCTCAATGTCCATAATATCCTGGAATATTGCAGGTCTAGGCCCAAAAGTTGTAGACCCTGATTGGTTGGGTTTTATATCTAAATTCGACATATGTCTCTTTCAAGAGACGTGGCTAATAGATCCCTGTTATGTAATGGATTCCTTAACTTTTATATCCCAGCTTTAAAAAAGCGTAAGAGGTCACCCGTCCGGCGGGCTAACCATATGGATAAAGCAAGACCTGGGATGTCGAGTTACCCAAGGACCCAGAATTAGTGACGATATTTTATCTGTAAAGATTGCTTCAAAGTCTGGGATTAAGTTAGAAATCTTTAACGTTTATCCACGTGGTCTGCCGGGGGGCAAAAAGTCTCCAGTCGTAAAGTTACTGGAAGAAGTAATAGACTCCCTGCCCCCGAATATTCTACCTATTGTAGCAGGTGATTTTAATACATCCTTTGAGCCCCTGGATCATGACACACCTCAGCTTACTGCAGAAGAAGATGCTAGTTGGGGAATTCCACTTCTTGAGATCGCTCCTGTAAAAAGGTGGACGGAGGCGGCAATCCAGCTAAATGGATTGTGCTTAGGCAACCATATGAGAGCAGCCAATGGTAGAAGTTTGTCCGATAAATTAGGGACTAATACTTTTAATAATGGTCGTAGGGCAAGTAGAATAGATTATTTGCTCATTCATGTTACACTTTGGCCCCACTTCAGAGACATGAAGGTAGTCAACCGAATTGAGAGCGACCACCACCCATTAGCTTCATCATTTAGCATGTCCCTGCTTGGTTATCCATCATTGCAGCAAGGCACTCAAGAGTCTGAACATTTACTGTCTAACAATATGCGTTATTTAAAATGGGACCGGATTGCAGAAGACCCAAAGACCCTGGTAGCAATAAATGAAGAAGTAACTGGTGCACTTGAAGTACCGGGGAGAGTAATAGAGGGCCAAAGCTCCCGCCAGATAGTGGTGGAAGTTCATAACAGGCTTTTTGCGGGTTTGAGAAAATATTTTTTTAAACCGATTTCAAAAAGAAATTCCAAACACCATAAAAAAGAGGGATGGTATAATCTTGCTTGTAGGGAAGCCCGGGTTGAACTTGGTAGCCCACTCAAACAGAAAGATCCACTATTTGTAAGATTCGCTAGGTCACATTATGGGAAGATATTGAAGGAGGCAAAGGAAACATGGGATAATGAAATGTGGAAGGATCTCCTTGATGCTTGCAGGAACAAGAATAGCAAGGAATTTTGGGATACATACAAATGGGACAGGGGTGGCATAGCAGAGCGGCCACAGAACAACGTGGCGCAGAATGCATGGGTTGACTACTTCAAACCCCAGTATGCTGCACCCGGTGAAAATACCCTCAGTGAGACTTCTAGCCATGTTTATTATGATAAGGCAATATTTTCATTAAAAGACGTAGATAGAGCCCTAGATAAAGTGGTTGGGGGAAAAGCTCCTGGTATGGATGGAATTCCTGCGGACGTGTTTATCAATGGCAGAAGTCTCTGGTCTAGTTATATTATGCGACTTGCTAATGCAATTGCCCAGGGAGCTGATATCCCCCCCTCGTGGAAGGGCGCAGAAATTGTCCCAGTATTCAAAAAAGGGGATAAATCAATCGCAAGTAATTACAGGCCAATTAGCCTAATAGATTCGATTCAAAAGATTATAGGCCGCATGTTCCTCCATGTAATCCAAATATGGATAGAAGACCAGGATATCTTAAGCCCAATGCAGGCAGGGTTCCGATCCCGGACAAGTACAATTGACCAAGTTTTCCGTTTTGTCAACTTGTATTGGAAGACGGTGGTCTTGGGGAACGGCGCCCTATATGCGGTGTTTGTGGACCTAAAAGCAGCTTTCGACCTGGTTCCACGTAGAAGGCTCTGGCAGGTTCTGAGGGAAATGGGTATTGCACCTGAGCTTCTTACCGTGATTATCCGCTTACATGAGGGAAATGTTGCCCGGGTGCGGTGGGGGGGTGTGGGGGAGGTGACAGAGGACTTCCCGGTTGGCAGGGGCGTGCGGCAGGGGTGCGTTTTAGCGCCGACTCTGTTCTCGCTCTTTGTCAACGGGGTGGCCGGTCACCTCTCACTGACCCCCACCGATTCGCCGGCCCTGGCAGGAGTACGCATTCCTATCCTCATGTTTGCGGATGACACGTTAATTATTTCCAAGACCCCAAGTGGCCTGCAGAAGGCTCTCGGGTGCTTTGAAGAATTTTGTACAGCAAGGGGTTTGGAAGTCAATATGGGGAAAACGAAGTTCATGTCATTTAATGCCCACAAATCCTTCAAAGGAAAAATTTATATGAACAAGTTACCCTTGGAGGAGGTTACCTCATTTACATATCTGGGCATAACACTACAGAAAGATATGCGTTGGGGCTGCCAGTTAGATCGTGCCATGTTACAACATAAACAAAAATCAGGTGCTCTATTGTCTAGATTTAAAACCTCACACACCAAGCCAATTTCTCCAGTTTTAGAAATCTATGGGACTAAGGTCCTGAGCTCATGCCTTTATGGGGCTGAGCTCTGGGGCTTCGGTAACCTGAACAGTCTGAAGGTACTAGAAAATGCGTTTTTACGCAAGATCACAAACCTCCCTTCTAGCACGCCACTGCGACCTTTACTGTTGGACCTTGGCAAAAAGCCACTCGAACATCTGGCGAAGCTTCGTCCAATACTGTATTGGCGTCGGCTCTGGTGTACAGACGAACTTGCCCATTACAGGAGTGGCTTTGTGGACATAATAGAATCTGATAGGTTCCATAAAATACCATGGTTACATGGGATTGAATCTCTTTTGGGTAGTATAGGCTTGATTGAACTTTGGAAAGATCCTGCAAATGTTGTTTTCCCATCCAAAGAAAAGCTGAAAATAATGTATTGGGAATGGGTCTATAAGTCGGAAATCTCCCAAGGCCTTTCCACCCATCCATCATCCCGTTTCCTTGATTTAAAAGCCTATCCGCTCTCAGAGAAGTACTGGGATATCATTGAAAAAACCCTAGATCGTAAATTATATTTCCAGTTACGAGTGGGCACTTTACCTGTTGCAGAATTCACTTCCAGATGGGGGGGCCAAGGAACCAAGAACAACAGGTGTTATAGATGTGTAGAAGAATGTGAGAATGTAGGACATGTATTATTTTTTTGTCCAATGTATGTAGCACCCCGGGAAATATGGATAAAACCAATCTGTAGATTTCTGGGCATCAGAAGATATGCTATAGCCTTTCGCATTCTGTGCACAGATCCCGCACCACCGATCTGTATAGCTGTGGCCAAATTCTTAGGGTGGGCCTGGGGCATAAGGTCAAAAGCTCTGAGGCAGGCTGTAATTTTCTCCCCCTAAAATAATATTGTATCCAGCCAAAATCTATCTGATGTAGTTATCATATGTAGGTAGCTAAAGTAATGTGACCATCAAATTATACCATGCTAATACTTGTGTGATATAAGTCCATATGGGCTGCCCCCACTAATTATGTTTTCTCTTTTTTCTTCTTTGTTTTAAAAATACCTAGCTTGACGGTTGTTCAAAGATTTAATTGTAATTTTAACTTTTTCGGTAATTTATTAATTGTTTTATGTAATGTTTGTAAATGTGCTTTTATGACTTAATTGCCGAATAAAGCTTGATTGAATTGAATTGAAACAAAATAGGAACTCATTTAACATGCATGCAAGTATGGAAGAAAACCAAGGCTTCAGGGGGCTTCAAGCGGGCAAAAACACAAAATCATAGTTGATTGATAAAACATAGTTGCACATGTTAAGGCACATATGTGAATTTGCATTCACATAATACACAATCAGTCATTTAGGTATATAGGTAAATGAATCTACGTTCTTAGGTTAGAAAATTGGCAATGTTTGACTCCTCTTTTGGGCTGGTGTGCTGGTAAGCATACAAACCTGATTTCATTCATTATTGAAACCTTCTATAGTTCTAAGAGCCAAATTTTGTAAGTTGTGTATTTGTTCTTTTTAGATCTATATCTTTCTGTGCCTACATGTTCCACATTCCCTAAATCTGAGCAAGAACATGCTGAAATATGGCTCCGACCGAGCATGATAGCCAAATCGCATAAATTAACCAAGAGAGACTAGCTTTCCTTAGACAATGTGTTCCCACCTAGTCTTATGATACAAACAGAAATCACATGCGCATGTAAACGTGTCAGTTAAATGATGTATATTATGATTACTGCCTGTAGCAGTTTTGGCTGCATGTCAAATAAAAATGGTGACACACTGCAATATTAATGAAAACAATTAGATTTCTTCCAGTAGTATACACTGCAACTGCTATGTCAGCAATGTTTGTTTGGATAATTATTATTGCTAAATGCAGTAAATAAAGTACAGCAAACCTGAGACAACATGTTTTCTCCTGAACTAAGTAACAATGGTATGCAATTGAGCCTGTTGACGTGTTCATGAACCATACAAAGAGCACAAGGTTTACGCTTCATGTAATCTGCAGCCACAAGACACTGCCTTCCTTTGTGCTGGGTATTTAGACCTCTGTTCTTAAGCACCTGGATGTTGTTAGCTCTACAAACCCCCAAAGGACCATATTCGTTCAAGCTCCAGCCAGGTAAATCCCAGTGGAGTCTATGTTACTGGTTCGTGTGCTTGATGTCGTGAACACATTTACACCGACAGACGCGGCTGGCTGCGAACTGATGTATTAAACGTTTTCCCCATTCTGTGTCTTTTGGAAAATGTGTTTGTACATATAGACCCTGCTTCTTCGGCTCTTTGTAAACACGTAGCCTTTTCCTCTGTCTACTCCTGTGAGAGCACGCCCAAGCTCTTTACTTTGTCTTTATGATAACACTGGCTGCCATGTATGGTAACGTTTTGTTATCCGAAAGACGGGTTTGAACAGAACAATCAAAGGAGAATGCTGGCATTTGATGAACATTGTGTCTGTGGCCTGGCTTTTACTTGAGTCCCTGATGTTGAAATCTAATGGCACATTAATTTCACCTTTTGAAGCTGAGCCAGTGCTTAATTTGAGCTGGAGGTCTCCGGCGCTTGGCACCGGCACTTAATTGTCAACACCGATGCTTGTGACAGTCTGCCTTAAGGTGGTGCTGTGTGGAAAATGTACAGATGGCCACAGCAACAGGGAATTATTAATTCAATATATACTAAAAATGTCTGATACCTGCCACCCAAGCCATACTTATAGCTTTGGATGCCTGAAATAGTCCGAATTGTCACACCAGTAGGCGTGTGATGGGTAGTAGTAGTGTTGTCACCATCATTGGTAGCATGGCAGGGGCAATGTGTGGTGCACGCTGCAGTGGCCTCCTGACCAGAGCCCTGGCACTTACTTGCAGCACTTGACTGACGAGGCACAACTAAGCTTGAACATGTCTGGGATTGCTTCTGTTTCAAAGCAGGTCAACCTGGACTGTCTCTTTAGGATTAGTGCAAAAACCTATAGATTGGCACAATGAGCAAAACATAATGGAATGGAACACTCCCAAGAGCAAGTGGCGGAGAATAATTGAAGCATTACATGTGTTTGTTTTAGTTTTTTGTGTTTATCTTTTTTGTTTTTCTGAATGGCAATGTAGACATATACAAATGCTGACAATGGGTAGTTTATGTCAAGGTCATCTGACCATATCCTTTTGCCGTGCCATTGCGTTCAGTGGTAGGAATTAGGAATTCAAATTTTAAGAATTTCTGCTAGTAGTGCTTTGCTTAAACATGCAGTCTCACAAATTTCATTAGTATTAAAACAACTGGATCTGCACAAAAGAATTATATGTTGCAGAAATGTAGAGACAATAATTGTCAGAGCATTGTTTGACATTTTTCAGATATTGCCGACTAGAACAAGTAAAAAAGGAAATTTTCTAGAGTGCAAGAGGTGAGGACCAAATAGTGGTGATTTTATAGATGGTGGCAGCACTGTGGAAAGTACTACACCGGGGAAAGGCGGAATCAACTAGCGGCATACCAGGAAAAACCATGGACCTAATTCACAAATCTCTCTCTGTCAGTTGAGTCATAGTCCTGTTTTAGGAGCGAGTTACTTATTTTCCAGGATAGATTACCAGTGTACTTTTTGTGAGTAGCTATGTCTTACTTCAGGAATAGGTGTGGCGTACTCATGTCTTTCCAGAAGTTAGATATTTCTTTAGGTAAGACACGGCTACTCACAGGAAAATATTTATGAACCAGATCCAGAATATGGAGCATTTGGTGGAATTGCATCTCTCCCCCGATGCAAAAACCAGTGGTTTATGATCCATTTTAAAGTATTGCACATATCCAAGGCTCTGATAGGAAAACACATCTTGGGAGTTGGAGAAAGTTAGGGGCCATCTTGTTGTCATTGGCTAATAGTAGGTCCACAAGGTGTTACTCTTGTAGTTGGTGAGTTTTAATTTTTTTAATATCGAAATCAATACGCATATGTGAGTCTAATTGATGTGCTTTTCATGTTCTTCCTCAGGAATTCATTCCTTCTCATCTGGCTACATCCCCCATTCTCTTAGAGGGACTGACTCTAATTGAAGCCCAGTTGAAAAGGAACTCCATAGACAGAGTGAGAAACATGGATGCTGCTGGGACTGCGCAAGCCTCCACCACCATGCACTCGTCCCAGAGCGGAACAGAGAATTCAGCCCTATGTGGCTCTGTGAAGAAAAGACGGCGAAAGAGGCGCAAATCCAAACTAGACAGTATAAAGAGAGACGATAACCGAGACACCACTGAGGAAGAAGATATGTTTCCTATCGAGATGAGTTCGGACGAGGAAAACGAGCCACTGGACCATGGAAGGTACAACATGTTTGTTTTGATGGAGGATGTTATGATCTCTATTGGATACAAATATAATGCAAAGAGGCTTGTATTATATCCATAAGCCAGTTAACACTCACCAGATGTCATTTATTGTATGAGAGGCACCAAGGCATGTGAAACAATATTGTTTGTTTCAGCCGTAAGGAAATATTTTGCAAGAGACATTACCAGATTTCCACAGAGTGGCAGCCTTTGGTGCAACTGCGGCTAGACATCTTTTGTAATATGGGAAACTGTTTTGTTCCACAGAAAATTGACACTAGAGAAGAAATAAACTAAAAAACATAATGCACTCCGAAATAAGTTACCCCGGCTGGGTTGACTTGACTTTAAGAATTCAAATGGTGGGAAAGTAGGACTAAATCTGTTTGTTTACTTACCTAACGATTATGAAAAGTCAGGCAAAGCAGGGTTGCTCATGTTTAGCCTGGATGACTACACTGCTTTCTTTTTAGGTTATTTTAGGTGCCACATTTATTGACTCGGTAGGAAATAAAGGGAGGAGGGGGGCGGCACAGATGTCAGAATGGAACCAACCACGATGAGGCCCTGAGTCGCCATTTATTAGTCTACATATAATAATTGTGTATTTTATAGAGTGATTCAGTTTTGCCATCTCATCTGCCACCACTCTAAATGGTCAGTGCTATTTTAATGGGACTTTGTAACGATGTTTGACCCGCGCGGCCTTGCTGGGATACAAACTGTCGACATGCAGGTCAAATCAGACGTAAGGTACAAGACGTTTGAATAGCGGAGCCATCTTGCTGGAACAGTAGATAGAGCTCCTGAAGGAAATGGAGGTTTTATTCTTCACAAAAATTTCAGAAAGACCTCAAACGCTTTGCCTTCACAAAGGTTTACCCCTACGCGGAACCTAATTATACACCACCTCAGCGTAATCCTAATTACTCTGACAATACGTCGGATGACGACACATCCACCTCCAGTGGTTCAAGTGGTGGTAGTTTTAAGAACAGACAAAGGGGCAGAGGAAGGGGTAGGTACCAACATTACCAACAACATTGGCCCGTTTTTCCCAATCAGGGTGGCAACCTCCCCAACCAATACCACCAACCCCATCAATTTCCTATGATGGGTTGGAATCCAGCCTTTATGCCAATCCCACCTTACACTCCCAATATGTACCGCCCCCCTTTTTTAGAGAGGGGCCGAAGGGGCCGGGGAAAGAGAAGAAGTCAGGTACATTGGGGACCAGACGAAGAGATGGGGATCAACGCGAGGAGCAAATCAGGGGCACAACAAGCAGGTCCGAGCAATCAGAGACCTTAGTGACCAACCTGTCTTCCCTTGTACTCTCAGACATTGAGCAACAAGTCTTAGAAAAAGGACTAGGTTTTGTCCCCACAGCCCGCCTTGATCGCTTCCGCCTACACTGTGAATTAGCGGATTTTTTCAGAAAACTCAAACTCAAACATTTCTTCGAGCAACAACAATCTGTCAGTCCCTCTACACCAGAAAGTGACACAGGACTACGATTAAAATCTACTTTTACCCCACCGCCTCACACTGTCCCGGCAGAACTTATTGCCTTCGAGCAGGCAGTGTTTAATGACATCGAGGCATATGAAGATACCGGCGCTTTTAAGAACATGAGTGCTGCTGAATTCCTGGCACTACAAACCCTTCAGTCAAATTCCTCCGTTGTCATAAAACCAGCAGACAAAGGTGGAGGCCTTGTGATCCAAGATACCTTAGCTTATGACACAGAATGCAGACGCCTCCTTGCTGATAGGGTCAGCTACACCCCATTAACTACTGATCCTTCACTCGAACTGAAAACAATGATTCTTAATCTAGTGGAAGAGGCTGAGTCCAATGGATATATAAGCAGACATGAGGCCGATTTTCTGACCAAGAGCGAGGGCATTGTTCCCTATTTTTACACTCTACCAAAGACTCATAAAAACAAGATCCCACCGCCTGGTCGACCAATTGTGTCAGGCATTGGATCCCTCTTAGAGCCTCTATCTATCTATTGTGACTTTTTCTTAAAACCTCTGATCCAGGCGACACCGACCTATTTAAAAGACACCAAAAGCCTGTTGGTACTCCTACAAAACATAACTCTGACAGACGATCCGACCTTCCTGGTCTCGCTAGACATAGAAAGTCTATACACCAGCATACCCCAGGAAGATACCATCAGGGTCATCAGTGAAATCTTGGAAGCTAACCCTTGGGAGTTCCAGACATCTAAACAGTTTGTAGTGGACTGCGCTACCCTTGCCCTGGAGAAGAATTTTTTCGAATACAAGGGTACTCTCTTCCTCCAATCCACCGGTACCTCGATGGGGAGTACCTTTGCTCCCAGTGTGGCAGGTCTTTATGTTCATGATTTCGAACAGAAATATATTCTGAACATCAATAATCCTTTCTCGTCCTATATATCTTTCTGGAAAAGATATATAGACGATATTCTTGTGATCTGGAAAGGACCTGAGAACTTACTTGTGAACTTCTTTGATTGGATCAATACTTGTGACCCCAGTTTGAAGTTCACCAACACCTATGATCAGAACGAACTGGTATTTCTTGACCTGGTCATTACCAAATGGGAAGGGAAACTGCTAACTAAGACTCATTACAAACCAACTTCAAAAAATAATCTCTTAGCTTTTTCGAGTTTCCACCCACGACCCTTGAGAGAAAACCTCCCCTTTGGCCAGTTTTTGCGTATTAGACGTAACTGTAGCCGCGTGGAAGACTATCGCTCTCAATCTAACAGTCTTTACGCAAAACTGAAGAAAAGAGGATATCCAGACAAAATTCTAAATCGCAGCTGTAAGAGGGCAAAAAACCAACATAGAGAAGCCCTCCTTGAAGATTCACAAAAACCAGTGGAAGAAATTCCCTTGACGTGTGTGACGACTTACAGCACGGCCTCTAATGCTGTAACTAAATCTATTCGTAAGCATTGGGGCATCCTTGTAAGCAACAACCTGAAATGGCAGAAACCTCTCTTTTCATTCAAAAAAGCAAGAAGCATCAAGGATGCCCTTGTACACACGAGACCAAGGCAAACACCACCAGACAACACTCCCTCTGTACTACAGGCTTGGGGGCTCCCAAAAGTGACAGGCCATTTCCCATGTGGTCAGTGTAGTGTATGCCATCTCACGAAAGCCAGTAAGACCCTAGATCTCGAACGAGACAAAGTGTGGACCCAACGTGCACACACGAATTGTATTTCATCCAACGTTATCTACCTACTAACTTGCCCGTGTGGTATTAGATACGTTGGTATGACTACTCGTAAAATAAAACAACGCATTGTCGAACACAGGAGTAACATCCGCTGTGGGAGAAACGTCACCAAAATGACAGAACATTATGCACACGTTAAACATACTCCTGATGACCTAAGCTGGACAATAATTGAACAAATTAGACCAGGAAACAGGTCAGCAAACATTCTGTTTGAAAAAGAACAGCGCTGGATCTATCGCCTTTCGTGTCACACTACGGGATTTAATGATAATATCCCTTGGGGCACAGTGCTAAAACGGTAACCTCATACCATTTCAAACTATGTGTTCATTCATTTGTAATATTACTTCCAATTGATCATCACCAAATATCCTCTAATACCTAACACATTACCATTATGCGTTACGAAATAGAGAACTGACTCCATACATATTCTGTTATCTTCCTAGTATGCAGTAATTTCCACCTTCTAATGTCTGTTATCTTCTCTATGGTCCCTGCCTATTTCGATGCCTTGCAAACCCAGAACTAGGCATTAACATAAAGCAATGGTCCGTTTTTACGCGCACCAACCTTTGGTCAGAGGAAGGATCAATAAAACAGTTAGGTCTCTTTTTTTCCCTACACATGATACATAATTAATCCCTCGCAACCGGCATCTCTTTATTACATAGGTCGAGTAAGCCTCTTGATGCTTTTTGGTTTCCTTGGAAACCCTTGTAATTATGCAAAACACTGTACATGGGAAGCGACCGTAGCGGTCTAGTCGTCCACTTCCGCTTTGAGCGCACCACGTGACAGGCGTGATGACGCTACGTCCTGTCATCGGAAGAGCTTTCCCTATTTCCGTACCACTCCCGGCCCGGACGTCAACATTCGAGTCCGAAGGTGGACCGAATAGGTTGCTCGTGGGCTGGCGACTTTGGCGTAGTAAGTAGAGGACCTCTTTTGCCCCATTCCCGCCTCACCTCTACGCGTAAGTGACTTACTTTCCATTTTCTGTCTAGTGTGTGACTAGAAGTCCCGCCCCCCACCCGGACTCATGCAGTGACGTTGAATTTAACATCACGTGAGCATCTAATTACCAACCTTGTGGTTCCGTGTGGGTTTTCACCAAATCAGTTTGATAATGCCTCATGTCTCCATTTTCTAAGCCAAGCGTTTCTTCCCCTTCCTTCGTCTAATTTATTTGGCCTCCCCTAGTCAACTGAAGTGTAATGCTGATTACGAGTTTGATGGCCATAAGTCTTTTGTACCTTTAGTGCACCTCACGTGAAAGTTCACCCTAGTCGCAATTATCTCTCACTAGGGTGTAGCACTATTGAGCACAATTGTCTAGTGCTAGTTAGCACTATGGAAATTCACAACACCGGCACGGGCTGAGACGAACGTTATTTGCCAGTGTTCCAGGTTTTATGGAAAATCACCGTTTGTGAGCACGAAGTTCATTCACAAATTTGTTTGAGTGTCCATGGTCTGTTCTCTGTGAATATTTATGTATTCTGTGAATCACTGTTTGTTTTGTGTTTTTTTCCCTATCACCTCTGCTTTGCTCCAACAGAACCGAAAGCTCTCAGAAATCCTGAAGCGTTACCTCATTTCAACCGTAAGTTCTAACGGTTCCAGACCCCACAGGTCAGGGTACGCCTTAGCGAGCGTATACCGCCGTGGTGGTCTAACACTAGGTCCTGAAGAATGCTTCATGTAATATCGTAAGAAGCAGAAACATGTCGACCACTCTGTTTATATTGCACCTTCTCTAGGACGTAGCTGGTCAATTTATTACCAGAGTTCTCCCGTCCACCACACTATATATATTTTTTAAACTGTGTCCAGTTGACCACTATTAAAGTCGTTTATTGGTTTAAATTGTGACACATTTTAACCAGCACCATCACTGACTGCACTGTCTTCACTCACAAAGAATCCAGCTCCGCTGTAAATCAGGCGTTGCAGCACACCGGGGAGACATTCGGTCTCTCCGGTGGGAACCCAATGATGAAGCATGTCACCAGCTAGGCTGGTGAGTGAGGGTTCTTCTAAAAACATAGTGATTCACCCCCGTGCCTTTTGAAATATCTTAGCACTGGCCCTATTCTGACGGACACACTCTTTCTTTGTTTATCTATACCAGCCCTGGGGGACTAAGAGTGGCTCCAAATAAAATTCCCTCTCTCTCTTGTTGTTAAATTTTATTCTTCTGTTGACATGCATGTGATAAAATAAAAGTTAATTTGTGAAATGCACTTACATCAGATTTTTATGCCATATCTGTCACGCACACCATTGGTATGTTATATTATCATGACTCCAGGTAAAGTTTTGATGTTGAATGTTTGCTGAGTCAAAACTTTTTTTTACATAAACATAAATAAAAAAAATTAAATCAGGGCCCACGTTTCATGTCTCCACAAAATTTACGGACAGTAGGTCTAGTCTTCTGTTTTGCCACAAGACCAGAAAGTGTTCTGATGAGCTGGTAGTGAGGTGCTATCTTTGTTCAATTAACTAGCTAGTGGATGAGGGTGACTCCTGTGCACTCCCTGATCAACGGGTAAAGAGCTCCTAAGGGCAGACCTTCCCACGTTTGCAGCACATCCTGTTTGCCTCACTGCACACTGTTCCACAGTGCACCATTCTCAGTAAAATCCAACATGGCAACATCTTTCTTCCCCTGGAGACAGCTTATAGAGTACCTGGAGGTGTGTTTGTATGTAAGGTAATGAGCAGACACTTCCCACTCAGCCACTCTAAACTGGTTCTGGGGCCAGCTTTTTCCTCCACTGAGACTACAGCCAGGAGACTAAAGTATGTTGTGGGATTAAAAGACCCCTCTTCTCCAGACTTCCCTTATTACTTAAGTATAAGAGTACTAGTCTTCCTCTGGTCTCTTTTACGTTAGCTAAGTTGCTAGAAACTTCTAAACTGCCCTGCTTAGTTTCAAACTAGGTCACTTTCCTCTCCCGAGCCAGCCCATAAGGCCCAAACCTTCAGGCAGGGAAAGTATAATGTTTTAAATGTTAGTTTTTCTATATATTTATCAAAACTCCAACTTCACCATTGAAATAGATTTTTAATAAAAATCAAAAACCGTGGTGAACCATCTATGTAGCATACTCCAATCCAAAGATGCAGGATTATCCATTATTTGTACTTTAGCTTTTTTTCATCGAACCAGCTACATCCCTAATAGTGAAAATAGGTTTTGGAGGCTGATCGGTGTAGGAACCTGCAAACAATACATTTTTATGCGTGACACATTAAAATACCAGGCATCCTACCTCCTAGGCTACAAGGCTTTCCTAGAGGTGACTTACTTAATATTTAAAAGTAGGGGTTCCCTCCTGAGGTTTATTTTGACAAGCCTGCTTGCAGGTTTAAACGCTTTAGAAGTCAGGCTTCCCATGTTAGTCTGAAGCTATATTGTCCTTGACAGCCTAGTGGATGGCACAATAGGTGTTGCAGTCCACAGGTGACATTTAACTTTCTATGTCAGTAGTGTATTTTCTTACTCCATATACTATGGCCTACAGTCCATGTTGGGGATTAGCCAGTTTTACCATGTTATAGGGTTCAGTGCATATACATCTGTGATAGGGCAGCAGAATCCCAGTGCACAGAGTTCAAAATCCAGCAACGTCAGTCCTTTAAAAATGGGAGTGATCATGCAAAAAGAGACACGTACTCATATGTTATAGTTCGGCAGAGTGAAAGTTTAACTAAACCTGTAAAATGCAGGAAATTCTTGAAATTTCTCAACATCTTGCATTACATGATTTTGTGTAACTTGTAATACCCGAGCTTGCAACTCTTGTAAAACACGAGATACCAGCGGGAGACTTGCCTAGAAAAATTTTCTAATGGAACCAGTATCCTGCCCAAAAAAAAAATATATATATATGATAGTGGTTAATCACACTTTGCTTCAAAAGCGTAATTTTCTTGCGTTTTCGTAACATAATGTGAGATTTTTTTTTACAATTTTGGACAACCTTAGGTAAAATATATTTTAATGGCGAATCTTGAGTATCTCCTGTAAATATGATGTCTCTGCAGCTTTTCATTTCCATGAATAGCATCATGTGTATATTTTCCAGCTGTAAGCCTTAGTTTAGTTCAAGCCACCATAAAGGTAGAGCACCTTTGTGTGACATTTGCCTTCTGATGTAGGTGCGGAAGCTGCCGGAAGGGGAATTACTCTGTGGTAGTGTAGCGCGCAGGTGTGTGTGTGTGTGTGGAGTGTGGGGCCAGGAAACATGTCAGACGTCGGCTCACACTTTTTTCCATTTTGAGATCGTTCGGAGATCTTGAACTCCGTAGAGTGCCCAGGACACCTATATCTGAATGAGCGGTGTAGCTATCAGTGGTCAGCAGGTGCAGTGGCACCAGGGCCCATAGATGTGAGGGAGGCACCCCAATAACAGCCCTATACCAATATCCAACCCGGAGGGGGCTTCATAAGCTCTTGTTTGCATTAGGGCCCGGGGCCCGGGGCACGCTTGCTAAGCCGCTCGTCTGAATAAAAGCCGTGTTCTCAGCCTCTGGATGAGGCTCCGATAGACTTTACAATTTGAGGTGGCTTAGAACAGCGCGTTCAGTCGCCCGAACCTCCAAGTCTTTCCCACCAATTTATTGAAATAGCTTTGAACAGATGCAGAAAACGTTTTGCAACTAGCAGTTGTTCAAAATCACAAACATTTCCAGTTCTCCTTCACATACTCTGAGTTTTGCTTAAAATGCGAGAATGCTCAGCATTTGAAGAGTATTGTGAAACAATGTGTTCTCCATATCGCTGTATTCTGTTTCCATAAAAATGCTATCATAATTCCACAAAATCCGAAGGTTTCCGAAAAAAGCTACATTTAGATTGTGCTAACGGCGCATACCTTTTAGAAGAAAGCGTTTAACGCCATCTTGTGGAAGGAAAGCATATCTACAACACGATTTCAGTAAGAAATCACGTAGACAGACTGTTATTGCACAGCGTGTAAATATCCATATATGGCATTATCTGGTTAGGACCGGCCAAGATCCACCCTCATGATTTCATAAAAATAAACTCACGCACACGCAAGCACACACACGTGTATGTTTATGCCACTACAATGGAAGTAAATGTTGTTCAATAACACGTTATTTGGAGCAATTCTACTGAAAATGGGGAAGTCCCACATTTGTATCTACAGTACTAATGTCATATTGCAACCTATTACCACAGTACATCGAACTTGATATAAGATGAACACTGTTGACCGATTCACACATTGTATATTCCGATTACTTTACACAACAATTAGCTCTAATGTTCACAAGCCTCTTCAAGATGATGTTATGGTACTGCACACATTTTGAACCCTTATATCCTTGTTTTGGTTAAATATATTTTTTGTAAAACTGTAACAAATGCTGTGGCATGAACCAAATGTGCAGAATATATTATGCTATTTATTATGATAGTTGATGGAGGGCACGGGCATCACGACCCTCTCCAGACTTCACCTCTCACGAGGCACGGGCCCTTCCTACACTCTACAATGGTAATGAATAACGTTACACCTATTTGAAAAGAAAAGCCATGAGACAAAGGTGCATATAAACTGGAAACATACTTTTATAATTCCATCGCTTCATTGTATTATGCGTGCCACCTTGCACTTCTGTAGGCATTTATATTCTGTACACGCATCAACACGGAATTGCTACCATTTTGTAATAAATTAATAGCAATCATGAAATGTATAAATTAACGCAACGGCATGAACTTGAAATTGATGATTTTTTTATTCATACACGTTAACACGCTGCAATAGAAATGACCAACGATGTTAAATATAGATATAAACCAAGTGGGCAAAGTAAATGCCATCTTTTGCAGCAAAATATTCATCCAAATTCATCTGTCTATAGAGACTTTTTGTGCTTATTCTTTTGACGTTTCAGAAAAAGAGTTTTACACAGGCGAGTAAGAATGTCGCCCTAAACACGCTAAATACTCATTGTGGCTCAATGCAGGTCTTTAACTCCATGCATACGCTGCGGGTTAGTGCCGACGCTAAATACTCATAGTGGCTCAATGCAGGTCTTTAACTCCATGTATACGCTGCGGGTTACTGCCGACACTAAATACTCATAGTGGCTCAATGCAGGTCTTTAACTCCATGCATACGCTGCGGGTTAGTGCCGACGCTAAATACTCATAGTGGCTCAATGCAGGTCTTTAACTCCATGCATACGCTGCGGGTTAGTGCCGACGCTAAATACTCATAGTGGCTCAATGCAGGTCTTTAACTCCATGCATACGCTGCGGGTTAGTGCCGACGCTAAATACTCATAGTGGCTCAATGCAGGTCTTTAACTCCATGCATACGCTGCGGGTTACTGCCGACGCTAAATACTCATAGTGGCTCAATGCACTTCTTTAACTCCATGTATACGCTGCGGGTTACTGCCGACGCTAAATACTCATAGTGGCTCAATGCAGGTCTTTAACTCCATGCATACGCTGCGGGTTAGTGCCGATGCTAAATACTCATAGTGGCTCAATGCAGGTCTTTAACTCCATGCATACGCTGCGGGTTAGAGCCGACGCTAAATACTCATAGTGGCCCAATGCACTTCTTTAACTCCATGTATACGCTGTGGGTTACTGCCGACACTAAATACTCATAGTGGCTCAATGCACTTCTTCAACTCCATGCATACGCTGCGGGTTACTGCCGACGCTAAATACTCATAGTGGCTCAGTGCACTTCTTTAACTCCATGCATACGCTGCGGGTTAGTGCCGACGCTAAATACTCATAGTGGCTCAATGCAGGTCTTTAACTCCATGCATACGCTGCGGGTTAGTGCCGATGATAAATACTCATAGTGGCTCAATGCAGGTCTTTAACTCCATACATACGCTGCGGGTTAGTGCCGACGCTAAATACTCATAGTGGCTCAATGCAGGTCTTTAACTCCATGCATACGCTGCGGGTTACTGCCGACGCTAAATACTCATAGTGGCTCAATGCACTTCTTTAACTCCATGTATACGCTGCGGGTTAGTGCCGACGCTAAATACTCATAGTGGCTCAATGCAGGTCTTTAACTCCATGCATACGCTGTGGGTTAGTGCCGATGATAAATACTCATAGTGGCTCAATGCAGGTCTTTAACTCCATGCATACGCTGCGGGTTAGTGCCGACGCTAAATACTCATAGTGGCTCAATGCAGGTCTTTAACTCCATGCATACGCTGCGGGTTAGTGCCGACGCTAAATACTCATAGTGGCTCAATGCAGGTCTTTAACTCCATGCATACGCTGCGGGTTAGTGCCGACGCTAAATACTCATAGTGGCTCAATGCAGGTCTTTAACTCCATGCATACGCTGCGGGTTACTGCCGACGCTAAATACTCATAGTGGCTCAATGCACTTCTTTAACTCCATGTATACGCTGCGGGTTAGTGCCGACGCTAAATACTCATAGTGGCTCAATGCAGGTCTTTAACTCCATGCATATGCTGCGGGTTAGTGCCGACGCTAAATACTCATAGTGGCTCAATGCAGGTCTTTAACTCCATGCATACGCTGCGGGTTAGTGCCGACGCTAAATACTCATAGTGGCTCAATGCAGGTCTTTAACTCCATGCATACGCTGCGGGTTAGTGCCGACGCTAAATACTCATAGTGGCTCATGCAGGTCTTTAACTCCATGCATACGCTGCGGGTTACTGCCGACGCTAAATACTCATAGTGGCTCAATGCACTTCTTTAACTCCATGTATACGCTGCGGGTTACTGCCGACGCTAAATACTCATAGTGGCTCAATGCAGGTCTTTAACTCCATGCATACGCTGCGAGTTAGTGCCGATGCTAAATACTCATAGTGGCTCAATGCAGGTCTTTAACTCCATGCATACGCTGCGGGTTAGTGCCGACGCTAAATACTCATAGTGGCTCAATGCAGGTCTTTAACTCCATGCATACGCTGCGGGTTAGTGCCGACGCTAAATACTCATAGTGGCTCAATGCACTTCTTTAACTCCATGCATACGCTGCGGGTTAGTGCCGACGCTAAATACTCATAGTGGCTCAATGCACTTCTTTAACTCCATGTATACGCTGCGGGTTACTGCCGACGCTAAATACTCATAGTGGCTCAATGCAGGTCTTTAACTCCATGCATACGCTGCGGGTTAGGGCCGACGCTAAATACTCATAGTGGCTCAATGCACTTCTTTAACTCCATGTATACGCTGCGGGTTACTGCCGACGCTAAATACTCATAGTGGCTCAATGCACTTCTTTAACTCCATGTATACGCTGCGGGTTACTGCCGACGCTAAATACTCATAGTGGCTCAATGCAGGTCTTTAACTCCATGTATACGCTGCGGGTTAGTGCCGACGCTAAATACTCATAGTGGCTCAATGCAGGTCTTTAACTCCATGCATACGCTGCAGGTTAGTGCCGATGCTAAATACTCATAGTGGCTCAATGCACTTCTTTAACTCCATGCATACGCTGCGGGTTAGTGCCGACGCTACATACTCATAGTGGCTCAATGCACTTCTTTAACTCCATGCATACGCTGCGGGTTAGTGCCGATGCTAAATACTCATAGTGGCTCAATGCACTTCTTTAACTCCATGCATACGCTGCGGGTTAGTGCCGACGCTAAATACTCATAGTGGCTCAATGCACTTCTTTAACTCCATGCATACGCTGCGGGTTAGTGCCGATGGATCCTCTCACCTGGCCGCTGAAAGCATTATTCTTCATTTTAACTCTTGTGTAGAACATACTCAAAAAGTATGTCCGGATGGTTGCTTCATATTTATGCAAACTTCAATATCTGGAGAAATCGTGCAAAATGCATTCAGTAGGCTGAGTGGTCATAGTTGTAGAGCTTTGTGTAAACGTCACCAATGCACAGTGCGTACATTACTTAAAGCTCTTATCCTATTCAACCATTTGTAAAGCTTTGGCGACTCGTACGCACAGTAGAAACCCACAGATGAATAATTACGTAAGTGCATTATTGGGAATGGTGTGTGTGTATGCCCTGAAATGAGTTACCGCCTCATCCTAAGTCTGCGAAGATCATCTTCCACTCCTTCTTGTGTGTTTGGTTGGTGTCTAAAAGGGCAGAGTGGAATGTCCTTTGAGACACTGGTATTCGTAGAGCCTTCAGGCCGCTCAGTGTTTCTGTTGCCATCTTGATCTTTCTCTGTCCCTGTCTTTCTTCTCTGTCTCTACACACACACACACGCGGGCACTCTCTCTCTCTCTCTCTCTCTCTCTCTCTCTCTCTCTCTCTCTCTATCTCTCTCTCTCTCCCTCCCTCCCTATAGGTGCTATCTGTCTCTTTCGGTTTATAGGACGAAACTATATCAATCATCATAGTGCTTTATTAGTCATAGCTTTTTTTCTTGACCAATCAATTAAGTTATTCATCAGATTAAAAACAAATCTAATAAGGGAGCGTCCAAAACAGTCACAAAGAAAACACACTGCACTTGTATGTCCCCAAATGAGTGAATTGGCTCTTAATGGATTAACAGAGAAAACTGAAAGGAGCTTGGAAGAAGCGTGAGTCCTTCAACACTCTTCTGCCAACGCTAAGAAGTCAAACTGTCCCGGTCTTATGCGAAAAATATGCTTCATTCATACTGCATCTGCTTGCGGTCATTTCTCAGTTCCAAAAAACACATCAGTTCAGGGTATTTAAACTATGAAGTAGTCTGTCCAAGGAACACAGCTGTAAGAGGCCTTTCACTGCCTTTCAAAGCCCACTCAAAGCACATCTGTTTCAGGCAAGGGTGATTAGCGTTCAGCGTGTTTGTAAACCAGAGGATTCACAACCAGAACCGTAGAGCCACTGCACAAGGTAAACAACAGTGCCTCTAGTCAGGGAATACCTATTTACTATGTCTGGTATGCTTTTCTTTCCTTTTAATAAATCATTGTGGCTTGGTTTCACCAAAATCATAGTGCTAGCTGCTTTGACATCACATGCATGTTCGTCCAGGGACATCACAGGAAGCGACATCACATGACCTGTAACTCTACTGAAAGGTGAATGCTGTAGCATGCTAAGAGATAGAAATTGAAAATGTTACTTGAATTCGAAATGCCTTGAAAAAAAAGAGACAAGAGACGTGTGGCAAAACAGAAACAGTGTGTTTAATTAAACATAGCGGCCAGGAGAACAGTTACAGGGTCTGAGGATTGTCTCAATTTATATTCAGTCGGCATTCTTCTTGAATCCAGTTTCCATTAGGTTGTAAAGTTCTCCGGTGAGCCATTTATGGTGAGAAATGTTAATTGCGGCCTTCGAGTCATAAATGAATGGTCAAATGGTTACTACAGATGGGCCTTGACCTTGTGTGGACACGATGTGGCCAGTGGGTAACGTGTCCAAATGTCCAGCATGGGGAGCGCATGATCACGGCATGTGCTGTGTTCTGATGGGCTGTGTGTTCCTAACTCATGTGGCATCTGACCTTATGGTGTTTTAGGAGTGTGCATGCCACCTCTGGCCATGTGTGCTTTATTGGGGCAGTTCAATACTTGGCCATTGTAATGTCGCTGCGCCTTTTCTTGGGATTGATATAGGGTTTCTTGCACGTGCGGTTGTCTGCTACCTATGTGCCATCCCACCTGTGACCAATAAATCAAAAACCCCGGCCAGGGTCTCATAGCTTGCTTGACTATGTATTTGCGAGTCACGGTTGATGTGGGGTTCACAACAGGCGATTTTATTAATAGGGACGTGATTTCATTTTCATAAATGAATGTATAGTTTCCCATATTCACACTATAGTTTCCCATATTAAAAAGAACAAGCACAAACAGCCAGCTCCGATAACTGTAAAAATCTAAGACAGAGAAGTGCCTTTAAAAGATCAGTAGCCCAGAGATCTTGCAAATAGCGACCTGTCATCTGCTATTCTTTACTAATGCTCCTCTCTAATGCTTGGTAACGGGTCTGTGCTGTGGTCCGCCTCAACATGCCGCGTCCAGGTCTGATTGGATGTTTTGTCTTCAAGGGATTGTAATGTTCCTGACTGCTCGGGTGGACTGACAGGGGGCGGAATGTCCAGCGTGGGGTATGCTGAAAGCCTGTCTACTTCTTTTAAGGCTTGGTGCGGAATTTCAGCCTTAGCTGACACCCGCTCTGGGTTGGGAGATGACAAAGCAGTTATTCTGGCTGGGCTAAATATTTAATGAAACCTAATTTAAAGAGGTATGCCGGGAAAGGGGAACGGTGCTTTACTTAGAAGAGGTGCTCCAGGACAGAGGAATTGTGCCCGATTTGAAGAGGTATGCCAGGAGAAGGAATGGTGCTTTACTTTGAAGAGGTATGCCAGGAGAAGGAATGGTGCTTTACTTTGAAGAGGTATTCCAGCACAGGGAAATGGTGCTTTACTTTGAAGAGGTGAGCTGCAAAAAGGTAATAGCACTGGCCTTTGTAGAAGTACACCAGGAAGGGGGAATGGTGTCGTTCTTTGAAGTGGTATATTGGAAACGGGAATAGTGCTGTACTTTGATGAGGTATTCCAGAAGAGGGGAATGGTGTTGTAATTTGAAAAGGTATTCCAGAAGAGGGGAATGGTGTATTTTGAAGAGGTATTCCAGAAGAGGGAAATGGTGTACTTTGAAGAGGTATTCCAGAAGAGGGGAATGGTGTTGTAATTTGAAAAGGTATTCCAGAAGCGGTGAGTGGTATACTTTGAAGAGGTATTCCAGAAGAGGGGAATTGTGCCGTACTTTGAAGAGGTATTCCAGAAGAGTGGAATGGTGCCGTACTTTAAAGAGGTATTCCAGAAGAGTGGAATGGTGCCATACTTTGAAGAGGTATTCCAGAAGAGTGGAATGGTGCCGTACTTTAAAGAGGTATTCCAGAAGAGTGGAATGGTGCCGTACTTTAAAGAGGTATTCCAGAAGAGTGGAATGGTGCCGTACTTTGAAGAGGTATTCCAGAAGAGTGGAATGGTGCCGTACTTTGAAGAGGTATTCCAGAAGAGTGGAATGGTGCCGCACTTTGAAGAGGTATTCCAGAAGAGGGGAATGGTGCCGTACTTTGAAGAGGTATTCCAGAAGAGTAGAATGGTGCCGTACTTTAAAGAGGTATTCCAGAAGAGTGGAATGGTGCCGTACTTTGAAGAAGTATTCCAGAAGAGTGGAATGGTGCCGTACTTTGAAGAAGTATTCCACAAGAGGGGAATGGTGCCGTACTTTGAAAAGTTATTCCAGAAGAGGGGAATGGTGCTGCACTTTGAAGAGGTATTCCAGAAGAGGGAAATGGTGTGGTACTTTGAGGAATGGGAGAGGTTACCAGGGAAGAAGAATGTGCTGACATTCTGAATAGGTACAGCAGAGGGCGGGGGTGAAGGTGCCATTTTGTTTCCCCTCTTGCCCACATAGCTGTATGCCTGAGCTCTCCCCATCATGCTGAAACGTGAAAGGGGTTTAATTATAGATCTGCCAGAAGCCTACGTGTATTTATAGAAAGGCTTTTGTCACATGATAAGTTGCCCGTTTTGCTCTGTATGTGCAGGGAACTGTTCAGCCGGGCCTTCTCCCATATTTGGCCATTCGTGGAAGCCCTTGCTTGATGTTCGTTATTATTCCTCTCTAAACATAAACTATGCACACAGCAACATATTGGTTTGCACAATCCAGTCTACACTGGGTGTGTGGGACCTCCTGTTACT
This sequence comes from Triturus cristatus, assembly GCF_964204655.1. Classification (NCBI taxonomy): domain Eukaryota; kingdom Metazoa; phylum Chordata; class Amphibia; order Caudata; family Salamandridae; genus Triturus; species Triturus cristatus. The sequence continues at coordinate 320,325,872 of NC_140589.1, read as the reverse complement.
TTTATCAACACAGACTTGCCTTGAAGGAGCCCCTGGGGCATCTGGATATAGCCCTGATACTGCTGATAAAATGTGATGCTGAGAGTCTGGCCCAGAGCAGAGAACACGTAGGACCTCCTATCAGCAAGATGGCCCTTTATTTGTGGGCAGTCCACAGAGGAAATTAGAAATAAAAGGCTAGCTGCCACTCGGGAAACATTTGTACTTTGTCTCCTAAAAAATTAAATTGTGTTTCCATTTTGGAAATGATATGGACCACCATGTTTCCACTCACTACATGGAAGGCAGTGACGGCTCCTCCACAAATGGCGGACGAGCGTCGCCCCACTGCCTGGCGCAGAGCAAGCAAAGGAAAAATAAAACAATGCTCTAGCATTGTTTTCTTTTTTGTCTCCCAGCTTGTGCAGGGAGGGGCGGGTCATGGGCGGGTGGAGGAGGAGCGCATGTGCACTCCCTAAGTGCGCATGTGTGTTTGGCTGGCCGTCTCAGGCCAACCAAAACACACATGCACACTTAGGTTTCTCCAGCCCGGCTGCATTCAGGAGAAACCCCCAGAGACTCCCTGGTCTGAGCAGGGTGTCTTTTTAGCTTGCTCAGACCAATCCCTGCGCTGCTCTGCAGCACAGGGATTGGGTGGAAGTCTATCCCAGGGGCTGCTGAGACCCAGGAAGAGACCAGCAGGAGTGACACGACGGGGGAGGCGTCGGGTAAGTTTTTCAAATTATTAGTTTTTCGTACCCCCCCGCGCGCTCCCGCCACTTGCCCCACCACCCTTTGTTAGTGCCAGCTGCCACTGATGGAACGGGTGTTCTCAACCTGGAAATGTTTTATCAGATGGAAAGAAAGTACAGTACATTTTCACATCATAGGCACGCAACAGCTATCGGATGCAACTGCTAAAAAATTGACCTCTTTAGGTTTTATCACACGCATGTAAATGCCCATCTTGTGTATATGTCAGTGCTTAAGCAGTGGGATTTTGCGTGTTCTCACCAAAATAGGAGCTAAAAGATAAAAGTATGTATGGCAAAACCATTGACTTGTAAGTTGACCTTTCCTTTATGAATTGTCCCCATGGAGAGGCACAAAGGCATTCGATTTAGTCCATTATTGTAAAATGCTACTGGGCATCAGACTTATGCCCTTCCTTACTACATCGTCATGCTGCATAATGCATAAAAACACCAGTGGACCCAGATGACGGGGAGACTTCATGACTGCCATCCCAAAACAGGGGCAGTTCAGCAGAGGCCTGACAGCCTCCCTAATGATTTGTGTGAAGACTTTCAGAAAACACAAACTGTGCTATTTTTAAAGAAGAAATTAAAGTCAGGCCCTCCCTGCCCAAGGGACACGCCCCCTTGTTTAAATTGATGACAGCCTGGCCAAAGGCATGTGTTCTGTCTAGCCTGTGTGCATTTACTGGAGCGGCTCACGTGGTTCTTCCCCGCGCACAAACACCGGTGCCACAAAAGATCATAAAATATATCACCAATAAAAATAACATTGGAAAGCAACAAAAAATAAAACAGCCAAATCATGCCTAAAAATACATGTTACAATACAGGGCTTTTCCTAAGATTTATAGCACCCCAGATATAAAGTGCAGCACTAAAACAGGCAAAAGGATACTTAACCGCAAATATAAGACGTGCCGCAAAATCCCTGATATTTTGTGCGAGAAAAATTGGTTTTAAATAACATTTTCCCAACCCCACAGAAAAAAACACCAAACAAGATAAAGTGCTGCGTGCTTTATGTCGATACACCTGCACAGGGACGGGGGGGTCATACGTGTAGGACATTTATTCATATCAGGGAAGCAACCAGGGGATGAACAGCGCCCAACCGCAATCTGGTTAGGACAAGAGGGTGTTCTCGTTCATGGCCTGTTTGGCAACTCGGGCGCGATTGTCATGGGGCTGAAGACTGCCACACAGTAAGGCATAATGCCAACGAGGGCCAGGCGTGAGCGGGGCTTGCCTTAGACAGCGGAAGCTGGCACATTTAGTAGAGGTAGGAATAGTTACACATGGAAAGATTAGTATTTTCTGCTGTATTCATGGAGTAATTCAAGGTGCCAGCCTAGTCGCGAAATGATGCGGCTCACCTCATATTTTTGTATGTCTCACATTATAAATATTTTATGTCAAGATGACCCTTTAAGAAAGCATCTTTAATGAGTAGAAGAGTTCAAGGTGCCCTTAAGGGCAGCGGTTGGTGTTTGCTTGAGGGGTAGTAAAGAGGGGGGGAGCTAACAGGAGTGGTCTCCTAGACTACATCAACAGCTTACACCGACATCACTGAACAGGAGAAGAAAATCTCATGAAACAATTCACTAAGCGCATCCACACCTACCGTGCATTTAATTTCCTTTTTAATATATAACTTTTGATCTCAGCGAAATTTGGGAAACAAAATGTCCATAGCTAAGCTAAGGTTCCAAATGTTGTGCATTTCTGAGCAGGGGAAAATAAGTTAAGGGGCAGGTGAAAGAGATGTGCTCCCCATATTAGCGGCAGTAGGATATGCTCTTTGTGCCTACAGCCAAATCCGCGGAATCTTGACATGACATTAGAGCTTTACTCAAAAAGTGTGCTTTCCTTGGTTTGGTGTGTATCGGCTCAGTGGTTTTGAGATACAAGTGTTTTAAAAAGGTGCCATTTAAAAGGTTTGCACTTATGTATATCTTGGCTGTTTTAACTGCAGAGGATTTGCGTATCTGATCCGAGGATATCTGCAAACCCAAACATTTTAAAAATAAAGGAATCTGATTTGACGTGGACAGGACTGTTGATCCTAGTGGTCGAATTGAGTGGCTGCAAGTGAAAGTGAAGTAAAGTGTGTAGGTGTGTCTATATGTATGTATGTATATACTTATACACACACACCCGCCTGCACCCCTCCCCCATGTATACTAGGATGGATGGGACATCCGGCAATTTTTGGAGGATGTCCTGTCAGCGCCAAACTTTAAAAAACTTCCTATGTCATTGTGCATTATGTTTGAGATCCCACAAGGCCTGGATACCTAATGTTTAGAAGGGTGCCAGGCTAAATCTGAGGCTGGCATGCCCCTGCAGTAACATCATTCAAAGGTGCTTTCTTGCTTCACTGGGTACAGCAGCTAGGGACATGGATGCAGGAACATTGTGTAGTGTTCCTCTTCATGCACAGCTCTGGGCTCGAGAAGAATGAATTAGGACTATAGAAGGCACAGAGGAGCACAGATTCACCAGGGACCTTCATCTGCTGACAAGCAGGACGATCCTGCACCGCCCCCCATTCCAGGGATCAGGGCCTTGGAACCAAATATTGCACCAGAATTCTATTTCTTGTGCTCAATGTCTGAAGAGGATGGGGAATAAAATATGAAGGCAATTAATAGGTTTTCAGAAGCATCAAAACCCACTGCTGAGATTCTCCTAAAACCCATGGCACCCACCGACGAGAAAACGGAATGCCACTGGAGTGGGAAAGTGCAAGAGAAGACGAGAAGACCTGTTTGGTGCTTGTTGCCCGGCAAAGGGCAGAGGCTTTCCTGCCTTCTCTTGTAATCAAACTTTGCAACTGTGTTTGAAAGGGTCCGAGATGCTGGACTCATCTGGGCCACTGGCACCTCATCAGGAAAACACAGTAGGCCTGTGGAGCAGGACTTTGTTTGTGACCCTAAGAAAACAAGAGGGACAGACAGCTGTCTGCCCTTCAGATAAGAGGACACCTTTGAAGAAAGACTCGGTACTGTCAAATTGTTGAGGGACGTCAAATAGGGGCACACCTCATCTTAGTTTTAATGATTGGCACAGTAAATCAACCCAGGAGATTATGGGATCTGATGTTGCTGCTCTTTTTGTTTTGCTTAAACTCCCCCCCCCCCTTTCTTCTAGATATAGAGTGAATATTGCGAGAAATGTCTATCCCTGCTTTTAAAAGTATCTTTCTTTTCTCTTAGGTCGCCTCTGCATGGTATCTATGGAGGTGAAGTACTGGAAAGAAACAATTCTCAAGAGGGTCCCTTTGTTCCTCCCGCCTTCCCACATCACTCAGATGGAGAATGGACTCCTCCACAGAGGTAGGTTGTGATCTGTGTGAACTTCCAGGGCCTCCCTGAGCAGAGTCCTGCTCCTCTCTACCGTTCTTTGGCCAGCAGCCCAATCTTCCTACGTGCACCCTGGGTACGTAGCACATAGAGGACGAGGGGCCCATGGGACTTCTTTTATGATAACTAGATGGAATTCAAGGACTGCCATTCGTCAGACCAGTGCTGACGTAATTTAAATTATAGGTGATCTAGACTGGCCCATCTGGTTCTGGGCACAGTGTTGTCCGTACTCCATGAATCCAATAGCCGTTTACAAGAGTGGAAACAGACCATGAGCTCATGTACAGGACGCAATCAAATATATTCACAAAATTACTTAAAAACATAAATTGCTCAGCGCTCTTGTCATCACAGGACGAGTGCAGCCACATGCATTTACTGGCAGATCGTGAGTATTAATATGGGAATCCCTAGAATGGATATGTCCTTTTCATATTAGGTCTTCATCCTAGCCGACGTGTTTCGCCCGCATTTCAGGCCAGAGGGATGTCACGCTCATTTTCAGGACTGAAACTGAGTTACTGAGAGTGAGATATTGTCCCAGAAGGTGGTAAAAGCTGGCCCAAGCAGGAAGTGCAGGATTGGCTGCTGTTTATGAAGTTATGTCATTGCTTGTACCAATTTTATGTGAAAGGTTCATTTCTAGAGGGGGTACCTGGAGCTGTTCAGTGGCATCCAGAGGCGTTATGGTGATGGCATGCAGCAAATCACAATTCTCCTTTTGTGACCTGTGTGACAGAACTAGCAGGAGGGAGCGGGCCAGCAGAATAAATCAACTGCCTTGTACGGCAGAGCGCAACCATGCAGCAGCATGGCAGACCATCCCTTTCTGCGGAAGAGTGCATGTGCGAGTGAACTTTTGAGAATCAGTAACATTTTGAGCTATATGATTTTGATTATAAAGAAAAAAAATATTTATTTTCTCTGTAAATATCAATCTGTTTATTTGAAAAGATTCTCTTTCTAACTCTTCGTTCCAGTTTTCCATTTTTATCACAAATGTGCATGATGTAAACCAAACTTATCACGCCCCCTTTACATCATTTAAAACCTAGTCCTAAGAGGTATAGGCCAAGTCCTATAGGGTATGGACTGAGTCCTGAAAGATGTGAATCAGTTCCTTAAAGGCATTGAGAAGTCCTGCTAGGCACCGGGCAAAACTTGTTAGGCATACACCAAATGCTGGAAGCCATAGACCAAGTCCTCATAAGCACAGACCAAGTCCTGTTAAGTGCAGGCCAAGTGCTAAGCACAAGACATGGAGCCAAGACATAGCACAAGGCCCTGAAAGACATGGAGCCTAGACATAGCACAAGACCCTGAAAGACATGGAGCCAAGCCATAGCACAAGGCCCTGAGAGACATGGAGCCAAGACATAGCACAAGGCCCTGAGAGACATGGAGCAGAGACATAGCACAAGGCCCTGAAAGACATGGAGCCAAGACATAGCACAAGGCCCTGAGAGACATGGAGCAGAGACAAAGCACAAGGCTCTGAAAGACATGGAGCAGAGACATAGCACAAGGCCCTGAAAGACATGGAGCCTAGACATAGCACAAGGCCCTGAGAGACATGGAGCAGAGACATAGCACAAGGCCCTGAAGGACATGGAGCCTAGACATAGCACAAGGCCCTGAGAGACATGGAGCCAAGCCATAGCACAAGGCCCTGAAAGACATGGAGCCAAGACATAGCACAAGGCCCTGAGAGACATGGAGCAGAGACATAGCACAAGGCCCTGAAAGACATGGAGCAGAGACATAGCACAAGGCCCTGAAAGACATGGAGCCTAGACATAGCACAAGGCCCTGAGAGACAGGGAGCAGAGACATAGCACAAGGCCCTGAAAGACATGGAGCAGAGACATAGCACAAGGCCCTGAAAGACAAGGAGCCTAGACATAGCACAAGGCCCTGAAAGACATGGAGCCAAGACATAGCACAAGGCCCTGAAAGACATGGAGCCAAGACATAGCACAATGCCCTGAGAGACATGGAGCAGAGACATAGCACAAGGCCCTGAAAGACATGGAGCAGAGACATAGCACAAGGCCCTGAAAGACATGGAGCCAAGACATAGCACAAGGCCCTGAAAGACATGGAGCCAAGACATAGCACAAGGCCCTGAAAGACATGGAGCCAAGTTGCGGAATGCGTAGAGTGATATTTCACTAGGCAAAAGCCCAGATTATGCTAAACGTAAATTGAGGGGGACTTCCACTGAAGACTGGAGCCTCCGCTGTACCCTCAGGTGACTCTGTTTGACATACCTGGAAGCGCTGCAAAAACCCCGCCCACCGAAGGCTGTAACTATGGTCAGACACTTTCAGTGCCACTTCACACTGGCAAAGTTGAGACTTTATTGTGCTCTTGAACCCATCGTTCTGTGACGGGCAGTGCACAGCACACCACATGCAATAAGATGTGACTTTTTGTTGTCCAGCTATAATGTATAGCATTGATATTAAACTATTTACATTTAATAAAGACCTCTATCTTCAAGTGTGGGATTTGTATTCCTCAGTTTCTCACAAATCCAAGTGACATAAATTGGAATGGCAACTGAGATTGTGCAAACCTACTGGCCAGGACCGCAACAGGCATCATTAGTAGAACATGCGCATCGCTTGTGCCAATACTGGTGAACTCTGTAAAAAGCATGACAAATATGCCATTGTTGAGAAACATCATATGAAGTGTGAGATGGTGTTCACACTTGCCTGGTTGCTCTTCCTCCTTTGTGTAAAGTGACAAGTCAGTGTGGTTTGTTTAACTTTGCGATGCCTATGGTATTGGCACTCATCCCTTTGCATCATCTACACCAATGATGTCATCAGTAGGGTTTGCTGTATGTTTCTGGCTTCAACATCTTCAGTTTCAATTTCCGGTACCTGTTTGTGTAACAAGGAAGGAGCAATGGTTGGCACTACTTTGCTGGCTCGTCTGCTATGAAAACTGCTTTTAAAAAGAGTGGATCAATTATTTGTAGATTGCAGAAACCTAAAAAAGTAGCTATACTTGGGCTACTCTAGAGTTTCCAAATGGTGCGAAGTTGTGCAGATTGACAAAGACGAGGTGTTGTAAAAGTGGACACACTCAGACCACAAGGCAAATTCACGTGCATTTTCATCTGGCAGCATGTACAGTGTAATTGAGACAGAACGTAAGCAAACAATTAATAGCAGTTCTTAGTTCCTTGGGATTCTCCCAGGCGCCCCGGAGTTACCAGTAACATGGATATCAGTAACTTGGGGCGCATTAGAGGAAATCCAGGGACTAGTGAGGAGGCTCCTAGTGCAATGTACAAATCATATGGGATCCCAGGACGGGAGTGCCTATTTTTTAAAATGGCCACTCCATTCCACCTCCTCCCTCTCCTTTGAACCACTGTCTGTATGCTCGTATGTATGTGGTATTTCTATAGAACAAACCGAGCTAGAAGGCAGCGGGTCTGGTAGCCTGAGATCCATCTGCTGGGGAGATTTCAGGTGACATAAAGATAGCACCTCTAAGAAGTCACCTGGGGATCTCCATGGGCAATGATTGGAAAGTGCTGGCTCACTGATGGTCATCCCTGTACCTTCCACTGAGCTGGGAGGGCTCTATAGATTCCACAAGGAAAGGCATTCTTGACAGTCGCACCCTGTGGCAGTCTCCAGCTGTGTGAAGTGGAGATCCGACGCTCGAGCGAGCGAAGCTCAACACTCTGTCGTATGCAAGGTTTGTGTATGTATTTTGATAGAAGGATGACAGAAAGGGCTATAGAAAGACGTATGTGCGATATTTATTCACTGTGCTAAACATAAACTATGACGCTGGTGCTTTGCAAAATGAAGAAATAAATAAATAGTAACTAGACAAACTTCTTTCTATAGATTCAGCAAACTCTAGGTGTGTGAGATGTCCATGTTGATATATTCGCCAACAAGAGTGAGGGATCCCTAATGGACTCTCAACAAGATGGGGGAAAACTGAAGCTCTGGAATCACAAAACTGTATCCCTGATTCTAACTTCCCAGTGTGGCCTTCCTTGTTCCTTCCTCTCATTAGAGTGGAATTACTTCGGGTAATATAGTTACCTTAAGTTTTACTTCACTTGTGCAGAGTTACCACCGTTTGTAACCCCTCACTTTTTCCTTGCTGTAATCATTTAATATCGCATTTGTAAAGTTGTGTTGCCAAGCGACTAGTAGTAGAGAAAATCAAGCATTGGCCATGACCTGCAATTGCAGTGGTGATGATGTTGTACATGGGGGCACACCGGGCGCTGCTGTCACCTTTCAGCGTTAATAGTACACACATCTTAGTTTTATGACAACCTGTACACATTTTCGTGGACAATCTTTACTCACATTTTTATTATACTAAAAAATCAATTTGATACATTTGCATATGGCGATGTAGAAATATGGAGGACTAACCCGTAGAAGAATTTGAACATTCACTTTTCGATGGGTTAAAAGGCATTTACTACAGTTTGTACACACCATTTAGCATTAAAGTCAGTGATCTGTTTCTGCCAATGCTATTCCGTTTTGACCTTATATTTCTAAAGATGAGTGCCAAATGCACTGTGTCTCATTGAAGTGCTCACTTAGTGATTTAATTAATGGCAAGTAACGTTTGTTCTGCTTTTTAAATGTACCCCTATGTCTAGTAAACCTATGTACTGCAAAGGGCCCTTCCCTCATCTGACTGGTCCAGCTGATGGAGGGCTATCTAACTCTTGCCCGCAGCCTTCATCTTTCTTCCCCGCTACAGACCGGTAGAGGCCTTCTTTTCCCTTCTTGGACTTGTACTATCACCTCGAAATGTTAACTTTCTGTAACGTTTTAAGCAATATACTAACCTGCTCTGAGAGTATTCTCAGAAATGTCTATTTAGCGTCATCACTTTTGCATTTCTGTGGTTTTGTGGTGTTTTATTTTGTGGTGTTATTTGTGTTCAAATTGAGGCTAGCAGACTCCTCCGTCCATTGAGTTGTGCCCCTTATTGCATTCGTCCCAGTTAGTAAAAAACAATATTCGATATTTAAAGTCTGCGTTTCTTTTTTTATTTTAACCTGTACATAGAGAAGTAGCATTCAGGAGGATGTTTTACTCACTGTGCTGTTAATATATAAATATATATATATATTTATATATATGTGTATTTTTGTGTGTGTGTGTATATATATACATATATATGTATTAAATATAATATATATATATATATATATATGTAAAACTTATCAATAAAAATATGTCTGGATAGAAACGCAGTAAGTAGAGATTTCTTTCACAGTTATTGGTATGTATCAGATGTTTTCACTATTCACACTTTATTCGTTTACTCAAAACGTTATCGTGTACGGAGTAGGGTATGCAGTTCCTATACTGAAAATTAACAGTGTGGTGACCAGGTCCGTCAAGTCCCAAAGAGTCACAAGAGAGCCTGACTCTTTAGTAGCAAGTGCCCTCACACACCCAGAAGGGTGTCATGCCTCATCGTTGGGCGAGCTCCACGTCGGGCCAGCACTGCAATGCCCGACGGTCCCCAGATAGATCTACTGGTGACCCTGGATGTGGAATCTCTTTATACCAGCATCGCCCAGAGAGCCACCCTAAGGGTTATAAAGAATACCCTCTATACAGAGACATGAACATTACCAACTCCAATCAGCTTCATTATGGAATGTGCCACCATAGCCGTAACAGAAAAAGTTTTTCAATGTGGACCGAATAGCTATATCATCAAACCCGGGGTACTTCCATGGGGAGTACCTTTGCTCCTAGTGTGGCATGTCTGTATATGGCCAACTTTGAAGATCAACACATCCTAAGCACTAACAACCCCTTCAATACCAACATCATCCTGTGGTGCAGATTTATAGATGATATTCTCATCTTTTGGATAGGGCGGTGTGCGAGGACTTTTAGAAGTGGGTCAACACATTAAATCCTTACCTACGCTTCTCACTCAACATTTCTGGAGAGGAGCTCCCTTTCGTTGATCTCATGATCAGATGGACTGGAGACACACTACAAACCAGTACATAAAAAAAACCTATGGACAGAAACAGTCCGTTGTTTTATGGAAGTCACCATCTGAAGGCCCCTAGGGCTAACTTACCCTATGGGCAATTTTTATGGATACTCCGCAACAGCAGCTCACTACAAGATAATAACACTCAGTCCCAGTCCCTAGCGGCTAATCTCAAGGCACGAGAGTGCTCCCCACACAGTGTAAGGAGAGACCAAAATCTTGCAAGAAACTAAAATAGATTAGCACTATTAGAACCTTGCAGTAGACAACAGGAGGACTTACTGACATGCGTGACCTCCTATACTTCTGATTCTGACAAAATAAGAAACATCATCAAAAAGCATTGGTCATTTTACAAACAGGTGACCTATCTTTCAAATTCCCTCGATTTGCATTCAAGCGCACCTCTAACCTCAAAGACATGTTAATCCATACAAGAACATGAGGTCTCAAACAACCAAAACAGCGATCTTTATGGGACCTACCCCCTGTTAGCGGTCATTTCCCTTGTGGAACATGTTCTGTTTGCAGATTCACCACGATCACCAAAGAGATCCAGATAGATACAACTTTTATCTGGACAAACATGATGCATACAAACTGCAATTCAAAACACTGTGTCTACATGGTTACCTGCCCTTGTGGGTTGAGATATGTGGGCATGACCACCCGGCCAGTCAAATTGAGGATAAATGAACACTGTAGCAATATACGCTGCAGTAAGATGAGTACCACGATGAGCACACATTATCTCAACATGGGCCACACACCAGATGACATAAGTTGGACGATACTTGAGGCACACCTTAACATGAACAGAAAGACACTATGCATGAGGGTATAGAAATGGATTTTCCACTTGGTAACACATTTACAGGGGATTAAAGGATGAGATCGCATGGAGTGAGATCACACACTAATTGTTCTACATGAGATCAAATGCCTTGTTTTGGCGTACTGACTCAGACTACACAACTCTAATGTGGGAGATGCCACTAGTCTCTTGGATGACATACTGTTACTGACATCAGGAAGGCTAAAAAATTGACAACCACCTGATAAGAATGTTCATGTGGAGGCACTCTTTTTGTATACATTAGCACATTCCTTCACACTGACTGATCAGTCTGTGCAGAGTTCCATAGAAATTTACCTTTTTGTTTTACTGTTTTTCTAAAAAAGATTTTTTTGCCACTTGTGATGACTCTCAGCTGAGGTCCTTGAAAGGAAACCTTTTATAAAACGAATTGCCAATTAAGAATGCCTCTGCATCGGTAGCGGTATCACAACTCAACAATGACGCCCACAATGAGTCCCCTACCGGCTCCCTCACTCCTGAGGCAGAGACGAATTTCAAATACAAAATCTCTCTACAATGGCCCTCGTAAGGAGTCCCTGACTGGGGAAAGGAGTGTTCTAGTTGTGCAGACTGCACTAATAAGATGGCGCCCGCAATAGAGCTCTGTCGGATGGCAGTGAGCGGTTCAGCAGGACGGATCCGCTTCACCTGCAACAGATCAATATGATGGACGCGGTACTTAATGACGGTCACCCGTACAACTCCCTCACTTCCGATGGAGCTGAGCCCGGATAGGTCATCCTGCACACCTTCGTTGTGGATCCTGTAAGTCTACTTGAGCCCCCGAGGCATCCCATATGGGTGCGCATCACATGAGATGGAGGGTAAACGGCTTGCCCATCCTTAATTCTTGGGGATCTTTCTTTCAGCATGCGTAATTCGTGTTTAGCTTAGCCCCTGCTTGAGAAAGCCCCAACGCACCACAGCATGGTGAGTTGTCAACCTCTTGGGGGGGCCCAGTGATTGCAGCCTGTATATGGTGTATGTCATGTCTTGGTTTTTTAAATGAATACATGTGCATTATCGTGTGTGATGAACACAACCTAATGGCATGGTTTGCAGTGTCACGCATGCCGCACTTAAGATTTGCCCCAATTTATGTTTCTAATTTTTTGATTACAGGTCGTTTTTTACATACATTTTAAGGTATTGATATGGATATAGGCAATTGCCTGGTGATTGGAAATTGGGTAATTTAGTAATTACCGATTCCAACCACTCGTCTAGATTAGGATTTATTGGTCCTAAAATAATGCCACCAGATCCCTCGTGGAATGACCAGGGCAAGAAACCTGTCGACCCACCAGCTATCATAGATCATAGTTTCTGGTGATAGCACACACCTTTGTTTAATATAGGTTAGGGGACTCACTCATAAGAATCTTTTTAGAGGACCTTCCGACCTATTTTTACCTGCACTTCTCTCATAGTCAGAGCTGACTGAATCACTTCACACCAATCTACACCTCGCAACCCCACACCCAGGCTTCATACTTTTCAATAGGATATATCGAGCAGATCTCTGGTAAAGAGACCCCTTGTGGGGGCCTGCGGGCATTACAACGCCGGCCCGACGTGGAGCTCGCCCAGTGAAGAAACATGACACCCTCTGGGTGTGTGATGGCACTTGCCCCTCAAGAGTCAATCCCCCCGGTGAATCTTTGGGACTTGACTGACCTGGTTGCCACACTCTAATAATTTTCAGTATAGGAACTGCATACCCTACTCAGCACATTATAGTAATTTTAGGAGCATGTATACTGGACCTTCAAGTCCCCCTGGTCCACCCCTCCTGTGAGAATATCAGTACGGTATTGGCCATTTGTTATTTTTGGGCTCTTCTAAGACTGACGCCAAATCCTGATACAATAAAGTTATACAAAAGGCTACTCATAGACCTTCACTGTAGGTATTTAATGTACCAGCCTTACCATTCCACCTCCCGTTTTTTAAAATGCAAAATTAGCAATATACCTATCCCTTCAAATGTACATACACTTCACCCTTCACGTTGCTGAGTGATTATAGTGTTGGCTCCTCATGGACGCTTACTATTGCTTTGTGACAATAAAGCACCAGTGTTTTATTTTTATTTTGTATTTGTTGTATTGAATTCTTGTGCATGAGAGGAAAGCACGTCCAAACATTACATTGCAATGACACATGTCATAAGTGGGATGCCAGCCAGGCCCAGTGGTACAACAGCTGCTGTTCTTAGCGGGAAAGGGCACTTTGGCCAAAAACATATGTCATTGGTCACAATTATAACCGTGGGGTTTGCTTGGTATAAGAGTAAGTCATGTCGTGCGGCTGGGGTAGCCGAGGACGGACAGTCCGTAGCTGGGGCTATCTGACAATGGAGTCTTTTTGGACGTACATTTTGGGAGGATTCAGGCATCGTCCAATGCCATGCTGCAGCGCGGATTCCCCGGTTCATCTCAAATACGGATGAGAATGCAGGAGTTAACATGAGCAGCACAGCGCTGTTAAAGTAAAAGCTATTGACATGCACTTGTTCTATAGCCCCATGTATTCTTTTCGGGATTCCTTTACGCCCAGAAATACCCAAGATGCCCATACGCACTTCCTTATGACGGGCTATGCATGGTGCGCACTGCGACTCTGGAACTAAAGGTATGTCTTTACATTAGTTTCTTCTTGTAAGCAAGCTTGAAGTTAACCCAGCAAACACAAGAGCTTCTGTAGAAAAGACAGTACCACCAGAAGTCCAATTCTCTGAGTACCACAAACCACCTGCATACAATCCCCAGAGCGCTCAATTGTTCTTATGCTAGCTTTGACATAAGGGCCAAGGAATAGGGCAACGTATCCAAATGCAGGCAGCCATCTTTTTTCATGAAACCTATTTCTAGGAGGTGTGCTCTTCCCTTCCACCCAGCAAACGCGGTCTTCTGCATTCTACCACGATCATGCAGCTTTGTCCAGAAGAAGACATACAATCTGCCCCTCCTTTGAAGAGCTCCCTCCACCCTGTTTGCCTGGCCTGACTTGGTGCAGGCGTGTTGATCCCTCCTTGTGCTCCCTCGGTTGTAGAGGAGGCATGTGAAAGGTGCAATCACTAGCACACATGTCTACGCCTGGCTGACATTTTTGTCATGCTGGCATAAACACGTGCAGTTTCTGACAATGTGCATTATGCTTGTTACACAACATTTCTGAAATTAAGCCATTACGCCGCGTCATGTAGTTTCATGTTCATGCAGGTAAAATTCCTATCATGGGAGCATCATGTGAGCAATGTGAATGAACAGAATGTGAGGATGCAATATGTGCAAAAATATAGCGCTAAATGCCAGATGTGCATTTCACATAATTGCGTAATGATGCAAAATGAAATTATGAATATTGTTACACACACCTATACATAACTATAATCGGGCAATGCCCATTTCTAGCCATTGTGGTACTGAGTGATGGTGACCTCCACTGAGAGAGTATCTGTGAATAGGTAAATTGTGCCTAATATCTTAGCACCCACTTACGCAGCAAAACTTTGAGCAAGTCAGTCTTGAAAACTCTTGTTTCATTGACTTCACACTCTGAATTACAAGTCGGTGTGCCTAGATCAGGACATCCAATCCTGTCTGCCCCCCCTCTCCTGTTCCAGATTTCAATGTGATTGCCGCTTCTTAGAAATTGTTGTTTCCAAAGCTGACCCCTACCTTGCGTAAACACCTACATCATCTGGCTTCCGGCACCCACACCACAGTTCATTATGAAGTAGGAAACTTGAATACATTTGAGCAAATGGCACATTTATGCCTGGGCGCTGCGGGAACATTTCAGAAGGATTCTCAAGTCATCCTTTGAGACAGTTTCAGAACACTGCCCGATCGATGGTTTTAATATTTAATGCTTATCTGTCTTTTTGATGTTTTCATTGCTCTTAGGTCTGACGTGAGTGTACTAGGGGCGCAAGGAAGAAACGTGTATTTTCCCCCCTCTAACTGCAGTGATTGCCACACGCGTGCAGGGACTGTGCCCTTTGACCCCGCCGTCTCACCTAAGGCATAATCTGCAGAGACCATTTTGTCAGCAGTGCCACCAGAGGTGGGAGAAAGGTCCCATAATTTTTCATTTAACGACCACTCAACAACCACAAAAAAGGATTCATTTAATAAAACCCATTCAGACCTGATCGCCTCTGTTTATAGACATTTCAAGCACAGGTCGGATGGGATGTCTTAGAAGTCACCAGACCTACACTCAGATGTGCAGATCTTCACACATCCTTAATTAATACATTATTGTCTTTCATCTCGGAGAAACCAATGATTCTTGTAGCTTCCGGTTTGCAAATGGCCGATTTATATTTTCTGGTCTTATTTTTTTACAATTAGATTGCTTTTGTGGGGGAGAAATCAATGTCACTCTCTGAGGGGTTTGTCATTTCTCAGTATGAAATCCCTGTTAATAATGTTGTGAAGTGTTCTGCCTAGGGCTGATATCAGTGCATCCTTATCGATTTATTTTCTTAATTTATTTTTCCTCTGCCAAACCTTAAACATCACAGACTTCTTCTGAGAAAGCAGATACATAGAACCTTAAAACTTCTGTTAGCAGTGTTCTCTTACACTAAGTCCACATTGTCCAGTATAATGTGTCACATACCTATAGAGTTACATTTGTCTATGTTGTTCACGTATTCTGTAGGCTAAGAGAGCCAATGAACTTACCATGCACGCTTCTTATACGGTGGGAGTGGCTGTGCGCATGGCCGCCTCCCTGTGTGAGCTTGGAGCGTGTGTGCATAGCGCAGGCTACCAGGCTTGGGCCCTCCCACACGGAAGCTTTCAGATTTTGCACACATGTCACCCATCTCCCGCGTGAGCCTGATGCCGGCAGCCGCCAAAGGGGGGAGTCCTTTGATGGGTTTCCACAAAGCTATCTACTTTAAAACACGTGGACCATCTTAAGGTCTGATTTACAAAGTCTTTTTAAAGTCAAAAATGTATTCACATCCACTTACACCTGTATTTGAAGTATATTTGAAGCGTATTTCCAACTTTTTAGAAATGTTCAAAAGCAATCAAGTTACTCCTGGTATTCGGCGACTGTCACAGATTTCGAGGACTAGAAGATGGGGCAGTGTATTTATATGTGCAAACATTTTCTTTTTTCCCTCTAGATTTCTCCCTGTATACAATTTCCTTCCCCAACACCGACTTCAGTTTTTGGGGTGATTTATCCCAATTTCCTCTCAAATGCATTTACTCGTCACAGGCTTAAAATGTACTAATGTATTTCAGGCAATAAAATAACAGCAAAATGTTGTTGAATACCCACAGACGTGTAAGCTTGTTGTGGTACACTATCTTCTCCTACAAGCATGCATCAGACGCCTGGGAGAACATTTCCCCTCTAAGAAATTTCCTATACTAGCGGAATATTCATGTTAGCAGATCCCGTTTGTGAAGTCTTGATCCACTACTCATAGTTATGGGTATTTTGCCCTCATAAATCATCGTTTTTGTGAATCTAAACTGTTTTTAGAAGTGGATTTGTAATCATGAATGCACAGGAGTGTAAACAATGTATCCACATTTAAAAAACAGTTTTGAGCCCAGAGTGTGACTAAAAGAGTGACTGAATTATTGCTAGGTGCAGATAGGGAAATCTTCCTTACACTCAGTGGCGAAGCATTGAGCTGATCTCAGGTTAATAACTTGGCCATTCCCTTTGCTCTCACTCCATTTCCCGAATTTGTAAGTAGGATTATGGTAAACAGTTTTCTTTTTTTCCTAGCGCTGTACATTAAACTCTGAAGGCTGTTTTACAATTGATGTATTGCAGCCCTTCCCACGTTTACCTCCTGTTTCCTCCCTACTCCCTTCCCTTTCTTTTTTTATTACAGTTTAAAACTTTGTATAGTGCCCCTTGTCTTTGTCAACCCTATCTAAGAACACAACTTTTAAATTAAAATTGACGTCCCTTAATATCCCCATGGTTCCCTGTGTTTCCCAAATGTGGGCTTAATCTTCCACAAAAGTATCTCCGTAAAATGCTTTGTGGGGGGTTGCTTGCGGACACTGGGGAGACTGGTACCCATCATCAGCCAACCACCCTATTCCCTGCTCTTGGTCACTGCACAAAGATTCTCAATCAGGGGAGCCCCCCAGGACCCTCCCCGCCCACATCTGGACAGTTGTGAGCACCTTCCTGCCCACCAGCATCCTGCTGCTTCATTCCCTGCTTCTGCCCTCCTCAGCACGTGCTGGTATTCGTGAGAAGGTGCAGCCTCGTAATACACCATTTCCTGTTTCAGAATGTCCGTCCCTGAGATATCCTGGGCCAGGAAATGGTCATCTCAAGGTAGGTTTGTAGTTTTTCACTAGGCCTTGCATGGTCGCTAAAAATTGTAAAACTATGATATACTAACCGATAGGCAAAATCTTCCAAATTTGCCTTACTTTGCCTAAGTGTAATAAACACTGTGCATATGTCTAACAAAAGCCCAGGTTTGAGGACAGTTTGCGTGGAACCTGGGATTTCAAACCGTGTGTAATAAACTTTGGAGCCCAATTCGAAATGTATTGCGGCATGCAGATGAGAATGTAAGTGACGTCATAGGCCGTGTATTATCAAGAGCTCTTCAAGAATGACTTCCACAAGACTGGGATTTCTTGATGATTTGAGCCCATTTTATGTTGTAGCCTAATACACACTTCCTTGTTCAGTCCTCCAGGTTCTCGCCCTTCTACTCCTAAGAGTGACTCGGAGTTGGTCAGTAAACCCCTGGAGAGAGGAATGCTGAAGAATAACCCACAGATGCACTGGGCCTGGGGAGAACTTCCACAAGCTGCAAGGGTATGTAGACACAGTGAGAACTATTTATTCTTCTGAATCATTACATCACGTGCATTTTGGAAAAATACTGTGTGTAAAGGTGATTATCACTAATACCAAGTAAAGGGGCATATTTACAAGGGCATTGCTCCACAGGAACGTCACTTTTAATGACGTTCCTGTGGGGCAATGACTTGCTCCATAATTACACCACCTTGTAAATATGCCCCTTACCGCAGCAGTCCACTGCGGCAAAGGGGCGGGCAATGAGTGTTGCTGTGGGTGTTCCACCGCATAACCCATTGCTTTTTGACGCTGCCCCCTATTTACAAGGGTGGCGTATATATATGAGGCAGCACCAAAAATAAGACTAGGGAAAACCTGGTCTTAAACAGGCACAATGAGGAGAAATGAATAAATGTATTCTCTTTTTTGCTGTTTATGTGTGCTGCATTCTGTAGCACACATAGAAACAGAAAATCGCCATTAGTGATTGTTCATGTGCAGAAAGGTGTCCCTTCCTGCACATAAACAATCAATAAAAAATGACGTTTTGCAACTTCTACATGTGCTGCATTCTGCGGACCACATAAAAGTAAAAAATCGCCATTATTGATTGTTAATGTGCAGGAAGGGACACCTTCCTGCACATGAAAAATCATTCCCTGTCGGAGCGTGGTGCTAACAACTTTGGCTTAACACCGCGCTCCGACAGTTTACTTGTAAGTATGCCCCTAAGTTTCAAATGAAATACCACCACAAAAAATAATTGAATGCCTTACTCTTCGTGTGAACATCAGTCTGTTTGTTTGAATGTTTCAGTCTTATTAACTTTCTCTACATTTGTTTTTACCTGTTCTAAATAAAGGGTGTTTTGCATGCAGTAAGATGATATATTTACGGGTCTATAAAACGCTGAAACAAACATACATAAAAAAATTATGTGAATGCATTTCTGTGAAAGGAAAACCATTTACTGATGCAAGCGTTATCAATAAATATCTATTAAGATTTATACAATTCTATCTCTGTTTTTATAAAAACTTTCTTTTTTGCTTGGTAAAGCAACTTACTATAGCAGTTCAAACAAAATTAAGACTTTTTAAAGCTTACATTTCCATTAAGATTAAATATTTTAAATAGAATGAAATGCTGGGCCCGTGTATACTAAAACAAAATATACCAAATGTTAGTCAGAAGCATCTGCTGTGCAAGCCATCATTAAAAAGAGCTTTAACAAACACACTCCGGGCTTGATCTGGTTATAGAAGAGTACTTAAACGTTTGATTGTGGTTTCAAGGTAGCCAACCAATAGCACGCACTCTTCATTCCTAGCACTCAATTCAAAGAAAGCTAGTACATTCACCTAAAAAGTATATGCTTAACCCCTTCGCCGCGGCAGGAATTCCGCCGCGGCGCTGGGGGGGTTTGGGGGCAGTTGCGGTGGCGCTGTGCTCGTGACGGAACCACTCCGTCACGAGTCACGGGTGAGCTGTGCTCATGACGGAGTGGTTCCGTCACGTCTCCGCCCACTGCGCTAATCGCCCGCACAGGCGGTGAATTAGCGCCGCGTGGGCGGAGCGGCCGCCAACGGCCGCAGCATGACGGAACCACTCCATCATGAGCACAGCGCACCCGTGGCTCATGACGGAGTGGTTCCGTCATGAGCAGGGAAGGGGTTAAAATATTTGCCTCAGATATCCATTAGCCCTGGACAAATCCATAAAATGTGGTGAACAGTTTCTGTGTCAAGAGCATGAAGCATTCATTCTTAACCATGGCTATAAAGACAACAACGGCAATTGTATTTAAGCGGAACCTTTAAAAACCCAACCTTATTGTCAGGTCTAGAGGCTCTGTTAACTATCTGGCTATTTTGAACTACTTGTATCTTTGTGTAACAGTCAAACAAGCTTAATTCATGTATCTTCAGTTTTAGTTTGATCTTTAAAGAACATTTTGTAACTTATTTGGTTTTACTAAGCAGACATGCCGTTAGAATTTTCTCCAGTGTTTTAATCTGGCTTTGTGCCCCATCTTTGTGGATTAGAATATTTCAATTTCAGTCAATAGGAGGTTGCTACCGTTGCAGAAATTTGGACTTGTCAATGTCTTGACAAATCTTAATTTAAGTAGCACTTGTGGAGTTGATTTCCATATGTCCAGTAATTGCATTTGTGCTTTGCAACTGATTAAAACCAGCCTGGTCTCCACAGATCCCATGAATGCTGCTGCTGAATAAGAAAGAATTGCAATGAATGTTGTGTTGAATGCCTTTAACCAGAGCAGGCTTTAGGGCAAGTGCACTTGGTGTGGCCGCACTGGGTGCTGACCTGGGGAGGGGACACTGACCTCGGGAGGGGGGGAGGGGGCACTGTGTTTAGCAATAACTTATGATTGGAGACATGAGGGGCACTTTTGCCCGGTGGTAGCGAGAGAATCCAAGGAGGTGGTCATGGGGTGTGGGGACGCCAAAAATAATTCTCGCACTTGGCTCCATCAAAGTTAAAGCTGGCCCTGCCTTTAAGACAGGGTATAGATAATTTATCCCCAATTTGGATGTTGAAGAATTATAGTCCTACTACTATAGATTCTACCTCTACATCAATCATATTAAAATGACCCTCCAATCTAAGTGTGGATGTCCATAAAATTCCTAAATACTTGGACGACTTGACCAATTTTATGTGCTTGCTATTTATATTCCTTCTGAAATTAGATTTCTTATGGCCACATTTTAACACCTTATGTTTATTTATGTTATTCAGTATGTGATGTAGGTCAATAGCCTGTTTAGTAGCCTCTAAAGGCTTTTCGGCCTTTGCTGAGCCAAACTAGGTAATCACCTTACATTAGTAATGATAAATGATAATCACTAACGATTGCAGAGAAGGACTTTATTGATTTCTGAGCTAATGACAAATCTGCCTGGTAGAGATTAGGTGGAGTCTGTGCAAGCATAAAGCCCCGTTGAAGGCCATTTGCTCTATTTATCATTTTGATGCTGGCGCCACCCATTCCTAGCCAACCAAAACCAATGTGTTGGACCAATTCTAAAAGACCTGATTTCTTACCAAGTTCAATCTGTTTTTTCCCACAATCCTGCTCTACTTATTTTATCAACGGATTTTGAATAATTGACTAAATAAAAATAAAATTTTAATGTGGCTGTTTTTAGCAGCGAAACAGTAAACTGTAATGATATTGTCAGTAGTGCAAAAATATTACCTACCCTATGGAAAGGATTAAGTTATCAAGAATCCAGTTTCTAATACACCTAAGTAAGTAAGTATTATGCTTATAGAGCGCACGAATGCCGAGGCGTCTTGGCGCTATAGAAGGACACAGGTTTAGCACAGGAGGAGTACCTTATTTCTGCCTGATAAATAGCCACATCTTCAGCAACTTCCTGAACCGTGGTCTGGAGGGTTGGAGTCTGATGTCGTCTGGTAATTCATTCCATAATCTAGACACATGATATGTCAGGCTCCTACCTCCCCATCTAGCTCTTTGTATTTTGGGTATCTGGACTAGACCTTTGGTAGCCGACCTAAGATTGCACTGAGGAGTATACTGCTGAAATTATTTCTGTAAATCAGCTGCTCCTCCACCAAACTGGGCTTTATGTACCAAGCACAAGGCTTTAAACTCAATTTGTGGTTGCACCTGCAGCCAGTGAAGAGTTTTAATGCTGCCAGAAATGTGATGGAACTTTGGAATGTTTAACAGCATTCTAGGTGCAGCGTTTTGTAAAGATTGAAGTTTGGACAGTTGGTGCTTGCAAATGGCCATAAAGAGGGCATTGCAATAGTGAATCAGTGAAAGAATCAAAGTGACAACAACTGATTTGCGTAGTTCAGGGGGGATGAAAGGAAACAAAATTCGTAGTACTTTTAACTGAAAGAAGCAGGCTGATGTAAGCTGGTTAATTTGGCCTAGGAAACTTAGTTGATCGTCCAACAAGATTCCCAAATTCCTGACTTTTCCTGTGGGTACAGGACAATTTCCTGTCTCCGTTGGCCACCATTCCTGGTTCCAGAGCGGTACCCCGTCCCAAACTCCATCCCTTCTGTTTTTTCCATATTTAGCTTGCGATAGTTCTGGTGCATCCAATCCATGATATGTTTTAGACAGGCATGGAATTTCCCAGCAATGGTGTCCGCATTTGAAGAGATGGAAATAACAAGTTGGGTGTTATCAGAGTATGACACCAAAGAGAAACCATGTTCTCTGGTTAGCTCAGCCAGAGGTGTCACATAGATGTTAGAAAGTGTTGGGGACAAAGCTGACCCCTGGGGAACTCCACAGGGGAGGGAAAACCTCTCTGATTAATAGTTGTCCCAGCACACCGTTCAGCCCTATCCACGAGGAACGAAGCCAGTAGGCTAAGCGCCATCTCATTAATTCCTATTGCCTTCAGCTGTTGAATCAGTACCTGATGGTTCACGGTATCGAATGCGGCTGAGAGGTCAAGTAGGATTAGAATGGCCTTTCCTTCACTATCCAGTTGCCTGCATATTTCCTCACTGGCCATAATTAGGGCTGATTCGGTGGAGTGGTATTGTCTAAAGCCATGTTGTGATTGGTCTAAGATGTTATTAAGCTCTAGGTAGCCCATTAAGTCTTGATTCATAGATTTTTCCAGTATTTTCGCCGCTAATGGTAGACAAGAAATTGGCCGATAGTTTTCAACCACATGGGGGTCCAAGGAAGGCTTCTTTAAGATTGGCCTGATGCATGCCTTCTTCCAAGAAGTGGGGACGATTCCTGAACTCATGATATTATTTAGAAGTGGGGCAAGTTGGTTACTAATTTTATTCGAGACCAAATTAATTATAGCCGGCAGGCAAGGGTCTTTTGGGGACCCGGATTTTGCTGCTAATAACAGATCATTTTTTCTCTCCGTGGATAGAGGGCTAAACCTGCTCAACTGACTTGACGTGGCTGGCTTAATTAAGCTAGCTGGCTGCGGTATACTAGTCCTGTAGGGGCTCAGGAATTTCCCTACCAATTGGTCATAGATCAGTTATATTTTTCTCTGAAGGAAGCTTGCCATCTTGTCACAGAAACTCTGGTCTGGAACAAATTGATTTGCTTGATTTAGTTTGGATAGTGCCGTGACCGTTTCTTGAGGAGTTTTTAGCCCTCTCGATTTTACTAGAAAAGTACATCTTTCTCGCATTTATGATGGCTCGCTTATACTCTTCTTAGGCAAGTTTGTATGGCAGTTTACTCTGTTCGCCGTGATCTGCTCTCCTGCCCCTCTCTAAGTGCCTACTCCTGATTTTTATGGTTTTAAGATCTGGATTGTACCATGGGGCAGAGGCCCTTTTTCGCTGTTGTTTATTTGATCTTAGCGGACTAACTGATCAATTGCTGACCTCATTAATATCTTACAATAAACTGTTTTCTTTGCAGCCAAATAGCACAGTCATCCTGTAGTTTGATAGGCTCGTTCTTAGATCTTTTTTAAACATTGGGTCCAAATGACTCCCACATCCAGAGGATGAGATCATCCTTGAGTCAATAATATCCTGAAAGAGGGGTAGTAGATTGTCTGGTCAGAATCTAGGACTGCGCTTCTTAATTTTTACTGAATTACCATAATGGCCTGGAGCGCATGAATTCTTGGACAATCCTATTATATCTACAATTACCTTTTGGGTCACCTTTATATTAAATTTGACAATGTTTATTGAAGGATGTTTCATTGCTCTTAGAGGGATATTAACACAATAGTGTATCTGCTTAATGCACAGACACACAGCTATAGTGGCTGGATCTTGTTTAGTCCCACACCTTGTATTATATGCTAATAGTCATAGACAGAGGATATACAAACAGTCTGGTGAGCATTAAGAATTTGAGGGCTTTAGCACATCCTAGGAGAGCGTGTGTACTCATTTCACACCAGAGGTCACTCTTCAGTGTAAGGCACCGTGCATTTGGACCTAGTGCCTAGAACCTTTCCATGCAGAAGACGAGATAACTATGGGTTGTGTGCTATAAAGGTGTACTCCCCCAGTCACAGACACATGCACTCACCAGAAGAGCCCTCCCAAGCATACTGCACGCAGTACGTCATGTGACTCGTATCAATAAATAAGGTACCAATTTCAGACATTTCATTACAATTTTAATGTCAATTAAGGTATTGTTTTAACTTCTCTCATTTCACCTTCCTTTACCATTTACTTTAAATAATAAACCCATGCATTAAATGGCATGCAAATAACTGTGCATATATTTCTATCTAGATTATAGAGTTGAGGTACAAAATACGGAGTCTTGTAACACGTTAATTTATTAATCATAGTCAATCTGTAAAACTCATCCATATCAATTCAGCACCTATTTGTTTTATTAAGTGGTATGCTTGTAAATAGTGAACTAATTACATAAAAGAGCTTCAACTTTGTAGCTATTGTGTGAGAAAATGAGAAAGCTGTGGCAAATGTATTTTTTGTTCTTTTATGTACAGCAGTGTGCATATATAGTGCACATAACCATGAGCTGCACGCCCATGCTCTCTGTCTTATATGCTGTCATTAAAACCTGGATTGCTGTGGATCTGTCACTCGCCACTCCCCTCTAGGAGGTGTATATCTCACTGTTAGCTGAATTGACTTGTCAAAACAAGTCAGTTTGGTTTGTAATGCTACTCAGAAAATTTCCCTATATTAATAGTTTGGTACCAGTTGTCCACCTGCTATTTGATGACTTATTCCAACCTTAAACGTCCATTTACACCTAAACTAGATTAAAGAGTAAATATATAATCAGTTCTAGAAATTGGCATACCACTTAGTTAAGGAGAAGATTTAGACTTTGGGAGCGTGGTTAGATTGAAGACTTTCGATGGATAGCCATGCACACATGATTGTTGCCGCTTTCAACTACTGCCTGATGTTTCTCTGTAAAGCTTTTGAACGAAGGTGATTTTACAAAAACTGCTGGAAAAAACCCCGTTGGTAAGACCTCTAAATAAATGTTCCAGTTGCCAGTACGTAACAACTTTATTAAGAATTTGTGTTGTTTCGCATTACTTTGCATGACTTTTTGTGCGGCACATATCTTGATAAATCTGGCCCCAAGCATTTGTGTTTGAACTGTGTATTATTGAGTCTTATTTGCCCTCCCCTATATTCACCACCATAACTAATCCCTTTAACATGAATACTATGCTTCAGATTCGTCCCTTTTGCAATAGTTGTTCGCAGTCCTGGGCTCCTAGAGGCACTGAAATTACAAATGGCGGTAAAGTGGGTTGCCCTCCTTCATGCCATATTATCTGGTTTATATTTTAAAACTGGGACATAGATCACCAGACATCGTGCCCGGGATGAACTCCCTCTCAGCTGTTGAATAATGCCATGTTTCTTCCTGGATCGGCTTTGTTTGTTTGTAAAATGTTGGAATATTACAATCTCCTGTGGCACCTTCAGTATGCATGTTGAGCATGTGGGAAACCTCACTTGGCTGGGCCACTTTACTACTTTCTGGCAGCAAACAGTGTAGTTGGCACAATCATTTTCTCTAGTTGCACCGGTTTGCTGTACAGCTCCTCAGAGTTGTTCTTCCTTTATTTCTCTTGTACCTGTACAGTGAATGTTTGATGTCACTTCTATGACACTGCAGTTCTCATTTTCACTCTTTGTTTTGTTGATGTTGACATCACGATCAACTGCACATTATGTGCCAGAGAATCTTGATGACCAGATAGAAAAGAAGATCCGTAAGCTGCGCAACTGTGCTCCTCCGCTGCTTCCAAGTGTAGTACAGACTCCGCCTTTTGTGCTCAGCTGATTGCCTTTACGGAAGTGACCATGGTGGGAGATATGGTGGATGCTAGCCTGGGTATGACTGCTCACTGCTCATTGCGGAAGATGAATTTTCTCTTGCATGACATTGAGAGGCATGCTGGGTGGTGCTCCTCCTGGATACTGCGAAGAGTTGTCCCAGCGGTGACAGTACATTCTTAGAGTCCCTGTGCAGGCAAAGATGGGCCAAGTTTAGGATCTTGCGTTCAGCACCTTTTGGCAACAGGATGACCTGCTAGGTTTGAAGCTCTGCTCCGCAACAAAGTGCCACAGTGACGTGTTAAGTTCGGTTATATCATGCAGTGACGTAAGAGTTATATGGTCTATGTGCAGCATCTCTGTAATGATATCCCTGCTCTCCTAGATTGTGTTTACTCTTTCTCGGCATTTAGAAAATGACTAGTACCACATCCATTTGTGTTTTTCCTCTTCATTTTTAGTGGGAACTGGTAGTCAAGGGGCTAGCAATCATAGATTATGTAGCCACTGTTCAAAGCGCTCAGTATAATGTAATACAATATTTAGCTAAAATACCTGTCGCACCTTTTCAGGGAGACCTGAGACATCTACACAGTGTCACATCATTTCTCAGTTTCTAGTAGAAGGAGAAGTATGTATGTCAGCTACATATTTTATTGAACTATTTTACTTGAAGGCTCTATAAGAACGGGTGTTTCTCAATGGCGGTTTAATAATTTCTATTTGTTTTCATTTTCTGTATGTTCTTATAGATGTCCACGCACAAGACGCGTGAATCCAATCTCCTAAATGTAAATCTATCTGAAAGCACCCACTTCCGGGTTATTCAAGAAGACTCCCCTACTGCTGACCTCCCACGAAGCTTTGCCGCCCTTTCTGCAGAGGACCACATGGATGCGGGAGCCCTTGAAGAGACAGTCCATGATCCTGAGCCGGAACATGAGGCTCATCAGGGACCTGAGCCCACAACCATAACTATAACTGTGCCGGACATCGACTCTCAAGGCGCGGCTGCACCCCAGCTGAGCACGGAGGAAGAGAAGAACCACACCACGGTCTGCATCAACCAGCCCGTGAGCAAAACCGATTCTCCTTCCAAAAAGAAAGGTAAACTTGTGTGCTGAACTTTGTGCTTCCAAGTTACACAAAATTCCCCTTTACTTATATGTGTTCTGGGCATGTAAAAGTAGAAATTACATAGGATCTGGGACTAATGACATGTTATACAGTAAACTAAAAGGCTAGCTATCTTGAGTGAATAATACTGGTTTGTCTCTACAAAATTAGCCAAGTAGTTATATTTCCTAAGATGTCTGTTCTGTGCAGAATGTATAAGGCTAGAAGGAAGCTGGAGTAATAAACCATGGAAGAACATAGTCACAGCATCTTAGTGTAGTTGATTAACTTATATCTGTGGTAGTTTCTGAGGACTGGAGTGAGTGAACAGTGGCTCTTCAAGGTAAACAGAATATTCTTTATCCAGGCGAGATGACCGAATAGTGAATATTAAGCTTCTGGATGAAATGAACAAAGAAATGAAGATTCTTTTATAGTGCAGCTCTATGAAGTCAATTGCCTTAAGACACTTTTTGGCTGGACAAATGATTAAGGAAAGGGTGTAAAACCAATGGTTAAAAGAAAGTAATTACAATGATCACTTTAAATTTGATGACCGCTTTTAAAAGCAAAATTACATAAGAGGTTGTCATTGTGAGCCCGCTATTATCCCTGTGGACCCATGACAAGTGGGACTCCGGGATGGGAGTACCTTTGCGTCCTGATCCTATGGCGGACCATTGATTGAGGAGAATTCCACAAGATATGAAAGTAAAGAATTTCTTCTCCTTTCATTTTTTATTTTTTTATAACTTTATTTTGAATTTTCTGTACAATTAAAAAACAAAACTTAAAGATGGGAAAATAAATCATCAATGCAAAAAATATGATCAATAATGTGCATGAAGGTACAGCAATGGACAATGAATATTGCAGAAGATTACGCAAGAGAAAACAGACATTCACATCAACAGTGGCAGTCCAGTAAGTACATAAGGCAAAACCTTCTAGAATTCCGATCTTAAACAGATGGTAGCAAAACGTTTCTTACGGGCCAGAACCAGACCTCGCAAAAGACAGTGCAAGGGCTCCCTCTCCTGTATCGAGATCCAATTCATAGTATTTCAACCATGGGGACCAAATTTTCCGAAATTTACGTGGGCAGTCCCTCACCTTATAAACCACTATCTCCGCCGCCATATAGAGATCCATATTAGACTTCCATTCCGTAACTGTAGGAAGGTGTGGTGCACCCCAGTACTTGGCTATATACCTTTTAGCCACCACCAACCCAAGATTGGCCAGTAGGAGCCCATAGCGTGGCAGGACAATATATGTGGGAATTCCTAAGAGTAAGAATTTCACGTCCATCCTCATGTTTGCCCCGAGTATTCTGTTTAGTTCTCCCACTATTGTGTGCCAGTAGGGTTGGATGTGACCGCATTCCCAGAGAGTTTGGATGTACGTGCCATGTTCCGTACGGCATCTGAGGCATGCAGAGTCTTCCACCCTCCCCATCCTATATAATCGTTCCCTATCGTAGTACACCCTATGAAGGATCTTGTATTGAAAAAGGCGCAATCTTAACTTGATCACTGCCTCTCGTGGGTGCATGAGGGCCGCTTCCCAATCTATATCTTCAAGTGGCCCTGCAGTGACTTCCCAATTTGCGCGAAGTGGGCTAAGATTGTCCGGCATATTATTAATTTGTGTTTTGTATGTCAGAGATATCGCCTGAGTCGGGATCTCCTCCTGAAGGAGTCTGCCTTCAAGGGGGGCGTATTCTGGCAGCGTCACGTCATCCAACCCTTCCGCCTGCCATGCATGGCGAAGTCTAAGATATGCGTAAGCCTGGGAATTATGAAGTTGGTATTTGGATTGAAGGAAAGAGAAGGAAGCCAGAGAGCTTCTCTCCAGGAGGTCTTCTAACTTCTAAATGCCAATAAGATCCCATTTCTTAAATCCCCTCAATTTCTTGATCTCAGACAGACTAGCCCCTTCCCACAAGGGGGTCTCCCGCGTAGGGTTCCCCTCCCATCTCATCAGTTTTCCTGTAGTTTTCCAGGCCTCTATTACCCACTGTGTAGCAGGAAGAAGTCGTGCTTTTCCTGCTCCCCCGTATAAATAGTGTAGCGGGGAATGATCATGGAACTGGAGCCTTTCTAGCCTGTATGCCGGATGGTCCCCTGGTGCGCGAGTCCATTCTTTAATGATGATGAGCTGGGCCGCCCTATCGTAGGCTCTGATGTCCGGCACGGCCAAATCTCCGTTGTAGGGGTTGCGTTGCAGGGTCTGCAATGCTATCCGTGGATGAGCACCGTCCCATAGAAAGAGGCGCAACTCACTATTAATAAGAGTAAAAATAGTGTCAGGTAGTTTGTGATACATGTTCTGAAGAACGTAAAGAAGCTGGGGGAGTGTTACCATTTTGTACATGGTGGCTCTTCCCATAATAGTCAGAGGAAGCATTCTCCATCGTTTCCCATCTGCCTGAAAATTAAGCAACACTCGTCGTATATTGCGATCTAGGCGAAGCCCGGGGTCAGTGGTGATATAGAGGCCCAGATAAAGAAATCCCTCTGTGGCCAGACACAGGCAGCTGGGGTAAGTGTAAGATAGTGGGTCTCCATTTAACGGATGGTGTTGCAGGGATTCTGCTCATGCACAGAACTATGCGCAGGAAACCAGGACCTCAGTGAATTGTGGTGTGCCAAAAAACTCACCTCAGTACCCAGAACCCCTATCCGACTAGCATCAGTGTCTCATTCGTTCTCCGTATCATCCCGAAGCTACCAATGATTAGACAACCCAGAACAAGCGACTTAGAGTACTCTCAGGAATGGTGGGAATCAGAAACACCTTTTCGTTATTATTCTCACTTCAGTCCACAACAAGAGTAATCAGAGACACAGTAAAGTTTAAAATGTTTATTTTTAACTACGTGCTCTAAGGTGCAGTATTTTGGCTAACATAAGCAGACAAATGATTAAAAACAAAACCATCAGCATTGTTACAATACCATAGAAAATGAAGGGAGAAATCATATTACAAATGATAGTGGAAAACAACCACCCTCCCTTCGCTAGTAAGCTAGTATTATGAAACTAATAGAAGGTCTCTAGGCTTAAATGGGGAACCCCATACCATAAATATCAGCTTAGGTGAATCACATCACAGGATCAGCTCTGCTCTGTGTCTGGAAAAGGTTTTCCCCAAGTGTCTGAATCATGCATGCAAATGCAATATTAAAGGCACCCGAGTTTCAGATATTTGCAGCTGTGTGCGTGTTATGGCTAGAGCGTGGGTCGATCAACCTGAATTCAAAAGCATACATTGTTATTTGAGCTTGACGGCTTCTGCACACAGTGTACAGACTAAGGTTGCGGTGCACGTCTAGGGATGTGAACAACAGACCGTTCTCATGTGAAGAAAAAGCAAGCAAGCAGTTTTTCTTGTAATAACAGCTACCTGCAGTGTCGTGTGCAAAAGCAGCAAAGTGGCAAGATGGCGTTTTACATCTAAAGCACTTATGCTAACATAGCAATGTGTGCACATAGAACCCCGTCTCCACTACAATAGAGGGTGGACTTATTCCAGTTGATCTTATAGCCAGCGTAGCTGCTATATTCCTCAAAGATGTGCAAAAGACGGGGTAGGGTTTCAGCGGGTTGCGTGACATAGATCAGAACATCATCCGCGTATAATGAAATGCGTTCTTCCTCTACGAAACCCGAATCGGCGAGGAAGCCACCCAGAGCTGGTCGGGTATGAACCACACAAGCCAGGGGCTCCAATATAATGGCGAACAATAAAGGGGATAGGGGGCATCCCTGCCTGGTGCCCCGCTTTATTGGCCAACTAGCGGAGAGAGTGCCATTAACACGGACTCGTGCCTCGGGCATGTTGTATAACAACGCCAGCCACTCTAGGAAAACCGGGCCGAAGCCCATCGTTTCCACAGTTCGCCACATGAAGGGCCAGTGAATCGTGTCAAACGCTTTCTCCGCACGTGGTCCATTGTAGGAGAACTGCTCTCTGAACATGGAGGTTAGCAGGAGAGCCCACATGTGCTTCAAGTTGATCTTTCAAAAACCATTTTGAGTTTTCTATTGGGGGAGGTGTCTATTGCAGGTGAAGGAGAAGCACAAACTCTGAGTTGCTAGATCGGTTATAGAGTGTTTTTATTACATAATAAATGACATAATTTTAGACAAAGTGTGAAGATGAGTGGAATAGACGCAGAAGCATATGACAAGCCAAAATGGCTGTCTTCTGTTTGCATCTGAAAATTGCCACAGCACTGTAGTTGCAAGCGGGCTTGCCGCTAGAACAGGGGCTTGAGAAGACGTGCAACGCCCATAGGGCTGTAAGGGCTTCATTCTTCCCCGTCGTCTGTCTCAGCCTGGGTTGCTGAAGCTCGAGCTGCTGTGTGCTCAGCTGGTCAGTGTCTGGAGTCTTATCTCTGGCAAGCCCGACTTTTTCACAGGTCTTTAAAGATCATTTGCATATTTACATACCTTTGTAAACTGGTTACAGAGGCTTAGGTTTTTTTTGGTTCCAGTACCCCTGGGCACCCACTCTGCCTATTCCTTACATTTGTATTTTACATTTACTACCGTAGTGTGAGAACTCATTTCATGAAACGGAATTTAAAGTAGGGTTATAATTAAAAAAGTATGTATTCATTTGTAATTTGACTTTTCTTTCTTTTTTCCCTTTAATTATCAGTCATGGATCATTCAGGCAGCCCTAGAACACAATACAAAATTCTTTCTATTTCTGTTTGCTGTTCCAAGTATGCACAGATAAGTGCTGAAAATAGTCTTTAGGTGACTGCTTATTTTTGTACCGTCTGAGCTGGCAACTCTAATCACAAGACTGGAAGCTTGTTGCAGGATGAGTACAATATTTATTTCCTCCACCCTCGATCCCTGAACAGGGGCGGACTGGGAACGCAAACCGGCCTTGGCAATTGAGTCGGACTGGCCTTGGGGGAGGAGGGTGTGCGTGGAAAACACTGCAGCTGCTTTTGGTATAGGGGGCCGATATTGCCCCGTACGAAAAACGGCCCCCACCCTTCCGACCCACCGAGAAAACGCCCGGTGCCCACTATGTCCAGCCCTCTCCTTGAATAATGCCATAATAGCAATAGTTTAACTTACATCTGAAACCCTACGCCAACCCTCAATAACATGCTGAGTTACTTCAAGTGTCTAAGAATGCACCCTGCATTCACAAAACTCACTCCTCATTCTTGCCCTTCACTTTCACACTCACCCTGCACTCGCTGCGATCACAATGCACTCACACCGATCACCATGCACTCACACCATGCACTCACACTCACTGCATTCATAATGACCACACTGCACTTATGCCACCTGCCATGAACTCACACCGTTCTCCTTCCACTTACCCTGCGGTCACATGAATACACCGCTCGCTCTGCACTCACAGTGATCACTCTGCACTCACAGTGCACTTGCACTGTTCACCCTGTACCTCACCCTACAGTCACACAAGCACACTACCCACCCTGCACTCATGGGACACTTCACTCACCTGCCCCCTCACTGCTCACTCTGCAATCTCACTCAAACAAGCCCATCACTAACCACACATTCATTTGACCCACTCTGCACTTACATTTGAACCCAAATTCATATGGTCACCTCACTCACCCTGCAGTCACTCCTCTCACCCTACTCTCACACTGTCGCATCGCTCACTGTGCACTCACATGGGCACTCCAGTCACTCACACAGCACAGAGGGTTAATATGCCTGCTACAAAGAACGTTCACCATGCAGATCACAGAACTTAGTGCGAGTAAACTACGATTAGCCCTATAAAAAAATGAAATGTTTGTCAGAAAGGGGCTATAGGGAGTTGAGGTACATTGTTGGCGAGTTGTAGTGATGGAATTCATGGAGAAGGAGGAAATGGGGGAGGGGCGCCAAAAAAGACTGTTGCACCGTGCGCGACCAGTGCTAGGACCAGCCCTGGCTGGGAGTCTTAGCCAACCCTAAAGTTCGGGTCTAGTTGCACCCCTGGGCTTGATCATGAAAGAACCTTGACACAGGCCGTGGCCTACAAAAGCACAAGCGCTTGTCATGACGTAAACTGACATACACTAAAAACTGATTGAGCTTTTTGTCTATGATTGATCATTTGGCAAAGTAAATCTAACATTAGTTAGAAACAAGATGCTATTGCTTGCAACTAGTCTTTTGGTAAGCTGTAGTGCAAGAGAAATATCTGGTATGGGCAGCCTGTCTCGTGCAACGCACTCTGCCCTTATTGGTGGACCACCCCTGTACATTGATTGGTGTTTAGTGCCGAAAGGAATCCTTCTCCTCTTTACATTTTGGCATCTACTTTGCTGTCTTTTGTTTAGTAAAGAAAGTACCCTCCATAATGTTAAGTCTGACATATTATAGTTTACTACCAGAATATCGAGTTTTAAATATGGTGCTACAAAAATGTGGTAACCAGAATAACTACAAAATGTTTTGAAGGTAAGCCTATATAGATAAGTATAGGTTTACTAAATTTACCTCCACATATATGTACTTTGGCACTGTAGATATCTTCAAAGTATGTGAAGTTAAGAATAGTAACTCTATACGTACTTAAATATACTTACTTTCAGGGCATTTTGGTGGTTTGTATTCGGGCTGTAATATTTTTGTACTCACTATTCTGACATACGACTAAAATTATGAAGTAAGTACAAGAACACAGAAATAGGAAATTTACTGTTAGTGGTTTCTCTTGAGTTGCCATATGATGCTTATCTTTTTATTAAACATCAGTAATACTATTCCGTTCAAACCCCCCCTATCTTAACATAACTTCAATAAACGTTTTCCTGCCAGTTCTTATTGATTTTATTCTATATAAAAGCCTTGTTTTGATAATTTCCCATATATATTTCGGTTTGTAGACAAACGGAGCAGACATCTTGGAGCTGACGGTGTCTATTTAGATGACCTCACCGCCATGGACCCAGAAGTGGCTGCCCTCTATTTCCCCAAGAGGTAGATTTCTTGTTGCTTCAGTGCATTTCAGTTAGTCATTAGGTTGCTTTTTACTGGCATCCTAAATCTCAACAGTTCCACATGCTTTTATAGTAAATTATGGCCTCGAGCCATGGAGTTTCTTTCTATTTGTTATTTTATTTATTTCTGCATCTTCCTAGCGATTTGATGTAAGCATTATATGGTGTATTATGGAAATGTGTTCCGCAGTACAAGATGTGCTGATGAGAAGCAGGCATGGGTTATTTATCACTGAATTCTAAAGTAGGGCCTCAGTCATTGCTGTTAAATGGGCAGAAAAGGCATCACGCTTTACACTCATTATGAGTGAGCAATGTACATGCTTGACACGGCTACACGGCATCACAAAGGAATGGGAACACGTACATACAGTTCTCCTGGGGAGGCAAATTTGGACAGATGTCGTTGTTTATGTTTAAAAAGAGATTTGATTGCATGACTCACTTAGTTCCATGAGTGATCCGCACCATAGCATTTGGTTGCAACACCTTTTACTTGATGTTGAACTAGGGCCAGCTTTAGGGCGGTGCGACAGGTGCAGCTGCACTGGGCACTGACATGGGGAAGGGAGCTGTGCTTAGCAATAACTTATGATTTTAAAACACCTGCAGAGTTCCTTGTGCATCCAGCTTTCAGGCAGCAATAAAAATGTCAAGATAATTGTTGTGATTAATGTTCCTGTTAGAGAGAGAGATGGGAGTTTTGTCTAGTGGCATAAAGTAGCGCACAGGGATAATATGCCTGCTGCAAAGAACGCATACCGTGTAGATCACAGATCTGTATTTTATGTGGATAGCTGAGTGGAGGACTGCTTTTGTCACAGAGATCCTTGTGTTACCACAGTTATAAGATACAACCCTAATATAGAACAGTGACTGTTACGAACTGTCATCAAAGAGCTGCATGCAAACTGCATAAAATCGTTAGGACATTATGTTTTTCCCCCCCAGTCGTTCATTATCTATTCCTAATGTTGCTAAAAAGGGTTTGTTTGGGTGGATATACATTCTTATTAGTAAAGTCAGCCTTTACCAATGTTTTAAAACGAATGAAAAGTATGTGAGAGAGGGGCTATGGAGAAATGAGGGGCACCTTTGCCCAGTGGTAGTTAGGGAATCCGAGGAGGAGATTATAGGGGAGTGTGCATATTTGATTGTCATACTGGGCACCGCCAGTGCTAAAGCCGGCCCTGTATTGAATCATTGAGATACTCTGCCTCCATTTAAAGACCAGGAGCCCCTTTTCCTAAAAACCCATAGAGGCATGTGCCTGAATATTTCAGTGTCAGCTACAGGCTACATGTACCAAGAGTTCCTCCATATCATGCTGCAGGCATTTCCTTTCTACTGTGCCCCACTCCCTGCCATTACAGGTTCCTGGTATAATGGAGCAGCTTATCAGGTCCCATACAAATTAGGAGAATGTGGCCCCTTCATTTCAATAGGTGAGTACTGCTTTAGAAAACTTAGCCATAATTTGGACAGGAGGCTTTAGAAGCGAGACACTGAGGTTTGTCAAGCATCCTGTTGATAGGTGTGGTGGTACTTAGTGAAGTGGGTCACAATGCTTTCTAAGTCCAATATCGACCAATTATAAACTTGATTCCCTATAGCTTCACCACAAAAAAGAGTTAAATCTTGTATGAAGAGTCTTCTGGGTACCCTGCCACCCCTTCCAAATAATGGACCAGTTAGGTCTCTGTTATTGCATGAGCACAGTAATGCACGGCAGGGTGTGTGGTGAAGAATAGTCCTGCGGCTTCTGTGCTCGAATATGTGGCCTTGCTTTGTGATGTCATAAACATGTGTTGCATGTAGTAAACATTTTAAGTTAGCACACAGTCTTGCGTGATGGCTGTACTGTCCAACTTTATTCCACTTCTCAAAAGTTATCAACTTTTTCTCCCATTCGTTTTGTTTAAATTCTGTAACAAATACAGAGAAAAATCTGGCACCACAAAAATCTTCTTAAAATAAAAACATAAATAGTTGTGAACTGGCAGCTTCCTTCAATCCGTAAGATTACAGATGCCACGGGCCTAATTCACCACAATTTACACGTGATAAAAGAAACTGCGCATACAAACCTGCCAGGTGAGAGAAAAGAGTTTCATGCAGGCATACAATCCACTACACCAGCAGATTTTCTGCATTCATAAGTAGCATCTAAAATGTAGCTGCATGCATTCCCCAGGGAGTGTTGTAGCACTGAAAACTGAAATACAAATGAAGAGATTACAACCAGACTACCATAATTTAGGGAATGTTTGGAAAATAGTTGATGCAACTTATGAATTTGCAGCTAAGGGATACCTACTTTACTCAGTTGGAATTGATGCAGATAGTTTTGGAATGGGCATTAAAATCCTCAATTTTTACTGGGTGTAAGAAAGAAGGGGAGACTTGACACACACACATGTGCGCTCAAAGGTTTTATAAAAACATTTCCATAGCAAACAACATTGGCAAAGACTATACGTCCACAGCCTACACCAGATCACCTGTTTTTGCCATTTAAAGATTGGTGTTTGTGTGATCAGACATATGTGTGCATGCATACGTATGGCTGATATTTTGGAAGTATTTTTGTAATAAAAGTCAAACTAAAATCCTTCCAAGATGGTCAAATGTAAGCGCGCACACAGGCAGTTGTCGTGGAATAGTTGCAGAAGCCCTTTGCAAAGCTGGCAGCCACTATCAGTTCGTGGGCTGTACGCAAACTGCAAATATGGCCCTCGTGAAAAAATATTCTGAAAGTTACAAATGGAGAAAAATTGAAATTCTTAAACTGAAATGCACATTCTGGGCCACAAGTTCCTGGATCTGAATTGGACTACTTTGCCTGTGTACATGTGTACATTGTGCATTAGTGGAATGCGGATACTCGCAAAGCCCTCAGCAAATTTACAAATTAAGTCAGTAAGTGTACCTTTTCGCCCCATAGCATGCTGTATGCTGTGGTGGGCAGAAATAAAACGTGACTGACACTACTGCCAAGAAATTAATGAAGAGAGCTTACTGAAAGACCCTGTATGTTTTTATCTACATGCCTTTGGCTAAAGCCGGACCTAACAAAGAAGTTTTGAGACATTTTACATATTTCCTAATCTTACACATATATATTTTCTGCAGGGTTGCACCTCCATGAACAGAGTTTGGGAATAGAGGTTTTTGTTAGGGATTTATGCGAATAAGTCCCACTAACATTTGTGGAAATCAGGATTATGACACATGCCTTGGTAAATTGAAAATTGCATGCAAACTCTCAAATCCCAATGCATGTATCCAGAGACTTCTAAGGGTATTCTGCATTTGGCACAATGGGCCTGATGTACTAGTCTAGTGATTCACAAAATAGGTGTGTTGTAAGCTCAAAATAAGTTTTAGCTATGCAGTAATTTAATTTCAGAAGTCTGCAAACATTTACTGACTCCCTAACATGGGATTTGAATGCATCCCATTTGCAACTTTGAAAGGGTGTGTTGTAGGGATCCCTGCCAAATTTTGAATTGGTATGTGATCAATC
The DNA here is from genome assembly GCF_964204655.1 of Triturus cristatus. Lineage (NCBI taxonomy): Eukaryota > Metazoa > Chordata > Amphibia > Caudata > Salamandridae > Triturus > Triturus cristatus. The sequence goes on along the minus strand of NC_140589.1, from coordinate 320,288,638 downwards.
AGTGTTTTGCGTCCTTAGTCCACCACAGAACACTAAAAAACGTACCCACTCCAGAGATGGTGTGGTAACCCATTCTTAAAAGGGAAGGAAACCATTTGGGACTCTTTTCCTTTATGAATGTAACCCAAAAGTTTATTGGGGAGTAGGCAGAGGTCCAGGGAACCACTGACAACCCTTAAAGCAAAATTAAATAAAAAGTAAACTTCTTTTTTAAATGCAGCCCTTCTTTTAGGGAAAACAGGCTGCATTAAAAAAAAAGTTTAAAAAGTTTATTTTATTTAAAGGCAATCATGAAAATGGTGGTCTGCTGACCCTAGCATGCCACAATCCCTATGCTTGTAACCAAACGTTGTAAGTACGACCTTCCTAATAAATATTAATTAGGCAGGACAGTCTGCAACTCACTAGGGGGCATATGTACAAGCCCCTATCGCCACCACAATGTCACTTTTATCAATGTTGTGGTGGCGATAGCTTAGCCTTATTTACAAGGCAGCGTTAAGCCACTTAAATTGGCTTAACGCTGCCTTTTAAATAAGGCCCCCTTTCACGCTATAGATAGCGGGAAAGGGGTGGGAAGTGGGTGTTGCGGTGGGCGTTTCACCGCAACACCCATTGATTTTGATGCTGCCCCCTACGTACAAGGGCAGTGTACATAGGAGGCAGCGCCAAAGTTAAGACCAGATAAAACCCGGTCTTAAGTTGGCGAAACGAGGAGAAATGCATTATTTCTCCTCAGTTTTGCTTTTTTCATGTGTCCTGCCTTGTGCAGCACACATGGAACAAGCAAACTGCCTTGGATTGTTTATGTATAGGAAGGTCCCCCTTCCTGTACACAAATAATCTTTAAAGAAAATACCAATTTGTAACTTTCATGTGTGTTGCATTAAGCAGCACACATAAAAGTGACAAAATGGCTTTTCAGGATTGTTTATGTGCAGGAAGGGACACCTTCCTACACATAAACAATCCTCCCCTGCACGCAGACACCCTTGCACTATAGTGCAAGTGTGCCTGTGTTGGCGCTACACTGCTAAGTATGGATAGAAATTTGGGGGAGATTCTATATGGAATGACAGAGGCTGGAATCTGGACTAAATTTTTCGATAAATAATATACCTCTGACACCATTAATCACACGTTTTTTGTATCAGCTAGTCTATTTAATGACTGCGATTGGGGACATTTGTTTCAATTGCTTAATTTGTTTAGACAGTATAAACACTACTTCATCTCTTGTGGCACATTATTATATACAGTGACAGATATATACATTTGTACAGTGACTTCGTGAAATATCAAAAAATACAATTACAGTGAATTTGAAAATGTACAAAAGATAAATCAATTTTACATATGAAACAATCAAAAAATCAATTTTTCATTAATTGTATGTCCGAAATAGATTATCTGTAAGGACTTTTGGCTGGTTGGGTCCTGTAGTCCCGGCTATAGTTGCGGTCCTGAGCAGAGTCAATTTCAAGACTCAAAGAGTTTGTTGGGGCATACTTAAATTTATTTTAATATGTATGCTCTGGGGGGCACTGTTATAAATTACTCTCCCCTTCTACTACTATTGATCTCTGCTTTTTTTCGCCGACGCGTTTCGACCTTTGACAGTGGGGACCTATGTCTTGGTTCTGAGGTCGTCTTCAGGGCTGTTCTATAGATGGGGTTCGGACTTGTCTCGCTGAAAGGACAAGAGTATGTCTACTTTAGTTTGAATTTATAGCAGAGGTGTTCTTAAAACAAATTAATGGTGGGTTAACTTACGCTCTTCGAACGTGTGTGATCGCTTGTTTGTCTTTATCTGCAAGAAATGAATATATTTTTATGAGTGTTGTGACACTCATACATGATTGGTGGAGATTTAATAGATGTCATCGTACAACTCCTACCTTGCCGTTCCGCTGATGGGCTGCCGGCTCAAATGGGTGATTTTTGCTCTGACTTGTTTCTCTCTGTGGGACGAGAGATGTAGTGTTAGTAAGTACTGGTTTGAGCCTGTCGTTGGCGCTTATGCCGTGATGCATGAGTTGAGCTTTATTTTATTATCTCCGGCCGCTTGGGTTTTAAATGATTTGGAGGAAGGAAGTGCTATGAATGCGCTTTCAGAAACTTGGTGGAGATCGCGAGATAGATCGCTCTCAGGGGCATTCCGAGCGCGCCTCCGTAATTTTTTGGTGCGTCTTCTTCGCCAGTGTTTAAGTTGAATAGCGACCTCGCTTTGCGCTCCTATCATAATGCATTAGGTTTCATGTTTTTCCGTACCTTTCGCAGTGTCGAGTTTCTGTTTTGATCTCTGGAGACTCCGGCGTTGATTTCACGGTCTCCGCTGCTCTCGTGTTTCCGGCATTTTCAAGTTGCTTCAAAGACGGTCTTTCTCATTGGATGATTTTATGTCGTGGTTTCGACGTGATTACGTTGAGCGTTGTCATGGTTACCACTTCGTTGTCTTCACAGGCTGAAGGAATTTTTTTGAATGTAACTTTATTTATTGGCTACAAGTTACAATGTCTTCGTTAGAGAAAGAGAGCTTTCCTTGTCTGAGTATGTTTAGGACAGTCTTCGGTTACTGTTTGTATGCGTCGTCCTAGTTACCGGATTGTTTTTTTGTCCGGGAATTCGCAACACACTTTATTCTGCGTCCGCAGGTTAGGGTATTGTTTTGGTTCTTTTTCGGGACAGGCTTTAATTCATCTGAGCCTTTCTTGTAATATTTTGATTAGCGGCGAATTGTTTTCTCCTCCTTCAATGTTATTTTGATTATAGATATTTGACTGTTAACCTCATGATTTCCGGCTCTAAATTGAAGCGTCATTACATCCTGCGCAGTTAATAGGAATTGGTGATGTCTGTTGGGTATCTTGGTTACCGGGTGTTATTTGAGGAATCAGGGGATTTTTTTAAAGGAAACTTTATTCGACGACCGCAGGTTGGGGTATTGTTTGGGTTCTTTGCGAAAGGTTTTAGTCCATTTGCAGCGTTCTTCTGATGTTTCAATTTGCGGTGTATTATTTTCTCCTCCTTCGATATTGTTTTAACTAAACAATCTTTGACTATTGAACTCATGATTTCCGGCTGTAGGTTGAAGCATCGTTACACCTTGCACAGTTGATTGATGATATCAGTTGAGTGTCCTTTGGTGGTGTTGTTGAAAGGGGGGTATCGTGAGTTGCTCCAATTAAACGATCTGTGTTATTTCCGTCATTTCGTTCAAACCATTGTCTATGGTACCAAGGAACATGATTGTTTTGGCTTCCGTTTTAGATAGAATTGCGTCCACGTTTCTTCCTTGAATATGGCGTAGGACTGTCCATTTAAGTTCATTTGGATTATGTTTTTTTTCGATACAGTGGGATACCATAGGGGCATTCTGGAACGTCTACCGATGGTAATGGAAGAAATAGGATCCATATACAATCTATCTAATCAATCTCTTTCACCAGCAGAAACACAAGTTCTGCAAAAAGGCCTATCATTTATCCCGACGACAAGACCAGACCTAAACCAAATGAAAATGGAAATAATCCAACTTTTCCGAAAAATGAGGCTTAAAATATTCTTCCAAGACAGAGAAGAAACTTCATCTCGAAATTTCTCTGGTTTAAAGAATCCATCTTCCTTTTTTCCGAACACTCTAAATATGCCCGTAGAACTTTTGACATTCGAGAAAAATGTTTTAAGAGATCTAGACGACCTTGAAAAAAAGAAATCATTCATAAAATGGAACTTGACAAAACAAGAAACCGAAGCCCTAGATCAGCTGGCACATAATAAAAATCTGATAATCAAACCGGCAGATAAGGGAGGAGGAATCGTGATTTGGCCGAGGGAAAAATATGAAGCTGAGGTACACCGCCAATTAGCAGACACCAAATACTACAGAAAAAGAAATGAAGATTGGAACCTACAAATCAAAAGAAAACTCTTGCCCATCATTGACATAGGCAAAGAAGAAGGCTGGCTTACGACAAAAGAATCAAAATATCTGATCAATGACAATCCCAGGACTCCGATGATGTACGTACTTCCAAAAGTACATAAGGATTCCCGTAATCCACCAGGGAGACCCATAATATCGGGAGTAAATTCGATTTTAGAGAGGCCAGCGAAGTATGTGGATACATTCCTCAAACCTCTAATAAGAGATACTCCTAGCTATGTGAAAGATACAATGCAGGCAATCACTGTGCTGGAAAACTTCCCATTTGAAGAAGAGAACGAAATCCTTGTAACTATGGACATTGTCAGTTTATATTCAAACATCCCTCAAGAAGGAGGTCTAGAGGCAATACATGTGTTCCTCGAAAAAAGAGCTAGACCACACAATGTACCAACTAACCATCTTGTACAACTAGCAGAAATTTGCCTGAAACACAATTTTTTTACTTTTAACGACATTCAATACCTTCAAGTCACGGGTACCGCGATGGGATGTCCCTTCGCCCCCGAAATGGCCATAATGTTCATGGCACTATATGAAGAAAAATGGATATTTAACAACAACCCATATGACGGGCACATAAAATTATGGCGCCGTTACATCGATGATGTGTTCATGCTGTGGAGAGGCGAGCTACAAACCCTAGAAACATTTGTGTCATGGCTAAATAACCGTAATCCAAATATTCAATTTACCATGAATCATAATAAAACAGAAATGAACTTTTTGGATCTCCTAATAAGACACGAAGACGGTCATCTCTTCACAACATTATACACCAAAAAAACAGATAGAAACACCTTTCTCCATTTTTCAAGTTTTCACCAACGCAACCTACGTGAAAACCTTCCGTACAGTCAATTTCTGAGAATAAGGAGAAACTGCTCCAAAAAAGAGGACTACTTTACAAATGCCAACCTCCTAAGGGACAAACTGTTAAAAAGAAATTACCCCAAAAAACTGCTCAAAAGGGCACTAAAAAGGGCATGGTATACGCCCAGAGAGTCCCTTTTAACCCCGAAACCAGAACAAACAACTAACAAACTGGTATGCGTCACTACCTTCTCTAGTAAAACCACCGAGATGCAAAAAATCATCCGCAAGAACTGGGATACATAAAAAGCATTCCGCTCTTTACACAGATACCAATCTTTGCTCTCAAAAAAAACAATAGCATAAGAGAAAAATTGGTGCGTGCAAACACAACATTTAAACCACCGGGAGCAACATTGAGGTCCATGCTAGCACTACCCCCTATAAAAGGACATAGAAAATGTGGTACATGTGTATCTTGCGAAAGCACAGTGGAAGGTACGAAGTTTGAATATGGGCAGAAATATATAATTCATGAAGACTTCACCAATTGTAACACTAATAATGTCATCTATTGTGTTTTATGTCCATGCCCACTGGCATACATCGGGAAAACCACACAACCGGTCAAAAACAGAATTTCCCAACACCGCTCAAGAATCAAATGTAAAGTCCAGAATGCCCCTATGGTATCCCACTGTATCGAAAAAAAACATAATCCAAATGAACTTAAATGGACAGTCCTACGCCATATTCAAGGAAGAAACGTGGACGCAATTCTATCTAAAACGGAAGCCAAAACAATCATGTTCCTTGGTACCATAGACAATGGTTTGAACGAAATGACGGAAATAACACAGATCGTTTAATTGGAGCAACTCACGATACCCCCCTTTCAACAACACCACCAAAGGACACTCAACTGATATCATCAATCAACTGTGCAAGGTGTAACGATGCTTCAACCTACAGCCGGAAATCATGAGTTCAATAGTCAAAGATTGTTTAGTTAAAACAATATCGAAGGAGGAGAAAATAATACACCGCAAATTGAAACATCAGAAGAACGCTGCAAATGGACTAAAACCTTTCGCAAAGAACCCAAACAATACCCCAACCTGCGGTCGTCGAATAAAGTTTCCTTTAAAAAAATCCCCTGATTCCTCAAATAACATCCGGTAACCAAGATACCCAACAGACATCACCAATTCCTATTAACTGCGCAGGATGTAATGACGCTTCAATTTAGAGCCGGAAATCATGAGGTTAACAGTCAAATATCTATAATCAAAATAACATTGAAGGAGGAGAAAACAATTCGCCGCTAATCAAAATATTACAAGAAAGGCTCAGATGAATTAAAGCCTGTCCCGAAAAAGAACCAAAACAATACCCTAACCTGCGGACGCAGAATAAAGTGTGTTGCGAATTCCCGGACAAAAAAACAATCCGGTAACTAGGACGACGCATACAAACAGTAACCGAAGACTGTCCTAAACATACTCAGACAAAGAAAGCTCTCTTTCTCTAACGAAGACATTGTAACTTGTAGCCAATAAATAAAGTTACATTCAAAAAAATTCCTTCAGCCTGTGAAGACAACGAAGTGGTAACCATGACAACGCTCAACGTAATCACGTCGAAACCACGACATAAAATCATCCAATGAGAAAGACCGTCTTTGAAGCAACTTGAAAATGCCGGAAACACGAGAGCAGCGGAGACCGTGAAATCAACGCCGGAGTCTCCAGAGATCAAAACAGAAACTCGACACTGCGAAAGGTACGGAAAAACATGAAACCTAATGCATTATGATAGGAGCGCAAAGCGAGGTCGCTATTCAACTTAAACACTGGCGAAGAAGACGCACCAAAAAATTACGGAGGCGCGCTCGGAATGCCCCTGAGAGCGATCTATCTCGCGATCTCCACCAAGTTTCTGAAAGCGCATTCATAGCACTTACTTCCTCCAAATCATTTAAAACCCAAGCGGCCGGAGATAATAAAATAAAGCTCAACTCATGCATCACGGCATAAGCGCCAACGACAGGCTCAAACCAGTACTTACTAACACTACATCTCTCGTCCCACAGAGAGAAACAAGTCAGAGCAAAAATCACCCATTTGAGCCGGCAGCCCATCAGCGGAACGGCAAGGTAGGAGTTGCACGATGACATCTATTAAATCTCCACCAATCATGTATGAGTGTCACAACACTCATAAAAATATATTCATTTCTTGCAGATAAAGACAAACAAGCGATCACACACGTTCGAAGAGCGTAAGTTAACCCACCATTAATTTGTTTTAAGAACACCTCTGCTATAAATTCAAACTAAAGTAGACATACTCTTGTCCTTTCAGCGAGACAAGTCCGAACCCCATCTATAGAACAGCCCTGAAGACGACCTCAGAACCAAGACATAGGTCCCCACTGTCAAAGGTCGAAACGCGTCGGCGAAAAAAAGCAGAGATCAATAGTAGTAGAAGGGGAGAGTAATTTATAACAGTGCCCCCCAGAGCATACATATTAAAATAAATTTAAGTATGCCCCAACAAACTCTTTGAGTCTTGAAATTGACTCTGCTCAGGACCGCAACTATAGCCGGGACTACAGGACCCAACCAGCCAAAAGTCCTTACAGATAATCTATTTCGGACATACAATTAATGAAAAATTGATTTTTTGATTGTTTCATATGTAAAATTGATTTATCTTTTGTACATTTTCAAATTCACTGTAATTGTATTTTTTGATATTTCACGAAGTCACTGTACAAATGTATATATCTGTCACTGTATATAATAATGTGCCACAAGAGATGAAGTAGTGTTTATACTGTCTAAACAAATTAAGCAATTGAAACAAATGTCCCCAATCGCAGTCATTAAATAGACTAGCTGATACAAAAAACGTGTGATTAATGGTGTCAGAGGTATATTATTTATCGAAAAACACTGCTAAGTATAGCACCATCGCTGGGGGAAACGCAAGGCTGCACCATAGCCTTGTAAATATGGTGCAGCCCTGCATTTCAGAAGTGGCTGAGTGAGGTGTTAATCCATGACTGCTAACGCCTCACTCAGCCACTTCTATTGTACATATCCCCATATGATTCCATATTTTACGAATCAACCTACTACTACATAAGTCGGTTCCGAAAATCAGATTCCATTCGAAACGAGTAAATATGCAATTTGCGACCATTACTGAATTCTTTGTACATCAGGCCCTATGAACTTCAAATTCGATCTTGTGGAAATGCTTTTGCTGGTTCTTCCTCTTCAGTGATTTTACTTATATAAAGTGCAGACACTTGGTGGCGCTATTGTCAAATTTTTAAACCGTTAGTTGTGGGCCGTCATTTTTTCCATCGGACGGGATCTGAAACATTCCCCACTCTTGCATGTAGAATTGTGATTTACCAGTGCTTGTAATATTGATGCAGTTGTTTCGTTTTCGCAGTATAAATAGTAGCTACTAAAGTCTTAATTATTGCGTTTTGTGAGTTTTTCTCAGCTTTGCGCTGATAAATTCTAATGCAATATCGGATTTGATCAAAGCCTAGGCTTCCCCATCAGTACACTAGCCGGACACTTTTAATTTGCACAACAGTGACACCACATGTCCGAATGTTGTAAGAGCAGATCCATCCTAAAAACACATTGGAAAGGACACAGTATCTTAGCGAGCTTTAAGACCCTTAGTGATAGGTCGGCAGCAGAGCCAGAGTAATACAGCCATCATATACCCATATGCTAAATATTGTGACGGCGGCTCTGACGAACTCAAAGGGCATTACAATGTCAATCTGAGCAGTGAAAGATAGGGATAGCAGGCGTGCATCTTTCTGGATATCGAGTAAGCTGCTGGAGCCCAATGTGGATTGTTTTAAAGGCAATAAATAGATATTTTGAGTATCTTGACGTAATTCATCAACCCTCTGTATTTTGGAATTACTGTATTAGTGATTTAGAAGTTTCTTTAATATTAACAAGCTGCACTGGAACCTGTTGGGTCCAAGCAACATTTCGATGCATTTTACGTTTGTGGGTTCAGCTTTGCAGCATAAATATGAAATAGCTCTTTTGTTTTAATCCTTTCGTCAAGTGGAGCCTGATGCAACCCCACCTCGAAGGTGGGGCATTCTACCCTACCGTCTATGCTTAGGCGGAGCATTGTTTTAAAACTGTGTGTAAGTTATCCTAAATTTCATACTGAGATGCCTCAAGCACACCTATGATGCCCAAACGATTCCTGGAAGTCGCTTAATACGTGTGGGACACTGACGCGCCATCTTTAAAAAAGTGTTGCTCTCCAGGCTCTGTCATCTGGATCATGCGTCATGACCTCCACCTTCGTTCGAGTGTCAGATTCATCAGTTCATGGTCAGAGGTTTTATGGTGTAGATAGAGAGAGGAGAGAGACTAGGAGAAGGCGGTATGGCAGGACACAAGATACCCACTCAAATGTAAACTGCCCGCCATGGGCAAAGGAAATGAGTAACGGTCGAAAGAGGAGAAGGCAACTGGCTAACATAGGTCTCCCCCAGTTCTGGATTACCAAATAGGCAAAGTAGGCACCGGCCTAAGGGCTCCAATCCTTTTAGGGCCCCCTCGACAACGGAGCAAAATGATATTGATTTGATCTTGAAAGAAAATTACTATCAAGCTTTCATAAATATTGTTTCCAAAAGATAGAAAAAAATGAATTGATTCAAAGAAAGGAAATCTTTACATTAAAGACTCTATAGAGAAAATATGATATTAATATAATGTACCCATTAACAACTTAAAGTACATAAACCAGATACATCATATTCACATAAGTTTGTCTCTTAAAAGCTCATCTTCTGGCAGCTGTCAGTTTGTAAAAACAAAAAATCGAGTGCATTGGGTATTAGGAGATAATTTGCAAGGGGGGCCCTTCACAGGGTTTAATCCGGCACTGGTCTCCCCGGACTACTGAAAAGCACTGAATCATGCATTCATGCGTGCCTATTATTATTATTATTATTATGGAGTTTTGTAGAGCGCATGGTTACGCACCCCGGCGTGTCCCCGCGCTAAGAGGAGAAGCAATAAGGCAGCCCGTGCAAGAAATCATACCAGTGTATTGCGGAACAGGTGCGTTTTTAGAGCTTTACGAAAACGGCTTTCTGAGGATTCAAGGCGCAGCTCCAACGGTAGTAGGTTCCATTTTTTTGCTGCCAAAAATCTGAAAGACCTTCCTCCCATTCTGGCCTTTCGAACTTTAGGGATGGTGACCAGTCCAGTGTCCGAGGATCTGAGCGACCGCCCAGGCCTGTAGGGAGTGATGAGATTACAGAGAGGAGTAGGTGCCTTACACGTGACGATGCGGTGGCATAGGCATAGTGCCTTAAAGATAATCCGCTCCCCGACGGGCAGCCAGTGGAGGAATTTCAAGGCCGCTTTAGATTATGTTCTTCTAGGAAGCCTCAGTACCAAACGGGCAGTAGCGTTCTGAAGAACCTGGAGACGGTTGAGGGATTTTGCTGTCACGCCCAGATACAAAAGATTAGAATAATCGAGTCTGGATGTGACCAAGGCATGGACAAGAGTCTACACACCCTCCCCATTCCCTTGCCTAGTGGGAAACGCCCTTCCTTGGACACTGATGATCCTATATAAAAAGGCATGGACAGGAAAATGAAAATAAACCTACTCGGCACGGAGTCTCCATATTTGTTATATCTGTATTTCTTTTGTAGCCTTTGGATTGTGTTACATCCATGGGATTGTAGCTGAGAGTGTGTTTTTTGGTGTCGTCATGCTGTCTGCGAAATGATCACCTACTTTCATACGAGTCTGTTTGAAAAGCGGAATAGGTCAAAGTAAAACACACCGTGAAAAGGCACTGATAAGGAATGATGGGTCAGACTTGCATCCCTCCACATGTATAAACCCGGCATCTCAAATATAAGAGCCTCCAGGATCATTGACGACCCTGCGGCAATGGAGTATGGGGATGTTGTAGGCATACATTTATAGCACATAAACGACAGAGAGAGGCTGAAGTTCATGCCCTAAAGAAGAGTCCTTACTCACTCGCCATAATAGTTGCTCTGGTGAAATAGGAACATTTACCACTTCCATAGAATCTTCCTTCTCCTGGTCCAGCACAAGGCTGGGAATTGTCTTCAAAATAAATGTAGTGAGTTTGTGTCTGAAGAAGGTATTTAGAAATAATGTTATAAGGGTCACACGCATTTTAGCATATATCCTAAGGTGTAATGCATAAAGGTTCCTCATATGTCTGAATCTACACAGTGGTTAAAGGAATAAAGCAACCCTCGAAAATATATTTTCTAGTGGTGAACATCTTGTGCCCGGAAAGAGTGGGACTGAAAACGGAGCCCGATCAAATAACCAGTCTCCCCAGTCCGTGGGAAGTTCAGGGGCTGACAGCGGCGTGGAAAGCATCTCGGATGGAATAAGGGACTTGCCGTCCATCGCCATTTCACTCTGTGGAGGTCTCATTGACAACAAAGAAATTACAAAAGGTAAATCCTAGAACCGAATTAGACACTGTATTCTGCCTTAGATGTATTTGCAGTGGATATTGATTATAATATTTAATTAACGGCAAATAATTAAATTAATTGTAAATTAACTTCTAAAGTGTCTCCCCAGTTATATCCAGTTCAGTGTGCTACTCCATTATTTAAACAAGCATTTGCAATGCAATTGGTCTGGCCTTTGGGACCTTATAAGTGTTTAGCCATGCAGCACTTTATCCTGGGTGATGTGCTGCCAGGGTTTGGAGAGCTATACATTTACTACACACTGGGCCATGCAGTGTGATTCAGGGATACGTGCTTGCCTTAGGAAACATTTATAGACCCATTCCTAGGCGTTTTTAATTCACTGACAGAAAGAAGTGCATGTGAACAGCACTATAATATTTTGTGTGCTACTGCAAAGTACTATGAAGTAACATATTATAAAATCATGTACCTTCCCTCCTCTGCGTCACTGTGGATTCATGAAGCAACATAAAAAAGGCAGTAAAAGTGCTGCCCAAGCCCCAACATGACACACACAGAAGAATGACTATTGTCAGCCTATTATGGGCCAAGATGCAGTTTCTTGGCATCTGCTGTTCATGGGTAAATTGGTAACACATAACAAAATCCAGCTTTGATGATGTGGTTTTGTGTTTGACACGAGAATTGCAACAATGTGTGTCATTTGCTGTTCGGTGAACGAGGTTAAAAGCAATGCTTCCCCTTGAAGAAAATGTGCATATAATGTAACTAAAGTAGGGAGAAGTAAATTAAAAAAACAGTAAACATTTATCTCCAACAAAAAAAAAATCATCGAAAACAAGTGAAGTTTTACTGCTTTGCAAAGCCACAGATGTATGGCAGTAGCTGAGTGTTGGAAAAATTGTAACAGAGACTAGTAAAATAAGTTGTGAAAATGGCCCTGTTTGTATTGAGTATTTTGGGAGGCGATCAAAAATCTGTGTGAAATGATATAAGGTGAACAAAGCTAAATTAAAAGAAAAACAAACAAAAAAAACAATGTGTTCCCCTTTAGAGAGCGCGCATATACAAAAAACAGACAGATGATAAAGTTAACACGTTAATGTGCATTATAGCTAGGTATGCAGACGTACTTTAAGTGGTAGTGCCTACAGCTGGCTGGAGTGAGCAAGAGAAGGCCCTAGTTATGCCCGGATTACGAGTGCTTCTCGGGGTTATTCACTACTTATCGCACCTAATACAATCTGACACCATAGAGTTAAGGATGTATTGTGTTGTGTTAGGCATTTTGCCCTAAACATAGGGCATAACGCACAGATTTTAGTGCATTCTAAACCATATTTCATATGGTTCGATAATTACCATACATTTTTCTTATGGTAATTCCGGCAGCTCTGACCTGCCATCATTCAACAGGGACTGTGGATTTTATCATATCTGGTAATTACCGGGTGTAATAAAGTCTGCACAATTTATAATTCCGAGTCTGTACAGGGGTCTGCTTTTTCCAGCCCTCTTGGAATCAGCGCCTGCCTTTTGCAGCAGGCTCTTTTGTTCACAGATAATAGGCACTTGATTATGTACTATATCGGTTTACATAAATAATAAAGAAAACATAACTCTCTAAAGACGAGGGTGTTGCAAGAAATAAACAGGTTTTAACAAATGTGTATTCTTTTACTTTTGTAAACAATAAATGTTGCATCAACAATTTTATTGAGTACTGCACATGAGATTTCCATAAAATTCCCATTCTCTGATACACATGGTAATGCTAATCATTATTAGCAATATCAGTGCCTTATCCATCGTGCTGTAGTGGTGGCGAGCCGCAGCATAACAGAGAGCGACAAATGTACTTCTGAGCTTTAAGAGCCGAGACCTGAAAATGTTTGGCAGGTAAATGGTGTAATAAAAACCATGTAAAAATATGAAAAGACTGTTCAAAATTCTAAAAAGCAAATATCTTGAACACGTGGGAGCGTTTCAATTTAGTACATCAAATTACATCGTTGCATCGAGAGGCATTTACTAAAAGTGGCAGTTTTTAATTATGAACTTAAAAAGATCCCTGCTTCCCCACCGAGCCAAAATTACAATGCTGTTAATGAATTGAGGAAAGTCAGTTGTTCTGTGCGTTTTATATGTGGCCGACATTATTTCATGAAACAACATTGTAGTGTGTGTTTGTAGCACACATTATGAACTCACATACTGCTAAGGGCTTTTAAACGCAATAGTAAGGAAAACGGAAGTACACTGAAATACATGATTTTCATAAAATCGCATAATTTGGTCAATCGGAAAAGCCGGTTTAAATCCCAGATTTATTGGTTTCATATAGGGCCGTTCAGCCGCTAGATGAGTGTATCTTTTGCTTTCATGTGTACATCATAGGTTACAATGTATTCTTTAATTCTCAGCACCTGCGGTTAGAGTGTGGGTGGCAGGCAGAGGCCCCAGGAGAGCTCGCTTGCTTTGGGGCTCGAGGGTCCCAGAGGACCCCGAGCTGTCAGTCATCTGGCCCGAGCATGGACAAGCTTTTAAAAGCTCACCCATGTCTATCGCGCTGCTATACAACAAAGCAGCAGAAAATGGTGTGTGGATATCTCTAGTTTCTGCACTTCTTCTAGCATGAATAAACCGAGAGTGTGGCTTCCTGCCCATGGAGTAAGGCAGTTTCTTGAATGCCTCGCCAGCCGCAATACCATTCTGGCTCGATCCACTTCTGGGATAATTACCCACAGCAAACAGAGGATACCCACTAGACAAGGTGGTCCTGCGTGTGGGACTGTTGCGGCTGGAGGCATTGTCACATTGGCTGCACCAGAGGAGACCTTCCCATGACTTCGCCCATTACCTTTAAGATGGCAGGCAGCGCATCAGCATGATTAGCACCACCCTCCATCATTCTGCTGTGATGAAGGGGTAAATAGATATGGAGGCATTTATTTGGCTGGATTGCTGTCGACTGGTTATGGTCACTGATTATTACTCAATGAATGAGTGGGGCATCTCTCCAGGAGAACTGCAAGCACACAGTGAGGAGAGGGATAAAAGAGAAAGTAGTGCACGCAAACAAAACATATGGCCCCCATCAAAAGGATCAATGTAGCAAGGTCAGTAGTCAGGGCGGGAACAAAACAGCCACAAGGTGGGACAAATGTACTGTATTCACAAACGAAAACTGTGGAATTTGTACAGGCGGATCAATCAACCAAGGAAAAGCGGTGGGCGTGTGATGGGTGTGTTCAATCTCCACCGAGAGAATACAGCATGCCTCGCTGAGCAGTGCATGCACGCTGACTCTAGGCTCGACCAAAAAAGGACACTTTATAATCCTTCCTGATTTTATTTTGTATGTGTATAAGCATCCTCAAATAGAAAAAGGCATTGGCAAGCAAATAGATCCGGCTTTTTCTTAGGAGAAGGCTTTGGTAATAGTAGGGCAACTTTATGCAGGTTGCCCTCTGTTGTCCTAAAAACGAAATCCATATTAAAGTAAAAACTTGGCTACAGCAATATTGAATCCGGGTTATCTGATTTAGAGCCACTTTTCTGAACAACTGCATTAGCAGAGTTTAATGCTACCCTCAAAAACACTGTTATGGAGAAGATTGAGATGATGAAGGCTGCATTGTACGGTTTTAATTTTTAAAAAGCATACACAGGAAACTGTTATGTTGTGGATACACTTGAAAATGGTCTGTATTTTTCTTCCATGTTTGGGAATGCCTACATATGTGCATGTCACTACTTTATAAAGAAAAAGCCATAAATCCACCAACATGTTATCATGACAACAAAGTGAAAAAAATGAATATGCAAAGGTGATTACTGAATAGCAATGTCCTTTTGACTGGCTAGGGCATCCAAACAGCTTGTATTTCCTAAACAAGAAACCCATAAATCAGCAATTAAAATGTGATTGTATCAGCAAAGTAAATACATCAAATAACACACACTGGTTCTCAATTATAAGTTGTATCTGCAGTCTAACAACATGGATACTTGATGGCATATAACTGACATGTAGGGGAAAAACAAATGGATCAATGTAACCATCCTCAAAATGCCCTGGCCTTGTTAGAGAGCTAATCCTAGCAGCTGTGAACCATACAAAATATAAAAGTCAATCCTGACTGAACCAAATCCTATGCTTCCTCTTTACTTTTTACAATAGTTTTTTTTAAGACTTGACAATCTAAATCTGTCTCTAACCTGGCTTAAAGATGAGTAATATATAAACGTTTTGAAATTGGGGGTTATCCTATGAATATCGATCACCTATTGTTTCTCTTTTTACTTTGGGGATGGGGCATCCTATTCTAAGCATCATCAGTGTATTGTATGCTGAATGACTCTGTGTGTAACTCCTGCTTTCCTAATCTACTTATATTGTTCCATAGTTACACTCCTAGAAGGCATCTGTGGTGTATTCAGTTTCTTATAATTTGCCTTATAATTATAAGTGAGCGAGGGTCAACATTTATATACCACACACTGCGTACTTCATTATCATTTGGCGCTGTTCCCTACCTACACACATCTAAGAATAAGGTCGAAAATGCTCTTTTCTTTGGCAAGAATTAGACACAGAAACTGCTAACCCGGTGTGGTGGTACACAACATTTGCAATGTTAATAATTGTGCTTCAGTCTTGATCCAAACATTTCCCAGAAAGTAATTCTTTCTTTTCTTACATTCAGCTGTCATATCCATCAAAGTGCCTGTTGCCCTTAAGCAGCATGTGTGCTTTTCTTCCATCTGTGCATTTCATGAATCCAATGGTGCAGTACTGGTTATGGTGCAAATCACTTGACTTTATGTTTTGATGGAGATACTTTAATAGCTTATCCAGATTGTACATTAGCCACCGTCCCTATCTCACCTATCACCTCTGCGATGTGGGAATCCATCCTGGTTCAGATCCCTTGGACACCATTCCTTATCCATGCTGGAAACAGCTCTAGACTTATTTCTACCAGCAACATCTCATCACAGGATACCCTTCCTATTGCTGCAGTATGTAAAAAGTGCCTGACTTTGCCTCCCCTCCACCTGCACTGTTGCCTCCATCCTCCTTCACATCTTCCTTTATCTTCTTAACTGCTGAAACCTTTCCCCCACTCTAGACTGCTACTAGTACTGTACACCTAACCCTCCTCTCCAAGCTCAACTGGGATCCCCTATTCCTTCTACCTTCTCCCTTCTCCTGTTACTTACCATAAAAGCCCCATCTCTCCTGCCAAGTACAACACTCCTTCTACACTTCAACTCCGTAGTGCTGTGTTGCTTAATAGTGAGGTTTACACTATGTAAAGATATATCACTACAACATCAAGAAAACAATCTATGCTGTAATGTCGTTGGAAATGCAATAGCATAAGGTTTCATACATAAGCTATATACAGTAGAATATAACAGTGGTTTCTGTCCTACAGTAGCTACTTGGTCCTCTGCAGCATCCTTTACTACTTTCATATCTATTATTCTCTCTTAGAGAGGACGGCCTTTTACAATCCTTAACCTGTGCAGATGTCCGAGTAGCGTCACATTTATGCTATTTGGACACATCGTGCAAGGACCACAGCTGTGAAATGTCCTACATCTTTGTTCAGCTTTCTTTTCACCCATCATTTTCTATCTTGTAAAATTTGACAATTCTTATCAGGTTGAATTCTGAAATCATTAACACAACCACAGGATTTGAATGACTAGATCCACTAAGTACCCACAATAAGTAGAAATAAACTCCTGTGTATAGAATTGGTCATGCCTTCGTTTTAGTAGTGTACCATTTCCAGATGGAATTCCTTCACAATATTGATTGAAATCTCAAAGATGAAAGGCTGAGAGGCATCTAATGTTAGCCTTAGGATCCCCAACCAATTATGGAGCATGTGCCTTGCAACTATCAGCATCAGTGCCAGAAGGCTGAACAGTTCATCCCACGGCTTAGGAGCACCAGATTGCCGTTTGACAACAGTTACTTACTGTTGGCCTGCAATTGGATCTTGCTAGCACATGGAAGACCATCACGACAGTCCTCCCACAGCCCAATGCCAGTCCCCTGTCTCCTGTGCCAGATGCTGGGGAACAGAGGTTAAGATCCATGTTTTCTGTTCCTGCCTCCTTACCAATGTGATCCATTTGATTATGTGCATTAAATGGCTCACCAAATTCTAATTGTCAGCAAACCCATGCACAGTGCATAACTCTGCACCACTACAACTGCAACATTACTAACACTAAAAGTCATGCAAATATGCGAATATATTTCTAGTCAATGCATGATCTTTGAGAAATGACTATGACAATGCTGTGGTGATCGTTGAAACACCACACTCTACGCTGCACCACTTTACTCTACATCACTGCAATCTACCCCAATATACTCTATGCCACTCTACACCACTGCACTCTACGACACTCTACTCTGTGACATAACACTCTATGCCACTCTACTCTACTCCACTCTACTCTGCATCACTCCAGGCTAAGCCACTGTACTCTTCAGCACTCCACTCTAAACCACTGCACTGTATGGCACTATATTCTACTCTGCACCACTCTATGCCACTCTACTCTGCACCATTCTGTGCCACTCTACTCTGCACCACTCTACGCCACTAAACTCTATGCCACTTTACTCTGCATGACTACACTCGACCCCACTGTACTCCACGCCACTGTACTCTACTCTGCACCACTCCATTCTGCACCACTCCACTCTATGCCACTGGACTTTACTATGCAACTCTCTAATCTATGCCACTGCATTCTACGACGCTGCATTAAACACCACTGAATTCTATGCCACTGCACTCTACGCCACTATACTCTGGAACACTCTACGTCAATACACTCTTCACCAGTCTACTCAACGCCATTCTACTGTATACCACACTGTCACTGCACTCTATGCCATTCCAATACATGCCATTGTACTCCACTGTTCACTATTCTACTCTGACACTCCACGCCACTCTCTGCTACACCAGTAACTTTTAGCCATGCTCAACAGCATTCCCGCTGGTGTACAACATTGCTAACACACATTGGCAAAGCCCATAGCTCTTGCACAGACGAGACCTATTGGCTTTGTCAATGCTTGTTTTTTTTAAGGCAACTGACCTGAATGACTACTGGAAAAAACTAACAGAATTGATTTTCCATCTTTTATGGATATTTTCAAATACCCGAATAAAGATATTTGAATTTGAATTTGATTTTCTCATTTCCACTGTATGCCAGTCTTGCATTGTAAATCACACAATAGAAACTACAATTAGTCTGTCTGTCCTTCCCCTTAAAGTATTAGTTACTTTTAGTTATGCTCTGGAAGCACATGTTTTTTTTTTTTTTTAAAGAAACCTTTATTGGACTTCAAGGAGTTACAAACATGGGCCTACAACCCTTTGGGCCGGCCGCTAAGTAGCATGAGACGTATCATTCACCGTTATACAGATTGGTCAATCCGGGGAGCCCGTCAGTCCATCATCGCACCCAGTGAAGGCAGAAGCAATAGTTGAGTGACAATATTAGATACGGTTTCGGTTTTCAATTTAAAACTAAGAAACATTACACACAAACAAGGCAGTAGGCATTGTAAATGACAGGACGCGCTCCCCGGGGTAGGGAATCAATGATCAGCGGCAGAGAAGGGAGGGGGGCTCGGAAACAGAGGAAAAAGCAAACTGTAACACACTCGTAACTTAACAGACGAGGAATGCTCGGCTAGGGGGACGAAGAGGCATCCAATACAACAGCCAGTGGAGGGGCACAGATGTCTCCGCGATAGGCGTTCCACGGACCCCACACCCCAGTCCATTTCCGCGGCTTGCCTCTCGCTACATACACCGTCTTTTCTCTAAACATGCACCAATCCATATTCTCCTTCCACACCGAGACCGTGGGCGGCCTCTGGGAACCCCATAACTGGGCAATGTTACGTTTGGCCACCATATTTCCCAAAGTCGCCCACCGCGTCTGTGCCACATTATAATCGTTTGGCTCCCACACGTTCAGCAGGCATCTCCTAGCTTCTGGAAGCAGCGCAACTTGAGTGACTTCCTCCATTACCGCATGCACCCGACGCCAAAAGAGCGCCACCTCAGGGCATTCCCATATAACGTGAAGGAAAGTACCCAGCGAACCACAGCCACGCTTACACATCCCATCCACGGAGAAACCCATGCGCATCAGGCGGGGACCAGTGACGTACACTCTATGGAGTATCTTTAGTTGTACGAACCGAAGGCGGGCCGGAATTGCCACCCTTCCGCGGGGAGGCTATTGCCGAGACCCAGTCCTCATCATCTAATTCCAAACCGTCAGCCACCCAGATCTCCCTCAAGCGGGTCAACAGATCCGCCCGATCGTTGATAAGCTTTTTATAGATCAAGGAGATTGTGCTGTCTGGCACGTAGCCATCGAGCACCCTATCCTCCAGCGGGGAATTTTCCGGGATAGCAGTAGCATCAGGGAAAACCGAGCACAACGCATGACGGACCTGGGCATACTGGAAATACTCCCTATCGTTTAGCTTATATTCCGCTTTCAGCATTTCAAACGTTTTAAACTCCCCTTTCACCCAGAGGTCACTCACCTTACATATGCCAATCATATCCCATTTCTCAAACCCTTTGGTTTTCCACAAACAGCCCAGCCTTTCCGAAGCATACAGTGGAGTCGCTCGAGTCAGGCGGTCCTTCCAACCCATCGCAGCATTAGCAGCATGCCACACCCGTACCGCCATCTTTGTTGGGCCTGTCAACTGCACACCAGGAGACTTCGAATAGAGTGCTCTATTATAATCCCCCCCAGGCAATAGCATTTTATCCATCTCGAACGCCGGGTTCAGGGCCGGCCCGTACATCCCGTGGTTCACCGCCGCCAATTGGGACGCCCAATAATATCGCTTGATATCGGGGAGTGCAATACTTCCATCATACCAAGGGAGTGTCAATTTTGTGAGAGCGATTCGGGGTCGCCCGTCCCAGAACAACCGCCTCTGCAGGCTCTCCACCTCACGGAAATAGCGGGCCGGTATGACGTCGAGTGTATTTTGCAGTGCATACAGGAATCGTGGCAGCGACATCATTTTAAACAACGCCGCGCGCCCGAGCGGCGAAAGCGGAAGCCGTCGTCACCTCGAGACGTCGGCCCTCAGTCGTTGGAGTGGGGGGAGTAGGTGTAAAGATGAGATAATTCTCCAGGCAGGCTTGTAGTCAAAGGTTTATTGACAGTTCAGCACGATCTCTAACACAGCACCAACACTACTACCGTTGATCCCTCTCTCCGTCTGGAATGAATCTACATCATCAGATGCATCACTCCATTCCATGACATGGAGAGCATTCTAACCCAGATCACAACACATCCCCCTCCCAACAAACAAATACACAAAAACATAAATCAAAACAGCACTCTGTAAAAAACAATTAAGCAGAGCAGGTAAAATTTAAGATAAACGCAACATGCATTTCAGAACTTCAGCATAATGCAGCAACAGCAATTACTGCATGCAACTACATTATTATAGCACAGTATGGTAACTGCACAACCATGGTGACATTAATTCAACACATAGTCCTTCAACTTGACAGGCACACTCCTACATCTTGAAGAACGAGATCTAATTCCCCCCCCATTAAGAGTGCCACCTTCAATAGGATTACCCATGTCCGACAAAGCAGATCTGGGAACCTCCACATTCTGAAATCCACCTGAATACCTGACCAACCTAGACATACTCCACCAGCAGTCAGTGTCAACCCTCACCACATTCTTCCTGATCGCCACAATGGTGAAAGGACCCAGAAAACCAGATCTACCTTTGAACGTGTGTCTGGGGTTCTTTACCAGCACCCGATCACCAACACACCACTTCTTGAACTTCACATTCATCCTAGAGTCATAACCAGACTTATACCTCCTCTGGTGGTCAGCAACCCTGGTACGTCTTGCATCTACAGAAATACCACCACCAACGCTGGGAGGTAACCAACTCGGGTTCAATTTGGAAGAAGCCTTCCTCCCCCTCAAATCTTCAAAAGGAGATTTTAGTGTGACAACATTCGGTGTAGTGCGGTGAACCCACCAAGTCTCCCTTAAAACAACACTAAAGGGTAACTTAGACTCCAAAGCACGCTGAGCACAACCCTTAACCACCCTGTTCATCCTTTCTGCTAATCCATTAGCCTGAGGTGAGTATAGGGCTGTCTTCTGATGAATAATATTAGAATCCCTAAGAAAATTGTACATCTCATGTGAGACAAACTGCACACCGTTGTCAGTAACTAAGAACTTTGGAACCCCTTCCGAAACAAAGATGTCTTTGAGAAACTCTATCACCGTTTTCGTGTTAGCTACAGACACACACTTGGTGACCACCCACTTGGAGGTGTAATCCACCAACAAAAGAACAAACCTTTCAAAAGAAGGCAGCAGTTCAAATGGACCTACAATATCCAATCCTACTTTTGTCCATACCTTCTCAGGCACCTCCACAGGAGATAAAGGAGCTTTACTGGGAGTGTGAGACTTATCGTTAGTAGCACAAGATAAGCAATCTTTAACCACCCCCTCGATCATGCGGTCCATACTGGGCCACCAGTACTTCTCTCTCACCCGAGCTTTTGTCAGACTCCTTCCTAAATGCCCTTCATGAGCAAGGTTGACAATTCTCTCCCTAAAAGCACTGGGAGGAATCACTCTATCACCTCTCATGAGATTGTCACAGCAAAACGACAACTCATCCCTCACAGCCCAAAAAGGTTTCATGTCAAAACCTAGCACTTTGTAATCAGGCCACCCATGATTTAACAAATATGGCCGCTATGACGAGGCGCGCAGGCGCGTAGGCACGTAGAAACGTGCGTTCCAATGCATGCGTTCCACAGCAAGTAACGTTGCTGGAGCTCGCGGACAAGCTCGCGGAAACCAACGATTAACGGTAGGATCTAAATTGTTTCAGAAAGTCTTTTAACAAGATCCGGAACATGCCACACTCACGTACTTGAGTGGAATCTTCATTTCTTTCACCGCAGGGTTGAAATCCACTCGCAGTTCACGGTGCAAAATTCACTCGAAATTGAAAGTGAAGGGGAATTGGTGCTTCGCTTCGTTGCCTGTCCCCAATCAGGCATAAACAACTCGTCGCCAGTGTAAAGATGAGATAATTCTCCAGGCAGGCTTGTAGTCAAAGGTTTATTGACAGTTCAGCACGATCTCTAACACAGCACCAACACTACTACCGTTGATCCCTCTCTCCGTCTGGAATGAATCTACATCATCAGATGCATCACTCCATTCCATGACATGGAGAGCATTCTAACCCAGATCACAACAGTAGGTTCCGCTCATAACGGGCCACAGGGTCCAAAGTTATGAACACACCCAGGTATTTAAACCCTGACAGCGCAATCCGGATAGGGCAGCCACGCGGAAGGAGAGGAGCGTCCCCAGAGAGAACATAGACGCATGACTTGGCCCAGTTAATGACCAAGCCGGAGTTGCGACCAAATGAGTTCAGAACATCGACCAGTACTATCAAAGACTGCCGGGGAGATGTGAGGTACAGGAGAATGTCGTCCGCATAAAGAGAAATGCGGTCCTCAAATTCAGGCGTCCACCTAATGCCGCGCAATGAGGGCTCCCATCGTAACCAGGCAGCCAGAGGTTCCAAGGCAAGTGCAAAAAGGAGGGGTGACAGCGGACAACCCTGCCGCGTGCCTCTTCCCAACCCGAAGGGCGCCGACACTCTGCCATTCACAACTACCTGAGCCAACGGTTCCTCATACAGCAACCTCACCCAACCGATAAACCCGGGGCCAAAACCAAATTTCGCAAGCGCCGCCCAAAGATATGGCCATTCTAGGGTATCGAACGCCATAGTGGCATCCAAGGACGCCAAAACGGCCGGTTCACGTATGTACTCTGCTCTGGCGAGCACTCCATGAAGACGCCTCAGGTTCAGGGCCGTATTACGGTGAGGTATGAAACCGGACTGGTCCGGATGGATCAAGTCGCCGACGACCCCAACCAGACGGTTAGCTAAAACCTTAGCAAGAATTTTAGGCTCAGCATTTAATAAGGAGATGGGCCTGTAAGAAATACACCGATCCCGCGGCTTCCCCTTCTTGTGAATCACGACTATGGTAGCGAGACGCTGATCATAGGGGAGGGAGCCCACGTCACGTGCCTCAAGAAACATGTCGCGGAGATGAGGCGCCATCTTGTCCGGGCGCAGTTTATACAGTTCAATGGGAAGGCCATTGGGACCCATGGCCTTGCCAGAAGCGATCGAGCGAATAGCCAAAGCAATCTCATCAGGCGACAACGTCGCATCCATCAGTACCCTATCCGCCTCTGACAAAGACGGCAACACTATATCTCTCAGCAACAGATGAGAGTCATCCTCAAGGCCATTCGAGACTGGAGAATATACGTCGCGGAAATAAGTCGCGAAACATTCAACAATTTCCACAGGGTCAGTCACACGCACGCCATCCGCTCTCTCAATAACCGGCACCACTCGACTCGCTCTCTCCTTCTTGTCCAACCATGCAATCAATTTACCAGCCTTGTCCCCCACATCGTATAAGCGCCCCTGTTGCTCTCTACTCATCACTTTGGCAGCGTCAGTAACCAACGCTCTATAGTCAAGCTGCTTAAGACTGAGAACATGCAACGTATCTTTCGTAACACCCAGCTCCAGGTCCCCCTCCAACTTGGCTATGTCGTTTTCAAGGCGAACCACCTCTTCAGTCTTGCTTTTCTTGGAGTGGGAAATGAGAGAAAGAGCCTGCCCACGGAGCACTGTTTTGAAGGCTTCCCATAACGAGACAGCAGAGGACACTGACCCCACGTTTTCAGTGAAATAGCGCTCAATAGACTTGACCAGGTCCGCCCTGATTTTAGGATCACCCAGGTACCAGGGGTTAATCGGTGCCACCCTCCCCTCAGCCCCGTGGGTGACCTCAATGTGCAACAGTAGTGGGGAGTGATCGGAAATACCCCGGGCCAGATGTCTTACTTCTCTAATCATCACAGCTTGGGCCGCCAGCATAAGGACATAATCAAGTCTCGACAAACTCCCATGAGCTCCTGAGTGAAAAGTGTGTTGCGCCTGCCCCGGGTGCAGTAGTCTCCAGCAGTCTATCAGTCCGAGGGTATCTATAAACTCACTCAGCCAGGCCTGTGCCCCCGGGAGATCCCTGGGAGGGTGACGATCCGCCCCGCCAGATACGACAGAGTTAAAATGGCCCCCCACCACCAGAACCCCCCCCCCCCCCGGGAGTCCCAGGACCATTCGCCCCAAATCAGCAAAAGTTACGGTCTGCAATCCTGGTGGGACATAAACAGAAACGAGCGAGATGGTTCTGCCCTCCCATCGGCCTACAAGTGCTGCATACCGCCCTCTATCATCATGGATCACATCGTCCACCTCCAACGGGAGAGAGGCTCTAATCAAGATGCCCACCCCACGTGAGCCAGAAGTGAAACCAGAGTGCACAACGAGACGATATCCCCTCCTATTCATAGCATGGCAAGAATTCCCAATTAGATGCATTTCCTGCAGAAAGACAATATCTGGCGACAGCCGTTTCAAAAACTGCAGCACTACTCCACGTTTAATCCTATCCCCCAAGCCATTCACATTCCACGAGAGTACTCTCAATCCCCTACCCCCATCCCATCCCCGCGCACAACCCCCCCCCCCAGAGAACACGATCCCGACCACCAGTCGTATGGCGTGACGTTGCCTTGTAGAACATTCAAACATTCCCCAACTCCCCCCCTCCCCACCAACCTTCCCGTTACAACTGCCCCCACCCTGCACCCCTGCGTGAGCCCATGTAGCCCCCCCAACTTGCAGTGTGCCTGTTGCCCTAACATTAACTACGCTACAAAAAGAGACCCCAGAGGAGGAAAGAGCCTCACTGAGCACCCCACAACCCCCGGGCATTGAATAGAAACACCAAACCAAAATATGGAAGTGTCATCACAATAGTCAGTCACCGGGAACCAAAAGTCTATTCCTGTCCATCCAAGCCCACTCCGTTCCCTTCGGTCTGTCCCTCTCGATGTCGTTGCTGAGGCAGGGTATCAAGCCAATCTCCAACCTCCTCCGGCCGATCAAAGAAGTGCGTCCGATCCTCAAACTCAACACGCAACCTGGCCGGAAAGAGCATCGCATATTTCAGGTCCATGTCTCTCAGCCGCCGTTTGATACCCATGAACTCCTGTCGCTGCTTTTGGACCAATTGTGTGAAGTCCGGGTAGAAACTGATATGAGTGTTCTCGAACTTCGTCGGCCCACTCACCCTCGAGGCCTGCAGTATAGCATCCCTGTCCCTGAAATGAAAAATTCTGGCGATGATGGGCCGTGGGGGAGCGCCTGGTTTTGGCTTACCACCCGGAACTCTATGGGCCCGCTCAACCGCAAAAGAATTTACTCAAGCCTTTGGGTGCGAGATGGTTGATCACAAGGTCTTCCACGAAGAGGTCAGCCGCAGGGACCTCCGATTTCTCCGGCACCCCGATTATGCGCACATTATTCCGCCGAGCCCTACTTTCAAAATCCTCCAGTCGACGGACAGACAAAGCAGTGGACGTCCGCAGATTACGGACCTCGGCTTGCAGGTCAGACACGTCCGTTACCAGACTCGACGTCGTCAGACCCAAGGATTTGACCTTTTCATTCGTTTGTGAAAGGTCCGCTCTGACTAGTTTAACGTCGATCAAAACCGTGTCCAATTTATGGGCCAATGTATCGAATTGCTGGCCGACCGCCGCTTTCATCTCATCGATGGCACCCATGAAGTCCTGCAATGTTAACTCCGTTGACGATCCCGGGCCATCCTTGGGTCTCTCCGGTGACTTATGCGGGCCACCAGGGGAACCTCTCGACTGGGTACAGCGGTCCATGTTGTTAGCTTGGGTATGAGGTCCCCGCCTAGTCGTCTTGGATTTTTGCTTATCTCTGTCCAATCTAGCCGCCATTGTCTGATGGTCGCCAAGGGTGTCGGCCACCAACACGATGAGCAATCCCCGGAGAACCAATCTAGGGAGCCTCGGCGATCCCGAAAGGTAGTCCAGGCTAGTGTCCAAGAGCAGGCAGGATACCCAATCGTCCCACTATAAATGTGTGCTGACAATCCAAGGCCCCTCAGTTTCAGCGAGGAGACCCGAAACCGAAAGTGAAAGTAGGGGGTGCGCACCGGCCCAAGTCCCGCATGCCGTTGTTGTTCACTTTCTGCCCGGGCACCATGCCAACTCGAGTCCGGGGCAAGGTCCGGAGTAGGCCGCCAACTTGGAATCGATGCTATTCCGGTTCCCGATGTCCGATTTGAATTTGGACAACAGGTATCACCTCCACGTAGGTTCTCCCGTAGAAGCCCGTCGATAGAATCAGGATAAATTCAGGATAGACGTGGGAAGTTGTGGAGGCCCTCGGGAGCCCTGTGCCTACGCGGCCATCCTGGTTGCGCACTAGGCTCCTCCCCTCCCATCTGAACATTTTTAAATATAATAATGCAATGAAGGTGCCCATTTTGTAATGTACACAAACTTGCTTGCACACTCTGACTCAGCTATTCACTCATTTGCTTGATATACTGAGAAGTCAGATTTTTTTTCCTAGTACATAGCATCAAGGTTTACGGTAGTGATTTGTATGTTATATTCTTTTATGTTATGTGAATTTGTAGAGTGCCTCTATTCACCTGTGAGGGTGTCCAGGTGCTGATTTGTACCTCTGAGCATAAGGATGAGGAACTTTGCTTGACTTATTCCGCCTAGTGCTTCATTCATTAAACTGCACAGTCGGTTAATTAAAATAATACCAATAAACTGATACCATAGATTTTAAGACCAAGCAGAGACTTTCTTAACAATATTGTGCTTTTTTTTGTTTCATCAGAGAAATTTTCAGAACACATAATAACATACCAGCAGTTTGTGGACAACCCTGCTGTCATCGATGACCCCAACCTTGTTGTGAAGATTGGAAACAAGTAAGTACCGCTCAAAGTAATGTTTTGTGGGTTGCTCACTTTGTAAGATTTGGGAGATGAGGTTTTGGATTTTAACGAAAGTGGTACTAAGTCAGTCGTCTGGAATTGTCTTGTTACCAGTTCATCAGTCTTAGCTAAATAAAACCTTAAATCCCAGTTATTGTGTTTGGTAGCTATGAGGCCTGGTGTGTGGCGAGAGCACTTTGACAAATTACTGGTCACCCTAGCAGTTAAAGTGACTCTCGTGGCTATACTTTAGCTGTCAGTGTAGCAGTTAAATTGCCAGCAAGACTTTTCTTAAGCTTGAGTTTTTAGTTGACCCATATTTGAGTCAGAGTAGCATTATGTACCAGCCTCCTAAAATCCTAGATGATTCACTTGCAGTTCAGAGACAAACTTAATTCATTCACAAAAAAACACTAATGAATAGTCATCTTTGCTCACATACAGGCGTTCCGCATCATTCAGACACATTTTACACTGCTTTGGTGGTGAGGGCTGCTCAGGAAGTTGCCTTACCAAAGCAAGGATACCAAGGAAGTGTGATTTGAGAGCTGCACATACAGCTGGTGTAAACATGCCTCCTAGTGTCCCCTTCATCTCAGTGCATGTTTAGGTGATAGTCCATCGTTCGAGCCCTCGTGTAGGCCCTGGCATGGCAATATACAGCCATGGTCTACAGAAGAGGTATAGTCTTCCTTGGTGCAAATGACCACCAAATGATCTTGAAAATATCTGTCTGATCTGAACAGCCAAATAGAAAGTAACACGAGTCCAAAAAGTATATTTTTCCAGTGCCTTTGTAAACTGAGTTGTTTTCTTCTTTCCCTGATTTTTAGATACTACAACTGGCCTACGGCAGCTCCTCTCCTACTGGCGATGCAGGCTTTTCAAAAACCACTGCCAAAGGTAAGCACTGTCAGAGTGTTTGTTACAATGCAGGCAGTGGTTGTCTGTCTGTCAGGAGGAGCCTGAGCCATTCTCCAATCAAACTGCACCTCTGATGCAATCTGCATGGGATCTCTGCTGATGTGGCTAGTAGGGGTGGTAGTGCCGAGGCTGCACACATGCTTTACAGAGGTTTTGTAGACCTTGACGTCCAGGAAAGTGAAATGCCCTTAACTCTGGCCCATTGCCAACTGGTGATTGGTTTGGAAGCCTATGTGAAATAAACCTTATGGCTCTACCAAGTCTGCATGGGCAGGTATCCAGCTCAGGCACAAATCACACCTCTTTGCTGTCTGGTTTCTTCAGTCCGAAGGATATGCAGTAAGAAAAAGGGCTTTAAAATGCTTGGAGGTTAGAGCAGCTTTTAATTGAAGAGGTTGTTTGAACAGAAAGAAAAGGATTTCAGAAGATGAATAGCTCTAAAAACATGGCTTCACCTTCATTCTGTGGCTGAAAGTGGAGCCACGGTGGAGCACGGAACAGTGATGGTCTGTTATGACAACCATTTATATTCATTAAAATATCTGTGTTTTTACATTTTTATCAACAAACCTGCAGCATATTTTATCCTAGTATGATTATGGGATAGTTTGGGCATAGAGCATAAAAGTTACAATTGTGGCGCAAAGACAGTGACTGAAGATCATACAGGAAAATACAAACTAATATATGTTTTCATGAGCAATAAATACAGAGAAACCAGAATGGAACTTTACTTAATGTTTGGTGACAACTGTGGACTGTTTCTGTCGAGAAACTTGCAAATGAAGAAATAAAGCTGCAAATTATGCTCCAAAACGGTTTCTAAAGGAGCACTATGTAGGCGTGTTGCTCAGATATAAAAGAACATCAGCCTATATGTTGAAAGAAATGATGAACTGTTATGCATGAAGACTGGGGGGAGTATGTTCAAACTTCCTTTGCTCCTACTTTGTGCTTGATGCCTCCTGTTGGGTCACTTCTGTGCCTGGCAATGCTGTTGCCACAGTTTTGGCCCAAAGCAACCCCTTGCCCAGCTGTCCAAGTTACTGAGTAAGCTCACCTGCTCACTGTCCTGCTTACATTGCTTTTGCCTTGCCCTCAGTCTACAGTACAAGCCTGTACATCTGTGCCTCTCTGTTTTGTTTCTGTCCTACCCCAACTGACAGACTTTGTTGTTGGACCAGGCGGGAGGGGACAATAGAAATATACAGGTGACAGGGCGGTGAGCGGATATTATGGCGACCCTGCTTCATCACTGGGCCATGCCGTACACATTTTTGTGGGTACGAGTGGGAAGGGAAAGCTGCATTTAATTGTATTAATTTATATCTTTAACCTTCACTGTAATAATCTGATATAATGCACACAGAGTTGGTGGATGATGTACGACAAAGGGTTGGGGGAACAAAAAAAAGAGGTTATGAAGGCCAGCTCCAAAATGTTTCAATTCAAGATGTCCAAACTTAAATCAAGATCACCATAAGATAATTTGACTAACACTCGAAGGCCAACAGGGTCTCTCAAAAGCCTCAGCTCCACCCTCATCCACGACCCATGCCGTGACCGACGACAACACGGCAGCCAAGGAACTACACCCCTGGATCACCAACTGCGCAGACAAGCTCGCACCCCTCTGCACCACCGACAGACAATGCCCCCTGAAGGCTACCCGGTTCGCCACCGACCTCCAAAAAGCCAGACACTCTTTCAGACGTCTCGAAAAATGATGGCGAAACAGCAAAACCACGGAAGACATGACCACCTACAAGAACGCCATGACAGATTACCACCAGCGCATAAGATCGACCAAGAAGACCTTCATCCGGAACAAAATCCTCACCAACTCCAGCAACTCAAAGGAACTCTATAACATCATCCAGCATTTCACCAAACCCCCAAGCAAAGCCACGTACGTCACTCCCTCCCAGGACCTCTGCAACAAGCTCAGCTCCTACTCCCACCTGAAAATCAAGGCCCTCTACGACAACTTCAGCGAGCACACTCCGGAAACCACCCTTCCCTACAGCTACAACAGCCAGCCCACAATCACCGCCTGGACCCCGTTCACCACCGAAGATACCACCACGACCATGAAGAGCACTCAGTCAAGAGCCCCCATGCACCCCTGCCCGCCGCACATCTTCCACATAGACGCTGCCGCCATAGCCCCCGAGCTACAACACATCATCAACGCCTCCTTCGAATCCAGCACGTTCCCCGACAACTGGAAACGAGCAGTGTTCAAGCCCCTCCTCAAGAAACCCTCTGCAGACCCAACAGACCTGAAGAACTAACGACTCATCTCTCTCCTTCCCTTCGCAGCCAAAGTCATTGAGAAGTTTGTCAACCCCCAGCTGACAAATTTTATAGAATAGAACGCCATCCTCTACTCCTCCCAATCCGGATTCCTCAGTAACCACAGCACCGAGACCGCCCTCCTCACCGCAACAGATGACATCCGCATGCTCCTCGACCAAGGCCACACTGCAGCCCTCATACTACTCGACCTCTCCGCAGCCTTCAACACCATCTCCCACTGCACTCTCGCAGCCAGACTCCACGACGCCGGAATACAGGGACCGCCCTCGAATGTCTCCGCTCCTTCCTCACCGGCAGAACTCAAAGGTTCAGACTCCCGCCTTTCCTCTCCGAACTCACAGAGATCAACTGCGGAGTACCCTAAGGATTATCGCTCAGTCCCACGCTCTTGAACATCTACATTGCCCCTCTCGCCGCCATCATCAACAGCATGGACTCCGCATTGTATCCTACGCCAACGACACCCAGCTCATCCTCTCCCTCATGATGACCCCGAAACCGCCAGACTCAGCTTCCAAACAAGAATGAAACACGTTGCAGCTTGGATGAGCAGTAGCTGTCTGAAACTCAACTCGGAGAAGACAGAAGTTCTTGTCCTTGGACCCACCCCCTCAGCTTGGGACAGCTCCTGGTGGCCCTCCGCCCTCGGCAACCCCCTCACCCCCACGGACCACGACCAGAACCTCTGCATCATACTCGACTCCTCCCTCCCCATGACCCGACAGATCAACGCCGTCGCCGTCGCCTCCACCTGCTTCAACACCCTCCTCATCCTCAGCAAGACCTTCATGTGGATCCCCCCTAAGCCAGAAAGACCGTCACTCACGCACTCATAACAACCAGACTGGACTACGGAAACACCCTCTACGCTGGAATCAACAAATCCCTGCTACGCAAACTCCAGACCATCCAGGACACTGCGGCCAGACTCGTGTTCGACATCCCACAACATAAGCACATCACCCATCACCTGCAAGACCTCCACTGGCTCCCTGTCGAGAAAAGAATAACCTTCAAGCTTCTCACCCACGCCTACAAATCCCTCCACAACACCGGACCCAAATACCTCAACGAAAGAGTCTCCTTCCGCGTACCCAAAAGGAACCTCCGCTCTTCCGACCTCACCCTGCGCATCCGCAGAACCAGACTGGGTGGAAGAGCTTTCTCCTACATTGCTGTCAAAGCCTGGAACAAGCTCCCAGTCCACATCAGACGCTCCCCTACTCTGCACACCTTCAGAAAGACACTCAAGACCTGCCTCTTAGACTGAACCGGAGCTGCACCCACTCACCCCCAGCGCCTTGAGACCCTCATGGGTGAGTAGCGCGCTTTAAACCCCCTGATTGATTGAATTTCCTTAATACGTAAGAAGGGTGTTTGAAATGAAGAGCCCCAACCTTCTCAAGGGTGTCCGTGACATCAACGCTGCGCGCCTTGAATGACTCTAATTCTGCATTTTACAAATGTATACAAAGGTGCTGCGGGTAGGCAGTCCATACAGAAGCCTAGCCCCTGTGATAATACTGCTGCATTGATAACTCGCATGGCAGCAGGCATCAGCAGAGAGTCTAACATACTGACTGAGGCTACCTGTACGTCACCCCCACTCTCTCAGGGGCGGGGGATCACTGCCATCCAGGCAGGGGTCCCAGAGAAAGGACAAGACTGCGATGTGCTTTAATGAACATTAGCAATTTCGGGTGGTGAAGAAAGTGACAGTGGTGGGCTTTCAGATATCCGCTTTCATGCCACCAGCCCGCCGGGGGATTTCCTGGTGTGTGTGGCATGGCCAGTCTGGCCATGAGGTCTGACTTCTGTAAAGGACATTATCGTGGGCCTGCCGTCACTATTTTCATTCTACAAAGTGCCATGGAGTGTGGTAAATAATTCTCCTTTACCTGGACATAATTTGATACAGAAACATAATTAAATAGCTCAGTAAAATGAGAGGCAGAATCCGTGGTATTAGAGGTTCGGAATGGGCTTTATTCCAATAATCGATTATAATCGGTTGCTCCAAGTTCCATCACCACGGAGGTTCAGGAAGTGAAGTACATACTTTATTGACAAGAAGTAACCTTTATAGTACATACATTACAATGAAGCGAATGCAATAGGCGTAACAATTGATAAGGAAAATGACGATTTGTCTGCGTAACCAAAAATGGGTGTAATAAGGCGTAAAAAGGAACATAATTGGTTATGATGTCACCTATAGGCGGATCTATAAGATAATACTTGGCATAGATGCGCGCGCAGCAGTATGACGTGTGATTGACGTGCAACTAGGGGGTGAAGGGGACTTGACATTTAGCTCTACATGTGGAGACAAAAAGTCTGGGGGGTCAAGTCAACCTAATCCCAAATCATATCTAACATCCTATGTTTAAAGAACTATGTTATCCACAAAAGAAGGACTCTCGGACAGAATCTATTCTATACTGACTGTGCGTGCGTGTACAAGCGTCTAAATGTCTACACTGAAAGCGAGGGGGTAGGAATATTCCATGGTAACAGGGCTTTGAATTACTTGCATGAGGACAGAGAAGTCGAGCCTTTTGCTCGGTAGCTGGAAGAATGTTTACTTAAACTACTAGACAGGAATGCATCGGCTGAGGGGGAAGCAGATAACTCGAAGGCGAAATACAGTTCTTGGCAGAGAATAGGCTGATGTCAGGCTTCGTGAGCCGCGCAGAGAATGAGACAAAGTTCATGGTCACAGATGCAGGCTCGAACTGGAGTTTTCAGAGGCGGAAAGCAAGAGGAGTTTGATGACAGAATCAGGGCCTACTTGCTTGGACTGTAAAATGGCATAAGTGAACCATATAAAGGCGGTGGCCTTTCGTACTTAGGAATGGAATATCCGGCCCATTCATGGCGGATCAACAGAGGACATGTTAACGGTGGACGCACATGTATTTGCGTCTTCATAACTGGAACTGGAGGGAACATACATGTACTTGTGACATGCACATAGAACCGTTGGGGTCCAAGATAGGGGACATAACTGATCGGAAAAATCCATATTCCCACATTCCCTCCTTGTCCCCTACTGGCCCGTCAAGAGATATCAATCTTCATCAATCCATTGATCTGTTAATATAACATCATTTGTTCTTCTTTCTTCTTCCGGGACGAACGAAATCTTGGTGGTGGAATACACGATGTGGTACACAGACCACAAATCGCTGGTCCACATTGCAGACATAGACAGCAACTGAATAGTATGAGAAGGCCAATACCTAGGAAGGATAAAACTCTCCATCCCCAGGCCGATATCACACTCCAAAACCAACTGGACCAAGTCCAAGTGCCTGGGTTCTGGTGTATTCTTATGAAGGCGAGTGATGGCTTTATATACAGATGGCGAATTTTCTGGTATGAATACGCAGCAGCTTGATCCGATGACCCTGCAAGCTCCGCCCCTATCAGCCAGGATGACGTCAAGGACAAGACGATTTTGAAGCACAACAATCCGCATAGCAGACTGCTCTTCCGTTAAATTGCCTAAGGCGGAAATAGTCTCATTCACTACTGCTTCAAGGGTTCTAGTTAATCTACGTATCAGTTTACTATTAGTAACAGTACCTATATAAGGAAAGATGCCTTTATTGAAATCTGTGTATTTTTCCCATGCTGTTTCAGTGTAGTCGACAATTGGGAGATCTCTCCGCTCTCTGTTGTGTACTAAATGAATATTTCTGTAATAATCAGGAGGAGCTAGGAAAACAGGTGGCAAAAGGAATGCAATGTAGCAGGTACCATCCCAGTCTAGAGGTAGACGCATATATGCGGTCTGACCACATATAAAGTAGGAGTGGCGATAAGCTCTAAATGAAGATTTGCCTCGATCACTGAATTCTACTGTAGTAGTGCATTTACTATGGCCCATATGTATGGAACCAACCTTTCTTACACATAATTCACCCTTCGCT
The DNA here is from genome assembly GCF_964204655.1 of Triturus cristatus. Lineage (NCBI taxonomy): Eukaryota > Metazoa > Chordata > Amphibia > Caudata > Salamandridae > Triturus > Triturus cristatus. The sequence goes on along the minus strand of NC_140589.1, from coordinate 320,254,163 downwards.
GGGAATACTGACATGGTGGGCAAGACTAGTTCAACTTCGGATACGACATTCAGAATCATGAGATTAGGTGTAAAATTACCTAATCCATATACTTCATTTTCTAGATCAGTTCCTGTTCTCTTGGGGCGACCCTCCTTGTCAGGGTAGCAGACCTTGAGTAAAACTAGGTTCAGATTTCCCCATACCCAATGATCTTGGTAAACTGCTGTGTCTGAGTCTATGGAATTGATTAAACTAAACCATGCTCCACAGGATCCATTATGTGTAAACGGATGTGGAAAGAAAGGCAGGACTCCTTCATAATTCTGATAGGGAGGGAGTCGGCCACACACCCAACAGTTAGTGGCATTACTAGTCTGATGGGAATGATGTAACATACTAATGAAAGTGTTATTGCGCAGCGCAAGTCTATAAGACAATTCATGCGGAGGTAAGTCACTAAAAGAATGTTCAGCAGTAACATTATAAATATGTCTAGAAATAGGGTAATATATGTGCAACAATATGCTTGCAGTAATTATTAAAAGACTCAAGAAAAACAAGATTATTAATGTCACTATGCAATGGCTACGCAGTGATTTACAATACGCCTGTCGTTTCATCATTTTTCGCGATTGTCCATGATTCAGGTCTAGAGGATACATGTCAGAGACAGATTCAACCGCTTCACCTAGGAGAGGACTTAAACAATCAAATCGTCTGACGTTCTAGGCCTCAATTTAACTTTGTAGAGGTCAGTTTCAGTCTTTTCAACCAAAGGAAGTTTTGAATCAGTCTGTGAGGGAGTGCAGGGCACAATGTCTATATCCGAGGATTGTCCATGAAATTTCTTGATATGACTTGAATGAATCCAGCCCTTGCGGCCCTCGATCTTCACGGCTGTTCTTGTGGTCAGCAGAACCAACTTGGGTGTCTTCCACCTGGGCTCCAGCGGAGTCTTTCGGTCGAAATTTTTTACAAACACGAAATCACCCGGAACTACGTCATGGGGTTTCACCTCAGTGTTGTCGGGAAATGCTGCAGCAACCTGTGAACGACAAGATTGTAGTGCAGACATCAAGGAAGCCAAGTAATCTGTCAGCATATTACAGTCAATATCAGTTATTTTGCGTGGTATGGGCGTCCCCCACATATTTGGTGGTCTGCCGAAGATCACCTCATACGGGGATAGCCCTGTTCGAGAGTGTGCTACCATTCTCATGTAAAAGAGTGCAACTGGTAATGCTACTATCCAGTCGACACCCTTCTCTCTGCATATTTTGGACAGTCTGATTTTCAGTATCTGATTATGTCTTTCTACGAGACCTGCTGCCTCGGGGTGTCGAACACAGTGGAATTTCCACTGATATCCTAGCAGAAGTGAAACATGTTTCATTAATTCGGATGAGAACGGCTGGCCGTTATCTGAGTAGACAACACGTGGTAAACCGTATCGTGGGAAGAATTCTCGAACCAACTGTTTGGCAGTAGTCGGGGCAGTGTAATCTGAAACTGGGTATGCCTCCGTCCAACGGGACAGAGCGCAGACAACTACGAGAACATATTTGAATCCTCGACATCGTTCCATCTGGATATAATCCATCTGGAGGACTTCAAAAGGGTGGTCAGGAGGATGAAATCCACCCTGTTCTACGGGAACGCTTTTTCCTGGGTTGAACTGGCAACAGATCATACAGGTACGGACCTTTTGTTTGGCTGCTGCTCGTAAATGTCTATTGAACCAGATGTGTTGAATGCTGTCTAGCATAGCTTTTTCTCCTAGATGCGCTGGACTATGTATAGTGTTAATTATAACTTGGACCATTGAATCAGGGAGGAACCATACAGACTTTTCCTTCATCATCCATCCTTGGTCCGTTTGGATCCCTCCTAATTCAGTCCATTTCTTTATTTCGTCTGGTGTAGCATGTGTCTGTATGTCAATTACGTCAAGGGTAGGATCTTTAACTGTCATACAATGTGTCGGTATCGGGACTATTGTCTTTGTCATGTCGGGGGTTTGAGTTTGAGCAGTCTGTTTAGCTGTTCTGTCGGCTAGATCATTGCCTTGGGAAATGATATCAGTAATCTTCGTATGAGCCTTACATTTCATAATTGATATTGCAGTGGGTAGATGTATTGCATCTAATAAGGCATGAATGAGGGGTCCGTGCTGAATGTGGGCACCGTGGGAAGTTAAATAACCTCTCTCTCGCCACAGCACGCCGAAGTCATGTACAACTCCGAATGCATAACGTGAATCAGTGTATATGTTGACTTTTTTATTTGTGGCTTGAATACAGGCTTGTGTCAGAGCGATGAGCTCTGCGGCTTGAGCTGACAAAGTATTTATACGATTAGTTTCAATGACTTCAGTATCTGTGGTGACTGCGTAAGCAGCCACTAACTCTCCTGTACTTGTTCTCATACATGAACCATCTACATACAACGTCAGGTCTGGATCTGACAATGGGACATCTGTCAAGTCTTGTCTGGGTTTTGTCGTTATAGTAATAACTTCAATACAGTCATGAGCTAGTGGGTCTGTTCCGGTTACTGGCAAAAGTGTGGCAGGATTCAATGTGTTACAGCGTCTGATTTCTATATGTGGCTGAAACAATGTAAGTTCATACCCTGTAAGTCGCGCTATAGTCAAGTGTTGTGTTTGCGCTCTATTTACAAGGACCTCTACTGTGTGTGGTACTTGAACTGTCAATGGATGTCCTAACACTATGGCATCGCTTTGTCTGATTGCTAAAGCTGTCGCTGCTACTGATTTCAGGCATGCAGGCAAAGCCTGAGCTACTGGATCTAATGTACTAGAAAAATAAGCACATGGTTTGTGTGCTCCTGCTTGTTCCTGTGTGAGTACTGACAAGGCAGTACCTTCGCGTTCTGTAACAAAAAGTGTAAACTGTTTTCTGTGACATGGTGTTGCTAAAACAGGTGCTTGACATAAAGCTTTCTTTAGGCTTTCAAAAGCTTGTGTATGTTCTTGAGTCCAAGGGAGAACAGTCGATGTGGCTGCCTCCTGTGTTGTCAACTGAATGAGTGGTTTTGCTAGAAATGCATACTGAGGGATCCACTGCCTACAATATGAAGTGAGGCCTATGAAAGCCCGTACCTCCTTTTGTGTCTTGGGTATTGGCATGTTAGCTATTAACTGAATGCGGTCGGGTGTAAGCTGCCTTCCCTCCTTGGACAGCGAGTGTCCAAGATAAACAACTCGCTGGACACAGAATTGCAGCTTAGAAGGGGACACCTTGTGCCCTCTTTCGGCTAGAAATTGTAAAACTGTCAGTGATGCTTTTTCACATTCCGGTTCGCTTCTCGCGGTGATCAGCAGATCATCGACGTATTGAAGCAGAGCAGTGTTAACTGGCATGTGGATACTATCGAGTTCTCGTTTCAGTGCTTGGCTATAGATGCTGGGGCTTTCTGTAAATCCTTGAGGTGCGCGTGAGAATTTAAAACTACGTCCATTTAAACTAAATCCGAACAAATATTGGCTTTCCGGATCTATTGGGACGCTGAAAAAGGCATTCTTGAGATCGATTACAGTAAAGAATGTTGCTTCGGAATCAATAGCTGTCAGTAATGACGAGATATCTGGGACCACAGGGAATTGTGGCACAATGCATTTGTTTAACTCGCGTAGATCAATAACCAATCGATATACTGGCGGGGCCTTAGGATCTGTTCGTTTAAGAATCGGAATTATCGGTGAATTACATACATTGGAGTCTGTTTCTACAACTACTCCTTGGGCAATAAGTTCGTCAATGATTTGTAGTAAAGCCACTACAGCATCTGGTGGTAACTTGTATTGTCGCATTCGTGGTAGCACCACTCCTGCCTTTAATGTGACTCTATATGGTGTAATATTCATGCAACCAACATCAGTAGGGCCTTGCGCCCATAGACCTGTAGGTAAAGTCTGCAGTCGGGGATCCATGTCTCTAGACACATAGTGACCTTTAAAATCTCGTAAAAACAACCTTACTCCTTCCGGAGAACAACATATTATGGCTCCTAGAGCTTTCAATGTTTTTATTCCCAGCAAGTTTTCTGGACATGATTTAGTAAGCAATAAATCTGTAGTTCGGGTCAGAGGTCCTATCGTAAGTGGCAGAGGTTGTGACACTTCATTAACAATAGGTTTTCCTGAAAAACCAAGGGAAATATTCTGTGAGCCTGAGAGGGGTGCCCCTGGAACTTCACTACGTTTTATAGTTGTTCGACTTGCCCCTGTATCGAGTAAAAATTTCCTATCTTGGCCTAATAATTCACTATGTACATAAGGTCCTTCTTGATCTACAGGAATCTCGATAAGGGGTAAATCAACTTCCCTCTCTAGGCTTGTTCATGCGTAACGCTGATACTCAGGATATTCATACTGTGCGGTCTGATACATTTGTCGTGTTGTTGTCTGTGTGGCAGCAACAGGCAACGGTGGTGCAGCTGGCACAAACTGTATTGGCTGTTGTGCGGCTGGCATGGCCTGGGCATGCTGCAGAGCTCCTTGTTCATTCTGCTCTTGTCTAAATGGCCGTGGTCTTTCTTGTGTTTTACCTATGGCGATATTATGTTTTAAAACTGGACAATCGTGTACATAATGACCTGGCTTTTTACAATAATTGCATGTCCCTTTTACAGGTCCCGCTGAATCGGAATGTGTCATACCCTTTTTATGTCCTTCAGCTGGAACTGTCTGGGAAACTAACATTTTCATTTTCGTGTCTTTCATGCGTCTGTGTTCATGTTCTTGTTCCTCTCTAATTCTATTATGATGGTACTGTAACATTTGTAACATTTGTGATGGAGTGTTACCTTGCCAGGTACTCTCGAATTTTAATACTCTATTCTTTACTGGTGGCAGGGCATTTTCTACTAATTTTGTTACAAACAGATGTGGGTATGATTCGCTACTTGCTTTTATGCCACTATTTATACCAAAACATTTTTCAAATCGGGCATAGTAATCACTAGTGTCTTCATCTTGCTTCTGTTTACAGGCTGAAATTGTACCCCAATCTTCCTTTTTCGTAGTTAATAAACGTGGCAGTACCTGTACTAATAAACCTGGCAGTGCTTTAGTTTTATCCCCAAGTCCTGCTCCTGCAGTTCGGGCCTTTTCTTCTGCTTCTAACACTGACCATTCTATCTTTTGGTCTCCTACCTCCCACTCTTTTTCCTTGAGTTTCTCATAAATACCAGCAGGCATCAATACCTTTAATATTGTCATAATGTCGGGATAGGTATACTCTCCCATGAGTAACATGTCTTTAATTTCTCGGTGAAAACCCGCTGGATCTTTGTCATGACTGGGTACCACTTTCTTCATTTGTAACAATTCTATTTTCGATAGGGGCGTATATACAAATACGCGCTTGAACTCGTTGTCCTCGCCTTTTATTGGGTGCACTTCTCGTAAGGGATTCTGTCTATCCATGTGATACGTGGTTCTTTCCTTGACGGGCAATGAGACATGCTCTGCGCATACAAAAAGAATATACTGCTTTCTTGATTCTAGAATTTCTTTAATTAATTTAGTACCTGCACCTCTCCATTTATTCATAAGCAATTCAGTCAGTATGTCAGGTAAGGGACCAGGGTCCGAATGCTGACTTCGATATAGTATAATGAGTTGTTGAATCATATAAATCCCAGCTAACCTCTGTTCATCTGGGGCAAGATTCAAAAATGTGCGTACTACTGTATCATCACTATATTTTCCGGGACTGTCCACCCAATGGACAGCTGCCCTGGCTAAATCTTGTTCATCCATAGAATCGAGAAAATGATAACCCCTTCGTTCTCGGAGTAGTCTGTCGGCGGTTTGGAACGAATGCTCGTTAGACCTTATATTAATTATAGGTATTTGGGAATTCCTGTTATTATCTGGACATATCGGACGTATCGAGTCAGTAAGACGTCTATTATTATTACAAGATCTTCCTCTACCTACATAGGCTATGGTGTCTGACTGTCCTGTGGGCAGTCCTGACCCTTCTTCCTCGCTTTGTTCGAACTCGTCTACCTCTAATCTCTCTTCGTGTAGGCGTTCTATTTCTTTACGGATCTTTCGGCACATGGCTATTATACAATTTTGTTTATCATGTCTCCCTTCAGATATATTCTGGCTCCATCTCGTAAGAACTCGCATTGCTTCCGGGTCTACCCCCGGTCGGTCTTGATTTCTGATCACACAGTTTATGAGGAAACGTAACAGTTCCCCCTGTATCTCTACTTTCTGGTATTCCATAGCTCTGTTAATACATTCTGGATCTCGCCCTGTTTGGACAAAATGATATATTTTATCAAGATGCTCAGTCATTCCTGGTAACTTTCCTAAATACACTGCGGCTCGTCTGATACGCAATGAGGCCAGGGTCATTTCGTCCTCTTTACCGGGCACAGGATCATATCGGCAATCTATAAGAAGTTCCTTCAGCGTACGGGCACTTATGAGTTTGGGTGTACGTGAATGTGCTGACTCTTGAAAAGTCAGTTTATTTATTCTGGGTGGCGTAGAAAAGATATTGGTAGCACCTCCCGTGGCCCCATCTGGGGTGTCGGGTGTGAAAGGATTCGTCGAACGTGACACAGCAACTATAGGTGTGGACACAGCTATAGAAGTAGCTGTAGGAGCGGATGCAGAAACAGATGTGCTTGCCAGAACTTGTGACTCGATTGGTTGCTGTAGGGATACGGGTGCTGGATCTTGGCGTTGGACCTCCCCGGTATGCGGTCTATGCGGGGCGGAATTTGCATATTCGGGAGCTGCGTCATCTAAATATGAGGAAAGAAAAACATCTTCTGCGGTTCTAGGATGCCCCTTAGGATGTACCTTTATTGGGAACAATGGGGGTGGCAAGTCTTTCGGTATTTCTGGAGTAGCCTTAGGTAATCCTTCGGCTAGAAGGGGATACATACCATTCATAAGGGCGTTTCTTTGTCTGTCTACTTGTTCTGATTTCACTCGGATACCTTCCTCAATTAATAGATTTTCTCGAACTTTATTTGAACTTTCTTTATTCCTTTCTTCCTGTCTCCGTGCTTTTTCTGTGCGTCTATGAGATTCTTTACGCCGTAACTCAACGGCGTCTTTCTGTGACTGTCTGACTTTCCTTTTTCATAACTCTTCCTCTACTTTCATGATGCACTCTGCATCCCAGGTTCCCGCTGCGGGCCACCTCTGACTTTCTGGTAATCCCTTGGTGTAGTCTACCCATAAATCAAGAAAATAATATAGCATCTAAGCCATGTTTGTGATACATGAAGTGCCCTGGAGTGTCCCTAGGAGGAATAGGGACGGCTTCTTCGAGAACCCCTTTTCTAGTAGTGATCTGTCTTAATTTCGAAAAGAGCGGCATATTGACAACTGATCCGATACTTAATCTTGAACACACTTAATACAGAAAGCACAATAATGAACAACCATTCATACCACAATATGCAGGACGTTTAACACATTAAACATTAAACATTTAAACATTTTTAACCTTTAAAATAACCAACAATGATGATCGTCTGCATAACTAATCACCAAGCTTAATTCTTGACAATAACTAGATACTTCGGAATACTTGATATACTGCTAAACAGTACAGATACACTGCTAAAACAGTGCAGACCGGATTTGTGTACCCAAACCCGTCTTGACCGGCACAACCTATGTGCACGTCAGAAATGCCTCCCCAGTAATGGTACTCACCGGGTAGCTTCGGAAACGGAAGGCCTCGGTAACTTGAACTTGAACCGGACTGGACTCGACTCGACTCGTCGGACACTGGGCTTGACTTCGAACTGGTGGGTCTCTGTATACCTCGGATCTTGCTCTCTCAGCTAGGCTCTGGTCGGGATACTTCGCACTTCTCACCGCCTCGTCTGGGTGTTGATCGCAGTCTCAGTCGCCCCCGCTTGACCGGAGGGAGATACAGGAAATCCTGCTGGTACGCGTTATTGTCCGTCCAGCTGTGGCAGGAGACCGGGCCTGCAACGCACCGCCGGCGCGTGAGATGAGAAAGTGTCCCTGTTCGGGCGCCATTCATGTGGTAAATAATTCTCCTTTACCTGGACATAATTTGATACAGAAACATAATTAAATAGCTCAGTAAAATGAGAGGCAGAATCCGTGGTATTAGAGGTTCGGAATGGGCTTTATTCCAATAATCGATTATAATCGGTTGCTCCAAGTTCCATCACCACGGAGGTTCAGGAAGTGAAGTACATACTTTATTGACAAGAAGTAACCTTTATAGTACATACATTACAATGAAGCGAATGCAATAGACGTAACAATTGATAAGGAAAATGACGATTTGTCTGCGTAACCAAAAATGGGTGTAATAAGGCGTAAAAAGGAACATAATTGGTTATGATGTCACCTATAGGCGGATCTATAAGATAATACTTGGCATAGATGCGCGCGCAGCAGTATGACGTGTGATTGACGTGCAACTAGGGGGTGAAGGGGACTTGACATTTAGCTCTACATGTGGAGACAAAAAGTCTGGGGGGTCAAGTCAACCTAATCCCAAATCATATCTAACATCCTATGTTTAAAGAACTATGTTATCCACAAAAGAAGGACTCTCGGACAGAATCTATTCTATACTGACTGTGCGTGCGTGTACAAGCGTCTAAATGTCTACACTGAAAGCGAGGGGGTAGGAATATTCCATGGTAACAGGGCTATGAATTACTTGCATGAGGACAGAGAAGTCGAGCCTTTTGCTCGGTAGCTGGAAGAATGTTTACTTAAACTACTAGACAGGAATGCATCGGCTGAGGGGGAAGCAGATAACTCGAAGGCGAAATACAGTTCTTGGCAGAGAATAGGCTGATGTCAGGCTTCGTGAGCCGCGCAGAGAATGAGACAAAGTTCATGGTCACAGATGCAGGCTCGAACTGGAGTTTTCAGAGGCGGAAAGCAAGAGGAGTTTGATGACAGAATCAGGGCCTACTTGCTTGGACTGTAAAATGGCATAAGTGAACCATATAAAGGCGGTGGCCTTTCGTACTTAGGAATGGAATATCCGGCCCATTCATGGCGGATCAACAGAGGACATGTTAACGGTGGACGCACATGTATTTGCGTCTTCATAACTGGAACTGGAGGGAACATACATGTACTTGTGACATGCACATAGAACCGTTGGGGTCCAAGATAGGGGACATAACTGATCGGAAAAATCCATATTCCCACAGGAGGCACAAGGTGCCTCGGTGCAAGAGATCCCAACAGAGGGCAGCCTGGGGGCGGAAATGGTGCCTCTGAGTCTGCCACCACTAAACTTTCAACCGCAAAGGCCCAACGCATCGCAGATACATTCAAAGAAAATCCGGGGACCTGCCTGAAATAGACGTTTTGTGGCCGCAAGCGCGTGGAACGCACTGTTTATAAAATGCGGAAGAATGCGTGATGTCAATTTTGAGCTAAGCAGGAATTATAATTAATTTCAAAATCTTGTCTTCTTTCGCTAAATGCAGCCGCGTCTTTGCACATAGAAATGGGAAGTTGTTCGAAATTAATTTGTATTTTAACTCTATATTGGGAACCTGAGAATGATTTCAGATATATTAAAAATATATGTGGTTCATCCAAGGGCAGACACCAGCGACCTTAGGAGGAAGAGATTTACAATGGAATACTCTTATAGGAGACTTTATTTCCTTTCTAAATCGTTTGCCTGGCAGTGAATTCCCTTGTAGTTGGGATTAATATCCAAGCATGCACACAATACTACCTCACAAATTGTTGATTTAATCTTTTTGGCTCCTATGTATTGATGCATTTCCCCATAGACACAGAATAGGTAAAACCCTTTGATACATCAAACTTTTTGTTTCTTATATTATTCTGTCAAAACAGAACAGATTTCTTTTCAGTAGCTTACAGAACCTACCAGGGGCAAATAATTTAGCAACGGAAACTGCATCAGTACAGAAAAGGCAGGGTTCAAACATTAAATATTGGTTAGTAGTGAAGATTCATGAAAAACTAATACTTATTTTCCTTCCTAACGTTTTTTGTCAACGTGATCAAAAAATGTTTTGAGATGCACAGGAGAGGCCCCAAATTAAGTTCACTCCAGTACACCTTGTGATCCAGTGCCTTGTCCCATAGATTCTGTATCGATTGAATGGAAGTTGGGGCTTTTGTGAGCTTCTAGGGCGGGTGTATGGCTGCTCTCTTTCCTTGCTCTGCTTAACCCACCTGCCTACGGTCACATTTGTAAATCGCTGCAACTTTGTTGGCAAAGACCATCCCCCCCACAGTAAGTGAACTCCAACTCTTTTCTCTTGATTTATAGTTAATGGAACCTCTTTCTGTCATTGTCAGATAGAAACACTTTGAGATGTGTATTCTTTGTCTAAAAATGTGTTCCCTACTGTAAACGTTTTCATTTGGTTTGTTACATTTCTGATCAACACAATCAGTCGACTTGTGGCAGAGCAACCTGACATTTTGCAACATTTCCCTAAACACAGAGGTCCTTGAGTGTTTAATAAAAAAAAAACTTAAATTGGGAAGCACCCTTTCCCATGAATGGGCACTGCTAAGAGCTTGCTGGCAATGAACCAGCATTATTGTTTTATGTGGAAGAGTGTGCCAAAATATCTTGTGTTATGAGAGATCGCCTGGTCCATGAGTTGATGGGAGTCTGGTTTGAGAACTTTAGACCAGTCAGCTGTCAAGAAAAAGAACAATTTCCGAATGTGAATTTCCTGTGAAATGAATGGTACCGGGGATACTGGTCAAGAGTGAGATTACCCGTTAGAGTAGTGCTTAATTTGAGCCTGTGGTTTACTGTACTCAGCACCAGCACTTAATCATCAAGTTGGGCGCTTTTCATGAGCACTAGTTAAGGACACATTAATTTGCTGGGAGATTAAGTGATTCACACAGAATCCCTGGATGTTGAGCCGACACTGTGACTCGAACCTTGTCTCCCAGCTCTGAAGTCTGCAGCTCTGGCCATTATGCCACATCCTCTCCACACGTTCATGGTTAGTAGTTGGTTCTGTTTTAGGAGGTGCTAACAGGAGAAATAGGGTGGAGCAAGCTGCCTCATGTTCAGAGCCCCTGCAGTTATTTGTTTACAAATTAACCACTGCGTCAGAGTGTGCAACCCAGCACCCAATAAGTGACCTTTGAGTTGTCTGCTTCATTGCATTTAAAAACTATGCCAAGTCAGGGGGCGAACATGTGAAAAAGACACATGGTTGATGTGGCAAGATGTTTTTGATTAAACAACACAATATAAACTAACGCTATTTAATACTGTGTGTAGTCTACAGAGGTAATACTAACTCATATTTATGCTTTTTTTCCTTGATTTTCTTTTTCTTAAAAATATTTTCAAGTATTCATGCTTCAGTTATTTCTGCGCAGCATTGGATGCCATTACGCTTTGTTTTTCTAAGATTTATGGCCACCAGACCGTACGTTGAGTTTTCGTTCCTTTGCTCGCCTGCCTATTTTATGTTTTGCATGCTTGAGGTAGCACTTTGGTTTCTTTCGTTTTTTTTAGTTATGTTATTTATGTCACCATGCATTTGTCACAGGTCACTGTGGAAACGCTAATGAGGGACAAGATGCCCAAAAAGGGAGGGAGATGGTGGTTTTCATGGCGAGGAAGGAACACCACTAACAAAGTGGTAAGTCTGCAGAAAGGAGCAGGATTTGATTTTGCTTCAAGTGTCTCAGGGTGCTGGATCGGTGTCCAACCTTTGCCTCTGCATCCAAGGACAACCGAAGTCATACTCTGATGTATTGCTTGGGACGTTACTTCATGCAGTGATTGCTTGTCGGGCCTGTGACATGTGCCTTTATGAGCGCACAGTTGCTCAAATCATCTGTTGTTCAACCTTAGTGTCTCTGTAAATGTTGTTACCTGTGTGACAATGACGGCCCCTCCTGTTTCCCTGGTAGAACTTCCAGTTGACCACTAGCAAATGGTTACTCTTGAATCTAGTTGCAGTATGTTTGTATTTGGAGACTGGCGTGTACATGTTCAGCAGAAGAAATAGGTACTTTCTAGCAGTGAAAGACCAATAGGCCAACTGGTCAAGATGCACCTAGTCAAGATTACTGTTCCCTACAGCATTCCAGAAGATATCACAAATCCCAGAGAATAGATCCAGTAGAAACCATTTGTAACTGGTCAAGCAGAATTTCTTTCAGACATAGCTGGTGGTGTTGGTATCTAGTTTAGTGTTTTTGTTCTTCTGTGGTTATTGTCAAATTGTAGATGTCATTTAGGTGTTTGTTTTTAATTCCTAAAATGTGCCTGTGGAATGGGACAAAAGGAAAAAGAGACCACTATTGTGTTAAATACCCAGAAATTAGCACAAAATTGCTATTTAAACAGCTGACAACATCATTTTTATTGTTTGTCATTGTTAGCAGAGTAGCTATCTGGAAAGCTATGTCCTTTTAGATTTTTTTTTTTTTTTTTTAGTTTGTCCTTTGTTATCCATACATTAAATAGTACCATTTCTTGTGCTAGAACTGCTCAAATATAAAGATTAGGCAAATGAGGTTTTAAGTCTGAATTTAATTTTCCCAAATGTTGCTCCACGTTCAGTTTTTAAGTACTCGCTCACTGTGAGGCCTGCTTCTAACTCCCACTTTTTTAGAATGTGTAAGTCAACTCAGTCATGGAGCTGTTTTTCAGTAGAATATAATTTCCCATAGGATGGCTTTGTTTAAAGGTTCTCCTTATTTATGAGTTTTTCATTTCCTTTTATTATAAGCATACAATGTGCTACATCCTGCCATTAGAAATCACTTATCTACGCGCCCTTGCCAAATCGGAGCAAATGTGTACTGTCCTCTGTGCTGATACGCTTCCAAGTGTTCAGCTGAGTTCTAATCTAATGCAGCAGAAGGATGATGAGCTTAGCATATGCGCTCCACATATATTATGAACACAAGGAACTATTCTCTGAGGGGCGGGGTCTGTTTGTCCCATATTTTTATGAGCAATCTATTCATTCCACTTGTACAGGAAGCCAAACCAGTACAGGGGTTACCCGGCATTGGGCCAGCTGCAGGCGAGGCGTCGTCACAGAGGGACCTTGGAAGCAGGTAAGAAGCATGGACTAGACTCTCAAGTGTGACACCTGAATAATTTGCGCAAATGCTCGAAGTTTTGCATTGGTTGTTCCATTCCTAAATTATCAAAAGAAAATATAAGAGGCCTGTGCTAATGGCAGGTGAGATTAATGATCAGTCTACTAAGAATAGAAAGTTACTATATTTTGGCACAACTGAATTTCATAAATATATGTAACATATTTAGTTTAGGTATTGTGTGTGGAATGCCATTTCACTTCTACCCCTTTGTTTGCTGTATATCTTGTCAAATTTGTTAGCAGTGAATGAAGAAATAACTAGCAAACTGACTTGATTTTCAGTAAGATGTAGTCCTCGAATTGGTCACTCCCTTGTGGCTTCTGTTGTCGTATCCGAGATGCAGAAATGTTAGTTTAGGTAGTATGGGAGAGGGCATAAAAGATTGTGATTCTGACATGAGGTAAACATTCTTTACAGCTTTTTTAGATGGATGCTCCAGCCTTCTCATTCACTGTCCAACGTCTCAGTTGCTGTTGCAGTCCAGCAAGATTGTGAGGGCCGAGCTTTTCCTTGATTGTATTTTACAGAGTCTAGAAATATATTGATGGTTCTGTGTAATAAAACATTTTCAGCAGTAGGTAACCAGTTATAGATAGATTTTCGTGGGAGGTGGTAGGCTTTTGCTGATTAACAGATAAGCAAAATTATTTCAACCCCACTTTTGGAGTTGTTGGTCCAAATTCTTGTGCTTCCTGAACTTAGTTCACAATTGCTTACACTGTGCAGTTGTCAAGTGCTTTCTGAAGAATCGGTAGCTGAATTCTGCTCTCAATGTTAGATTGAAATCATTGTAGGCTCCTGGGCTTTGGACTCTAAGGAACCCACCTCCATATCTCTGCCTATCTGGCAGACTTCATGAAGTGGCTGACCGAAAGCAACATATTAGTGTATAGTATGAGGCCAGCTTCTACAGACCCACGAGATAATGGTTCCATAGCTCGGTGTGTGGAGCAAATCATTTTAAACTTCAGTGGCTCCAGTTGGGAGCTTTTACAGGTGGCTTTGTTGCATCACGTGTATATGAATGAATGCAATATTTATGTTGGTAGCATGTGTTGCTGTAGATACACATGCTCTCCATATTCCTGTCATCTAGTATTGGGCTTGGACACTTGCAAGATGTTTTTCTTCTAAGAAGTCTTTACAATCACAAGGTATATCGTGACTCCTTCCTTAGCTGCAATATGCATGAGCACTGACTGCATGTTAGATTGTTTGTGTCCGCCATCGGGTTCGGATATGCTTGGCTGGGGGGCTGCGTTCGACACGTTTCTTCATCTCCATTTGGGCCCAACCGATATATTCCCGGACTCTGATATCTGAAAATCATCTGTTGCTGCTTTAATTTACAACTGTTCCCTTCCAGAGACTGACCTGCATCGACTCCATGCACCGAGGAGCCTTCGAACTTGTGCTCCTTGACCTCGATGACATTCAACATCTTTTTCGACAAAGAATGTGCACATGGACTAGATGCTCTTTCAGAACTATCCTGAGTGTCACCGGAAGTTCCCCTGGACCGTTAACCACCAGGTGTATTAACTTTGTCTGTCTACTGTCCATGACAACAATGCATGAGAGACCTGGCTGAACTTATGTTCGAAGAATACACGTTTATATTGGCAGAAAAGAAGGTGGGCACACCACAAGATGCAGAGGCAGGCTTATGACGATACTTGAGACATCTTCGGGAAACGGCCCTCCCCTGGCATCGAGAAAGCCGAAAAGGCCAGGCCCTTGGGCCTTTCGCTCCACCAAACATCACCTACTCAAGAGACCATCTTCTCTTCAGGTTTAGACTTTGAGCCTTTAAACCTCCAGGCTCACAGAGGCTCCACGCCTTCGGGACCCCGATTCAAGACCTTGGAGCAGATTGTGAGTATGGCTGAAGTTGAATCACACACCAGGCCTACCAAAAGACCTTGAGTCTAGGCAGAGCACTGTCCTTTAGATGGTCAGACATCCAGCCTTTCAATAAACACTCAGTTCTCTGGGGCCCCAATGTTCTCTTGCACCAGTCGGCATCCACCAAAAACCTTGGAGCTGACGCCTCCCTGTATATGGGTGCTACCCAGTCAAGCCCAACATCACTTCAGAGTCTGAAGATCCTTTTAACACCAGCACCAAAGCCAGCCTCCACTGCAAAACTGATAGCATCTGAGAACACAATGATTGCCCAAGCCATCGGTGTTAAAGGCACCACCGAATCCGAGACCTGCATCGCACTCAAGCTATTGGCATCGAAGACGCCCTTGGTGCAGAGCTCCAGCGTTTCAGAGAAACCTATCCTCCAACAGCTTTGGATGCATGACAAAATACATCTCTTTATTCATCCTCATACCAGCATGATTTCCACAAGACTGCCTCCAACGTCCGAAGAGATTTTGCCTCGCAGGCAAAAGCCTACCTTTGTGGAGGAACTTGCCTTGGAACCTCCCCCGGTGCCCAAAAGCAAGAAGTGCAAGCGCAAGGACACCAGCCCCATTCTATTTGGCCCACTCCTCCATTCCCTCCTCTTCACATCCTGCACCTCCTCGTCCACCACCCCACACTTCACTACTGCTATATTCATGGGGTGGTTACCCTCACTCCTCAGAGAGATAGGCCTGACCCTTCACTCAGGTGACCCTGATTAATACACCAATCTGGTCGCCACTAATGATCCATGAGATGACTATGATGTAGATTCCATAGGGGACTCAGATGTGGATCACTACCCAGCTAGGTTGTCACCTCCAGATGAAACAACCACGTATCATAAGGTCATCCAAACTAGATGTGCAATTTCTCCATGACGGCGACAATTTCGTCGTGGAAACCTTATTTATATATCGAAAACAAAGTGCATTTTCTGCCTCTGCTGAAGGCACCCACAGACGCAATCAAAGAGCCAGTCAAGGCCAGGATGGTCACACTTAGGGTAGATAAAAAAATATACCCCTCCATGACCCCTCATACATCAGGGAGTCAGATCACTCAAGATTAGCTGGTGGTTCACACTGCACATAAGTGCACTCACTCCGAGGGCATGGGCGAAGCACCTCCTCACGATAAAGAGAGGGCGCTCCTTCTTGTACCACATACCAATGGTTAAGGCCTTTATGGAGGGCCTCAAAAAGGTAAGCCCTCCCAGAGATCCCCTGCTCCAGTGTGAAACCTCAGTGTAGTCCTCACCAGACTCATAGGGCCCCTTTTAAGCCCTTCCACTATTGCCCTCTCCAGAACCTCTCCTGGAAAGTGGATTTTCTAGTGACAATTACCTCTCTCAGAAGCATTAGCGAATTACAAGCACTTGCATTACAGGACCCCTTCGTTCAAGTTCACAAGGCAAGGCAGTACTCAGAACCTACCCTAAGTTCCTGCCTAAGGTGGTTTCCTCTTTCCACCTTAACCAGACCATTGAGCCTCCAGTCTTATTATGTGTCTGTAATCCAATATCTAAGTGCAAACGCACCTTCACCAAATTGCAGAGCTTCGTTTGCCTGGTAATCAAGCCATTTTTGCTCATAAACTGAACAAAGGTGTGGAAATGGCTTTGTAACTGGTGGCCGAATTTTCTAGCTATAATATCTTCGATTCCCATAGATTGTCATATGTTTTCGCCTGTTTTGCTCAGGAAAGCCTGCGAACGTGGCATTTTCTTGAACACCCAGATAGATGGTATCTGTTCCCATTCGATGCCTGAGGCCATTAACTGTTATTTCCTGTGACGGATTAATTTTCGTGTGACATGATGCCTCCCGCGGAAAATGCTTCCTGACATGTCCTAAATACAATCGGAGATGAACTGCTATTTGGAAATGCTTTTAAAGCTGCAGTGCGGCCGCTGGCTGCGCGCGCGGTCCCCTCCAGGCGTAGAGCGTGAGTCATCCTGCAGCGTTGGTTTCCATAATGCGGCGAAGGGGGGCATCTCTAAAGGATGCGGCGCCATCTCGCTCTCAATGAGGCTCGCCGCACCCATAATGCACCGTGGCATATTAATCAATAGGCGGCCGTATCACTTGATACCCCTGGCCGTGCGTCAGCGCGTTGTGTTCACCCAGGCGTGCTCGGTGTGCAGTGATTACGAATGCGTATGGGCTGGTGACTGACTGCTGGGGCAAGGTGAATGATGGGAAGCCCGCATGAATGAGATGCTGGCGGCGCGAGTTCATTGACTCGCGCCAGGCCCTGCTTTTTAAAGAGCCTCCCACGAGATCTCACTTGGATTCAATTAGCAGGCGCGTGATTCAGTGCAGTAGTAATGTGTTTTTAATGGCTGGCAAAATGCACTCACCGCGCGCGCATTTTCTTGTGTTGCTGTTCCAGGTTAAAAGATGAATCTTCCTCGAGCGACGAAGAGGGCCGGGCAGCCAACCAGAGCGGGGGCTCCATGCCGTCCAGCCAGAGCCACCTCCCGGCATCCTCGGGGGTCACGTACAAAAAGACCCTCCGGCTCAACTCGGACCAGCTCGTGAGTCTGCACTACTTTCTGGCTAGGTTTGGCGCACAGTTGGCGGCCTTAGCATAACCAACTGTTTAGGACACCTCCCTTGTTCCATTTACTGCTAATTGTTAGCCTTTCTGATTGCAGGAGTAAGTCTTGTATTTACAGTCTTTGTCGATCGAGCACGTGCCAAGTTGAAGTGCCTTACGTAGAACACTGTACAGGCCATAAAGAAAAATATGCAATAAAATGAGTTTTGGGAAGCTAAGAAATGTATCTTAGCTACACAAGTAAAATAAGTATATATATACACACAAACAAAAGTGCTTTAATACTTGTAAGGGGCATGGAAAGCGCTATACAAATATGAATAAAATCTTTAGTACTAGTCTCAGGTGCGTACACAAAAGAAAACAGATTTATACTCTGCGTGTAGCTGAGGGTGCGCATGTGTGTGTGTGTGTGTAACTTATGCCTAGAGTGAAGATGATGTATTGTTTCACTACGCTGATGGACACCATATTATAGTGAGCCCAGCTACTTATGTAAATTGTAGGTTGGCGCAGGTCTGACCACTTGTTTCACTAAATGGACCTGAGGCTAGTGTCCCTGGTTTCAATCTTTGAGCTGTGCAGTGATCTTGGTTGGACAAATACATTTTACTTAGCAAACTTGACTGTCCTTGCCCATTTCTACACCCAAGTCCCTTGTGTACGTTTTGTGTCCTTGTTCAGTTTTTGTAGGTTTCTGCTAGAAACGCATACGAAGAGGTTTTTAGTGAACTAGAACTGGGGTGCTATAGTGCTGACCAGTGTGGTGGCACAAATGGACAAAGTAGGTTTTTTGGGTTAGTCTTGGACAGTGGGATGGAAACATTGCTCCCAGGCTGCTAATGAGCGAGTTCTAGAAACGCAGCACTGCACAGATAGCATGAATGTCAATTCCCCAAAATGCCAGGGGTATCAGATTTGACGTCATGCATCCTGTGACCTAAGATGATAACACAGGACTGACCGCTAGTCCTACCCTCAACCCACCAGCCACCTCCTAGTTAATGCTGAGGGGCTAAGAGGATGCCACAGTGTATAAACTGCAGAAAGTGCAGAAACGTGTTGGGTGTTTGATATGTGGATAGAGGTTACACCAATCCCAAGAGAGGCATAGCCCACTCATTGGGAGTCAGGCTGAGACAACGTCACTCTTTTTACTTATTTACACAGAACCGATATACAACTGGATCAGAGTCGACCCCTTGTACACCCATTGCAATCGTGGCGAGTTACTGTGCAATAATATTGCCTTGGGTTGAATCTGAAACTGGACCTTGTTGTTTTACTCCATGGCAAAATTAGTGCCCAATTCAGTGTTTCCGAGGTTGAAATGAGGGATAGCCTGGGTCTTCAGGAGTTGTTGTACCCGATTACCACAACATTTCCCTCTTTTTAAACCTCTTTTTCAAGTGCAAATTCCTCTAATACTTTAACGTAATTTTGGAGAGAAAATTTAAAGGAGTGCGGTAATAGCGCACCAATCAGAATATAGGCTAAAACAGTGTTAAAGCCCAGTCTCTTTCCAGTACGCTTGCATTTAGGTGATAAACAAGAAAAGCCTAGTAGTGTTTAGTCTCCAAAGTTTCAGAAAGCGCAGTTCCTTGATTAAAGGTACTAAATAACTCAACCACCCCCAGAGGTCTGACGTTCTACATTATGGGCCCAAATTCACGAATTTTTTGTTGTGACATACTTGTAGCTTACCTCTGAATTCCAGCAGGCAGCCAGGAATAAGCCAAGAGAACTCCTGGCTTACTCCTGAAATTCATGCGTGCGCCACGAGTAATGAAAGAGTGAACCAAGGTACTTAAATATTAATCATTGTGAATGTGGAAAGTACATAAAAAAAGCATTAAAAACAGCATATACTTGCACTTTGTGGTTCTTAACTAAAGCTTTTTAAATATAGCAGAGTTTAAATGCTACTTTGTTTGAAAGAAGTCATGAAGTTGGCTGCCATTATTACATAAATCCTGCGTTTTCAGATTTTCAATGCCTGCTCAATACTAATGCCTTTGTGTTTGCATGTGTTTTTTTTATTTTCAGAAAAGCCTGAAGCTGAAGAATGGCCCCAATGATGTGGTCTTCAGTGTCACCACACAATACCAAGGGACGTGCCGCTGCGAGGGTACAATATACTTATGGAACTGGGACGATAAGATTGTCATTTCAGATATTGATGGAACAATCACCCGGTACGGTCGCCGCCATGTTCTGTGATTGCTTTGTCGTTTGTGCCGGTCACATTCTCTTCTGCAAGTGATGATTACTGAGATGCAAGGAGCTGCTTTTTACTTCTAATACTGTACTTCAATTTAAGTAAATTATAGTGGGCAGGGTGCCCTGCTGTGGATCTGATTTCACAAATATCCATGTTGAGCAAATGGCCCTATTCTCTGAATTCTACCCAGCAATTTTGCTCTGGAAAATCAATGGAACACTGTTTATAAAGTCCCATACCTGCAGGCATAATGGCTGTATGCACTATTATTATAGCATATTAAACCTCTTCTAATGTGAAACTGTATGCATTTTGAACTCCTTGAACATTTTGCATAATCCAGCCCCAAATGTTTTTTCTAGCTGTGTTAAAAAGGGATCTGTTCTTATGAAATTTTAATTTTGTTTAATTAACTGATTAAACAAATGCTAGATTTAATATAATAATGCAAAGCGTAATTCATTTCTATCTCAGTAAAAAAAAACATTGTAATAATGGACTCATTGACCTAGCGTTATCATAAGAAGGGTAGCTTCAAAGTGAAAGGAGTGAGTTGATGGTGCAAGCTAAATAACATATACCACACAGACCATAGGACATTTTCTTGCTGGACAGTAAAACAAAATTCCACCTTCACCTTTTATTTGAAAAGTTGGTTTTGTGATTCTCTCTTTTTGATATGTCCCTCTGAAATGCTTTCTAACCTTCAGGTAGGACACATTTTCTTTTGTCACAATCTCGTAAACAATCTGAAAACCAATAATGATTTCACAACAAAAACTGCTTATCAGTTGTTAGCTGGTTTTGGGATGGACAAAGCCGAATGCAAAATCGAAACAGAGGTACAACTGAAGCACTTACGGCCTGATGCACGAGAGGGTGTTGCGGTCACAAAGTCTGTGAATCACAAAGTAGCAGAGTATTAAAGAAAGATTACTGTTCACACATGTCTTTGTGGTTGCAAACCATTGCAAGGGTAAGATCCCAGAGAGTGGGTGGTATCCATTCCCAAAGCAGAACTGTCCATGAGAGACAGATTCCACTCTGGGAATGTGGGCTTTGGGCGTTGATGGAACTGCATGTTCCCCACAATGCCCTTTGCACCATGCCAGGTTTTTTTTCAACCAGTAGTTTTTATTGAACTTTATATGATTTAAAGTAGACAGTTACAGCCAGAATATAGAATAATGCAAGGTGAGCATTGTCATCAATACCTCACTACTGTTGTCTAAATCTAAAAATATGACCTCCACCTTCCTCTTCCCTGTGGCTTTAACACGTCTTCAAATCTGCTTTACACAAACTCAGCTGTAGTTTTAACCACTCATCCTGTCAGCCATCCAGAACTCTTTGGTGTCTCTAGTGGGAGAACAAGTCTAATACTTTAATCCTAGGGGATCATGTGCTCCTGAGAGGTCAATTGAGGGGCATTGCAGTAATGGCCTCCAGATTTTCTCAAATCAGTTTCATTTTTACATGGACGCCCATGCCCTTTTGACAGACCTCGGCAGGTTTAAATTGAAATCTGCAGATGTGAATGGAGGAATGGAAACTCTGCTGTCCATCACAGGCCTCCATCACTGAGTTTGTAGCCCTTTTGGTAGGATTGTCAAACCGAATCTTGCCTTATAGTTATTAATCGCCTGAATTCTACGAGCCCTTGTGAATGGACATTTTGCACTGCGACAGGTTAGAGCATTTATCGTAGCACAAAATATTCTCTGGTCTCAAACCAGTTGTTGTGTCGAAACAGTGACTGTTTTGTGAGATCAGAACTATACATCTGGCCCTTAGTCCCATTGGTCTGCTTTTTTGTTTCTAAACCTAACATACTGTTTTCCCACTGAAATTAATTCTTCGCATTTTGAACGTTGTGCTCTACTGCACATGCACACCCAAAATACTTTGTAGAAATTTAAATATTTGAAATAACTGCATGGTAATCCAATGACAAAACAAAATGATTTTTATTATTATTAGTGGCATTGGCATTATCATGATTGTCTTAATCTAAAAAAACACAATAATGATAATGCTAATTTAGTGCAATTATAATTAACAAAAGTATTTATTAGTTTTACTAGTAATAGTTGCATAAGTATGTGGCATTATACACATTAATAAGAGTAGTAGCGTTGTAATACTTGAATAATACCTTTTCTGTTACTTCATTACAGTAGCTGTTACTGTTCATTTAATTTTTTTTATTATACTCTTTTTTTTTTCTCCAGGTCGGATACCCTTGGCCATATTCTTCCAACTCTTGGCAAGGACTGGACCCACCAAGGAATTGCTAAGTTGTACCACAAAGTTAGCGAGTAAGTAGCTAGCAAATCCTGGCCTGCACTACAGAGGTTGCATCCTCTGTGCATTTCCTTATTTTTACTTGTCAATTCTTCTTGAAACATGTAGCCCCATTGCTTGGGAAGTGAAGGTAAATACTGTAATAGCCGTAAGTACGAACTGAAAGTTACTTGTAGGGGGGGTGGGGGCGCAATTAATTAGGGCTTCACATAATTTTGTGAGTTAATACATTTGGTCCTTCTGTATACACTGCAAATAACTACATTTCAAAGGAAATTGAAATCTTGTGTTTTTCTTTTCTCTTCGGAAAATGAGGTGTCCAATTAAATGCAGTAAAAGACCATGTAGAAATAACTTTGCTTTGCTTAAGTGTACTGGCGGCTTTACCTATTCATTCTGATGGAGTCTTACTGCTAATTCCATATAACAATAGTTAAATAAATGTGTGTCCTTAAAGACACACCACAACAATTGGACAGGGAGTCAAGGCAATGACTTTTGGCAAGCATTCTTGATTTTGAACACTCTCAATGTTTTATCTGGGACAATTTAGTTCACTGTGTCTTTGTTAAACAGCCTTTTATTAAGTTATTGTTTAATATATGGTACCATACACTGAGAGAATAACATCTCTGATATATTACAGTCACAATAGGCTTTGCATGCAAGCAGGTGCTAAATACAATAAATATAAGTGCTTTCTGTTTCTTTTGCTTAGAAATGGCTATAAATTTTTATACTGCTCAGCGCGTGCTATCGGAATGGCAGACATGACCAGAGGCTATCTGCACTGGGTGAATGAGCGAGGCACAGTATTACCGCAAGGCCCGGTGCTGCTGAGCCCGAGCAGTTTGTTCTCCGCTTTGCACAGGTATGACACATTTAATCTCAAATCGGGGGAGTGGGACTATTCTGGGAAGTAAATTCTCTTTTGGGATTGCAGACCATTGTAGGTTCACCCAAACCATAGACTGCCAATCATCAATACCTAAGATGCCTTTAACAACTTCTAGTTGAAGGGCTAATTAAGTTGGTAGTAATAAAAGACTGACTCCTTTCGTTTGAGTGGTAGAAGAAGTAGGACTTCTTAAAGTTAAACACATCTAAGATTGCACTCCAATCTCTAGACTTCCAAACACTTGTTCAAGATCTCAACCATGACTCCATCCTTGCCTGTCGTTCTAAGCCCATTGTCGCTCCCTTAGGACTGTTCTCCGTGGAGCAGTCAAGCTTATATTGAGCACAAGGGCTTCCAATCACATAACCCCTGGTAGCTACAAGCAGGCATAAGTGATATATAAGAAGTAATCAAATATGGGGGAGAAAATTATTGTGTATTAGTGTCATGTTATTTGTCAATATTCCTTCGAAAACACCCATTTATATCATTGAGTAAAAGTAGATACTGCGGTTCTTATTTCCAGGTTTCACTTTTATTTTTCTTATTTCAGGGAAGTGATAGAAAAAAAGCCAGAAACGTTTAAAATTCAGTGTTTGACAGACATTAAAAATCTCTTCTATCCAAATTTGGAGCCCTTTTATGCTGCTTTTGGAAACCGACCAACCGTAAGTATGACTCGAGACCTTTGTTATTTGTTAATATTTGGTTAGTTTGGTTTGTTATGAACAAAGATGCGTGTATGTCCCTGCTTATAATGGCGTTTAAGGTCGATACAAAAGTGTATTTAAGGATCTATATTTTAGGAATAATATTTACCCAGTCGCCTTCATTTTCTGGTACTATACTATCATAGAAATATTGCACAAGGATATCCGTTATCTAATTAAATACTAATATTTATTAAAGAAAGATATACAATATAGATTGGCAAACAGTTCCCTCCACTGATTGCATCTTCCATCACGATAAAAACCCTGGTGGGTAGATAGTGTTTCTCTGATAGCACCAGGACGCATAAGGAAGGAAATGGGCACAAATGGTGGGTTCGATTTCAGGTAAATAGACTAGAACAACCATTGCAATACTGCACACCCTTTCTGTCACCAGTCTCCACATTTTGCCACAATATTCTCTGACAGTCATCTTCAACTGTCAATCCCTGAAGGTTAGGAAGCTTCATTTTTTCATCAAATCGGAAAATATGCTCAATATGACAATAAATGAGTATATAACGTATAAAAGTAACATATAAAAATGTTATTTGACTGTGGAAACTTCCATGGACTGCATGATTGACTCAACTGCTTACCGTGACTGTATTGTTAATTTGTCTGTATTACTCATGTATCTTTCTACTTATATTGTCTTGCTTGTATTCCACGTAAACTCTTTTTCATTCTTTATTTGTAAGTAATAGTTATTCTCCTCCTGTTTTGAATCCATGTTATCATGCATATTACATATTTTATTTATGTCCCGGGCCGCCACTGTGAGCACTAGGCGGTTTATAGATCTGGGAAGCTGTTGTTCATGCTAGCTTTTTGGACCAGACCTATGCTGTGACATCATGTGTCACCAATATAAGTAGTTATTTGTGATTGTGCATATCCTATTGCTAAATATATTTATTTGCATGTGTCAGGAGGTCACTTCAGTTTTGAGTACATATAACATTTACCTCTTGTCAGTTTTTGTATATGCTTTAATGCTGCATCTGTGGTCGCCACTCGTTTGTTGTGCTGTACACAGTTGTATAGAGCCAGATTAGAAACTATTCCTTTGCTCGTTGATGTTTTCACCAGACAGTAAACCAGTCAGCTCGTGTAGACAGCGGAGCACACGTGGTAAACAATAATCTTTTATTAATACCTTTTTGGGATAGACAGGCTACTGATCTGGAGGCTGGATTATACCCAAGACAACTCGCGCGTGCCCAAAAAGCCCCAAAATAGATGAAACTTGATAGATCTATTACTGGTTTCAAGTGTCAGTCAGTCACAAATTTTTCAATTGTAACTGTAACTCGGAGAGAATGTAGGCGCACTCCATTCAGTAGCAAACATCTGTAATGGGCATCTTAGCCCCTTACTGTTCTGGGCAGAAAAGGTGTGAGCACTCTGCTGCATCGCCAGATGGTATTCAGTAGGAAGGGTCAACCACTGCAAGACGTTGTGCTGCCCCTCTCTTTAACTAAGCCTTACCCTTTCAGAAATGCCCATAGGTGCCATACTCCTGAATGAATGTGCAGTATTGACAAGGTTCAGTTAAAGTGCTGCTCCTGTCAAGTAAGCCACTTGCTTGATAGATATAAATGGGCTTCATAAGTCAAATAACTCTGCATTTTAGCGACTTTCTTTGTATTATAACTGCATAATTAGTTCTCTTTTGGACAGTAAGATGTTGTTCTACATCTCTCTGTAGATCCTTTCGACAGTACATCCCTTTTCAATGTGGTTTCATGCCCACATCCTAGGTTTCTTCCATTAGCAGTAGGCGGTAGCTGAATCAATATATATTTTTAACTGTGGTCTTCACCATTCCATATTGGAAAATAATGATACATGAAGTAGATGCCAGGAAGGTATTACTTTCTATCTTGGTAGGGTAGACAGATGCTCTTGTGAGCATCTCATTTGACTCCATTAAATGTCTGTATATAAATCATTTATTATTTTAGAAGCACATCATGTGCTATATTGATTTTTTTCTGGTCATTTTTCCAGTAGAAATATTTACATATACACCCTTTCTATGTATGTATTCCGCATATCTTAAACCCTACACACCCTTTATATGTATGTATTCTGAATATCTTAAATCCTAAATTTGAGCTTAAGTCTCATCGATTTCCTCTTCAAAACATTCATTTTCTGCCGACTTTTATAGTTACATTGAAAGTTAACCGGAGCAAATATTATTCTGCATCTAAACCTATTGTTGGTAGTCGTTCTGCCTTAATCGATAATTCTTTTTCGGATGTTTTTGCAGTTATTGGTTTCAGTACTTTAGGGCTTCACTGATTACATAGTTATAACTATTGAGATAGAGGATTGATTTGAGCCTGCAAATCATTATGGTCTGCAGTGTCAGACTTGGAAGTTTCTGTTCTAAGTATACATCACATTTTATAAAGTTGGTATATCCATAGTCAGCATTTCATGTTCAATCTGCAGTTTTTTTCAAAAACATATTCTCAGAATTCCATCCTTCTCTGCAAACCTGTGCATTAGAGCAGATGAACAGTTTTATAATTTGTCCAAAAGAGGGCTAGTATAACAGCATCCAGTACATCTGGCATTTCTGCTTCCATTATGTCTTCTCAGAGCCAGTTCATGACCAGATTGAGCCATGTAAAATGAAGACTATCACTAGAAATACTGTTGGAGGATAAATTGTGTACTGCACAGGTATAACATGATAGTGTTCCCTTCATGATCATATTATTTTTCCCCATGGGCATGACAGTTCTTTTATGTGCATGTCCATGCATTACATTTGTAAGTTGGCCAGCCGAGTTTCAGAGCATACCCATAGTGGACTTTGTAACCACAATACTAACAGATTCTGCTATGTTTTTGAAGGTTAAGGAAAGCCTTACCTTATCAGGGAAAGCACCACAACTGAATCCACTTGGTTTCTCAAATTGTGAACAATATTAGATGTGGGTGTCACATCTAAATGATCCATTTTGGGGTGGATTTGGGATAGACGTAAAGAAACAACTTTTGAACCAGGTAGTGGTCCAGAAATTGAAGTGATTGTAAGTGACATCACAAGAAATATAATTCTTTAGAACACACCTTCAAGGGGGCTGATGGCACATTTTAAAGACCATATTTGAAGTATGTTATCTAAGGTAAATTAAAGGTAAGCAGCTCTTCGCTCAGAGAAGGCCGGGACGCCTTACATATAGGGTACCTATTATTCCCCTCCCTTCATCATCTGCCCTAAATGGGAGACTTCTGTGCCTAAGCAGCCGGAAACACAAATAATCTTCCTCCTAATGTTCTCTTCATTCTAGCTCTTTTCAGCTGACATGTACCTCAGGAACGATAGATGTTGTAAGACAATAAGATTACACTCATCTTTCGATATCTAATGTCTCGATGTCTAAAAGCTTATGTTGATCTATTTGCTAGATACAAGTTCATACATGGTAGCCACAGGGGCAGGACCAGCTCTACATTAAGATCACTACTAGCAGCTGCATTACAGCACTACTACATATTGCACAAGATGGCGCTAGGTTGCAGGAATTGGCCCCGAAAATGTCTTAAAATGAAGGTGAAAGGAAACTTGCATGAATCGAAAACTTTAATTTTGCTTGGGTCTCTGACCTGGCATCCTTGAAGGGGGGAAAATCACTAACGTTTTGCCTTCAGACCTCCTGTTTTGCTGACTTTGTTTTTGCTGGGCTTAGGACTATGCACACTTTACCACTGCTAACCAGTGCTCTCTCCTTAAAACATGCTAAGAATGGCTAATACCCAATTGGCATATTTAATTTACTTGTAAGTCATTATTAAGGTGTCACTACCTGTGGCCAGGGCCTGTAAATTAAATACTATTAGTGGGCTTGCAGCACTGATTTTGCCACCCACTTCAGTAGCACTTTAAACATGGCTCAGGCCTGCCACTGCAGTCTGTGCGTGCACATTTTAAATGCCATTGTGACTTGGCAAAATAAACCTTTTGCCTGGCCCAAAATGTTCCTTTTTAATACAGGTATGTCACCCCTTGGGTAGGCCCTCGGCAGGCCAGATGGCAGGGTGCAATGTATTTAAAAAGTAGGATATGCACTTTTAGGTTTTACATGTCCTAGTAGTGAAAAACTTTGAAATTCGTTTTTCACTACTGCAAGGCCTACCTCTCCCATAGAATAACACTCGAGTTACCTTATTACATTTATTAAGCTGTTGCTTCCAAATGAGAACAGGTACCCAGTTCATGAAAGGTGTCTCTGCAATTGTAACAAAAAATCCTAAGTTATGGTGAAGTTGGATTTTAAACTACAAGTTTGAAAATGCCACTTTTAGAAAGTTGAAATTTTCCTGCCTTAGCCATTTTGTTCCTGCAGCCTGTCACTGTGTCACATGATTTGGTATAGTTGACCATTGGGCTTTGTGTATTCCTCCTAAACAGACTCGCACAATAGGAAACTTTGGTGTGTCTGGATGGGCCATCACTTGCAGGATTGAAGGAAGGAGTTGGGTGCAGCCCCACTTACACTTGAAAAGGCAGTGTCCTACCTCCACACAAAGGGCTGCATACCCCCTGTAGTTAGTCTGGAGCCAGGCCAGAGAGGGCATGGTTCATGTGCACTTCGAATGCATGCCTTTAGAAGCTTCTCCCCATTTCAAGGGCACAGCAGTGTATACATACCAGACCTCATACACCAACTCTTCAGTATACTTCTTGACCTGTGGGTACTCTGCCAGGGCGAAGGACTGCTGTGCTGCTGAAAGGACTGCCACTCTGCTGGACTATTGCTCTGAAGGACTGCTGCCTGCTGCCCACGTGCCTACATGAGAAGGACATCTCTGGGACCCAGAATCCCAGAGTGACTCCAAGGGCCAGGTGATTGGCCTCCTGGCCTGGCCTCAGGGACACAATAGGTTTCCAACAACCCTGCAGCTGCACCTGAACTCTGCCATCTGTGAGTCGACCCTGCCAAGTGGTGCCACCCCAGTATTGAACCCTTGGAAGTGGGTTTATGGTGCTCTGCCAGCCTCTGTGGATTCAGCGAAACGGACACATCTCCTCTGCTGACGGCGCAAACCAGAGCAGAACCGATGTATCACTGCTCAATCATGGTTTGGACCTGTCTCAAAGACCCGGAACTGCAGCTGCATGACGCAGGCCCTCAAATCCCTCATCAACCACAGCCTCGACAACTAACTCTGCATCACAGCTCCTCAAGCATTCGCCTACAGCATCCTTGGTGGCTACCAATGACCTCGCACTGCAGCCGCACAACATCTCGGAACCAATGCATCGTCTCAGCTGAACGACTATCTACGATGTGGATCCTCGCAATTCTTCTCAAACTAGCATTTAAGGTACTTTGTTCAGCCAGACTAGCTGGTTACCTGTAGCCGACCCACGCTCCATCGAGGTCGGCCTGAATTTGTGACTTTACCCGGTCTGGCAGAACCAGATATCCACAGTTGGCGCTTTGTGCTTTTTGGCGCTATTTTCACTAATATCTTTAAAACTGCATATCTGAAAGAGAGTATTAGTTATAGATTCCTTACTGTAGAATTACCCCCAGGCGTCAGACTGGATCCGGAGAATTTTTTCTCAGCAGTACCCCTGCGCGTCGTTAGGTGGCGTCGGTCGCCTCTGTGTTCGTTCTCAGAGTCGTGATCGCCGGGATGACGTTGCGATATCTACTTAGATGCCTCCCCTGCACGCTGACATCAGTTCTTTCTTTTTCTGCACCTGCCAACGCAGATCCCGAGAGAGCAGTACCCTTAGTCATTTTTGACTAAACTTTTTGACTTTTGTCGACATCTTTTTTGAAGTCTTACGACTCCTGGTGCACAAGGAATGTCAAATCGTCGACCCGGTTTCGGGCCTTGTGACTCCTGTCACAAGCTGATGTCGGACACCGATCCGCACTTCTTGTGCCTTTGGTGCCTGGAGCATGACTCTGAGCCCGACCACGACTCGAAGTCGTGCTCAGACTTTTGTACAACTGTTCTTCCCTGGCGTTCCTCATCACCCAGAGTTGCAGCCAGAGGAGGGTCTGTTGACCCTCTGGCAGACCAGTAGGAGAGAGGAGTTGGGTGATGCCAGTGGTCTGGATACCTCCCCAGACCTTGGTATGCTTTCTTCCCCTACCGTGGCTACAGAGGAGGGAGCTTCCTATGCTGTGATGTTGTGTAGGGCTGCTGAGGCCTTGGGCCTTGAGCTTCCTACGGTGGCAGTCAGGACTAACCTCCTGACTGAGGTGCTTCAGCCGGCAGCTGCCTCTTCGGTACCTTGCTGCCTTTCAATGAGGCCCTCACTGACGTCCTTCTGGGCTCCTGGCCCAAGCCCAGCACAGGGACTCCTGCAGATAGGATGATTGCCAGACGCCACCGCCCGGCCTGGGCGACCCACTTTTCCTCTCCCAACACCCTGGTGGTCCAAGCCTCATCTTCGAAAGGAAGCGTTTTCCCTACAGCTCCTCAAGAATGGAAATCCAAGTAGCTGGACCATCTTGGGAAGAAGATGTTTGGATCGGTGAACACCGCCTGTCTCTTGGGCCGTCAGACACATTCAGTGTGAGACACGGTTGCACAAATGGTACCACAGTGCCCGGAGGAGACCCGGGCCGTGCTCGCCCGCGTTGTTGCTGAGGGTCGAGACGCAACAAAGTGTGGCTGGATACCGCCGACTCGCTGGGTAGGACAATTTCCACGTCAGTAGCCCTGGGGCGCTATGCCTGGCTGAGAACCTCTCGCTTCTATGGGGATTTCCAATCTACCCTTTTGGACATGCCCTTTGATGGCAGTCGCCTGGTTGGTGACAAGGTGGACAACACGCTCAAGTGCTTCAAGGACTCTAGGGCTACGGCCAGGTCCTTGGGCCTTGCAGCAACTTCTCGCCCCATGCAGTCTGCCTTTCACCCCTTTCGTGGCCACGACAGGGGTGCCCCACCACGTTCCATCCAGAGCCACAGGACTGCATAAGCCACCCAGCACCTACGCAGCTGGGGACGTGGGACCCAGCATCGTGGGTCTGGGGGCCAGAGGAAGTATCAGTCCACCAATGCCCCCCTGCAGCTGCCTCCAAACCTTCCTAGTCTGACTTTTCAGGGCCACCAAGTTGCCAGTGGGCGGCAGGATCCGCCATCACCTCCCTCACTGGCACAACGTCACGTCAGACAGGTGAGTTTCGCAGATAGCCAGAAGGGGCTACTCCCTCCCCTTTGAGACTACCCCTCTCTCCATGCCACCAACACTCCATCGCATGTCGGAGGATCACTTGGCCCTCTCCATCAGGAAATGATGGCTCTCTTGGCCAAGGGTGCTATCAAGCGAGCCCCTGTGCCAGAAGTAGGTCGTGGTTGTTATTCCCACTACTTGCTGGTCGCCAAGAAGGACAAAGGCCTGCGTCATATCTTGGATCTCCGGGACGTCAACCGCTTCCTCCGGAAGGAGAAGTTCAAAATGTTAACATTGGCTCAGGTCTTGTCTGCCCTGGAGACTGGATGGTAGCGTTGGACTTGCAGGACGCCTAGTTCCACATCCCCATCCTGCCAGCCCCCAGGTGTTACCCTCGGTTTACTGTAGGCCATGAGCATTTTCAGTTTACCGTGCTCCCCTTTGGCCTTACCAGCGCCCCTCGTGTGTTCACGAAAGTGCTGGCGGTGGTCGTAGCTAATCTGCGCAGATCAGGGGTTCCAGTCTTTCCCTATCTCGACGACTGGCTGTTGAAGGCGAGCTCGCCCCAGGCTGTCGTCTCCCACCTCCAGACTACGGCGGACCTCCTGCACTCGCTAGGGTTCACAATCAACGTGCCAATATCATACATGATTCCCTCTCAGAAGCTGTTTCAGACTTATCCTCCCGAGCGGCGAGTCCGGGTTATTTGGGCTATGATACTGATGTTTCCGCCTTCTATCCCGGATTTCAGTGAGAATGACCCAGAGGCTGCTGGACCTCATGGCCTCCTGCATCCTGCTGGTGGATCATCCCAGGTGGCATATGCGGGCTCTGCAGTGGGACCTGAAGTTCCAGTGGGGGCAGCATCAGGAGAATCTTTCCGATTGCGTCCAGATCTCGGAGGGCACTGCACACCAATTGCAGTGGTGGCTAACGGACCAGGATTGGGTCAACGACAGATCCCTCTCCCTTCCTCAACCAGAGTTCACAGTGGTGACAGATGCGTCACACCTGGGGTGGGGCGGCCACATGGGAGAGGTAGAGATCAGAGGCCTCTGGTCTCCGGCATAGTCCGGGCTCCACATCAACCTTCTGGAGCTCCGGGCGATTTGTCTTGCACCAAAGGCATTCCTATTGTGAGAGGAAGGGTAGTTCAGGTGTTCACGGACAACACCACTTTTTATTATTATTATTAAGGGAATTTTGTAAAGCGCATGGTTACGCTCGGAAGCGTGTCCCCTCGCTGAACTGAAAAAACTCAGAAGCAGAAGTGAGAAGTGGGCCCGGTTATCTAGAGAATAGATGTGTTTTTAGTTTCTTCCGAAAGCTAAATTCAGATGGATCACCACTGCCAAGTGTTACTGCAACAAACAGGGCGGGGTGGGGTCATGGACCCTATGTCAAGAGGCTCTTCGCCTTTGGACGTGGCTGGAACATCAGGGCGTATCCCTGGAGGTTCAACACCTGGCAGGTTCCCTGAACGCCAGGGCTGACCAACTCAGCCGCCGGTGAATGATGGATCACAAATGGCGTCTTCTTCCGGAGTTGGTGCAAAGTCTCTTTCAGCAGTGGGAAGAGCCTTGGTTAGATCTGTTTGCCACCTCAGAGAACGCCCAATGTCAGCAGTTCTGTGTGTTGGAATTTCCAAGGCGGCACTCACTCAGCGACGCTTTTCATCACAAGTGGAATTTTGGTCTTCTATACGCCTTTCCGCCTATACCATCTCTGCCCAGAGTGCTGAAGAAGATAAGCGTGACCGGGCCCAAGTCATTCTTGTGGCTCTGGACTGGGCACGAAGAGTCTGGTATCCAGAGCTCTTGAACATGGCCATCAATCCTCCGATCAGACTGCCTCTTAGGGAGGATCTTCTGTTGCAGCAGCAGGGGACAGTCCCCCACCCGAACCTGTCCAGCCTTCACCTCCTTGCGTGGAGATAGAGCGGTGACAAATGGCCGCTTTCAACCTCCCTCCCAAAGTCTGTAATGTCATCTTGGCAGCCAGGTGTCCCTCTACTAAAACAGTATACGCCTGTAGATGGAACAAATTTGTGGCATGCTGCGCAGCAAAGGCTGTGGATCTCCTTTCTGCCCCTCTTTCTGAGGTTCTCCTCTTCATACTTTCTTTGGTCCAGCAGGGTTCTGCTCTGGGCACCCTTAAAGGCTATCGTTTGGCCATTTTGGCCTTTCTTCACCTTCCTGATCAGCCTTCTCTTTTCAAATCCCCTATTATAAATAGGTTTCTTAAGGGCATTACTCACCTCTGTCCTCCTATTCCTTTCGTAATGCCCTAGTGGGATTTGAATCTAGTCTTACCATATGTGTGTGCCTTTCAAGCCACTTCATAATTGTCCTCTCAGACTCTGAACTTCAAAAACTGCTTTTCTGAATGCCATCACCTCTGCTCGCAGGGTGAGTGAGCTTCAGGCTCTATCTACAAAACCTCTTTTCCTTGCTGTCCATCTAGACAAGGGTGTCCTTCGAACTAAGCCTTTTTTACTATCCAAAGTGGTTACCTCTTTCCACATAGAACAGACCATCACTTTGCCAACCTTCTTCCCGCCCTGCATCCTTCCAAGGAGGAGGAAAGACTCCACATCTGGATCCAAAAAGTGCGTTATCCTTTTATCTGGATTGCACAAAACAATTCCGAGTGTACGATCAACTCTTTGTTGGCTATGTGGGTGCCAAGAAAGGTCAGGCCTTGCAAAAACGGACCATCTCTCGATGGATCGTCCTTTGGATTAAGATCGGTCATTCCCTGGCGAAAAGAAGCCTCCAGTAGGACTGCGCGCCCATTCCACCAGGGCGACAACAGCCACTACTGCTTTAGGACATGGAGTCCCCCTTAGTGACATTTGCCAGGAAGCCACGTGGGCATCACTGCGCACGTTCACTAAACATTACTGCCTGGATAGTCCAGTCCGGAGAGATGGCTTCTTTGGCCGTTCAGTTCTCCAGGACTTTCTGGTGTGAACTTAGTTCGCAGACCCACTTCCGGGTTTGGTATTGCTGGAGTATCTATTCTAAGGTAAGGAATCTATTACTAATAGTCTCTTTCAGATGAACAAGTTACTTACCTTCGGTAACGATATACCTGTAAGAGACGTATATTAGTTATAGATTCCTTACCGCCCCACCCATCCTCCCGTTCTGTGAACTGACTTCCAGAGTAAGGGACTCTCTTTCAGGGGACTAGTTTTGTGCACCAGTGGTCAATGTCTTGCATGGCTCTGCGCTTCTGGTGTGGAATGTCGTGTAAAAGAACTGACATCAACGCGCAGGGGCAGCGTCTAAGTAGATACCGCGATGTCATCCCGGTGATCACGACACCGACTACAAATGCGGAGTCGACCGACATGACCTACCGACGCGCAGGGGTACTGCTGAGAAAAAATTCTCCGTATCCAGTCTGATGCCTGGGGGTAATTCTAAGGTAAGGAATCTATAAATAATATATACCTCTTACAGATACATCGTTACCGAAGGTAAGTAACTTGCTCATCTCAGTCTCTACTGATTGGATATTTGTCGTTTTGGTCTTGTTTTATTTACAAAAGGAATCTCTATTTGTCTAACTCTATTTGTCTATTTGCCAAGCTACCAGAGGAGGTGAGCATAGCTTAATTTAGGGTCGGCTTGTGCCTCACCCTGATAAGGATTGCGGTTGCTGCTTGGCCAGTGCTCACACCCCGGTCAACCAACAAACCAATTTCCTACATCCTTGCTTTAGAGCTGTGCATATCTTTCCAGGCAGTTTCGTAAATATAGATCTTCACTGGCAAGTTGTTGTATTCCATGAGCAATCTAGAATACGTCCATACTGAGCAATGGGCCCCAAGACCTAAGGCCACAAACCAGGGCTCTTGCTTGAAGGCAGTCAGTCGGAGGATGAAATTAAAAGAAAATTAGACTAATATTTATATATGTTCTCGCAATACTTCTCAAAGGAGCTAAATCACATTACAGAAACTTCTTACTCTCAGTGAAACCTTATCTAGTGATCAGGTGGCAGGATATTATCCCCAAGAAAGTGCTGGACATCCTTGTGGAGAAGATATTGTTCATACATACAATACTAGGCTCATCATTCTTCCGAAAGTCTGCTTCCACTTGCCAGGTTTCATAGCGAGGTCTCGCTACTAGGAAATTTGCAATCCTGAGCCTTCTGGGGGGTTTGGTCTACTAGGGCAATGACAATTAGAAAGCATTTTCAGTGCCACAAGAAGCTTCAAAATACTATAAAACAACATGTATATTTGTTTAGAAATATACATACATTCTGTGCTATATATGTGATTAGTAACACAGTATTACATAGGAGTATATGAAGATGATATAGGCAAGATTTAAGTTTTCACACCACTTTCCCCAATGACCTTATTGTGATAGTGTAGGCAAAATCCCTTATTCTCCCTGGACCTCAGACAACGTTCTAACAAAGTTGGGCATGTTTAGAAATGTGCTGATAAGCTATAAAAACTCTATTTACTGAACCTTTGGACATCAAAACAAACACCCCCTCTCCTTTGCAGGCAAACCCAGCCCTCCAGCTGGATTAAAAATCTATTCAAATTTCCTTTGGAAGATGAAAGGCCCAAAGCCATAGAGTCACCTTGGACTCTAATGGTTGTATTCTGAGATGTGCATGGGTGCTTCAGTGATCTTTTAACAGTGACTTATGCACAATGCAGTGCTAGGAAATCAAACTATACAAA